>NC_138168.1:90818113-92226548 GCF_964165515.1 Mesoplodon bidens
GGTTGCTACTGAAGAGAACTGTGACGCCCAATGGGCGCTCAGAACCAGGAGCGACCGCCAGAAGTTAGGGAAGTTGGAGCGCTGCGCGCACGGACGCGCTGGTGTCGGTGTCCGGCAGGCGCGCGCAGCGGGGCCACCGCAGCGCTCCGGGTTTGAGCCGGGGCGGCGGGCCTGCTGACCCACGGTGGGACGGGCTGTCCAGACTCCCTGCACTAGGTCACCTTCCCAGGACTGCAGCACGCGCGCCGATGCCCAGCTTCCGCGAAGGTCAAGGCGGTCACCTGAGCGCTAGGCGTGCGCGGCGGTGCAGCCGCTCCGGTGACGCAGGGCCCGGGGCCCCCAGTGTGTGCTTGGCCTGGGGGGTCTTTTCTCGCCCTCAACTTTTTCTTCCCTCCGTCCAGTTCTCTGGTGTTTTTATTTTGAAACGTACTCCAGATTCTTCCCTGGTCTGCTTTTCCCCACTCTCATCCAGACACCCACACTGGAAAAGGGCATACTGGTATTTGCACCAAACTGGGCCGGTGGGGCGCCTGGGAGGCTGTGCGGCTCCCCTCCCTCTCCAAAGTACCCGGGCGTTTCCGCGACTGCGGGGCGGACTCGGACTGTCGCTTGTTAACGCGCGCCGACCCTGGCACTCACTGGATCGGAATTCGTGACTTTGCGGAAGAAGCAAAAGATTCTGGTGGTTCTTACCTTACTGAGGGGGGATTTTGCCCGTTGTATTTGCAATTTTTTTCCGGCGAAGAAAAAATGACAGCGACCGAGCCGTGCTGCCTGGTCTGCTGCTGCAGCCTCCAGCCTGACGTTTCTGGGCCGCGCAGCTCTGACACCTGTTACTTTCCTGAGAGCTGGCAATTCGCGCGGGCTGAGCACTCGACCCCGCGGGGAGGGTGTCCTGGGCTGCCCGCAGGTTTGGGGAGGACGTGTTTCTCCTTGGAGTGTTTACTGTTCGTTCTTTTACAGGCAAAATGTTTCTACTTGTCGTTTAAGTTTCTTTAGTTGCCTTTCTGGAGTCAGTAAAGTGACTTTCCTGTTACAGGAAAATTTGCCTTTAGCTTGAATTAAGCCATAGGATCGCGGGGTGCAGGGCGCGGGATGGAAAACATCAAATATTTGTTCTCCGGGTCTTTGTTAAACCAGGATGCAAACTTTAGAATTTTCAGTAACCCTTTTCTGGAATCAACCTCTTTCTATTTTTCTTCCTTCTTTTCTCCAAATGATTGCTGGAAGGCACACATTTCCTGGACAAATTAAAAACGACAAAGCCTGACAACGGAAAAGAAACACGATGAGGAGTTTACTGATTATCGGTTACATCTATCTGTTAAGTGTTCTCCCTACTTAATGCCGGAGTCCACTTCTGTTAATATAAGTCTAACAGGCGCCCAGCCACAGTTCCTTTCTTCATGAAATATTGTGTAGTCAAGATGTAAATTACAAACACATAGACATAAAGGCGCTGTCACTCACCCGTGTTCAGGTGTTGCAACACCTGTAGAATGTGTTTCTTGGGGATTCTTTTCCTTCGCTTTGAGCTTCCTTAGTGATATATCAGGAGAAGGAGAAGACTGTCACTAAACATTTGTTACTCCAAGCCTTTTAGGAATAAACACGCTGGCTCACAGTTAAGTGCACTCTGCATTCTGATAGCCCCCATAAAATTAGCAATTTAGCTATACGTCAAAATGTTATCAGATTATAACACAGCTTAAGCACAACTGAAATTATTAGCTGTAACTCCAGCAAAAGAAGAGCAATGGCAGAAGGTCACACCACGACTGTGCACCGTCTGTGAAATGAACAATCTTCCTAATTCTCAGTTGAAGAAATGCCAGCCCGCACTGCAAAGAATAAAAACTAAAAGAATATTAAGAGGGCGGCTAACACCAGGAAAGGTGCCAGAATTATGATGATCATTACTAGTAGTTCAGCATTTTAAAAGAATGTAAAGCATCTGTCTCTGCCCTTTACCAAGGAAAATGATCAAGGAAGAAATTGATATCGGTAATGAAACCTTGTATTAGTGGACCTATGCAACCATAAGTATATTTAAATTCTCCAAGTATTCTTCCATATGCTGTTATTTTTCAATTACCTTAATTCTATATTAATTTTAAGTATTTTATGCATAATAATTCATATATAGAGGAAACAATATCTGCCTGATTATTATCTAATTTGAAAGATATGTTCTTAAAAACATTTTAAAATATGCGTCAAGGAAGAGAATAAGAAATGTTAAAATGTTGGTTTTCTCATAAAATTATAAAATGTCTTTATGGTAACTGAACCGTGAAACCCTTTTAATAGCCTAAGAGTTAGGTTTGCAATAAATATAATTAATATTTTATGAACTCTTTGGTCAACATGTGGGCCTGCGTCTTAATTGATTTTATTTTACAACTTTTAACATTAGTGCTTACAGCTGTAAATTTTACATTGCTAACTGATTTTTGAATAATCTGTTTTCTCTTTTAAAATGCTAGTAACCTTTATAAAGACATAAGACAAAGATTGATTAAACTCCTCTATTTATATAGATAAGGTCTATAAAAAGACACACTCTTTTTACTTTGATTTTAATTTTTGTGACTTGGTTAAAATACACAGTTATCAGAGCAAAATAATTCATAAGCAAGTGTCTTTTGCTCCCAAGCTCAATAGAAACATGTGGGTTTCACATGTCAGACTTTTCCATTTAATTGTTAGTCAATTATCATCATATATCATAACACACAAACTCTCTGCATTCTAATAAGATAACTTATTCCTTGTCTGGCATGTTAAAAGTGGAGTTCAGCTGCCAGGCACTAATTCATGCCCTGCCCAGTCCACCAAATCCCTCACTACTAGTTCTAAGTTTTTCTTTCTCAAAGCCTCCTTTAATTTTTCTCATCCGCAATCCATCATAGCTTTGCTGTCCAGACTCCTAGAACTAATGCATTTTATCTGCATATATGAATGTGTTGCACTAAACCTCTTAAGAAATTTAATGCACGTATAATCTGCACTGACAATTTTATTTTAAAGAGCCTGATATTCGAAGTCAGGCTTCTCTGCCACTCATAACCTTTAATAAAGGCCAGCACACAAGAAGCACTCAGTGTTCACTCCCCTACCTGTCACCTGCATGCCAACTGATTACAAATTTCTATTAGCATCATTGTTAACAAATCATGACTAAAGTGACAGATCCATTCTTACAGTACTCTTGTAGTCAGGCCTATTTTTTAAAAAGGGCATTATAATTTTAGTAAGAAAAATATTATTATAAAGTCAATACACTGAATGGGACTGCCTTGAAAATAGACCAGAGTTGATGAAAACAACTTCTTCAGCCCTAATATTCCTAAATCTGCAGTTTTGATTGAATTATTTTTATGAATTCAAACAAATTAACTAGAAAACAAACTACAATTTTAGTACTGCTTGATGTTATAAAACAACTAACACTATATTATTTTTCATTAAAAAACGCCAAAATAGTGTTTAATTTTCAATGAGGGAATGTTTTTGATAACAGGCCAATTGTTAAAACATTAATATTCCAAATAAATCTCCTTAAGTATCCATACCTTCCGAAAAGGGGGATAAGTGTGTCTCTTGATGAATAATAAGATCAAGTAGACATTTTCATTAATCAAGAGCAAAACACTTAATTCCCTCATGAAAATAAGCTCTGCTTAATGGCTGTGAATATCTAGACCCTAGGAGACTGCAGTTAAAAGGTCCACTTAAGTTATATAATCAATACAAAGTTCCTGTGATAACCCTGTGAGCAGTTACTTTCTTATATAACACTACTGTATTATGACACAGAACTAAATTTTGAAGATGTTGTCATTTAAAAAAATATCGAATCACTTTAGAAACCCATTGAGATTTGTAGAATGCTGAAGCAGTTTTCACTTCTCAAAAACACACAAAGTAGAATACAACAGTGAGTTCTGGTTAAATAATCAACACTATCACCAAACTTCCACAAGTCAGATATATCAATTTCCTTTGAGGCTCTCTTAAGAGTCACATAGAAGCTGAATGAGAGATTACATATATTTATATACAATTATATACATAAAAGGCCTAAACGAAAGAAATAACTTCTTTAAGAGAGCCAAGTCAATTTAAAGCACTTAAGTAGAACGTGACCGCGGGGGCATCAGGGATAAAAAGGACGAGCTAGGGAATGGCTTAGATTCCCTGACCCCTACGACCACCTGACATACAACGAGCAGAGAGTTTCATACACGGTTGTCAAAATTCCTACTAAGTCTGTCCCCCCATGATGAGCACTTTAGCGCCCACACAAATTATCATGTGATACTTGAACTGTGTATTGTTAAAGTCATTTGAAATAAGCAGGTCTTCATCTGTGGTTTGGGAATCCTTTCCTTGCAAACATTATTTTAATAGCCATATTCTTACAATGTGCCTTGACATTTATACAAGGGGGTTATGATGCAGTTATGGGAAAAAGCAAAACTGTTGACTCTTACGGATTTGTCTCAAAAATTAGGATCAAAATGGCTCACTTAATCCAGAGAATGTGATTCCTTTCTGTTCATCTCAAATCAAAAAACAAAACAAGAAAAACCACGGCATGGCCTGGGGCCCAAGTGCTCTGATCTGGACCAGTATTGGATGGGCATTTAAGGGCATGCAGCAGAGGCCATGTTCATTCACACGGGTGAGTTGTTCTGACGTCAGGCCTTGACTTATTACAAAGACAGGTTTTTCCCGGAGCTCCTCTTATAAAAGTGCCCAAAGGAAAAAGCAGGTAGAGCAGAGAGGTTCATGCAGCCGTCCAGCGCCACGGGCTGCTGATGCGCACCTCGCACGTTAGACACACAGCGCCCAGACGGTTCTCAGGATTTGGGTTTTATGATACAGACGGTCCTTATCCAGACTAAGTCATCCCTCCTTGTTGACACACACACCATCCGGCGTCTGGAAAAGCAACACGTTGTGAACTATCACTACAACTTTGTATATTAAATCTTTTGAAAGGACTCTTATCACAGAAAAACACAGAAGCCGAAAGGTAAGCAGCCTTGGTTTTTCAGCCACATGGGTTGTCTATGTGACTTGACCCAAAGCCAGAGACCTGTGGTTGAAGAAAGGGGAAGCTGAGACAATGTATCTTCCATAACCTCTGGACACATTCCTTTTGCTTGGTTGAGAGTGGGGGGTGGTTAGTAACTTTTGTTTTATCTTCTGCACTAATTCATACTGCAGTCATCAACAAAAGCAATGTCAAAAAGTGGACTTTCCTCCCCAGGGAGCTCATCTGCATCCACATATGCTCCTGTAAGCACTGATGTGGTAGGATTTCCTTGTTTCAGGCAGAGGATAGGAGAGTGCTGGCCAAGCACCTGGAGGTCCTGTGAGTTCAAATCTGCCCTTTCACTGATCCCAGGTCTCCAGTTAGATTTCTGCAATGGTGTGTGTGAAAATTCCCTCTTTCTCCCTCCAGGAGAGGGAGAAATTTCCACAGGAAGAGATTTCCACAGGAAATTTCCAGAAATCTCCACCCAGGAGTCTTGTGCTCCTGGCACGTTAATCCATACTCTGCCTACTGGTGTTCAAAATAGTCCTACGGGGGACCTCCCTGGCGGTCCAGTGGCTAAGACTCTGTGCTCCCAATGCGGGGGGTCTGGGTTCGATCCCTGGTCAGGGAATTAGATCTCACATGCCACAACTAAAGACCCTGCATGCCACAACGAAGATTCCGCGTGCCGCAACTAGGACCCGGCTCAGCCATATAAATAAGTATTTAAAAAAATAGTCCTTTGTAAGGATGCTTGCCCTACTCAAATAACCCACCATCATTGCTATCAGCAACAAAACCCAACTATTTAGCATATCAACCCTAGCTGAAAAAATACAGTAAAAAGACACATATCCTCCTGACTGGAAATCTCTGTAATAAATCTCCATTTTACTTTTCTTCAGTTTGCTGTGCCCTGAGAGCTTCCAGCTGAGCGGCATGACTATGGCCAACAAGGCAAATGCCATCTTTACAGAAGAACACACCAAGGTTAAGTGGCGTTAAATAATTTGTTAGCTTTGCTTTCCATGTTACACTGGTCCTTTTTTTAAAGGACCCAGCTGGCCCAAGCCCAAGTCTGTACACTTGTGGTTGAACAGGGCAGGAAGGGAACATCTGGAAGCTGTATTTGCTAAAGCTGCACCACCTGGCAGGGGCCAGGAAGACAACCCTGCCACACACGGATGGTTAGGGTGGCTCGTGGGGAATCAGACACAGAGAGCTTCAGAGGGGCAACTAATGTGGCACGTTCTGTGTGGACTTTGCCCATCTTCTCCTTCCAAAGGGTGTGAGGGTGGACGCTGGTCCTGACATGAGCGTCGTGAGCCACAGACAGTGTACAGGCTGACATATACGGTGTGCAGACCTAATACACTTCTTAATATGAGTCACCAAAAAAATGCATTTGAGTGAAATACAGAAAAAAAGGGTGGCTTTAAGGCATTTATATCATAGTTTCCATTCAGCTGCTGTTTTCCCATCCATAGTGTAAAGTCCTTACCACAGGTGCACTGAGAAAGATAATGGAACATCTTTAACCCAGATTCAACTCATTTGATAACAAACGTTTAGAACTGTTAACATGCATTCTGAAAAATTCTACTTGGTTAAAAAAATGAAACTGGGGCTTCCCTGGTTGAGAGTCTGCCTGCCGACGCAGGGGACACGGGTTCGTGCCCCGGTCCGGGAGGATCCCGCGTGCCGCGGAGTGGCTGGGCCCGTGAGCCATGGCCACTGAGCCTGCGCGTCCAGAGCCTGTGCTCTGCAACGGGGGAGGCCACAACAGTGAGAGGCCTGCGTACCGCAAAAAAAAAAAAAAAAAAAAAGGAAACTGAACAATTAAAACCAAGTTTAAAATGACTGTGACTTTTACCTGATAATCTTATATAACTGACAAATAAATCGTGATATAGTCACCTTAATTTAAACATGAGTGTTTCCTATGACTGCCTTATTCCTTGTTTCTGGAGTTCAGTGGCAACATTTCTGGGGAAGCTGCCCAGGTTACAGGTGGTAGAGACGGCCTACAATCCCTGGGGTCTTAGCATACCCCAAACTGCCGACATTACACACGCTTTAGGTAAGGAACAAGAACGGAGATAAATGTATGCAAACAAACAGAGAAGTTTCATGCGGCAGGGCCCCTTTAGATGAATTACGGTAGGGTCCCACCATGAAGGAGACCTTGATCATATTATCTGATAGCTGCGTGGTGTCTCTGTTGACCATGTTCCCCTGCCTTCTTGCTAACTGCTGGAGTCTTAACACACCGACACTGTATACCCATGGCCTACCTTCCACATTACGCTACAATAGTAAAGAGATGGATTTCATAGGTTTTCAATGTATCAATGTTAAATCACCCTTTTTGGCAAAAAGAAGTTCACTATTTTTAAAGAGTAAAGAGTAGATGATCTTAGCTATAAATCCCCAAAGTCTATTTGTTTTCGTGAATATCATCCAGTGATAGGCTATAGTGAAACCCTCTTCTGGCTTTTGTTTTGTTTTGTTTTGCTTTGTTTTTTAACTATGTTGATTAAATTTCCCTAACCCTCTTTTCCCAAGACTGGCAAACTTGGTAATTTAGTTTTTTCGGGAGACAATGAGCATGATACCCCAGGAGTGATCACAGAGTATGTCTAACCCTGAAGAGCGCAGATTCAGCCCAGGTTCTCCTGCCCACTTAACTCGAGAACTGACCATGTGCCATTCACACAGCACTTGTGAGTTAAGTCAGCCCAGGAGAGAACACACTGCTCCCTTCACGTGACTGTTTTCTGTGTCTCTCCATGAGTGTGTTCACTGTCACTGCCCTCAGAGACAGTTAATTTACCTCCCATAACTGCTCATAACAGTCCTCAGAGGTGGCTTTTATGGGCTGGGATTTAGGTCCATTTGTAGATTTCACACACGAATTATAAACCTGATGAAAAGCAGCTACAGAAAGCAAATTAGGCCTTTTGATTTCCCCTTTAGGTATGTAATGTGTGCTTTATTCTCCAAGGCAGGATGTCTGCATTCAGTATTTCCAAATTTTTGTATATATTAAGGTGAGATCACTTTCAAGAGGGCTCAATTAAAATGCTCTTCTGATATAAAAGCAAGCTTAAGCATTAAATAGGCCGACTTTATAGCTGGGTTAGTATACATGCTATGAAAATCTATCCATCTGTTTGCAGTCAAATCTTGTTTCTTAAGTAACCATAAAATACAGGTGAAGTCTGATTTTGTGTTTTGAACTCTGATTTAAACAAATCCAATATAAATAAGTTTTCAGAAGACAGCAATACAAAGTGATAGATCTATGATTCAAAGTACCCCCTTTGAATCATTCATTTAGAACCTGATTCTAATTATAAAAAAGAATATTTCCAAGCTGATCTCCCTGTGCTATGTGGCTGCTTCCCACTAGCTTTCGGTTTTACATTTGGTAGTGAGCAGCTGGATGCTTTGTGATCACCTGGAGGGGTGGGATAGGGAGGGTGGGAGGGAGGGAGATGCAAGAGGGAAGAGATATGGGGATATATGTATATGTATAGCTGATTCACTTTGTTATAAAGCAGAAACTAACACACCATTGTAAAGCAATTATACTCCAATAAAGATGTTAAAAAAAATTTTTTAAAAAGAGTACTTCCACAAAGTTTATCAGAAACTCATTAATTGCATACAAGTATGCATTACTCATATAAATCTCCTGGGTCAATGGTCCTACAAAGCAATGGCTTTTAGCTTGACCAAAGCCTTTTAACATAACTCCAGCACTTCACTGTGGCTACTGGAGTTGCCAGTCTTTGTTGGGTATAAAAGAGTCCTTCCCCACTTCCTTCTACAAAAGATTAAAATAAGGTAACAGCAGTGGGCCCACACTGCTCACGGCAATTAAATCTGGAACCAAACACTTAACATGTCCCAGAACTGTGATTTCTAGGTGAATTCATCCAGAATACAGTTACTGAACACAGTATAACTCTGAAGAAAGCATAATTAGTGAAAAAAAAATTAATTTTCAAATCTTTCATTTGTTTTATAATAGTCACATCTCATTTTAAAACATTATAGGGTAGAAGAATTACCATCACAACTCCTGGGCACCGTGACATTGTTATTGTGGTAGTACAGGCTAGATGGGGGACGGTTTGTGAAGTCTATTTGGTAGGGCAAATCTTAACTGGAAAGTAAAAGTGTAGATTCACAATCACAAAATGCAAATAGAAAGTTTGTAATAACAGAAAAATCCAAAAGCTTGCCTCCAAAAAGCCCAAATCAGTGGTGATACATGAGCTTTGAGTGGCAAAGAATTTAAAGAGGGTCTATAAATCATGGTCTATCTGTTGAATAAGCAGTCAGCAAGCACATCACAACTCTGAAGAAAATATAACTTTATCAGTAGAAAAAGTAGACTGAGGAAAGGGAAGAGGACATGCACCACTACAGGTGAATGGAACGCAGATTCCCTATTGTGTGCAAACTTCCCAAGTGCACTTAAGTGGAATTTGATTTACAAAAGCCAGCATCACATGTCAGGAATCTGTAACCCCACTGTGAGGCGCACTATTCCAAAATAAGCAAAGCAGAGCAGTTAAATACTTTTGGTTGTTTTCTTTCATGACATAGCAGGTTTGGCTTTATCAGACCAATGCAGCTTCTTTGTCAGTTTTGGAAGACGGGGGCTAAAGTCCTCAGAGCAGGAGCTCCCATACTATGGCGGCAAGAGGGTCCCTCGGAGATCCTGAGGCTCCGCCCACAACTCAGGCCACGTCGGCCACTTCCAACTTCAAAGACTCAGTTTCCGTATTTACTTGAACTTTCTCTTATATGTTATTAGTTTCGGCTGTTCTGAATTCTCTCTCTGCACTTTCATTTTTGTCTGTTTTCTACTTTTTTATGATGTGTTCTCAGCTCCTTTTAGTCTTTCTTCTTTCATATTGAAGGCATTTCCTTCCATACATTGAGCTTTTGGGGATCCTATAGTCTTCAAAATAAAATATTCCCCCTTTCATATGTTTCTAGATTCCTAATTTCAGTTTTAATATCCTCTTTGATAGACAGGTTATACAGGACGATGCTTATCAGTTTCCAAGTAGTGAAGAATATGTTTAGCCACATTATTATCATTTTCAAATTTTTTTTGGCTGTAGTGAAAGTATGTAGCCTGTAAAATCTCTAATTTTACATTCAAATTAAAGTGTTCTTTCTGTCCAGGTATATACTCAACCTTTATAAAGGTCTGGTGGGGAAGGAGAATCTGAGCCTTGCAGACCCGTGTCTTTGTTGAGGAGACAAATTGCCCAGGTTCAAACCCTTGCTTACTCCGCCTTCCAGGTGTGTGTGTCTCTGGACAAAATACAGAACTTCTCTGCGCTTCGTTTTCCGTCCTCAAAGTGGGAACAATAATAGCATTCACCTCCTAATGTTGCTGTCAGAATTATGGAAGGCTATGTGCATGAAATGCCTCACACAGCACCTGGCATGTCCTAAGCACTCAACAGACAGAAATACTACTAAGAAAAAAGAAGGGAAAAAAGAAATGGGTCTCTGAAGTCAGAGCAGCCTGGTTCTGAATCCTGGGTCTGCTGCACCCTGGCAGCTCGTTCAAGTCATTTTAGACGTAATTGTGAGGACTCAGAGAGAAAGTGCATGGAGGCCGTTAGACGGATGCCTGACACAGAGCCAATGCCCCACACCCGGGACCTGCTACTTAGGGCCATAAAATGAGACAACTCAGACTGAACTGTGTTTTTAGCTAACCAGCTAGCCTAACTGATGATTCTTGAGGGCCTAACCAGGCCAGAGAAAACCACTGACGCTCTCACAAAAGAAGTGCAGAAGCCACCGGGACTCAAAGTGCCCAGAGATTGCTCTTCCAAACAAGACCACAGAGCAGAGTGCAGCCAACAGTCTGTGAACACTGTAACACTAACTTTCAACACCGGCTTCCAGGTACAGAGTTTTCATGTGTTTTGTGGGCATCTCCCATCGCCAATTCTCGAAGCTTGGAGAAAGGTGGTTCCATTCCAAGTGCCTTTTCCTTACCCACTCAGACCTCAGCCTCCTGAGTTTCAGTGCTCTCCATTCAGATGCCCACAGGACACAGCAACCCACTGCAACCAGGGCCTTTTGTTCTGGAAAAAGGGAGCAAAGTTTTCAAGCTGGAGTTTTTAGAATAAGCCATCTTGGTGATAAGAAGAGAGGTGAAGACATCAAGATAATCTGATATTAGAAAATCAAGCGTTTTCTCTACATCTCTGTCTGCTCTAAAAATGTGGCTGTATTTTTAATATGAATTTGCTCTTCTGCAAATAGGCAATTTTTTATATGCTTTTGAAAGCTTGAGATTTAAGTATCTGCTTTGTTTGCTTGTTTTTGTTTTGGAAGACACTTCTTAAGCAAAAAGACCAAACCACAGAACTTCACATTTAGTCACGGGAAAGTGTACATAAAATTAGACTGCATAGGGGCTTCCCTGGTGGCGCAGTGGTTGAGAGTCTACCTGCCAATGCAGGGGACACGGGTTCGAGCCCTGGTCTGGGAGGATCCCACATGCTGCGGAGCGACTAAGCCCGTGCACCACAGCTACTGAGCCTGGGCGTCTGGAGCCTGTGCTCCGCAACAAGAGAGGCCGCCACAGTGAGAGGCCCGCGCACCGCGATGAAGAGTGGTCCCCGCTTGCCGCAACTGGAGAAAGCCCTCTCACAGAAACGAAGCCCCAACACAGCAAAAATAAATAAATTAATTAAAAAAGAAAACTCTTTCTGACGACAGTGAGCTCATGTTACAAAAAAAAAAAAACAATTAGACTGCATGCTGGCAAGTCAACCAGTGCTCATCTATGCCTGGGTCTAACGTAAGGATTTAGTTTCATTCGGTAAGAGTAAAGTACATCCTTCTCTAAGTATCTTCTGTGTACTGAGAAGGGGAGAGAAGCCTTTAATATATTTAATTCAAATTTTTCTTGGATGATTTGCATTCTATATTTAGCTGAAATAAGATCCTTTAAAATCAGATGTACAAATACTCTTGGCGTGCCCACGTGCACGGATGCCCCCAGAGGATATTCGCAAAGCGGAAAGGACTCCCATCTCTTCCCAAGATTGCCTCAATCAGGCCAATGAGGAAAACCCAGAAACGCGGTGTGAGGGATTTAGCGGCAGCTGACCACCAGCCCTTGCAGCACCCTAGGAAGTCACTCGTGTTCAGTCGACAAAAATTAACCGGATGTCTGCTACGTGCCAGGCCTTATTCCAGGCACTTGGGATACATGAGTGGACCAAACAGATACAAACCGCTGCCCTTATGAAGCCTATACTCCAGAACGGAGAATACAGAGCCACAAATAACACGAAGAAGTCACCTGTATAATGTGGTAGGTGTGGTGGGTACAGTGAGGTGGGTCGAGGTGCTGGCCGATTTTCACCTGTGGCTGGACGGGGCTCACTAAGAAGCTGGTGTGTGAGCTGAGGCCTGAGGAGATGAGGGTGAGCCTGTGGTGTGTGGGAGGAAGAGTGCTCCAGGGGACAGTCTGTGTGAAGGCCCCACAAGGACCCGTGTGTGGCTTCTCAAAAAGGAGGCTAGAGCAGATCTGAGTGGGGAGGGGTGGCCGTGGCCAGGAGGCAGAAAGGGAATGGTGACCAACTCGTGCAAGCTGTTTAGGCCACTGACCTTGGTTTTCCTCCTTCCTGAAATGGGGGAACTGGTGGACTCACATGATCTGACTTTTGTTTTAAAAAAATCATCTACATTTCATGTTTTTTTTTTTTTTTCCTGAATTGCTCTGGAAGGATGGAGACGCTAGGAGCCTGACAAGGTGGCAATCCACACTTGTGCTTCCTTTCCTGTGTGTCTGGATGGGCCTGTAACCTCAGGAGTGGGTGAAAGAAGACCTTCAAAGAGCACTGAAGGTGACTGGGGGCCCCAAGGGCCACCTCCTCCCACAGGACGGGCACTAACTTATTCCCAAGAAATGGAACTGTCCTGATAACAACTTTCAGAGAAAAAGTACCAAATCTTGCTTAATTATCGAAGCTCTTCCTTCCTGCAATGGTTCACTTTATACATCAGTTCGCCTCGCCACAGTGCCCATGTTTGGTCTGCATGTCGCAGGGAAGGCATCTTTTAGATGAGATTAACATTTACACGGGTAGACCGTGCCTCTCCTTCCTGTCTGTCTGTCTGTCTCTGTCTCTCCCCTCCCCTCCACCCAACGCTTTTGGTTCTGTTTCTCTGGAGAACACTTCCCCATGATTCCTTCCCTGTTGTTAAGCCTGTCTTCAGACCTTGGTCTTCTGTATTTCTGGGAAATGTATTTGTATTATCTCTTACGTAGCAATAACCTTTTGGGATTTCTTTTTTAAATTTAAACTGGAAGTGTGAAAGCGCAAATCCTCATAATCATTTGATTTGGATTCCAAAATAAAGTTAGTAAAAATTGTCTCCCTTTCCTATTCTGCTTGCCTCGCGGCAACAGTTTTCTCTCGTGCTACGTGTTCGGTGCCAAACCCCAGCCCCCAGTCCCCGCCAGCGTCCTTTGCCGCTTTAATCTCAAACCCTTTCGCTGCCAACGCACTAGATCACAACCCTCCTCCGCCCACACTCAGCTTCTCTGTCTCTCTTTCTCCCCTTGTACTAACAGGTTTTGCACATTAGCGCTTACCAAAAAAGAAAAAAATTCTCTTTGAATGATAGATTAGCATCACATTCTTACTTACACATGGCAGAAATTCTACCCTAGCAACAGCCACCAAATCAACTGTCATCCCCAAGGATCTGGTCTGTTTTCTTCTAGAAAGAGAAGAAAGCAGTCAGCTTTTAAAGCAGTCAGCTAGACTTTTCCAGATTCTTTTATGTTAAGGAGTACATTAGAAGATGAAAGAAGATGGGAGGTTGTCCAGGAAAAAATCCCATTGAAAGGATCAGTTTGGGACTCCTGAATTTTCCCAAGGGTATTTTGATAGCATTTTTTAAGTGTGTGGCATGTGGTCACTTCAGGTAACCGTGGCCTGGGGTGTTCAGAATAAGGGGCTGTCCTATGAATCATCTCAGTTGAACTCTGGAACAACCGCACGAGGTCGGGAGACCAAAATGCATGCCAGGTGAAGGGAGAAGAGAAGAGGGGTGAGGTATTGTAGCTCTATTTAAAAGCCAATTTAGGGCTTCCCTGGTGGCGCAGTGGTTGAGAGTCCACCTGCCAAAGCGGGGGACACGGGTTCGTGCCCCGGTCCGGGAAGATCCCACATGCCACGGAGCGGCTGGGCCCGTGAGCCACGGCCGCTGAGCCTGTGCGTCCGGAGCCTGTGCTCCGCAACGGGAGAGGCCACAACAGTGAGAGGCCCGCATACCGCAAAAAAACAAACAAACAAAAAAAAACATTTGCTGAATGAATGGATGACAGGAAGATGTATAGACAATAACTCGGGATGAGGGGGGTAGTTTTCTGAAAGGGACTGATTACCAGAGTAGTGACGCAGTTCTCAGGTGACAGGTGGAAGGATGCAGCGTGAACACAACAGAATGTGATTCAGGACACACTGAAGACCTTCGGGTGGGGCATCACCAACACAGACTTCTAGGAAACAGCCCAGACAGCAGGCATCCCAAAGGAAAAGTCAGGTAAAGACTAAAAAAACGACAAAAAGCACACACACACACACACACACACGTTACCTACTAAGACCCCTATGAACTAGCTTTGCAGTCACACTTGTCTGATGAGGCACCACTCCTTACCAGCCCATGAGGAGCCCTCTGGGGTCCTGACGTGTGATGTGCTGCAAACTCTTGGGTCTTTCGTGCTGGGCACAGTGCCTGGTGAACGGTGACAGCAACGTTTCCGGAGGTGATTTCCCCGCAAGTCTGGTTCTCCTTGCATGTCTGCTCTTTCCCATCTTGGCCACCATGCTTGCTACATGAGGCCTCTTCTACCTTCACGTGAGCCCCTCATTTTGTTGCTGTTCAGGGCAGAGCTGCGGCCACACTCTACTCCCAGAGTCTGGCTTAGTGGCTCTATTTTAAACATTAGGGTGAGTACTGAATTCTTGCAGCGTCAGCATTTAGAATGACACATAACGAGGGCAGAGTACAACAACGTCTAACACGAAGGTCTGTAATATCATATGCATGTGGTAGGGAGACCAATAGCCTTTTTCCCAATCAAATCGTAAGCTGCCTTTGTATCTGTCCTTTTGTTTCCAACACGTTTCTGTAAGTGCTTTTTAGAAAACCCTTAGAGATGCGGTGGATGCAGTGTCTGAATGGACGCTTGCCATTCAGACCAGGGCACAAATATGAGCAGGGGCATCATCCACTCGTTTGCTGGTTCTCGTGGGCATGAACATTCTCACGGGACCGGACCTCCGCAGCCCAGCCGGGCGTGAGCTCTTACCTAAACGCTCTGCAGAGCCCCTTCTCCACTGAATGCTATTATGCATGCTTCAAGAACGTTTTGGAAAACGTACAACAGTTTGATGTTAAGGAGAGTGACATAAGTAACACTAGAACAAAAACAATAGTTCTTTAAATGACTTTCAAATTTCTCTCTATTCAAAGTTTTAGCAAAAACAAGTCAGAGCACGGCTGTTCCCCACCACCTACCTGCCTTCCTTTCTGTCCACCCCCCAGTGCGCCTACACTACCCCATCCTCCAGCTACTTTAAAGCACCTATCCTGTCCTGTGAGCTCCCAGACGATGCCCATAGGCAGGCTGCTGCCCCGGTCAAGGCATGCTCTTTGTGAGGAAGCTGTATTTCCACATCACTTATGAAGATGTCTTAACTATGGATCAAAGTTGCCAAACTGAGGGAACCTAAAGCGGTTCTTTAAATAAAAGATGAGCATCACTACCTTGTATTTCACTCTCATAAGAAGAGAAGAACGGCAAAATCGAGAAGTTCATGAAATAAAAGTTTTCACTTAGTGAGACTACTTTAAATATCATCGACCAGCTTAACTTTCCCACTAGTTCCGTTAGCAGGATGCAGTTTTCAATGACGTTCATTAGTTTGGTAGTGATACCGAGGGGCCGACGTTAAAATGATTCTGTCTCCAAGTATAAACTGCAGAGACACACTAACATTTGTATAATGTATCAGGCTTTGTCTTTTCTAAGATGTTTCTTTATACTTTGTCTCACAATGCTTCCGTGAAACATTGTTGCTGGCTCCACATTCAGGTGGGCAGCCTTAGATACAGAGGTTGAGGTTCCCTGAGAGGTTTTTATGATTTAAGCAAATGCTATAGGCAGCATTCACTCTTTGCCAGACATTAAGTGTTTCCCAAATAGTCACTCTTAATAATTCAACTCTTGAGGTGAAGACTAGCAGGCTGAGGTGGACAGACGTGACGAGCTCACCGCAGTCACAGCCGGTAAGGGGCAGAGTGGAGATGTGAGCTGGGACTGACCGAGTCCACGGATCCCGCCCTGAGCCACCAGCCCGGGCCAGCTAGTGGGTCCCACAAACGTACACTGCTGGTGTGGTTTCACCTGAGACTCTGAAAACACACAGCAGGTACCATGTATGGATATACCTCTTCTCACAAGAGTGGGACTTATGTCTAGCTTCTGCATCTCTCCCCTATAGTGATGAGCTTGAAAAACCTAAACAGAATCGGTTTACATGCCTTTGAAGAAATGTCAAGGGAAAGAAAATGCAAACTGAGGAATTAACTTGAGCATTAATTCCAATGGATCTCAAATCAACAGGTTTATCTCAGTCCCCTCTAATATGGACCAGTATTGAGTGGTTTAACGGCATAACTGATGAAGCCTCAGAATAGGTAGCTGGCAACAAGCGGGATTTCCCTCAACTAGAAATTAAGGCAGGAAGCCCAGCGAAGAGCAGCCTCTGTGGGCCGGCAGGGCATCATCTGAATGTTCTTAAGTAGTAATATTCTAATCAAATAACCACTGGTGCAGCCAAGCAGGGGAATGGAATATATACTGATCTAGAAAGATCTCCAGGACACATTAAATGAAGAAAACATGATGAAGATCAGTGAATACGGAATGCCACCTTTTGTATAAGAAGAGAGAAAAATAATATATAATCATATTTGCACGTATCGTTTAAAGACACTCCGGAAAACTATTGCAGAAATGAACAGAAGTGGTTCTCTCCTCTCCTTCTCCCCCTCCCTCTCTCCCCTCCCCCTTCGCACTGTGCGTGTGCACACATGTGCACACGCATGGGTTTAGGAGCAGACAGGAGTGGTGACGGGGAGCAGGGTTAAGAGTGAGACTTCCCCAAATACCCCTTTTTATGGTTTTTATTTAAAGTCATAAAATTACTTTTTTAAAAACCTGTCATGCGTTAAACAAAAGACCAGAAACGAAGACCAAAACAACATCCCCTACTGGCACTGTTTATGCAGGATATGTATGGGATGTACGCAGAAGTACAGAAAACTTATGCATGGAATTCATGTAGAATTAATCTAAGCATTAGAATCTCTCAGACCTGGGTTTAAATGTGGACAAAACCCACACAGCCTGTGGGACAGTTCAGCTCGAGGGCCTTCAAGACAGACGGAGCAACAGGAACCCCAGTGCCGCTGCGAAGGTTAAACGAGGCCCTGGCTCTAGAGAGCCCGGCACGAGCGTGTCCCCGACAAACGGCGACTGGATCACAGAACGCCGCTCTCTGGTGCGAGTTCGGGCTCCGCCAACATGTGGGTAAACGCAGGTCTTCGGCAGGCATCACGGACAGCTGTGTCTTTCCCTAGTAAGTAATAGAGCTTATTTTGCTTTTTTTTTTTTTTGCCAACCAGGTACTTTATACACCATGCATGGTCTTACTTGCTGAGCATATGTTGACTATGGAATGTTGAGTGCCTGCACTTGGGAGACCCTGTGGCTCTCTGTCGGTCTCACAGCAGAATTGCCAGAGTTCAGATTTGAATCCAGTTCTGTCTCAAGCCAAAGCTCACACTTCTTCCTCCACAGGCCACTTCCTATTTCAATTCAGTGTCAAATAGTCTCAGCCCAAGACCCCCGGGGCTGCCCTGCAGGGACCACTACGAACTTCCCAGCTGGTTGAAACCTCTTCCTAAGGCTTTGTTAATGAAAACTGTTCCCTGCCTATCCACAAACAAAGGATGCTGAGGCCATCAAGCCCTCAGCCACTGCTACAGCCCAAGATGAGCCCTGCGGGAGCTCAGGATGGAGACAAACGATCTGCCCTCTGCCAAGCCCTCAGCCACGGCAGCAGCCTCCAAGGGTGCACCCTGAGGGGACCGGGATGGGAGAGAACAGGATGCCGGCCCTAGAGAGCTAAGGTGCGTGTCAAAGGAATGATTTCAAGAAGCCCAGACTCCTGCATCTTCCCATACACAGAAAAGCGCTAAATTCCTTACCTTGAGATGTCTGATTTTCTTCACTTAACAGCACTCTCTTGATGTTCTGACTACCTGGTCTTTGTTACAAAACTCCTATATATCCTGGCTCCCCCCATAGCTCTCTGGAGCAGTCCCTCAGAGCTACTGGAGAGGCTGTCTTCCAGGCTTAAATCCTCAGTTTTCTTTGCCAAATAAAAGATGATTCTCAACTTTTAGGTTGTGCCTTTTTTTTTCAGTCGACAGTTTCCAATCTTGTACATGGTCTCATCCCAGTAGAAAATGAACAGTCTCTGGCTCTGGGCTGCTCAGCCGCTGTTCTCCTGGCATGGCTCTCCACAAGTTCTCACATCAAGTGTCTGTACAGATTGCCAGCACTCCAGCCCGCCTGGTTTCTGGTCTCCCTGGCTCTGCCCTCCTCAATTCATTTCCTTATAAAGCCAGAGTGAGCTCCCGAAATGGCGAATGTGATCTGGCCGCCCCCTTGGTTCTTGGGGACGAGTCCAAGCTTGTTGGCCCTCAGGGTCTTCACGGGGCTTTCCGGCCCCGTCTGCCACCACCTACAGACACTTGAAGGTACAGAACAGCCTCCAGCTCCCTGGGCGCCCTTCCTCAAGTCTCCTCCTTTCCTTAGGGCCAGCTCCTGCTGCCGCAGCCCAGGTATGCTCAGGAGGCTTCCCCGAGCGCCCAAGCGCCCATCAGGAGTCCCAGCGGGGCTGTCTCCCCTCCCTGAGCTGCCCAGCTCAGCTGCCCAAGGAGCCCAAGCTCCCGGTTCTTCATCTTGCCGCCCACTGGGCTCTAAACTCTGCGTGGGTCCTGTTTATTACCATTTTATCCTACACTTTTGAAATAAGCACTCATTAAGTGCTTACTGAATTAATGGATTTTTATTATACCCCTTACACTTTTTGACTGTACACCGAATGAAGTGACAAGCAAGCAGCTTACATCATCCCTTTCTTTAAGTGAAGAAATGAACCACCTTACAATGAACCATCCCTTGAATAGGTGCCCTTTGCTTGGTAATTTTAAGTTAAAAGATATAATTGTTAAAAGTCCCTCATTAGTGGTAGGCCTAACCCTCAAATATAGACCAGTCTAGTCTAGAGCAGTACAGGGCTGTGTTCACCAGACTCCACTCATGCAAAAGTGCAGGAGGTGATGAGTTGTGACAGCGAGGGGGATTTCGACGCAGGAAGAGGCAGGTTCATACCCAGCTCCAACTGCAGATCTCTCTGCCTTTACGGACAGCTGATCATGAATCCCAGCCTCATAGAGTGTTACGAGATTGTAAAAGTACTTGATGCTGGGAGAGCACCTGCCAAGTTCTCCTTATATTCAGATCCACAGTTATGCTGAAAGTGGGTGGAACAAAGGGCTTCGCCTGTATTTTAGGGCAGAATTTTGTAGCAGACCATTGTGCTTTGAAGAGGAAAAGGCATTCCCGCCTCTTTTGGGCATCTGTGAATGAGGACAAGATTATGACTGGGCCTTTGGCATGCCCTGTATCATGATAATTTCGCATTACAAAGACTACTGCTCCCTCAGGCAGCGATGGGCTCAGGCTTCTGGGTCGCTGGCTCGGGGATCCTGTCTGTCCCCAGGGGGCACACTTCATGACCGCTATCAACAGGGTCCCACTGTCCTCTCTCTTCTGCTTGTCCTTCCGTCTGCCTTTTGGCTAAAACTTCCAGGAGTTAAGCATATCTAGAGAAGTGCTTTTCTTTAAACCCTTAGTCCAGAAAGCATTTTCTTTGCAGTAGCACATACAGCACACAAACAAATCCTGCAAATCTTAAACAGATTTTGCATTTGGGAGAAAATTCCTATTTAGAAATTACCAGAGCACTTCTGATCACATACTTTCAATGTTTCCTTTTCTAACAGAATAAAAAGTGTTGTCTAGGGCTTCCCTGGGGGTGCAGTGGTTGAGAATCTGCCTGCTAATGCAGGGGACACAGGTTCGAGCCCCGGTCTGGGAGGATCCCACATGCCGCGGAGCAACTAGGCCCGAGAGCCACAACTACTGAGCCTGCGCATCTGGAGCCTGTGCTCCACAACAAGAGAGGCCGCGACAGTGAGAGGCCTGCGCGCTGCGATGAAGAGTGGCCCCCGCCTGCCTCAACTAGAGAAAGCCCTCACACAGAGATGAAGACCCAACAGAGCAAAAATAAATATGAATAAATTAATAAACTCCTACCCCCAACATTTTCTTTAAAAGTGTTGTCTAATACACCCAGAAGCAGTGGAGCATTGCGTTTTATTTCTAAGTTCCAACTAAATCCATAGTGGCTGTGCCATAGAGATAAGCCTGCAGTATATTTATAGTTTGTAGGAAACTGGTTCCTGTCTTATCTTGTTAACGTCACAGAGAGGATGGAATAGGTCTAGATAACCATCAGTGGCCTAAAAGATGTACCAGTTCTAGGTGTCACATTTTAATTAAAAAAAAAATCATTACGTCCCTTAATTTGTTTTAAGTGTTGAATCTATGAATCGGGGATCTTTAGAAACACGGGCTTTAGTGAGTTGAGTTTCACTCTGGGCATCTATGCAACAGTTAGTTCAGATTCTCATTCTGGAGAATATCATGTGAAATCATGAGTTAAGTGAAACATTTAAAATTACAGTGACGTTTTTAGAATGTAAATAGCAGCCAAGTATAATACTCCACATCACCATCATGGTTTCTCTTTTTACTATTATTTAAAAACCTGTAAGTACTCTAAGTCACGTAGTATTGGTTTTAAGAACCTGATTTGTTTGAATAATTCTCACCAATCTGAAAGGACAGCCTTGTATTCCCCACATCTTGGCACCAACAAAATTGATCTCAGGAATTAATTTTTTTGTGGAGCCAATTAACTTCGGCCAAGAAGGCAAACTAATACATTCACAGGGCCTTGTTGAGCAATTTTCAGGTTTCAAATAATGCTTGCTGTTCCCATAATGCTCATAAAAGTTTTTAAAAGTTTTTTTTCCTGCTAGCTAATACAGTTATGTGAAATCAACTTATTATTTTTCTAAAATGTATTCTGAATTTCATAAATCTAGTTTGAAGTAAATATTTTACTTTTAATGGATCCAGGTTGAAACATCTCACAAAACCACACAACATCTGTGCACAACAATATTAGATAATGTGTACATAATTCAAGGCACTGTAAATGTAACATAAACCAGAAGGAAAGGTGGCTCATTATATAACAGGCTTCCTGCCTTTGTGGGCAGTGCACAGGTATATCTCATTACAAGTTACTTAAATACAGAGACAGACTCACAAAATCAGGGAAGTAGGAAATTCTTTAACTTTTTGACATTAGCCTCAGCCTTATAACTAATCAATTTTCAGGTCACTGTGCACCATGTTTCACTGTAGCAGCTACAAGGCAGTGTGATGGAGCCCCCTCCATCAGCATGTTGGGAATGAAGGGGTCAGAGCAGCAGTGGGAGAAGTCAGGAGTAATCTGCCATCGCATGGAGTGGAGGTCAGATCTATAAACAAAACTGGTGAGTCACGTAATGCTGGAGGTTGGGACTCACCGCCCTTCGACGCTACCCCCAAAGTGTCCTGTCACAGCCACAGGTGGGGTAGCGAGCAGCAGGGGGGCTGGGAGACCAGGGCTCTGGACGCAGGGATGATGGCTGCGAGGGGCTTCTGACCCCTGAGGACTGCGTTTCCTCACTTATGAGAAAAGAGGAGAGTGCAGTCCATGGTCTGTAAGTGCCTGTTGAGCTAGAAGCTTCTCTGAGTCAAAACATCACCCAGTAAGGTTTCGTTTTGTTGCTCTTTAACTATCTGGGAGACAGGGTGGATGAGAAGGGAGCACTGACAGTAAAGAAAAGACACAAAATCAGAACAAAATCAGGCTCCAAAATGAAACAAAAACCTACTCGTGGAGAAGGTTAACTCCCTAAAAACACAATTTTAACCAGTTGCCAGCTTTCCCCTGTATTTGCCATAGCCTTTCATTCAATTAATTATGGGACTTTTTCTCCCTAAGAATAAATCTCTTATTTGAAAATGAAGTCAATTGAAAGTGATGTTTATTTTTCAGTCCCATTTCTGTAACACATTTTCCCCTGAAGTGAACAATGTTTCTATATAGAGATACAGATGAGGGTTTTTTCCCCTAAGAAAAACAGTATGCATAATACTAAGGGTGAATCATTTAGAGATCAACTTTCAGCTTGGCAGTGTGAAGAGCTCTGTGGGCTCCTTCCCCAACTAAATTGGTGAAAACTGTGGAAAAAAAAACCCCAAAAGCATATACTTAAAGCCTCTACAAAAGATCCTAAGAGCATACAACAAATGAAGAAACATCTATTCAAGAAAATCTACAGAAATGTGTTAAGAACTGACAGAGTCTGTGATATTTGAACTGAGACTCTGCATCTTCACTCTCTCCTTCCAGCTCAGTGAGGTGGAGACTCCATTTCAGAGAGCTGCAGTCAAGATGGCAGGGCTCCCTCTCCCCCAGCTCCCGGGGCCCCAGGGGTCGAAGGGAGATCACTTCAGTGTTTCCTATCATGCCCCAGCTCCCTGTGGCTAAGGCAAAGTCCCGGTGAGTACAGTGGAGAGGTGAGGCTTCCTTCTTCAGCCCAGACTCCATTCATGGAGTGGAGGCTCTCCCTTGGACATGGCATGCTCAGAATACTGGGCCTCAGTCACCCTTCCTCCAGCTGCGAGGTGGAGGTTCCATGCCAGGAGAGGTGAGCTAAGAAGATCCCAGGCTTCTGTCTACCTCTCCTCCCCTACAAGCACTCAGCCCCTAGAGCAGAAGTGTCACACAGAGAGAAGCTAGCCAATGTCCCCACTCTCAGCCCCAGAGCCCTGGTTCAGAGATTTGGCCTGGGAGCAGAAGCAGGCTGTGAAACAGATAGGCTCCTATCTCTTGGGAAGAGGAAGGAACTGGTCTCACTGGAGAAGTTTAAGATTGAGGGCACTCTCAAGAACAATGGAGGTGTGGTGAAAGGCAACTGGGAGGAGATTTGTGGTTTTAAGGAAGAGACAGTCTAGGTTGTAGGCTGGCTAGCCTGCTTTAGAGAACTGGGGAAGAAGATCGCTGCTGGGAGCCCTCCTAGGGTTAGAATATGAAACATGACCTCAGAAACTTTTCCTTCAAAGGAGCCAGAATTTGATTAGATCACTTTGTAAATCAATCTATCCCTAGGCATTGTTGAAAGCAACTGAGCAATCAGCCAGCAACGCAATTAGTGGAGTTAAACAACTGTTTAGTCAAGGAAAGCAGGAAGAGAGCCCCACCAGTACCATTGTCACCCAGGACGACTGTGGGCACACCAGAAAAGCTGTGCCTCCAGTAGAGGAGCAATGTCAGAGGGTTATGCTGTGTGTGTGCATGTGTGCGTGTGTGTGCACGTGTGTGTGCGTGCGTGTGTGTGCTGAGGAGCAATGTCAGGGAGTTATGCTTTGTGTGTGTGTGTGTTGAGGAACAATGTCAGAGGGTTATGCTGTGTGTGTGTGCACGTGTGTGTGTGTGCTGAGGAGCAATGTCAGAGGGTTATGCTGCGTGTGTGCATGTGTGCGTGTGTGTGCACGTGTGTGCATGCGCATGCGTGCATGTGTGTGCTGAGGAGCAATGTCAGGGGGTTGTGCTTTGTGTGTGTGTGTTGAGGAACAATGTCAGAGGGTTATGCTGTGTGTGTGCGTGTGTGTGCACGTGTGTGTGTGTGCTGAGGAGCAATGTCAGAGGGTTATGCTGCATGTATTGCATGTGTGCATGTGTGTGTGTGTGTGTGTGTGTGAAAGAGAGAATAGGCTTCACTAAAATAATCCAGCAATAACTAAACAAATAAGCAAACAAATACAACAGCAAGCCCTGGGCAGAGGGAGGACCAGTAGCCAGAGTGGCTACAATATATTATCTGAAATGTCCAGTTTCCAACAAAAAATTATGAGACATGTAAAGAAACAGGAAGGTATGACCCACACACTGGGGAAGTGGGTGGGGGAGGAAGGGAAAGTAAAAAATAAACAGATAACAGAAACTGCCTGTGAGAGCAGCCAGATGTCAGACTTAATAGGAGATATCAAAGTAGTCATTATAAATTTGCTCACAGAACTAAAGAAAACTATGATTAAAGACGCAAAGGAAGGCATAATGACAATGTCACATCAAATACCCAATGTCAGAAAAGAGAGAGAAATTTATGAAGAAGAACAAGGTAGAAATTGTGGAGTCAAAAAGTACAATAAAAAATCAACTAGAGGAGCTCAACAGTAGATATAAACTGGCAGAAGAAAGAATTAGCAAACTTGAAGATAGTTTGATAGAGATTATGCAAACTGAAGAACAGAGAGAAAAAAGAAAAGGAAAAATGAACAGAGCCTCATAGAAAAGTGGGGTACCATTAAGCATACCAACACACACATAATGTAAGCACCAGAAGGATGGAGAGAAAAGAGAAGAAAAAATATTCAAATAAATAATGGCCAAAATGCCTCCAATTTACTGAAAAACTATAACCAATAACCTACACACCTAGGAAGCTTGATGAACTTCAAATCTGATAAACTCAAAAAGACCCACAAATAGACACATCACAGTAAAAATACTGAATGTCAAAGACAGGAGAAAACCTTGAAAAAAGCAAGAGAAAAATGAAGTGCATAAAAGGGAACCCCAAAAGGTTAAAGTTGACTTCTCAGAAGGAACAATGGAGTCCAGAAGGCAGCCAAATAACACATTCAAAGTGCTCAAAGGGGAAAAAAACCTGTCAACAAAGAATTCTATACCCAGCAAAAATATACTTCAAAAATAAAGGGAAAATAAAGAATTTTCCCAAAGCAAAAACTGAGATAATTTGTTGCTAGAAGACCTGCTTTATGAGAAATACTAAAGGGATTCTTCAGCCTAAAGACTATAATTCTAATCCACGTGAGTAAGGATGACCCGTAGAAATAATTATAAAAGACACTATAAATGCATATTTTTTTCTGATTCTTAACTCACTAAAAGAGCAACTATATAAAATAATTATATAAAATAATAGATATATATTTTTTGTCCTATAACATAAAAAATGTGACAGAACTATAATGTACTTGCCAATACAGCACAAAGGAAGTGGGTGGGGGCAAAGCTATAATTGCTAAGGAAATGATGACAGATTGTAAATTAATAATTATAAGAATATATTGCTGGGCTTGTATTATAATAAATCTAATATGTAGAACAATAATACCATCAAAAGGGGGAAAAGGAATAAAGCTATATAGGAGTAACATTTCTATATATCACTGGACTTAAGCTAGTATAAATTTGAAGCTGCTTCTAATAAGTTAAACAGATGTATATGACAAGCCTTAGAGCAACCACTAAAAAGTAACTCAGAAATACAGTGACCAATTTACATACCCACTAGGATGGCTATTATCAAAAAACTAAAGTAAAAAACAACAACAACAGAAAGAAAATAACAAATGTTGACAAGGATGTGGAGAAACTGGACCTTTGTTAATGGCTGATGGAAATGTAAAATGATGCAGCTACTATGGAAAATGGCATGGCAACTTCTCAAAACTTTAAGCAGTTCTACCTCTGTGTTTATACCCAAAAGAAGTGAAAGCAGGGATTGAAACACACTTGTGCTCTCATATTCCTGGCAATATTATTCACAATACCCAAAAGGTGGAAGCAACCAAGTGTTTGCTGGTGGATGAATGGATCAACAAATTGTGGTATATACATACAATGGAATAATATTCAGATGATTAAAATGGTAACTTTTATGTTATGGATATTTTACCATAATTAAAAAAAAATAATTGTGACTACAGGGTAAAGATAAAAAGAAAACATTCCAGTCTTACTCAGTTACCATTCCTGCTAAGAGTAATGAGTATTGGTTCCTATCAACCTTCATAATAATAAGCACCTCAGAGAATTATTTTATTCCTCAGGCTTGGCTTTGTAGAATTAAACTCATGAAGTGAATCCTTCCTTTTCCTTAAACATCCCAACTTCCTATTATTAAAAAAAAAATCCAATATTTCCTTAGTACCTAACTAAATTTTAACCTTTTTTTTTTTTTTCTGGCCACACCACACAGTTTGAGGGATCTTAGTTCACTGATCAGGGATCAAACCTGTGTCCCCTGCAGTGGAAATGAGGAGTCCTAACCACTGGACTGCCAGGGAATTCCCCCTAACTGAATTTTAGGTGCTATGAATGCCTCACCTAAACACCAGGGAGATCATTCAGTAACAATTACTAGTTGCTTAAGGCACCTTTGGTTGAACAGTCACAGCAGGAGGCCCCTTGGCTCTAGCTAGCAATCTCCTGTCTCGACTGAAACACTTAGGTTAATCCTTAAATTCTAGTCCTATCCCCAGTGTTATAAAAAATGAAAACTGGGATAAATAACCCTTGTAAGGGCTACTACCTAAGGAGAAGGCAGGCAATCTGAACTGGGACCATATGGAGGGAACACTACTTGTAATCATAAATGTGAGAAGTGGCTTGATATGGTAGAAAGAGTGAGGGGTTTGAAATCAGAAAAAAAAATAGAATGAAAAAAATTATTAATGAAATTAAAATGCTGCTTCAGAAAATATTATGCAATGTCAAAGAAAGCAGTCAAGGAAAAATAGAGAAACAAAAGAGACATGAGATACATAGAAACAAAAGAAAAATGGCAGAATTAAATCCAACTATAACTAACACAACACTGTTAATCAACTATACTCCAATATAAAATAAAAAAAATTTTAAATCCAACTATATTAATAATAACATTAAATGTAAATGGATTAAACAATCCAATTAAAAGGCAGAGACTGTCAGAATGGATTAAGAAAACTATTTGTTGTCTACTGAAGATACACTTTAAATTCAAAGATATAAATAGGTTTAAAGTAAAAGGATGAAAAAGATATATAAAGCAAAAAGCACCCACAGGAAAGCCAGAGTGACTAGACTAATATCCAAACAAAATAGGCTTTAAAACAAACAAACAAAAATGTTACTAGAGATAAATAGGGATATTTCATAATGATAAAAAGGTTAATCCGTCAGGAAGATATAACAATTACAAAGATATATGCACCTAATAACATAGCACCAAAATATATGAAGCAAAAACTGACAGAGCTGAAGAGAGAAAAGGACAGTTCAACAATAATAGTTAGAGACTTCAATACCCCGATTTCAATAATGGATAATGAGACAGAATATCAACAAGGAAATACAAGACATGAATACCACCACACACCAACTCAATCTACAGAACACTCCACCTAACAGCAGAACACATTCTTCTCAAGAGCAGTAAGTGGGTAAGTGGCTGGAGTGGTTGATCAAGGACATGTTTCGTTGTTGCTTTGCCTTTAATTGGGAGATACTGCATCCGATTTTCATGTTAGTGAACATGATCAGATAGAGCAAGAGACTCTTACGACGCAGCACGGTGAAAGGATGATTCGAGCAACACCCTCGAGCAACGGACAGGATCTAGTGGACTCAGGTCAGCACAAAGGACACACACTTAAAAGGACACACACTTTTACTGTGCACTGGGCCTTGCAAACTGTGGCCGATCCTACTCAAAGCATGGTCCATGGAGCAGTGTCATTCTGCAAAGTGCTTACTGGGGATCACGATTAAAAAAAAAAAAAAAAAAAAGAGCACATAGAATATTCTCCAGGATAGACCATATGCTAGACCATAAAAGAACCAATTTAAAAAGATAAAAATAATAGAAAGCATGTTCTCTGGCCACAATGGAATAAAATTAAAAATCAACAACATGGAGAAATTTGGAGAACTCACAAATAGATGAAAATTAAACAACACTCTTAAACAACCAAGGGGTCAAAGAAGAACTAAAAAGGAAATCAGAAAATACTTTGAGATGAAGGAAATGAAGACATAACATATCAAAACTTACGGGATGGGCTTCCCTGGTGGCGCAGTGGTTGAGGGTCCGCCTGCTGATGCAGGGGACACGGGTTCAGGCCCTGGTCCGGAGGGATCCCACATGCCGCGAAGCGGCTGGGCCCATGGGCCATGGCTGCTGAGACTGCGTGTCTGGAGCCTGTGCTCCGCAATGGGAGAGGCCGCAGCAGTGAGAGGCCCGTGTACCACAAAAAAACAAACAAACAAACAAAAACTTATGGGATGCAGCTAAAGCAGTGCTTAGGTGGAAATGTATAGCTGTAAATGCCTACAATCAATAAAGCAGAAAGACTGCGAATCAGTAACCTCCCCTTCCAATCTTAAGACACTGGAAAGAGCAAACTAAACATAAAGCAAGCAGAAGGAAGGAAATTATAAAGATTGGAGTGGAAATTAATGAAACGAAGAACAGAAAAACAATAGAGAAAATCAACAAAGCTCAAATGTTTATAACAGCATTATTTACAATAGCCAAAAGGTGAAAATAACCCAAATGTCCATCAACTGATGAGTGGAGAGACAAAATGTGGTATATCCATCAAACAGAATATTATTTGTCCATAAAAAGGAGTGAAGCACTGACACACACTACAACATGGATAAACCTTGAAAACGTTACGCGGAGTGAAAGAAGCCAGTTGCAAAAGACCATATACTATGTGATTCCTTTCCTTTGAAAGTCCAGAACAGGATGATCTATAGAGACAGACAGTAGATCTGCAGCTGCTTCTGGACGTGGGAGGGTGATGGGGCCAGGGTTAGGGAGTGAGAGTTAAAGTGCATGCAGTTTCCTTCTGAAGTAATGAAGATGTTCCAAAATTGACTGTGGTGACGGTTGCACATATCTATGAATATGCCCCAAACCATCTAACTGCACACGTCAAATGGGCAAATTATACCTCAAGAAAGATTTTTTATTTTTAAATATCACCTCTCTTAGTGTCTCCCAACATTAGCACATACACAGCCCATGTCCTTTTCCTTTACTTTTTGCAGGTAACATCATACAGATGTTAGAGAATTGGGGGGGAGATAAAAATGTCCCTCATTACCCAATATATTGTGTAGATTGGGGACTGAAGAGAATTAGAAAGTCAGATTTGAATTTAAATTAACTTTTGCTGCAGATTACATGGTTTATCCTAAGCAGTTTTATACCTACTTTATTTATAAAGATAATGCTCAGAGTTTACCATGATTGGAATGAAATCTCATCTTCCAAGTGCCAGTGGTAAGAGTATTTGCCAAGTATACCGTCACTGGAAGTATTTCACCATCAGCTTATCTCTGATGTCAAAACAACATATACATTATGCAACTTACTAGGTTTCTTGTATCCTTAGGAGAATCTCTGAAGAAAAAGGTACAATTTAATGTTCACACGATTTTTTTTCTCTTAGAGGATAAAGCTATCATGCAGATGATTTTATAGGTAGCACCAATGAGAAAAAGTGAGACATTTGAAGGGTTTATTTATGCAAGTTCGTTGGCAGCACTGGTTGGGAAATTGTAGGATATTCAACTTATGTCTGATACCTGCATTCTGGCAGTATAATTAGGAGAACAAAGACAGGGGTCCTATTTGTAATATGAGATTCTTTCGTGCCTCATAGGTAATAGTACCTCAGTTAAATGCATTGCATATTTAGAATAAACAGATCAGTTACAAAGCACACCATGGCTCTACTGATAGACAGAAGGAGAGATATTTTGTTCAAACAAAATGCCCTGACTTCAGAGGCCTGGGCGTGAATTCCTGGGAAAAAGGAAAGCTTACAGAAAGGCCACCTGTCCAGCACTGCTGAGGCAAACGACCCAACTTGGTCTCCAGTGATTCCATGCCTTCCACAGGTGGGTTTCCTTTGTCCTCTGGTTGTGTTCAGAACCGGAAAACCACAAACAGAATGGGCCACTGTTGCTGTCCTTTGTACTTTTTCAGGAGGGTTCTGACCACTTGGCAGCTCTGTGCCAATCCCAGCTTGGATTATGCCGCTTTCTTTGATTCCACAAAAATTGTTTTGCTGGGCTTCCCTGGTGGCACAGTGGTTGAGAGTCCGCCCGCCGATGCAGGGGACACGGGTTCGTGCCCCGGTCCGGGAAGATCCCACGTGCCACGGAGCGGCTGGGCCCGTGAGCCATGGCCGCTGAGCCTGCGTGTCCGGAGCCTGTGCTCCGCAACAAGAGAGGCCACAACAGTGAGAGGCCCACGTGCCAAAAAAAAAAATTGTTTTGCTGAATTTCTAACATGTTCCAACACTGCAGTAGGTGCTGGGGATACAGAAGTAAATAAGATGGTTTCTGCCATCAGGAAAGGCAGTCTGGAGAGGAGGCTGATTGAAGTATTTGCACAGTACCAAGAGATGTAAGAAAAAGATATGCTGGTCCCTGGAGGGGAGGACGATCAGCTTTCCTGGAGAATGTGTGTGTTTGGAGTGGGGGTGAGGGAAGACTTGACAGGCTTGAGATGAGTCCTGAGGAATGACTGCTTGATAAACTGAGGGAGGAGAAATTAGTCATGTGGAGGGACCCTACACATGTAGCCAGGGAGCCTGGCTACGAAGGAGATGTGCCAGGGAACCCTCGGGCAGTCGGGGCCTGGGTGCTGTAGCCTCGGGTGTCAGAGGGGAGGCCAGGAGGTAGGCAGGGCCACCCCCGCTGTGTTAGAGTATGTCTATCCTTCCTTCAAGAGGCAAACAACGTTTGAGCCCCTGACGGATGGAGCTACCTCACAGTCAGGGTCAGGGCTGTGTGAGCTCAGAACATGCCCTGAGACAGTCTGCCTAAGGATCAACTCCGTGTGCAGTAAATTGCAAAGGCAAAACCACGCAAAGCAGAGAACAGGTTCATTTTTTAAAACGAATTTTCTAAAAACACCCTGCCCTTTCTCTATTTCCTTCTGACACTGAACACTTTTAACTTATAATGAAACCAGACCACGTTCCCCGCTTGCTGACGTCAATGGGCTTTTTGCCTGAGTAAGGACCTCACAGCCGACCCTAGGGGCTTGATTCTAATCTCGGGCACATGGGCCAGCAGCACATCTCCACAACCTGGAGAGCAGCAATCACACACTGAAATGGGACAACGCTGCCATCTGGGGCACACACGCACATACGAGAAACGTTCAGTAACACTTCAGAAACCTATTTGAGTGTCAAGAAGTAGACCGTTAAGATCAACCAACTCGCCGTGGGAGAGTGACAGCACGTGGCACACTCACAAATGTGCTAAGCTGACAAGCGTTACACAATTCAAAGGAGCGAGAAGCAGAAGAGGACAAAGGCAGGCTCGGGTCTGCGCTGAGTAAGCCGAGCTGGCAGCCGGCCTTTGGCCCGCGAGATCGCCGGACTTCCCACGTCATCTGAGGAGTGAGCGCGGCTCATTACAATAATGCGCCCTCACTATCTAATCTGCTGGAACCAAATGCACACGGGGTCTCTGATATTCTTATTACACAAGATTAAACCTCTCAGAACCAGGACTTGCTCTGGGAAAGGTCACATACTGAAAACGAGCAGACAGATGAGAACCCACTGCAGCGATCTCTGGCAACCAGAATGCTCTTCAACTTGCTATGCAACCTGAAATACGTCTGAACAAGAACTAGATAGTGTCTCTTAGAGGTAAAGTGCACCCATCTCACTAACTCAGAAACAACTCACTTTGGAGAAGGGAAGACTGTGTTGTGTTGCAAAGGTCAGATTCTGGAGTTGTTTGTAAACTTGCAAATAATTATTTTTAATAAGACAAAACTGCAGTCACTCCCTACTTCTGTTAGAGTGGCACAGACTCTGCAGTCACACTGTCTCATAGCCGGTGTGCGGTCCAAGCCTCTCGTAAGAAGTGACGTCGCGGAGGGGTTCTGTGGTTGGGATGTTGAGCTGATGCAGCTGTTGCTTTAGCCTCATCCAGGGATGGCAAGTGGGACAAAAACACGGGTGTCACTTTGCCAAGTTTTAGAGCCGTAAGAGGGTTTTGTGGGCAAAGCCATACAAAGAACACAAGGATAAGACACAACTGGGTTCCTTTTGTGCTCACTCTTGCTGTTAATTCACATTCCCCCTCCGTGAGTTCCAAAGAAACACAAAGCAGAGCACAGACTCTCAGCTCAAGGCTTTCAAAAGTAAGTTCAAAAGTTGTTGTAGATGTGAAGTTAAAGGAACGTGGAGATTGATCTGATGCTCTCTTTTGAGAACAAAGATAAGAAACATTACGCATTTGAAAGCTCAGAAACTCTGTCCAATTTGCTGAATTACTCCAAGGATCATGTGCCGTGCTCTTCAGCTCTGTAAATCTTGGGCTTAGGCCAAAAGCAAGCAAATGTGACCTGACCTTCTTTGGGACCTCCCAGCTCCCCGTCTCCATCCTGCCTCTTCGGCACCTCCTAAGCATCACTCCTTCCCAACAGCGGGGGCCCCTCGCCTCCGACCCTCACCGACGGCTATGGGATGGTGTGGGGCTGAGAAGCCAACCAGGGACCAGCCAGCCTGTCTCTCCTGTTTTCACATCCCCTGAGATTCTCTAAGAAGGAGTGGAGGTAGCTAGTCCCTCGGCAGTAAGGATGTGACTTCGCAAGTCACAGAGTCAGATCACCAGGAAGAATGGGTGGAACAACTGGCTGCCATAGTCAAGTCATGGAAAACACAGCTTCTAGCATTTTCTTTCCCCACACATTTTTCAAGGCTGCTGCACACACACCCAAACATATTCACACATGTTCACCAAGGAGGGAGTAAAGTCAGCTGCAGCAGTGTCACACACAATATGTTGTCCCTAACAGAGAAATTCTACATACATTTGGGAACAGGCTCGAGTTCTCAGGCTCTGGGCCAGCAAACGCTGTGGGTGTTGAACAGTACCCACCACCAGACGAACAGATGCGCATAACGCCAACAGCTTTGGAAGGACCTGCGTGCGCTCCTTCAAGGAAAGGGAGGGTAGCATGGGGATCAGGAAAGAAAGGGGGAGAGACCAAGGAGTACCCACTTAAATTATGAGCCAACCGGCACCACCACTGCCTGCCTGCCTGCCAGGGGACGGGGTGTGGCTGAGACAACTTCGAGGAAAGCTGACAGCAGAAACGCTAGGGACGCTACCACTGCCCTGCAGCCTTGGCTGTCTCTGCACGGTGTCCTTTCCAAGAAGAGTTCACACAGAGTTTACGTACGTCGTCCTATCTGTCACAACTCACACGCCTCAGAGGCATGTCTGTCCTTACCGTCACACCTGCAAAGTCACCAACGTAGTGACCATTAAGAGGGGGGAAGAATCAATGGGATTTGATCAACAGCAAAAAGCCCTGATGATTAGATTTTGTGAACAGGCTTCACTGAACAGACAATATCCCTTTTTGTAGATCTGGAGAACAGTGAGAGATCAATATAAACGCACGAAGAGATGCAAAACCAAACAGACAAACCAAAACATCTTTCCTGTTATACATTTGATCATCTCACGCTTTTGGTCAAGGGGGAAAAAAAGCCATAGTATAGAAAGATATAACAAATGAATTCCATCATCAATTGATAATAGCCCATAACCAAATATACAATTATAGCATACATCCGTGACTTCCCCTCATTCTCCTCTTTTCTGTCTCTGCCCTTTACATCATCTCCTTTCAGCGGTCATCCCCTGTTCCCTGCAGACCCTACTGTCCTCATGGGCAAAGCACAACAAACCCTGATGCTATAGCAGGTGGCTTCTTCTGCATCACCAGCGCCCAGCACTCCAGTTCGCACTGCTCCACCTACCTGTCAACCACCCAGATTCCTGGGAACACCCACAGCTCCCGAGATAGTTCCATGAGGACGGGACTCAGGAATTCTTGTAAGGATTTGTCATATAAAACCTTTTAAAGTACAGAGATTGTTTTACGCTATGTTCCCCATAGCACCTAGCATGGTGCCAAAACCAGAATAGTCTTTAAAAAATACTTCTTGGGGTGGCAAGGAAGATGCCAGGAATTCAAGAATTTGTTCAAATAGTCTGTTGTTACAGAATCGTGTGGCCTCAAATACAACTAACAATAAGGAGAACTTCAGATGGAAAATTATTCATACACAGCTTTTGGTTACCGATTTTTGATATATAAGATGGCTATTATAATTTAGGTACTAGATAATTTTGATAAAAGGTGAAATATGGAGTCTGCTTTTTAAAAAGATGCCATAACATTAAAAATATTACAATTGCCTATGGATTATTACAATTGCCTATGGATTATTAAGACAATAACTAAAGCAATCATCTGCTAATGATGAACCCTTCTTTTAAATATTGAAAATTTTATTTATTTGCATGTAAAATGTGAATTCCACCCCCCCAAAAAAAAGAGCTCCGATTGATTACAATAATGACACAGGCACTGCCAGAGAGAAGGAAGCGTGGACAGGGCCACGCTCCTCCAGGAACGTGGAGGTACTGGGAATGACCGTCTTCCCAGTGGGACAGCCATCCTCCTAGTACAGCACTCTAACAACACTGGTGATAGAAACGCATCTGAAAAATGTGGAGGGACGGCTGACATGGTGTAGTGGTGTCAGAAAAGCACATTTTAGTAGTGCTTAGCTTTGTAGAGAAGGGAAAAGATAAAGCCTGAGAGGCAAAAGCATCCCTGCCACCAGAAAAATGTTCTCAACTGGGCAGCAACAGTATTGCAATGGTATTACTATGGTTTGGATGAAACATCACCCAAGATATTACTTCCCTTTGCCTTAATCCTAAGCAAACTGCTAATTAGTATTTTGGCTTCCTAGATATCTCACTATCAGGAAAGAGGTTTCCATGGATTACAAACAGGAACATTCTGGTTACCACAAAGAGATCATTGCCATTATAAGTAATAAATTAGTGTTCTTGGCTTCCCGGGTGGCGCAGCGGCTAAGAATCAACCTGCCAATGCAGGGGACACGGGTTTGAGCCCTGGTCCAGGAAGATCCCACATGCCATGGAGCAACTAAGCCCGTGTGCCACAACTACTGAGCCTGCGCTCTAAAGCCCATGAGCCACAAATACTGAGCCCGTGGGCTACAACTCCTGAAGCCCGCACACCTAGAGCCCGTGGCTCCACAATAAGAGAAGCCACCGCAATGAGAAGCCCACGTACCACAAAGAAGAGTAGTCCCCGCTCACCGCAACTAGAGGAAGCCCACACGCAGCAACGAAGACCCAATGCAGCCAAAAATAGATAAATAAAATAAATTAATGTTCTGATAAATACTTATGATAACAGTCAAGTACCCAACAGAAATACTTATTTATGTAGAGTAACTGATAAAGTTGAGTTTCTGGTCCTTCTTAGCTAAGGACAGAGCTTGAACCAGAGTCAGATTCCAGAGTCACTGTTCCTTCCCCCCCATCCTGTTCTCTCACTCAATTCCAGTAACTCCCTTTGGCTTCAGTGTTAAACCTTCCTCATGAAAACTTCAAAGACTGTGATTAAGTCAATTCGTTTTTCTAGGAGCTTCCTGGTAGCCAACACAAAAAGGGCAAGAAACTTTGGTGGATAATTAGTTCTCATTATCCAATAAAAGGTTCCTTTGGAAACCAATATTAGGAGATATTAAAATCCTATTTTCATCTACCATTTAGACTGTAGGGAGAAAAAGACTTATGAGTAACAGTTTTACATGATTTCATTCAAGGAAAGCAGATTTTTCAAAAGATGAAACACTATTCTTAGCCTCAACCCCAGCACTATCCCTATCAAGTAAGTAGTTCCGAATTTGCTTAAGTCTTTGAAAAATGCTAATGCTGTATTCCTAACTAGGAATGTTAACATATAAAAGTTGAGATCCAGAAGTTTATTTCAAGTCAGTTGTTTAAAACACAAAATATTTCTCCATGAAAATAGTAGTCTTAAAATTATGGGAATTACTAGGGGAAGCCCAGGAAATCCTATTTGACCCCAAATGTAGCTGAAATGGTGCTAATAGCAATCATGATCAGATACCATGTTTTGGTCCCTGGACCCTGAGCCAGGTTGCTCCAGGCTGCACAGTGGCTCCCCTAGCCCTGCCCTGATTCTGCTCCAAAACGGGGCTGGCATGGACCCCTCCTCTCTGCTCAGAACCAAGTCTCAGGGTGCCCAGACTCTAGTCAGGGCCCCTGCCCACCAGGATCCCAGAGAGAACACTGAGCCAGGACTCAAAGGTCCACCACCTTCCACATGTCCTTCCATCTTTTAGGGAACTAGCCTCTCTAAGCCTCAGAAGTCACACCTGAATGTGCTAAGAAGCCCAGCGTTCAAGGACACCGTGGAGTGGGGGGGCAGAAAGCTCCTCTGTGAATTATGAAACAATCTCAGTTTCAAGGGAATCCTGTTCTGAGTTGCAAAACATTGAATTACAAATAAAAAACTGAAATATAATTGTTGGAGCTGCCTTTACTATATTTTTACTGATTTTTTTGCGTTCGATTTCTTTCTCTTACGATAAACTCTGATTAGTAGCTGTCGATCTGGTGCTCACCTCTTCAGTTCTCATGAGCAACCTACGATTTCATGTCTCCTAATTCTTCAAATGCATGGCTTTGCTTTCATTATGTTTTTCTTACATTTTATCCAGGATTGACAAATCCCTTCTCAGTTTGCTTTGCTCCCTTCTCCAGCAAATACTTCCTCTTCTTCTAGGCCAATCTTTCTTTAAGAATATTCTTTCCCTTAGGATTCGCAGCAGCCTATCCAACAGAATGTGACTGTGGAAATAGTCCACTTCTATGCTCTTCCCTAAGTAGTCACTCACTACATATGGCTATTGAGCACTTGAAATGTGGTGGTTTGACTGAGAAACTGAGTTTTTAATTTCACTGAATTTTGATGAATTTACATTACAGTAGCCACATAGGGCAAGTGGCTACCCAAAAATGTAAAGATGCTGTTATTGGTTTCCCCACTGGAACTGAATTTGACATTGGAATTGAATTTGCACGTGTGTGTGTGTGTGTGTGTGTGTGTCTGTCTGTCTGTCTGTCTATCTACAGCTTTCTGGCATTGTTTTTGCTTTAAGGTCTCTTGACTGGAGGGATAAGCAGACTTTTTCCTCCGATAAGGCTGAAAAGGCACTGATTTTGCCTTGGAGACTTCTACAGAGAGGAGAAAGTCCCCACCTGGCTGTAGGATGGTCACATTTGCTACTGATATTGTTCAATCAATCTGCCCTGCCCCGTGTTTAAAAAGAAAATACACAAAATAAACAAACCCTTTTGATCCCTACCTCCCCTGCCAGCTTATCATCCTACTTCCTTGTTCTATAAAACAAAACCCATTGTAAGAGCTTCCCACACTTGCTGCCTCCCGTCCCCCTCCCCCCATCCTGCCCCGGGACCTCAGGCCTTCCTCCTGTCCCTGCACGGAACAGCTCTCCCCAAGGTCCACCTGGAATCCACACTGCCAAGTCCACCATTAACTTCCTGGGGCCTTTGTCACCGCTGTTTGCTTTCTCCTTGAAATGCTTCCTCCTCTTGGCCTCTGGGCCACCATATGCCTGGCCTTCCTCCTCCTCTCAGCCATTGTTGGTGGCATCTCCTCTTCCCTTATTCCAGAGGCTGCGGGGCTCATTTCTCAGCTATTTACTGGCATCTCTCTAGGACACCGCGACTAGCGCACATGCCGGACACCTTCTCATGACTGCTGTTGGTCCCCTCAGCACCAGCGTCAGACATCTCACTGTCTACTCAACCAAGAAGATGCCTGATCTGACTCACCAAAAAGAGAGGTAAAGAGCAAGTATATTGTCAAATAAATCCTCAAACATAGGAGAAATAAGTGAAAGAGAAAAAAGGCATACAGGTGTTTTAGAAAACTCACGCAAGACTGCCTCTGTGTTCCTGGCAACTATTCTAACATCGAGAATCCCCGTATCTTTCCCGATCATGGACAGGTTTTCTGGCCACTGTCCACGAAGCCCCTGCTCAGAGGAAGAGGGATCATCAGGGAAGGCAGAGACCGTCTTAAGGGAGTGGGACGTCACAGCGGGGCTTTCCTTGTACCTGGTGCGTCGCAAGAGTCCAGGCTGCCTTCTGCTGGGTCACTGCCCATCTGCTCCTGGGCCTCTGGCCTGCTTCTCAGTGTCAGCAAAGCGGGTCCTTGGCTCCCACTTTTAAGTGTGAAGGGGAGGCAGCTGGCTGGAGAGAACAACAGGGTACGGTGTTAATGTCAACTGCTAGCGAAATGTACTGTCACGATCAGGAGTGGGGCTCTCCCAGGAAGTCTCCAATCCCAGGAAGGTCATTGACACAGCGTGACCAGGGCTGCAACTGCCTCTCAGTATGGGAGCACGCGCGCGCGTGCACACACACACACACACACACACGGCGCCAAACTGTGGATTCAGAGCTGTCGTGCTCAGAAACTTACAGTGGCTAGAACATCCTGCTTCTGGTCATGTACAGTGGACTCTGAGAGTTAGCTATCTGCAGGTGGCTTTAAGAGTTAGACTCGATTTGGCAGGTTTTCCTAAGGGGATATCAGGTCAGCCTGCACCGTCTAGCACCTCCGACAGGACCTGAAATGTAGGGAATGTGAGTGTCCTGGTGCGTCAAGAGATGAGATGAGGGCGAGAGGGAAGGTGGAGGGTGAAGGGCTGGACTAACATGCTTGTTCAGTACAATGCCGACCTATGTTCAGCTTAGCTACAAACCTCTTTAAGAACCCAGGAATTGTGCTGTTCCTTCATCAGGCCTGGGTCTCAGACGCATTCTTGTGACACAGTGATGTTGGTATTATATTATCTGTAATTCATTTTAACAGCCTTTAGTATAGACAGCGTGATGTTGCGTTGTTAGGCGGTTTTAATCTACATCCTTGGGGTAGGTAGTTAGCATCTGAGCACCCTGATCAATGACGCACTTCAGAAGCGTTTAATATGTGAAAGAAGCATCGAAATCTCATACTCCGCAGGTGGCCGCTACAGATTCTTCAACTGTCTTTATCGCTGGTCATACTGGAGGGTTTGTCATCAGAATAATGGGTATAGATATGGCATTTCAGTGGTGAGATGAGGGGAATTCAAGAAGGATGAACTGGTTAGAAAATTTGGGGCTCTGCACGGTGATATGAAGGAGGTAAAAGACTCCAGCAATTCTTTCCAGTTCTGGGAGCTGCAAGGGGAGGGGTCTAACATCTGGTGGGACACAAAGGTTAGCTGAATGCTGCTGCTAGAACAGTGCTGACCTCTCCTGGGTGAACGTCTCACGAGAGGCCAGCAGAATGCCCGCGATGACAGCAGGCAGAGCAGTCACCACCAGGAGTGGGGCTCTCCCGGGAAGTCTCCAACCACAGGTAAATGGTTTGCCTTTGTGTGTCCCTGTGCCCATTCCCTGACAAAGGTTTGTCTCAGTTGCAGGATTTGGTCTGAGATTTACTTCATCCACAAGATACCTGGGGAGTGGGGAGATAGGAAAGGCACCCTGTACCCTTCACCCAGCTCTAACTACTGGGGCCCATGAGCGTCTTCCAATAAGAACCTGGTTTCGAATATACTGAAGGGGCTTGGGTCAGTTTGCAACTTCAGCTCTTCTGCTATTGAAAGTAACTTGTACCAGTAAATGTGATTTTTAATAATAAAGGTTTCACTTTTTCTTGAAAATAAATTAGAATGAGTAGATCCTCTCTCTCATGTGCAATGTGAAGAGCTTTCTAGAGAGGAAGGGATGGGGACACAGTTCCCATGGTCCAGTGGGAATTGCCCAGGGCCCTGGACACTTCCAAAGGACACAGCTGTGCCCGTGAACGCCATCGTGGTTACCAAGGGCTGGAGACCACTCTTCTGGAGCCTCGCCCTCAAGGGCCCAGTGCTGCAGTAAAACCACGAAGGAGCACATGAGGAGGGCCCTCTGTGTCCAGATTCTGGGAAGCCATACCCTCCTAGCACACCTCCTGTGCCTAAAGCACCCAGGTGCTGGTTCACATCAGCAGGGCCGATCTGGACAGCTGAGGGGGAACGGCTGGGAGAATCTTCCCAGTTCCTGACCACACGTGGAGAGTGTGGTGTACTTGTTCTCACTGGGAGAATGGCAGTGTGCTGGGGTGTTACAGACACAGGGGGTTCGATTCAGAAGTGTGTCACAGGGCGATGTCGGGCTCAGCCTGGTCTCTTTCCACAGGGCCATGAGGTTTGCTGTCATTCAGGAAGATTCTTGGGGTGAGGACCACCAAACATCATGGGCAGAAGAGCTGGGCACCGTGTGTCGGGAAAAAAGGCAAGGACTGAGGAAGGGAGCAGAGGTGGCTGAAGACAAAGGTCGTCAGAGCAAGTAGGACCAGAACCACGCCAAGCACCAGTGCTGTGAAAAGTGTAATCCAGCCCTCTCCACGCCAGCGACAGCAGGCTGGGGCAGCGGGGTAGAGCCAGGACCGCCAGGTACACCTGTGTGCACGCAACTACCAACTAGTGTTCATGGGTCTCTGTGTCGCTATTCTTACCTTTGATGTGTGGATAACTAACAAGAAAGCTGAGGTCACATGTCTGAAGTGAAAAATCATACAACAACCGATGACAAATAATTTCTAAGTCCTATGTACAGATTCTAGGATGCTTTATTGGTGAGAGGATGACTTTTGATACGTAATAAATATTTCAGATTAAAATGTCCTGTAACATATGAATTATTTTAAGACAGCTTAATGAAGGTATAATTGACACCTAAACTGACCATATTTAAACCGAGCACTTGGATAAACTGTGATATACGTATGCACCCGTGAAACCATCAGCGTGACATTTTGAGTAATTAGAGTTGTGTGGAAACAAAAGCACAAAACGGAGAGAATGCTGGAGTTGGATGACTAGTGGTCTAGTCTCAGTTTCGATATTTCCCGTGCAGTATTGGACCAGTCACATGACATGCCTCATATCAAAGTCGAGCTATGGGCTTGATGGAGGGCCATGGATATTGCCTATTTTGGGCCACCCCCAACCTGCCAAGAGCCCTTGAGGCAGGAGTGCCAGGAACAACCAGGCCGGGCGGGGCTGGAGGTGGAGGCGTCCACGGGTTTGCTCTTCCTGACCCCGCTAGCCTCCAGCCCTGTGTGGCAGATCACATATTCCTTTAAAATTTTAAGACATTCTAATGATAACTGTGTCTAAAAGACCAGGGCCAAAGTTTCTTTCTAAAGTAAGAGGAACAGACAGGGATTGAAACTCAACCATGAAGACTGCAGAAGGAGGACAGACGTTAAAGGTCGGTAGGAGGGTCGCTCCCCCTGAAAAGCCAGGGCAGGTGGGGCAGGCGACACCTCCCTGCACTGACCTGGGCTCTCCCTGCGTGGAACCGAGATCAGGTCCAGCGCTGCGTTACAGGCACAAACAGGCTGGTTGTCACACCAGGGAAAACAGGAATTGAATCACAAAGGGGACCTCCGGGGCCCTTGAGAGAACTCCATTAATTCACACATTAATGAAATAGGATCCGCTGTGACTAGCTGGACTGAGCCCAGGATCTACGGCTGTAGGGAGTCACTGTTCTGTGTACAAAGTGATGCGCAAAGAAGAAAAGCGTGTGTGTGAACACCCAGGGAGCCGCTCTGGGGTTCCAGGGACTCCCCAGCCCAGCAAGTAGGCCAGCAGAACACCAGGGGTGATTGCTCTTCCCTGCACAGCTCAGCTGAGCAGAGACCTGTGTGAACTGGGAGCTCTGGGGCCGGACCAGCAGGATGACTGGCCCTTGGCAGGAGCCCAGGCGCACACTTGCAGCAGAGGCTGGCAGCCCTGAGGACAGCGGGCTTCAGGGAGAGAACGAGACGGAGTAAAATGGCATCTCGGTAAGCGCTGGGCTGGGAGCTAGTGACACCCGTGTGCACTCACGAGCCATAACAGGTACTGTGCCCTTATTCACACTCAAAACTGGTGAGGCTTGGGGACATACAGATTACAAATGTTTCTGAGATAAGCAGCCACATCTTTATACAGATGAAAACCAGGATTTAAAGATTTTTAATAATAAGGTGAAAAACATTAATTCTAGACAATATGCTGTACACAGACTCAAAATTCAGCCAGCAGAAGCTGCACATGCACTGACAAACATCATCTAAACTTGAGCCAATCTTGAATTTAGACATTTTCTCTCCAAATAAGCCATTCAGCAGATTCCAGGAATGCTGTGTTTTGGGGCCACCGAGAAGACCACGTTTTCCTGAAGGAAGGGACCTGTTAGTGAGCAACAGATTCCAAGGGAATGAAGGAAAGAAGGAGGGGGAGAGGTGAAAAGAGGGGACACACACACACACACACACACATATGCACACTCTCGTACACACACTAAGCCTCTTTCAGAGTGTGAGGGGTTGGCGGTATGGAGGGCCAATCAGATGGATCAGGGTCCAGGAAGGAAGACGAGATGAAGCTGCCTGACAGAAAACAGAGGCGATCAAACAGGTCTAAGTGCGTTCTGAAAAGTGCGAGGCTCAAACCTCATTTCCCAGCATCTGTGTCCCCCGCTACGGATCCACTCAGGTTACTACGGCAAACCGCTTTCTCCCCAGCCTTATTCTGTTCCACCAGAGCAGTCGGGATTCCCTTTCTTCTATAAACCATTCCTGGGAGTCAATGTAACATGAAATGCAGGCTCCTTGACCACAGAAGGCCTCCCGCTTAGGCCCCAGGCCACAGAGTACCTTCACCCACTGAGGACAAACAGCGGGAACAGCAGAGTTCTAACAGGAAGAGAACACTGTGTGCTTCTCGTCCAGACTGATGAAGCCCCAGGTGCCCCGGTGCCAGCCCTGCGCCCTGCACTTACCAAGAGTCAGGGAGTCCTTCTGACAGTTGGGCACCAAGGCCTGGGTTGTAAGTTTCCACAACTGTAAAATTCACAAATTATTTACAATTCATTCGGTTTGTGAAATTCACAGTATGTTTTTTTTTAATAGCAGCTCCTTCATTTTCTTGTATTTTCTGAATGAGCTCATGCACACTGCAGGGCAAGGCAGAGAGAGAGGGTGCTTCAGGATAGGGCGCGAGCCACGGGGACCGCCGAGGGGCAGTTCTCACGCGCAGGATCTGATCTCGAGTGAGCACCTGACCTTTTAGGAGGGTCGTGGAAGCAATGCTATCATTTGCCGTAAGCAGCTTTCAGAGGATTAGGCCTGAGGAACCGTTTCAGTGGTGCTCCAGACAGGGAGTGGAGGTGTGGTGGAGAACCGTTCTGAGAAGACTGAGTACTTGGAGATGTGGAGCCGAGGGCACAGGGTGGTGGCCGGCACGGAGAGCGCGCTGCAGGAGGAGATTCTCTTAGGCTCATGGAGCTCGGAGCTCAGCTTCAGTAAGGGAATAAGAAGCTGACGGTGACAGGGCCTCACGTTTATGGACAAGCAACCGGGGTTCAGAGCCTGGCCGCTGTGTGAGGGAACTGGATGAAGGAGTAAGATGTTATGCCTCAGCGAAGGAGGGAAGACAGTTCTTTTCTTTGCATTTAGGAAAAAGGAGACAATGGGTGAAGACAAAGAGAATTCTGTCATGAAGAAAAGTAAGAGAGAGGAAGCACTACGATGGTTTTGGGGGCGTCCCTGGTGGTGCAGTGGTTAAGAATCCGCCTGCCAATGCAGGGGACACGGGTTCAATCCCTGGTCCGGGAAGATCCCACAGGCCGCGTAGCAACTAAGCCCGTGCACTACAACTTCTGAGCCCGCATGCTGCAACTACTGAAGCCCACATGCCTACAGCCCATGCTCCACAACAAGAGAAGCCACTACAATGAGAAGCCTGCGCACCTGATTCCCACCAGCTATCTATTTTACATTTGGTAGTATACATAAGTCCATGCCACTCTCTCACTTTGTCCCAGCTTACCCTTCCCCCTCCCTGTGTCCTCAAGTCCATTCTCTACGTCTGAAACTAACACACCATTGTACAGCAATTATACACCAATAAAGATGTTTAAAAAATAATAAAATAGGGCTTCCCTGGTGGCGCAGTGGTTGAGAGTCCGCCTGCCGATGCAGAGGATGCGGGTTCGTGCCCCGGTCCGGGAAGATCCCACATGCCGCGGAGTGGCTGGGCCCGTGAGCCATGGCTGCTGAGCCTGTGCGTCCGGAGCCTGTGCTCCGCAACGGGAGAGGCCACAACAGTGAGAGGCCCGCGTACCGCAAAAATAATAATAATAATAATAATAATAATAATAAAATAAAATTTAAAAAGAAGCCTGTGCACCGCAACAAAGAGCAGCCCCCACTCGCAGCAACTAGAGAAAGCCCGTGAGCAACAATGAAGACCCAACGCAGCCGAAAGAAAAACAACAAAAAAAGATGGTTTTGAACGTTTGAGTGAGATGAGGTATCTGTGAACGCAAATCTTTTCTTTTTAATGGCTATTCCTGATTTAAATTTTTTTTATATCGTGGTACATATGCATACCATTTTGCCATAAATTTTACCATTTCAACCTTTTTAAAGTGTTTGGTTCTGTGGCATTAAGTACATTCGCACTGTTGTGCAGACAGTACCACAATCCATCTCCAAGTCTTTTCACTTCCCAAACTAAAACTCTGTCCATTAAAAACTACTTCCCCATTCTTTCCATCCCGAGCCCCGGAAACCCCCATTCCACTTTCCATCTCTGTGAATCCGACTACTTTAGGAACTTTATATAAGTGGAATCATACAGTATTTGTCTTTTTGTAACTTGTTTATTTCACTTAACATAATGCCCAGGGTTCATCCATGTTGTAGTTATGTGTCAGAATTCCCTACCTCCTTAAGGCTGAATAATATTCCACTATGTGGATATACCAAATTCTGTTATCCATTCATCTCTGGATGGACACTTGGGTTGCTTCCACCTTTTGGCAATTGTGAATAATGTTACTGTGAATATGGATGTACAACTATCTTTTTGAGCTCCTGCTTTCATGTCTTTTGGGTATATTTCCAGAAGTGAAATTGCTGGATCATATGATAATTATATATTTAATTTTTTGAGGAATCACTATACTATTTTCCACAGCTTTTGTATCATTTTTACATTCCCATCAACAATGCACAAGGGTCCAATATTTCCATATCCTCACCAGCACTTGTTATTTTCTTTCCCCCACCCCTTTTTTTTTTTTATAATAGCCATCCTAAGGGATGTGAAGTGGTATCTCATTGTGGTCTTGATTTGTATTTCTCTAATGCTTAGTGATGTTAAGCATCTTTTCATATGCTTACCAGATACCTGTATATCTTCTCTGGAGAAATGTCTATTCAAGTCTTTTGCCCATTTTTTAATCAGGTTGTTTTTTGTTGTTGCTGTTGAGTTGTAGGAGTGCTTTTCACAATTTGGGTATCAGTCCATTATCAGATATATGATTTGCAAATATTTTGTCCCATTCTGTGGGCTGCCTTTTCACTCTTTTTATTGTGCCCAAAATTAAAAGTTTTAAATTTTGATGAAGTCCAACTTATCCCTTTCTTTTTGTCATTGTTGTCCATGCTTTTGGTGTCATGCCCAGGAAATCCCTGTAAATCCAATGTCATAAAGCTCTTCTCCCTTATTTTTTCCTAAGAGTTTTATAGTTTTAGCTCATATGTTTAGGTATTTGGTCAACTTGGAGTTAATTTCTTTGAAAATGTAAAATATGGCACAAATTTACTTGTCATCCTTGCACACGGGCCATGCTAATCTTCTCTGTATAGTTCCAATTTTAGTACATGTCCTGCCAAACCAAGCACTGAAAGTAAATCCTTGGAGGAAATTCCTTAACACAAATGTATGAAAGTAAACCTGTCTGTGTTACACTTACAGTCATAAGTGTTCTCACTCTCTGTCTCGGGGATTCAGCGTATTTATCCCGGGTCCTCCAGATGCTTTACCTGCCACTGTTCAGGCCCAGCTCGGCCTCCCGCAGGCTCAGTGAAGCTCTTCCTTAAGGTTCTCACCCCGACTCTCACACATTCTATAATCATTCTCCGTGCATGGCCAGCATCTTTCCCACTCTCAATGCCAAGCCAGTGGGGACACAGCAAGGTTTTTAGGTCCTGTTGTGAATTTTCCATAATTTTCAGATGGAAGCTGTGATAAGGACATATTTCTAAGAAGTGAGACATTGATTTAAACAAGGGGGGTTGGACTGAAGGCCTTATACTGAGAGTCTAGACCCTCAGGTACTTTCCCCCATCCCTAGAAGAAAGAGAGGATTTATTCTTGGGACAAACTAAACCAGAGAGACTCTAAACTCAGACACACTGACTGGATAGAGGGCTCAGAACACTGTACCTACAGGAGGGCAGAGCTGAAGCCCTAGACCGACAGGAACACAGTGAGAATCAGCATTTCAGCATTTCAGACTGTAAGGTACCCAGCACTGCCCCAACTGTCCCCCCAATCCTGCTGCTGGAGTGTACGCTTCCAGGGGTCGGCTGCTGCCCCACCCCTGCCCTGACAAGACACGGGAACACTCTTCCCTGAAGAAACCGAACGGTACCCAGGAACAGACCTACACGTTCTGACGTCTGTGAGGGTCTCCCCAGGCGGTCACCCCACAGCAAGCTCAGCAGACCAAACTCGCTGTCTCTGCTCCCCACGTCGCTGGGGCTTCCTATTGACTTTTAGTGCCTCACTCTTTAGTAGGAAAGGATGATAAAGGATAATACAAGAGTCAAGGAAAGCTTCCAACACAGAAGACTGAGGCTAAAATAATAAACAGTTCAAAGAACCTTGGAAAGAGACCACACAGGGAGGAAAAAGGTTCTTAACACTATAATATTCTCAGAGAGAGAAGACAATATATTACATTCATGGTAAAAAGAATGCTATACAAGGAACGACTAGAGAAGAGAGTTTTTAGAAATTAAAAATAGAATATTAAAAACGGTACAAATCAGTGGAGAATTTCAGGGATAAAACTGAAGAACTCTCTCAGAAAGTAGAGCAAAAATACAAAAATAGCAAAAGAAGAGAAAAGATAAGAAAATATAAGGATTAATTCAACACAGAAACAACAACAGAAGAAATTATCAAAGAAATAATACAGGAAAATAACCGAGGGCTGAAGCATACAAGTCTCTGTACTGTATGGTACATCACATGCCTGGAACAATAAATTTAAAGAGACCAAGACACATCATTGTGAAATTGATTATCAGTGGAGATCCAGAACAGAGCCCAAGAGCTCCCAGAGAAGGAAAGGGGCCACAAACAAAGGAAAGGGAAGGAGAATGGTGTTCTCTTCCTCAAGAACATTACTGGACACTAGAAGACAGTGGAGTGAAGTGTCCAGAACTCAGATGAAAAAGGATTTTCAACCTGGAATTCTGTAGCCATTGAAAATATCATGGAGGAAAAAAGGTATCTTTAGACATACACAGTCTCAAAATGTTTATCTCCCAGGTACCCTTGGTCAGAAAGTCACTAGACAATGGGCTCTGACAAAGTGAGGGAGCAAACCAAGGAAAAGAGAAACACGAGACAGTGGGAGGTCCCAAGGTCTGTCCCAGGTTGATGATGATAGGGGCTCCCGGGGCAGCAGGCGTGCAACAGATGTAGCCCTTCTGGTGGGTCAGAGCTAAAGTTGGTGGGGGAGTGCTCCAAGGGAAAAGACCACCGAGATAGTACCATGCTTTAAACATGTCTGGAATAAATTTGGAAACTGTATTTAGAGTTGACAAATCTGTTAGAGCAATCTGGAAAAAAAGAAGAATCCAAACTAAGATATAGCTAAAAAACAAAGCACCCATAAAACAAGGTTAATACTAATTGAAGGGAAAATAAGTTATGCAAGAGAAAAAATGGAATCCAGGTACCCTATTTGGCTCAGGCATGAGGAATATTTACATGGACCAAAGAACGCAAATGCCACCACTTTAGCCAATAACTGTGATCTCAACACACTGAGCTCATGAGGGTGCATGGCGGGAGAGAGTGTCAGGAGAGTTAGTCCTCACTTCCATCACAGAAAATCCGTAGGTGATGTGATGTGACTGGTTAGAGGTAGGGAGTTGTAATACAATTTTGGATGAATAAATGCAAGTCCAGTCTCAAGAAACGGAAGACTGTCACAACCAATCTTCTGCTCTGGCCAGGCCACTTATGCAGTATCGTTCTCAGTTCCAAGGTCTAAGGAGGTCACTGGTTGTGTTTATGCAGAGTCTTGAAATTGGCAAAGAGCAATCACATGGACAGTGTGGGTGTCTGTAACTACAGACCTTCCTTAACTTACGAAGGGGCCACTTCCTGATAAGCCCGTCATCATCTGACAAAATACCATTAAGTCAAGAATATATTTAATACACCTAACCCACTGAACATCACGGCTTAGCCAGGCCTGCCTTAAATGTACTCAGAACACCTACATTAGCCTACAGTCAGACAAAATCACCTAACACAAAGCCTGTCATTTTATAATAAGTGTTGAATATCTCATGTAATTTATTGAATACTGTACTGAAAGTGAAAAGCAGAATGGTTGTTAAGTGTACTGGCTGTTTACCCTCATGATCTCGGGGCTGACTGGGAGCTGCAGCTCACTGACACTGCCCAGCATCATGAGAGAGGATGATACCACGTGTCACTAGCCTGGAAAAGGTCACAATTCAAAATTTGGAGTACTGTTTCTACTGAATGCGTATTGCTTTCACATGACTGTAAAGTTGAAAAATGGTAAGCCAAACCATCATAATTCGGGGACTGTCTGTAGTCTTAAAAACTTAGAACAGGGGCTTCTCTGGTGGCGCAGTGGTTGAGAGTCCACCTGCCGATGCAGGGGACGTGGGTTCGTGCCCCAGTCCAGGAAGATCCCACACGCCGCGTAGTGGCTGGGCCCGTGAGCCATGGCCGCTGAGCCTGCGCGTCCAGAGCCTGTGCTCCGCAACAGGAGAGGCCACAGCAGTGAGAGGCCCACGTACCGCAAAAAAAAAAAAAAAAAAAAAAAAAAAATTAGAACAGCAATATATTAGACATTTTTTAATGTAGAGGATTAAAAAAAAGTTAAATGGAGAGAGAGACTGACTCATAAAGGACTTTCTAATTCAAATTGAGATATTCAAAAATAAAATGGGTTGCCTTGCAGTGTTGGGATTAGAACTGGGCCCCTGTTGGGCGGAACAGGAGGGCAAAGTTATAACGGCTTTTTTGCCCTGGCTGAGACCAATTTCTAGTGTGAAGGGTTTATGATTTAATGCATTTTATTACTTCCTCTGAACCTTGAGCTAGAAAGTACACTTCAAAAATATTTGATTTAAGTGGTTGGTGAGAAATGATTTCATCCCCAATCCAATTCATTACTTCTTAACTTGAAAACACTGTATTGCTTTTTATGTGCTTCCAGGTAAATGATACTTTGGGGTGTGAATTAAACCCAAGAGAATTTTCTAAGAACGGTAGATCTGAACTTCTCAACTGCTCTGGAGAGGCTTTTTTGTCACCCTTCATTCCTGCCCATACTCTAAATGCCACTTACACACTGACATCGTAAGTGGTTCCAGACACCATCAGTGGTCCGCAGTGAATTAACAAGCCATAGAATCCAGATGCTTTTTCCGGTAAACAGCTTCTTTGCAGGAAAAATAAACAGAACAAGAAGGACATTCACTGACCTCCTCTACCACATTCATTCACACACTTCACACCCAGCAAGCATGCGAGCCCCAGTTGTAGATTCACTGGTCCACAAATATCACCCATCTCATACATTTTTGCACTCCTTCTTTTAATTAATTCATTGATTGTTTTAAATAACATAAAGCGAGTAGAGTCTATACAAAAACATACTAATATATAAATTAAGAGAAGCTGAGACTCTAATAAAATTACTAAAGCCGTTAAAAATTTCTTCTGAGGACTATTGAGTACAATCTTGTCACATCAAGCTACAAATCATTGGTGCTTAAATTACAGTTCTCGTGGCATTACACTCCTTCTAAACCTAGGGATTCCAAGGTGATTTCTTATATGGGCGTTAAACCACAAATTTACATATTTCATCAAATATATTTCCCCTCAATTTTTTGAGTGATAAGGAATTATTTACGTGATTATGTCAGGTAATTCTACCAGATTAACCTCATCTTGAGATTGGATGAACTTTATGGAAATCTATTTCCAAGGCATGCCCAGTGCTGTGATATAAAGCAAATATGATGGGTTTCTTGCTACATTTACCCATTGACCATTATCTGTGAAAAATAGAAGGTGGCTCCCTTCGACCTAATCCTGCCTCACTGGTTTATAACTATGACACAAGTGTTAGAGGGTTCATTTTTACTCATATTCATGCCAGAACAATACCAGGTAAGGTAAGACACTTGAAAGTCTGGTATATACAAAGTTCAGGGTCTTCACTTCTGCTGAGCACGCTGATAAATCAGTTCACATCACATCACACCTCCACAGGTAAAACAATATGGCCCACTGATTTTATGAATCCTTTCATGAAATTTGCTCCAAAATAAATAAATCTATATTTTCCACCCAGAAGCTTAATTTGGACAGCATTTTTGCTTGAATTCGACACAATAATTCCTCTCAGTCCAATATAAACAAAATGTGAACACAGCCCCATCACCCTCTGCTTTAGACAATAACGTGAATGCTTAGCCCTCCGCCTCCTATCTGCGGTTACGTACAATCCAGCCAGGGCAGGGGATAAATACACAGCTGTGACTTCAAAGCAGATGTGGCCAGAGCCACCATCACATGGGCTGTGGCGGTTCAGCGGAGGTGAGTGTCCCCAGCAAGCGAGGCTGTGGAACTCTGACCTGGATGGCAATCACAATTCCTGAGATTCACTCTAGACAAACCCCAATTTCTCCTTTGTCCACCTCTGCCCTTGCCTTCTCTCTCCTTTGCTTTCTCAGGAGATGGGGGTGAGTGCTTACTATCTAGTATGTAAAGATCTCTGAGTCCTTTCATTTATAACATGACATACCCTGCAAAAAGAGTGAGCATTCACTGTCCTCTTCCACATGAAATTCCACTTGCTCACACTCAGCGGAGGGTTTTGCTCACAAAGGCACAGGTGCAAAGAGTGCAGCTGGAAATCCAAGTTGTGTCCACCACGCTCCAAAGCCCCTGGTGGGCTGTGCAGATTCTGAATCTCCCAGTGATCAAAATACAGCACATTTGGCTATCGCTGTTAACAATTCCATACGTTAACTTCTGTAGTTTAGAAACAGCAGGGAAATGAGTACGTGACTTCAAGCCTCTTCCAGAGAAGGAAGGTGGGACCTGAATTTTAACTATCTGATTTTGAGCTTTGTTTACAACACAAATGCTGTTTCTGATCAGCTGCCTCAAATTGATCACTTAAACATTTTTAAGCCAGTGTTGAAGGTGTATGAACAAACAAGGAATAAAATAAGGGTCTGATTATTTTTTTATTTTCCCTTGGAGGTCAGTCTGTGAATTTTATTCAGATAATAAAATTCCTCTGAGAGATGCTGAAGAAAAAAGGAACTTTATTTCACTGAGAAATGCATGTCGTGAACTATGTAAGCTATTCCAGAATCAGGACTATTCAGGTTTCTCCGTGTATGCTACAGGCTTAAAGTTTGTAGCATGTAGTTAGTTCATCAAAAATAAAAGTTTGAAGATTAGTCAGCAAACCACTACATATAAAATGACCTTTATTTGTGTGCATACACAGGGTCACACTAGGAAGACGCTGGCAGACTTCCCCAGATACTCATTATGCAAAATTGGAGTTTTATTTAAACTCATAGCATTATGATGTTGGAACTGAAAAAGACACTAGAAGTCTCTAAGTCTAATATCCCAGAGGCTCAGATTTTTCATCTATAAAATAAGCTAATGAAATTTTTCCTGCTCTCCTCCGGGCCATTTTGAGACCAAGAGTGTCACAGATGTAAAAGTATGGCGAGAATATCAGAAGAGCTTTACAGGTGCAAAATTAAATTATTATTCCTATTACCCTCATTCTGATAGACAAACAGGTAAACAACTAGACTGTTAGAAAAAGACTAGCTAAGAATCAGGCTTGTAATCTTGTCTTTACAAATCTGATATAGTAGTGTTGTTTGATATCTTCATGAGATCCATCTAGTCATTTAGCCTTTGAATATGCCAAGTGTAATTTCAAAGTTTCTTTTATCACGCCTACCAGGTCCTTATAATTCCTCTAAGCTATACTTACAAGGGAAATTAACGGAAGTTTGTTCAAATTTCCACATTTACTGGGAAACGGCTATATCAAATAAGGTTTACTGGTATTACCAATAATTAGGTAGAAGGAAATTTTTTGGTTGTGTTGTGTTTTTGTTGCTGCGTGCGGCCTTTCTCTAGTTGTGGCAAGTGGGAGCAGCTCTTCACTGCGGTGTGCAGGCTTCTCATTGCGGTGGCTTCTCTTGTTGTGGAGCACGGGTTCTAGGCGTGCCGGCTTCAGGAGTTGTGGCACGTGGGCTCAGTAGTTGTGGCTCGCAGGCTCTAGAGCGCAGGCTCAGTAGTTGTGGCGCATGGGCTTAGTTGCTCCGCGGCATGTGGGATCTTCCCAGACCAGGGCTCGAACCCGTGTCCCCTGCACTGGCGGGTGGATTCTTAACCTCTGCGCCACCAGGGAAGCCCCAAGTATATAACATATTGTGTTTCAGTACACATGCAAGGCAGGGGAAGGAAGAACCAAGGAGTCACATCGTTTACAGGATAAATTTCCAGGGTTTCAATGAACAAAGGCAACTCATCCCACAAGAATGTTCACGCCCTGCAACGTTCCAGCCCTTGGAGGGAAAGAGGGAGGAAGATAACGGAAGTCCAGCAGTCCTCTATTCCCTGAAGCAATCAAATATATAAATTGATAAATATTTTATAGAACTGGAAAACACTATAACGTTGGGGAAAAAATGAGGAAACAAAAAACTTTTTTCCTGGGGTAAAGAATTATCCTCAACAGTTAGATGAAAATATTCAAAATTTTACATTGGTGATAAGCAAGATAAATGAGTTCCCAGATAATATAAGTTAAGCATTGTCAGCAAAAACTTGAAGCTATGACCACGGAGCTAAGCATGGGGAGAGAGGTGGCGGGCGGAGGGTTGCAAAAGCCCAGTGGTTGCAAGTTAGAAGGACGCTGGGCCAGTAATCTTTGCTGATTTGCTTGTAAGAGCGGGGCTGGGGGTATCCAGCGGTTAGATCCCACACAGCCTGAGAATCAGCTTCCCTGGGCAAACCCGGCCCTCCTGACATCAGGGCATAGGCTAACACAGGACGTCCCCTGCTGAGCTGAACACAGCACAGTATTTTATAAGCACAGTTGCCTATTCAAGGAAAATAGCTGAAATTCCCCTTTGCGAAAAGTGCTGCACTTCATCGTGACCAAACTGGAGATTACAGAGAAGCCCAAATGTGTTCCAAACCAACAAAACAGAAAGCACCCCAAGGACAGATGGGCAAGTCTAGCGAGAATAAAACGTGATACACCACTGTGTCGATAGATAGCCCAAGGGAAAGGGCTCTTCTGAGGGCACAGGAGGGGAGGGCGTGCTGAGGCGTTTCTGTCCTTCCATCCACCCTGCCTCCAGGCCAGAGTCTGCGCTGTGGGCCCTGAGCTGGACAGGAAGCGCTTCCCCAGCTGTGATGACGACGCGCTGGACCCCACCATGCATGAGCTGAGGGCTGACCTCAGACACAAGCACTGACCGCAGGAGACCAGTGACTAACACAGAGCAGAGTTCTTGAGAACTGACACTAGTTTCCTCCTCCGAACCACATACTGACGGCACAGCCAAATTTCACTTACCTTTGTGTCATGCTTCCTCCTCAGGAGTTCACGTCAGAGGTCAGCATGCAGAGCCTGTCAGAGAACCCAGGCCACCCCCAGTGAATCGTGTGCAACTCATGCCTGCTGAAGACAAGGGGCCTTTCCAGGGGCCCAGGGATGTTTTAAAAAAAGACAATTCTCGACGCCTATTCCTCTTCCTTCCTCTCCCTGAGCCGAGTTCAGGGTCCAGGAAGGAATTGCTGCAAGAAAGCCGGCCCCAAACTGACAGATAGCCCTGGGAGTGTCTCCTGAGTGGGCCAGCTCACTGGTTATTTTCCTAAGGCTGAAGCCACAGTGGTACACTCAAGAATTCAAAATGTTTATGGAAATTTGAAGGGAACAGATAGGAGGAAGAGGGCCAGGAGATCGAAAATTATAAAAGAAATGAATAAATCATTTGCTTTCTTGTCCAATCATTTGATCACTGCAAGGAAAAATCTTAGTCTGTTTGTTTATTTAATGAAACATAACCTGAATAATCCATGTTTCCAAAGAAAAATGAAGACATTTTATTTTGTCCAGCTGCTTTTCATCTTATGCTGCTGAAAAGACCAAAATTGAAAGCTGCTTTGTACGTTTGCAAAAATGAGATGAGGGGGGAGAAAAAACCAAAAGGGATTTACATTTTTTTCTTCTCAGACAACTAGGCCTTAGTCTTCAGCAGAAAACTAGGCAAAAATCCAACAGTTCAAGGAATCCCCACCTACCCCTAACACATACATTTTTCAGGGGATAAGACAGCGATGAGATAGGGCGGTTCCCAGGAACACTGCTTGGGCAGGGTTTCTTTGGATGCCAGCACCCAGAAATACAGGTTCTCCCCTAGCGGAGCCTCCGAAAGCCCTCAGAGCAGCCGGCACTTCTGCGTGCTCGCTTCCCATCCGAGTCCACACCATCACTTTCGCTTTATGCAGCTATTCTTCTAAGCACCTTTGGAGCAGCTTCTGGGGCACAAGAAGAAACTCGCAGATCTACACACGTGCTGGGAGAAGAGGGCACAAACGTAAGCCAGTTCATAGCTGGGTTCACCCCTCCCTTCAGAGGTGATGTGTGGGTGCATGGCACTGACCCAGCACAAAGATTAGCTTTCCTGCTTCCACTTGGAGTTTGCCAGAAACAATACACATTTTGAGAAATGTGATGGTTTGAAGACAAAGAATCCATTCACAATTCCAACATACCAGTTTTCACCACGCAAAAAAACTGCCCCCAAGATGGTAATATGATAATGACTATGAGAACACTGGAAAAGCTGGAACGGTAAAAAAAAAAAAAAAAAGAGCTATGTTGCAATGATAACATATTTAGGCAAAAATGCCTTTTAAGCCATCCAAAGTGAAGGTAAGATACATAAAATTGTAAAATACCCTGGAATAAAAACAGAGAACGGTGGCCTTGACCTGGGAGAGACTGTGTGCAACATTCAAAGGCAATGACATCCCCGAAGGAGACTTAGACCACTTAGACCAAACAGATCAACATCTGTGGGGCATGATTGGTCTCTGATTCCTTAGTTTTTGAGACTCTGCTTTCTCTATTGCCTAATTTATATTTTGTAAGAGTTATAAACATTTATCATAAAAGATGAAGATCTGTCATTTGGAATGAAGCTAATTAAAGAGAGATCAGGAAAAAATGGATGTATTTAAAGCTTTCCAGTGAAAATTTAATTTCAGTAAAACTGAATATCAACCTTCTTCAGATGGAAAATACCCAAAATATAACAGATTTTTCCATCCTGATTTTACCTTCTAACTTATAGACATGAAGAGATAAAACATTATAATATTTGGATAAATTACTTAAAGCAGGCTTTTCAAATATGGAGAGTTGGAAATCTATTTTAAAAAAAGGATTGTGTTAGGAGACACTTAAAGATAATAACAAAATAATAAATAATCATCACCTGCTCCTACCACTGGGGGGCAGTAACCCAATACTCACCTAATTGGGGTACTCAATGGATAACCGTGGGGCCCAGCCACATGGGTCCAAAGTTCCTGGTGATCATTGTATTAACGGAATCAGAGTCTTAATAAACCTCTGATTTAAGTAGTTCAAAACCATATGCTCAGCAAGGTCTACAGTGGTGAGTACCTCAGAGGTGGGCCTTTTGAAGAAGTTGTAAAGGGGAGAGCAAATATTGAAAGTGTTCATATCTGTTCTCAGATAACCATACCTGCAGTGGATTATCAGGCAGAAAAATGTCTAAGGTTATTTTAAGGGCAAACCAGACTAGCTTCAGGCTTCTAGATAACATCACAAGCTGGAGACTGTGGGGCAATTTCTGTTGTTTGTGATAGAATGATCTATACAGTCAAGCTGTGTTTTGAAGGCAACTGATAGACATATATATATATATCTTATGTGTGTATATTTTCAATAAATATGACACCTGTATACGTTTTTTGAAAAAATTATTAGAAGATGCACTCCAATTAAAAGATGACCAAAAAAAAAAAAAATCCCAAGCCCACTCAAAACTCAAGACTGGGTTAAAAAAAAAAAAAAAAAGGTAGGGAATCCTGAGACCAACCAAAGATAAAGCTGAATGGAAATCACTCCTTCTTAGCACTTGCACAGCCCTCCTCTATTTCTACCAGAGTGTTCCACTTATTCTACAAGGCTAAACCCAAAAACCACATTTGCTCTGAAGTCCTTCTGTATTCTCAGGTCCCCTTGTCAAATACATCACTTCCTCTGACCCCAGAGTGTCTTCTGCATTATCTGAACTATAGCATGCATACAAAAATGTGAGCAAATAATTCAGAACTCATGTACCCAAGCCAGCGACACAATACCACCACACTCCAGAAGCTGCTGGCGTCCCCTCCTTATGTCCCCGCATCCCCAGAGGGAACCATCGTCCTGTGGATCCTGGAGACGTGACAGAGAACATGACAGGCAAAACTCAGCCCCTGGGAGAGACAGACAGTAAAGGAATAGAGCCAAGCAGGCAGGATGTGATATGGTGGCAGGTACTATGGAGGAGAGCCATGCTGGGAAGGGGCTTGCAGCATTAGGGGAGGGGTCTGGACCCTCCTTCGCCAAGTGGGCATATGAGCAGAGATGAAGGGATTGAAGGAGGGAGCCTTGTGACTATCTGGGGAAGAGGGTGCAAGGCAGAAGCATCAGGTGTAAAGGTCCTGAGGCCAGAGTTTGCCTGGGGTGTTGGAGGAATAGCAAAGACCAGCCTGGCTGGAGGAGAATTAGCAGAGAGAAGAATGACTCCAGGGTTTGCATTAGTAACTGGAAGAGTGGAAAAATGAACTGCTCCCATCAAAAAGTATTAATTTTATAAAGAGAAAACCTAATAGTTACTTTAAAACAGTAACAGCAAACCAATAAAAATGTCATGGGGGATCAAAGTTTGAGTGTGTCTCGGGGATAATTCTCTAAGCTCTATGCAAGCTTTACTGATCCAGGAAACACTGCAGAACACTAAAATGCCCACCCTCTAAAGCCAAGACTTCAGTCTGAACCCTAACTCTGCCACTTTCAATAGTGTGGCAAAGGGTGAGTTATTTAACCTTCCTGTGCCTCATTTTCTTTATCTGCAAGATGGACACACTACACTGTGTTATTGTGAGGACTGTATAAGTTCAGGCATGAAAACACTTAGCACTATGCCTCGTATGTAGTAAGTGCTCAAAAAGAGTTATCACCTTTACAAGAAATTAGATCTGCAGAAAACTTAGTATTTTGTTTTCACCTGGTATCAGGGGTCAAGGTAAGAAGTAGACAATAAAGATATTTCTATACATTGGGTAAAACTGCTACTGAAGACACGCCCATGGTTTTCAAATCCCTTTATGTGAAGCTCACAAAATTAACTTTTCTGGCAGGGAAATTAGTGTTTTTTTATTAGAAAGTTACAGCTGCAGCAGCCCTACTTCAGGATGGACCGCATAGTGAGTACTCTCTCATTTTGAATGAATTAACTCATCCTGTTCTCTTTTTGCTGTAGCTTTCAGGAAACATGAAGATAAGAGTTTACTCAGTTGAAGCAACAAGACCAGCTTTCTGACAGCAACAGCCTTAGCCCTTCTATTATTTCGTGCCCCCAACCCCTGCTTTACTCCATAGGTTTTTCACAGTTTTAAGCCAACTCCAAATGATATCCTGGCAGCCTTTCATCTTTTGACAACTGTCTTATAGGAATCCGTTGGTATTTTAGTTCTTAGGTCCCTGGTTCCCAATGACAGTTCTCTGGGATGCCAGTTGCCTGTCTGGATGACTGACTACCACCTGCTCCAAGTTCCATAGGTTCTTATTGCCAGCGAAGGCTGCACTGTTCCAGAAATAGCACGCCCTCTGTGCCCTTCACCTTGTCAGTCAGCGCTACAGATGTGCTGGTTTCTTTCCTGCTACAATTATCCTAGTAAGCCCTGCTCTCGTCTTGCTGAAAAATCTCACCAGGCATGCCCCATAAAGACCCGAGATATAAAACATAAGCGAGCAAGAAGCTATCATATTAAACCTCTTCTTTGAAGAATATCCAGGATGGTGATTTATTTTCTTGTACATTGTTTTAGGTTAATAACAGCTTCCTTGAGCTGGGGAAGTGGGGGAAGACTCTTCCTATGTTTCTAGCTGCACCTGTGTGAACTTATTCATGGGATAATCTAATATTTTGTTTTCAATGTTGTCACACTTGGGCTACCTGGTCCTCATTTTCCACTAAACAGACTTTTCTACTAACAAACTAGCTTCCACAGCCTGCAAAGGTGTTGTCAGGATAAATGGCAACGTCTATAAAGTGCATGGAATTCTCTGAATAAAAAGCACAGTAGAAGGATAGAGCGTTAGCACATTGTTATGCTCATAAGGTGTGGGTGGAATTGCAAAGAGAAATCATGTCAAAGATGTAAGGAAACTTAAAAGTCTGAGACTTTAAAAGGCTGGGATTATTAAAACACCCAGTTGTTTGACAGGAGAAAATTAAACTGTTCTCCTGTCTCAAAAGATAGAATACCACTTTCTCATTACTTTCTGTACTTCACAATCTCTTCTTCCTGCACAGAGCTTTCAGTGAAGTCAAGAAAGCTCCGTGTATGAAAAATTGTTGTACAGATGCACCGTAAAATGACAATCTGGTCAGGAGGGGAACGAAACGATGCCTTTTTGTCAATCACAGCACCTACAGTCATGGGTTATATGTAGGATCCAAAATGCAACACCCAAGTGCACAGGCAATTTTCACTTCTTGCTCATGGATACGGCATGAGGCTTGGGGTCCATGCAAGTTGGGGAAATGAAGCTGAGACATCAGCTTAGAAGTGGGACTCTTCAGAGGCTACATCGCCATGCTAAAAGGAAACAAGAAAGATCTATTCACTGGAAGGGAGAGGCTACAAAGAGCACATATCTCCCTGGTCTCTTGGTGAAAAGAAAGGTCTCTGAGGAATTAAAACGTGATAGCTGCATGGAGTCCGAATCTAAACTTACTCTGTGTCTGCATGTGTGTGGGAACCCACCCACTGGGGTAAAAAAAGCCTAAGGATGGTTCACAGGGAGTGATACTCCTTGGCCACCTGCCAAAAACACAATAAAATCCATCTGGAGGGACATGGTTACCACCTAAGCCACACATGGTTCCCACAGAAAAAGATGTCGAAACGGGAGGGAAAATACACACAGGAGAAGTTTTGCACATACAGCAAACCCGAAGACAAGCATTCCCCAAATTTCAGAAACTAGAACAAGAAAAAAATTATAGGTCTACTTGAAATTCTTAGACAGAAAAGGATTGAGAACTACAAAGAAAAATGTGTTATGAAGAAAGAGGCTGGCAGATTTGAAAAAGAACCAAATCATAGCTTCTGGAAATAAAAATATAGTCACTGAAAACAAAAAAAAGAAATAAACAGCATATTGGATGAAGTTAATGAGAGAGAGCTGGTGAACCAGAAGGTGGAACTGAGGATTACCTAGAACACAGCTGGACTAAAGAGGTAGGAAACGCGAAAGGAGCCGTAAGAGGCCAGGCACACAGAAGGAAAACTTCCCGCACATTCCTAGTCGGAGCACCGGAAGGAGAAAATAAAGAAGATGACAGAGAAGATGCTTTCAGAGATAATGGTAGAGAATTCTCAAGATTGTTGAAAGTCAAGAACCCTCAGACTGGAGAAGTACGACAGTTCTGGGCAGGATCAATATCCACGTGCTGGATATTTAACTTAATTCTATATTAGCAATGGATCTCCAGAGAAACAGAACCAATAATATATATAAAGAGATTTATTATATGGAATTGGCTCACGTAATTATGGTCTGTCCCAGCTTGAGTGTGAGGGCTGGAAGCTGCTGTAGAAGCGGGAGGAGCTGGCGTTCCAGCTCCAAGGCCACCTGGCAGAATTCTCTCTTACTCAGGGAGGGTCAGTCTTTCGTTCAAGTCAGGGCTTCAGCCAACTGGATGATGAGCCCCAGCCATATTACGAAGGGCAATCTGATTTACTCAGTCTACCAATTTAAAGGCTAATCCCACCCAAAAATACCCTGACAGAAACACTCAGAATCATCTTTGACCAAATATCTGGGCATCCCATGGTCCAGTCAAGTTGACACATAAAATTAACCATCACGTATTTCTTATTAGTGAAATTACACAACACCGAAAGACAACGGAAAAAAATTAAAATAGCCAGAGAAGAAAGTTATTTGACCTGTGAAGGAATGAAATGGGGCTACAGGGACTTCTTCACAGATCAGAAAATATTTAAACAGTATCTTCAAACTGCTGATGAAAAATAAACATTAACAGAGAATTTTTTACTCAATCTATTAGAGTATGGGCAAAATAAAGACTACTCCAGGAATACAAGGACTCAGGGAGTTTGCAGCTTCGAGCTCAGAATGTCTCTCAGGAGGTGGAAACTGCACTCAGAAGGAAGTGGTGGCCAGAGTGACGGCAGCAACTGTGTGAGCAAGTCCAAGGCAGACGGAGCCACACAGGCAGGTCTGAGAAAGAGCACTGTGACCCAGCTTCGTTATTGTCATTGGCATTATTATCATTCTGGCAGCGGTTAAAACAAAACCATTCTACGCTTATGTAGCCTTCTACATGTCCTAGATGGGTAACAACTAAAAAATGCTGCAAGTCCAAATGTTGACAGAGATCTAGATCATCCAAAACTGCTGATGGAAGTTTAATACTGACACAGTTAATTTCAAGAGGGATTTGACAGTAAGTAGTAAAGTTGAGTATAGGCGTATCTTACTACCTAGCAACTTCACCCCATGGACAATAAATTTTTTTTAAAAGGATGTCATTTTATAACATTAAAAGTAACCACAGCAATACTGTGTATTATATAGGAATCTACTTACATGCAGTAGAAGTTTTAAAAGGTGCATGTGAACAAAAGCTGCTAAATTTAGGTGAGTGGATTCTAACGGAGAGGGTAGGAAGGAAATGGGATTGATTACGGGTACACGGGAAGGTTTATTTATATCTTTCATGATTTACTTTTAAAAGAAAACCTGCAGAGCACGATTTCTAAATTTACAAGACCACAAACTATAGGCAAAAGGGTTTTCTCTAGAGATTTTACTTCCATTTTTCTGATATTTCATTTGCAAAGATGACATATTGAGACCATAAAATGCATACTGCAATTAAATGTTGGCAGCGAGGAGTGGAAGAGCAGAGGGATTTAGACTAAGCCATGTGTGTTTCGCACAGGTCAGGACAATCATCACAGCAAGGACCATCTACTGATGCCTAAGGACCCTTTATGCATTATCTTATTAAATTACCACACTGACCTTGTAAATATCATTTCCTTCAGTTTTAGAGAAGATAAAACAAAGGCTCAGAGAAATGACAAAACCTAACTTTAGACCAGCCTGCATGCCTTCAAAATCTGTGCTGACTTCTACCTGCTACTGCGCCTCCCCTCGGTCTCCCCAACAGAATCGAAGGTGGTCCCCCAAATGACAGATGATATCAAGTGCCTCTCCGTTCCAGTCCCTTCCATCTCCAAAATTTTTTAATCATTACAATAGCAATCCCTCAGATGGGGCACCAGCATTTACCCGCTGTCGCTGGTGAAGAATGAAGTCTGAGCCAAACCCAGCCCATCGGACTCCAGAACACACCTTCCAGAACCACAGCCATAGGGTCACATCAAGGGGCCCTCGCACAGCAACAAGACCACTGCACCTTGCCTCTGGCTGCGGACTATGATTTTTAGACACACTTATGAGAAAATGAGATTGATGTGTATCTAACAATGATGATCACAGCAGACTAGACTTAGATCTCTGGCCACTGGCCTGCAATCAGGTCAGCAAGACAGTGCTCTGGACAGGAACCCTCGTGCGCATGACTGGCTCCTAGATATCCTGTTTGCAGCACTGTCTGTCCCTCTTCTCTGTGCTGTCCCACCTCCTGACACACATACCATGACCCACCATGGAAGTACAGGCTTACCTTCCTAGTTCACAGACAGAAAACTGAAACTCAGCCACTGCCTGCTTGGGTTAATCAAGAATGAACTAGAGGGGCTTCCCTGGTGGCGCAGTGGTTGAGAGTCCACCTGCCGATGCAGGGGACATGGGTTCATGCCCCGGTCCGGGAAGATCCCACATGCCGCAGAGCAGCTAGGTCCGTGAGCCATGGCCGCTGAGCCTGCGCTTCCGGAGCCTGCGCTCCACAACGGGAGAGGCCACAACAGTGAGAGGCCCGCGTACAGGAAAAAAAAAAGAATGAACTAGATAATTTACCCTGTAACCAACACTTGCAAGGAGGTGTTCAATTAATGCCTGCCCTGATGTTCCGTTATCTTTTTATAGAGGAAAAAGAAGTTGCCAGTAAGTTGTTTCAGAGCCTAATGACGAGCCTGTATCTTAGCTGTCATTCATTATTACTGGAATGAGTGAGTCATTCATTCTTTTAATAGTAACTGTGGACCTATGATGTGCTAATTACTACCTAGGCACTGGTAGGCACCTAGGCACTGGGACTAAAGTCCATGATATTCTAGAGGACCCATTTCATAAATGTTCCCGGATATGTCACTTTTTAAAACTTTTTTCATTCTGCAGTAATTCTAGACACATAGAAGAACTGCAGAAATAGCGCCCCGTGTTACCCTATGCTGTCACCTGTAGCCTCTGCTGTTAACACCTCACGTTACCACGGCCCTTTATCAAAATTAAGAAGTTAGCATTGGCACGATCCTACTAACTAGACCACATTTCTCAAGTTCTACTTTGAGGACTACTTTGAAAGTACCTCTCCTGCTCGTCTTTAATTTTCATACAAGGCTGTCCTTACTTCTACCCTCTGCCTGCAGCGTCAAGGAAGGAGCTCTAGGAGAGATCTGAGTTATTTCAGTCGGTGTTCATGAGTCTCGATTTCTTACTTCATAAACCGGATCAATGTGCTCCTGCAGGTACTGTAGACATTGTCGTACTGCAGACCCTCCAGTTTACTGTATTGTTTCAATACAATAAACAGCACAACATAGGCCACTTACTAAATCGGCATCAATCACGGAACTAAGCAAGTGAAAAGCCAGGATTCTAAGGGAGATGTTCTGGCTCCCTATTTAATCTTCAACAAGAACTTTAGTAAGTGATATTATCCTCATTTTATAGATGAGAAAATAGATGTTCCATGTGATCAGGCCAACTTTATTTTTATTTTAATGAACATTCCATCTAGGACATGGACAAATTGAATAGGCGGTATCACCTGTGTTTATCCACGCACAGGAAAATGGAATGCACGGGGAATATACAACCAGAGTTGATTGTGACTTTTGGATGGTGATTTATCGCCTCCCAATATTGCCTTTAGGGTAAAATGGAGGGTTCAGGCTAATCTATTTGAAACGCATATTTTTAAAAAGTGGTTTTACAGTCCCTCTAGGAAAATAGCAGAAGTAATGTAAGACCCTAGATCCTTTACAAATTTCTGACATAATCCATGTTTATAAGTAGTGATGCCTACAGAAAAAAGAATTCCAAATTCATCCAATCCTTATGGAGCAAACACATTGGAACAGATGACGCAGGCAAGCTTGCATTTTCATGTCTACAATAATTAAAGATCTCATAGTAAAGACGGAGCCAATTTTTAAACATTTTTAAACCAGTTTTGCATATTGGTACATAGTTATCTTAATTTTAACTTTAGTCTTCCTAGTATTTCACTGTTACGCCACCAACATTTGCTTAAGACTTTCCATAATATTCATTTTAAATTGTTTCGTAGTTTGTTTATATTATTCGTGACAGAAATAATACTGGTATTAATATCTTTTTGAGACGAGGTCTTACACATATTTATGAAATAAAAAAGATCTAAATTTTTTTAACAAGTTTGAAAGCAAAATTTATTATTTTCCCTTAAGTTTAAACTCAAAATTCATTGCGAGTCATTATCTTGCTTACATGTTCCACAGGAGAGATATCAGTGTGTTTCAATGTAAGGTGTCACCTCAGACCTTTGTGGTGTCATGACAGTAGATACATCATATCATCTTTTAAAAAAAAAATTAGCCTGAATTGTGAAACACATCTGGCCCAGGATTTGGATAATGGATTGTGGACCAGTATTGCCTTTTTAATAGTTCCAGTTATTTATTTTTGATAAGTTTCTAGTAGTGAGATTCCTGGCCTAAAGTGTACAAATGTTTTTACTTAGAAGTATTATTCTGATTTACAATATTATTGGTAATTTTTCAGGATACCTATTTCCTTGCAGACTCTCCCACATTCAATTTCATTTTTAGAATAGCTTTTGCTAGTTTTACAGGATTAAAATTGTAGCTCATTGGTATTTTAATTCCCTTTTATTTAGATACAAGCTAATTTAATCATTTTTCCCAGTGAGTTCAATGAAAATAATCTCTTGACATCAGGCGCTTAGAGTTGTGGGAAAGTTCATGTCACGGTCTCTTTACATAAAGTGTCTTTGAATTTTCTTTACACATTTACACACATTCTTTACTTTTAGCTACTTGTATAATGTGCTGTATATATTGACCCTTGACCATCACATTTATTACAGATGTTTCTCCATGATTTTTTCTTCACTTTTAGTTGTACTTTAGTTGTATTGGTTTTCATGGTACAAAATTCAGGTCTTTGAGCTTTTAATTTGTAATCCCTTAAAGTGCTTCCTTCCATTAGTAGAAAATTAACACATATCCTTTTAAAACCAATCAAAATAATATTTTTACAATTTTCTTGACTTAAAAATAAACTCCTGACCCAAATATGATTAGAAACCTTAGTTCATTCCCAGTAAACCACTACTTCACCATAAATGTGTTTAATGCATCACATAAAATTTAGTCAAATAATGTTAAAACTCAGGCTTGGCTTATTGATTACAACCAACATTGAGCTTACCTTTCTCTAATTCCTAATAAACACTTTTACAACTTTGAAGTGATTGTCTTATTACACGTAAACCTCTCTGCAATCGCTTCTACACAGTTTAGCATAAGATCAGGGGCATGCACTCATATGCTGCTAATTCAGTGCTTGGTGCATGCCTCTTGGCTCCAAGGGGTGGGAAAGACATATTAGAACTGATCCTTGCACTCAAGTATTTTGCAATTTGTTTAGGAGGCCAGGAAACACTGGAAGTCAAGGCAGAAAGTCATAAGCACAAAAGGAGTGACCCAGACACTAAACATCTGGTTGAGAGAAGGACAAGAACAGGGTGAACGTACTAATTAGGTGACTTGCCTCAGATTTATTCTCTAAATGTTGCTTTATAAACACGCCTTTTTAAAAATACCCAGTAAAAGAGGTCAGGATAAATTAATAGAGAAGAAACTGAGACCTTAGGAAGTAAATTTAAGAACATTAAGTAAAATCCAGGGCCCACAACGTCAAACTATTTGCTCTACTTTCTAAGAAAGTGGCTATAGGACCAGCATATGTTTGAGCTCCCAGGCAAATAAGGTCATGAGGAAAATGTACACCAAGCTCACAGCGTGCACATGATTGAAAAAAGACCATTTGCTAGAAGAAAATGGGTAGGCCTGGACAGTTGTGTTCAAAACTCAAACTTACACTCAGTAACATCTCTAAAGCACACAGGATGACAAGCATCCTCCCAAAGCAAAGCAATCATACAACTCAACAGTGCAATCCATAAAGGAAACAAAGTTACATGGGGGTCAGAAAGCCAACTTTCTGACCATTTAGCTTGATTTCAGGACAACATTTAGAATAGTTAATATGTTGAAAATAACTATGCATAAGAACCAAGGCATGATCATGACTGCTTGAAGTGGTTGTGAAAAATTAGATTTTCTAAGGTTTTTTTTTTAATAAGCAGTAAATAAAATTTACTGAATACTTTCTTGCAGCCATTAAGATGATCACAGGGCTTTTCTCCTTCACTCGATGGGTGTGACAGATTCCATCAACATTTGTCAGCTTAACAATGTTAAACTGTCCATGCAACTTGGTCATAATTTTTTAAAAATTCAGTCAGGTTCAATATGCTATTTTTTTAAAGAATTATTGCTTATATATTCACAGGAGGGACTGGTTTACAATTTTTTTCCTATGTCCTTTCCTGGTATTTCATTTAATCTCAGAAACACCACACAGACGTCCACTAGCACTGTCAATACTCAATACAGTCACGGACAGAAGCAAAAGAAGTCATTTGAATTACTAGAAAGACAGACATAAAAGTGTCATATCTACAGATCATATTGCTAACTATATAGAGCCTAAGGAAACATAAAGACAAATTGTTAGGATGAATTCAAGTGTGTTGAATAAAAGACCAAATGCTTCCCTATAGCTAGTAACAACTATTTAGAAAATGTAATTTAAATAATATGCTGTTTTGATAGCAACTACAGCTACAGAGTAACTGTACTAAATCTAATAAAAGGTGTTAATTATCTTTAAGCTGAAAACTATGATCACATTATTCAAAAACATTTCTGAAAGACCTAAATATATGGAGTGATAGAATAGTCATGCAATGGGAAAACTCATTATTATAAAGACATCAGTTCTTCCCAAACTAATCTGAAAGTTCCATGCAATTCCAACCTGATTCTCAAATGGGCTTTTCTGATAAGATGTTCTAAAATTACTGTGGAAGAACAAATGGTCAAAAACAGCCAAGATCATTTTGAGGAAGGAAAAGGTGGGGCACCTGCCATACCAGACATCAAGATTTATTTTAATCTATGATGAATCAGACAATAAGATAATTGTGCAGAAATGACGAACAGACCAAGGAATAAGAGACAGAACCTAGAAACAGACTCATACATCAATGAAAATTAAAATATGACAAATGTACAATACATTTTAAAATAAACAGTGCTTGGACAACTGGTTTTTCATATTGAATAAAATCAGCTTCCTACCTTGTACCACATACAAAAAACAGTTCAGATGGGAAAAAGTCCTTAATATAAAAAGACAACTTCAAAACGCTTAGAAGAAAATTTGGGAGAGTACCTCTAGGTTCTATAAGAACAAATCATAACAAGAATGGTTACAAAAGTGAGAACTTTAAAATTAAAAACTACTGTTCATCAAAAGGAACAATAAATAATTAAAACAAAATAGACATAAACAGCAAGAAGATACTTATGAATATAAATATAAATAGGAAAGGACAAGTATCCAGCATATTAAAGAACCAGAAGTCTGTTAGGGAAGACATCAAAAACCCAATGGAAAATGAGCAAAAGAAATGCCAGACACCCAGGGAAAATACTCTAGGGCCTCGTTCTTAAATATGGATCTTTTGGCTCCAAAAAGGCCCACTAGCATTCAATTGTCAATTCCACTTCTACTGTTTATAGTGGTTAGGTACTTGGAACATAGAAGTGTTGCGATGGCTCTTGCCCTGAAAATGGATACACAAACCATTAGAAAATATTAAGTGCTAAGCTACCTAAGGCTTTAGAGAAAAAGGAGAGTGTAGTGTGGGTTCTGTACTCTTATTTCGTTATGTGGTTTCTAACTTTGTAGCATGAATGCATACGCTCTCCCAGCTGGAACTGTAAGGATTGTATCTTTTCCCCTTTCAAATATTTTCCTTCCAGTGTACTTCAGTCTCTGGTTCCGCTAATACCACTGCTGTTATTTCAAAGTCAGGGACATGACAGAAATATTTATGTTTTCTTGCCCGTGCCAAAGGAAGTAGTTAAATATGTGGGTTGTAGGGGCAAACTGTCCACAGTAACAACTACCAACAGTTCTACAAAGGCAAAGATGAGGGGCAGTTATCTGGAAAGAGGCAAACCTCACAGCAGAAAACAGACATACAGAAGTGCCACAGTGCACAGAGGTTCAAGTGGAGATGACTTTTTTTGGGCAGTGCAGCAGGCAGGATCTTAGTTCCCAGTGGAAGTGCAGTCTTAACCACTGGACCGCCACGGAAGTCTGCACAGAGGTTGCAGAAGCCCAGTGTTGAAATCTGAGTGCCCACTTCCACTTCTGGGAAGGGTGTGTGTGTGTGTGTGTGTGTGTGTGTGTGTGTGTGTGACTTGATCCACCTGTGAAGAGGCACTATGATTAGGAAACAGAATTACATTATCCTGAGGGGCCCGCAGGAAAGGCAGCAGAGTGTAGCTCAATTCACAGACTTCAGGTTAGGACTTCTAATATATGCCATTACCACTGTGTGCTTTGGACAAGTTACTTAGCCCCTCTCTGCCTCAGTTTCCTCATAGGTAAAGTGAGGATAATACTAGTACCAATCTTGTAAAGCTGTTATGAGAACTGAGTTAATGCACATTAGAGTTAATGCACATAAGAACTGAATCTGGCACATGCCAAGGGCTCAGTTTAGACACAGCTATCACCATCACCACCACCATCACCAAACACCATCACTACCATCTTCACCATTACCACTATCACAACCACCCTCATAATCAGCAACATCATCACTATCTTCATCACCATCGTCACCGTTGTAATCATCTCCACCATCACCACCACCCTCATCAGCATCATCACCATAATCTTTATCGACCGTATCACCATCATCATCATCCATGGACTGTTTCTTCCAGTAAAGAAATTATTAAATAATTAAGTTATTAAGAAACAACAAATCCAAAATAGGCAACTAAGAGCTTCTAAAATATAGGTCAGACCTCAAATCTTTCCAGTTAGATGCACCTTTTCACCCACTTCCCTACTGGTACACTTACAAACTAATTCTGGCCACCTATCAGATTTAGTTTCTTTACACTTTTACCGGTGTATGAAAAACATCTGCTCTTCAGATTTCTGCTTTTTAGCATTTACCTTTTCTGTTACTAAGTGGGCAGAGAGAAATGCCACCTACTGAGTCCGAAATGTCTCACACTTCCAACTCAAACCCTGACTTACTCTTTCCTTGGCATTTATTAGCCACTCACATTTCCTGAAGTTTCCTGGGATAACTCATGGACCGTGTTTAGGGGCAGAACCTGAGACGTGGGGCTGCTGGCGTGCCGCCTCCTGGTCCTCACTGACAGGTTTCTCCAGCTGCCATCTGAAGGGAGAGAAGACTTGCCACGGCGAAGGCCCAGGGTGGGCGGGGGGCTGCGTGGGGACCGTGCAGAGGAGGAAGGGGACGGAACCGGCTCTTGTTCACTGGAGACAAAGATGCTGACGTCAGGAGATGGAGGATGAGAGCCGCAGGTCACAGAGACACGGAGGAGCGGTGAGCGCACTGGAACGATTAGCGGGAATTATCTGAATTCAATTCCCCAAACCAAAGTGTTTGGTCAAACACTGTCAAGTGGAAAGCAAGAAAGGACTGGAGTACCGAGGAACTTTCCTGTACTCTTAGGAGCCACAGTCGAGGGAGGAGGAGGCCGGCTGGAGGACAGGGTGCAAGGAGCTCGGAGGGGCTGCGGGCGGCCTCGCGAGGCTCCGTGTCCGCTCCTGGGCCCGAGGTGGCCGCCGGCGGTTCCCTCACCGCACACAGGGGCCCAGGTGGCTGACTCAGCCCTCGGCCCAGCCGTGACCGCCAGCGCCTGGGGCTCGGCCGACAGGCAGACAGGCCAGAGGGACGGGGGCGCACCTCGCCTTCCGTTTCCGGTCGGACCTGCCCGGCGTAGGTGAGGGCTTCCGGCTTCCTTTGGTTCCGTGTCAGACGCCGTCTTTCGGTTCCTGTTTCAAGTGCAGATGTTCGCTTTATTTCGCAAATGTCTCCCCGTACACAAACTCTCTGGAGCACACAGACATCCTGCTCTGTCCAGCTGCTGCTGGAAACCAAACTGGGGCTCTGAGCTGACCCCCCTTCAGGTGTCACATGGCCTGGGGCGCCCCCACCCCGGGGGGGGCCATCGCCCACAGGGGTGCCTGGTGGGCGCCGTCTCTGTCCACAGGGCACTGGGTGCTCCTCACAGGAGGCCACTATTCCCCGGATCTCCGCCCAGGAAGGTGGTGTTGCTTTCAGGCCCAGATACCATGAGGGGCCCTCCATCTGCTTAACACATTCCCACGGTGGCTCCAGTGGTGCCCGCCTCCTGGGGGTCACACTTGTGTCGCCCCTCCCCTCGAGGGTGGGCTGGACCCATGACTCGCTTCTGATGGCTGGAACGCAGCAGAGGGATGGATGCCCGCTGGGGGCTGAGTTCAGCCTGTCCTCCCGTCTCCTTGCGACTCTGCACGAGCTTCCGCACTGGGCGCTGCCCTGGGGAGAGGCCAGCCTGGCAGTGCACGGTGGGATGAGGGGTGCAAGAGGCCCGGAGCCAGAGGGCCCCGCTGAGCTGCACCCCAACTCCTCCCCCGCTGGAGCCCAGAGACAAAGTGTGTGCCCCTTAAACTACCAGGACTTGGGCCCTTTTGTTACACAGAAACAGATAACCAGTGTAACTGGCTCTGTCGTTTGTACCCAAAAGAGTCATAATTAACACATCAACCCAGCAGGAGCACTTAAAATTCTCAAATACTTATCCCTTCAGGTTAGAACACTGAAGGGCCTGTGAGCATATCATTTCTAATGTCAATATCTGTAAGGAAATGGCCTTTGAAGAGATGCTACTTAAAATATGAAGTACATTACCTAGAGTCATGTATCCTCTGATGCTTTTCTTCCACTTTTTTTTTTTTTTTTTTTTGGCTGTGTTGGGTCTTCGTTTCTGTGCAAGGGCTTTCTCTAGCTGCGGCAAGCAGGGGCCACTCTTCATCGCGCTGCGCGGGCCTCTCACTGTCGCGGCCTCTCTTGTAGCGGAGCACAGGCTCCAGACGCGCAGGCTCAGTAGTTGTGGCTCACGGGCCCAGTTGCTCCGCGGCATGTGGGATCTTCCCAGATCAGGGCTCAAACACATGTCCCCTGCATTGGCCGGCAGATTCTCAACCACTGAGCCACCAGGGAAGCCCTTTTCTTTCATTCTTGTGGGAAAGTCAATACCAAAATTATATCACATTAGGAAATGCCTGTTCATTTCCTATATAATACATATGCACATTAAATGTATGTATCCATGTATAACTAAACTACTTTAAACATGTAACTCATATTTTACTAAAATAGTTCAGCATTATTACATTATATTGTTAGCATTTGAGAGAAATTTTCATAGCCTTTAAATTGATTATCAATGAAATGTTTTTGTGAGCAATACATGAAACTAGATTACCTGAATTTTAGGTAAGCAAAACAAATCAGAATTGTCGGAACTGTATTCAGTAAGTCAGTGCTATCTTATATTGCATCTTTAACAAGTCAAATAATGTACTTTAGGCATCAATTCCCTGGGAGTTGGTAGGTTAAATTGAAGGAACGCATTTCACCACAGTCTAGGGTAGGTAGATGGGCAGTGTCCACCTTTGGACTCTATTCAGGTAGTTTAGCCACTAACACGGTGAGAGGGCCAAACTCCTGATGGGAGGGGCACCTGATGGTGTCTCATCAGACAAATTCTAAAAGAGGAATTTTATTTCACATACAGAAGGCTCACATGAACAGCTTTCTTTTACCTAGTCCAAGTGTACAACTTTGTTTTCATTTTAAGTAACAGTGTCAGAACTCACAGGTTTTATCTCTTAAAGGATAGTCATAATTTTAATCTTAGTGTTTAGTTTTTTTCCCCACCACATGCAAATTTGCTTAAATTTAAACTAAATGAATCTCAATAATTTATTATAAGCTTATTAAAGTTTTGGATAACTTCCTTTCAGTGACAGAATCTCATCTAATTCACAGTGGTAAATAATTCCTCAGCGTTTACAATGCTGCGGTACTTTGAAATGCAGAAATGTTAATGGTTACACAGTTTTTTCCATGTTGAGATAAGTAAGCATAGTTACAATTAACTAGATATAAGAAAACACAGACAATAATTCTTCTACAATCATTTGCTTCATTTTCATAATTTAGTAAAGTTCAAACACGTCCAACTAGTGAGATACATCATTAAGGTACATGCCAGGCTGCCAAAGGCACCAGAGCTTGCTCACTTGTAACGCAGTGCCAGGAACATAGCGCTTGATAAGTGACTGTGCAACTGAACCTCCAATGTTTTTGAAAAACAGATTGGAGACATCTCCCCAGAGAACAAACTAGAACAAATCATTTTCCTGGTATGGAGGAATGAATACCTAGCACTCCGATACTAATACTACTAATACTAATCAGTGTGCTATTGGAGACAAACACTGATTTAGAAGTAGTTTTTGGAAAAAAAAATTTAATTTTAACACAACAGTTCTTATAGGTATGGACAACCAAAACATACTTTATATACATATGTTGTGTGTGTCTTTTTATTATTATTTTTGGTGGCTAAGCACATGGATTTTGGATTCAGAGAGCTGCAACTCCACACCACTTACAATGTGGACTTGCACAAGTCACTTAACCTCCTAAAGCTTCAGTTTCTTCATCTGCAGAATGGCAATAACAATGAGACCTTCTTCATTGTGTTGTTTTAAGAATTAATTAGATAAAACATGGAAAGCACATAGCTAGTCACCCTTTTGGGGTCAAAAATAGAAATATGTCACTCCCATCTGAACTCCTATCTTACATCAAATCATTTAATCAATCTAGAATTAGGATTTCTGGGGCACAACAAACAAGCTTCTCTCAGATGGCCTGTATCTTGAATTTTATCTAGAAATATTATAAAAAGTCAATTTTTTTTTCAGTAATGAATGTTCATGTTTAAAATTGAACAAAAACCCCAAGTAGTAAAAGAGTTTATATAGACAGACCTGCTTAGTTCTTTGAATATGTAAACAATATTTGAAGTTCCATAAAGACTAATCATGTCCAAATAAAACTACTGGGCAGTTTGTGACAAGTATTATAGGCAATTGAAATCCACAGCCATATTAGAAGGCTTGTTTCCTTAGAGCCATTATTAATGAGAACCAGTTTCAGGAGAGAATAAAAGGTTTTGAAAGCGACGTAAATTATACATCCAAGCTGCACTATGGCAGAAAGCCATGAGTGTCAGTGTCTTTGGTCTTTGAGAACAGTGGGCATCTGACAATCAGTGTTGGTATTTCTATTTCTAAGTCAGTGAGGGATGTGGGAGCCGTACTATGTGTTTCAGTAAAAGAGTATGTATCAATAGCCACTTAGTTAAAAAAAAAATTCTCCTTATTTTTTCTTACAAATCATTTTCTAATATGTGTACCATGATGTACACTTTAAATATTTTACAATTTTGCTTATCAACTGTATTACAATAAAGATAAAAATTAAAAAAATAAAGACCCATACACACACACACGCAAAAACATCTCACTGAAAATACTTGTGTGGTTTTTGTCAGTTTTAATGTTAATCCGTAAGTTAGGAGTGTTAGAAGAAAAAGTCCAAATCTATGTCTTCGAAATGTTCTGCGTCTATCTTAGATATTAAACAGCAAGCAAAAAGACACAGCCATCCCCTGACCCCTCCACCCTCCACTCTGGATGTGATTCCATTGAGGACAGGGCAAAGCAGAAATAAATTCCTAAAAATACTTTTCTTTTTCTACTGAACTTCTCTGAAGAGGTACTTGTGTCCTCCATTCTCAGTAATCCAAATGGCATTGACGTGTTATGGACCTGTGATTGGCAGGGGAGCCAGAGTCCTGAATCTTTCTGTGCTTTCCTAAAAGCAGCCTGCATTCTCATGAAAAACAGCACTCTTAATGAAATCACTTAGTAGCAATTACTATTTCATGATAACAGGGTCCTGACTCTCACCATGTTGTAAAATAATAATTACAAGTTATCAACTTTAAAGTGCTTAATTAAACTTACTTATAAGACTTGTAAAATAAACAGTTGCCCTGGGGAAGTAAGGCCTTGGGAATGATCACACAGCCGGGCATCTGAAGAAAAAGCTCTATGTGTTTAAACAAGTCTTTCTCATCAGACTTCTCTCTATAAATGTCACTCTACCATCACTCAAAGACATTGCTGTTAGAATCACTCTTTTCCTTAAAATATAGCACAAAAAGCAGGGTGTCGGGCTTCCCTGGTGGCGCAGTGGTTGAGAGTCCGCCTGCCGATGAAGGGGGCACGGGTTCGTGCCCCGGTCCGGGAGGATCCCACATGCCGCGCAGCGGCTGGACCCGTGAGCCATGGCCGCTGAGCCTGCGCGTCTGGAGCCTGTGCTCCGCAACGGGAGAGGCCACAACAGTGAGAGGCCCGTGTACCGCAAAAAAAAAAAAAAAAAAAAAGCAGAGTGTCTAGTCTTCATTATCAAATAAGCTTCAAAGCTGTTCTTCACCTAGTAATTTGGAAGAATGGCTGATAAACAGTGATTTAAACCAAGGAACGATAGGGTAAAGGGAAAGAATTGGGGTGAGGGAGGTTTGTGGGAGAAGAGACAGGAAAGAGGAAAGCACACGGCATCTGGAAGAGGCGGGAGGGCGACCTCTGTCCCATGCCAGGCGCAGCTCCCTGGGGTCACGGCAAAGAGCCCAGTGATCACCTCACCTGGTCACACGACTCACAATGAGACTGCTCACTCAGCGGTTCTGAACAAGCCCAGCGCAGCAGCAGAAACGTGGGCGCTGAGGTGCCTGGAGCACGTCCCCAACAATTGTCCTTCTGCCACTTACTCTATGGACCTGAGCACATAAGGCTGATTCCCGTAGTATTCGAGCTCCTGTCCAGACACAGGATCGGTAAAGCCAGGACCTGCCCGTTTGAGGATCCAAATCATCACTCGGTGGCGCCTAGGACGTGGAGCTTTGCTTTTCTCTCTTAGTCACACAAGATATAATTATTTTATAATTTACGTCTCAGTTTTCCTTGAAAGTTCTATCACCAGATCATCTGCAATCTCTCTGCTGGATCCATCACAATTTTGCAAAGACCTTTTAAATTGCCCCTCAGTTTTGCTTAATATATGAGCATGGCTTTTTCTTTAAATTTAAGATGATCTACATGAGGTTAAGACATCAGGTCACCAACAGATGCTTAAAAACAGCAGATTAGAAAAAGCAGTCTCAGTTATTAGAAATACAAAACGCTTACTGTTTTTTTTTTTTTTTTTTTTTTTTTGCGGTACGCGGGCCTCTCACTGCTGTGGCCTCTCCCGTCGCGGAGCACAGGCTCCGGACGCGCAGGCTCAGCGGCCATGGCTCACAGGTCCAGCCGCTCCGCGGCATGTGGGATCTTCCCGGACCAGGGCACGAACCCACGTCTCCTGCATCGGCAGGCGGACTCTCAACCACTGCGCCACCGGGGAAGCCCAACGCTTACTGTTTTGACGCAAATAATTAAAATATATTATAATCTTTTAAATGAGTATTTATTATATCTGCTATAATTTATAGTAGTTAAAGAAATATCCCTTTCAAGGGAAACTGAGATGTAAATTATAAAATAAATAGTTTAAAGTACATCCTATTGTGTGGCTAGAACTACCTTCTCCAATAAGAAGTAACTGTATGCCTAGTAAATGATCCTCTCTCTAGTTATTTTAATGGAAATCCACTGAATGGTCTTTTTAAATAATGCCTTTTTAAAGGTTCATTACAACTTACTCTGTCAGTGGTCACCAGATCTTTAGATTTCAGAAACATTAAAGAAAAAATGATGGTGAGAGTGGGGAAGAGAAAAGGGGGGTAATTTCTAATTTTGTAGACTTATTCTGTAATTATATCTTACACTCATACAGCGGATCTTTACAAATTAAGTGAATTAGAACACAAATACATAATGATTACAAATCAAATCAGTATACCTCCACAAAAATTTTGCTACACTCTTTTTTCTTATGTCACCATAAATACTGCTGCCTTTCCCCCACTCAACTCACTCCACTTCCACTGTCCTCTGGGCAAGTGTCTCCACAATAATACTGAGAGAAATGTAAAGAGATGTGTCCTCATGAAAGCAGTGAGTAGCAGTCCTTGACAGGTTATGATGACAGGACCCAGGAGAAAGGGGTGTATTTCTGGCTGCTTTTGCACATCCCATGTGTGGTAGGACAGTCACCAATACTTACTTGAACTAAAACCTTTAGCCTACAAAGAGCTAGCTTTTTTTAATTTGGAAAGATTCACACTTACATATGATTATATTATTTAGTTACACATTGCTTATAAGGCCTTAGCAAGAATTGTAAAGTTCAATTCGTCTTGTCCTCACAATTTGGCATGGAGACCACGGTTCAGTGCCCAGTTGAAAAACTCTGTATAAAGTTTAGAGAATGAACTGGAAACCTTAGCAGATAGTCTGAAGTCTTTTGCAGATTAAGGTCAATTCTCCATGCAGTCGTTTTGTGCTGCAAACTAGCTGAATTTTAAAATTTTTTTATGCCCTTACTTTTATTGTTTATTTGTCATATGGCAAACACTTCCTGCAGGCAGTTTGTCCAGGCTGGGATTTTATATAACCCAGAAAATAGAGCCACCAGACCTGCAGCTCTGCAATGATTCTGCTCCCCCTTCCTGAGAGAAGCAGGCACTTCAGAGATTTAAATATAAATGCAAAGACAGTGACAAATAAGTGGAAATAAATGTGTTTAATAGTTTGCCAGTGCACTCAGAATCATTCCATTTATTTAAAACTTTAGAGACGTGTGAAAATCCTATGCGGTTCAGAGCTCTTTTTATATAGCCGTTGAAAGATTATATAACATGCAATTTTGACTAAAAAAGATGCTAACTACTTGAGTCTTTCAAACTCTTCATTGTTTTATAATTAAATTTTCTGGCTTACAAATAACACACTCCACTTATAATTTATACTTTTAGCTAAAGTGAAAAGAGCTGCTTTCTTATGTTTCTACATAAAAACATGGACTTGATTTTGCTATTATCATTCACTCTGACACTTGCTCTCATCGATTTTTTCCCCCCACTCACGTTCCCTGAAAGACTGGGTCAGATGGCACTGAAAAAACTTACATATTATTAGACTAAGTGTTAAAAAGAGAAACCAAGAATTACACACTTATTTTAAAATATTTTGTTGAGGTATAATACATATACCATAAAATTTATCCTTTAAAAGTGCACAGTTCGGGAATTCCCTGGTGGTCCAGTGGTTAGGACACCACGCTTTCACTGCTGGGGGCCCGGGTTTGATCCCTGGTCGGGGAAGTAAGATCCCACAAGCCACGTGGTGTGGCAAAAGAAGAAATGCACAATTCAATGGTTTGTAGAGTATTAACAAGCCTCCACAACCATCACCACCATCTAATTAAAGAACATTTCATAACCCCCAAAGGAAACTCCATCCCCATTAGAAGTCACCCCCATTCCTTCTGTTCCCCAGCTCCTGGCAACCACTAGCCCTCTTTCCATCTCTGTGGATTTGCTTACTCTGGATATTTCATATACATGGAATCATACAATATGTGGTCCTCTGCGATTGTGTATTGGTACTTCCTTCTTTTTACAGCTGAATAATATTCCATGGTAGAGATACGCCTTATTTTCTTTTTCTATCCATCAGTTGATGGACATTTGGGTTGTTTCCACTTTGGGGCTATTATTATATTGCTCCTGTGAATGTTCAAATACAAGTTTTTGTGTGACTATACACTTTCAATCATCTTGGGTATATATTTAATAGTAGAATTGCTGGTTGCATAATATGTCTCTGTTTCACTTTTCGAGGAGCTGCCAAACTCTTTGCCACAGTGGCTGCACCATTTTAAGATTCCTGCCAGCAATGTACAGGGTTCTAATTCCCCCTGTCCTTGTCTACAGTTGATGTTTTTGTTTTTTATTTTAGTCATCGTAGTGGTTGTGAAGGGGTATCTCATTGTGATTTTGATTTGCATTTCCCTGTGACTAATGATGTTGAGCATATTTTCATGTGCTATCTGACCATTTGTATATCTTCTTTAGAGACATATCTATTCAAATCCTTTACCCATTTTAAAATTGGGTTATTTGTTGAGTTGCAAAAGTTCTTTATATACTCTGAACACTAGATCCTTACCAGGTACAAGATTTGCAAACATGTTCACCCACCCTGTGGGTTGGTCTGTTCACTTTCTTGATAGTGCTCTTTGAAGCACAAAAGTTTTTCATTTTGATGAAGTACAATTTATTTTTTTCTTTTGTTGCTTGTGCTTTAAGTGTCATATGTAAGAAACCATTGCCTATCTAAGATCATAACGATTTACATTTATGTTTTCTTCTAAGAGTTTTACAGTTTTAGCTTTTACATATAGGCCTTTGATCTCTTTTGAGTTGATTTTTGTATATAGTGTAAGGTAGTAATTTATTTTAAATGTCCTTCACTTTGCTCTTAACCTTTTCCATATCTACAGGGAAACAGAAAATTATCCAACATAATTAATAGCATTAGAACACCTATAGAAAGAATCCTATTCTGTAACGTTTCTAAGCACTTTGGAAGCTCAACATATCATATAGAGAGAGAAAGAGTTGACCCTTGAACAACTCTGGTGATAGGGGTACTGACCCTCTACATAGTTGAAAATCTGAGTATAACTTATCATCGGCCCTCTCAATTTGTGGTTCCTCCGTATCCACAGTTCTGCATCCGTGGATTGAACCAACTGCAGATCACATAGTACTGTAGTATTTACTACTGAAAAAAATCCACACATAAGCGGAACCACCCAGTTCAAATTTGTGTCATTCAAGGGTCAAATATATATATACATATATTGATACATATAAAAATTATGATAACCTAGGTTTAGAAATCCAAAGAATACTAGGAAGAAAAAGTAGGAAATCAAGATTGGCCTCTTAAATCATTTTTCCTTCAATGTCAGTTAAGGTCAGTTAATGTCCTAACTCCACCCAAGGCAGCGCTGTGTCTGAACTTGAATCAGATCTTGCTGTATTAAACCAGAGAAACACTGTGACTGTCATTAACCTTATTATTCTCATACTTTCCTTCCTTTGTCTAAAAAGGCAAATAAAACGCACCAAGCATGGAGCTCTACAAACTCAAACATGTTACACACTAAGTGAAAACAGAACACAGTAAACTGTGAAGTACTGATGTGCACTTTATATTCCATTCTGTAAGGAATATATATGAAGGACTTCCTGGTGGTGCAGTGGTTCAGAATCTGCCTGCCAATGCAGGGGACACGGGTTTGAGCCCTAGTCCTGGAAGATCCCACGTGCCGTGGAGCAATTAAGCCCATGCACCACAATTACTGAGCCTGCACTCTAGAGCCCACGAGCCACAACTACTGAGCCCATGTGCTGCAACTACTGAAGACTGCACGCCTAGAGCCCATGCTCCACAACAGGAGAAGCCACCACAATGAGAAGCCCGCGCACCGCAACAAAGCCCCTACTTGCCGCAACTAGAGAAAGCCTGCACACAGCAACAAAAGACCCAACGCAGCCAAAAATAAAATTTAAAAATTAAAAAAAGGAATATACATGAAACTACGTCTTTTCCTTCATTACATAAATTATTACAGAAACTTTTCCATTTTTGACTCTGTTTATGACATATGTTTACTCTAGATTAGTGCTGTCCAATAGAACTTTCAGAGATGCTGGAATATTCTATATCTGTGCTGTCCCAGACAATGGCCGTCTGTGGCTGTTCAGTGCTTGAAGTGTGGCTAGGCTGGCTGAGGAATTAAATGTTTAATGTTATCTAATTTTAGTTAAGTTAAATTTAAATAACCACAGGTAGTTGGTGGCTGCCCTGCCAATGCCACAAGTTTATCATCTGGTAGCTATAATCTGCTTAAAAAAACAAATACATTTTAGAGTAGATGAGACTGTCTACTGAAATTGTAACCTATTTCAGAAAAGGGAAAAAGTCGAGATCTAGCTCCTGTGGTAATCTGTATTGGTTAATCTAAATAGTGATGCATCTCTCGAGACTCACTTCCTCTCTCTCTGCCAAAGAAAAGAAGATATATATGCAGACTTCTGGCTGAATATATCCTATACGCTGCCAAGCATGTAACTAAAATTAAGCAAAAGTTTAATTGCTAATAGTTTTTTTTTATACCCTGTGAAAATCTTGGAAAGCACATAGTCACATTCAGATAGAAATGTAGAACATTAGCAAGTTCATCTGTGAGCAAAGAAACAGTACAGTGTCTGATACCTAGACAAAGAGTATAAAGCATTTTATAACATGGGCCAGAGAAGAGAAAGGGGCCTCAGTGCTCTGTGCTAAGAACTATCTTGCTCACTGACTTAACACTTCAGTCTTCATGAGTTTGTGTGTATAAAGCAAGCATAATAAATTATTTATGCAACATGTTATCTTGAGAATTGGAAGGAACTCTACAGACATAATTCCTTGTAGATAAAGAGATCATCCTTAATCTACTATGTGATTTTGATTTTTTCTCATAATATAATTCCAGAAAATATTGACAGATATATTAACATCTAGAGAAAACAATTTCTTTACTCAAAAAGGAGTCCTGGCTATTGAACCATTATGTTATGTTGTGCACCTGAAACTAATATGTTATATGTAAATTATATGTCAATGTTTTAAAAGAAGAGTCCTGGTAAGATCCTAGTCTCCATTTCTATTCCTGAGTAACACATAGAGGAGTGAACATTGCAAGAGAAATATTACCAAATGAAAACAAACAAACAAAGGCAACCTAATGCAGAAGCATTAAAAAAAAAAAGGTAGGTCCTTTCTTCTCAGGACTAGAACAGAGTCCAGTGAGGGTCCACAGGCAGTGCTCAGGGACCCAAGAACTGTCAAATAATATGCTCTGAAATGTAGAAAGCAAACATACAGAAAGGTGTTAAATGGGAAATGCCAGTCTCCCTGCCAACCCCCAATCTCCATATCCACTGCCTAGATAAAACAATATTTTCAGGCTTCCCTGGTGGCGCAGTGGTTGAGAATCTGCCTGCCAATGCAGGGGACACGGGTTCGAGCCCTGGTCTGGGAAGATCCCACATGCTGCGGAGCTACTAGGCCCGTAAGCCACAACTACTGAGCCTGCGCATCTGGAGCCTGTGCTCCGCAACGAGAGGCCGCAATAGTGAGAGGCCCACGCACCGCGATGAAGCGTGGCCCCCGCTCGCCACAACTAGAGAAAGCCCTCACACAGAAACAAAGACCCAACACAGCCAAAAATAAAAATAAAATAAATAATTTTTTTAAAAATAGTTGCTTATTTAAAAAAAAAATCCCCCCTTTATCGTTCCAGAATGTTCTCTGTGCAGATAGTCATATATAATAGGCAGTCTTTTATTTCAAGAAGTTAGGTAAGTTTCGCAAGCTTGAAGATGTGCTCTGAATTTCCACCCTAGAAACAATTGAGTCACTTTGGACTCCTACTTCCCCTCCTGTTCATACAACACACAGCCCACGCTCCCGAGAGTGGGCACGAGGTGTGTTATCTCAGGCTTGGGTTTCATCACCTCTGCTCTAAAACTATCTATTAGCCTTCAAGCTGGACTCCGCACCATCATCCGTGTCCCCGCACAGTGAGGGCTCTAACACACAGGTGTGTCACTGCATCCTCTAACCACGTGATGTCATGACGTCACCCACAGGAGACAATGCAAAGCTCAGGAGCAGAGTGCGGGGACCCCTGGCTGGTCCTTTCCGGGTGGGCGCCCCCACCGCTGCTGCTAACGGGCCCAGTCCATGCCTCTGCCTAGAATTTCCTCCCCTTTCATCCTGCTGTCGGTCCCTCTGGCCTGCAGTCCCCGGTCCCTGCCAGACACACCCTCATTCTTTTCCCAAAGACCATGCTTCTAACGTGACTCACTGCAGTGGGTAGAATTGGATGGATAGATTGAGTTTTCCAGGGCAGAGCTCCTGTTGTGCTAATGTTTTTACCTGTCGTGCCCAGTACAATCTGTGGCTGAATGACAGGGCCCCAGATATTTGCAGCCTCTGTATTTATTTAATGGTGAGGAGAGTCCGAGAGCCTCTAGGGGGCCGCTATGGAATAAGAGAGTATAAAAATCCATGGGAGCTGAACCAGCTTCATTCTGTTGTGTCTGCAGAGCCCCGGGGGCCCAGGAACCAGTTCTGGCAGGGCTGCACCTAATCACACAGGACACCGACTGCTAAACCACACTGCAAAGCCTCTCACAGCCGTTAGTGTTCGCACAGCTCCATTTTCCTATTAGCCCCACAGGTTTGTGAGTGGTTCCAGTATAACCCGCACTTTTAATGCTTCCAGGCTTATCAGCATAACCCCGATTTCACAGATCCAACCACCAGATTCTGATACGGGTGAAGTGACCTGAAAGAGATTTCTGCTCACTCCCATGAAATAAACAGGAAATAAAACTTATTCCCTCAAAGCTTATGTTCCTCAAGAATTCTGTAAATAAAACAAATAATACATTTGTGACAATGGCAAAAAATATAATTTCAAGATCCTGATCTCACCTCTATCAAATCTCCAGTTAAACAAAAAGAAAGGAAGGAAGGAAGGAAGGAAGGAGGAAAGAAAAGAAGCAAACAAAGCAAAAGGAAAAATTTTTAAGCCCTGCTTCTCTCTCCTACCTCATTAGGCCCTAGGTTGTAAGCTGGTGGCAGTCCTGGGAAGTTCGTGGACTGTGTAACCTTGCCTGCACTAGAACAGCACGAGGGACCTAACGACAGCCACACTTGGTCAATTGTTGTGGAACTGAAGTGTGGACTGCGTCCATCTGACTGGCCGAGGGACTGGGGCTGGAGCACCCGCTGGGAACGCAGCTGGTGGGTTCTGACTGACGTCAGGGGAGGGCTGCTGGGTTTATTTTCAGAAGTCGCCTTGCTCTCCCACCAGAAGTTTAACATTCACGCCACCATATATACTCTGTTGTGTTTGAAAATACTTCTTTAAAAGATCCACCTTAAATATTCATATTTCTGGGAAACTGAAATGATGTTTAACTCTGATAATATCTTATTTAAACAAATACAAACTGCTTTTAGTCCCATTGGCAAGACAAAGAATAAAGCATTGTGTGATTTGAAAAAGTCTGACAAGGAAAGTACCAACTATTTTATAGGGATTATTTTTCATGTTCAAATAGGATGCACTTTGGTTATTACGAAGCATAATTAGACTAAATGCTCCTTTAATGTTCCTCAACATTTTCATATCCATCTTTCTCTTACAGTAAAGCCCTAAGAAAGAGAAGGAAGAAACCCAACGCTTTAACCTTTAAGTCCTCTTTCAAAACCCTGCGGCTTCCTAGTAACTATTTTAACATCACATCGCATCACATCCGAAGTTCTCACTGCGGCATCCGGGACCCTCCTCTGCCAGTTTCCATTCAGTCCTTCTGAAACGCTGGTCCTTGCCTGATGGGGACCCGCTTTGCGTGGTGAGCAGCTGGACCTCACAGGGCCGCTTTCCTTCACCGGGTCTCATCACCTCATCTATAAACATGGGAGGCTGGGTGACCTCTAGGGTCCCTTTCTAACTCTATGATCTAGTGATTATGACCACTTCTTATTGCAATATTAATTAGTACTTTACTCTCCAAATGAGTCTAGTTGGGAAAACAAACGGGGGGTGGGGTGGGAGGAGAGGGGTGCAAGGAGCAAAGGCCTGGCCAGAGTGAAAAGTGTGAAGGACAGACTATTTCATAAGCAGCAGTGCTGGGACATTCGGAAGCATGCACTGTGACTTGGACGCACAGCCCCCAGCCCTGCAAAGCACACACATTCCCGGACTTGCCTGTGAACCAACCATCATTTTCACAGAAATCAGTAAAGCGAGTTCGTCATCCCTAGAAAAGTGATTCTTTCAACAAACTCATTTTTATCATTTCCCTGGGCCAAATCACTTTTTAATAGGCAAAATGATCTGTGAAAGCACGCATCCCTCTGAATTTTCGTTTTTTATTACTTCAGGTTCAAGTTAATGAGCTTTTACTTATTTCTACTCAAATAATGCAAATTATTATTTTTAAAATATGCACATGCATAACTGGTCTCTTCCATCCTTGGCAGAAGAAATAATCATTTTTTTTCTTGAAAATATTTCTTTTTTACTTATTTTGAGAAATGCATGTTGACATTACAAGTCCTCTTAGAAGTTTCCACATCGAAATAATTTTCAGCATAAAGTTTGCCTCGCGTTGCTAGGAGAGACAATATTTGAAAAGCTGTTCTTATATTTTGCAATGACAACTTGTTCCCTATCGCTTCATTACTTTTTTCATATTCTCAAGTAGAAGTATTAGCTTAAAAAACAGAAAACACTTCTAATTTTCAAATATTTATTTTTTCTTCCTACAAAGAAAAGTTCAGATCTTCAACTTTGTAATTTTGACCAGGACACAGCCAAGAACCAAAAATAAGAAAGAAAAGAGGCCCCTGACTCAAATTTAGGCATGAAATGAGTTCCCCACTGATAGAAGGCTAGTTTCGGTTTAATAGTTTATGGTCAAAATTTCCAAGTAATGGCCTATTAAGAAGCAGGAAAGAGAAGGAAGGAGAGGGTTTCCAGAATCTTAACCAAGGATGAGAGCAAAAAGTGAGTTTGTCAGTGTGACAATAAGTAAACGGACAGAAACACCATAAAATCTAGATATAAGAAAAAAAATCACATGGGGCCATTAGCGCAACAGGGAAAAACAGCCCTCAACCCTGGAAAATCTTAAATCATATGATTCAGCAAGCAAGTTCAACATGTTTCGGGGGTTTTACATTTGTTTTTTGTTTTTATTTTTAAGGCTGAGATTGTTTAAGACATTATTTCAGAAAGACTACCATCAAAAAAAGATCTGGCATTTCAATTGTCTGAGAAATTCACTTACATGTAACCAATCTCTTCAAGAACCCCCAATAAATGGAGACCTTTTAAATTTAAACACTCTCTCCCTCTGAAAGCCAGATAGAAAGAAAAAAGTAAAGTAAAAAGTCAATGTAAAGTGAAAGAACTTCAAGTATGAAGGTAGATGGATGTGACATGGACGCGATTATCTTTAATTTTGTGCTTTCTTTTCATCTCAATTTCACTCTAAAAATAACTATTAAATAGCAAGATACTTAGGAATAGATTTGCAACAATAGAAATTAGAAATATCTCTTTTAAGAGAATGCTGAGGGGAGAAAGCAAATTACAGGGACACATAGAAATAAATATGCATTTTTAGGTGTATTTTTAAAACACATAGAACGACTACATAATATATGTTCTTGAATATGTATGTAACAGTTTAATAGAATGGCCTGGAAAATAATAGACCAAATTCCTAATAGTCAGTGCTCTGGAGAGTCAGGAGAGAGCTGGGCCTCAGGATCAGAAAGAAATTCCGGGCTTCCCTGGTGGCACAGTGGTTGAGAAGCCACCTGCCAATGCAGGGGACATGGGTTCGAACTGTGATCCAGGAAGATCCCACATGCCGTGGAGCAACTAAGCCCGTGAGCCACAACTACTGAGCCTGCGTGCCACAACTACTGAAGCCTGAGCACCTAGAGCCCGTGCTCCCCAACAAGAGAAGCCACCGCAATAAGAAGCCCGTGCACCGCAATGAAGAGTAGCCCCCTCTTGCTGCAACGAGAGACAAGCCCGCGTGCAGCAACGAAGACCCAACACAGCCAAAAATAAAATAAATAAATTTTAAAAAAAGAAATAAATTGCAATGTTACTGATAATCTTTCCTTTACTTGAAAGAAAAAGATTGTTTCTTTTTTTTCTTTATTTGAAAGGAAAAGATCATTACTTAGAACTAATGTGACATTTTTCACAGAACTAGAACAAAAAATTTCAAAATTTGTTTGGAAAAACAAAAGACCCCGAATAGCCAAGGCAATCTTGAGAACGAAAAATGGAGCTGGAGGAATCAGGCTCCCTGACTTCAGACTATACTACAAAGCTACAGTAATTAAGACAGTGTGGTACTGGCATAAAAACAGAAAGATAGATCAGTGGATCAGGATAGAAAGCCCAGAGATAAACCCATGCACATATGGCCAACTTATCTTTGATAAAGGAGGCAGGAATGTACAGTGGAGAAAGGACAGCCTCTTCAATAAGTGGTGCTGGGAAAACTGGACAGGGACATGCAAAAGTATGAGATTAGATCATTCCCTAACACCATACACAAAAATAAGCTCAAAATGGATTAAAGACCTAAATGTAAGGCCAGAAACTATCAAACTCTTAGAGGAAAACATAGGTAGAACACTCTATGACATAAATCACAGCAAGATCCTTTTGGACCCACCTCCTAGAGAAATGGAAATAAAAACAAAGATAAACAAATGGGACCTAATGAAACTTCAAAGCTTTTGCACAGCAAAGGAAACTATAAAGAAGACCAAAAGACAACCCTCAGAATGGGAGAAAATATTTGCAAATGAAGCAACTGACAAAGGATTAATCTCCAAAATTTATAAACAGCTCATGCAGCTCAATAGCAAAAAAACAAACAACCCAATCCAAAAATGGGCAGAAGACTTAAATAGGCATTTCTCCAAAGAAGATATACAGACTGCCAACAAACACATGAAAGAATGCTCAACATCATTAATCATTAGAGAAATGCAACTCAGAACTACAATGAGATATCATCTCACACCAGTCAGAATGGCCATCATCAAGAAATCTAGAAACAACAAATGCTGGAGAGGGTGTGGAGAAAAGGGAACACTCTTGCACTGCTGGTGAGAATGTGAATTGGTACAGCCACTATGGAGAACAGTATGGAGGTTCCTTAAAAAACTAAAAATAGAACTACCATATGACCCAGCAATCCCACTGCTAGGCATATACCCTGAGAAAACCATAATTCAAAAAGAGACATGTACCAAAATGTTCATTGCAGCTCTATTCACAATAGCCCGGAGCTGGAAACAACCTAAGTGTCCATCATCGGATGAATGGATAAAGAAGATGTGGCACATATATACAATGGAATATTACTCAGCCATAAAAAGAAATGAAACTGAGCTATTTGTAATGAGGTGGATAGACCTAGAGTCTGTCATACAGAGTGAAGTAAGTCAGAAAGAGAAAGACAAATACCGTATGCTAACACATATATATGGAATTAAAAAAAAAATGTCATGAAGAACCTAGGGGTAAAACGGGAATAAAGACACAGACCTACTTGAGAATGGACTTGAGGATATGGGGAGGGGGAAGGGTAAGCTGTGACAAAGCGAAAGAGAGGCATGGACATATATACACTACCAAACGTAAGGTAGATAGATAGTGGGAAGCAGCCGCAGAGCACAGGGAGATCAGCTCGGTGTTTTGTGACCGCCTGGAGGGGTGGGATGGGGAGGGTGGGAGGGAGGGAGATGCATGAGGGAAGGGATGTGGGAACAGATGTATATGTATGACTGATTCACTTTGTTATAAAGCAGAAACTAATAAAAAAATATTAAAAAAAAAAGAACTAATGTGACAAAATTATAACTCACAATTCTGGATGGCTGAAATACAGCTCTGTTTTATTACTTTCTTTAATTTTCTTTTTTTAGTTTTTTGTTGCTTTAATTTTTCTAAAAAAAAATAAGCACGAAAGAACCCTCTTTGGGTATGACACAGAATGGCCATGATTTTGAGGACAGTCAGGGGTTAGGAACTTTACTTTTGGCCCCTTTCCATATCATTATTTAGAAAAGAAAAATTAAGACAAACCACAAGCAGCCTGTGAAATGGTGTTAGGCTGAATGACGTGGAAGCTGATGTTGCTTATTGGTGGTCTTTGGAAACAATCCACATTCTACTAAATACAAATGTGGATACTTCCAGCAGGCCAAATGGAAAGTTTTTTCTAGTTTATCTATCTCAGTAATATTATCAACTACACCGTCAATGGGGAAAACCAAAGCAAACCATTCAAAACCATTTCAGAATTGGCTTGTTGCTACAACAAGAATGGTAATCACTGCCGTGGAGAGGATGCCAGGTAGAACTCCAACCTCTGCAGAACAGCTGACGTTTTCCTAACATGTAGAGTGGTCATAACAACCACTTTGGCGGCACAACACCATCCATCGTCACCACTTCCTTAGCAACCATTTAACACCACCTGACTTTTAAATCATCCATTACTTTGGCAACAGGAAGATTATTTGCTGTTTATGAACTTTTATAAGATCATCACCTGCAAACAAGCCTGCTTCCTGTGACTCACCACCTCCCCTGTTCATGAAACGTACCCACTACTCTGAAGACGTAAAACCTAATTCCTTGAGGAAAAAGTAACATACTGTTTGCACCTTTAAGGGGAAAATAAAATCTTACTTTGGGGATATTAGAAAAAAGTCCTAATGTTGACTGCCCGTATTTTATTACTCTGCTACTGATTAATAGAAAGAATGAAACTGATTGAAAACAAATCATTTTGTTGAAGCAATTTTAAGCATTTTGGTTTATCTTTTAAGGTTAGTTATTAAAGTATGCCTGTAAAGCTCATAGTTAGCAAAAATACAAAATTAATTCATATTCAACTTTCAACTAGTATTAGATTTTAAGACTTATACTTAATTTTCAGCAAGAAAAAAATGGCCATATTAGTATTACTTCCAGAAAGGGATGGTTTCATATTCTTATAAAATTCACTTGAATAATAAATTTAATCAGCTTTCACATTGCCAATGTCTTCAAATAATTTTACCACATTGGTATATTTGAGAAGAAATCAGAGAGATTTGCCAAGAGTATTGAGGTGCTTTTATTTATTAACTATTTTCAAAACATTCTACTTGATGAGAGGAAAATACTCAAACTGTTTCTCATCAAAGTTCTGTAGCTGTGAAATCGACACTAATTAAAATAAACTCATTTTTAGAACGATTCCTGTTAATTTTATAAACCAAGTAGCTTTTTCTTACTAATTATGCATATGTATAACACACATTAAATTTTTCTAAAGTATAAAATGGCTAAAAAGTAAGAAAATTTGAGAACATCCATACGAAGTCTCTCTGCTTGCCTCTTCTCCTGGTGGATTATAGTGATGTCCAAATAGATCCAACAAGTTCAGAAGTTGGTACAGTCACTGGTCATTTTTGCTCATTTCTATGAATTCAAACTGCTGCAGTAAAATATACAAGGCAAATGAATGTTTATAAATATAGAAGACTTGCTTTCACTCTCCTTACAAAAGAGGGAATTTTTTTATATACATATAATAATTATTAGCAGTAATTGACCTTAACAATGGCATTACTTACTTTAAATTAACTTTTGTGAACTCTCTCAAGTTCTCAAAGCCTTTCCATGCACTATGCTTCACGGTCTGTGGTTGAACTGCTCTCCTCCCTCCTTCCCCTTCCCTCTCCTTCCCTCCCTCCTTCCTTTCCATCCCACGAGGGACTTGTATTCAGCTCTGAAAACGTTTAGGAGGCCATGTCCCTGATCCCTGAGAAACTCACAGGCAAGTCAGCAGAGTGGAGGGGGGTTAGCAGGGCAGGTATCATTCCATTTAGAGACAGGGAAACTGAGGTTCAGAGAGGGTGAACAACTACCTAAGGTTTGTTCAAATCAGCAGCAGGACTTACGTCTCCTGGCTGCTTCTCCAGTAAGATTTTTCCCTCCACCTAAGGATGCATATAACAAAATTAATCATATGTGAGGCCCGGTCCCTAACAGGGGTTGGGAACCCCTGATTTAACCCATGAGAATAGAGCCAGAGCCTCATCTTTGCAATCAACGGCAGTGTACCTCTAGGAAGGATAAACTATGATTCTGAGTCATTCTAAGCAAGAACGTAAATCTGGTGAACTTTCTGTTCAACACAGGTAGGTGCTCTCCTGTTATCATCCCTAGTCTAGGGAAAGTGCCAGACGTGCAAAACCACTCAGAAGATGGATAAGATGGCAAGGGTCTCTTCCCCTGAGGCATTTGCATTTATTGTTATTTAATATTTAATGCACACAAAAGAATATCTGTATAAAGCACAGCGGTAAGTTATGAAGCATGAGAATAAATGGACCACTATGAGTCAGTCATCAAACACAGAATGGGAACAAGGTTTCTCATTGCCGCGCTAGCCTGCTTCTCCCTGCTCCATCCCCAACTTCTCCCCAGAGGGCCTCATTTTCTGAAATTTGGGTTAATCATTACCTCCTTTTAAAGAAAGCATTTTGGGACTCCCCTGGTGGTCCAGTAGGTAAGACTCCACACTCCCAATGCAAGGGGCCTGGGTTCGATCCCTAGTCGGGTAACTAGACCCCACATGCCACAACTAAGACCTGGCACAGCCAAAATAAATAAATAAATATTTTTTTTAAATAAAAACCATTTTTATCACATATGTATGTACTTCTTGAATGATCCATTGTTTAGCTTTGCTTGGTTTGGGGTTTCAACAATGTCACCATATTCACAATATGCCAGTTTTCACTTAGCATTCTGTTTCTAAGATTCATCCACTTTATAGAGTGTAGATGACATAGCCATTTTCACTTCTGTCTAACGTTCCACTTTGCAAATAAAACAATTTTTATTCTTCCATCCTCCTGTTGATGGACTTTTGGGCTGCCTCTAAAGCCACTGGGCACATCCCTGGGCCCCTAGCAGATCTGAATTCACTTTCAACTGTCATGATGCAGTATGGGTTCCTGTCTTGCAGGTGTCTTTCACCTCCTACCTTCCCAAGTGGCCACAGCAAGCTGCTTCTCCCACTTCCCCTTCCTTCTCTGATTTGCTGAGAAAGGACCATTTGCCACCTTCCAATTCACTGCTGCCTATGCCCTGCACCAGTCCACACACAGTCACAGAGCATACATCATGCCCTGCTGGTCTCTTAAAGGATGAAAAGCTTAACAGGGCCGTTCCACAGCATGCTCACTCCACATAACCTCTCGTATAGCATTCTGATCTTTCCTTCTAACCACACCTCTTCCATTCTCTTCATCATCTGTGACGCTCCCCACAATGTCCTGCCATGTTCCCACCGACCTCCAGGATGAGGTCAGGGCCCTCCTTGCACTTTTCCACTCCACCCTTTTTGCTGACATCTTTCTGGCCCTCAGCATCATTTCACTTACCCATTAATGAATCATCGAATGCTCTAACTCTGAATAAATGATTTTTAAGAACTCATGTGACCTTCATCTTGATCCTCCAATATACTGCCTTGGAAGACCTTATAAGCACTTGAGGAAACATCAACCCCAGCATTCAGAACTCACCACATTCTCAATTCACCACAGCCATCTCACCTGCTACTTCATATAGTCTCACACCTACAAGATCTGCTCTTGTATTCAGTCAACAAACATATATATATATGTGAACTTGAGAGAGTTCACAAAAGTTAAAGTGAGTAATGCCATTGTTAAGGTCAATTACTGCTAATAATTATTATATGTACGTAAAAAAATTCCTGTTTTGTAAGGAGTTAGAGTGAAAGCAATTCTATTATATTTATAAACATTCATTTGCCTTGTATATTTTACTGCAGTAGCTTGACTTCACAGAAATGAGCAAAAATGGCCAATGACTGTACCAACTTCTGAACTTGTTGGATCTATTTGGATGTCACTGTAACTCACCAGGAGAAGACAGAAGCAGAGAGACTTCGTGTGGCTGTTCTCAAATTTTCCTAATTTTTAGCTTTTTTATACTTTGGAAAAATTTAAATGTGTGCTCTACATATGTATATATATATATATATATATATATATATATATATATATGTATATATATATATATATATATATACACATATGGAGAGAGAGAGAGAGTGATGTTGACATACAACTGAATAAGACATGATTCTTGCCCACAGGGGGCTCACAGGTAAGTGGGGCATACAGGAACACAGACAGACAACTATAAACTGCTCTGGTGAGTTCAAAGACAGAGAAGCATTCTATTAAAGGGCACACCTGGGAAGGACACCTACCCTCTTCAGGGCTGGGGGAGGAGGTGTTCAGGGAAAACTTCCTGGAGGTGAGTGGGATCTGGCAGAACAAAGAGGAAGAGTCTATTTTATAGAGAAGGTAAAACACGAGCAAAGGAAATAAGGAAATAAGAGAAACATATCATGGTGAATGTGTGGAACTTCAAATTATTCCAGAACCTCTCTACCACCTCTTCTGAAACTGCTCCTTCTATAATCCTCTCCCTCTCATGTCAACACCTCTCTTCCTCTGGCTCATTCTTTTCAGTCTACAAGACTTCCTAGGTCTCCATTCTTCTAAATGATCCTCCCTCAACCGTGCCGTCAGCTCAGGGGAAAGTCCTCTACAGCTGTTCACCACCTCTACCCACCATGGAGCTGTGATCCGAGACTGGGGCAGACTATCACTGCCCTTTTCTCTTTCTACCCTCCCATTGGCCCCAGACATGGGAAGCATGATGCAGGATACAATCCAAAATTACTCGGCACTCAAAAGCCAGGAAAATCTCAGTTTTTGCATGGGGAAATACAATCAATCAACCAACGCCAAAGCAAAGATAACACAGATGTTGCTATTCAAATACCTCAAAGCAGCTGTTACACAGAAAGGATTTGGAATTTTAAATTTATCTTGTATAAGAGAGTCCAGGCTACTTGGAATAAGTTCCCTTTCTCAGGACAGATGCCTGTCTTGCCTCAAGTCTGAATGTTTTATTGCCTTTTACGTCCTCTCCTTATATTCAATTTTTCCCTTCTCAGATTATTCACATTTGTATCTCTAAGTGGTACAAGTTTGAATTCAATTGCAAAGTGCCTTGAGTTTGTCTAAGGAAACTGAAATTTGACAAATAATACAAAAACAAAAACAGAAAAACAATCTTATTCCGAGCATTCCAGTTTTACTGCTCTCAGATGACCAAACCAGCCTTCAGAGAGTTCTCTGTCCTACTTCTCACTTTACTTGTGGTGTGACCATGTTCACTATAATCTCAAAGGAGAAGAAAAAAAGCCTTGTACAAAAAGCCAAAACAATGACAAATAATAAAAATAATAATGTCTAGTAAATTTCTTTTGCCTCAACATTCAGGGTGAAAATGCAATCAAACAGTCTTTAATATTCAGAAAGGCCAGTCATTTTCTTTCAAAACATAATTGAAGTTTCATGCTTAATGAATCCCAATATGGAAAATAATAGAGATGCTGAATCTAGTAAAGTGACAAAAATGAGTTTGTAACAATTATCTTCATACCAAACCAAAAGGGGTATATCATAAGAGAACAGTTAATAACCCCCTAATGTGATTACTTTGAAATGCTGCATTTTCCAGATAATACATTAGAGCCTGTGTTACAGAAAGAAAAAAGAAAGCCTGTGAAAGTTATAAGTGGAAAATGGTAAAGTAAAATAGCACAGTTCTGCAGATGCCCAACAAATGCCATCCGACACTGGGTTCTCGGGAGGATGGAGAGCAAATTGACAAGCCCAGGAAGGCAGATCCCTGGTGTTTCACAAAGTCCATGCCAGAGGACAGCATCATCTATGAGAATTTATTCGGACCATCTCTGCACTCTTCAAAATCACCAAATCCTCATAATAAATAACTACTGAGATTACGCACACAAGGCACAGTACCGAGCTTCACCTTCCTGCATTGGTGTCGTCTGTTGGTCTGAATTTGCCGGAGGTCTCTGACTCTCAACTCTTCTGCTGTATTTAATATAATGTCTGACACTGACTGTGCTCTACTTAGCATTTGCTTGTTGTTTAACTTTCTGTATTTGTTTGGTGTCTGACCATGGGCAGGTTCAACTCTGGGTGATGCTTTGCTATTCCTTATTTGGTGCATTCAGCCCCAAGACTGGGTATCAGTGCAGAAGGAACCAAAAAGAATTCACAGAGATGCAAAGACAATAACATTATTATCCTTTCAGGAGTTTATGTAGTAGAGAAGGTGAAGTACACACACACTAACCATCACATTAAGGTGAGAGCTTATGGCCAGCAGAATAAGGACCCCTCCCAAATGAAGACCATGTCCTAATTTCTGGAAACTGTGAATGTTACCTTATGTTGCAAAAGGGCCTCTGAAGATGTAATTAAGTTACAGATCTTGAGATGGGGACATCATCCTGGATTTATCAGGTGGGCGCAATGTAATCACAGGGGACCTTAAGAGTGGAAGGCAAAGATAGAAGGAGAGACAGTGGGAGACTTGACTATGGAAGAGGAGGTCAGGGTGATATTCCATGAGAAAAACTCGACCAGATGTTGCGGGCTTTGAAGATGGAGGAAGAGGCCTCCTAACACCTTGATTTAGCCCAGTGGGACCGGCGTTGAACTTGTTAATTCACAGAACTGTAAGATAATAAGCTCATGTCGTCTTAGTCCACTACATTGTTGGTTATTTGTTACATCAGCCATAGAAAATAACACATTGTCCCAAATTAAGAGCAAAAAAGTCCACAGAAGGGAGAAATATGCAAGAATATGGGAATAAAGGTAGTTGATCTGCTGTCTAAACTAAGTGTAATCTGAAAGTTCTAATTAAAGTATGTTCACCTTGAAGTCCTTAAATCAAAAGTTTCTTAATAATTCAAAATTTAATCACGAAGTTAGCATATAGCTCAGTAAAAGGACTAAGTCATGTGAATCACTGACAAGTTAATTGTCCTCTGAGATTTTACTGTCATCCTCCCCATGAATTTGATTTATTGCTTCAGAGAAATCATATTACTAATTTAAGTCTGCCTCACAGGCATTGCCATAGACACACCACCTTATCTCATCTCAAGTCACAGAAATTTATTTGGTCACCCTAACTGAAAATCACTCTATAACCTAGTCAGAGGGTCCAGAGTGGGGACAAGGTGTGGGAAATCTGATTAAGTGTATTACAAACTGCCCAAAAAATAGATTGAGCCCAGTGGTAGCTCTGATGTGTACAAGCATTACACTCAAAGTTAAAGATCAATATGGTTTCACTGTGTTTCATTTGACCTTTCAGAGATGAACACTGGACTCAATTACCCAACCCTCCTCTGTCATTTCCTGTGGAACTTGGAACTCTGCTAACTCAATCCATCATATTTCCCCTGGGTCCACATATAACGTAGTATCCATCATAAACTAATTCTGAAACTAAGACGCCTATTCAGAAGAACATCAAGAACCACATCTTACTGTGTGCCCAGTGACATCTACAGATGCCTCATGACCTAATTGATACCCGTTGTGTGGAACAGTAAATCATGTAGTCAAATTTCCAAAGTAAATTATGCACAGTTTTAAAATGCTGCTGAATACAAAGAAAAGAACAAAACGATCTATATAAATATAGATTTTAGTCTGTTATTTTCATGTTACTCCAGGTTTTTAACACCTACTTTGTAATACTCTCTGATGTTTCACACACACTTTCTTGCCTTATAAATTGATGAGTAAATGACTTACATACTCTACAAAATTATGTAGTCCTTGAAGGCAGTAACCATTTTATGGCTACCTGGCAATCTGAAATAATGTATTCAGTTAGCAAGGGCTTGGTGAGTATCTGCTTAACTGGAGATAAGAAAACTCTACAGGGGAGCATCTTATCATAACCGTCCAGCTGCACAGACCCAGGGGGCTGTTACAGAATATAATGTAAGTTACCATCACAGTCATAACTTTACTATGATTTTTTTAATGTGTGTCCTATCAGTCCTACTAGGGTATATTCTTTTTAAAGGTCAGGAACAGATAGTTTAGATTTTTATCCTCTACCATAGCATGTAATGTGGCACAGTTTTACACATTCATACCATTTGTACAGAATGAACGAATAATGTTAAGACACAGCTATGTGTACAATACAAAAGAGGTCACCTTTTCAGACTGAGGCTTTTTAGTAGTTTGATAATTCTGTTTTAAGCCTGGTTTCTAGAGGAGTGATGGGCATTGATCATAGAAGAGAAGAAGATTCTTTTCAAGAAGGAAGATTTCTTTCCCAGAAGCACAGAAGGAAAGCATCAGAGCACGGCAAGACTATTGGTTTAGAGACATCTCACACTCAGTACGAAAGTGTCATAGAATCGGTGCTCTACAAACCTTTAACTGGCTGTTGATAGGTCAGTTTAAAGAGTCTGAAGAAACACTGTTTGAGAACAAGGAGTGGTGGAAGAGAGTCCATCTAATTACACCCCATTCATTTTAGAGAAGAGGGAATTAGGACAGAAGAGTTAAGTGACTTGTCAAGTTCCAACTGCTAGTTAACTTGAAAGCCAGGAGCAACCCAGGTTGATGATATGAAATGAATGAACTGGTGTCAGGAGAAAGTGAGAGAAGGCAATGCAAGTACGAAGGTGTGTCTGTAGTTCATCTGACTAGTAATGCGTGTACTTCAGTGTGGTGTAAAACTAACTTTATTGGCCCTCGGGACTGTTTATCAAACAACCCACTCCCATGTCCACCTTGTCGGTGTTTGCCCTCTCCGTTCTACTTTTCTACATTAACTTCCTGCTTGTGTGCTTACTCCACTGGTCTTTCTATCTGACAATTAAATCCTTTCTTTTCTTTTCAATTTTTAGCCCTTTCTACAAAGGTAAGGAAATTAAGAATGGATATAAATTGAATAAAATTAAATAATTCAAAGTTTCATCTTCCAATAAGGAATAATATAGAACAAAAGATGAAACGAAAGGTATTGTTTCTATTTTTAATAGGAGTTAAATGTAAAAAATAGCAAGTGATGCTAAATCTCTTATTTAAATGGGCACTTGAAATTCACCGTCCAAATAGCAACCTTCTAGTGAAGTTCCAATGTCCCCAGTAATTTTCTTTTTTGTTTTTTTCTCACACAGACCAAGTTAGCTGGTCAGAGGGTGGGAAAATGATGGATACTGGGATAGACAAGGTAGACTGGGTTTGAGTGGTGATGACTGTAAACAGGATTTATGTGGAAACTGTACAGACAAGATGGGATGAACACAAGTAAAGGTGACGATTGGGATATAATTGCTTTAGTCCCAATTGGACAAGTTCAAACAAGGTCCGGTAGAGTTGGGGCTGGGACTTTTCAGTACCAGGGGGAATTCCTGGTGGATTGGTACCTGTGGGAAGACCTGAAGCAAACACTGCCCTTTAACCTCCAAAAGTCTCACAGGTCTTCTATTATAATAAGCCCTAATGCCAAAAGAAGGAGGATGGATTACCATCCACTTAAAATCCAAGACTTAAAACTTAGTGGGAGAATTCAACCTCCTTGTAAGCTTCAAAGAGACTCTGCTTCGCTTTTTACAAGTTATGTGGTGCTAAACACCTTGTGCAGTTGTCACAACCCCGGTCTCCCCATCTGTTAAATGGTCATATGACACTTACCTTGTGAGAGCTGAGGGAGGCTGTTTACATTAAATGCACCCACTGGGGCTGTGATGTCATGAGTCCCCACACCTCTAACGTCTACCTGAGGAGGAGCAGTTCTACAGCTCTGCAGGCCTGCATCCCTCCCAGCTTTGCTCCAGTTCTCGCTGCCATACTGAGGGTCTCTGACTGTGACATGATAGTGTTTTCTCCCCAGTCCACACTCAAAGTTTAGGAAAGGTATCCTTTCTTCTCTCCCTTGCAGGGACATGGTGAGCAGAATCTCTTCAACCACACTCCAGTGAAATATGTGTTTTCAGAGACTTTGCACTTTGGAGCTCATCTAACTTTCATTCTCCCACCTGCACTGGGGTCTGCAGCCAGCTCTGCGGGGCACAGGTCTAACCCTCCCATCATGGGGTACAAACCCTCAATGATTTCCTGCTGTTACAGGTGGAATATGAGCGCCATGGCCTGACACCATAGCCCTCACCATCTAGCCCTGCCTGTCTGCTGAAGGTGGGCTCGTCTCCTGCCCTCCAACACCTCCGTCAGTGCCACAGAAGAGCCGCCTTCCTCCATGTGCCCAGACCCGGCATGCTGTGTTTCTCAGGCCTGGAACGCTGTCCCCTCCGCACTTGTCCTAATCCACTGAAGACAAATGTGACCACTTTGAGGAATCACCAACCATTCAGAGCAGGGTTCCAACCTCTAATATGAATTCCTCAGTCAGACAGAAAGATGTCCCTAAAGTTGCCCCTGTGTTCTGCCTCTTGCTGGATCAAGAGGAGAGAGGGCATCTCCTAAAAGGCTGCAGAGAGGAGCAAATGTGCATTGGCACTGCCCCCACCCCAGTGAAACACCCTTGTCCAGGTCACCCTTGTAGCCCCTTCCAATAGCAAGTCATCAGTGCGCATCCTACTCCACTCAGGAGCCCCTGGTAGTGGCATACTCTCTCCCTGAGATGTCTGTTTGCTTCCAGGATGCCACTCTCCCTGGCTCTTCTCGGAAACTGGCACCTTTCCCCCCAGTCTCCACTGCTGGATTCCTTTCATTGCCCCAAATTCCACAGGGTTCAGTCCTGGGCCCACTGCTCTTCTCTACTTGATTCTCCATCTCAGGGACCCCACTGGCATTCGGCCTTAAATGCTGTCTCCATGCTGACCACACCCAAGTTTACATCTCCAGCCCAGACTTCTCCTTGAACTGCAGGCTCAAGTATCCAACCTCTCACGCTTTTTCCACTTTGATGAAATGTTCCTATGAGATTAACACCATCCAAAATGACCTCGTGATGATCCCAGGCCAACCTCCTCCTCGGCTCCATTTCAGTGGATGGAAACTCCATCCTTCCGGTGGCTCAGGCCAGAACCTTCCAGTCAGCCTTGACTCCTCTCCCCTCATTCACCCTTCTGCTCTAGCCACAGATCTGATTGGCTCTGCCTGCAAAAGGGATTAAAAATGCATCCTCTCTCACCGGAATCTTTATAATAACCTCCTTAGAGGTCTCCCTGCTTTTTCCTTGCCTTCCTGTGTGCTATTAGCTAAACAATAACTTTAACAATATTTTTAAAATACAGGTTTTATCATGTCACCCCTCTGCACTAACCCTGCACTGGCTTTTCTCCAACACCCAGAATACAGTCCAAGCCTTGGTTCTGGTCGACAGGGTCCTGCACCGCCTGGCTCCCTGATGCCCCCTCCACACTTCTCTGGCTCGCTCCATTCCAGCCACTCTGCCCTCCATGCTCACCTCTGGGTACACACAGCACGTTCCCATCCCTGAGCTCTTGTACTTGCTGCTCCTTCTGCTTGGCGCACTTGCCCCCAGATGTCCACTGGGCTTATTTCCTCGTTGACTTGAGTGTCTCTTCACATGCTGCTTCCCCTGACTACTCTCTGTACAGCAGCAAAGCCCTTCCTTGGTAAGTTTGCTTCCTGATCCTTACTACTGCCAGATGCATGTTGTTAGTTTTGTGTTTACTGACTCCAATCCCTACCTAGAATGTTGGTTCCTTAAGCTCAGGGACCTTGCTTGTTCACAAGCACAGACAGAGAAGTAAAATCAATGAAAATGTGTTTCCTTTTAGACAATGGAGACCCACCTATATGCAAAGGCATCCATAGAGTAGGGGGCTTGATATGATTGGAAAAAGACACGGGTGTCAAAACAACATCCTTCCAGAACTGGAAGAGAAACACTCAGGCACTTAGGGGAAGGGATTGTGTTTGGACAGGAAGTGGGGTATCCCTTATTAATGAGGGCTTGGATTAAGGCTAAGCCAGACAGACAGAGGTGGAACTAACTAAGAATCCAGGGAGACAAGAGCTGTGTAAGAGTGATGAGCCTAAGCACCAATACAATATTGATGAAGAAGAACAAAGAACAGTGACTAGCCAACTTCAAGACCCACTATAAAGATCCAATAATCAAGATGGTGTTGTATGGGCAAAAGAACAGACAAATATAGATCAATGGAGCAGAATAGAGAGCCCAGAAATAGACCCACACAAATAGAGTTGATTGATCTTTGACAAAGGAATAAAGGCAGTTCAATGGGAAAAGGACAGTCTTTTCAAAAATGGGGCTGGAATAAGTGGATTTCCACATGCAAAAATATGAATCTGGATGTTGACCTTATACCCTTCACAAAAATTAACTCAAAACGGATCACAGACCTAAAGTTAAAATGCAAAACTGGAGGGCTTCCCTGGTGGCGCAGTGGTTGAGAGTCCACCTGCCGATGCAGGGGACACGGGTTCGTGCCCCGGTCCGGGAAGATCCCACATGCCGCGGAGAGGCTGGGCCCGTGAGCCATGGCCACTGAGCCTGCGTGTCTGGAGCCTGTGCTCCGCAACGGGAGAGGCCACAACAGTGAGAGGCCCGTGTACCGTGAAAAAATAAAAAATGCAAAACTAGAAAACTTCTAGAAGATAACATTGGAGAAAATCTAGGTGGCCTTTGGTTTGAGGATGATTTTTTAGATACAATACCAAAGACATGATCCATGAAAGAAATAACTAATAGGCTAAACTTCATTAAAATTAAAAACTTCTGCTCTGTGAAAGACAATGTAAAGACAAGGAGAAGGCAAGTCACAGACTGAGAAAAAATATTAACATACATATCTGATAAAGGACTTTTTCCAAAATATACAGAGAACAGAGAACACTTAAAATTCAACAATAAGAAAACAGACAACACAGTTTAAAAATAGGCAGAAGGACTGAACAGACAACTCACCAGACAAGGTGCACAGACTGAGATGTGGGCACTCCCAAAATGGCAGAGTAGGAAGACTCTGAGCTCCCCTCCTCTCATGGGCACACCAAAATTACAACTATTTACAGAAAACTATCCATGAAAAAAACAGTCTCCCAGAAAATATCTTCTACAACAGAAGGTACAACGAAGGAATCACAACAAGACAGGTAGGAGGGGTGGAGTCACAGTATAGTCAAGACCCATAATCCCAGATGGGTGACCCACAAATGGGAGAATAATTACAATTGCAGAGGTTCTCCCCAAGGAGTGAGGGGTCTGAACCCCACATCAGGCTCCCCAGCCTGGAAGTACTGCCCTGGGAAGACAAGCCTCCAGAACATTTGTATTTGAAGGCCAGTGAGGCTTACTTTTGGGAGTCCCAGAGGGCTGGAGGAAATAGAGACTCCACTTATAAAGGGCACACACAAAATCTCACATGCTCTGGAACCCAGGGCAGAATCAGTAATTGGAAAGACTCTTTGGTCAGACCTATCTACTGACTTTGGAGAGTTTCCCAGAGAAGCAAGAGACAACTGCAGCTCACTCAGGGGACACAGACACTAGTGGCAGCCATTTGGGGAGCTCCTTCTACCACGTGGACACTGGTGCTGGTGGGCACCATTGTGGAATCCTCCTTCCAGCTTATGAGCTTCAGGACCCAGCCCCGCCCTGGCCCAACAGCCTATAGGCACCATACTGAAATTCCTCAGGCCAAGCAACTAACTAGCAACTAACTAACTAACACAGCCCCACCCACCAGGAAATCAGAAAATACCTTGAGACAAATGAAAACAAAAACATAATAATCTAAAATCTATGGGACACAGCAAAAGCAGTCCCAAGAGGGAAATTTATAGCAATACAAGCTTACATCAGGAAACAAGACAAACCTCAAATAAACAACCTAAACTTATACCTAAAGGAACTATAAAAATAAGAACAAACAAAACCCAAAGGTAGTTGAAGGAAAGAAATCATAAAGATCAGAGCAGAAATAAAATAAAGACTAAAAAAAAATAGAAAATATCAATGAAACTAAGAGCTGGTTCTTTGGAAAGGTAAACAAACTTGATAAACCTTTAGCCAGACTCATCAAGAAAAAAAGAGAGAGGGCCAAAACCCATAAAGTCAGAAATGAAAAACAGAGAAGTGCAACAGATGCCACAGAAATGCAAAGGATCATAAGAGATTACTATGAACAACGTTATGCCAGTAAAACGGACAACCTAGAAGAAATGGACAAATCCCTAGAAATGTACAATCTCCCAAGACTGAACCAGTGAGAAACAAAAAAATATGAATAGACATATTATCAGTAATAAAACTGAATAAAAGTAATAAAAAGTAATAAAAAAGAACTCCCAACAAGCAAAAGTCCAGGACCAGATGGCTTCACAGGTGAATTCTACTGAACATTTAGAGAAGAGTTAACACCTGTCCTTTTCAAACTACTCCAAAAAGTTGCAGAGGAAGGAACGCTTCTGAACTCATTCTATGAGGCAAAACCAGACGAAGATATCACAAATAAAGAAAATTACAGGCCAATATCACTGATGAACATAGATGAAAAATCCTCAACAAAATATTAGCAAACTAAATCTAACAATATATTAAAAGGATTACACACCATGATCAAGTGAGATTTATCCCAGGGATGCCAGGATAGTTGAGTAACTGCAAATCAACCAATGTGATACACCACAGTAACAAACTGCAGAATGTAAAACATATGACCATCTCCAAAGATGCTAAAAAAGCTTTTGACAAAATTCAACATCCATTTGTGATAAAAACTCTCCAGAAAGTGGGTATAGAGGGATACCTCAACAAAATAAAGACCATGTATGATAAGCCCACAAATATCATATTCAATGGTGAAAAGCTGAAAGCTTCTCCTCTAAGATCAGGAGCAAGATAACAATGTCCACTCTCATCACTTTTATTCATCATAATATTCTAAGTCCTAGCCACAGCAACAAGACAAGAAAAAGAAATAAAAGGAGTTCAGATTGGAAAGAAAGAAATAAAACTGTCACTGTTTGCCGATGACATGATACTACATATAGAAAATCCTAAAGATGCCAGCAAAAGACTGCTAGAGCTCATCCATGAATTCGGTAACATTGCAGCATACAAAATTCATATACATAAATCTGTTGCACTTCTATACCCTAACAATGAACTATCAGAAAGACAAATTAAGGAAACAATCCCATTTACAATCACACTGAAAAGAATAACATAGCTAGGAATAAACCTACCTAAGGGGATAAAAGACTGTACTCAGGAAACTATAAGACACTAATGAAAGAAATTGAAGATGACACAAACAGATGGAAAGATAAACTGTGTTCATGGAGTAGAGAAATTAATATTGTTAAAAAAAACCATCGTACCCAAGGCAGATTCAATACAATCTTTATCAAAATACCAAAGGTATTCTTCACAGAACTAAAAGAAATAATTCTAAAATTTATATGGAAATACCAAAGACCCTGAATAGACAAAACAATCTTGAGAAAGAAAAACGGAGCTGAAAGAAACAGGCTCCCTGACTTCAGACTATACTACAAAGCTACAGTCATCAAAACAGTATGGTACTGGCACAAAAACACATAGATCAATGGAACAGGATAGAAAGTCCAGAAATAAACCCACACACTAATGATCAATTAATCTACAGCAAAGGAGGCAAGAATATACAATGGAAAAAAGACAGTTTCTTCAATAAGTGGTGCTGGGAAAACTGAACAGCTACATGTAAAAGAATGAAATTAGAACATTTTCTCACACCATATACCAAAATAAAATCAAAATGGACTAAAGACCTAAATATAAGACCATATACTATAAAACTCCTAGGGGGAAACATAGGCAGAACACTCTTTGACATAAATGGAACCAATACTTTTTTGATCCTAAAGTAAAGGAAATAAAAGCAACAATCAATAAATGGGACCTAATTAAACTCAAAAACTTTTGCACAGAAAAGGGAACCATCAACAAAATGAAAATACAACCTACTGAATGGGAGACAATATTTGGAAATGACATGACTGATAAGGGGTTAATATCCAAAATATATAAATTGCTCATACAAGTCAATATCTAAAAAACATACAAGCTGATTGAAAAATGGGCAGAAAACTTGAATAGACATTTTTCCAAAGAAGACATACAGATGGTCAACAGGTCCAGGAAAAGATGCTCAACTTGCTAATCATCAGAGAACTGCAAGTCGAAACTACAATGAGATATCAGCTCACACCAGTCAGAATGGCTATTGTCAAAAAGATCAAAAATAATAAATGTTGGCGAGGATGTAGAGAAAAGGGAACCCTCATACACTGTTGGTGGGAATGTAAATTGGTACAGCCACTGTGGAAAACAGCATGGAGGTTCCTCAAAAAACTATTAAAAAAAAAACTATAAATAGAACTACCATATGATCCAGCAATTCCACTCCTGGGTGTATATTCAAAGAAAATGAGAACACCAGTTTGAAAGGACACATGTACCTCATGTTCATAGCAACATTATTTACAATAGTCAAGATATGGAAGCAATCTAAGTGTCCTCTAACAGATGAATGGATAAAGAAGATGTGGTATAGATATACAATGGACTACTACTCAGTCATAAAATGAATGAAAATTTGGTCTTTGTAACAACATGGATGGACCTGGAGGTTATTATGACTAGTGAAATAAGTCAGAGAGAGAAAGACAAATACTTTATGTTATCACTTAATGTGGAATCTAAAAAATAAAACAAACTACCGAATATAACAAAAAGGAAACAGAACTCACAGATATAGAGAACAAACTAGTGGTTACCAGTGGGGAGAGGGAAAAGGAGAGGGGAAAGATTAGTATGAGAATTAAGAGGTACAAACTACTATGTATCAAATAAATAAGCTACAAGGATATATTATACAGCATAGTAAATACAGCCAATATTTTAGAATAACTGTTAATGGAGTATAATCTATAAAATTTTTGAATCGCTATGTTATACACCTGAAAGTAATATAATATGGTAGATCAAATATACCTCAATAAAAAATATATACAGATTGAAAATAAACATGTGAAACATGTTCAATATCATATGTCATTAGGGAAAAGCAAATTAAAACAATGAGATGATAACTGTGTCACTACACATCTATTAGAATAACCAAAATCCAGAACACTGACAATACCAAATGCTGGCAAGGATGTGGAGCAACAGGAACTCTCATTCATCACATTGGGAATGCAAAATGGTGCAGCTATTCTGGTAGACAGTTTGACAGTTTCTTACAAAATTAAACATAATCTTACTATAAGATCTAGCAATCATACTCTTTGGTATTTACCCAAATGAGCTGAAAACTTAGGTTCACACAAAAACCTGCATATGGATATTTATAGCAGCTTTATTAATAATTGCCAAAACCGCAAACCAACCAAGATGTAAACTAGTACATGCAGACAATGGAATATTATTCAGCGCTAAAAAGAAATGAGCTATCAAACTATAAAATGACAGGGAGAAACTTTAAGTGCGTATTACTGAGTGAAAGAAGCCAACCTATAAAGGCTACATACTGTATGATTCCAACTACAAGACATTCTGGAAAAGGCAAAACTGTGGAGACAATGCAAAGATCATGGTTGCCAGGGAGGAGGAAGGGGTGAGTAGGTGGGCCACAGAGGATTTTTAGAGCAGTAAAACTATGCTCTTTTATATCGTAATGGTAGGTACATGGCATTACCTACCATTTGCATTTGGCAAAACCCATAGAATGTACAACATCAAGAGTGACCCCCCTAACGTAAACTATAGACTTCAATTAGTAATAATGTATCAATATTGGCTCATTAATTGTAACACATATGCCCCACTAAAGCAAGATGTTACTAATAAGGGAAACCTTTGCAGGGAAGGAGTGGAAGAGAAGAAGAGCGGATATAAGGAATGCTCTGTTCTTTCTGCTCAACTTTTCTGAAAACCTATTAACAACCCTAAAAAATAAAATTTATACAAAAAGTAGGGGCACCAACAGGAATAATCTATTTTAGGGCTGGGCCCACATGGCTGATAGTTCAAAAAATCAATGTCATCTTTTTACAATAATTTAATGACTAAGAACTATCACAATACTTATCTCTACCCATTCTCATTCTCTTTTTCTCTGTATCTTAATTGCAAGAAGGCACAGGTCTTATAAGAAAAGGAATCATTCACTATGAAGACGATAAAATTCCATTTTACAGACTCAAAAATCCTGTCATCAGAAACAAAAATGTAATGCAAGGTCTTTTGACAAGAGGACAGTTTTTTCCCCTTGCTATTCCTCTCACCTACAGCACACTATAGCAAGGGGGTAAGATCAGCCATGGTGCCCTGGAGTTCACCCAGCACCAAGCACTGCTCTCCATCAGCTGAGTGGATCCCCACCATCCTACCTGATGAGCTTTACCAATGAGAAGACTGAGACTCACAGCAGTTTAAGCAACTACAAATCATTAGTACCACGTGAAAGCTGCTCTCATCAGGCCTGCTGCTGGATCTCCTCCTTGGGTGTCCCTGTCTACCCACCCCATCAGGGATACACACCCCATTACTCGTGATTTTAAGGAAAGTGGGCAGCTACTTCTGAGCTAGCCAATGACTCCACCAACTTGCAAACAGAGCTAAGGATAGGCATTTAGATACGTGGGCCAAAGGCTGGCATTTTGCATTTTAACCTCTGTTTATAGCTCTCCAATGTTAAAAGAGAATAAAGACCTGTTTGAAAGATTTCTACATCAAAATACATCTAATGAAAAAGAAATATGCACAAAATAACAGTAATTTGAATTTATTAAGTGTTTATTATGGGCCAGGTACTGGAATTGACATCTTACTCATACCACCCCATTTTACCTTCAGAAAGTCGTGTGTAAAATAGGTATAATTTTTGTCTTACAGATCCAAAAACAGAGCCTCACAAAAATTAAAACCTGCCCAATGACTCAAACCCAGTAAGTGCCAGAGTCAGGATCCCAAACCTGAGCTGCCTCCACAACCCAGTGTCTCGTTTATGATAATGCAATTCCACTCTGCACACTCACACCCACAACTCACCCTCACCTTCACACACGCACATGCACCCACACTTAAGAGTCACACTCATGCACATTCACACTTGCTCACACACACAAACACTCACAAGAATGAATTTCTCATTTAGCCAAAAGGCAACCTAATACTGAAACAGTAAGATCCTCTGAGAACTGATTTCTGCCAGACATCATTGTACTTTAAAGGGCAGGTCTAAAGTGAAGTAATGATTTTATCATTGAATTGCATAAATAATTGGGAGTAAGTGAAACTTTCTGGAATAAGGAACTTACAGTGCTAATGAAAATGGTCTACAAAATTATTAATGAATAAACATGAATTTGCCTATTGTTTTGAGCGGCACACAATCCTATAATAGAAAAAATTAAAATTATATAGATACTCTATTGTAAAAGAAAACCTTATGTGACATGAGCTTATTTTAGAGCTCTGTCAAAACAGAACTGTCATTTCGATGTCAAAAAGGGAGTTAATTTTTCTGCATCTCACGTACCCCACTCTGCCAGCTATTGTTCCTGTCATCTCGAGGTGCCTGAACTGACTTTCCTGGAGGTGGTTCTGAAGAGCCTGACGCAAGGCACCACCTCTGGAGGGTGGCTGCCGACGCCCTCGTCTCTGTTTGCTCCTCTCCACCTTTCTTTTGTTCTTCCCTCTGGAAATTCTCTAACACTTCTGTCCTTTGCACATTCACTTGGCCATTAAGCTGTCTAAAGAAATGCATTTCCAGGAGTGATTTTACTGCTCATGATCCTCATCGGCTGCCATACGGCAGTGCCCAGTATGAGCTGTGCTGGCCACTCAGGGGTCTTCATGGAACATCGCAGGGGGCGAGGGGCTTCCAGGGGTGAAAATGGACCGATGCAGTCAGCTGAGTTCAGCAGACTGTGTCTCTGACATTCATTCCTCTCCTGTGTGGGAAATGTCCTTACTTATAGTGACCTGGGTACACAAATGAGGTCAAAAAGGATACTGTCTTGTAGTCCTCCACGCCCTACACTCATTCACATTGTCCTTTGGATCAGCCCTGCAGCTACACTATGGATTTCGTTTTTTTGGGTTTTGGTGTTCCTTAGCTTTTATATTCTCAATGTTCATCCGAAGCCTTTGCTCATAAAAAGTTGGTGAATTCAACACAGTCAAAAGAGAACTCTTGACCAGGAAGATTCTACAACTAGATTGCATTTAAACACCTCTCAACTCATCCAAAAATTGGAGAAGAGATTTTGTCAATCTCGTTAGCCATTTGCTTACCCATCTGGGCCAATGGAGTTTTCCCCAGAATGGTAGAGCCAAGTAGTAGTATGTCCAGCAGTCCTGAGTGGTATATATACAACCATATGGTTATGTGTGAGAATCAACTAGTGAGTTTCCAACATAGTACTCAATAGCATCTCCCTTTCACATAAATTTCCACAAAATAATAATTATTCTTCTTCTCTAATATCCAAAATCAAATCTCCCCAATTATTCCTTAATGTCTTCTATAGCAACTTTTATTTTTTGTTATTCCAAACCAAGATCCAATCAAGGTTCATGCACTGCATTTTAGTTGTTAGGAGTCCTGAGTGCCTTTAATCAATAAAGCCCCGTGCCCTGGTTCCCTACACTCCCCTCACTTTCACAACATTGAAGCTGTGAAGAAACCGGGCCAATTCTTTTGTAGAATGTTCCACTTTCTGGATTTTACTGATTATTTCCTCATAGTGTCATTTAACTGCTTCTTCTTTAACTTGTATTTCCTGTTTACTAGAAGTTAGATTTAAACAGGGTAACCATATAATTTATCATCCTAATGGGAATACCTATGAGAGTAAAAAGGGCCCTTATTAATAATTGTACCTGGATACCAGGCAGGGAATAGGAAATAGGTGCAAATAGGTGAGCGGTGACCTTGGTCTGAAGGCTTGATCGAGTGAGCTGTTCAGGCAAGGACACCTCCTAGGTGATACTGTCCACTTCACACTGTCACGATGCTCTCTGTCTCATGACTTGGTTAAGTAGTGATCGTGGGATCCCCCATTGTATGGGTTTGGTTTTGCTATTTGCAATTAATAAGTAATTTGTGGAGTGATTCTTTTATGGTGTACCTAGAGAATATCTTGTTCTTCAGCAGCTTTCATCTAATTGTTTTGAACCCATTTTTGATCCTTGTTAGATTTATTATTTCCTTGGGGGTTGCAAAATAGTTATTTTCTAAATCTATCATTTTTCCTACATTTATAAGAGCTTGCATTTTTCATAATAGAGAGCTTTTCCTCGTTATCCAGGGTAAACTACAGTCCCTCCTAAAAAGACAGGGTAAATCCTTTCCCTGTAATTTACAATGGTCAGAATGATGACTTGGGGGTGACAGTCACATCCAAAGGGGGAGCAGTGTATATTCTCTCTTTCTTTTAAGTATTACCATTGTTTGAAGATTTTTTATTTACTCAATATTTTACAATCATTCATAGTAATTATTCTTTTTTATGGTAAGCAAATTTTAATATGATCATAAGTTCAGGAATATTACAGTCTGAAAATTTAGCAAATGACTGAAGCATTGCAGTCAGTTTTAAAATGAAAATATGTATATTTGGAAGATATTCTTAATCTTTGACCTTGAAAGACAAACATAACATTTACACACCAAATGCTTTTTGTTTCGAGCCGAGCAGAGCAGTTTGCTCATTTGTTATGGCTTTCTGTGTATTCTGTTTTCTCTACTTTATGTGATACTATATTATCTAATTATTCTGAGAATACAGCAGACTAGGTAGGTGAGGGTGTCAGTAAATTCAGGTCGGATTCCATTATTGGGCAAAGCTTGAAGTGAGATGCTTATAGAGTTAGTATTTTTGTCTTTTGCATCCATCCAGTTGAAGAAATAGCTCTTGAAGCCCTGCAGTGGGGCAGACATCCCGCTACTCTTTCATACATACTCAAAAGCATATAATTTTAAAATGTCCATGCTTAGCTGGAAAATTTTTAAATGTCCGTGCTTAGGTAGCTTTAAAGTTTCAGATTTTATTAACATTACATTTCTCAAAAATATAATCTTCGTGAACAATTGTAAATACACAGTAAAGTTCCTGATTGTGTTCTGCCTATTTGCTAATGAAAAGTGAATAAGGTAGATTTTGTGAAATCAGGTCCTTGTAACAGAAAACTCAAGATAAAAACTATAACAGAGAAATTATGGGGAAACAAGGTACAAAGTCAGTAGAGATTTTTGAATGTTTGATGTTTGACGCAGTGGGTCCCAGAGTTAGGGCATTCTGCCCCATGTGTGTCAGAACTTGGCCATTTTGGCCACTCCCCAACCTCACAAGAAGACAGATTCCACTCATGTGTTTGCAGAACCCACACCACTGTCCAAAGTCTGCAAATAGCAGTCATCTCTTTAACTGGTGGCTCAGAGCGGGCCTGTGGCTGGGAAAGAAGAGCCTGGGATCCACCACTACATGTGAAGCTGCCTCATCATTCATGGGAAAAGTTGAAAATATTCACATGGAAATATAATATTTTAATGACATTAATCATCAAAGTTATATTTAAACCAGTAGCATTTAAGAGTTGGTGAATTAGTTTCAGTGAGGATATGATTATTAATGATAAAAATTAGTGACAACAGGCTCCATGGGAACATTAACGGTCCAATTTAAATTTTGGCAAAAAAAAAAAAAAAGACCGCAAAACTGGAATTCCCTTGGCAGCCTGCAAAGCCTGTCTCCGATTTAGAGCTCTAATCTAGCTTCTGCAGTGAATGAAAATCTGTGAAAGAGAAGATGCCGTGGACAGAAAATCAGAGAAAGAGGGTAGATCTGTGCTCCCACCGGTCACCCTACCTTCTACCAGCTGCCAGGGCTTTTTGTTTATATGTTTGGGTGGGTTTAAAATCTTACAAAACTAATGACTACCTGGGTAGGATTTCTAACCTACACAGAAGAGCAGAGGTCAGAGATAACTGTTCCTTTTCAAAACTTTTTTTAACCATTTAAAAAATTGAAGTATAGTTAATTTACAATGTTGTTAGTTTCAGGTATAAAGCAAAGTGATTCAGTTTTTTTGTTTTAGTTTTAGTTTTTGTTTTCCTTTGGCCTTGCTGTGTGGCATATGGGATCTTTGTTCCCTGACCAGAGAATAGAACCCATGCCCACTGCAGTGGAAGCACAGCAGTCCTAACCACTGGACCTCCAGGGAATTCCCCGATTTGGTATTATATATTTATAAATATATATATTATATATATATATTCTTTTTCAGATTCCTTACTATTATAGGTTATTACAAGATATTGAACATAGTTTCCTGTCCTTGTCATTTACCTATTTTATACACAGTAGTGTATATATGTTAATCCCAAACTCCTAACTATCTCTCCCCCTTTTATTTTAAAACTTTTAAAATATATTTTTAAGGGCAAATCTTCTGTCCTGCTTCTTGCTGACAGCTTACTTCACCTCATTTTCCTCTTCTCACCGAAAAGGCAGATAACACCTATGTTCTTCCCTAGAAGTTGCTTTTGGTAAAACGCTTTCTGTTTTGGATCTCAGTCCACAGAGCAGTGTTGCACCCCTCTGTTAATTAGTTCATCCATTCAGTAAGTGTCCATTGAGCATCAGTGTGCACAGTTCACACCAGATTTTACTTTTCCCCTATGGGCTTTTTTTTTTTTTTCGGTACGCGGGCCTCTCACTGTTGTGGCCTCTCCCATTGCTGAGCACAGGCTCCAGACGCGCGGGCTCAGCGGCCATGGCTCACGGGCCCAGCTGCTCCGCGGCATGTGGGATCTTCCCAGACCGGGGCACGAACCCGTGTTCCCTGCATCGGCAGGCGGACTCTCAACCACTGCGCCACCAGGGAAGCCCTCCCCTACGGTCTTCTTAACTAGGAGATTTTTCCACTTAATCTTTAACGATCTTCAGAAATTGATGGTGATTTTCTTTTTAGACTTGTGTCAGATGAGGATAGCACTGGCCTAACCCTGATGTCTCTCTCCCTCTTCCACGGATATTACTTTCCTTACTAAACAGGCCCTAACTTGGGAGCATCAGCACTGAACCCTCAAGTGTGGACCCTCCGAAGCGCAGGCGTTTGTTCCTGGCCTGCAGCCCATGCGTCCTTTTGGTAACCAGGTTGCCTTGCTGGTGGTGTGGCCTGCAGCTCCCCTGGGCCGTCTGCCGGGCTACTCGCCTTAGTTCTTGTGAGCACGTATTAAAGACAAAGGCAGAGGGAGGTCTTGGAATTTATGCTTTTCCAGGAGCAGATTTCAGTCATTCCTTGTGTGAGAGTGAGATCCCTGGGGCTTTCTTTCTGAGCAGATGTACTCAGAATCCAGGATTAATAGCTCTGTAAAACTAGGCTAAGGAACATTTTTAAAAGCAAGTTACTCACGCGATTCCCCAGGCAGGATGGTATCATCCTGGGAGCCGTGAACGAGAGCAGGAGAAAAGAAAGCTTAGATTGTCTTCTCTGCGACTTGTCAGGGGCTGAGAGCTGCATAAGCCAGGCTCCATCTTCTCATAATGGACTGCCTTATGTCACAGGAGCCTGGAGACCGTCTGCTGGTAAAGGTGTAAGGAAACTGGGGAATTGCACCCTGTGGGTTGGAAACCCTGCCATGGGAGGTAGACACAGACAGGCGGGGGCCAAAAATCTGGGGGCACCTACAGGCAGCAGCCGCACTGCCCGCAGGGTTCTGGAGTGAAAGCCCCTCTGGCCACAAAGGAAACCCCGCACAGCGTGGCCAGCAGGGCCTCGGAGCCTCTGCCAGAATCCCGGCCGTGAGGAGTGACCTGTGTGCTGCAGCTCCACCTGCCACTTAGGTGCGGGTTATGGTCTGTGTACCTGGTGGTAGCTTGATGTGCTTCAGGGAAGCGCAGGGACTTGTCCCTGGTCAAACTGTCTATTAGTGATCAAGGTACAGCTGAAACGCATGTCCCGTCTGGTAGCCCCAGAGCAATGGGTGTAGTGGTTAGTAACGTGGATCCTCCACATCTGTAGATTGCAGCACGAAGTTAAATCCACTTGTACGGCAGCAGCAGGCTGAGAGGACACAGAGAGGGGAGTCACTACTGCTCTTACGGCAATGATGAGTCAACCGGCTACTGAGAGGTGAAATGGCTCTCGTGACGGAGCTGGGATGAGTCTCCCTGTCCTGGATCCTGGTCTAGAACCACAGCCATCACACCAGATCAGGGGCTCATTGTAAAGGCAGGAGTTTTCAGCAGTCAGCTGGTCAGCTTAGATCTCTGCATCATCACTGCTTCCTGAACTGTTCTCTTGAATCCTTAAACCCGCTGTCTCTTTCTGCAGAGACCTTCCTCGTGCAGGGGGCTAGAGTGGAGCCTGAGCACATCAGCATCCTCAAAGTGAATGGCATTTCAACAGCATCCCCCTCCCCTCTTTTTACGTTCATCGTTTCACTTTGGCTTGGCTAAGGAACTCTAAGGCGATATTTTGTTTGGATATAAAGAAATTGCTAAATGACTAGGACATATTAATTGTCCTGATTCAAAGATTCAAGCAGTCACAAGTTTAAACTCATTTTCAAGCCAAATCAACACTATGTTTCTACTAGTTAATTCTTGATATATATTTTGTCATAGAGCTATGGGAAAAATGTTTCTAGGGTTGAAGCGTTAAGCCTTTCATGTTCCCCCATTAAAGATCAAAATGGAAGCCTAAAGGACAGTTATTTCTGGTTTCGGCATTCTATCAATGGTCTTTTAGGATCTTAAATAAGACAGCCTCTCCCACAGGTGACCCAGTGGGCACTAAAGTGGGCGGTTACGGTACCAACAGTGGAAAAGTGCATGCAGAGAAGGGATGGATGAAGGTGATTCTCATGGTCACTGATAATTGTGTTGAACAAAAAGACCTGTACTACCAGAGTCCAAAAGTTATAAACAGCGACAGATGCCACTGGACAATCACTGCCAGCACTCAGGTTGAGCCTCTCCTCCCCTGGCCTTGATTCTCTCATCGCCCTGCCATCTGCATCCTGCTGTGGGGTTCATTCTCTTCCCACACGACTTCCACTCCACACCCAGCAATTTGAAATGGTTCCCCACTGCCTACTCAATCAGCTCTGATCCCCAAGCTGAGGAGGTACTAATATAGCCATCATCACTTTCAACACTTCACAACTTGGACCTGGCTCTAGGGTCATCTGGACTGAAATACCTATTAAGTGAACTTTCTACCAGGCCCCTACAGTGATACTCAGATGATGGAGTGAAAAGCTTTCCTGCTAGGAGAGGCTGGCATGCAAACACATAAAGGACAATCTGAATTGGGAAACTTGGGAAGGGGTCCCCCAAAGGTGTGACCAGGGATCTATCCAGGTTGGTCAGGCCTGGAGCTTACAAAATCATGGGGATCGTCCTTAAGAAAAACATGACAGAATTATGACTCCAAAATTAGGTAACAAGCCTTAGAAGGGGCCTGTGTGGATGAGGCCTATGCCCTAAAGCTTAGCTTCAAAGACACTGGCTTTCAGGTATGTTTCACATGTGTGAGACTGCAAGGCAGGTGTCTTTACCCTTCACCACCATCCTTGTGCTTTGGCTCAAGAGTTTAATCCACACTATGGAGACTCCTCAAAAATTTAAGAATAGAACTACCATATGATCCAGGTACCCCACTTTTGGGTATTTATTCAAAGAATACAAAAATACTAATCTGAAAAGATACATGCACCCCCATGTTCATTGCAGCTCTATTTACAACAGCCAAGATAGGGAAACAACCTAAGTGCCCATCAACAGATGAATGGATAAAGAAGATGTGGTACATACACACAGTGGAATACTACTCAGAAAAGATGAAATCTTGCCACTTGTGACAACATGGATGGACCATGAGGGTATTATGCTAAGTTATTTAAGTCCGATGGAGAAAAGACAAATACCGTACACTTGTATGTGGAATATAAAAACTAATAAACATACAGAAACAAAATAAATGAACAAACCAACATAGACACGCAGATACAGAGTGGTTACCGGAGGGGCAGAAGTGGAGGGGAGCATGAAACAGGTAAAGGGGATTAACTGTATGGTGATGGTGGAAACTGGTGGTGAGCACACTGTGTTGTATACAGAAGTAGAAATATAACGCCATACACATGGAACTTATATAATGTTATAAATCAATGTTATCTCAATAAAATTTAAAAAGGGATTTGATCCAGCATGTTCTACCTGGAATCCCCTCTCCCTGTCCAAGTTCTACCGACTTGACCTGACCCGGTTCATCCCAATTTCTCCGTAAAGCCATTCCTGATTTCACGGTTTTCAGTTAATTCTGTTCAGGGTATCGTCCAACTGCTCATGGCGATCCTCATTACGGCATCTCATTTTTCAGTTGTTTCAGGTTAGATTTATTTTGGCAAATAGATTATAAATCTCCAGAGGGCAGGGCTTGGTTTTATGGTGGAGATATAACCACTGTGTCTGGCATAATGTTGAAGATATGACAGATGCTTACAACTTGCTTGAGTTATAGATGGGAGGAATGATGGAACTTGATAATTCCACCTTTTGAAACCGACATTTAATGGCACCAAGGGGCATATTTTGTATAGTGCAGCCTGTCCTACCAGATGAGTCATCTCTGAATATAAACTGGTATCCTCCCAAAATTCATCATTCAGGCACTTAACATCTCTGAAATGACACCCTTGTTCTGTTCTCTTGTCATTACACATATTCTCTCTGGGTCATCTCAACTCCTCCCATGATTTCAACTTTTTCTTATGTGTAAGGGCCTTCAGGCATATATTTCTGGCCCAGCTCCAAAGTCATATATCTAACTTCACCATCACGTCTCTGTGTCCCTACGGAACCAGTACTAATCACATCCACAACTATATACAGGAGGGCGGCTGTGAGAAAGAAAAAAATTTAAAATATCTTTAAAACTATTTTCATGTCTATGTCCCTGTACTAGACAAGAAGCTTTATGAAGGTAGAAATGAGTCTTGTTCACCTTTAAATGCTCAGCACGCAACCTATGCTGGAACAAAGTAGGAATTTAATAAATCTTTGAATAAATAAATAATGTGCAAAATTATGAGAGAGTTCATGCAGTGAATCACTAAAAATGGACATTGTATATAAAATGTTCACAGGACGTCTTCATGGGCTGCATGTGCTGCATGTTCCATCCATAAGATGCCTTTGGACGGGGTGTTTATCATCTCCCTGCCTCCACATACCGCTCCACGCATGCAGGTGCAGTTATTAGCCTGAGGGGACCCCCCTTCCTACCCGGCCTAGGCAGGAGGAGGCAACTTGAACTTCCCTCCCCTACACCCCCTACACCGGCCCAGGAACGAGCTGGGCCATCTAAGCGCACCCCATCTGCCTCACGTGTGACACCCGTGGCCTCTACTTTTCTCTCCTTTTCTAAATGAAAGAACCATTGTTTTTGACACCAAGAATGCAACGGTAGACGATTTTGAAGAACTTAAAAAAATGAACTAGGAGGGACTTCCTTGGTGGTCCAGTGGTTAAGAATCCGCCTTCCAATGCAAGGGACGTGTGTCCCATTCCTGGTCGGGGAACTAGGATCCCACATGCTGCGGGGCAACTAAGCCCGTGCGCCACAATTAGAGAGAAGCCCGTATGCAGTAACGAAAGTTCCTGCATGCTGCAACGGGGATCCCACGAGCCACATCTAGGACCCGACACAGCCAAATAAATAAATCAATGAAATGAAATGGGGAACAAACTTATGTTTACCAGTGAGGAAAGGCGGGGGGCGGGGGGAGGGGAGGGATAAATGAGGAGTTCGGGATTAACAAACACACCACTATATATAAGATACATAACCAACAAGGACGTACTGTATAGCACAGGGAAATATACTCAATATTTTGTGATAACCTATAAGGGAAAAGAATTTGAAAAAGAATACATATATATATGCATATATATATATACATATATATATAATTGAGTCACTTTGCTGTACACCTGAAATTAACACAACATTGTAAATCAACTGTACTTCAATTAAAAAAATGAAATACAGAAAACAAACCTATGTTTAACCAACTGAAGTATTCTTCAACTGAATTTTACTTTATGAGTAAAAACATTGGTTTAAAAAATGAAATACTAAAAAATCAGGAAATAGATGTGTTTGGAGGGTGAGTTGATAGGGCAGATTGATAGGGAATATTCAATGGAAAATATTTTATCAAAACAATGACTCATTCTATATTCAAACGTCCTCACACTGTAATATTTTCTTCTAAATCCACGTTAAAATGTTGACAGCTGGGCCCGTGAGCCATGGCCGCTGGGCCTGCGCGTCCGGAGCCTGTGCTCCGCAACGGGAGAGGCCACAGCAGTGAGAGGCCCACATACCGCAAAAAAAAAAAAAAAAAAAAAAAAAAAATGTTGACAGCTGCTACAGGAATGTGCTGCAAATTCCATCCTGATATTATAATTGTCCCACTTTCAGTCATTCATTTGCTTTCAGTTATTTTGTTTTGGTTTGGTTTTTGGTCCCTATGCTGACAAAGGAGACAGGAATGTTCACGTTGTTTTATCAAAGGCTGGGTGGTGGTGAGGGCTGATGCACTCTGCAGAAGGGGAATCAAATGACGGAGCCCAGCACAAGGAAGCGTGCCGGGGAAGATGGGGTCCTTGGCCATGCGGCCAAGGTCGATTTCCTCTGAATGGCCAAGAAGGTACTGAGAACTTGGGGTGTGCAGCTGCGGGTGTGGGGCGGAGTGCCTAAGTGAGGGGCAGGAGGGTGAAGGAGGAGGGAGCCCTGAGCACTGCGGGGCGCTCGTAGGAAGGCTGTCAGGTGAGATCCGGGCAGTCCCAGTGCAGCGGCGTTAGGGGAACAGCCCTGCGCGGAGGGTGCTGGACGAGGGCAGGGCGTGCAGCCAAGGGCTGGGGGCTCCAGCTGCAGAGACAGCTGAGGGCCAGGTGCGGAAACCCGTCTTGCCTTTTAAAGCGGGAGAGAGCTTCGAACCGCAGAGCATCTCCAGTGCGCCCAGGTCCCAGGGCGAGGAAAACCCATCTGTCCCGGAGGAGAAAGTTCCAAGGGGAAGCGCGTGGCACAGCGACTGTGATGGTCTGGGCCACCTTCACCTGGTGCAGGGCCCCAGGGGCCAGACTCAGCCCGAGCCACCCTCCGCGCGGGCATCTCCCCCGCCCACGCTCCGGAGATTTAGCAGACTGGCCTCTGCTTCCCCGGGGCGCCAGAAGGAGGAGGAGAGGGTCAAGGTGCCAGGGACAAAAGGACGAATGAAAGTAAATGAATGTTTGCAAGCCGGAAGGCCCCCAGTGGGGGCTGAGAGACGCACTCCCCCACCCCATGGAAGGTATCAGAGGGGTAGGTCCTGTCCTTGGGTACCTGGGTCACCCCCTTTCCTAAGGGTTCGCTCCCCATTTCCAAACCCGGTCCCTTCCTCCCCAGTCCTCACAGCAACCACCTCCCCAGCCCTGAATCTCTTTTAACTCTATTTACAAGTATATTTAGCTATTTTTTAAGGTGACAGGAGGGAAGAGAAGGGGTCCTAGATGGTCTGAAACAGAAATCGCATCAGGGCCCTCACCTTCTGGCTGTCTCCTCTCAGGGCAAGTGACCAATATGTCTTTATATTATTCCTATTGAGTTAGGTGTTACTTGGCAAAGTTAATATTGTCCTTTTTGGAATGTGCCACCTTTCTCATCATTAAACATTTAAAGAATTGATTGAAACTTGGGAGAGTCTGCAAAGCAACACACAGGAAGCAAGGACCTGGGACCCAGCTTTCTGTAGGGACCAGACAGCGGAGAGGTTGGGACCATAGTCACCACTCTGGGTCAGAACGCTGGCCCCAGTTCCTGAGCTCTGAACAGAATGCTCCATGATTTAATCTCTCTTAGCCTAGTCCCTTATCCAAAGAAAACTAATAATCTCGCATAGCTTAGGCTTCTTGTAAGGGTCAAGTGGAAAAGCATATCCCCAGTAATGCGTATTATGATCAGTAGTGTTACCTCTTCCTCTGCTCTCTTCAACCCCAAGGCATTCTGTGGGGTCCTGGATGACAGCCTGACAAAGAGGTCCCTTAAACAGCAGGAACTCTCAAACATCCACATTCCTTGAGTTCTTCTGGAATCCATGCAACAACTGGCCCCATACTTTTACCGTCGGAAAAATGAATGAAATTGTTTCCAACTTAAGAGGCGTCAGCCTACTTCCAGAATGCTGGGATGTGATGAAAAAGAAAACCCACGATCCACCTCTTACAGCCTGGGTTGCTTTACAATCTTGCTATTCCCCCGTCCGCTTGTCCTCTCTCCGGAGCAAAGCACCGACTGCTTTAGTCTGTCCAGCGTGGAAGCCCTGACCCCTCTTCGGTCATTTCAGTTGTTTTTGTTCATCTGATGGGACCGTTGCATTAACACATCCAAAGGTCTGTGAAAGGATAAGCCAGTCTGCCCATTCCACTGTCAGGGTGTCTCCTGGGGTTGTCTGATCCCTTCCTAGGGTCACGGGGACAGAAAGGGGACAGCAATGTATAACGAGAGGTATGGTTCATCTCCCCAGGGGCCTGCTCTTCTGGATGCCCACACGGAGGCCCTTCTGTTGCTCTGTGCCCACCCTTAATCTCGGAGGCCACCCTTCATTGTAGGCACATATTGGGAGATTAGCATGTGCTGATGTCAGCACGTCCAACGTCAATCCAGCAGCCTAGTGACCCTTCTCATCCAGTGCCACTGGATTTGGGAACCATGTTTAGTAAACTTGGAAATTCGAGCAGCATATTTGTGTTCATTCTTTTGACCTGAAAATAAATTTTAGGAATTTTTTAGGTCTTCAGATCTCTTCAGTGGTCAGCAAATATTACTAAAATAAACATTTTTAGTTTTAGAATATAAACGTCAGTGTGGGCCTAATTAATTAGTCAATTTCTGCCAGATTGCAGATTTTGCACATCATCTACAGATGGCCATCCTTCACCACCCCCAGGGATTACTTTTTGAAATGTTCCACAGCCGGCAAAACCCAGGCCACTCAACACAGAGGGTCATAAAAAATAATGGGTCAGAGATAAATAATAAAAATAGCATCGAGGATATTTTTATGAAAAGCAAATCAGATTTCCAGAGGCACCTACTTCCAAAATAAAACAGAGTTTTCAATGACTAAAAACTGACCCCAGTAAGTAACCTCTCTCCTGAAACATGGTTGAGGTGTTCTGATTGAGGCTGATTTTCCTCCCAAATTATTTATTAAGCAGACTGCATTTGATTCAGCCACTGTTGGATTGAAATTTAATGTCTTGAGCATTTTCATGATCCCCTGTTAAAGAGTTAAAGGCTTGTCAAAATGATTGTGTAAGTGCTTGGCCTGTTAAAAAAGGATCAAATGAATAAGAACATCTTTTTCTGGGCTTGCCTTCTCTCTGTGTATTCCAGCGCCAGAGTTTAAACAGGCAATTCTGTAAACGACCTCACAGACATACCCATAAGTCTACTGGAGTCGCGAGCAGTAAATATTGTGTTCTTTTGTATAAGACGAGTTTCTAGTCTTGGGTGTATAACTATGGCAAAACCACAAATGATGAGGTATTCCTACATAGGATCTGGGTGTCACTTTATGTTAGTGGAGCACCTGTGTCCAAGGGCCCCGCCCTTCTCGCCCATGCAACACATGAATGTGGGTCTCAGCACTCAGTACCCACTCGTCCTTACCTGTTTCACACTCTGCCACCCAGCCTGCTCCAGGTCTTCCTGGAACTGGGGGTCTTCATTACCCTACGGCTCATTTCCTATTTACAAACTTGTCTCCTTCCTGAGATGTACTCTTCTACGTGCTTCCCGACACAACCCAGACTCCGCTGTTTATGTGGTGGGGATTCTCCTCAGTGGGGCTCCCTGTCCCCAGGGCCTTCCTTTAGAAACTGGGAGCCTCAGCCTGCTAGGACCTCATGCACTGACGGCAAATGCACCTTCAGAACCAGAATCAACTGCTTTACGTATTGGGTTTTATTTAGTAAATTTAAAAGGCGTGTTGATTATAAAACAACAGAAATCCTTATAACTGAAGTGCTTAAACTGTCCCCTTACAATCGTATTTCTTTGCACTTAATAAGTACACCTGCATGGTCTACCATATACCACTGTGAGGCCCATTTTCCAATATATTTTGCAAGTTTCCCGTCTTTCCATCACAAAGAGTTCTTTAGGACCAGCGTATACTCTTGCAGTTTCAGTCGTACGCCTGTCCAAATGTAAGAGAAAACTTGAGATGAGGAATGGGAAAGACAGTCCTTCCGTCGGCTATTAATGTGTGTGTTTGATCCTCTCTCTCAAAAAGAAAAAAATTCCGCATTATTTATAAGTTAAATATACAGATGTGGGACACGCATGCATATTGTCCTTTTTTGATACTAGTAGGATGTGTGTTGACAGTACAGGAAGTTGATTCATCTGTTGGGATCTTCACTTAGTAAACAGAGGCAATCACTTTTTGCCTCTCCCTGAGCCTCTCCCCATTTGTACAAAATTAGTGTTAAGTCCATCACTCCTTATTTTACTCCCATCAGCTGCCTTCCTGCCCCGCACACAGCACAGCAGGCCTGGATTACAACCTGTTCTCTTGGCAGGAAAGCAGTGACAACAGCAGATCGATTGGGCGTACAGTAGAAAAAGAAGTTTGCAGAGCAGACCTGGGCCCAAGACTTGAGAGAGACTGGGGACCCCGATGGCATGAGGTCAAACGAGTGGTATGGTCACGGAAACGTTGACCATAAGTTGGAAAGAAGAAAAGGCAAGTTCAATGTCAACTTCTAGTTATTCAGAGCTTTTAGAAATTTGAATAGATCATGCATCAAGTTCCCAAAATCCTCTTAGAAATTCAGATTCAAGCTGAAGATACAAAAGCTATTGCACTGCTGGCGGATGGTTCGTCACACAGGAGGTCTCCCCCCTGGTCAGTAGGAGTCGATGATGGTCACATTTTCAGTGTGGCTTGAGTTTGACTGTTTTTGGAGTTAGGTGTGCCTGGTGCCAGTTTCCATATGTGTCTGCAAAACCACATTCACATTTTTTCCTGTCACTAACTCCAATGAGCCAGTATGTAGAGAACTGAGAATTTCTTCAGGACTAAGAGAGGAAGAAGGTCACAACATAAAGAAAAGGATTCATATTTTTGAAAGCCATTTGTGAAGCCCTTCAATGAAGGCAGAGGGAGCCTTCTGTGCACGGCCAAATTTCGATTGCCTCACCTTCATTGCCTTTGTTTACTTTTTCACCTCTTGCTCTGTAGTTGTGTTGCCAAATCATTCTGGGGTCCCTTTCTAGCTCACTCTCAGGAAGCATTCATCTCTGTTACTTCTCATAGCTTACCTTGTTTCTTGCTCTTGCTCTTATGTACGAGTCTAGATAAATACAGGTACTCAAATTTCCTGGCAAAGATCCCTTTCATATCTACTTGCCGAGGGCAATCAAAACGTGAAGTCATCGCTATGTCAATTGATGTATACTATGGCCTTTGCGCGTGTCAACGTGGACAGTATCCTTTAAATCCAGTTGAGTTGAAACCACTCTTCTCCATTTAAAATGATGGAGGCTGTGTATTAAAAGGACAGGCTGTGAGTTTCTCTCACGTGAAGTAAAAGGCATCATTGCTTGCTAATACTCCCTGACATAATACTGGCAATGTGGACATTAAATATAATTAGAGCATTCTACATCAAACATTTTGCCAACATTGGGCACAGTTAAGGAGGTAAATAACTCCTGTCAGCAAATCATCCTCAGTTTTAGCACACTACAAATTTGAAACAAATTATTTCACCCTAAGTACTACTTGCCACGGGACTAAAGTGTAAGTGTATACAGTTCACGTAGCAGAGAATCACATGCTCTGAACCAGGAGGCTCTAAAATGCGTCATTCCACTGAGAAAGCGAAGCTTTGCTCCTCCTGGAAGAGGCAATCTGAAATGTCAGGGACTCTTTATCCCCTGCAACCCTGGGCTTACAGGGCGGCCCTAAGTGCCTCTGCTGTGCCCTAGCCCCACCCCATCCAACCCGCCCCCAACCTGCTGCTCTCCCACTTAGCTCCCTTTTGTAATTCCCTGTAGCTTTCAGGCTCAAGTTCAACTGCCCTCCTTTAGGAAGCAAGGCTCTTCCTTCGCTGGCCTTTGACCTTCTCCATTTCCTACTGACTTCACAGCCCACGTCCCTGAGCTCTGAGCTGCTGTCAAGCCCCCTGCAGGAGCATCTCCCTAGCAACACCACCCACCACCCCAGACCACTTGCCTGCTCTCCTCTTAGCGATTCTCCCAAAGTCCCCTCACACTCACACTACAGGAGGAATTCAATCACTCCGTCTTCACAGACCAGCAAGCACTCTTGAGTTTTCCGACTGGCCCAACACCACATCTGGCTCCCAGCAAGTGTGTTGGGTGCTTAGTAGACAAACCTAACAAATAAACAATGATGCCTAGGGTCTACTTTTTAATATTTGTAAAAGACAAGGCTGAACCACTTGTTTTCTACAGGGCTCTATCAGCAGGTGAAATGCTGCATGCATGCTGGGATCAAGCCTGTAACCGGGTGCAGGCAGGGAGCAGGGGGCTCCACAGAAAGAACTACTGATGCAACCTGTGAAATGAATTCCCCAAGTCAGCCGAAAACACAAAAATACCTCCCCACAGAAAACAGACTTGATTTCCCCCCCTAGATGATAAATAAATTCACTGTCTGTGCAACATGATGGAATTTGCTGGCGGGACCTGTAAGAGGCTTGGCGGGCAGCCTTCCCATGTCTCTCTGAAGACTCCTCTCTGGACCAAAGGCGCATCCAGCAGCCTGCCCCAAGGATGAGGATTTCTACATCCACACTTTCTGGCCTCACACTTGGCAGGGCAGGTGGTTCAGGAGAGGTGAACAGGAATTACTCCCTCTTGACCTATCTGTTTTGAAAACGTTAAATTCTGACAGACTAGCAGAGAGCACAGGCTTGCTCTGGAACCAGCATCTGACTGTCCACTGACATTCCTTCTTTCAACTTTGTACAAGAAAAATGCCCAAAGCTTATTCGGATCTGATTAAGTATTTTGAGGTGTGATAACTCATTGACTACTTTATGACCATTGCCTTTCTTTTACTGGGGGATGTGGGAATGAGGCTTCCCCCTTCCCTTATGGGCATCTTCTCCTGGTGGTCTTGATGGCTACTTGTGCCCCAAAGCCTTGCGTTTGCCCTTTTATTCACTCCAGAGTTACTTCTTCAGAATGCTTAACTGTCATTGACCAACTATCATGTCCACGTGGATAATTCCTAAACTATACCATCCATCGCTGTTCATGGCCCTGAACATCTGCCTTCTGCCTCCGTCTGCTGGAGGGGTGACCACCATCCTTTCAAAGTCAACCTCTTTAAAACAAAACTCTTTCCCTTCCTCAAAAAATTTGTTTGGCAGAAGTACAGCCTGCTGCGTGCCCCTCACCTTTCTGGCTTCTTCTGCCCCATAACTGTCCCCCCATGGCTTCTTTCCTCTGAAATGTCTCTCACGGCTCACCTCCTTCTCTCTGTCCGACCATAGCCAGGCTGTCTGGCCCAGTGCCTTTCCTAACACCATCCTGGAACTACTCCTAGACTAATCTTTTTTAAGATATTTTCTTCATTTAACATTTTTCTGGTTAAAAGGAAAAAAAGCCAACACAGAATGGCCCAGAAGCTATAGTCCAAGCTGTTTAGACTGGACTCAGAGGTCACTGACAATTGCACTCAAATTGTCTTTTCAACCCTTCATTTCACTTCGTCACTAATCTCCACTGAGGCCAAGCTGGCCTGCCTAGAATCCCAGGAAGTACGTTTCCTGTCCCCAGGCCCTCACCTAAATAAACAAGTCATTCTAGAAGGGCTGCTTAATGAATTCTCCCAACCCGGTTCATTTCCTGGGCTCCGTCTCTGTGGTCTCCCTCTCCTTGGTCATTTCTATCTCCCGTCTGGGTCCGGTGTACGCAGTAGGCTGGGGTCTGACTCCCCAGGGCATGAAGTGTCTCCTGCCTTCTCACAGGCCGTCTGCTGACAACAGCAGGGAGTTGACGATCACTGCACTTAGCTCTCTGCTCAGCTGCGGGGACCTTTGGGTCAGAGTGTGCGCTCAGAGGCAACAGCCGTTCTGAATTGAAATGTGTTGACAAACTGCTCCCTTTACCACTTCCATGGAGTTGTTCATTTAATTTGGTCTTATGCTCATGGTCTTCGATCTTTTTTTTTTGGTTGCGTCGGGTCTTAGTTGCAGCGCCCAGGATCTTCGTTGTGTCATGTGGGATCTTTCTTTTGTTGCGGTGCACAGGCTCTTCTTGTGGCACGCGGGCTCCTTTCTAGTTGCGGCCCGTGGGTTTTGCCTTCTCTAGTTGTGGTGCACGGGCTCCAGAGAGCGTGGGCTCTGTAGTTTGCGGCTGCGGGCTCTCTAGGTGAGGCAACGGGGCTCAATAGTTGTGGCGTGCAGGCTGAGTTGCCCCTTGGCATTTGGGATCTTAGTTCCCGACCAGGGATCACATCCTCGCCTGCTCTGGAAGGCAGATTCTTTCCCACTGGATCACCAAGGAACTCCCCGGTCTTTGATCTTAATAAGACAACGTTTTTATTGTAAACAACCTTAAGTTCTTTGGGGAGACAGGAAAGCTGCAAACACATTTTCTGTCATCTACTTAATTTCTATCCACTCAGATATTGTATTATGTATGTGGTAGGTAGCAGACAAATATTTTTCAGACGATAATAATATATTATGCACACAAAGTATGCTATTTCTAATTTCCAGGTTCAGTGTTTTAAAGAAAAAAATATTTTTAATAAGTTCAGCAAAATTGATTAGTGGTCAAGCAAGAAACATTGAGGATCCTGAAGAAAAAAAAAAAAAAGTGTCCTCCTACAACTCTAGGTGAAATAAGAAAACTGGCTTTTTTTCACACCACCAGTACTGTTCATGGAGTGCAAGATTGTAGTTGACCGATCAGCCGAGCTATTTTTAATGTGAATAGGGGCTTTTTCAAAAGTTTCAAGTTGCTTTAATAAAGTTTAAGATAACAATATCATAATTAATGATTAGTGAAATATAAGTTGGAGATCAAAAGTTAAAAACAGGAATGTTTGAAACTATATATTTTCTCCAAATATTACTACCTATTATGGTACAATGTATTGATCACTTAGAGAGTCTTTATATTCATTTCTACTCTGTACATAACAACCTGCAAAGATGGCACGATGATTTTTGCCTTGCAAAGAAGAAATTGAATCTGACAGAGGTTAAATAAGTTTTTACTAAGATTAGTTCACAGATACGCTACAAGGATAAGCTTGCTCTAAGGATATCCTATATAAATGTAATTTTAAATCGATGCCCACATGAAATACTTAGGTATATCTGACAAAGTATGTACAAGATCTATATGAGGAAAGCTATAAAACTGATGAATGAAATCAAATAAAAAAATAAATGCTGAGATATTCCATGTTCATGAATAAGAAGACTCAATATTGTCAAGATATCAATTCTTCCCAAATTGATCTACAGATTCCATACAATCCCAATAAAAATTCCAGCAAGTTACTTTATGGATACCAGCAAATTGACTCTATAATAGAGAGGCAAAAGACCCAACATAATACTGAAGAAGAACAAAGTTGGAGAACTGACACAACCTGACTTCAAGACATTATGAATCTACAGTAATTAAGACAGTGAGGTATTGGTGAAATAATAGACAAATTGATAAATGGAACAGAATTGAGCCCAGAAATAGACTCATATAACTACAGTCAACTGATCTTTGACAAAGAAGTAAAAGCAGCACAATGAAGCAAAAATATTCTTTTCAATAAATGGTGGTAGAACACCTGGAAATTCACATGCAAAAAACAAACAAACAAACTTAGAGAACTTACACCCTTCACAAAAATTAACTCAAAATGGGTGACAGACCTAAAGGTAAAATGTAAAACGTAAAAATTCTAGAAGATAAACATAGGAGAAAACCTACATGACCTACAGTTTGAGGATGACTTTTTAGATGCAACACCAAAGACACGATCCATGAGATAAATAACCGAAAGGCTAGATTTCATTAAAATTAAAAACTTCTGCTCTGTGAAAGACAATGTCAAGAGAATGAGAAGACAAGTCATGGAATGGGAGAAAATATTCACAAAACACATATCTGATAAAGGACTTTTCCCAAAATATACAAAGATCACTTAAAACTCGGCAATAAGAAAACAAAGAACCCAATTTAAAAATAGACAAAAGAATTGAACAGACAACTCGCCAGGGAAGATATACAGATTGAAAATAAGCATATAAAAACTTGTTCAATATTACATGTCATTACGAAAACACAAATTAATGCAATGAGATGATAAGTATGTCACTACACATCTATTAGAATAAGCAAAATCAAGAACACCACCAACACCAAATGCCGGCGAAGATGTGGAGCAACAGGAACTCTCATTCATTGCTAGTGGGCATGCAAAATGGTACAGCTGCTTTGGAGAACAGTTTCACAGTTTCTTACAAAACTAAACATAAGCTTACCATACACTGTGGCAATCACACTCTTTGGTATTTACCCAAATGAGTTGAAAATCTATGTTCACACAAAAACCTGCACTTTTATAGCAGCTTTATTCATAATTGACCAAATTTGGAAGCAACCAAGATGTCCTTCAGTAGGTAAATGGATAAATAAACTGTGATACATCCAGACAAAGGAATATTATTTAGCTCTAAAAAGAAATAAGCTGTCAAGCCAAGAAAGGACATGGAGGAACCTCAGATGCCTATTTCTAAGTGAAAGAAGCCAATCTGAAACGACCACATGCTCTCTGAGGTGGGTGGCTCTAGCAAATTGACGTAAATTGATACGAGGGTGCCAAGGGTGTTATGAAATATGTGGTATATTTATTGCCTTTTAAAAATCTAAAAAATTCTGAATTTGGAACTACATTGGACCCTGAGGGTTTTAGGTATGGGATTGTGGGCTTGCAGCAGTGGGAACCTGACCCAGTGTTGGAAAGAACACCACATGGGTGGTCAGGCTACCTGGGTTCTCACTGTACTGCTTGCTACCCACCTGGCTTCTCAGGCCACCCAGCAGCCTCAAACCTCCCTCCACTGACCATGTAATGGGACGAAATGACCCCAGCCTTGCCTTCCATGTAGGATTATTATGAATATCAAATGAAATAATAGATAAAAGCCTAAAAAATGATTCATACATTTTTGAAAAGATTTCATCCTAAAGTTAAATTACTGGACCAATGGAGAAAAACAGGGAGTCATATTTATTTTTGATAAAGTATTTTACAACCGTTTCCTCCATGATTTGCATAGTCTTTAAATTGTGATTCACTTAATATGATTTAAAAATTCCTACTTCCTTATATACGTAGGAATACAATACAGTAGAAATCAAAATATAGAATTTCTAGAAAACTGTTCATATAGTCATATTCCTCAGCTTGGTGTTCTTTTGCTATAACCAAAAAACAAAAACAAAAAAACCCTAAGAAAAGAGCCAAACCCATGTGGAAAGTGATTATAGCTGGGCAAACAATAAGCCAGCCCATGACAAACAGAAAGTATACAAGGATCTTTAATTCCTTCTGTTGCATGTGCAAGGCTAGGTAGGCATCAGTTGTGCTCCTCTGCTGTGCCCAGTAAGTCTGGTATTATAGGGCAACTGACAAATCAAATATTGAGGTTCATTGCGCTATTTCTGCAGATGATCCTTGGCACCAGAAAGATGAAAGAATCATACAGTGAAAATGGACTCTGTGTGCACCTATGATTCTGAAAGGAGATTGAGAGTAAAAAAAAAATGCACATGATTTTATCTCCAGTTTCCTGTTCAAACAAAAGAATAAGCACGGTCAAGGTCAACGGTACATGCAGAAACAGATAAAACAAGCAGGGAATGAATCTTTCTCGTCATTGTACACTCCAGTGCCCAGCTCCTTCAACAATGAATGTGCTCCATAAATACCAGTGGCTGAGTGAATCCATCACTTGACAACAGCAAAAAAATCCCTTCCCTGCTGTTTTGCCCCAAGTCATGGAGGGCAGGGTGTCTTTATTCTTAAGGGGGTAGGCATTTTAGCTGGGTTTTGAACTCTTGTTAGGAAAATCTAAACCTCACATTTGGCAGAGGTCAAGGAGAATAGTTTAGCCATCAATTAACTCATCAGTGACACTGCTGCTAGGGAAACTGCCCAGAGAGGAAAGAATACAAGATAAGTCATGTCTGATGGGAGAGGGATCGGTGGGAGGGAGAAGTTAGGAGCTGAGTCACCCAGCTTGGGGCATGGACATCATGACAGTGTTGACCTTGAGTGAAGAGGCAGATGTGCATAGGCTTGGGGAGGGGTACTGGGAAGAGGGCAAAGCTCAAGAAAGGTGCTGAGGTCCTGGCTGTGTGATGTCATCTAGAGATTGGTTGTATTTGAGGACTATATATGGCTTTCCATCTTCGGGTTTTATTTCCTTTGCTCACAGAACGATAGAAATATTGTACTTTGAAAAGTGTGTATATATACATTTGTTCCTACTAGCCCATTCTGTTCCCTTTCACTGTAGACTTGGTGGGGGGGGTGGGTAGCTCTGGTCCACAGGGTATGAAGGATGGTCCAGCTGGGGCATCAGACACCCCATCCGTGGCTCATTCAGCTGAGTTGCCTCATACACCACACTCCCCTCCCTGCCTCGTCCCTCCAGGTTCAGCCCTCCCAAAGTTGCCTGTTCCCAGAGGAGAGTCAGCCCCTGATAAAGAAACATGAGGAAGGCTTCAGTTTAATATTTATCGATCAATCATATACTACATCCTCCCTCTGCTAGTTCCCATGGGGATATTATTAAAGGAGCTGATACAGGCACTAAGCTTATGAAGCCTTCCAGCTGTTGAGAGAGAAGCAGCTCAGAAGTAGTTAGGAGCATGTGCTCTGGGGTGGGCCTGCTTGGGCTTGATATGCATGGCTTCCACTTGCTGGCCACAGGAACTTGGGCTCTGCTTCAGTTTTTTCTCTGTACAATATGGGGACAGTAGTAGGAATGTTATGAGGGTTAAATGAATTAATGTTTGTAAAGTTCTTAGAACACGGCCTGCTAAGTATTAGGTACTATGTAAGTGTTTATTAAATAGTTACACATAAAACAGTCAAATAATTACAAGCAGCACAAAATCTATTGATAAGGCTTTGACTAGAAGCCAACACCAAACTATGGTGCAGAGTGCCGTGGGTGTTCTGCAAGTAGAGAGAGAGAAGCACAGCCCCGGGGAAGAATTCACAGAGGAAACGGGACTGCAAGCTTTCTTCCTGGTGGAGATGCACTCGGCGTGGGGCATAGGAAGCAGAGTGCAGATAGGAGGAAGCCCCTAAGAAGGAATGATGGACGTGGGGTATTACAGAGTGGTGAGGAGCTGGAGAGAAGCGATGCTGGAGCAGTTAAGATAGTTCTGGTTGCAATTGGTAGGAACACAGCATAAGCCAGTGTCACAGAAAAAAAGAAGACAAGAAACCTAGAGGGAAAACTCAATACCCAAGCTACAGGAAGAGCAAATACCTGGAAATCAGGACTCAAAAACTCTCAAGATGCTCTTCCCATCTCTTGCTTCTTCTTTGCTCTGCTCAATGGCTGCATCCTGCTTCCCACAGCAGACCGGAGTGTTTCATATGGAAGAGAACAGGGCTACTGGCAGCTATAGAGATTAGATCTCACTGCTCCAGCCACTGAAGAGGTTATTCACTGGCCCAGTGGGTCAGGGCCTCACCCCTGGACTGAGGCACAGGGAATGGCAGGGTCATCTGTGGATTGCAGCCTGCTGCTTTGCAGTGAGGGAAAGGCAGTGGGCTGGGGGAGGATGCTCCCCTGAAGAAGAGACAACTGGAGGGGGCAGATACTGACCCCACCCATGGATGTGATAAGCTAGAGATATGCCTATGCTATGCTGAATATTAAGGTCAGATTGAAGATGGTCTTGAATGTCAGGTCGAGCAGCGGACACGCAGTATATCATGTATGGGGCCCATAGATGTAAAGTGAATCAAACAAGCAAGAGCTACTCTTCTACAGAACCCTCCGCAGTCCCTGCCATCTCACAGGAATGGAGAGAGGAGAGAGAGATCAGAGCAAGGAACACTGGATTTGGAAATAGGATAACTGGGTTCAAGTTTTGACTTTGCCAGTGAGTTTGGAAAAAAACAGCTTAAACTCAGTTTTAATTTCCTGATCTGTAAAATAATATATGCTCTGCTGTTTATCTCACAGGGATTTGGTGGCAAATGAGACTGTACACATGAAATTAGAAAGTGCCATAGAATTCTAACATTTGCAACATGAGGGGTAGAGCAAGCCTATCCAAGCCTCTTTGTTCCACTTCCTAGGTTAATGCTTCCCTGCTGTTGATCATTCACCAGGTACTGACATGAACACATCACACATAAATGGCATTCGTTCCTCACACCTGCTCTCAGAGGTAGGCATTCTTAGCCCCTTTTACAGACGGGAAACTCAGTTGCAAAGAGGCCATCACTGGCAAATGGAGGGATGAGACTCTGCCTTTTGTGGTCTCTCTCACTCATTTGTAAGCTTTTGTCCGTTCACTCAGCTGTCACTTCTTCCCCATCCCCACCCTCATTCCACTGCCTCCCCCCATATACAACCACCTTTTCTCCCAGAGTCCTCTCTAAATAAGAACCAAAAGGGGGAAATGGTGAAGAAGGAGAAAGAGCAAAAGAAACTTAAAATAACGTTACGCATTTGCTAGTCTAGGCTGCCGAGGTTTGTTTCCTTTGTGCTCCTTGGATGTAATGGCAATGAAAGAAAATGCATGTCTTTGGGGAATTGTAAAGAAAGTCAGTTAAAGTCTTTAAGTTCAAGTATTTTTCAATCCCTGGGTAAGGGTGGCCAAACACAATACTAAAAGCAGGATGTAAGCTAATTTATGAAGAAAAAATGTATAAATTTGTTAACTATGGTTAGCCTTTAGTTTAGAGGTGTGAGGTGGTCCTATCAAATCAGTTTGCCTATGGGAAATGTAAAAATGAGATTCAGAGACTTTAAAGAAAGAATCATATTATTTTATGAATGATTGTTTCAGACTCAGAGCAGATTTCATATGAGCCTGTTCTCTTAATAATGAGCAGCAAAATCTGAAGGGCTTCCAAAGATGGTTGCTAAATGTTCTCAATAATTTATTTGGATACCAATGTTGAAAACGTCTTTCAAAGTGATAAACAGAAGACAAACTCCTGTTTTTACGTCAGTTCTGTTGGACAGTATTAACTTATGTTTAGCAGATGTTGAGTTTCAAATCAATCCAAACTCTTGAAACTTTTCATGATTTCTTTACTTCTAGGTTTTAAAATGTCAATTAAATATATATGAAATGTAAGGGGCTGAACAAGAAGCTTAATGTGTAGCTGAAAAATATATGCATTTCCCTATGTACATTTATGAAGCTTCCATCTAAGCTTGAGTTCTGCCTCTCCACTGGCTGTGTGATGTCCTGAAGGCATTTCGAACTCAACATTTCCAAAGCCAAATTCATCTTCTTTCCTAAACCTGCTCCATCACCTGTACTCCTTTTCACCCTGCGTGCACCCCATCAGCACACCTTGCTGCGATTTTTCGACTCCTCCTCTCACTGCCCACATTTTGACAGTTGCCTCAGTTTTTCTATCCTAAGCACTTCTTGCTTCTTTAAAAATGCCACTTCTGCTGTGAAACTCAGCTCCTCATCAGTGGCACCATCCGTGTTTCTCTTGCCTCTCGTTTCCATCGCCTGCATCCACCCTCAACACTGCCACAAGCAGAGCTCCTCCCAGAGACATTCCTACATCTTGTGCACATCCCCATCTGACTGTAGGTTGCAGTTATTCTCCTTAGTTCTCCAAAGAGTGGTCATCCACTCATCCTCCAGGCCTCTTCCAGTGCCTTGATCCCTATCCCAGTTTGTTCTGAACCCCATCAGGCAGATCCCACTGCTCCACCTCTGGTTTTCATAATATTTGGCCCAAACCTTTACTGACACTCTTACTATATTGCATTTCAGTGGCTTTGCAATATAGGCTTTTTGCTCCGGCTGAGGGCTCATCCAGGTAAGCCTCTCAAAGTGCCCTTCCCACATCCCCAGTACCCAACACACATTCTGCCACACAGGTGGAGTTCAAGAAAGGTTTCTTTTAATATACTGTGCTCTTGGATTGGAATAATCATTATTGTTAAATAACCATACTACCAAAGGCAATCCCCAGATTCAATGCAATCGCCATCAAATTACCCATGGCATTTTTCACAGAATGAGAACAAATAATTTTAAAATTTGTATGGAAACATGAAAGACCCTGAACAGCCAAAACAATCTTGAGAAAGAAGAATGGAGCTGAAGGAATCATGCTCCCTGACTCCAGACTATACTATAAAGCTACAGTAATCAAAACAGTATGGTACTGGCATAAAAACAGACACAAAGATCAATGTAACAGAGTAGAGAGCCCAGAAATAAACCCACCCACTTACAGTGAATCAATATACAACAAAGGAGGCAAGAGTATACAATGGAGAAAGGACAGTCTCTTCAATAAGTAGTGCTGGGAAAATGACAGCCACATGTAAAAGAATGAAATTAGAACATTCTCTAACACCACACACAAAAATAAACTCAGAATGGATTAAAGACCTAAATGTAAGGCTGGATACTATAAAACCCCTAGAGGAAAATGTAGGCAGAACACTCTGATATAAATCACAGAAATACATTTTTGCGTGTCTCCCAGAGTAATTGAAATAAAAGCAAAAATAAACAAATGGCACCTAATTAAACTCAAAACCTTTTGCACAGCACAGGAAACCATGAACAAAACGAGAAGACAACCTATGGAATGGGAGAAAATATTTGCAAACAATACTACCAACAGGGGATTAATTTCCAAAATATACAAACAGCTCATACAGCTTAATATAAAAAAAAACCTAATCAAAAAATGGGCAAAAGACCTAGATAGACATTTCTCCAAAGAAGACATACAGATGCCAAGAGGCACATGAAAAGATGCTCAACATCTCTAATTTTTAGAGAAATGCAAATCAAAACCACAATGAGATATCACCTCACATCAGTCAGAATGGCCATCAACAAAAAGTCTACAAACAATAAACACTGGAGGCAGTGTGGAGAAAAGGGAACCCTCCTACACTGTTGGTAGGAATGTAAATTAGATACAGCCACTATGGAAAATAGTAAGGAAGTTCCTTAAAAAACTAAAAATAGAGTTACCATATGATCCAGCAACCCCACTCCTGGGCATATATCCAGAAAAAGATGAAAACTGTAATTCACAAAGATACATGGACCTCAATGTTCATAGCAGCACTATTTACAATAGCAAAAACATGGAAGCAACCTAAGTGTTCATCGACAGAAGAATGAATAAAGAAGATGTGGTATATATATATCCAATGCAATATTACTCAGCCATAAAAAAGAATGAAATAATGTCATTTGTAGCAACATTGATGGACTTAGAGATGATCACACTAAGTGAAAGTTAAGTCAGACAGAGAAAGACGAGTGTCATATGATATCACTTATATGTGGAATCTAACAAAATGATAAAAATGAATTTATTTACAAAGCAGAAATTGACTCACAGACATAGAAAACAAACTTATGGTTATACCAAAGAAGAAAGGATGGGGAGAGGGATAAATTAGGAGTTTGGGATTAAGAGATACATACTACTATATGTAAAATAGATAAACAACAAGGACCTACTGTATAGCACAGGGAACTATATTCAATATCTTGTAATAACCTGTAATGGAGAAGAACCTGAAAATATATATATATATACGTATATATATCTGAATCACTTTGCTGTGCACCTGAAATGAACACACTGTAAATCAACTATACTTCAATTTAAAAAAAAAAAAAAAAGAAAAGTTTCTTTAAGTGAATAGATGGACAGATGATAGGCTGGAATAATTTCAGAGATGTTTGCTAGGTTGTCTCAGTGTTATTCAACCTATTTGGTTAATACTTTATTCAGTAACCCAAGGCACTATTTTATTTTATTTTATTTTGTTGGTTTTTTATTTTTATTTATTTATGTTCTTACATCTTTATTGAAGTATAATTGCTTTACAATGGTATGTTAGTTTCTGCTTTAGAACAAAGTGAAACAGTTATACATATACATATGTTCCCATATCTCTTCCCTCTTGCGTCTCCCTCCCTCCCACCCTCCCTATCCCACCCCTCCAGGCGGTCACAAAGCACCAAGCTGATCTCCCTGTGAAAGGCACTGTTTTAAAAAATCTTTTTTGTAACTGCCCAAACAAGTTAATAATATAAAATTCAGGGGGGAATTTTTTAAATAAAGTATCTTTTGAATCTTACAAATTATATTTGGCAAAATATATGTCTTATTACAAATACAAACATTAAAAATGGTGTAGAAGAATGTTTGCTATATTAAATAAAAAATAGATTATAAGGGCATGTATGATTTGTATTCAGTTTTGTTTTACATACATATACCACAAAAATCTGTAGCAAAAGGTTCTAACAGGATTATTATCACTGATGTAGGATTAGGAATTTTTATTTTAATTTTTACTTCAAAAATCTCCTATAGTGCATATTCACTACTATAGGAAATCTTTTGTAAGCTTTTGCCACAAATCACCAGGATCACTTCAAAAGTTCATCATAAATAATCACTTGTTTCCTCTCCTCTCTCCCCATACTTTCTGGGGTCTATATTTCTCTAACAAGGGAGTGTTATCAGCTCTATAATTAAATGTGAACCTTGATCTCTAGTTTATTTAAGTGAGTATAAAAAACAGTCCTGTGGCTCAGAGCATCCTGGAGAGAAGACACCACCCAACAGGGGCCCCATCAGAACCACAGGGCTCCCAGGACACTTCCCTCCTGCAGGCTGAAATTCATGGAATGTTGCATTTGCACAAGAGCTTACTTCAGTAAAAGCAAAACATAAATTACTATTTAACATAAAGGAAGCAAAATGACATACTAATGAACCTCAGTTCTTTCACTAATCAGTCACAGTTTCAGATGAACTCTCCCTGAAAACATACTTTTATAACTACACTGCATATTGTCCAAAGCAATCTCTTTACTAGTCATAATATACTGCATATTCATTGCAGTAACATTCAATGGCTTTAAAATTGGGGAAAATACTATGATTTGGTGAGTGGAGAAAATAAATTTGACAGGCTATTCCGTAATTTGGAATCAATACACATTAGAATATTATTCCATGAGACGTAAATCAAATTAATGGCACTGTCAGTATTTTAACTTCAATGATGGCTAAAAGCTATTTATTAAGTGCTAATCAACTCAACCAATTAAAACCAAATATTAATCACATATGGCATGACAAATCTACTCATGCTTTTGATAACTGAAAAGTAGCTAAGACTATATAATGCCTGAAAATAGCATTATGCTCAAAACTTATAGCTCAAGAAAATATCGTATAAGTGGATTTTGTATAGAACAGAATCTTAGTACCAGCTTTTTAAAGGGGAAAGAATACTTTAGTATTGAAGAGAAAATTAATTTATAACTATGCATATTAGAAATCAACACCCAGAAAATAAACCTCAGTCTTACAGTAATTCCTAAATCTTTCACTCAACTTCCAGGAGGCTTATTAAATTATAAGTTTCTGCAACAAAGCCAGCTGCCCCAAGATGACTGTAAACATACTCATATGAAACACAAGTATTTGACCACATTTAACAAAACTACAGTGAGATAATTTGAAACGGAACTTCTCGTTCCACTGATTCTATTGAACTTTAATTAGTAACCAAAGTGGTACCAGAGATGGTGCCCTGTAATATTCTTCCTCTGGATTAGTGCTTCTTTTCTGTTTGTACAACCCTCACCTCCAAATGTAAGCCCCCTCAGGAAGGGGGTCTTATTTGACAGCATAGCAGGAACAACATGCAAAGTGCAAGGCACAGAGTAGATGATCAATAAATTGTTGAATAAATAAATGTAGCATTGAAAACTTTTTTTTTATTTTTAGAGATCCAATGTCTCATTCAGCCTTCACCAACTGGTGAATATGTAAACCATGCAGAATAACTTTTTGTTCATCGGCTTTCCCATCACTCCACTACAGAGCAGGACTTTTTCCTTTTTAATGAGTTTGCAATAAGTCTGTTCTAGCAGAGAAGCAGATGTATACCTGGAATGAAGGCAAGCACTCCTTTTCCATTGCAGAAACCCCCCCAAAAAAATAAAAACCCCAAGGAAGGCTATTGTCATGCTTCCCAATTTGTTCTCAAAAAATAAATCAGGAGCTCAGTTTTACACATTCTAAGTGCAGTATTTATAGCATGGCACAAACCACTTATAAGCTCAGTGGAAAGACCTAGAAGAGATCCTGGCAGATAGTAAGTGCTCAATAAATACTTGGTGAAAGAGTGAGTGGTTACTGTGGATTTAGACAGCTTGATCTATGATCTGTCTTCCAAACTCATAAAAAACTTCCCAATGCTCTCTCTTCCTCAAAAATGTAAATTACCAGTGGAAAGAAAGACACAGTCGGGCGTCAGCTGTGATGGGGCAGGTGGTCGGTCACAGTTGATGCTATTCAGCAAATAAAAGATTGAGTGGCTGCTCCCTGCTCGATCCATTCCCAGCATTGAAAGGAAGGACACAGAGCAGAAGCAACTGATTTCAGACGCATAAGCTTTAGATTCTAACAGCAGATCCTGAGCCGGGTTCCTGACCCAGGCTAACAGTGCTTCAGTGATGTTGAAGTAGCCTCTCAGAGCTCCGCCCTCGCATTCAATTTCCCTACCTGCTTCTCCTCAACAAGCCTTTTCCTTCTCTGTGCCCCTTCCAGAACTAAAGTGAAAAATCATTATCTTGACAGCCTGGAGAAAATATGGAAACCACTTTGATGATGAAGCATTTAACATTTTAATTACTGATAATTATGATACTGCAGAAGAACATGGGAGATGGCATTATTTAAATGTCGAAGACAAGTTTAAGTTATGCTAATGTGTTCCAGCTTGTCTATATATTCTTTTTTTCTTTTTTTTTTTTTGACAGAATAGAAAGATCAGAGCCAGCTACCTGACTTGAGTGAGCTACTGGGCTGTCTCTTCACCTTGTGATTAGAAGTGATGACATTCTAGCCCTGAAGGATAGGAGGTAGGGTTAGGAAATCACTGTTCACGCAGAGAGATGACCTCAGAAAGGTCAGCTTTAAGCCTGAGCAAGCCCGACGGTGTTCTGAGTTTGAAGCGTCTGAACTTGGCAAAAACTTTCCCTTTTAATCTCACATCCTCAAACTTAAATATATATGCTTAAATGACATGTACACGTTCCAATATGCCCTGACTCACTGATGGCGATCCTTTTTACTGCTGCCTGAAAGTTTTTTGCTGTTTAAAAGTCCCGTGGGTTTTGAATTTAGAAATGCCTGGGTTAAATCTATATTTCTGCTGTTTAAGTGCCTTGCGATCCTTGGAAAGTTATCTAATCTCCTGGTGACTCAAGTGCTTCCTTATAGGATTGCTGGGAGGCTACTTGAGAAGACAGAGAGAGCCTGGCACACAGCGGGTATTTGGAAATCGTAGCCCTCCTCTCCTATGACTAATTATTTTCAGTAAAATTTAATTTTTGATAGTTATTTAATTTTCAAAAAGTCCGACTCTTTCCCCGGGTGGGGGGGGTGACAGATGAAACCAAAAGAAAAAAATTGCTCGCAAAAAAGATCAACCTCAAAATATCAGATAGCATGACCAAATTATTAATGAGCTTTTGATGGGGGTAATATGGATTTGAGAAGCTTTTGCTTTGGGCAAAATTACATAATTGTATGTAATTCATATGGACAACCATTGAAAATGCACTTTCCTCACAATCTATGTTTATCTCATCATAATCTTCTTGTCTGGATCTTCCAAGGGCTTATTCATCTCATTTACCAAATACGTAGGATCCCGACTTCGTGCAAGTCACTTTACCTCAATCCTCACCTCAGAACAAAGGACGTACTGTTATTTGTATTTGCAGATCATAACCTGGTTCAAAAACCTTTTTTAACACGTCAACATCACAAAGCATTTGGTGACTTCTTGATGTATCTTGGAAGGAGTTTTCCAGCAGCTTTATGTCTTGATTTTTTTTTCAGGACAATCTATTATCTTTTATTTCTTGCAAAAAATTGATTTCCATTTCATTCTCACCCACTGAATTTTTTGAACAGTTGCATTCATTTGTCTTAAACTATTTATCTTCAATCTATTGAATCACAGAGTTGTTTACTGCATTATTTATACATTTCTTTAAATTCGCCCCTCGATGGATGCTCTCAGAACAATGACATATCTGGGTCAATCTGTCAGGCTCATGGAAATGAGAGAGCCTTAAACGAGGAGGGAAAACCACGGAGACCTGGGCAGATCACGTTTTTATGCAGCAGCTTCACTCTTTACAAAGGAAAAGTAATACCATTCCAGCTCTCAGCTGTTCACGTCACTGCCAGCAGGTGCATGTTGACGCCTGGAGACAGTGTCTATGTGCTAACATGCACGTTCCTGTGACAAACTAAAACCACTTTAAAAACACGGCTCCAGTCTGAGCAACTCTCATCGCGTCCTCCCAGCCTGGGCCAGGCCCACCTCCTCCAGCCCAGACCGCTGCAGGGGCTCCTCCCTGCTCTCCCCCCTCTCAGCCCGACAGGCAGCCCAGGCCTCCTGACCCCGCGACACTGGGACACAGTGGCCTCCTTGCTTCCGGCTCGGAGCCTTTGTGTTTACTGTTCCTTCTGCCCTGACACTCTTCCTCCAGGCGGTGCCAGGCCTGTGCAGATCTCTGTTCCAGGGTCCCCTACCGAAAACACCCCTCACAAACAACCCCAGCACACACACACCCCACCCCTCCCCAGCCCTCCACTCCTGGCTTCTGTCAACACCAATTAGCACTGACAGGACACCACATAGTTACTTGTTCTGAGTTCTACTGCTTGTCCCCCTCGCTGTGAGCTCTGGAGAGCAGGGGCCTTGTCTCCTGTGTTGATCGCCGCACCCCTAAAACCCCACGTGTTCACAGAGCAGGGCTCAGGGCCTGTGTGCGGGCAGCTGGGTCAGCCAATCAGATGCGGAAGCTTCCCCTTAAGTTTCTGACGTCTTAGGAAGGCAGCTGGGCCAGATGGAGAAACGTTCCTCTTGAGCGTACTGAGTGAAACAGTATCGGAGAGGACGCTCGAGCAGCCTTTGTATCCACACCTGCTCTCGTCAATTCACAGAGCTCCGGATCCGCGCCCACCTCCACCGGGAGGCCAGGCCCGTTTGGGGGCAACTCAGGGCAGCTCTGGTGTTGCCCGCCATCGTCCCAGGGCCGCACAGCAGACAGCTGGGCCATGTCCTGACGCCCGTCTGCCCCAGTGGTGTGGCTACTGGGCGTAGGAGGAAGAAGGCACCCAGCACAGGCCCTGTGCGCCAGCAGGTGTCAGACACCCACTTGTTCACCTGAAACCAGGGTCAGCCTGGAGTCACTAGCCCAAGGTGGCTCCACCAGGTGGTGGGAGATGGGCGACTCCACCCCCGGTAGAACTGCCGTCGCAGCGTGTCAACTGACTTCCCCGTCACTGCCGTGGCGGTTATGGATGGCCAGCACGGAGACAGATCCCTGGCGACCTAGGAGCTCTTTCCCCTGTCTCAGGCGAAGTGGTTCTTAGCAACACAAGGAGGACGAGTGATCTGAGGGCACGGGCCACCGCCCATCATGCTATGGGCCTCAAACTGTGTGGTCCCCAAACCCCAACCGAGGTCACCCGAGAACAGTCCAGCCGCACTGCAGCTCCCTGACACTTGAGGAAGGAAAACCTGAAGCCGGGGACTCTGGAGCCCAGCCCTTACGTGCAGGCTAAAGAAGATTCCACCTGGGTTCCTCAGGCCATCTGGGCGGCCACAGAGTCAAGACAGACAAACACAAACTGCCGGAAAGCCGGCCGAGGCCCACAGGGAAAACAGCAAGACCAGGGATCTGCCCTGGTCGAGCTCCCACTGGTTAGTGGGCCTCCAGCTAGTATCTTTGCCCGTGGCCCCCGTGTCTGGGAAGCCCCCACGACGGTGTCTGCTCTCTCAGGACCCCACAGGAGTGGCTGCCCCTGAGTCTGGGGTTGGGGGTCAGGCCCTCCACCCACCGCACGGAAGAATCGCCTTCCAATCGCCCGAGTTAAACCTCAAACCCCGAGAGGCGGCAACCCCAGCCACTCCAACCCTCTTTTTATCACACCTCACCGCCTTCACGATTTTCTCATGAGGCCCAGGCCTTAAAAATTAGTATCAAGAAATTCCCTTTTTCCTCAGAAATTCTAAAATATTACAGCCATAATTTTGATCAAAATGCAGTTTCAAAAGAAAAAGAATTCTCAGGCTTCTTAGAAATGAGCCCCACACACCTAAGCTCCAGCTCCCTGTTACCACAAAATTACAAAAGAATGCTTTTCCTTTGTGTCAGCCTTTGAAGTTTCCTGTCTTCCTCCCAGTGTTGTTCCCGAAATTGGATTTCTTTATTCACAGAGCTGATGAAATGTCCTGGCCTTGTATCTTCCTCCAAAACAAAACACGCTGCTGTAGACCCCCAGGTACCGAGCCCAGAACTGCACGCAGGCGCAGGATGGATGGTGCTCCTCGGTCCAGCGCACCGGCCTGCGGGGTGAGCGCGGGCGCGACGTCACGTGCAGAGTGGGCTCCGCAGGGAGCGAAGGTCGTAAACCCTGTCGGGGAGGCGGGAGTCGGGGGCACCGAGGGGACGCGCAGCGGGAAGTGACTGGGAGGGGAAAGAGAGGGCACAGAGCGGAGAAGGATGGGGGAGTCTGGGCGTCGGAGCGGCCGGGAGGGGCCCCGCTCTCGCTCACAGCCCTGGGGCCGCCCGTCCCGCCTGGAGCGGCGCCACCTGCCTCCGGGTCGTCTGCCTGCCCAGGAGATGGCCCGACGGCCGGGGCCAGACGTGCGCGGGGCCGGGGCTGGACAGAGCCCGAGGCGGCCCGGCCCGGGAGTGCGCAGGGACTGCGTGCGTCCAGACCGGACCGGCGCGTCCCACAGGCGCAGGGCAGGCTGGGCGCGCACGTCCCACCGCGGCCAAGGTCACCGCGTCCCCGCGCCAGGCCGGCCCGGCCAGGACAAACGCAGGAATGACGACAATGGCCGCGCCCACGTCTCGGCCCCGCACTCGTCAGGCAGTCAGAACACACAGAGCGCGGCGGGGGCTTTGCTAGTGACGTCGGACCTGCACCCCACGCTCCACGCGAACGGGGAACATTTCTCTGCAACCCACGGAAACGCTCGGCCGCGCTTCCCATGCCACCTCCCCCAAGACGCAACGACCACTAAAGCCAACAACCCACAGAAACATTTAAATTTAGGAACGGATTTTCCATCACTAAGTGGATCCAAGTTACAACAGTATTTCAGTGGTTGCTAAAAATTGAGATGATATTATTAAACACACATTACTTATTTTGATACATGGCTTTAAGTCTATTTTTCTTTCTAATGCATTTTAAAGGTTAATGAGAAAAAATGATTGCCCATTAACTCCCCGAAGTAAGGAATCTGGTCCAGACTAACACAGGAAGATACAGATCTTATTTCAATGCCAGAAAACTCCCCCAGTGACTCAGAGCCTGCTGGAACCAACCGTCTGCAGAAGAGAAAAGATCAAAATCAGGCGTAAGAAGTGGAACTCTAACAAGAAAGAAACAATTCTATTTAGAGAAAATGGTTTGTTCTAAGGCATACTCCTTCCTTAGAAATGTAATTAGAAGCAGCATCATTATTTAATTTATTGAATACCTACTATTATGGGCTGGACTCTGCAGTAGGTATGGAATATAAACAGGTAAGCTCCTTGCAGGAAAGAATTTCAAAGCCTAGGGCATGAAAATCATTCCATACCAACCTGAGAGCAAGTTAGGTCTGAAAAATAAGTATGCTATCTGGGGACTATTAAGGAAGGTTTAAAAAAATGTGAAACAGGTAAAAAAAAAAAAATATATATATATATATGTATGTATCTGACATAAGTATGTGCACACATAATTACATATATAATTACAATTGTATATAATGTTAATACTCCCATTTTATAAAGAGACTGAAGCTCTGAGGTAAAATGCACAAGATTGCACAGCCAGAAATACTGCAGTTTGAGAATCTGAATGCAGTTTTGTCTGTTCCTTAGAGCTGCATCTTTTAACCAGACTTGTCAAAGCTGGAACTAACCCTTCAGCAGCAGTAACCAATGTCCTAAGGGAAGGAGGCTGGCGGGGGGGCAGGGAGTGCCCACAGCCCTACCGCTGGGTCAGTTTCCTATTCAGGGCTGGGTAAGGAGTCCAGCTTCCTCCCACAGGCATCTCCTTACTTAGTAATACCTGACATTTCTTTAACAAAGAAAAATGCTTTCACTCTTAAGGAGGCAAAGGCTTATTTAAGGCAACACATCAATGTTAATGAGTTCAAGTTAGCCAATCTAGGAGGTATTGTAAAAACAGCAGATACTGGAGACCCTGCCTCTGATGGATTTTAACTGGGTTAGCGCTCGTCAGGGCGGGGGCCAGGGATGAGGAGGGAAGGAAGATGAAGTGGTGAGGCTCTCACCTGAAGAGAAAAGGCAAGAAAGGAGAAACAGGGCAGGAAAAGCATCCTGTCGTTCCCAGGATGCTGAGGCACGCCCACTGTCCTTGTGGCTGGGACAGGCCCGTGGAAGCTCTGCGGTGCCCTCAAGAGCCCGCTCACAGGGCACACCGGCCCCCTGATATCACTGCTCTCCCAGTCAAGCCCCCTTGAGGGGCTGGTGGTTTTGTCAGACTGGCAGTCCCACTGTAAAAGCAAGTACTGTGCTCCAGCATGCAAAGTTAGGAACTCATATGCTGTATTTACTCTCTAAGTGAAATGATATCCTCAAGTTGGCATTAACTGGTTCCAACCTTGGCTGCCAGTCTTGTCCTTCCTGCTTGAAACACTCACAGGCTCCCTTCTGTGATGATTTCCTAAGACCCAGTCCTACTGTCCCAGGCAGGGGTGTGTTTTCACTGTCAGAAACACGGAGTGTGAAATTTGATACCTGCAATCAGCTGCAGAGCTCACAAAGCAGCCCAGCTTGCTTACTCTGTGAGAACATCATATTCATTTTTTTCCCCAGTCAGGATTGTGATCAAAATCAAAGCTAAACCATGAGTTTCATCTGATGGAGAGAGCCTACTGTAAGGCTTCTGAACATTTATTTTTCCCCAATGCTGCCTTTGTTGGCCGACCTGATCCCTTTTTATGTTGGTATCTACCATGTGGGGGTGTGTTTCCTTGTTCTCCAGCAAAAGAAAGGTCACTCTCATTGGGCATTTGTGGGTGCCGTAACCTCTCAGCCAGAGTGAGCAGAAACCCTCACTCTGCATTCCAGGGCTCAGGGCAACAGCATTTAAAAAAAGAAAAAAAGCAATCCTTGCTCCATTAGCAGGTAACTACGCTCATGGAAGCAATTCTGCAGAGGTGAAGGGAAACACAAAAATTTAACTCTAGGGTCTGCTTCCCTGGCAGACCTGGTAGTAAGCTGAAACTCCAGACCCCACCCTTGCAAATATTCTGGAAATCTTACTTAACAGCTAAGTTGATGAGACACGGAGATTCAGTATCTTGCATATAGCTGGGAAACTGGTGAGTATTTTGTGGGTCAGAAATGCTTTTTCAAACTGGACGTCTAGAAGTAAAATTTACTGACAAGTTATAATGAAAACAGAATCATCACTTTGTTGCCTTGCTGGTACTGTTTTCGGTAGGAAATGCTTTGGGGACTCCTCTGTGAAGGCTCCTCCGGCTCTAACTTGGTCTCCAGATAGAATCTCACCCTGCCACCCACCCCTCTCCCTGGGGTGGGAGCCATGCTACCTAAACATTGGAGAAACAGGCAAAAATAGTAACAGCCCTCCACAGTAAATAACGATGAGTAATGGTCTCATCTAGGATACATTCAAAAGCCAGCTTTCTGGTCCTTTCCAAAAAGAATTCAGGTGGACGTCAGCACGGATCTCTCCACACACCACGTCACGAAGCCACGGTAAGCCGTGTAACTGTCACATGTGGCTTCTCCACATGCTCAGGAGTGGAACGGGGCCTCCCTCTGTGCAGCCCATGAATCGTCCCCGTGACACTGGAACTCAGTGTCTTAGGGAGTCGGATCAGCTTCCTGGTTGCCTCTAATGGCCCATCCTTCTGTGCAGACGATAAAACAGAGATGTCCAGTGCCCTCTGTGAAGCATGGTCTGAGCAGCCGAGACCACTAAAGCAAATGAAGAGCCGGTCAAACTTCAGTTCTCCGTTCCTTGCGCCAAGAATACACCTATTGCTATAGAGGGTCGACGTGATACAAATGGATGATTCTCATGAAATCCAGACGCAACTTTAAAGTGTTCAGCCTTAGCAGGATGAAGCTGCCAGATCTTCAACATAACCAGCTCTAAACTTCGAGAAGGAGTCATAGAAAAGCACCTTCCTTTTCTCTGAGAATGTCCAGTCACTGATCCGAACTAGCAACCAGATGACGTTTTATCTACATAAATAGCCTACATAACTTTTTTTTTTTTTTTTTTTCGGTACGCGGGCCTCTCCCTGTTGCGGCCTCTCCCGTTGCGGAGCACAGGCTCCGGACGCGCAGGCTCAGCGGCCATGGCTCACGGGCCCAGCCGCTCCGCGGCATGTGGGATCTTCCCGGACCGGGGCACGAACCCGTGTCCCCGGCACTGGCAGGCGGACTCTCAACCGCTGCGCCACCAGGGAAGCCTGCCTACATAACTTTTTCAAAACAGATTCATATCTCTCAAGCGAGAAGTCAGTCCCTTCTGGTAAGAAACCATTGCCCAGGATAGGAATTCTAACTTAAATTTACCTTTACGATTTTATAAGTTTCTGTGTATTTAAAAATTGCAGGAATCTTTTTTTTTTTACTAAAAATCTTTTTTTTTTTTACTGATTTCTAAGATACTTATTGGCACTTTGTACTCTGCGCTTCTTTTGTACCTCACAAATTTCTCTATCTCTTCCACTTGTCAAGATACATTGTTTTGTTGTTTTTTGTTTGTTTGTTTGTTTTTTGCTTAAAGAAAAAAGCTAAGAAACAATTAAAAAACACACAAAGACATCTAATGCCAGGCCAACGGGACATCAGAAAACACATCACAAAACCATGCTTGTTTTATGATGAAAAACCATGGAACTTTAAGAAAGTGAAGGTGTTTTCAAGGACCTTCAACTTCCACACTAGGAAAGTGTACGGTTTTCTTTTTAAAGAGATATACCTGTATTTCTTAAGCCAAATGGGAAACCCTTGGTTCCTGTCACAGGTAATCACACGTTCCTTCCGTTGGACAGAGACGAGGGGGCGGGAGCTGCCCCACTGCTACTTCCTACTGGGACCTGAGGGGCTTTCACTTGATGAGGTTTGCCCAAGACAAGCAGAGCTGCCCAACTGCGTGGACCCCTAGGCTAGAGGGCAGGCAGCACCCTGCCTCATGTGTCGACTTGGTCACCTGACATGTGGGGCGCAGAGGTGCCAAGGGAACAGCTGCCCTGGCTGCTGACCTGAGCCGGCCAGAGTCCTAGAAGCGTTCTTCGTCTCCTTTCATCGCACAGGTATCAACTGGCAATGGACAGAAAGGCCAGCCCTGTGAAGGCTCTGATTTCCATTCCAGGTAAGAGCCGGTAAAGGGCAGGTGTCAGATCCCAAGAAGCCAAGCGAACAGTTCATTATCCCAGGAAAGACGTAGACACAGGCGGGGCCCCGGACTGGGAGCCGAGGGCTCACAGATGGGTGCGCAGTTAGCCCAAGGGCTTAAACTGGACGTAAGATGCTGAGGTTGTCCTGCCAAGATCAGGCTGTTTAGTGCAACCTAAGGGGCAGACAACCTGTAGAGACACACGTCCTGCAAGCACCGGGGGCCCAGCCTGGAGAGGGACCGGAGTGGGAAGTTTCGCCCCGGAGTGGCTGGAGAGAGAGCAGGAAGCACCCCACTGGGTTCAGAGCACCGTAGGCAGTGGGCCCGCTTTCCAGGGGCTCCGGAGGCCCGTGTGGCCCCCGTGTGACTCCACAGAACACCTGACCTGCAGGGCCACAGCAGCAGCCTGGGCCTGGCACGCAGGTGAAACCCAGGCCCTGTCGCCGGTGGGTGGGGTGGGAGCTCCTGCCCAGACACGGGGAGAAGCTCAACAGATGCGCAGCTCTCGGTTCCCCGCCAGGGCGGAGGCCAGACCTCCTAACCGAGGGTCACGGCTCCTCCCCGAGCAGCTCCCAGCGGCCCCAGGCGCTGCAGAAGGTCCGCCAAAGTCCCGCAGCTCTGGAAGCCCCACTGCCTGGTGGTCGAGTGCCTCGTCATCTTTCCCGGCTGCCGTTGCGGTCAGAGCCCCGTCTGGCCAGTTCAGAGAACAAACACCGAGAACGGTGGAGAGGGAGCCTCTCGGTGGGCAGGGACCTCGCCATCACACATCCCGAGTCCAGCTCTGCTACTTTCCACAAACCACGCCGCCTGGGCAGGTGGCTCCCCGCTCAGCCTCAGAACCGCCCCTGAGAGCACAGCAGCCCTTACGCCCTGAACGCCGCCTGGCCTGGCTCTGGCCCTGCCCTGGAGGCTGCAGGGGACAGAAATCCAGCCGCTGTCCCGCAGGACTTGTGTGCACAGAGGGTGGGTGTGTCGAGGTCCACGGAGTGTGGAGAGGAGCCCTGCCAGGCAGGCTCCCTCCCGGCAGGAAAGCGTCGCCTGGAGTGGGGTCTGACCCTGACCAGTGCAAACGCCAACCCAGTGCCCGGGAAGGCAGGAAGCACTAACACTTCGGTCCCTTTTGAACCCACGTGCAAGGTCAGGGCTATGACAGTGGATCCAGGGCTCAAAACACACGAGCCAAGAGGGCAGACGGATGCCAGACAAGGCTGTGCCAGAACCACACATATGGGCTGCAGACAGAATTCCAGGGGGCAGGGGTGGGTGGGCAGGAAATGGAGTGAGCCCCAGGGTCGGGGAGGAATGTCCTCAGCCTCAAAGATTCTATCATGTGTCAGCAGTTAAGCAGGTCGTTTCAATGTAACGGGCTGGTAGATGACTCCGCCACCATCCCAAGACCTCAAGCTGTATTTTAGCAATCATGAGGCTGAAACTATTTTTTGACTCTCATTTTTCTCTGTGCTTCCTCTCCCAGATGCCCCAGGATATCCCTTTATAAGAACAGAGCCTTGCAGATGTGCGTAGTCTAGGATGCCCTGGTCCCACTCCACTGGTCACCATCCAGCAATTTCCCTTTGTATCCTGATCTCCTTTCCCTCTAAGACATTGTGCCTCAAACGCACATCCGCTCCTGCAGCAAAGGCAAGGACGGGGGAGCTGGGATTCCACTGAGATCACCTTTCTTCTTCCCCCTGCTGGTCTAAGTGCTTGGACACCGTAGAGCCTTGGAGAAGCCTTACTAGGTAAGGAATCTGGGGCTGGCCTCCCACCAAGCTTCCAGTGAGGGCTTCTTTGCTCTCAGCTTACTGAACCAGTGTGAGAGGTCTCTGCAAGACTGCAGCCACCTGGGTGCATCAGCCCATGCACCTGGAGCAGAGAGCACCTGGGGAGACAGCCGTCTGCTCAGGAGGAGAGTGACAGCAGGCAGGTGTGTACAGGAGGGGAAGGGGGGGAGGAGGAGGAGGAGAGTGTCCGCAGGTAAGAGCAGGCATGAACAGGAAGAAGGAAGGGTAGACCAGGTAGAGGGAGATTTTCCTAAGGTAACTTCCCAAGGACAGAGACTCCTTGATGGCTCCAATGAATGAAAACCCTCAATAGCTCCCCCCGAAAGAAAATAAATAAATAAATAAATAAAACCCAACTCTGGCCCGTTTGACATAATCATCTGAACTGAATATGAAATTACCATTTTTGTAGGTCAAAAAATAGTCAAATATTAGTGATTCCATGCGGCTCAGCCTAAGGCAGTGCCATCCCCATGGTCTGGACAAGTGACTCTCCCACCCCCAAATTTTTCTCCTCTGAAACGTGATCTTGTCCCTATCAGGGAAAGCATCAGCTCTGTGACATCGCTCAAACCATTTGCCCAGTCTAAACGTCTTCCCCTCTTTGCTGCCTGCCCAGGCCTTCCGATTCTGAGCCGGGGGTCATACTGCAGTGGATTAACCAGGATCCTACTAGACCGTATACCCACTCCAGGTCTCACTAGTTTCTGAGGAACTTTAGAGCACTGTCTTCCAAATGTCAAGAATCTCACACCCACTGTATTCATTTCATAAAGTTCTGACCAGTCGTGAGGCTGGTTTATCGCCTCTCCAGGGTCTTTCATAGCTGCTGGAAACACACGATCAGCCCTTTGATCTCTATGACTGCGGACAGATGCTCACGCTCCGTTGTCGCGCTTCTGCAATGGGTGTCTTTCTGCTGCTGGTCATTCTTTGTATCAGTTTAAAGTGGATCCCGTGCGGACAGCACCCTTCGGACTAGGTTTTTTTCCAGATGGGTCATTGAGAGAATCATGCCACAGGATGGTGACTGTCTACCGTCATCCATATCCCAGGCCTAAGAGGAGAAGCGGAGTCTTCAGAGTTGCTGGATCCTTAGGAACCCACCGCCTCCTGGGAGCGTCTGGAGAGTGGGGCTTGGGAAGGCCGGAGAGGAGCATGGAAACTCATCCTCCCAGAGCTTCAGAGTAATGAAAACTCCAAACAAGGAAACTGAAAGCCTGGAGAAATGAAATACTGGACGGATGGATGAGATTTTAATGCTTACTGAGAATATAACCTACACACTTTACACTGCAGTTCTGAGACGCTGTTATCTGTAGAGTCATGTACGGCCACAGAGTTAAAGTGGTGCTCTATTTTCTTACTTGGTAATCTTTTCCCTTTTTATTATTTTCCCTACTTCCTACTATGTGGGTTCCATGTTTCCTCTTTTGCTCAAGTTTTTCCTTTGAAAATGTAAGTAAACATTTGCTGCCAGAGGTTATTTTAGAAAACACATCCACCCAGTTACCTCACTGGTCGTGAATAATGTTTAACTCAAGGAGTTCTGAGGTTCCCCTAAGAAATCTGCTAATTTAGGCATGGCTTACACCTCTTCATTTTTAAAAGCTGAGCAGAGCCAGGAGCTCTGAGTGGAAGCTGAGGATAGTGTGCCTTCCTCTGCCCGAGGACTGCAGGAGTGGGTGGATGACCTCAACCTCCTGTAATCGTGGGGTTCAAGAAACACCATAAAACCATTCTGTTCCCTTCCCATGATTTATAACCTCGCTGAAACCCTTTGGGGGAATAACTTTAAAATCATACCTTCCCATTCATCATTTTCTATAGTTACTAAAAAGCCCACATTAATGGAATGCCTATTGGATGAAGGGAAGCTAAGTCATGAACTGATGGATATAAACAAGGGTTTTCTAAGATTTTTTTTGACCTTTGGTATTCTTTATGTAAGATAATTTTTGACATAGTACTTTTCCACGTTTTTATTGAGATATAATTCACACACCAAGAAATTCACCCCTTTAAAGTGTACAATTCCATGGTTTTAGGATATTCATGAGATTGTGCAACTATCACCACTGATTGCAGCACGCTTCCATCAGCCCCAAAGAAACCCCGAGCCCAGCTGCTGGCACTCCCCAGTTCCTCCTCCCCCAGCCCTGGGCAGTTGGTTGTAATCCAGTAAGTGTTTCTCAGGAATCTGTGGCTGCTTTGGGTAACATGGGACACCAAGAGTGTGCACTCGGTGGCTTTCGAAGAGCTGAGTCCTGATTCCAGCGACGTTTCTGCCACCTGTGTGAGGTCAGGCAGGTCTCCTGACTCTGTCCTCTGTCTCCTCATCTGCACGTCAGGGATCATACTGCTAGTCAAGTAGGCTGCAATGCCAGCTGTGCCAAAGGCCCCGGCGCACAGTAGATACTCACAACGTGCCTCTGTCCTCCAGGGAGAGCCACCTCCCGTGAGATAGGAGCCCCGCGGGGCTGTGCACGTTGGCGGGGAGCTGCTTCCTGGGGGGCGGCTGGATTAGGAGGAACATGACGGCGTCCTGGGCTCTGGACTTGGTATGCTGATGGGCACTGGACTCTGCACTAGTGGCTCTGAGGGCTGGAGCTTCTGCAGCCATGTGGTCAGCAAAGCCCGGGACAGGTCTGCTCAGAAGAACTGAGGTAGCTGTGGAGAAGTGTTGCTTGAGCCCTGTCATCAGGGGTTGGTCAGCTAAGACTCTGGCCCCAACAGCAGCCCCTGTGCAGTGTCATCGCCCCCAGGAACCATGGGAGTTGGTCTGTTTTCTCGCTTTGTCATACACCATAGACCCTCCCTCTTCCTTACTTTCCTTCTTACTCAGGTTGGATCCATGACGGGGACCTTCAACTCCACCCCGCCCCATTTCTGCACATCATCTGGAAAAACCTCTGCTCAAAACAAAAGCCCAATATCTTCCTGCTCTGGATCAGCATGGGGGGCTGCTTCAGGCTGATTTAAAGACACACAATGGGACCCTGGTGTCGGCCTTTACTTACGATCACGACTTACAACAGGCCCGCAAACCACCTGGCATTTGACTGCAGTTTCTGGCCTGCTGGCTCCCTCCCTGCAAATCCAACTTTCTCCATTCTTCTCACATCTTCCCTCTCAGTCTACTAGGTCATGCCACCTTGCCTGTCTATCCCCATCTTTTTTCCTCCCTTCTATTAAATTAGAGGATAGAGTGTTTGTCTTGTTTCAGGCTAATCCCTGTGGCCTGGCCCTCCTGCTTCTTACCTGCCCCGAACCCGACCCCAGCAGTAGCCCTGCCTCTGAGCTACAGGCAGCGCCTTCCGCGGTGGCTCTTCCTGCTGAGAGCTCTCCATTTGCTCAAGCTCTTTCGTACACGCCAGCGGGAGCCTCCTGGAACCTGGCTCTCCCTCCAGCCTGCTCCCTAGTGCCTCTTCCCTGTCACCCTGAGTCCCCAGAGATGTGTCCCAGCCACTGGCCACTCCCCCACTTTCCACGCATGACGTGACCCACAGTCGTCTGGCTCCGCCCCCTCCCTCCACGGACTCAGCTCTTGTTCCTAAATGTAAGGGACATGTCAAGTCCTCCTCTCACCAGGCCTCTCAGGTGACCCCCCGCGGCCTCGTGAACACCCCCTCCCGCTACTTCCAGGTCGCCTGTTCCCCATCCTCTTCCCAGGGCCGCTGGGTCACCTCTGCGCTCAGTCCCAGCCCCTCCCAGCCTCACTCCGGTGGAGTCCAGACCCCTCCTCTGAAGGCCATCCCTCACCCCATGTGCACCTGGTGTCTCCCCAGGACGTCTCAAAGGCGCCTCAGGTTCAAAGAGACCAAGCCCAGCGCCCACCGCGCACCCTCCAACGTCCCCCCTCCCGCGGGCCACCATCCACTTGGACAAGCTGGACCTTCTCTGTGTCACCCGGCCCCCCACGCTGACTTCTGTTCGTTCCACCCCCTAAAAGTCTCAGGTCCTTCTGACCCCCGACACTAGCCTGGTCCAATCACTGACACCTCTTTTCCAGATGTCTCCAGGGCCACTTATTCCCTCCAAGCTGCTCTCTGAGCTGCAGCTGGAAGGGAGACCTGACCCAGTCACGGCCCCCCGGGCTGAAAATGCCGTCCAGGGCTCCCCTTGGCTTTTCTGCTCAGGATTAATGTCCTAAGTGTGGCCTAAACGTACAGCACGAGGCCTGAGGTCTCGCTCCACGGTCCCCCACCTGTGCCCCGGCCGCCCCGGCCCCGTCAGCTGCCACACGAGCCACACCACCGCCACCGCCAGGGCTCCCTCAGGCACCCCTCCTCAGGGAAGCCGTCCCTGACCTGCGTCAGCCCCTTCTGCACACCCACTGGTGAGATGCTTATTCCCACCCCTCCCCCTGCCCCACAGGCAGGAGCTGCGGTTGCTTTTGCGCGCAGAGGAACCCAAGCTCCTGCATGGGTGGGACATGGCACAGAAGTGCTCCGTAATGGTCTGTCCAAGGAAGGAGTAAATGAATGTAAGTGATTTAACACGGTCCTATCATGAGTGACAGAAAAATGCTCATGAAAGATACTTCCAAATGACTTATGCTTTGCGACATTCAGTGAATGGAGTAAAGCTCAAAATTCGATCTGAATAAAGGGATACACTGTATTTATTTATAGAGAATCAGCATCTCCCTGACTCCACTAAATAAATGCTGTGTAAATCCATCAGAGATACCAAACTACTAGCTGCCCAGATTGGGGTTGGAGCATTAGCATGTCACAAAGACCTCTGTCCAGCGTTGGGTAGAACAGTGCTAGACCCAGGCCAAGCGTTCCAGGCGGTGAAATTCCAAGGCAGGAGGAGAACAGGGAAAGGGAGATGCTGAGGACCAGCTCTGGGCTGGCAGACTTGGTGCCAGACCAGATGGCGCCAGTGAGTGGATATGGGCCTGTCACACAAGTGCTCTGGCCTCTGCGCTCTTCTCTGTGAACTGTAGAGCAGATTTGAGGATCTTCAAAGGAGGAGGAGATGAATTTGGAGCAGAGAAGAAGGCCAGGCTCTGTGGAGGAGGTGCAGCTTGAGAGGAAGTCAAAGGGATGAGAGAAGAGAGCCTTCTATGAGAGGGGACGAGCTTTATGGAGTCAGGAAGAGCAGTGAACTTGTTCTTTCTCTCGGTGAATCAACAAACACCTGCGAAGCATTTACTTAGTGCCTGGGACTGTGTGAGGCTCGGGGGACAGAAAAGTGACAAAACCTATTTGTTGCCTTCGAGGACCTAACACCTCTGGGGCCCATTAGTCACTGACAAGCAATCATTAAGATCGTGACTGGGTCGGTGTAAGGATCCAGGCGAGTGCAGACTGCTATGGGCAGCTGAGGCTTGGAGTCCTAGGAGGTTTAAGACAAGGGTTTGCATTTGAGAAGGAGCCACATGGCTGCAGCGTGGGGGGCAGGTTGTGCACTCCCCACCCCCATCCCCAGGGCCAGCATCCCACCACTGTGCAGATGTCAGCGCTGGGGAGGGGTAAGACTGCAGGCAAAGTATCCTGCAGGGAACAGCTGTAATAATCCAAGTGAACCAGATCACGGGGAGGAGAATGGAGAGAGGGGATGGAGCTGAGAAGCATTTAGGAGGTAAAACAACACAATGAGATAACACTTCACACCCATTAGGAGGGCCACTATTTTTTTTAAAAAAAGAAAAGAAAAACGTGTTGGTGAGGACATGGAGAAATTGGAACCTCTGTGCATAGCTGGTGGGAATGTAAAATGGTGCAGACACAGTGGAAAATTGTATGGTGGTTCCTTAAGAAATTAAACATAAAATTACGACATGAACCAGTAATCTCACTTCTGGTTATGTACCCCAAAGCAGTGAAAGCAGGGAATGCAAGGCACTGCAGGGCTGAATATTTAGTTGACAAAACACTTGAGATTTAACATGGATATTTTGCTCAAGTCAAGGTTAAAGAAAAGAGCCCCCGGCATTCAAAATTCAGTTATTAAGTTGAGTAAGAGACTGTGACTTTGTTCTTAAAATGATGGTTCTCCTCTTTTTTTCAACTTCATATTGTGGGAACGTTCATTCCTTCATGTGAAGAACATTCATTAAGTCTGTGCCTGTAGCTCAGCATTATACTGGGCAGAAAGAAGATGTACATTCTTGTCCACCATTAGCTTCCAAACATAAGGCTGAGGGAAAGGTGTTTCAGCAGGAAGGAACAGCACATGCAAAGGCTCAAAACCCAGCCAGAACACGATGAACTTGAAGAAGCAGTGGTCGACCGGTACCCCAGGCTTCCCCATGTGGTCCTCGGGAGACCTTAAGAAACGCCATCAAATTCTTACTGCCATACTCCGTTAATTCCCAGAAAAAGTCCAAGGCCTCCAGCACAGCTCACCTCTTCCACCTTCTCCTGCCACCTATTCTATGAATCACAAATCAGTCACAAAGCAAAGCTCACCTGTTCCCCTTTGTATCTGTGCCATTGACATTGTCATTTCTTGGGCCTGAAGGAATTCCTTCAGCATCTCCCTCCTCTCCTGCATGGTAAATGGTCACGTGTCCTTCAAGATCCATGTAAGATCTCACCTCCTCCAGGAAGCCCACCTTGACCCCTCCCAACCCAGCATTCTGTCTCTCACTCCTATTATGGACCTTGTAACCACAGGCTCTGATCTTCTCCCAGTCGACCTCCTTCCTGTGTGTTTGAGCCCCTGGGGAACACAACCTGTATCTTTCTCACTATGGCACACCTGCTACTCAGAGCCCAGCACATGGGGGGTGGTTAACCCTTTTCAAATATCTTTTGTTGCTCTGCTTTTTTGTTATCCAGAACCCAGTATTATGTAAACTCAGTCAACTGGATGTTTCTTCTGGGACTTTGGATGACTGATGCAGAAAAGCCAAGGGTCTGGGATTTACTGCACAGCATCCAAGGTGCCCACGGTCCAGACTGGTCCTGCCTCTGTCTATTACCTGGGCCTGGTTCCTGAGACGCCTCATGATACTCCGAGCCAGGGGATGTCCTTCCAATAAGTTCCTTCCCTGATTCTGAGCTGGTTTGTATTGTCTGCAAACGAGAACCCTGACTAGTATGCGGATTGAATGAAAGTATGTAACATCCGTGGCTGTCCGCAGGTTTCCCACCTGCTAACTCCTTCCTAGTTGACAAGACTAATTTGGTGACAAAAAGCCCTTCTAAAAAGTCTAGAAACTCTTCTTCCACATGCCAAACTCTACCACTGACTTACTAATGTGGCCCTGAGTCATTCTGCCACCTACCTTCCCCACAAGGGTGTCGTTAGGATTAATGAGTTAATATTCAAAAGTACTTCATGCTTTAAATAGTGCCTTTCAGCAGAGGATCTCAAAGAGTTATAATCACCATAGCTGTGCAATAAATTATAAAGAGGTTTTTTAAGAACTATCATATTTATCTCAAACTTTTAATGAGAAATTGACTACAATTGCAAATTTTCCCTTCAAGAAGTGGTCAAGACTTTTTGAGTATAAGAAACTGAAAAAAACAAAAAAAGAGAGAGAGAAACTTACATAAAAACGTAAATTAGATTTCTTTTATTCCAGCCCTGTTCTCAATAGTCGACTAACAACACAAGGTCTCTATGACTCGGGGGTACTTCCAGTCTCCAATTCGTAGGGTTGAACGATTCTGCAAAGTTGAGAAGGTCTTTCCTGCTAAGTCCTCAGTGTAGATCCATATGGGCTCTCAGCCTCTGCTTCTCCAAGCTTCTCCCTTTTCCTCTCCACCCTCCTCTCCATTCTCTCCATCCTCACCTTCATCCTCCTCTCCCTCCTTATCTCCACCCTCATCTCCATCCTCATCTCCCAGCAACCTCTCACGGATGCCTCCAGTCAGACTGGGCATCCTTGGTTGTGTTGTCTGTAGCCTAAGAACCACCTTTCAGCAGCAAAGGAGCATTGAAAGGCATGGGTTTTTTATCTTACTTAGCAGGACTCTCCTTTGGTACCATTCTAGAGCCGATCCTTCTTTCCCTGAAATACTATTTGTGTACCCTTCCCTCAACAATGATTTGTGGTCATTAACACATCAGAAAAGCAGATGTCCACAGACGTACAGCAGTTGAGCACGACGGAGCCAGCTGAAGGTGCTGGCTCACTGCATTCATTACACATTCTCACAAGTTACTGAAACTGCAGGAGAGGGATGTGGGAAGACACAAAGGAGGGTCTGTGAGTCTTAGGGGTGCCCATTTGTGTTGCTAGTATATTCTAATGCAGAGTACTCTAAATGACTTTGATTGCCCATTCCTATCAGCAAAAGAAGTTTAATACACTCCTATTTCTGGTCTACTTTTTAACAAATTATACACAGAGGACAGGATCAATACACGAACATATCATGTGCATTATAAAGTATACACTAAAACACAAAATTCAACAAGAGCACCCTATTTTAGAGACCGCCTTTCTAGAACTTAATTTGGATAATCTCTGTCTATACTCTTCCTTACCAGGGGATTCAAAATTCAGTTATATTTGACTGTATTTAAAACCACCAGGTTTTATTCGCATTTGTAGACTTAGCATCTCAGCTCGGTATTTTGCAAACAGTAGGTGTCCATCAATTAATTTAAGGATTTTGAACAGCGGTTTCTCTCATTTACTTTTGGATCTCAATTTCCTTTTAGCTTGTCACCATTGCAAGACCCAGTCTCACTTTGTTTTCTGGCTCTCCAGTGAAAACCTCTACCTTGACTAAGTGCAGAGCAGGGAACAAGGCAGACCCTCCAAAGAGCCCCTGGTGCTCACCCCTCCTCACCCACTGCCCCAGAGGGCTAAGACAATGCTGGCCAGGGCTGGTTATTGTTACTGCTGACTTCTGAGAGTCCCTGGTGGACCTCAACCCAGCCTGAGCATGTGGACATCTCTTTGCTGCTTCCGAGCAGAATGTACTAGAGTATTCACTGCAGGAGGTGACCCCAGCTACCTGCCCTTTGAACCACACGACAGTGCGGTGAGGAGGCCTACACCTCCACTCTGGGCACCCGGTGATCTGAGCTGTCCCTGTGGTTGCTGGGCACTTGCTGGGGTCCTCCTCCCTCTGGTGTGGAGGGAGAACGGCCCAGAGGGAGAGGGACATCTGCAGAGTGCCTTGCATGGGACGGAGCAGTAAACAGTAAACAGCTGGGAATAAATGAGTGACTTAGTTCTCACAGGCTGATAACCAACCACTTCATCTTAGTGTTTCAGTGGCCATAGCAGAGCAGGGCTTCAGTTTATGTTTGTCGAAGGAAGAGGTAACTACATCCTTGCTTACTTTAATGTGAAAGTAACTGGAATGGAAAACAAAAAATATTTTAATTATGAGTATGATGTAAGTTATGCCCAGAGTCCTGCATCTTGGCTGTGACTTTTGCTCAACCTGAATTGCTACACGATTCTATTGCAGCTTCACAGTATTTCTCCCTTTCGTGTAGTTACATTAGAAAAAGTGATAGGACAGGGGGAAAGAAAGAAAAAATATATGAACAATTTGCAAAAGCTTTTATAGATGTGCTTTCAAAAGTAAGATGTTACAAAAAAAAAAAAAAAAAAAAAACCCAAACGAACTTTTTGGCCACCACAGTGTAACTAACAATGGCCCTATTCCTCTTGAAATGATACGCGCTTGGTAACTTAATCTAACCAAAATCTTAACATGCTTGCCTTTGACATATTAAAAACTTGAAAGATAATGTTACACATTTTAAAAAATGTTAAGATTGTCACAATCAATCAACCAAACAAAGCCAGGTAATTCAGAGGCAGAGGTGACAACGCTGATCTCTCTATTGTCACCCAGCCTGGTGATGTAACTCCATGACTTCCATTAAATGAGCCACTTTAGTGCCACAAATGTACCCCTTAGGATCCCTCCACAGTTCTGTAATTACTATTATAGGAGCTCCGTGGTTAAACCTTTGCATACGCTAAAGAAACGTAGGCACTCATATTTAAATCCAACTCCCTTGCCTGCAGCTCAAGAAACATCCACCTACTTTAACTCTCCAAGTGAGTTAAAATGAATAACAGAGTGAATGCAAGTTTACTTTGGAAATTCATCAAGGCCTTCTCCTGGTAGACGTTGTGGGACAGCTGATGATTTTGACTTTAACTTTACTGAGGTTAACTCAACTGCGTCCAGCATGTACTGTGCACCAAGGACTACACAAAGCACCCTGCAGGATCATTTCCTTTTATCCTCATCACTCTCTCACACAGCACAGAGAGGCGAAGTAACCAGGGTCGCACAGCAAGCCAGCAGTGGAAGGGGCAATGTTCAGCCTCCGAGGTCGGACACGATATCACGCAGTTAGAATGTCCACCTTCTCTCGCTCTCACTGTGACATTTATTGGCCCCTGGCTAACCTCCCACAGTTCATTCCACTTCTCTGAAGCTGGGCTGCTTCCCCAGTGAAGCTGGGTCACATCTGCTTGTCTACCTGAAAGGTTGCTGTGAAGATGGGTGAGATCTTTGAAAGTAGAGACGTGTTCGTCTTCCCTCGACAAACATGAGCTGAAGCCCTTCTCTGCTATGGCCACTGAAACACTAAGATGAAGCAGTTGGCTATCAGCCTGTGAGAGCGAAGTCACTCGTTTTTTCACAGCTGTTTACTGTTTACTGCTCCGTTCATGCAAGGCACTCTGTAGTGCCTTTAACATGTGGATATATGGCGTGCGATAAGGCGTGGCACGTGTACACACACACACAAAAACACAAGTCCCCACTGCACCTGACCCGTGTGGGAGACAAGATGGGTCAGGGCCCACCCCGTAGAAGCACCCCTTTGAGTTCGGGTGAAAAGACAGGCTCCCGCACAGACTTTTAAAAAACCCCGGTGCTAAATGAGGCAGGTGGACAGGATAAGCTAAAGGAATCTGTGGCACGAAGAGACCACTGTGGGCACGAGAGGAGGCCCTGGGACGATGGAGAAGATCTGGGACAGGATGGAAGCCCAGCCCAGGGTACCATCTGACCAAGGTGTAAGAGCCAAGACTGGCATCCAGAGAAGGCAAAGGGACGCACGGAGAGGAGGAGAGGACTGCTCTTCAGGAATGGGGACGTCAGCGTGGCGGGCATGGGGAGTGCGGAGGGCGGAACAAACACCTGCGCTTTATCCCTGCAGGGCAGGGTGGTCACCGACAGTCTCAGGAGGAGAGTGGACGGTCAAACCGGTGCTTAAAGAGACCTGTCCTGGCAGCACTGAGCTAAATCCATAAAGAGACACCAAAGAGAGAGAGAGGAGAGATGGGGACCTGCCCCACCCTCGGAGGGCAGAGGATGCGGGTCAGAGGCAGCTCCGAACACCACAAGGGGAGGTCCCCAGGCCCCCGGGGCGAGCTGCCTAGAAGGTCCTGAAACGGGACCGTCAGGTCAGAAGCAGAGGGGAGGCTTGCGGGGGTCACAGCACAGGAGGGGACAAGAGCAGAGCTTCGTTTTAGTGTGACTTTGATTTTCACCAACTAGGTCATTCCTGCGGAAAAAAGTCGTATGTACCAGGGCCTGGAACGTGGGAGGGGCCAAGTTCGAGCTGTGGAGTTGAAGGTCATTCGTACCAAGGTCAAAGGGCCTCAGAACACAGAAAGCACAGTGAGCAGGATGGAGGAAAGCTGACCCGTCCAGGGTCCAGACTGAGGCTCTGTGAGCAGCTCTAGGTGCAGCCTCTCTTGTGAAAGCTCTTCGCGTGTTGCATAATATGCAAATGGCTCACCAGTGAGATTTAACAGGGGGCAACTAAGGTGCTCCAAGTCACTCCGTTATCCATTTTCTAAAATGAACCTGTGATATCTAACACCCTCTAATTGAACCTGAGCTTGGATATGTCTTATGAGTTATCATAAGGCTAGAATTTGAAGTTCTTTATATAAAAGTTAACTTAAAAGTTCAATATGTTTAAAAACCATAAGGCAGGATGGAGATAGCTTTTAAACCCTGTTGATTTGACCTAATAAATTTCATTCTATCTTCCAGGAATATCCCCAATTCTTGTTTTTACTCTTTAGTCATAATTTAAGGAGGTTGAAAGAAGTATATTAAAGCAATAGCAGTATAATAAGACCAGCATCATTGGGTAAAGTAGGGAGCCTGAAACGACAGTATGAAAACTGCCTAGAATCTTGTTAAAATGAGGACCCGTGGGTCCCACTCCCCAGGGGACGTGCCTGGATTGTGGCCAACACACTTCTTTTTCGAAACAAAAAAAAACACAAGAGGTGATTCTCATCAGTTCACCCTGGATGCACTTTTTGGACAGTCTGCTGTATTTTCTTACCTTTACATTTATGGAAGTATCAACTGTTATGTTTTTTTATATCAGAACAGCATATTGAGTTAATGAAACATGAACAGACAATATCATTCTGAACCTAACAACTTCTGCCGATTGAAAGCATTCTTGTAATTTACTTGGTGGTCTGTACAGAGAGTCACTGTGTGATGCTGCAAACAAAACTTCTGAGATAAAGCACGTGATGAGAAATAGTTGAAATATCACAGGGTCTGATTCAAAGGTTCCAGTGAACTTGAGATACAAAAACTGGAGGTACAAACTTAAATACCTGATGTGATGTACACTTAGCAACAATTTTTTTATATTTGAAATTTATCACAGAAGGCAGTCCAATCTAAACTGACAGAAAAGATAGCATTTTATATGTTTTTCTACAATTTATACCAAAATGACAAAGGTCAAGGTCATGATGGCTATATTGATGGAATTCTAAAAGAGGGCACCTTATGGGAGGGACCTTGGCAAACCACAGACTCATGAAAAAAAAGATAAAATTTGAGTGACCATGAAAAAGGACTGAGAAGAAATAAAGTTGAGATACTGAAAAACAAAGGCGATGAAATGTGGGAAGTCAGTGTTTAACACCAGGCATCAGAACTATCCCCCCGACACCCGTGTGGTTGATCTTACCCATGATGAAAGCAGAGAAACGTATCAGGAACGACGTATCTCTTACCGGGCTCATGCACATCATTGCTGGGGCAAAACATTTAACCCACTTATTTGGAAAAATAGTGCTAGAGCTGATCAGAACGGTCAGGATCCAATAAGTAGGCTCAGACAGCTATGGTCAGTTCAACAAGGGGTGGGTTTCTCTCTTAAACTTAAAGGCTGCTGGTGGTCATTATTTATGTGCTGTTAAACCTCATAAGGGAAATTTGAAAGCTCTCTGGAATCAACCGAACATACAAAACAAGATTAAATTGTACCGTTTGACATACAACTTCCGAAGGTGCATAAATCTGCCAACATCTGCTAAATATGTAAGTGATTTATTATATTCTCTTTGGTGTGTTTGATAAGAAGACAGTAAATCTGACCAAAGACTCGGTATGAGAATGCCAGACTTTCATTAATTAGTTAAACAGGAATATCTCAATGCAAAAAAAAAAAAAAAAATCCCTACTATGGCCGTCTGTAGAATGCAGTGATTCTAACAGTGAGTAAAGAAACACAAAGAGGTGTCTGAATTGGGAAACTAAATCTGGGGGAGGGTAGATCCTTTAGGGCAATTTCCAGAATTTCCAGAACACATGCTAGCTCGTAGTCAATCTTTGTCATCTTTCGGCACCTAACAGAGAATGGGCACTTTGTGCCCTTCTGGCCATGAGCTGTTGGTGCTCCGAGCAGATAGGACTTACAGTAAATGCTGTCATTGCTGCAGAAGCTCAGGGAGAGCTGTGCCCTGCGGAACTAGGGTCCAGAGCCATGCCCCACGGTTTGCAGATTAGGAAGTGAGGCCAAATTTTGACAGAAGCCCAGAATTATCATTCCACCCACCTCCGTCAGAAGCACCGAGGACTGATGCAGTTACAAGTCCTCCGAGCGGCAAATTACCCAGACGGATCTGACGACCCATCACCTGGCGTCAGGGCAGGTGCGAACCGGCCCAGGGGACAAGGTGGATGTCGGGTCGGTAACTGCTTCATTCCTTCAGGCGCCAGGGGCTCCTCCTTCCTGGTGCCCCCTCCCCCGCGCCTCTCACCATCACTGTCAATCCATGGGCTGAGCTTAGTTTCAGTTCAAACCCTAGGGACAGGCAGTTCCCTGAGGAACTCCAAAAAAGAGAGCTGTTTCTCCTTTAAGCAGTTTGTGGAAGGAGGAAACGAGCAATCTAGATGGACAATTTGGAAACCAAATAAAAGCAAAACTGGATGAGAAGTGAATGCCACAAGCCCTGCGGGAGTAAAGCAAAACTATGCATTCCTTCCTTTCTTCCTGTCCCTGGGAAGAAAATCCTGCAGCCTGAACACTCTGTCCTATTAAAAGCCAGTACTTAGGCTCCGTGAGGGGGCCTGCAGCTCCTCCAGGTAACAGTGCAGTAAGTGGTGTTGCTTTTTCTGAACGACTTTCCCAACCAGGTACGGGTCGGAAACACCATGGCCTTTGGAAGAGGTGCGTCCAGTGGCAGTACTCCTTGTTTTGACAGCATCTTCCCAAATAAGTAATTGTTTTCTTATTCTACATATAAGTCTAATCACTGCAGGTAAAGCCAGACATGCTAACATTCAACCTCGTGCCCTTTAGGATTTACACAAAACACAACGGCAACGCACGAGCAAGGAACTCGAGAAACGCAGCACCCCCTGCTGAAGCCCTCGGTACATGCAGTGATAGCTGGGAACACTATATGAGCGCATCGCTGTTCTTGACGCTGACACAGTAGGTGTAATTACGCTGACGCAAGTGGCTATAAATTACCAGAGGTCGATGGCTTCTGATTTATTAGCTACATTTTTATCATCGTTAAGAACGTTTCTCTGGCATCGTTACAATACACGATACAAACAACACTTAGGACAGCACAAAAGTATGGCAAAGTCCCTGCCTTATATAAAAACAATCTGATGGAAGATCATGAACAAGTTAGTAAGGCGTATGAAAAATCAGTAGGAAGATAAATTTGCGACCAAACAAAGGGGCAGTCATCTTAAAAGTTTGAAAATACTCAAATGCAAATTAGCTGACTTCTTCAGAAACACAGACCTGCCTTGACATCACTTCTGATAGAGAGAGTCTTGCTTTGAAGCAAGCTGACTCCCATACTGTAAGCCCGCGGGTTTTTGGTTGTTTAGTTTGGGCAGGGACGGGGTGGGGGCAGTTGGCAGCAGTTAAGGGAGAAAAGATGATTTTTTTCATTTATCGAGAGAACAAAGTTAACTTAAACCTGAAGCATTGAGGTGTGAATTGTCCTATTTCTTTGAACCTAAACAAACTTGCCTGAATCTCAATCTCCATTTCATTTCCCTGGGTCTTCTGGTGACAAATTATATTCAATCCAAATTTGTTTTTCAGTGGTGTAGGTCAAGTTTGTTAAAGTCTTGTGGACCTTTCAGAAGAGATGCAGTACCAATTAGTGAAGCATTTCTCTTTATTTTTGCTTATTCCACCAGTCAACAACACATTGCCTCTTGAGTGTCATCCAGACCTGCTGATCAAATGTCCATATGACATTTTATTCCTTCTTTCTCAAGTTCAAGTTTGGGACATAAATGCACCACAGAGACAAAGCAACCTGCAGGACAGCTCACTCCTGCCCAGACTGATTCGTTTGACGTGTATTTACTGAGCACCTCCTACCTGCCAGGATGGTTCATGCTTTGGGACTATGACAGCCAACAACTTGGACCCCATGCCCTGTTCCTGAGCAGCTTCCATGTGGGATAACTGGGAGGGTGTGTCCCCCGGGGGGGTTAGGACATCAGGCCTGTCTGTGGGCTGAGGAGGAGAACGTGAAACTGGGTCATGAGGGAAGGTCTTCTAGAGAAGGTGACCTCTGAACAGAGACCCTAAGGACTCGGGGTGGGGTTGCCGAGAAGCAGGCGGTGTGCCCAGGGACAGCAAGCAGGCTGGGCGCTGGAGGGGGGCAGGAGATGAGCCCAGAGGGATGCAGGGGAGGTGAGATCCACCGTGAGGGCCTCTGTAGGACCTTGGCCTTTCCTCTGAGGATGAGGGGAGCAGGTCGGGAGCCACCCCAAGGTAACAGTTCCTTCACAGAGACCTGTTCTCTCCTTGTTCTCGAACCCGTGCTCCTCCTGGCTCAGCATTTTCCAATTTTGACACAAACATGCCCCATCCACCCCCGCCCAACCCAACTCCAGGTCTTTCACATTCCACTGTGGGAGAAACCACCTCAAATGACTTTGGAGCCAGAGAACCAAGAGGAAGGGGGGCTGTGAGAGTCAGGGGCCCCCAACCTCTGGATGAGTCAAGGTAGTTGCAGCCAGAGCTCCCGATTTTTCAGTCAGGAAGTCTAGATACTTACATAAAACCTCTTGGCTTGGAACTACTGACAACTAATTAAAATACAGTTGACCCTTGAACAAGCCGCGTTTGAACTTCTCCAGTCCACTTACACACGGGTTTTTTCAGTGTAAATGCTGCAGTCCTACATGGGCCCGGTTGTTGCATCCGCGGACGCAGAACCGCGCGTACAGAGGCGGGGGCCACATAAGTTATGCCTGGATTTTCAATTGTGAGGAAGGTGGGCGCCCCTAACCCCTCCCTGTTCAAGAGTCACCTGGGCTTTAAAACTGCTCAGCCCCGAGTGATTGGGCCAGATGTGCCCAGGTGTGGCGCTGGTCTGACGGGAACATCACTCCCCACTGCTTCAGCCGCGGGGCTTTTCTCTGACGAGGAAAGAAGACCCGCGGCAGCGTCCACCTGCGTCCGCTGGCTTCTCCCAGCTCCCACGCAGCTCCGCGCTCTGCTCAGACCTGCCGAACGCACTTCTAGGCGAAGGTCGTGGACGGTCCAGTGCATCCATGTGAGGGCGGGAGCCGTGGACGAAGGGGTGGGACACCTCTGCCGCGTGCTGTGTGGAGACCTCGGAAATGATTCCTTCCTCGATTTTGGTCCGGTTAAGTCTCTCCAACTGCTCCTTGCACATCCACACCAATGGCCAAGCACACGGACTTAGGCAACAACTCGGGCCAGAAGACTCCTTCAGGCCTTGCGGTGCGGTGAAGTGTGTTCCCACATCCATATACTGAAGTTCTAACTCCAGTTCCTATAATGTGGCCTTATTTGGAAAAGGGGTCATTGCAGGTGTAATTAGTTAAGATGAGGTCTAACTCGAGGTGAGTGGACCCTAATCCAACGTCACTTCTGTCCTTATAAAAAAGGGAAATTTGGGGCTTCCCTGGTGGCGCAGTGGTTGAGAGTCCGCCTGCCAATGCAAGGGACATGGGTTCGTGCCCCGGTCCAGGAAGATCCCACATGCCGTGGAGCAGCTGGGCCCGTGAGCCGTGGCCGCTGAGCCTGTGTGACCAGAGCCTGTGCTCCACGACGGGAGAAGCCACAACAGTGAGAGGCCCGCGTACCGCAAAGAAAAGAAAAAAAAAGGGAAATTTGGACACAGCACACACACAGAAAGAATGCCATGTGAAGATGAAGGCAGAGATGGTGGTGATGCTTCTAGGCGCCAACAACACCCAGTATGACCAGCAGCCACCAGAGGCTAGGAGGGCACCTAGGAAAGGTTCTCACAGCCCCAGAAGGAACCACCTGGGCCGACACCTGGATCTCGAACTTCCAGCCTACAGACTGTGAGGGAATGAATCCGTGCAGTTTAAGCCCCGTCAGTGGTATTTCGTCATGACCCCAGCAAACTGCTGCAGGCCTTGTTTCCCTGTTTGTGGCTGACCCTTGTGGCCCCTACCTGCTCAGCTTCCTAGCTAGGCTTGTTCTTATCCTGGCCCCTGTGGGGTTTGGGGGTCTGGATTTCCATTGTTTGTTTCAGTTCTGACTCGGGATTCCCATCCACTCCCTTTGGTGCCAACACCCAGCAACAAACTCACATCATCTCTTGAGTCCCAGCTTTCCTGTGTCTTCAGGTAGAGCGGGCCATCCTCTCCTTCCACTCCACTGCCCCTTACTGTGGTCCACACCAGCTGTTCTCAGGCATTCTGGTCTTGGGACCTCTTTCATATATACCTCAATCCAAGCAGCATAGCAGACTGAATGCAGAAGCATTTGTGAAGATCCACTCTCTTCTATTAAGCCAGCCATTAAAGAGATTTGCAAAATGTAAACCAATGCCACTCTAATTTTTTTCTGTTTTTGAAAACAGTTGTTTTTCATGGCAATATGTTGTTGTTTATACTACATATAATGGGTTTATTACTGTTCTTTTTTAAGCAGATATTCATTTTTAATTATTATTTATTTATTTATTTATTTATTATTTTTGGCTGTGTTGGGTCTTCATTTCTGTGCGAGGGCTTTCTCCAGTTGCAGCAAGCGGGGGCCACTCTTCATTGCGGTGCGCGGGCCTCTCACTATCGTGGCCTCTCCTGTTGCGGGGCACAGGCTCCAGATGCGCAGGCTCAGTAGTTGTGGCTCACGGGCCCAGTTGCTCCGCGGCATGTGGGATCTTCCCAGACCAGGGCTCGAACCCGTGTTCCCTGCATCGGCAGGCAGATTCTCAACCACTGTGCCACCAGGGAAGCCCTACTGTTCTTTTAAATAAGTTCATATATGGTTTCCACAGCATTAATTTCGACTATGGTTATACATTAGTATCAATAGATAAAATTCACCCAAAAGTTCTCTGGAGTCCTCAGTAAGCATCAAAGTTTAACAAAACTAATTATTTTTTCTGCTTCCTCAAGGGCATTCTTAAGTGAAGCTTTCAGTTTTCTATTTTTTACAATGAGAGCAGAGTGGTGAAGACCCTGATTCATGCCAGGGCAGCAGCAGCTCCATCCACCTAGCAGTGCAAATGTCAACCTACTAAAAGATCAAATAATGTCTTAGCATTGTCAGGAGAAGACTTTGACCTCCCAAGCCTCCTGAAAGTGTGTTGGGACCCCCGGGGGGGGGGGCAGTCCATGGGTCACATCTGCAGAGCAGAATATGCATCTTAGTCTCCAGGAATTAGTCAGTTTCTTATCGTTAATAGCTGAGAAGTCTGTTATACGCCTCACATACTGTAAAACCATAGTAAAATCAATTAACTTTAGTTGTATTCTTCCTGTAAATACGATGTGTTCTCAAAATAAAACTGACTCATAGTGGAATCAGTTCTGCTCTTCGTTGAGTTTGGGGGAGCCTGGAAACGCCGGCGCCTGGGGGAGGGTGCCCTCTGCTGGTCAGCCTGGGAAATGACTGACCTAGCCATTCTCTAATGGTCCAGGCTCCTCTGTCAAGTATCCCCTCAAGCAGCAGGCTCAAGGTATTCAAGTTTTATCAACTACATACTTTATTTACTTTTAATAATTTACTTTTCAATAATTAAAATGTTTTTAGATCAAGATTATGATGTCAGAATTCAACATTATTAAAAATATTTGGTAGGGCTTCCCTGGTGGTGCAGTGGTTGAGAGTCCGCCTGCCGATGCAGGGGACACGGGTTCCTGCCCCGGTCCGGGAGGATCCCACACGCTGCAGAGCGGCTGGGCTCGTGAGCCATGGCAGCTGAGCCTGCGCGTCCGGAGCCTGTGCTCCACAACGGGAAAGGCCACAGCAGTGAGAGGCCCGCGTATCACAAAAAAAAAAAAAAAAAATTGGTGACATCCAGGCACCTAATTAGGTAACTTTAAGCATAAACCAAAAGTGTCTACTTGTGTATCTTCGTGAGCCACTGTGATTTGGATTAAGCAAATATTTTGATTAGTCAGTCCCACTGCTCTTGGCAGCTGTGTGTGTGTGTGTGTGTGTGTGTGTGTGTGTAAAGGGAGAGAAAGAAAGTGAACAGGTAGATTCAAGTAAGAGAAAACAGACTATGGAAAGAAAACTTTCAAATTACACATAAGAGACAACTTTCTACCTATATCTTTACCCTAATAATTACCATTATCACACATTCAAGGGGGGTTATGATCATGCCTTGCGAGTATTAAGACTCTTTTAAGCGTTATTCAGGTTTGGGATAAATTTACATTGACAATCTGTCACAAAACAGAGAAAAGCAACTGAACTATTTCGTATTTAGCAAGAATCAGCTTGGTTCCGTCAGATGTATGGTTCTGAATGTCCCCCAGTGGTTCTGCCCACTTGAGAAAGGCACGCTGGCCATTCCTGATCAGTTACCTACCATATACTCTTATAAACGGACGTATGTCATGCGTTAACTGAGCACTTGCGATGTGCTGGACACTGTGCCAGGCTTTGGGAAAGGTCAAAGGTTAATAAGGTGCATTTCCAGCCCTGCTGGAACTTTACAGTCCAGTAATGCCCAGCAGTGCCAGCATTAGGCGGGCCATCGTAGATCCTCTGAGTGGGCTGCTCTGGGTGCTGAGGGTCGGGGGGATCATCAGTCAGGAGGTAGAATTTGAGTTGGTTTCACGGAATTGTTGTGATTCTATCAGACACAAATGGGAAGCTGGTGTATTCCAGTTTGACAAATCACATGAACAAAAGCCTGAAATCAGAGATGTTCTGATTGTATTCTGGAAACAAGAATAATAAAGCCTCACATTTAAAATACATCTATAATCCCACTTGAGGAATAGTGGTTTCCCATTGATAAAAGTAATGATGATACCACAACATTTCCCCAGAGCGTCCACAGGCGGCCCAGCGGTGGGTGGCGCCAGCCGCTGACCAGTTCTCACCATGACCCATTTTCTCTTCCCCGACTTCTACTGAAATGGAAAGTCAGGCCTCACTGGTAGTGTTCTGGTAGTGGGAGCAGTGCTGGAAAGTGCTCTAGGATGGTTGCAGATGGCGAGCTTGGACCAGGACCACGCGGCCTCTTGTGCTAAAGGAGCAGATCATGACTGAGAACTGGAAGTTGGGTGATTCAGCTCGGAAACTGGCCAAGTGAGTCCTCATCTGACTTTGCAGAGTGTACCTGAAGCTTATTACAGCACGCGGATATGGTTTAAAAAGATACTCACTTTGCCCTCTGTTTTGATAAGGAAGGAAATCACCTCCTCTCTGGTGGCTGGCCTTCTTAAAAAGCTCTGATGCCTGGGCCCCAACGTGAAAAGTCATGTTGTTTCATCCTTAGCAGGTTTAAGCCACTCAAGATACTGAATATATTACTGAGATAAACCACTTGAAATCACAGAAATGCACATTACCTGTGTCATGAAAACAATATTTAAACCTTCCCCTTTAAAATGCTCCTAGGATCCGCCTCCCAGTGACGGTCTGCACACATCAGTGTGGGGAGCCTGGCCTCCCCTCCTCACGGACAGTGCTGAAGAGGTGCCCTCTCCGGGCTATTACCTGACCGCGTCTGACATCTGTGCTGTTCCCTCTGCAGGCTGGCCAGGGAGGGAATCACCTGGATGAGCTCCAGCTATTCTCCCTGTCCCCCAACCCTCCTCTGTGCGAAGCAGGTGGGGGGATGCAAGTGCAGCTGCTGATTCTGTGGCAAATCCTCTCTGCACCAGAGCTGGGCCTTGGTCATGCACTTTTTCCACATTACAGCACAGCTCGCGGCTCATGAATTAACTTCAAAACCTTTTTTCCCCGAGACGCAGGCATGCAACTACAAAAGAACAGGGGTGGCGGCGCACACTGCCCTTGGGTATGAGCTGGCTTATTCTCTGCACATCAGTGAGTCCACCAGACGCCCACGACGGCACCTCCTTTTCCACCTTCCCTGCCCTTGATGTTGTGCGACACCCACAGTGCCGTCTGACAAAGATTCCTTCCAGTAGCTCGTTTTGCTTCTCCTCTGAATATAGCTCTGTCATTACGGTGGCGGTGCTGTTACTAAGTCGTCGGCAGTACTGCCACCTGTAGCCCCTGCCTAGTATGACTCTGAGTGACACCTCTGTTGTTCTAGCAACTTCTTTTCCTCTAGTGTAAAAATGATCATTTCACAAAGCATAGTTCGGAGTGTTCATTTGCTTTATCTGAAGAGGCACCGTGTTTGGATGAAAATGACATAAAGGGTTTGATGGTGTCACAGAGCTGATAAATATTCATGGTAGAAATATATTAAGGACTAGGAATTAATGAGTCATGAAGAAAGCCCAAGTTCGGAAATTTACTATTATATTTGCTCTCCAAACATGTCTGCTTTTACCGACTTGTCCAAAACCATCCTGCGTGCAGATTCCGTTCATTTTCACATTGGAGTCGTACTCACTCCATTATTTCCGCTCAGGAAATTACTTGGAACTGCAGCGTTCACTCAGATACTCTTAAGACCGTTTACATTGTGGCAAGATATCAAGTTTGTGCCATAATTCACTTTTTGTGAATTAGCAATGTATAAAGAAAGAGCAATGCCAATGACATAATAAGTGATAGAACACAGAAAAGAAATGGTGTAAAAAACTTCGCTTTGTCAACCATGCTTTATCAAACCAATGAATGTAATTCTTGTTGCACTCCTATAACTTTAGGAATGCAACAATAATTCAGAATGTAACTGGATTCCTGTGAATAAGATAATCAGCCTTAAATTTCAAATTGTAAAACGTCTGTGACCCCAGAAGCTTTACTACCTGTGTTCTGAAACCACCGAGCCACTTGGAAGAAGGCCAGAGACCACAAATGACTCACAGACCACACTCAGGAAACACTAATTTGGAAACACGCTCTCAGGACAAGCTGGGGCCCGAGGCGAGTCTAGGTCTTGAGGCTGAACAAGCAGAAGAAGTGAATAAGGAGAGAGATTGTATGGAGGACAGACGTGCAGACGGACGCGCAGAGGTCCGAAAGCCCTCAGAGCTGTGAGGTCCTTCCCAGCCTGAGGACTGCAGCACTTCGCTCTGCGTGCCGTGGAATCAGAGTCACCGGGGCAACCGGTGAGTGGGTGGCAGGGACGCTGGGCTGAGGACCTGCCACCTGCCTAGAGGTCAAGCTGGAGTCGTGCGGAGGACTGTCTCGGTTTGGGCTCAGATGACAGGAGGGCCCGACCCAGGGACTTGGTGCTGCTCGTTCACTTGGAAAGTGATCCCAGGGAGCAGGGGTGAGGGGCACGACGTGCGGAAAACGGAAGGACGAGAAGCCATGAAAAGGGGGCATCGTGCAAGTTACTGCGGGAAGCCCTGGCGAAGCACCACTGGGCGACCCTCTGCCAGCCCCTTGCCTTCGGGTGTAGGCTCCTCTGGGGTCTTGGGCCTGCCGGCCAGGCTGGCACCAGGGGGCAGCCCGTCTGCGGGACGCGGACTTGCAGGCAAGTGCACGGCGAGGCGGCGTCAGGCGTGCATCTCACCGTGTGGCGCCTGTCGTGTGCGACCCGCGCACCAGGCTTCCTGTAGCCACTTCAGGAGCTGCGAGTCCCTCCGTCAAACACCTTCTGCAGGTGTCTCGTGAGAGGCCGCGTGCACCGGGGGAAACGAAAGTAAGGGGACAGGCCCACCGGCCGCCAGGGCTCCGCCACCAGTGGGCGGGGCAAGTCGAGTATAAAACAATGAACTACAAGAAAGGAGACACCGTGGGTGGCTGGGAACCCCCGCCTCACTGGAAGATCCAGAGAGCTTTCGGGAGGTGGTAGCGTTTGACCTGGGCCTTGAAGGGTAAGATTGTGGTGAGAAAGAGGGTAGGAAGGCAGGTGTCTTCAAGGCCCTGAGACACCCCAGCATTCAATGGAAGTCAGGCCAACAAAGAGACTGAGGTGGGCTTACACCAGCAGGGCCGCGGGGAGTCCCAGCTGCTGAAGGGGCCTGGGGAGCCCACAGCACGCCCGGGACTCGTCCGGAGCCCGAGCTGGGCTTGGGTGGACAGTCAGCCGGGACCCTCGGTCCCACCCTGGGGTGGAGGCTTCCTCTGCCGCCAAGGGTCTTGCTGACCCTCCAGAGCTGCTCCAACCACAGTGAAGCTAAGGCTTGAAACTTCGGCGGCTTGTGCTCCACTAGCAATTTTCAAAAAATTCACCATTCTAAAGATTAAATTAATACATTTGTAACCTTGGGTGAATAAATAATACCTTTAAGTACCTAGCGTGACAATCATATGTCTGAGTGTAATTGTATACAATGCACTTTTATGTTCCTAATTACCCAGGTGCCTCCAGACCTGTACACGACTGAGAGGCATGGTGCCCAGGTCGATCTCACCCCTAAATTCCAAGCTGACATCATATGAGCTTCCTACTGCTGCTGTAACAGATTACTGGTAGCTTAAAACAACACACATTTATTATCTTCATAGTTCTGGAGGTGAGAAATTCAAACTGTGTAGTAGGGGAGCTGACATCAAGGTGTTGCTGGCCTGCATTCCCTCTGGAGTCTCTGGGGGAGAATCTGTTTCCAGGCCTTTTCCACCTTCTGGAGGCGCCCTCATTCCTTGGCTCAAGGCCCCTTCCTCCATCTTAAAAGCACGTGACCCCAACCTCTGTCTCTGTCACCACATTGCCTTCTCCGACTCTGGCCCTCCTGCCTCCCTCTTACAAGGTCCCTTGTAACTACACTGGACCCACGTGGATCATCCAGGACCACGTCTGCAATGTCCCTGTTGCCGTGTAAAGTACCACATGCACAGGTTCAGGGGATTAGGACGAGGATGTCCTTGGGAGGCCATTACTCTGTCTACCACAACACGTTTTTAAACTAGGAAAAAACAAGTCTCACAATTTATTCACGATTTCTGAATATGTTACATGTGTTCCTTGTCCTTACCCTGGAAGCACCTCAGTATTTTAGGAATGTCATCCTGAGCGATGGGGTGACCAACTGGGTGACAGGAAGTGGCTGCTGCTCCTGAATTGGCTTTGTTTATTTACTGACCCTACCAATAGCAGTTTCCCCCCAAAAAATGCATTGGCAATAGCTTGCTTTTGGATGATTTGACTCTTCCTTTGAATGTGGCTTGATGACCACGGATGACTCCTGAAGTCCGGTGATCACAGCAGGAAAATCTCACCAAAGACAGACATTAGGCTATGGATTCCTGCTGTACATGTCTGAATGGGGGCATCTCTGGTTTGGTTTCTGCTCTCATTCTAAAACATTTAGCAGATTTATTGTGCAGTAAACAGGGAAACGGTAACTGACGGAATCTTCCCGTTATCAACCAGGTTCCCTCTGTGCAAAAGAAGGTGCAGCAGAACCTTTTCTGTGGAAAGAATTCTGAAGCCTGGCTCTACCGCTTACTAAGTGTGTGCTTTCAGGCAAATTATTTGCTTTCTCTGAGCTTTAGTTGCCCTGCTTCCGTGAAATAGGGATGATAACCCTGCCTTCCTCAGAAGGTTGGTGTGTGAAGACCAAACGTGATCCTGTATGAAGGACTTAGCTCAGTGCCTGGCAAATAGAAAACTCTCGGAGAATGTGAAATATTATTTTTTTATTAAGTTGATTTACAATGTTGTGTGAAATATTATTATAGTTAACTTTATTAATCTTAGTATGAAAAGACAGGGTGGATAGAGTTTTCAATCCTTTCATTGAAAGGATTCTACTTTCAAAAGTGATTTTTTTTAAAGAATCACATTAGGATATTTGGGGGTTTTTGTTTGTTTTTTGTTTTTTGTTTTTGTTTTTTTGCGGTACGCAGGCCTCTCACTGTTGTGGCCTCTCCCGTTGCGGAGCACAGGCTCCGGACGCGCAGGCTCAGCCGCCATGGCTCACGGGCCCAGCCGCTCCGCGGCATGTGGGATCTTCCCGGACCGGGGCACGAACCCATGTCCCCTGCATCGGCAGGCGGACTCTCGACCACTGCGCCACCAGGGAAGCCCACATTAGGATATTTGGAGGTGAGAAGAGGACTGCAGGGGCAACTGATGGTGAAGTGGCCTCTGGGCCTGGTCACTAACCTGCAAGGGTGACCGCACAAGTAGGGCGTGGTGTACCAAGGCCTGGAGGAGGCCAACTGGGAGAATATGTGACCGCAGCCGCCGCGCTCGGAGGGACTGGGGAGTGAGGGAAGGCTGGGGCACCCTCAGTGAACAGGTCCTGGAATTCACGGTGAGGGCAAAAGCAGGTCAGGGAGAAACGCATCGTTTCTGAAAGGAGACTAAACGACGTGGCTTGTCAACCAGTCCTAGATTTTGAGAGCCACACGTATAGGTCAGAACGGTTATTCATTTTGAAAGCAGAGAGTGCCTTGAGGAAGAAACAAAAGTAATCATTTAAAGATTATTTTCCTTGAACTGAAAACATCAGGCGTGCTTGCTACAGAATCCAGGCCACCCTGGTTCTAAATGCTGCTACTTCGACACTAAATGTCAAACCGGCAGGATTAGATTATATACGCCAAACTGACGGTCAGTGTGCACTGGTCAGAGACTGCGTGGATGGGGATTTTTAGAATTCTCTTCTTTCTTACAACTGTGCCCCCCTTGGCCCTCTTCCTGGCCTGGGACTGCAGCCGAACCTCACAGCAAAGCAAGCTCAAACTGAATTCTGAAAGGCCGGCAGAGAGATCGCAGCTCTGAGTTTAGTCTCCGAACTCTTCTCCCTGGGATGTTATGATCATTCGCAGCCTTTCTGCTCCGTGACGCACAGAGGTTTGGCAGCCACTCTTAAAACTGGGAGGCTGTTGGTTCTTAACCATTGAGGATCCCAAATAAGTAGTATCTCGTGCAGAGGTGGCTGTAACTTTGGGGAGAGAAAAATTCTAATAGGAAATATTTGGGAACGACAGCTTACTTTGCTATCCCAATTTCTGTGTTTTTCAGTTTTCAGATAGGATTAGTCAGAATGAAAAAGACATTCCAAAGAATCTTTCCCCCATTTTTGTTCGTTTTCTCAAGTGCCTAAGAGTTGGCCCGTTTTAAGTGCTTAATTCATTACATTAGGTTTTCTTTTAATAAATAGAGATGAACTAGTCTTCAAATGAGAATGACATGCTCGCTTACTTTAAACATACCAGCATCTGAAATAAGTAATGTTTAGATATTCCTTTCCTTCCTCATTTGACAATATCTACGATGAGCTAGTGGGTTCATCACAGGTTGTTTTTGCCTTTTTATTGAACATATGTATTTATTCCTAGGCAGACCCCCTCCCTGCCCCTCTGTGTGCTGGTCTCCTGACGCTGGGGGAGGCGCTGTGTTTAGTTTGCCTAGAAGCCCCAGTGCATCTCCTAGTGCTCAGCATGTATCAATCACATAATAAATGTTTGTGGTATTAATTACCTCAAGAGTTCCTCAACAACTTTCAAATATATGAGAATCATTTAAAATTCTGATTGTGGCTGCCAAACCCAAAGGCCCATCTCACGTTATCCACAAAAGCTTCTTCAAAAAGCCACTTTATGCAAGTATGTTGTTGTAGAAAGAGTCCTGGGCTAGTTATCAGGAATATCCTGTTCCAATTCCCGCCCTGCCCTTTATAGCTATTTGACTATAAACCAGTCACTTAATTTCTCCAAAGTCCAAACCCTGCTCTTAAAAGCCAATAAAGGAAGCAGTCTGAGCAGTTATAAAACATTTGGTAAGCTTAAATATCTCTGGGTTAAAACAAAAGAAAACAGCAAAAAAAAAATAGATCAGAACTCAACCCCCTGACAAATCACAGGGAATTATCTTGGTTCTAGTGATGACAGAAGAAAAGAACAAAATGTGTCTTCTCAGGAAGGACTGAAAATTGGGGTTCGTGCCAGTTTCTAGGACTTGAGTGTTTTCCTGAGTAAACTTCTAATGTTAATGGCTTCAGCCTGTGTTGATCAATAGGTATTTACGATTTTAATTCTTCGGAGGCTAGTAAGGTGAAGTACTTAAATCACCCCCATGAGTACTTATATCAGCCCTGTGAAGTACTTAGATCACCCCTAATGGCTAACAAATATCCCTGCATGAAGCTGAGCAATAATATAAACTACTGGACACCTACTGTATACCAGGCATTAAGTCTACCACCCAACAGAACTGGTCGTGACAGATGACAGAGAAATGTAACCCATGTGGTATTCTCAGCTATGACAGGCATTAAACAAGCTGGTTGCTTGTACTGTAGTCCAATTGTTGTAACTCTGCCGTTGACTCAGGGAGAAAAGACAGAGGGTAACCATCTCTTCTCCTAACGTTACCCTCATAATACTGAGATCCATACACGAGGATGTCAGACACCAATCATTTTGGAAGAATTAGAGAAGGTACTGATTTATCTACTAAATAAAGTGTGAGGTCTGGACCCATGGCAGCCGATCCCAAACTATACCAACTGTCAGTCCCCTAAGCATTTCTTAATGATTGCATCGCTCATCTTTTTGTACTACTCTTAAAAACTGTGCACAGTTCTTTGTTTCAAATATATTTTTTCCACTTCCTGTTCCTCTCTAGGAAACTGATTACCAGTTTAATAATAACCAATGTCCCTAGTGACCCTGACCAGTGTCCTTTCTTGGGCTAAATTACTTATCTACTTTTGAGCTCTGGGGAGGTGAGGAAGCAAACAGGGTTATAAGTTGCCTTTGGGAATTTGGGGTCTGCTACTAGGAGGAAGTTTGAACGTCCCAGTGGGGACGAAGTGCGTCATACTGACCCACAGATACACTGCTGAGAATCTGATGGCATTTTTTTAGTGGACTGGAGATATGTTTTAAGTTTTCCCTCTACTTCCTAATTTCAATTGCTAATACTGTGGACTGTGCAGACTTTTGCAAAATAATATCAAGAGAACACATAAATACACATACTTTTAAACATTCAGCACCATAATTTACATAAAGTACATTGATTTTAAAATTATTTTGTGGGCTTCCCTGGTGGCGCAGTGGTTGAGAGTCTGCCTGCCGATGCAGGGGACACGGGTTCGTGTCCCAGTCCAGGAAGATCCCACATGCCGCGGAGCGGCTGGGCCCATGAGCCATGGCCGCTGAGCCTGCGCATCTGGAGCCTGTGCTCCGCAACGGGAGAGGCCACAGCAGTGAGAGGCCCACGTACCGCAAAAAGAAAAAGCATTTTGTAGTCAGCGAATGACCATTGATAACATTAATTTGAACAAACCTAGTAATAACATCTTCCTTATCTTGCACAAAAGAAGAAATGAATTCACAGAACAAATTCACACCATAGTTAGAGTGTCTCAGGAATTGAACCTCAGATCTGAGAACCAAGGTAAGGCACCCTGGTCACTTTTCCTAATGCAAAATAAATTCTTTCACTATGTGGGTAAGTTTGCTACCAAGGAAAAGACTGTGCATTTTCCCCAGAAGCAAGTAGGTTCATTAGCTATAGCTCCCAACTTTGAATCTCATTCTCCGCATTTGTAACTCAGGGTTGGAATGAAGACAAAATGAGAAAATGCAACACTATGTAAGCTGTAAAACCTGAAGTCTTATATGTGAGATATGATTATTGCTGCAATTTTTATCAATCTTTTAGTAATCCTCCCCACTGTCCCCTGCCCAGTGAGCAGCTCCGGCTGTTTTTATTTTCTGAACAGTTTGCTGTTGCAATGATACCATTTATGCCTCATTTTCTCACAAAATGCTGTTTGCTGGGGCTCAGAGAACAAAGCTTCAGCCTCAGTCCCTTGGGGAAGGCTGGTAATAATAGGAACCTATATTTGTATTATGTTTTCCATTTATGGAAGCAGAATTTTCATCATAATACTTAACAGTCAAAACACGCACACACTTTGAATTCTTAAATGATCATTTTTAAAAAGAAAAATCCAGTAGTGAAGAATACTGGATTATTTTTAGGTATTTACCCTTTCGCTTCATAGTATGTGTTTCAGTGGATTGATGAGCAAAATAAAAAGAGAAAAGCCCACCTTATTTTCATCATCCAAATTAAGGCGGACAGTTATTTTTGCATCTAAGTTTTAAAACACATCCTTCACAACTCCTCTAAACATACATCTATCAAGATGATCTCTTGATAGCAAGAATATTCATTAGTTTAATCCCAAATTGGTGGGGGGTTTTCTAAGTTAAGGAAAGTTCTTTTAAAACCTAACGTAAATGCTAGCTGTAAAACAAACGGGTTTTTTTGTTTGTTTGTTTGTTTGTTTTTCAGTACGCAGGCCTCTCACTGTTGTGGCCTCTCCCGTTGCGGAGCACAGGCTCCAGGCGCGAAGGTTCAGCGGCCATGGCTCACGGGCCCAGCCGCTCTGCGGCATGTGGGATATTCCCAGACCGGGGCACGCACCCGTGTCCCCTGCATCGACAGGCGGACTCTCAACCACTGCGCCACCAGGGAAGCCCACAAATGTGTTTTAAAAATGAGATCAGCAGACGTTTGCTCTCTCTTGAGAGGAAGGATGAATTTAAGAAAACTACTGCCTTTCAAGCTCTGAATTTATAATACGAAGTGATAAATTATCACCATTTTGCAGATGTTCAACAGAACAGAGACAGAGGTTAACTGACCCTCCTTGGAGAGCAAGTGACGCTGCGAGCCACAACCAAGCTAACCCAAGCCTCCTGTCTGCTGTCAGGGCTTTCTTCTCATTCCCAGAAACACTCCAGGAATATTATTCTTGTTTGGGGATGTGTTGAGAACTCACCATTTAAGGAGTTCAAAGAATGGGTGGTTGAAGAGATTTTAAGCAAGGGAGATCATTTTGATGTAGTCTTTCCTGAGCATGCAATTCAAAGTGAGGCCTTAATCTGAAGGCAGAAACCCCCCGCGGGCATCCCTGGAGGACACTCCCCCTCCCCCAAGGGCCTCTGCTTCCCCCTCAGGCAGGCTTGAGGCCAAGGAGCAACCTTGCCCAATAATGGTGGAAAACTCTCCATTTTCCAGCCTACGAAGGATTTGACCTCATTTGCTTCCTGCACTGGGAGTTTCCCTCAGCAAACGCAATTTCTCCTTTGGTGCTGAGACCCAGACCCAGGGCAGAGGTCTGGCTCCTGCCCCGTCTCGACTGAATGCCCGGGGTCTGGGTTCCAGCTCTGTGAGCAGTGGTGCTGATGGTCCCCGGTCCCCTTGGCTGTGTGGTCTGAGGACAGCCTTTGTCCCACTGGAGGCCACTACTGAACCTGCGTGGGGTTTAAATGCGTTCCTCTTACCCTAGTGACGTCTCCCACATCACCTGAAGCCGCCCCCCCCCCCGGCTTGTCCTGAAGGAAAACACAGTCCCTCATCGTTCCCTCCCGTCTCGTTGACTCTCCCGCCCACCTGAGCCAATTGCTGTGGTCAAAGAAATGAAGGGCATTGGTGGGCTTTAGATAAGGGGGGAGGGGCTCACTCCTGGAGCCCAGGTGAGAGCAGTGTCAGCCCTCACTGCGCGGGCGGGAAAGGCGGGTCCTATCTAGGAGGGAGGCGGGGATCACGCAGAAGAGGCAGGCAGCGCAGATCCCTGGCCCTTACTATACGCTCAGTGAAGCTTGCGGCACCCGATACCCTGCAAAACACCACGGTGACACATCGATCCAGGTCCAAACCCTTCCAGCACATAAACAAGAGAGGTCTCCTTGCTGCAAAGTTAATGAAAGCAGGACTTCTCAATAGGTTTTCTAGTTACTAGTTTTAAAAACAGAAAAAGATGTTTTATTTGCTTTCATTCATTAGACAAATGAAAATAGACTATTACAAATGTACATGTTTCAGGTATAATAAGACTGATAAACCTAAGGGAATAATAGCACGAGCAGAAGCATGCACTAAGGCACTTCGTAAGGGCGCCATCTAGCCTGCTTTGCGGCTGCCCTCTGTCGAGACTTTGCAAGGGCAGGAGTGCACGGCACTGAACAGAGCTCCTAATGAGTGCCAGGCAGTCAGTCACTTCTGATATTCGAGCCCTCTGAAATCTTGGCCCAGGTGAATTTTCCATAGTTTCTACTCTCTAATGAGACCTTCACCCGACTTTGTTATTTTGTGGAAACACCTTGATTTCCTCCTTTGACTATGTCCCTCATTCCTCCCTGGAAGGCTCCCCTTTCTCCAGCCTGCAACTAGGATCAAATCCCACTCTCTCCAGGCAGCCTTCTCTAGGGGGCTGCAGCGCTGGGTCCTCGTCACCCCACGCCTCTGCATTCTCTTCCAGGTGTGTGTCGTACCCGGGAGATGCGTTCACACCTGCCACCACCCGCCCATGCCTCACTGGGGGCCTCAAATCCAGCATTTCCCAAACTGATCTTACTCTATTCAGTCCCCTCAAGACATCTGCCGAATTGTTGTTTCTCTGGGTTGTTGGTGTCACCCAATCAGCCATGTGAGGAGCTTGAGTTTCTCTCCACCTGACACCGACCCTCTCAGCTCCCTGTGTGCACGTGACCAGGTAATGTCAGCTCTGCTACCTCAGCACCACTCAGGGCACTGCTATCTACATCCCCACAGCATCCTTTACGTTCAAAATATTTGCAGCTTTTACTGATTTTTGTTCCAGTTTAAAAAGCAAAGCACACATGTTAAAGAACACTAAAAACATACCATAGTTTAAAAGTAAAATGATGAATCTATGTCACAACTGCTAGATAAGCCCCACTAACGGTTTTACTTGGACCATGCTGTACAGATGGTGGTGTGGGCTGAGTTTTTTTCTTCCTCACTACATTCTTTTATGAACATTTTCCTATGTTACTGAGATTCCTTCATTTGGCATTTTATGGTCACATAATATTCTATCATACTTTATTTCCCAGTTTTGGGACGTTTAATTTTTTGCTATTATAAAATAATACTGCATGAACAAATTTAGACTTAAATAGTTGTCCACATTTCTATTTTTTGGCTAGATTCCCAGAAATAGAATTAGTGGATTGAAATGAATAAATATCCTTAAGGCTCTCAATACTTGCCAAGGAAGGTGAAAGTTTTATCCCCACCAGCAGCATGAGAAAGTTCACATCTCAGTCTGAATCACTAATTTTCTGGGTGGGAAAGCTGGTTCTTTCACGTTTCAGTCCTTGACTAATGATGTTGAACCCTTATTGGTTGTTTTAGTCGATATTTCGTCTCCTGGCTCTGTTCCTGTCCTTTGTCCATTCCCGCGGGGAGGGGGTGGAGAGACCACAGTGTAAGAGCTCTTCCACACACACCTTTTGTTCTGTTTATAGTGAACACATTTCCCCAGTTGGTTCTTCGCCTTTTAATTCTGTTGAGGATTTTCTGTTGTATAATACAATAGCATGTTATTCTGTCAAAGTCTTTCACAACTTCTGATGACAAACCTTCAGGGCAAGAGGAAGGCTTTGAAGTCTTTGAAGCAGGTGCCCAAGATTAGGTTTCCTTCTGCAAAGGGTCACTCCGGCTGCTGTGCAGGGGATGGTTTGGAGAAGTGAAGGCGTAGTTTGGGGTCCACAGTGAGAGGCCACTTAGTGGCAAGAGTGGGCACCCAGCCCTCTGCCCGCCCACAGCCCAGCCCCTGGTGGGAACGCTTCCCTTCAGACACGCAGCATCCTTGCTTCATGACCCTCTGTAGCCTCACACAACCGTACATCCAGTCCGCTCACGTCCTGACCTCTTGGTTGGGGCCCTTAGGTCACCTCTTCATTCACACTTCAAGTGTATCTTCAGTAACTGCATTCACAAAGGTTCCCTTTATTTCTGGACTCTGGAAGTACCTTGCCCTAAACTCCTGCATATTTATAGCGTGTTGGTATCCGTATTTTGTTTTTTAAGCAGGTTTTTTTTTTTTTTTTGGCTGCGTTGGGTCTTCATAGCTGTGTGTGGGCTTTCTCTAGCTGTGGTGAGCGGGGGCTACTCTTCGTTGCAGTGCGCAGGCTTCTCATTGCGGTGGCTTCTCTTGTTGCGGAACACGGGCTCTAGGTGCACGGGCTTCAGTAGTTGTGGCTCCCGGGCTCTAGAGCACAGGCTCAGTAGTTGTGGCGCACGGGCTTAGTTGCTCTGCGGAAAGTGGGATCTTCCCGGACCAGGGCTCGAACCCATGTCCCCTGCATTGGCAGGCGGATTCTTAACCACTGCGCCACCAGGGAAGTCCCTGTATTTTGTTTTCAGAGGTACTGTAGTATATATGTGTTCATTTTGTTTATTGATGGTGGTGAGGTGATTCATGACTAAATCCCATATGATGAATTGTGAAATGTAAATATTTAAAAATTTAAATATTTAAAAATTTAAAAGTCAGCAGCAGAGGAACTATAAATAAGAAAATGCCAAGACAAGAAGAGAAAGAAAATAAATATGCTAAATTGTGTCACATCTGGCAGCTGATGTATTTCACCTCAGATTAAGCTCTGAGCTTCGCGCCAATGTTAACAGGTAGATGGAGGCGTTTATCTGCTTTATATTGTCCAAGGGGACTCAGTGCCCCTTCTTCCTAGGGACCTAAAGCCTGTTTTCTAGTGTTTTGCCCCGAAAGTAAATTTTCACTTGGGCTTCACTGAGCCATTAGGCTTCCTGAGCAATAAAGTGTGTGCTCCACTGCTGTGAGCAAACTCAGGGTGAGCTTCTGAGTCCTGTCCTTTGATGAAAGCTAAATCATCAAAACCCAAAAGACAACAGATGCAGCAAAGACCCTGGACCCTGGAGTAAGACTCCTCAAAGTGAGGCCTGAAGCTCCTCTGGAGGGGACACAAACGGCTCCCAAACTCAGTCTGTTATGGGCCTCTGGCACGCAATTCATGGGGTTTCAATTTGCATGCTGCTAAAAGCATTTTAGCCATTATTAAGAGGTTATGAAAATGTGGGATTTGTGAATTAAAGTCGTGTGTGCGACTGAGTTTGCTGAGGTTGATTCAGGATTCCTGGAGCCAGCGCTCTGTGCACACGGGAAGCAGCACTTGCTCATTTTCTGGCAGGACACTTTGTCATCAGTGTATCCCTTGGTGTTGTCCTGAGTTCAGCAGGCTTTTTTGCTCACCATACTCCTGGCTTCCTCATTATAAAGTGCTGTGGCTTAAACTTCATCGCCACCCTTTGCTTTGTTAGGGGTGGTGGAGTGGCCATCCATGTTTATCTGGTAATGCACGGGGGCATCCACAGATCCCTAACCTGTAAGCCAGTCCTCAGTTTGGACTGCAGATCCAGTTAGAACCAGCCTTACCAAGATTGCTAAAGCCTTCCTCTCTCCACCTTGAATGGGTGCATCCAGGGGTCCTTCCCCGGTTTATGCTGCCTGTGAGTTTGAGCTGTTTAAACACTTAAAACTTACAAGGGAAGTGGAGGGAAATCGAGGGACCGTTTTTAAATGCTGTAGGCCAGGGGTCCCCGACCCCCACGCCGAGGACCAGCATCGGTCCGCGGCCTTTTAGGGACTGGGCCACACGGCAGGAGGTGAGCGGCGGGCAAGCAAGCGAAGCTTCACCTGCTGCTCCCCGTCACTCGCATCACCGCCTGAACCATGAGCCCCAACCCTGCCCGTGGAAGAACTGTCTTCCATGAAACGCGTCCCCGGTGCCAAAAAGGCTGGGGACCGCTGCAGTGCAGGCAATTTTTTACTAATGTGAAATCATATGTCTAAGCTCATAAAAAAGCATGTTTATTTGGTAACTCTCTCTCTCTATTCTGTTATCACAAATGCCTCCTTTCTCAAGAACTCGAGAACTGGAGCAGTAACCACCAGGCCTTTTGCTTTCACCGTAGTGGCTGCCACCAGGAGCCTTGGCCCCATAGACCTAGGGGCATCACTGCGAACTTCAGGAGCCTCCTGGGAAAGCGAAGGCGTGACCTCCACTAAGAAGGGCAGGAATCACAGGTGGAAGGAAGGCAGCTGCCAGCAACTGAGCTTCCCTTGCAGTCCTTTTATATGTGAATTCTTCTCTCACCTGTCTATGGAATATCCATCCAGAGAGAATGCACTCGGAGCTCCTATTGCTGGAAACTCTGGAACCTCTACCATCAAAGTCTAGGCCAAATCCAGTCCTGGAGATGGACAGTGGTGATGGCTGCGCAATGATGTGAATGTTCTTAATGGTAAATTTTTATTATGTATAATTTACCAAAATGTTTAAAGGCCCCCAAATCTAGCATCCTGAGCACGAGAAGGCTGCATTGTGCCTTACTAATTTCAAAGCCACAGTACCTACAATTACACAACAGTATTCATAGACATTTTTAAAATATTGAACAAGATGCTTAAGACACAGATGCCTTCCATTCTATTTTCTTTCTCCATCCCTGTTTCCAAAAAACAGTACAAATAGGTTTGTGTGTATACAGGAGAAATGCAGCTCGAAAAAGCAGCGTCTGTGGAAGTTGTGGGGCTGCCCGCCCCGCCCACCTTACAGACCTGCTGTGCGCTTTTCTTTTCAGGCACAAAGCAGGCGGCGCCTCAGACCCCCCTCCAGTGACACAGACTGACCCTCTCCAACTTGGCAAGAGGTCCGCAGAATGGATTGTCCTAATCTGGTTTTGTTGCCCTGCGGAACACGATCATTCTTCACACACACACACACGTGCAAAGCTGTGAAACCACATTGCACAGGCAAGAATGGGGCTGCAAATAAGCAATTTCCTCTCAGGGTTCCTTGTCGTCAGTGGCCCTTTGATCACTTCCCTTCCCCCCTAGGGTCCCCTCCGCAGCCTCCATGGGATGCAGCTTTCATGGTGGGGACCAGTTACTAGAAAAGGACTCACCTTTCCCTGAACTTGGTATGCGCTCAGGGAGACAAGACTGGAACAAAAGGTTGTGCAATAGTGAAAAGCCTCACAAGAGGTATTCTTCTCCTCCCTGCCCCCTTAGGAGAGTCCGGGGATTGTGGGAGGAACGGAAACCTTAATGAAATGTTGGCTGGCTGGGCAGGTGGCTGAAAGGTCATGTTTGCTGTAAGGAGTGCTGGTCCTTCTGGGTTCAAGTCCTGATCAAAACTCCGGCCAAGATGCACAGTAGCTCACTGGGATGGAGCCCCATAGTCAGCTCGAGTATTTCAGATACCAAACGTTTTCTAAGTGGGTAAGTTTCTGCTTCACCCTGGAAGGCTTGGAATTAAATAACAGGGTGATGAAGCTCATCCATCCTTCGTCCTAATCCTTTTGTTAACTTTAGGAACCATCTCTGCCTATCTTTGTCAAATTATTTGATAACTTAGAGACTGAGATGAACCTTGGGTCTATTTGGGTTGAGCAATTTATTTTTAATTATGAATGTGATTTTTAGGTGGAAGGTCTAAAAAGTTTTCAAGCATTAACAGGACTTGGGATTCACACATCCCTGAGTCATATTTGTTGATTCACTGGAGTTGTTTCAAGTCCCACACAGCTCACAGCATCCATGCCTGCAGGGGGCACATCACCCCTGGCAGCAAAAGTCCTGGCCATCCTTCTCCCACGAGGAAAAGGAAGGAAATGCTCCTACGGAAACTTCTAGAAATCATTCTTAATTCTGGAGCTTTTCTTTTTCAAAAAAAACTGCTTTATTGAGGTGTAACTGATATGCCAAGAACTACACATTTTTAATAGGTACAATTTGGACAAATGCAAACACCTGTGATACCATCCTTATAATCAAGGTAACAGAACCAATACCTCCCAGAGTTTCCCTGTGCCTCTGTTGTTGTTGTTGTGTGTGTGTGAGTGTGTGTGGTAGGAACACGACATTAGATCTATCCCCTAACACACTCTGAAGTGTACAGCACAGTACTTTAACTACAGGCACTTTGTTGCACAGCAGATCTCTAGAAATCTTCCATCTGGCATAACTGAAATTTATACCCACTGGACCATAACTCTCCACATCCCCTCCCCCAGCCACCGGCACCCACCATTCTACTCTCTGCTTCCATGAGTTTGACTGTTTTAGATACTTTATATAAGTGGAATCATGCAGTATTTGTCTTTAGTGACTTATTTCACTTTGTGCTTATTAACGTAACATCCTCCAGGTCCATACATGTTGCTGCAAATGGCAGAATTTCCTTCTTGTTCAGGGCTGAATGATACCCCACTGTATGTATATACCACACTGTATCCATTCATCTGTCAATGGACACTTGGGTTCTTTCCTTCACTGTTGTGGATGAGGCTGCAGTGAACACAGGAGTGCAGATACCTCTTTGAGATACTGATTTTAATTCTTTTGGATAAATACCCAGAAGTGGGACTGCTGGATCATACAGTGGAACTAGTTTCAGTTTTCCAGTAAGTAAGACTTTCTTTCTCCATCTGTTGATACTTAAGGGCTTCGTGGATCATAACAGAGATAATTGTGCTGTGATGTATTTCCCAACTGGACGGGGCTGGATAGTGTCCCCTCAAAATTCACGTCCACCCAGAACCTGGGAATGGGAACTTATTTGGAAATAGAGACTTTGCATATATAATTAAACTGAGGTCATACTGGATTAGAGTGAGTCCTAAATCCCACATAACTGGTGTCCTTACAGGAAGGCCACGTGAAGACAGAGGCAGAGACTGGCGTGATGCAGCTGCAAGCTAAAGGCCTGCCAGCAACCCCAGAAGGTAGAAGGACGAGGAAAGACCCTCTCCTTCAGAGGGAGTGTGGCCCTGCCCACACTTTGATTTCAGACTTCCAGCCTCCAGAACTTGGGGAGAACAGATTTCTGTTGTTTTACGCCACCCAATGAGTGGTCCTTGGTTATGGCAGGTGTAGGAAACATAGACCAATATTTTCCCCACACCATGGAGGTTGTAAGTATCAAACCAGGTGAGAATCAGGGGGCCTTAGGGGCTGAGTGGAGCAGCTGCATGGACACTGCAGCAGGAGGCCCCTTGGCCACTCGCTGGACCCTCAGCGTGTGCTTCTGAAACGTCAAGCAAACCTCCCAGACTCTCCCAGATGCCTCTCAGGGGCAGAGCAGACCCAGTGCCGCATCAGAGATGTCGTTTTCAGCTGTCCCCGAGAAGGCCGGGGATGCAGCCCCGCCCAGAGCACGGGCGGGCCTCAGCCTGCTGGCATCCTCCTCTCCTAGACAGCTGTTAGCACACACTGTGGGTTCCTGTGAGGCCTGACCACAGGAAGGAACACATCTTTACTAGAAACAGCTGGATCAAGAGCCATCTTTGGAGAAATCCCTCAGGCAAAGAGGATACTAGTATTCCTACTGTTATCTATGATGTTTTGAGTTATGTGCTGAATACGTGGCACATAGCATATAGTTTAATCCTAACAATAAATTTATGAGGTAGAAATGTGTCCCCCATTTACAGATGAGAAAATTAAAGGTCAGACAAGTTAAGTAATTCAGGCTTAAGTAACCCAGGCCCAGGCTTAGAGGTTGTAGGAGGTGAAGCCAGAGTTTGAATAAATGTCTATGCGTTTTTCTTTAAGTCATGTGACACTCTGCATAGTTTCCTTCTCCCTTCTCTGGGGAAAAGGATGGGAAGAAATCATGTTTGAAGATATTCACCGCACTGCTTATCCTTGGTTTACATTAACTGATGTGCTCTGATACTATAGGTAGTTTTACTTCCAAACTTATGGATTATGTGTATATGAGGTGAAGACAGTTTGGTTCACAAGGGTTCCAACATGCAAGACTGGGTGGGGAGGAGGGGCCGGTGGGGTTGCTTTACACCAAAGAGGGGAGGGGGCTGGACTCACCTCCTGAGGGGCCATGTGGATGGAGCTGTGGTTGCCTTTCCAGCAGGTGGAAGGTGGTCTATTTGGAGATGCACATGTGACTGGATTTCTACAGAAAGTCACAGGTGAGAGCCAGGTGTGCATGTGGCTGCAGCATTACCAGCCCAGTTTGTGCAAAGACCCAAGAATGGGGGTTGAGAGCGATCACTGCGGGGAGGGTGAAGGAAACGTGAGGGTAGGTCAGGACCCTCACTTGGGTTCTGAACTCAATAGGCAGAGAAATCTAAGTAATACCTGAATTACATATAATGAATCCTACATAGAAGGGCAGAATTGTTTAAAACCCCAAAAACCTCAGGCAAAGAAACTCCATGTGTTCCATGTAAATGTGCCTCAGTTCTATAGGAAATCTGTCATGATCAGTAATTTCCCAAACCAAGTTCAATGTTCAAATCTGAGGCTGCTTCCAGTTTGGTGTCCAGGGTGAGGTCTTCTCTGGGCCCTTCGCAGGTCAGCTTGGGCACCATATTGATTCATTCAGACTCACGTCCATGTGAACAGGCAGTAAAGACAAAACCCAGGTCATGTCCTTTGCTGTAGATAGTTGTTTTTTTTTTTCAATTGTTCTTTTGAAAATAACAATAGTGCTGAATCTTCGGAATTCTTTAACTTTCCTAGTGATATTATTGAGGAAACAAAGTAAAATGCCGACGTACTCTGTGTGCCTTCTCCACTCAAACAGCTAGACAACGTTATCATCATTTGAGCGGCTTTCCCAGAGCCAATCCTTAACAAAATCGTGAATTAATATTACTACTCGTGCGTATCCTCCATACCTGTCTTTATAAGCCCCCTCCTCCACCACCACCCTCTCCACACAGGTGTCTGAGCCCATGTTTTGCTTCACAATGCAGTGGAAGGCTTTCAAACATAATAATCCACACCGAGGAGTAAGTGTGGAACAAGTAACTCGAGGTGTGCTCCCCAGAAGGGTGTTTGCATTCTATTTTCATTTTAAAGAATAAAATCATTTCTATTTTTAAAATATTTTCAGTATTTGCCTCTGAAAAACACAGTGAAAAAGGCAAGACTTAGAAGTAAAGAGTAAAGAAACTTTAATGGTGGGCAGGAGGGTGGGGAAAACACTTCTAAATCCTTCTGTCATTGCAGGTTATATAAGGCGGGAAGCAGGGACCCTGTGTGCATATAAAGTCAGCCCTGGCTGGTCCCGTCCTCAAGGAGGCAGGTTCCTGGTTCAGTCAGGAACATGCTAGAAACTGAGAAAAATTAGTAGTAGTGACATTTACTAAGCAGTTACAGTACCAGGCACTTTTCTGAGCACCTCAAATAGACCGTCTCAACACTGCAGTCAGGGGGGTACGATCATTAGTCCCATTTTACACTCAGACAGAAGGGAGGTAACATCCAAAGGTCTGATTCTAGTGATTGATGACTGTGGGGTCAGCCCCTAAGCACCGTATGCCGTACGGCATCTTGGGCCACTAAACCCCTGGGACTCCTCCTCTGGAAGTAGGTGTAGGATCAATACAATGTATTTTCTTCACAGTTCCAGCTCAACAATGAACTGAATTAGATCTTTGAAAGTGTTGCTCTGGCCTAAATTTCCTCTGTTCAATTTACTGTGTGGTTTCCCTTGCCTGATTAGACCCAGACTGATACAGAATTGGTACCAGAAGTGGGGTTTTAGTCTATGTGGACATATACCCCTGCTCCTGGAAGGATGTATCTGTTTTTTAGAGTTCAAAACGAGAAGGTGTTGGGGTCCCTGCTGGATGCAGAGAACTGTCTTCTCAGCTCGTCCTGGACACCGCCATTTCCAATGAGATTCCTAACATTTTCCTGACCGCGCATATCTCTACCCATTGAGTCCTCTGACGTTTCTGGAAGTTTGGGGTCCTCGTATGTTCCTCTTCTCCTACTCCAAGCTTCTCTGTCCCAGCTGGGCCAAGGCCTGCTGATGGGTAGTGATACCATCTTTCTCTGGTATTAAGTGTTTCAGCTTCCAATCATAAAATCATACCACATGAAGACTTTTCACTGGGAACAGGCTCAGCTAGCAGGTGGGTAGGTTCAGCAAAATACTACAAGTCATTTATCGAACTTTCTGGGCCAAGCACTTTTTGCCAGGAAATTTTTCCTTCTAATTTTTAAATCCATGTGCATCTCAAGGGAAATTTAATCCGTATGTTGCTCATCCATTCACACTTAACTCATCATTTTGTCATTTCGTAAGAGCTTCTGAGGTTCAAGAAGCCTTCTGTGTAATTTCATAAGCCTTTCTTTTTGTTCTTTAAACCATGTAAGCCACATTTTTTTAAACAAAAAAGAAAAAGAGCAAACAACCAGAGTTTTAAAAGACTCAAAATCGGTTGTACATTAAGAAAATGCCAAGATGCCTGGATGGCTTCTAGGCTTGTCCAGGGCACTGTACCTTCTTTACTTCTCAACCAGAATGTTGAGCAATGCTCTGGCTACTGGGAATGGAAAAATCGCAACTAATTTTTAAAAAATCAACACTTCCAAACCAGAAATGTTTAAATAAATAACATCTAAACTCCATCCGGCAAGACAGTAAAACACTCTCTAAATACAAACAAATCACACCTTTTAGAACTAGTTTCCTAGCTGAGGACAGTGCAACAAGCAATTTCCAGGTTTGGGGAAATGAATTTGACTAAATATACATCGTGGGGGAAGTAACGATCATATTAGTCCAAACAGCCGTAGTGAATTATTCTTTTTTCTCTCTCTGACTATTCAACTGCCCCCGACTCCATCACACATCTTCACAATTTTCCTCATTGTTGCAAAAATACAAGTCATGTGGAAAAATGCTGCCCAGTGATATTATCTGTACCACATGCAAAACACAGCTCCCAGGCAGAAGGGCTGCCGCACGGCTTGCGGTGGATCTGAAGCAGGGCTGCGCCCCCAGCACCCGCTCTCACACTCACCTCTTGGCTCCATCTCGTCCCCTGATTCCTGAGACCCCTCAGGTAGGAACCAGCTCTTTGGCCAAAACACCACTGATCTTGGCGACATGACTCCAGCACTGAATAAACTGGCATATGTGGCCGACTTCTGCCCTGCTATCGCTGACCATGTCAACGAGAAGGAACCCTGATTCCAATGGTCCCCTGAGAGATCTCTCACGGAGCGTCTCCGGTTTTATTACGCGTATTTGCGGACGTGTCTGACTCGTCCGCTAGGCTACGGCTGTGATAAGGGGCATCTGTGCCCCTCACCCCGACCCGGTGCCCCCACCATATGCAGCATATAACGGCACAACGTTAGTCTTGGTTGAACGAGCCCGTGACATCGATCACGAATGCCAGGTGAACTGCAGAACCAAGCATCCAGGTAGCTACTAGTAGGTCGCAGTGAAGAGCATTCAGGCCTGGGAAACGCACATGTCAAGTGCTCCTGCCTAGCAAGTCTCACTGCTGAGTCCACCCGCGAGTCCATTTAGGTTTGGGGAACAGCGGCGAGCAACGCAGGGCCAGGCGGCTTGGGAGGGGCTGCTGGGAGCCTCCACCTCCCTCACCCAGAGGTCAACTGGCCGAGAGGAAGGAAAGGTGGGCGGGACCCAGAGCCACGGGGCTGTGGTTTGGAACGTCCCGTGTTGCCATCGACCCTCTGGGGGCCCTGGTGGAAGGTGAGGCAGGTAAGAGTGCAGTGCTCAGCGCGCGTTCAGCACGTGGCAAGGGTTAATCTAGGTGGGAAGTTAAATAGCAGACCTGGTGCTTCATCCCCGATCCACACTCACGATGTGTGATGAGGGCGAAACGGTCCAGACCCCCAAAAGAGGCCGCGCCCACTGCGTTGCCGGACCCGCTCCAATCCCGGATCTCCCCGACTGGACTTCTTAGTCCTGAGGGGAGACTGCAAGATAAACCAGCAGTACGGACCGCGGAGAGAAAGGCAACCAGAACCCAGAGCATCTGTGTGCCTGAACGAATCCCTCCTTCCCCCCAAACACAGTGGTCCCACCAGGTGAGAGGAGGGAGGGGAGCAGTGTGCAAACACGACCTGCAGACCTGGCGGCGGCGCTGAGGCTGCTGGAGATCGTGGAGGCGCCCACGCAGAGACAGCGCTTTCCCCAGAACAGGCAACTGTGCTGCACGGCACCAGGGCATCCGTCTTCTGGGGGAGGGGCGTGGGGGGAAAAGGACTTCGGGGGTGTGCATTTAAAAATTGTGTTTCTTCCCCAAACTTTCAAAAAACTTTGAATGAAAAAAGCCTCTTTCGTCAAATTTTTGACTCCCAAATTTGACTCCCACTTAGTCACCACTCGGGGGACCACAGGAAAGAGGTCTGGGTTCTGGGGACCCAGTCACAACCTGTTTGAGACCCCGCAGTCTAAGTGGTCTGCTCAGCACAGAGTTGGCTGGCGGCAGAGTTAGAGCCCCGAGCCAGGCATCCTTCATTTTCCACCTTTCACGTGATGTCTCTGAAATTTTCAACTATACTATTTTTTGAAAATACAGCACACATCTAACTCAATTTGAATCACATGGGTTTGTCTGAATCTCGCAAAGAAACCTAAAGTGGATACAAACTACTTAGTCTTAATGTTGCTGTAATGGATTTCGTGTAAAATGCCCTTTCACACAGCTGAGAGGAACAGAGTGATTAACCCACGTCAAGCGTGACTGGTCTCCCTCTGATCACAACCACATTAACGGATCAGATTAACTGAACAAGACAACGTGCCAGGTTTTGTTTAAGAAAATTACTGCAAACGTGTTCAGCGGTGGGGTCTCTGGAGATAACTGGAAAGAACAGAGCGAAGAACACAGGGGAAGGATACACCCACGGAGGGAGGGAAGACGGTGCCAGATACGGCGTCGAAATTACAAGGTTTATACATGCCCTTGTGTGGGGTATAATCACACAGCTCTGCGGGGACTACACGGCAGGGGCTGTAAGCTGCACGTCTATGCAGCGGCTCACCACTAGATGGAAGTGTACACCAAATAAAAAAGCCAAGCCAGCCCGAGAACTGGAAGTTTTAGGTGTGTATGTTGTGATTTTCCAGACTTAACTAAGATTCCAAATTGCATGTTAATATCTCTTTTAAAAATCCATAGGTGAACGTAGGTGAGCATAAGGTGGGAGCTGCAGCAAAGAAAGGTAAAGATCACAGTCTGGTTACTAAGAACCGGGGCCCACAAGTAACAGGTGCAAACCTGTGTGTGTGGTGGTTTTGACGGTGGGCTTTGGGGGAGGGTGGCCTCTCGGAATCGCCTGGAAGCCCCTTGGAGGGACTGGAGACTAGCTTCGAATTGTGGAGGTAGGATCTGTGGGTCGCATGCGGTGATTGGTGACAGTCACCATTTTACAAGCCTCCTTGGGTTGTTCCAATTCGCCCTTCTCTCACATCGTGTGCCTGCAGCCCAGGGAAATGCCAGGTGAGTGGCTGTGTCCTGCTGAGCTCTTAGCCCTGGCGTGTGCTGTGTATGCAGATACACGGATGTGTGTGTGTGCTGAGAGGGAGGACAGAAGGGCTAAACGAACTAACCCATCATGTCCTATGGTCTGATATCTACCTGTTTCCACGTCTGCATCTACTTCTATACAGATACGTTCCAAGACCCCAGTGGATCCTTGAAACCCAAGGTAGTACCGGACCCCATATATACGATGTCTTTTCCTGTACATACATACCTATTTAATTTATAAATTAGGCACAGTAAGAGATGAACAACAACTAATAATAAAATAGAACTATTACGATATGCTGTAATGAAAGTTATGTGAATATGGTCTCTCTTTCAAAATATCTTGTTATACAAATTTAATGCCTTTTTCATCTTAACTAAGCACTTATCATGGACTGTGGCCATAACTTTTGCAGTTTGAGGTGTGACAGCAAAATGGTACAGATTTCTTCTTCCTTCTTCACAATTTCACAGACAGAAGATTCATTTTTACCATAGATCTTAGCAACCTCTGCATATGATTTTTTTTTCTTTCCTTATGAAGTCAAGAACTTTTACCTTTATGCTTTTTAAAGGAAGCACTTTACTTCCAAATTGCCAGCATCACTCCTCTGGCACTTTGGGGCCATTATTAAGTAAACAGGGTCACCTGAACACCAGCACTGTGATATCTCAACAGTCCACCTAATGACTGAGGGCTGCTGAGTGCCTAACAGGCGGGACGCACCAGACGAAGGGATGAGTCACGTGCCGAGGGGGATGGAGAGAAAACGTTTCATCAGGCTCCTCAGAAAAGATTATTCAAAACTTATGAATCGTTTATTTCTGGAGTTTTCCATTTAATATGTCTGCATCAAGGTTGACCGTGGGTAACTGAAACCTCAAAAAGTGAAACCACAGATAAGGGGGCCCAAAAGTATCTGTATCTACATAGAGGAATGACAGAAATTACTAAGTTTAACTACGAGATTTTATGTATTTCATGTACCTTTATGTGTGTGTTTATTCGTCTCCTCAAATAGTTACTGGAAGCCTATGATGAGCTATACACACTGTGCCAAGGAAACTGTAAAGACAATAACATCGCATTCATCTCTGTCAATAATTATAGTGTAGACAGCCTGAAACCGCTCTTGTCACAAACTGAAAGTGTTAGATAAAATGTTTTTTAAATCCTTGTATGTGCAAAGCTGAGCTCACGAGTGAAATCCTAGGCAGGAGTGTGGACCCCAGCTGCCCCTGGAGCCCCGGAGCTGGAGCAGCCCTAACAGTGTCTGCTACTGCTGAGGGTTTAGTGACCATCCAGGAAGTCCGGAGACAGGCCTTGGGCTCACCCACGTGAAGTGAGTGGAGGTACGAGGCCCCCACATAAACCCAGAGCCCAGAAGGTGCTCAGTGAGGCTGAACAGGAAGAAAATCAGACCCGCAAATGAACACAAATGGGAACACTTCATGGTGGCCTCGGTTCCTTGAGGGGAAAATACGCGTCCAGTGAAACTCTATAATCATGGGCTGGCCTGGTTTGGGGTTCAAATTTACGCTATGAGCACAAGCTAAACAAGAAAATTGTTTTACAAATATTGTATATTAATGCATGTATGTGGAATCTAGAAAAATGATACAGATGAACCTAGTTTCAGGGCAAGAAGAGAGGCGTAGACATAGAGAATGGATGTGTGGACACAGTGGGGTAAGGGGAGGGTGGGATGAATTGGGAAATTAGGTTTGACATAAATACACTACCACGTGTAAAACAGATAGCGAGGGGGAACCTGTGGCATAGCACCGGGAACTCAGCTCGGTACTCCGTGATGCCTTAGATGGGTGGCATGGAGGGGTGGGAGGGAGACACAGAGCAAGGGGATATATGTATACATATAACTGATTCACTTCGTTGTACAGCAGAAACTAACACAACACTGTAAAGCAACTATACTCCAATAAAAAAGAAAACTGTTTTAAAGCATTGCCAGATTGGTAGCACCAACAATCAGCTGAAGACCATTACAAGGCAGCTTAAAAGTTATGGAGGGGGACCTGAGTGTCAGACACACAGGAAAGAGTGCTGTGTGAGGATGGAGGCAGAGAGTGGAGGGATGCAGCCACAAGCCCAGGAACACCCGGCGCCACCAGGAGCTGGAAGAGGCAGGAAGGATCATCCCCTGCAGCCTTCGGAGGGATTGTGGCCCTGTGACACCTTGATTTTGGACTTTTGGCCTCCAGGGCTGTCAGTGCATAAACGTCTGATTTGTAAGTTACCAAGTTGTGGTGCTTTGTTACAGATGCCCCAGGGCACCCATACATCAAGAAAGAGTTAGCAGTTCCTGACTTTCAACCCCGCGCAACCTCCAAGCCAGTCAGAAGAAGACTAGAGTCTGTAGCCCCCACGTGGGCATGACCACAGTTAATCTCACAGGAATGGGACGCTGTGTGTCTCCTTCACGGCTGTATTAATCCTCTCTCTAACCACATCACAATTTCCTCTCTTAGAAGTAGTGTCAGGATAAAGGCCCCTCTGGCTCACTTTTTACAGCACCAAACACAACACTAGTGAATGAATGATTAGGAAAGCCCGTGACTGTACCAATGAGAAGAACAGTAATATTTATGAAATCAAAGTTTGTAGAACTATTTTATTTGCCCAAATTAAACAAAGGAGAATCTGTACACAAATACATTGGCGGTTCAAATGGTGACAAGTTGTGATTGTTAATGTCCATGGTGGGGCAACTCAAGACGCTACAAGACTGCCGAATCCTGCCAAAAGGCAGTTTCAAAACCTAAATATCCATAGCGGGATCTGACTGCAAGAAACCAGAAGGTTTTAACTCAGGAATGTGGTTTTTGCCCCCATCACAGCCCTTTTGAGATGACTATATGAGAACTCCGTGAATGTCTTTAGCACAAGCTTCCATTGGAATTTTAAACAATCAGTATGATGTGCTGCTGATGATTATAATTCAGTGACACAAATTAGATGAGCCTCTGATGTCTTTGAAATGTAGTGTGTTAATGGTACATACAGGTTAAAAAATACAGATATGGAACACCAGGATTTACATGAAATTATCACAAGACTTCGATGGAGTCCTGGACCGATTCAAAAGAGCAAGTTTCATATGAAGCTGTCTCCTTCTCTTTGAAGGTGGCTTGATCTCTGCACAGTCACCTATGAATTATATTACAGATAAGGTAATTAAAAGGACTGCAGTATGGGGAAAAAAAGTTGTGGAGGATAGAAAGAAAGCTCTAACATACATTTAACTGGAGTTCCCGAAGGAGAGGAACACTAAAGACAAACTAGTTGAGTACTTGAAAGGCATCAATCCTCAGGTTTAGGAAATACAAAAAACCTCAGGTAGAATATGTGAGTAATTACAACAACCACACTTATAAACATGGCAGAGATCAAGCAATAAAGCAAAAGTCCTCCCATCACAGACAACTCTTTACCACAGTTTCAGAGCCCTGACCTTGCATACATTTTGTGTATTTTCCATGAATTCAGGGTCAATGCTGCCTGTGTGATACCCAAGAAAACCCAACAAGAGAGGTGAAATAGTAAGGAATGAGATTTTGTGGGGAAGGGTTCCACAAGCCACGGTAATATCTAGTAGCTCTTGTCCCTTTGGGATTGACATCACCCCTGCAGAGAACGCATGATCCATGATGCATGTCACTGGGCAACACTGCTTACTGAGAAGTACGGGTTACAGGGACCAGAGAGAAGTCCCAGATAATTAATTGTTTGCACAAACTGCTATTTATCCAAAAGCGCACCCTTGGTAGCTGTCTCCTAACGTGTTCGGTCATGTGCAGCACATCCCTGAGCAGGAACATTCCCATTTCTTGGTAAAATATCAATACACTGGTCACCACAGAAGAAAAACAAACAGTTCTGGATACCCTGGTTTGCCTCTTCTGTGGGGACTGGGGGGCCAGCAAGCCTGGAGGGAGAGCCCTAGGTCACGAGGTACCTTTCGAGCTGCTAACCCATCAAGGCACACACTAGGAGACCCAGATAAAACCGACACTTCCCTGGGCTTCTCCTGTTCTCAGTGCAGGAGAGGATCTCAGAACTTCTCTTCCTTTCCCCACCCAGCCTCCTCCAATCAGAACACTACCTGGTATCGAGAAACTCTAAGGACCACCTAGACCAATGGCCCAGGAACCTTTCCTCACAGGGGACCCAAGAGGCTTATGATTTCTTTCACTCATTTAATCCTTCTCTCCCTCCCCACAAGCACTCCCAAGCGCTGGCTCTGTGCTGGGTGCTGAGGATCCAAGGACACCCTAAGAGATGGGCCCCTACAAGCATTTCCTGAGCACTTGCTCTGTTCTGATGAGGTAGGAGATAGATGGGCCCTTGGGCTGGACAGCTGGTATTTGTCAAGTGGACTAAAATTGAAGCTTCATTCTCACTCAGACACTCCAAAGACAAAGCTAGTGGCAGAAGCTGAGCTGTGCTGAAGTAAAGAGATAAGATGACCACTCCTGAGGTCAAGGAAAACTTCCCCATCTGCACGTGCACAGGAAGGCTCCTTGAGGGTCAAAAAGGGAGGGGGCGCCACCCCATAATCAGTGTGGACATGCACCCCAAAGGCCTCTGCAGTGGGATCCATCTTCGCAAAAAGTTGCACACGCATCTTGGGGAGGGTCTTAGGACCAACCAGGTGTGAAAAATGAAACAATTGGCCAAAAGGTAAACAAAGCCCCGGAAGGACTGTCCTACATAAGGGATTTCAATCACCTCTTCACTGTGCTCCTCCTCGTTAGAGAGGACTCCCACACCCTTTCTCTCTGGTTGTGTATTTCTGCCGAGCTTCTGACTTAAGTCAATAAACGGCTTCTCTGTGTGCTCTCCCATACGTTGTGCTGTGTCTCTAATAATAAACTCTGTACCTGTTTTTACAGTTTTTGCCTCCTTGAAACATTCTTCCTTTCAAACGGAGCAAGAGTCAGGGAAACTTTGCCTCCAGCATCTAGCCCCTGGTGGTCTAGCCGCTAGGCTTCCTGGTTTTCATCCAGGCTACCCAGGTCCAGTTCCTGGGCAGGGAACCGAGATCTTTCTTCAGGACCGCTCACTGCTGCCTCTCTGAGATCACTGGGTGCTGGGGACCCATGGGTACCCTAAGAGATGGTGGCCAGCACAACGCAGGGTGATGACTCCTTCAGACGGCAAGTTCGAACCACTGTCTCCCAGTGACCTTAGCCAAATGTAATTTAAGGAATCATTTACAAGGAAACAAGAGGGGCTCTGTGTTATTTTGCCAATAAAAAATTATCTCACAGACTTTTAATCCAGCAGAGTACAGAGATTGCTGTTTCTTGTTTTCCAGTGGATGGCAGCAAACCCTGGAAACATGACCCCTTAGGAAAATAAGACAGAAAGGTGGCCTTGGCTGTTTGTCTATGACACTTACTTTTTAGGCAGGAAAACTGTAGATAGATAGATGGGGGAGGGAGTGAGAAATGACCAATAACAGATCAATGGCCTTGGGATGATGGCTTCAGCTATTTAAGTCATGTTTTAAATCCTCAATTTTTGACTGTACTATGTTTAGACCTCATGAGAAGTTAATGAGTTTTGTCAGGAACCACTTTTCTTCACTCTCCTTGTACGAAAACATTAAAACCACCATTAATGACGTGCCATGCATGTTCACTGATTGTACCAAATACAACAGGCAGTGGAGGCGGCTGTGTGGGGGGGGGTTCAACGGGAACTCTCTACCTTCTGCTCAGTTTTGCTGTGAACCTGAAATTGCTCTCAAAAACAAGCTTATTAATTGCTTTAAGAACAGACACAATTACAGGTTACTCCTTTTCCTCTGTATATACTGCCATGGTCTCCAGCGTGTCCCTGGGTGTAGAGGGAACCTTCCTGCTATGCTCTGAGAAGCAGCTAGAAAGGCGGAGGATGAGATAGCAACCCCTCCCCTCACCCGTGAGACAGTTAAAAGGATACATGGGGTGTGAGTCATGACGTAATGACATTAGATCCCTGTTATTTTAGAAATAACGCCATCTAAAGTTGAAGAGCTGGGCTTCCCTGGTGGTGCAGTGGTTAAGAATCCACCCGCCAGTGCAGGGGACACCGGTTCGAGCCCTGATCCAGGAAGATCCCACATGCCGCGGAGCAACTAAGCCCATGTGCCACAACTACTGAGCCTGTGCTCTAGAGCCCGCGAGCCACAACTACTGAGCCCGCGTGCCGCAACTACTGAAGCCCGCGCACCTAGAGCCCGCGCTCCACAACAAGAGGAAGCCACCGCAATGAGAAGCCCACGCACCGCAACGAAGAGTAGTCCCCGCTCACAACTAGAGAAAGCCCGCACGCAGCAACGAAGACCCAACGCAGCCAAAAATAAATAAATAAAATAAATTTATTTAAAAAAAAAAAGCTGAAGAGCTGCCCTTATTTTCAAATTGAGAAAGAAACAAGGGAACTAATTTGTATATTTCTGAAGGGATCTGCATCTGGTACCAGCAGGCAGGTCTAAACAATGTTTCAGTTTTATTCATCATCCCCTGTCCCAGACTATCTTAATCCCTTTTGAATTTTAGAAGAAAACAGGAAACTCTCCTCCCCTCCACCATTTTCTTTCTAGTAGATTGTTTTCTTAAAGTAGCAAACCTTGAACATGTTCTAAGACTAGCGGCTGACAGCCATGGATAGTATTTTCAGCCCCTTTTAATGTTCTGAAAATGTGTCACCCATTGTGTTCTGTAAAGGGTTTTGATTTTCTGTCTCATTTTAAGAATGTCTGGAAGGACTCTTGCAAACAATACGAGAGCAGCATTACATTACGGCAGTTCAACATTTAAAGTAGTTTTCTTTTTTTTATGTTCTGTCTTTGTACCTCTTTTGAGATGTACTGGCTCATGTCAATGATAAGTTCATATCAGAGCTTCAGGTATGGATGGATCTGGGGCTCAAAGGCATCAAAGGATGCAGGTGCTTGTTGTCACTCAGCTCTGTATCCCCCTGATGGTGTCAGGAGGTGAGGCCTTTGAGAGGTGATTAGGTCATGAGGGGGGAACCAAAGACCTCCTGCATAAAACCTCACCAGGGCTGCTTTCCCCGCACCTTACGAGGTAAAAGGGGCCCCAGCAAACAGCACAGACTGCCTGTGTGAGCCCTTGGCGGCCCTGGTTAAGAGAAGATGCTGACATAGCTGGCGATCAGCCTTGCCAGCTCCTCCGCGAGGCCAAGCGCTCATGCTCATCCTGGACTCCAGCCCTCGTTCCCGTCTGTAAGGTTCAGAGTTTGTGCCCCTGTCTCCAGCTTCCTCTGTCCTCTACAGGCAGCTGTATCTGCAGCCCTGCCCAGCACCTCTAGCCGCTCACAGGGCACCCTCTTGTGAGTGTCCAGCCTCACCCTTCCCAGAAATAATCCAGGGGAATTGCCCTGCGTCTCCATCATGTCCAAACTGAAGACCTGTCCCCACTGCAGGGCGATGATTCTGTCCAAGGGAAGGCTGACCATGATACACAACACAGGGCTCTTGCTTGTGAGTTATACTCTCTTTTTTACCTGCACTGAATCATCTGTAACAACCATGTGCTGTTCTATAATGGTCTCATGTTATACCAGTCTCCCCACTTAGGCAGAAGACGCTTATAGAGTAGAGGACACACACGTTAAACGGGTTGACGTTTACATTTCTTTAACTTCATTTTGAAATAACCACTCACTTGCAAAGGGTTGCAGAAAGAACATAAAGTCCTTCTGAAAAGTCCTTCCGCCTCCCCAAATGTTACACAGCTGCAGTACAATGATCAAGATCAGGAAATCAACACTGATACAACTACCTTAACTCCTGAGTCACTATTCAAAATTTTCCAAAAATTCTCCCACTAATGTCCTTTTTCTGGCTCAGGATCACGTATTACCTTTACTTGTCAAACCTTCATAGAAGTCGACGTTTTTGACCACTAAGTGCTGGGCCTGCTCCTAAGTCAGACTCTTTCCAGACATCTCATTTCATCTTCACAATTTTGTTAGTTTGGCTTCTGTTATGGTCAACACTTAACTGATGGCCAGAATGAGGCTCAGAGAAGTTAATGATCTTGACAGAGGTCACACAGCAATCAACTGCGGTGCTAGTGTTTGAACCAGATCCATCCTTCTCAGGAGCCTGAACTCCTCACTTTATGTGTCCATACAGCTGGGCAGCCAGATCACAGATAACGGCCCCATCCCGCCTTCCTTCATGTCTTTCTCTTGTCCCAGGAAGCCACATGTTAATATACTCCAGAGCATGCAGCACTGTGACAAATGTACAGTAGGAGTTCGGTAAAGGATCTCCACGTGCAGTTGAACATTACAGGTACTTTTTCTTAACTTAAATAGGGTTTGGAATTGCAGCAACCTGAATACCATGCTCTAGCTTCTAGCTTCAAAAATTGTGCTATGTGGACTCTGAAATTTGTTTCTCAGCATATAGTCACTTGGTGCTTGGTTCACTCATTGATTGCTTTCGGTTCAAAGTTGACAATAAAAATTCTTTGTTTGTGGCTTGAGTTTTCTCAGTGGAGCCCAACTGATGTATGCATGGCCCTGGTCAACCTTGCCTACCACTCTGTTGCCTTCTTGACTTGTACTTCAGGGACTAATTATACATTTGCAGCACCTCCTGGATGACAGAAGTTTCAAAGAATTCTCTGAGAATAAAATATGGCTTGACTAACTACAAGTTGGTTCAATACGACAGCTGATTTAGGAACTATGTACCGAAAGAGTATTTGCCAGTGGAGGTCTGTCTCTGGAGGAATATCATATGTCTCTCTCTGTGTGACATGTTTAACCTGTTTTGTAGCAATTTGGGTGAGGCCAGAAAAGACATGTTTATCAAATCTGCAGATGACAGACTTACGAGATGTGGCTCACATGATAAATGACAGACTCGAACTACAAAGGCCCCAACAGGCTAGAACACTTGACCGAAACCACAAGATGAAATTCAACAGAGATACATGTCAAGGCCTGCATCTAGGATCCAAAAATCAATTGCACAAGTACTGGATAGGGAAAACCTAGATTTATAGCTGTTCATGTGGAAAAGACATGGGAAGAGTCTCAACAGACCACAAACTCGACAAGCAGCCAAGTGCAGATCGGTCTACTGTGAAAGGGACCACCATCGGTACCATGTCCATAGAGGAAGAATACACAGGACAAAATAAGTAATGGTTCCACTGTGCTCGGGCAGAGGCCACACAACATCGGGAGGATTATGCTCAATTTGGAGGGCCACATTTTAGGATGGAAACACTAGAAAACACTTATACATGGCTGTCCCAGACTTTGAAGTGTCCTAAAACTGACACCATAAGAAGGAAAAACCCTTCAACGGGTCCTCATCAGCCAGATGAGTGGCTCTGAGCCTGGTTAAGTATCAAAAACACCCGGGAAGCTTTATAAGTTTCATAACTGGGGGGATTCTGATGCAGAATCTAGACATCTGCATGGTAAAAAGATTTCCAGCTGTTTCTGATGAATAGCTAGGACTTAGAGTCACTGACCTAAGGAATAAAGTCTGAACTCCTTAGCTTGGATTTCAGAGAAGTATAGGTTCGAGACCACCCTCCTACCTAACTTCCACTCTCCACTTGTTGTGGGTTGAATTGTGTACTCCTAAAAGACATGTTGGAGTCCTATCCCACCCCTCAGTTCCCGTGGATGAATGTGACTTCATTTGGAAATAGGGTCTCTGCAGATGCAATCAAGTTAAGATGAGGTCATCCTCCACTAGGGCGGGCCCAATCCAACATGACTGGTATCCTCAGAAGAGGAGAAAACAGAGACACACAAGCACAGAGGGAAGGTGGCCATGTGAAGACAGAGGCAGGGATCAGAGGGACGCTGCCAGGAGCCCAGGGACGCCTGGAACCACTGGAAGCCGCAAGAGGTGAGGAGGAATCCTCCCCGAGAGCCTTCAGGGGCAGCAGGGCTCTGCCCACAGCTGAGTCGTAGACTTCTGGCCTCCAGGGCTGTGAGACGGTAGAATTCTGTTGTTGAAGCTGCCCGGTGTGTGACACTCCATTACAGCGGCCAGGGAACTAAGACAGCCCTCTGTGTAGGGTCCTCACACCACAAAAGCGAGCTCCTCCTGGCCCCTGCACAGGTCCTGCCAGTCCCTCCTGGCTTCGCCCACACGGTCTCTCAGCCGCCCCAGCCCCACGTGTCTGAGTCCTGCTGACTTTCCACACTCCTGCTCCCACGTGCTTCCTCCATAAAGCCACACAGACACCACTGCCCAGACCCCCCAAAAGCAGCACCTCATCAGGTCGGAGCCCTTGCATTTGGGGTCTCTGCTGCAGCACACTCGCCGTGTCCTAGCTGAAATAGGACACACCCGGTTGTCCCTACAGAGCCGTGAGATGCAGAGGACAGACTCCATGACCATCGTTTCAGTAACCAAAGCACCCGGTACTGTGCTTTACACATAACACACATGTAGTAAATATTTATTAAAAGCCTGGAAACATATGAGAATGCGTACAGAGGAGACGACGAAAAAGACACATAATAGCTACCCTGAGATGTTTAACCATCAGCTGGGCACGAATGTGGGCATGTTTTTATTTTTGTGGTCCCAGAACTGAAAGGAACTCAGAGAAGCAAAATGAACCTCCTCGCAACCCCGAGCGTACAAGAATTAAACAAATTGCCTAGAGAAAGGATGAGCTTTCTGGGTTTGGAAGCATAAGGCAGAAAGAGTTGATGTTTGGTCAGGGCTTCTGGCAGTTGAATTTATAAGCCAAAGTTCTGAGGAGAGTTCCAGAGGATAATATACATTTGGGAGATATTTGTGTGTGGATCAGATTTAAAAAGTTGAGCCTGGGTGAAAGCACCTGGAGAGACAGGTATGTGAAGAGGGGAGGAGAGAGAAAAGATCCACGAGAGGACAGAGCTGGGAGGGGGCCTTGCAGCATTTGGTGGTGGGAAAGGCGAGGAGTAGGTGAAGGAGAGAGACGCAGGAGGCGAGCGTGGTTGGCTGTGTCTGCCACACCCAGCACTCCATCACTTCTTAGGTCTCCTCTCTGAGGTCATCTGATCCAGAGGGCTCCCTGGCCCACACTGCTACTCCCCGCCCCGTGGTGGGCACCCCTGGGCTGTCTCTGCCCTGCTGTTCTGTGCAGGCAGCCTGCAGGCACGGTCACGTAGCACGGGGACCCACAGATCTGTGCCATGAGTGCAAGCATGCTGCCTAACTTAGGGGACAGCACTCAGCTGCCAGAATTTAGATATTTTATTGCTGAAAAATACTGCTGTTAGCAACTTGAAAAAAAACCTCTGAGGTCATGATCCTCTCCCACATTTTGACTAGAGATGACATTTAATGGTGATCAGGTCCAGTACACTAGTATCAGTTTAATTTTCACTTGTTCATTAATTCATTCTACAAAGATTGAGACCCGCTGTGAACCAGCAGATGTAATATGTGCTGGGGATAAACAGTGTGAAACAGAAGCAGGCCCTGCACCTGCCCTCGGCCAGCTTCCAGTCCAGTGCATAGAGAGATGTTTTATAAAACCAGAAAAATACCTTTGTGGTTACAAATTTCGACACGTGCCATGCAGAAAAGGCATAGGGCACTCTGAGGGATATAATTAATGTGTAGTCCTTTCTGAAGAGGCCCCACTTCAACAGAGACCTACAGGAGGACACCAGTACATGTTTGCCAGACTGTGCGGCTCATTCCGAGGTCTTCAGGAGGTCGATCCACTGGCTGAGTCCAGGAGTTTGGTGCAAAATCAACTGCAGCCACCTTCTCGGTGTAAAAATAGCATCTCCCTCTGCTTACGGAGTCGGGTTGCTCAGCAACCTGGTTTTTTCCTATTTCTTTTTGAATCTCCCCATACACTAATTTTTCATTGGCCCCTTGGGTAATTAATCTGGAAGGGCTGATTGGTCAGAACAATCTGATGAGTCATGCTGGCGAGAGCGAAGGGGACTGTGATGCCACGAGGGAGGGAAGCAGGACTCCTACAGGCCTGCTGCAGATGCCAACCACCTGGGCCAAACCCGGGGGCCTGCCACCCCAGCCTCAGGCTGGAGGGAGCCACAGGGAGGTTTTCAGAGACACACGGGGGTCTTTCTAGGTAGCACTCAAGAGCAAAGACATCCAACCATGGGGCACGAAGTCACCTCTCTCTCCTGCACACACACACCTAATAGGAAAGGACGAGGGACTGAAGCTGAAGACCTTTCTTACAAGCCCAGTGAGTACTGATTAGTAACAGAAAAAAGAGTACAGGACAAATCAGTGACAAAGTTTAATCCTCCTTCCAAACTCCATTCTCAAGGCCGAATTCAATCACTGATCTGCAAAGCAAAACTGCGAACTTCACCTTTCTTCGGCACCTTACATACACACAGTTGGTTACCAGATAGCACAGCAAACATTACATGGAAGAAATACTCAATATTCCCTGGACTAACCAGAATATTGGCAACAGAGTCTGGTTAAAGTTTTGAGCAAGCTAATGATTAAAGCCAGGCACAGGCCCTCCCTTACTTGGCAGAGAGATCGTGTTTCAGATCACCGTCACTGGGCCTGGTTGACAGCAAAGTGGGAAGCCCTGGGTGGGAGTGGGGGATCTAGAGGGTTAAAGCCCCAGTGTGGTCCACAGCTGCACACATGCTGAACTGTCAACCTAATTCTTGATGGACAGGCTTTGGTGAATCCACAAGGGAAACATTCACCCAGCTGGAAGCACCTTCTCCATAGGGATGGGGCCCTGTTATCATTTTCTGTCACACATCTCCAGCACCTAGCCAGGTGCCCAGCATGACAGTGATGTTCCCTAAATACTAGTCGGATGAACTGATGCACGCACGAACGAACTGACCTCCACACCAAACAGCAAAGGACGGGCTTTCTTTCCTGTTATTCCTGACTCTATCTCTTCAAATTCACTTTGCAGAGCAATTCATCTAACATATAACAAAGGACCATATCCTCCTCTGTTGTAAGACATCCAGTGGCTCCCATGCACACAGAGTAAAGCCCAAGGTCCTCAGCAAAACTACAGTCCTGCACAGCCTGCCTCCACCACCCTCACCCCTCCCCACACCACACCTTTTGCTGTCCACCCTCCACCAGTGCAGAATGGCCCTGCACACTGATTTGTGCAGCTGTGTCCTGATTTTGGCTCTCTTCTCTGCTTGGAACGGCCTCCTGACTCTCTCAGCTGTTCCTTTAAGTCTCAACCTAGAAACCCCCTCTGCCAGGGGTCCTCCCCTTTCTGTGCTGTGGTGCCCTGCTCGGGCTTTCCTACTCAGCCTTAGAAATCATCAGAGGGCATTAAGATAATCAACTTTTCTTGCTACCTCTCTGCCATATGGTGTGTCTCCCCAGAGGGGACATGTTTCGCTTCTTTCTTTGTTCCCAAGGCCAAGCACAGTCCTGTCACATAAAACTGTGCAAAGGTATTAGCTGATCTGATATTCATTGTTGAAGTCTGACTACTTACAGATATTTGTACATTCTGTAGTCAAAGCTGCTTTCCAAACAGTCTCAGTCTGTTATTAACAATCGATCATCCTTCTTCTTACGTCATTTGTGTGAGCTGTTGAAAAGTCGTCAATATTTATTTCCAAATTGAATAAAACAAAGATGAGTCTTTTTTTTTCAGTAAGTGCATTGGCCACATATGCAGATTACACTTCTGTCTCATAAGCTCATGGTCTTTCCAGAATCTTTGTTCAGGGAAACCCACCCCATCTCATCAGAGATCCACAAAATGTACGGCATGATTTGAATCTGGGCTTCAGTGGCTGAACGTTATGTGATGCTGAAATATCTAAGAAGTAAGACAGCTTCTGGGAAATGAATATTTTCCTTTGATTTGTGTTTCTGGCTTTAGTCTCAAACTATCAGTTGACTAATTGATTTTTATCCAAACTGATTGGTGGGTTTTGGCATCATATGCATAGATAGCTCACCTTGAAGTATGTTCTTTTTCTTGTACTTTGCTTGATATCATGTGAACGCGTGATGCTCCCTCACAGAACTTGCTCTCCTGCAGTGGTCTGTGTTCCCTGTCAGAGACAGTTATCTGTGGCAGAGTTGGCTGCATGACCACTGGAATTTGTGTCCTCCATTCATAGAAGAGAGTTCTAAAAAGTGGCCTCCCACCAGGGATATTTCCCAGCCTTACTTTGCATCCAGAGGCGGCCTCACGGATGGCCCTTGCCAATGGAATGTGAGTCGAAGCACCAAGTGTCCTTTCTGGACCAAAACGTACAAACAGATGTGCTTTCTCCATACTTTTTCTCCTTCCACAGTCTGAGTGCAGATATATGGGTTCCTGGGGATGGCAGGCTGGGATGAAAGGTGCCTAGGTCCCTGAATCTCTGAGCGGCAGAAATCTGCCTGGATCAGGAACACACTGTCATGTGAACCAGAAATAAACTTCTATTGTATTTGAGCCTTTTTTTGGTGGCCTGTTTCTTACAGCAACAAGCGTCAAGGTCACTAGTACCCTATCAAATTGAGCAAAGGAGAAACATAGGTCATTTTGACACTCTTTCCTCATGTCCTATATTTAATTCACTACCAAGTCCTGTTGCTTTACTTCCTAAGTAAAATTGAGGTAGGGTGAAGGAGAGTCATAGGATGTTGATGAACTAGATGGGGTCTAGTTTTTATAGAATTTTATAAGAAGTAGTAAGGTAAAGAGTTTGAATATTCATTCTTGTGCATTGGGATCCCATTGGAGAGTATTAATCAATTGAGTTTTATATGGTTTCCGTTTCCAAAAATTGACTGCTCTGACTACACTATGGTAGGACAAGAGAAAAGGACAGAAACCAGAAGGAAGGCTACTTCAGACAGAAGCTGGACAAGGCTTTCAGTAGTGGACATGGGGAGAAGGGGTGGATTTAAGATTGATTCTGGCAGTAAAGACATTAGGATTTCTTTAAAGTTTGAATGTCATAGGTAAAGGAAGGAGAGAAATCAAAGATGGCTACTAGTTTTGGTTGGAGGTTCATGCCATTTATTGAGATGTATAAGCCTGGAAGAGAAAAAAAGCAATTGGAGTACAAAGCGAGAATTCTCCTTTGGACATGTTAAGTGTGAGATTTCAATTAGACACCCACGTGGAGAGGCCCAGAAAACTTTGCATGTTATAGTCTGATACTCACTGAAAAGATGAAAGGTGCAGGTAAAATTTTGGAAATTACTTTCATAAAGATAATATTTAAAACCGTCATTTTGGATGAGATCACTTAGGGAGAAAGTGTAGATACAGATAAAGGCTGGGTACTCCAACACTTGGCAAAGAGAGAAGACTGAGAACAACAGCTAGAAAACAGGAGGTGATATGTCACAGGAGCCAAGAGAAGAGCACACTTCAAAGAAGAGGAAGTGGTCAACGATGTTGAAATGCTGTTGAGGAGTCAAGAAGAGGGCAGAGACGTGAGCCCTGGACTTGGAAGATGCGGTCACTAGGGAGCTTCGTAAGGACAGTCCTCGCAGTCCAGAGATGAAAGCTGATGCAACAGGCTAGGAGACAATCCAGGCTGAGGAAGTGGGGACGGAAACGTCTGCTTCCAAGGGGGAGGAGAGGAGGAGGAAGTAAGTAGCTGGAGGTGATTATGGGATTCAGGAGGGTTGTTTTATTAAAGATGAAAGATACAAGAGCATGTTCTATGCTGAAGGGAATGATCAAGTCTAGGGAATCACTGGTGGTAAAGAGGAGAGGAATTGCAAGACGAAGTCTTGAGAAGAGAGAGGCAGTGAGGTCCTGAACACCAGAGGAGGGGCAAGGGGATCTCACCTGTCTTAACAGAAGGGAACAAAGGGACCTCTACGGGTGTGGATGTACGCCAAGTCAGGAAAAAGATAAGGAAGTCTCTGTGATGGATTCTATTTTTGCAGTAAACTATGAAGGGAGGTCACTGGCCAAGAGTAAGGAAAACTAAGAAGTAACTCATAATTGAAATTAATACCTAATGATGTAAGATATAATGACTTGCTTTAATTTTTCAAAATATAATCCCACTCAATATTTTTACCTATTTATGACATTATTTTGGTCCCTGATTTTGGAGAATCTCTCTAAGGGGACTATCTCAGGTTCCAAGTTTCTTTGGATGGCAAGGACCTCCTATACTCTAGATTATTAAACAAACAAATGTAAATGTAAGTAAAAGAGGTGTTATTTTTTTACTTTACCTGTCCTCTAAATGAGAGTGTTTAAATTTCCATTAATTTCACTTACTTTTTTTCACTTAGTACTTCATTTGTGCATAACCATGGAATCTCACCCCAAAAGAAGTTAACCCCACGAGTCATGTACTATCTTTTTCCTCTTTTCCATCAGCATGAAATCTGTCCCATTCAAAGACTTCCACGGAATCATGACTACCACAGAATAATTTATGTCACTAATTAATTAATGGGTTTGGGGTTTTGTATGCTATTTTAGCTCTTCTTTCACATATGTGGCTAAATTCTTTCATCCTCTTTAGATACAAATGTTTCACATCTTTCATTATTTTATTCACCACCCTTATGAGCTTTTGTGTAATAGAATGTGTCTACTTACTGTATAAAAGGAAATGCCACCACCACCCAATTTCCAAACTACCATGATGTTGATGTTTGTGAGGAATGTTGTGCCTTTTACCCAAAGCTGAATGTCTTCACTACAAAATTCTTTTACTTTTTGAGAGTAATAATAATTTCATAATAAAACCTTACTAATTTCAACCAATAGAGGAGAATCATTTGAAATGTTGAAAAGACTACATTTTAGAATATTTGTAAAGAAATGATATTACTTTGTACTCATGTCTATAAAATCTACACAAGAGGCTGTTTTAAGTACTAGACAGAATTAAATTGTTATTCCCAAGCAACTCAGTCCTTAACAGTTACATGTGTTAATCTCTCTTTAAGAAACATAAGAACCTTGCCAATACTTACTGATTTTATTAACACATTTTATCAATTGTCAATGTCATGGCTATACGTGTAAGAAGTCTAAAACATAAACGTGTATATCATATCCTGAGTTTGCTATTTTCCCATACCACCCCCTCCCTCCCTCAATAAGCCCGACAGTGCCATGAGGTGGTCAGTGGTGACAGAGACACCTTCCTGTGCTCCCCTGAAGAGGCCTGTTCTGGACCCCTCCACCTCGACTCCCACCCCTCCACCTCCACTCCCACCCCTCCACCTCCTCTCCCACCCCTCCCCCCTCCGTAGTGAGCTGTCCCAGGCCCCACTGGACTGCTGCCGACATACTGTATGTGGGTGAAACATTTCAGTAGATTATGTGACGGTGGGTAATCCTGTTGAGTTGTATGAACCAGGACCAGGAGGACTCAAGACACTTGGCCAAGCTCAGGCCACACGCACCCGGAACAATCCCCAGTGTCTGCAATCCTTAGACCCAGGCACACACCGCGCTGGCAATGACTTCCAAATGACAGTCTTACCCAAGTCCCAGAGGACAATGAAGAGATGGGTTCTAGCTGTGCAAACATTTCATAAGAAAGGAGTTGTGATCTCAGAATAAATCCAGTCACACATTTTTTAAATTCATCAACCAATAAATGAATCATTTTGGGGACATTTAAAGTACAAATACTTTCATCTCAGTCTTTTTGAGATCTCTTAAAATATTTTTGGAATTTATTTAATCACGGGGAGGGGCTGGTCAGGGGGTTCAGAAAGAGCCCATCACACATTTCCCATCAGACAACAGGGTCCTGAAAGGCAGCAACACTGTCTTGCAGCCCCTGCAAACATGCTCCATGACTGGTAAAGAAGAGTATTTATGCCCCACAAATATTAGATTTCCTCCCTCAGGACCAGGATGCTCCAGGAACCACTCAGGTACCCCCATCCTCTCAGTTTACAGTGAAGAAACCGTGGCTGGAAGAGGTGAAGTGATTTGACCAAGTCACACAGTAGCTTAGAGTGCAAGTAAACACATTTACTTTATTTAGCAAAGAAGGGTCTGGAAACTAGTGCTGGTAAAGTCCTGATGCACCAGAGGTATTTTATGATTCCTCAGCCAACCATCCAAATATTTGTTCTGCTAAACTTCCACCACACAGCTTTGAAGTTGTGGCTTACGGACTGTCAGTGAGACTCGGTTCCTTACCTCCGCTTCTTTCCTTCTTCTTCATCCCGTTTCTCAACCAGTAAGACAGGTTTGCTATTAAGACTGGAGAGTAAGCATGGACATGGGTCCAGGATGGAGGCTCCAGCCCAGGAAACCAGTAGTGCTACCAGCGAGGCACAGACGTCCTCATCCATGGCTAAGGCTCATCTTCTGGCGGAGGTGAAGGAAAAGCCCGGTGAAAGGTTCTAAATCAAGAGGCTAGGGAACTAACAGGCTGGGCCTGGAAATCTCTGACTCCAGAATGAAGCTCGCTCACAGGCAGAAGGAAAACCAGTCGGCTGGTTAGAGGAAAGTCTTCAGTTCTGCCACTTAAACTAACAAACTAACAAAAGTACCTGTCAGGTTTGGGGACAGCACGAGGAACCCTCAGAAGACTGGGATCAACCTTCCCACAAGTTTTGTTCTAACAAGAGGAGGAAGCCTCCTAAATACCTGGGAGAGAAGGAACAAGAACCAGGTAAAAAGTAAGATGAGGTTTGCAGGCCCAGGCAATCTTCATGAAAATTACTGGGAAAAGACAAGGCGGATGGACTGAAGCTGTTGATGGGAGGTTCTGTTTCCTGTGGGAGCTACTGTGCCACTAGACTTGAAAAACTGGGTAAAGCCATGGTGTTTGGTTTGATTTGACCTTTCTCAGGTGGAGCATTTAACAGGCACCTGCAGGGCTCTCCCTGGACCCCAGAGAGCGCGGACTAACAAATCACTGTTAGCAACAGCTTCACAGCTCGGGTTAAGAAATGGTAGGGGAAAAGGTAGATTCTCCATTTGCAGCAGATGAGGAAACCAGGAGGCACTGTTTTCTGAGCAGAAGTCAAAGACAGCAGCCACATGGCAGACTTAAAATGTCTTGGGCCATTTTGAAGAAATACAGGGAAAAGAGCAATGATCATAAGGAAAGCAGAGTGCTTAATTTTCCTTGGGAGTTGCTTATTACAAATGTGGATTCCATTGCCAGCTGGGGTCCAGGAACCCTTGCAAACAGGCAAGGGGAATGAGGAAGTTTTGACGCACAACCTGCACATGATAAACCGGTGAGAAATTTCAGTGAAACCTGGAGGTGCTGCCAATGCACGTGACACACTTGTTAGCTCACAGTGGGGTTTAAGATGCCATTTTTCACGGTGAAAGGCAGTCTGCCTAAAGGTAGACAGAAGATGTTATCCGAGAACCTGGAAACTCCAGTGTCACAATCTACTGACGGGAGATGGCTTTGAATTGAGCAGGGATTTTCCAAGGGAGAGTCTTGATAAACTGTACGCTTTTAACAGCAGCCTGGAGAAACTGAACCAGAACGCTGCTCTTTTCTCCCTTCTGATTCCCCCACTACCACCTTCCTCTACATACCACAGGCCATCTGCTGTAATCTGTAACTGGTGACAACAGAGCAGGTGTAAACTGTAGGAGAGTTACCAGGTCCTGCAAACTCCGCATTTCCTTAGGACAATAGCTGTTTGGATTGTAAGCTGACCAAATAGATGCATTTGGGATTTGGGGTCGTGGTTCCCATGCGGAAATGAGGGTCTGGAGAAAGCTGGCTTCTCTACCTTGATACAAAGCTTTATCTCGATAATTCATTGGAGTGTCGAGAAAATGGAACACAAAAGTCTCAGAGTTGTGTTGGAATTTGGAAGCAGCAGAAGGATCCACATCTGTTCCAGGGAAAACGAATTTTGCTGCAGGTTCTGAAGAAGGTCCTGACTTTACCAGAAGGCACTCTCACTAAGGCCCTCTGGTCAGGACCAGCCAGACAGAGGAAAAAGAGGACGGGAGGAAAGATGCTTTTCAGTTATTGTAGGATTTTAATTACTCCGTGAATAGGTCTTGAGTTGACGATGGGAGGCAGCTGGATGAGAAATTTTACAAAGTTATAATAAATTTTTATGATTGCTCACCTTGTCGGCTGCTGTCTGCTGGGCAAGGATACCATCCCTTCGGGCAAACAGGAAATAAAACAGAAAATGGCTTCAAGATAAGATTAACTGAAGCGGTGGCTTGATACTTTACAAAGGTGTCGGGAGCAACACTGAAAAGGCATCTATAACTGGCCACCTCCTTGGTTCCAGGTGGAAGCTGGTGCAGGCTGACCCGAGAAGCCCACCAATTGCTCCTCCGGGCCTGCACGAGGCTCCCAAGGCTGGGCCTTGGTCCCGAAGGATGGAATCCACCCAGGAGCTTGTGGTGGAACTCTCCTGCCATTCCAAGACCTCACTTGAGAAGGCCAGCCAAGGCCACAACTGGCCACAGGCTGGCCAACAAGCCCCCCAAGGTTAATGGGAAGAGAGCAAAGGAAGGCACCGATGCTTTGCCCCCGACCAGCATTCTCCAAGACGGGGGTCCCACCTGCTCTATGAAGTGCAAGTGGGTGCAGGTGGTGGTGCTCCGGGAAGAGGGGACCCTCCAGCGGGCACAGCCCCGAGTGCCTCCTCTTAGAAGCCTCCCTGTGTCTCCTCTCTCTTCTCTGCTGCTGGACCTTGGGATGAAACTCCCATCTGGGGGGCCCCACCATCCACCTGGGGTTCCGCCCCGCCCCGGGGGAGTCAGGAAGGGGTTGGCTGCCTCAGCTCCTCTCACGCCAGGGCTTTTGGGAGAGTCGGTCCCCCTGTGGCTGCTCTTGGCATCCCAGGGCTGAGACCCTGGGGACCCCGCGCGGGGAGACTCCCGGTTAAAGCGAGTCACAGCCTCTCGAATCTGCGCAGTGTAGCATCGACCTGTCACCTCGGGGTGGAGGGTCAGATGCATTCACGTCATGGACAGGAGTAAAGCAGGGCCCAGCGCACAGGGAGCTGGAAGTTGGCGACTGTCACCACAGCACGGTAAATGTAAGGATCGCTCTGCGCCTGTCCTCCCCTGAATAACTTTTTTAAAATTGGACTCTAGGGCTTCCCTGGTGGCGCAGTGGTTGGGAGTCCGCCTGCCGATGCAGGGGACACGGGTTCGTGCCCCGGTCCGGGAGGATCCCACATGCCGCGGAGCGGCTGGGCCCATGAGCCATGGCCGCTGAGCCTGCGCGTCCGGAGCCTGCGCTCCGCAATGGGAGAGGCCGCAGCAGTGAGAGGCCCGCGTACCGCAAAAAGAAAAAAACTGGACTCTACTTAATGTGCCATGCTGTGTCAGTTCCAGGTGTACCGCAAAGGGATTCAGTGATACCCATATACATTCTTCAGATTCTCTGCCATTACAGGTCCCTACAGGATACTGAGCTCCCCGTGCCATACAGCAGGTCCTTGCTGTTTACCTATTTTATATGTAGCAGCGCCGACCCCCTTCTTCAAGCCAACGCTGGGTCTCTCTGAACGACCCCCAGGTAGTCCCCCCTCGTTCCTGAAGGGTTTCCTCCTTCAAACACGACCCCTGTCCAGATCCCTGCGCTGTGACGACGGCCCTCTCAGCGAGGGCTCCTCAGTCCGTGTCTTCTCCTCCCGCCGCCTTGCGGCCCTCACTACCATCCCCCCCCGGCCCCCGGCGCCCCGCCGTCCACACCACCTCACTGCCGGTCCCCCCGCCCCGACTCCCGCCGGCGCCACCCACTGCCCGCCGCAGCTCTCCCGACACCAGGGTCTCCTCCGTCCACCTCGGGCTGCATTCCTCTCCTCAGCCGCCCTACCGTCACCGGGGAAGCCCATTAACACGTCCCGGGAAATAAAACCAGAATCTGGATAATAAAATAGAATCTAACCTTTTTTTTTTTTTTTCTTTTCCTTTGTGCTTAGTCTTCTGTCACTTGCTCACAGGGCACCGTGCACTGTGAGAGGCCTCGCTCCGGGCCCTTCAGACATAAGCTCCTCCCTGAGAAGCCGCCCCTCAGCTCCGAAGCATGCGGAGAGGAGGCCAACACTGCAACTCAAGATGGCGGCCGGAAGGGCGCAGAGAGGCTGCGCACTGGATCTGGGGGCGAGCGGCGGCCCCGCCCCTCGAGAGCCCCGCCCCTCCTCTCCCCGCTGACTGGGTCCCTATAAAGCGGCTCTGCCCCAGGCCTGTCGGGAAGTGTGTGCTCTAGAGCTGGCGCCTTTCTCTTGTTTGATCAAAGGTTAAAGCTCTCCTTTCCTTCTGAACCGAACCCGTCTCCCATTGGCGCAAGCGACACCAGGCAGGAGGACCCTGGTTGGGGCCCGACTGGAAAGTGTCAGGTAACGCGACACTTCCACCCGGTCCCTGTGACTGACCACGGCTGGCAGCCGCCCGTGTCCAGCTCCCCGGGCCCATCCCTGGCTCTGCTCTCAGTGGTCACGGCTTCTGTGTGGTGCTGCTGGACGGGCCTCACCGTGGGTCACCAGCCCCGGGGGGAGGGGGGCTCCCACCGCTCACAGCACCCCCACACTTCCGCCCTCCTCCAGACCTTCTGCATCCCGTTCTCTCCTCCCTCCAGCGTGCGTGGCCTCTGTCACTGGTCGCCGGGCTTCCTGTGCCCTCGGGGCCTCGGCCTCTCAGGCGTCCTCTCTTCCCTCTAGTCCCTCCCACGTCCCCACACTGCCAGGTCCACCATGGACACCCGGTCCCCATCGCACCAGGGTCCAGCAGCAGTGGGCACAGCTCAGCACGCGCAGTTGAAGGGCTTTGCTCACTCGAAGTCCGGGACGGGCTGCTCCCCTGTTATCCCTCCTCCCCTGCGTCCACCCCGTCCCAATCCCTTCCTGCTGCCCCCTATCATCAGAGCTCGTAAACTCAGGGCCCTGACCCTGGAACCGCTTCCCTTTCCTGTCTTGACCCCTCCCTGTCCCCTGGCTTCAAATAACATCGGTGCTGGTGACTCCATGTTTAATTTTCCACCTGAGCCTCAACCCTGAACCGCAGACCCAGACATCCCACTGCAAGCCCAGCTGTGCTCAAACCTGCACCCCTGACACACTTCCTCCAGGCTTCCCATGTTGTCAGTGGGAGATCCTTTCTCCTCGTTGCCCAGGACTTCAATCCCGGAGTCCTCCTGACCCGCCCTCTCTCACCACCACACGAGGCCCCTGCAATCCTGGTGCCTGATGGCTTCACGGTGTGCCCAGTGCCCCCGACACCGCCCCCCACCATGGCCGTTGCTGCTCTGAGGGAGGCATCACCTCCACAGAGTCAGGAGCCTCACAGCAGCCTTCCAGGCAACCCCAGCTCATCTCTGAGGACTCTCCCCTCACTGGCTGCTCGCCTCTGCAGCATTCCTCGGCTAGGGATCCACACAGCTTGCTCCCACCAGACCCAATTTTGAGCACTTGCTCCCCCATACGTCCCCAAACACATGCACTTAATAGCTCCCTTCCCTGCTTTATTTTTTTCTTGGTACTGATCACTGTTTTAAAAATGTACTTGTTTATTTTCTCTTTTCTCTACTAGAATGTAAGCCTCAGGCAGGGATTTTACTCTCGTTTTCTCTTTACTATGTCCCCAGTGTCTTGAGCAGTGTCTTGGCATGGGCTAGATGCTCCACAAACATGTGTCGAGTGAAAGATGTGATGTGACGTGAAGTGATGTGATGTGACATGATAGGACAATCCCATCTTGGATTGAGACCCAATCCAAGGTGACCAAGAGTGGGCATTACTCAAGGATGTGCTGAACCTTTAATGAGTGGGGTGTTGGTGACAAGGTAATCCACTTGGGCAGAAGACTCAGGAAGCCAGAGACAGTGCCCGGGAGCTAAAGGGATGACATGTTTACATTCAGACTCTCCCGGACGAACAGATGGGAATATTTTGATTGCTCATCGGATAGTCAGATGGCATCTAAATAAATTGCTGATAAATTTGCTAAGTACAGTGCCTTCTATTTGGAAGATTCACAAAGCAACTGACGTACGTAGTGTCTGCCAGTTTAAAACAATACTGCCAGAATAAAAACTGTATTTGAAAATTTCTTTTAATAACATCTTGGGGTTTTTTAAAAGTCTAATTTGGTTCTTCAAAGGAGATAAAGCTTTAGTTCCTAGTAAAATGAATTTACTTCCTCAATTTCTTTATTCACATATACTAGAAGATCCTATAACTACACTGCAGTTAAAAATTGCAAAAAATAATTTCCAAATTTTGCAAATAAAACCTAACATGCATTTACAGTGTTACACTTTGCAAAGCCAAAGAAAAATAATGTAGATTTTGGGATAAGGACACTTGGATTTGAATTGCTGATAAGACATCCTAGCTATTCAGAGCCTTGGTTTCATCATCTGAAAAATGGGAATCCTGATGTGCACCTTGCAGGGCTACTGTAAGGACTAGAACGGGTATAATTACAGTAACTGTCAGAGAGCCCTGCATGCAGCACATGCTCCAGAGTGGTGCTAACAGTCAATTACTAAAAAACAAAACAAAACAGCCTATCTAATCTTGATGCTATTAAAGGATTTTTAAGAATTCTGATGCTATTACAACTCAAAAATTCTCATAACTCTAGAAACCCAAAACATCAACAAAAGCCATGAACAAATCCTTTTTTATTCAAATGAGTCAACTTACTCATGGAAAACATAAAAGGTTCCTGTTGCATTATTCCCTGAACACTTTCACAAAGAACGGGGCTCCTAAAATGGCATGCAAGGACCTTGTTACATAACTCCATCTGAGTTTCTCAAAATTACATAATTTAGGTTTTTTTCCCCAAAAATGACTTTAGAATCATAGACTTTCCCTAAACAAATGATCTTGTTCTACAGATGAGGACTTGAAGACCAGCTCCCATCTGGTTGTACAAGCAAGACCTGGCATAGTCTCTGGACTAAGTCATGACTCTGTCATCGGCACTGTGACTGGGGCAGCCAGTAAAGAGATGAATAAACCATGGAAAGGAGAGTCCAGGCCTATAACATCCTTTCAAGTGAGGCCTCGCCCACCTCTGGTTCCCTGGCACCAGCGTTCCTGTATTGCAAATGTTCTCCATATGTGGCTCACCCACCAGGAGCAGAGAACTGCATGGGACATGAGACCCTGGCTTACCCTCCAAATCTGCACAGCCTAGAAGGGATGGCAGGTCACACACCTGGAGAAAGCATCACACCAACGTGCATGGTCAGTGCCACGTGAGGAGGGTAAAAGCCAGTGTTTGAAGAGCCCGTGGGGGAGCGGGGATCATTTCTAGGTGCTTAGAGGAAGCTCTCAAGGGACAGGAAGTGAGCAGTATCTTCTCTCTGGGAGAGGTCTGCCCTTGCTTCCACATGGCTCATCACTGGATCTTCCAGCGGGTGTGAAGACTTTATATCTATTCACACACAGTCGGTCCTCATCAGTCACGGATTCCATATCTGCGAGTGAACTCACCTACTCGCTAAAATTTATTTGTTACCCCAAGTCAGTACTTGTGGTGCTTTTGCTCATTTGTGGACACATGCAGAGAGGAGAGAAATTTGAGTCTCCTGATTGATGCATGCTTTCCCAGCTGAGGTTGAATAAGGCCACACTCTGCCTTCTTGTTTCAGCTCGTACTGTAAATAAGTACCCCTTCTGGAGTCTGTTTAGTGCCACATTTTCCATATTTTTGTGTTTTGTGTGTGTGTGTGCAATTTCACTGTTTAGAATCGCTCCCAAGTCCAATGCTGAAGTGCTGTGTAGTGATTTATGGGGAAAATACATTTGTTAGATAAACTGTTCAGGCATGAGTTACAGTGCATTTGGCTATGAGTTCAGTGTCAACGAAACAACAGTGTATATTAAATAAGGTGTCTTTAAACAGAAACACACATGAAATAAGGTTTTGTATTTATAAGTGAACATAAATGTGTGACCAGAGGCTGGCAGAAACCTAAACCTGTATTTCCCCTGGGAGCAGTGGTTCGGTGTTCACTGCTTCCATGTTTGTGGTGACTACAGAACAGAACTACCATGACAAGGAGAATTGACTGTATGTATATATAGATGCACTTATACATAGATATGCACATATGCATGTACATGTGACTACATAAACATGCATGGGAAGATATGGCATGTAGCTCAGGTCACGGTTTCATGAAAGGAGACTGTCATGGTTCAATAAACTATATTGTGAAACCTGGAAATCTCAGGAGATGGGAAGTGAAATCTAAAAGAAATGCATCAGGAGTCTGTGCATAAATCATGCATCAGTGGCCCAAATCCAGGATAAGACATGAGTGAGAAGTGCCATGTCTGTGTTTCTCTTAGCTTTGCAGGGAGATTTTGTATCTTCCTTATAACAACTCCAACTTCATCAAGACTGTTTTTTTTTTTTGTGCGGTACGCGGGCCTCTCACTGTTGTGGCCTCTCCCGTTGTGAAGCACAGGCTCCGGACGCGCAGGCTCAGCGGCCATGGCTCACGGGCCCAGCCGCTCCGCGGCATGTGGGATCTTCCCAGACCGGGGCACGAACCCATGTCCCCTGCATCGGCAGGCGGACTCTCAACCACTGCGCCACCAGGGAAACCCAAGAGCTTCTTTTAATGCAGCTAGATGATAATACTTTTCTCAAATTTTCAATATTCTAAATGTATATATATATTTTTTTTTCCTGTACTCGGGCCTCTCACTGTTGTGGCCTCTCCCGTTGCAGAGCACAGGCTCTGGACACGCAGGCTCACCATCATGGCTCACGGGCCCAGCCACTCTGCGGCATGTGGGATCTTCCCAGACCGGGGCACAAACCCGCATCCCCTGCATCGGCAGGCAGACTCAACCACTGTGCCACCAAGGAAGCCCTATTCTAAATATTTTAAGTGTCACAAATTATTTGTCTCTAAATAGTTGATATTAACAAACTTTAAATGTTAATGTTTTAAACAAAACACCCCCCCCAATACATGCATCTCTATTGACATGAGCATTTAAAAAAAGGAGGCTTTTCCAACTGTCAACATTTTAAAGCAGTGTTATCAGTTTTGAGGTTCCCATAGCAACATGTTCCATTGCCTAGGTGACAGTGATCTTATGATGTCACCAGTGAGCTAAACTAACTTGGAAAACAAACAGACATTTCCTCCTGAGTGTCCCCACATCTCAAAGTTGCCTCCAAGCCTTAGACGGTCAACGTACCAAGTGCAGCTTCGTCAAGAGTTATGAGGACATTTCATAAACATGATTCCAGGATTTGACCTGTTAAAGCATCTTTCATCTTCAAGGGGTTTACAACACTAAACAAGTTGCCCTTCATGTTATCCCATGGAGATTTCTCCCAGCTGCAGAACAGATGCCAGAATGAAGGCACAGCATCTTGGGGGAATATGCTGCAGCTGCACAAAGGCATAAGGCAGGGGGTGAAATGGAAGATGTCAAGTGACACTGTCACCAACTCAGGCAGTAGGAGCCACTCTGGAAAAAGTTGATGAGGTACATGAACCAAGGCCAGTTTCTCCTTTCTCAAACCAAGTGATAGCCAAAATGTAGGAAGATACACCCATCTTGGTTTCATTCTATTAATAGTTCCATGAGTATGTAATCTCATCCAGGAAGTTATCCTACACGCACATGTGTGGAAGAGATAGTTATACGAGTGGGGAGTATTTTAGAGTGCATTTAGGACCAGAAACCTAGACTTGGAAAAGGATTCCATGTTCTTTTCCAATTCGTCTCACAACTGGTTTGTTTGAATGACAGATGTGGTCAGGATGCTTCTAGCGAAAAAGTGAAATTTAGAGAACGGAATGTCAGTCCTGATTTCAAGGCACAGAAACACTGTCCTGTTGCATATTTTTCTTCCAAAATAATCAAATATGATTTAAGCACTTTATTATTCACCCAAAGGGGGCTTTTAACAAACAGCATGGAGCTCTAAGTTGAAAATGTACAATTGCAGAGTACGTCCAAAGCCAACTTTCTTTGGCAAAAGGAAAATGTGTGCTCTAACTGCTCATGTTCAACCAGAAGTGTGAGAACCAGGCTTAGAGGATGAGGCCCAGCCTCCCAGGCCAGCCAGACATTAGGTTGGACAAGTGTAAGGCTGAGGCTGAGAGAGAAGACGGGGTCTCTTCTCTCAAATTGTAATGATTAGGAAAAAAAAGTGAATTTTAAGAAAATTATAAAATAGAATGAGAAATAATTTGAGAATAAGACAAGAAAATATTATGAAATCCCAAAACCTGATATAGACCATATATTCCATGTGAAGGCTAGAATGAAGAGTTACAAATCACAGCAGGCTAAAGAAGGAGGGTAGGCCTTCCCACCCCGCCTGCAGCTTGTCACACTTCGGGCCATGTTTTCTCTACAGCAGAGAAGCAGCGAGACAACAGAACCGAGGAAGGTATAAGACACTTCACCTGCCTACTGTAGAGCACTGTTACCTCTTTGGTGATTCCTATTTCCAGTGACCTGGCCAACCCTCAAAGGCTCCTGCACGGTGAGGCCCCCGGGCATTGCACATAAAATCAGATAGCACAAGGCTGCATCATTGGACCCCATGGTCCAATGTGCTCTGCTTTTGCTTTCCTAAAAGCCAAGATTACTGCTACAAGCCTAGGTCATGGCCACGCACATACTTCAAAGCTTCTCCAGCTTGTTTCTTCAATACATCACTCAGTCTGCTCAGACACCGGGGCTCAAAGATCGGAGCACCTTTGACATGTTGATGACTATTGTTTTTAGCTCCTATTTTTTTATTGTACTTCTGAAACAATCCAAAGTCTGAGACAATCCTGGAATTAAAATGTATGAGTCCACAAGAAAAAGACATTTTGGTGTGAAGGTAATGCTTTGTCCAGCTGTGCCATTAGGTCTGAACACTAAGTCTTTAAATTAAGATGTAAACTATAACAATCAGTGCGTAATGACTTTTGCACAAGGTGGCATTGCTATGGGAACATTAATTTGGGAATGTATAATGATTCTGCTTTAAATATTCTTTAAAAATATATTGTCAGCAATTGTGGGAATTAATGCCAGTTTCTAATTTGCAATCTGTTGATCTAAACATGTTTCTGCAAAATCTGCCAGTAACAAAAACATAAAATATCTGTCAAGCATCATGAGGCTCCATGACCTAATTCCAAGTTTAATTTCCACATGTTTTTTTGGCTATAACTGGGTCAGTAAGTACGCAGATTCAAAACTGGAATTTAAGGCCAAGCCTTCTTGCTGGCTTCATCTTACAGGCCAACAGAACAGCCAGAGCTAATGACAAAGAGAAAAGAAAACAAGACACCAGTGCTTTCCTTCTGTTGCCTCTTCCTCCTGCTTTGTGCTAGATCTGTATGTGCACCACACTCATCTATATTGAGAGTGACGTTGTGTGGCTCTGGGCTAAAAGATTGTAGAAACGAGAAAACAAAACAAAAATGGATTCCTTTTGGTCTTCCGCAATTACTAACAATTCTGTCTCTTCTGAGTGGTTGTCAGACAAATTAAATATTAACTTGTTCTGTGGGATGGGGGCCAACCGTCCTGTCATTACAATAAATTAAAACAGTGGCCTCTATAAACTGACACCACCACTTCCGTCTTTCCCAGATGGGAATCTTCAAAGAGTCATCTCTCTTGTCCAAGTTTGGTGTTGATAAGATATTCTCAGTTACAGGCAGCAGAATATTCCATGAAACATAGTTTAAATAGTTGGAATTTAGTATTTCACCTAAGTCTCAGGGTTGGGTGGTTCCGAGGTTGGCTAACTCAGTAGCTCAAAGTCAAAGCTTTGTTGAAATCTGTTTGCATTTCCTTCCACTGCAGCAAGATGGCAGCAGTAGCTCCCATCCCTGCACTCATCCCAGGGAAGAAGAGGGTCATGGCCCCCACCCCAAACTTCATTTTATTCTAGGAAAAAACCATTTTCCCAGCAACCATCTCCTGCCACAGAGGCTAGGACTGGGTTACATGGCCCATGCTAAACTACCACTAACAGGGGTAACTGAATTACCATGATTGTCTTAAGTCAATTACAATTCAGCCCTGGACTAGGAGGCGGCCACAATCCCAGGACACTCGGGAGGTAAAAGCAGGGACAAAGTGAGATTCTGCCAGCAGCAAAGAAGTAGGGAGAGAGAATGGCTGCAAAGAGTGTCTGCTACACATCCTGGCACAGTCTCGTACCCGGGAGATGCTGAAATCTAATGCTTAGTTCTAAGGCAGAATCGGAGCAAATTTAGGAATAAGATTTTGGCCTCCACTGTTATAAATCTATGTGTATGTTTAATTTCCACCCGAAGGGGAAATTACATGGTCTGAAGTCTGTGATCTGTATCTTAGTACGCCGTGCCTCCCAACTTGTGTTTTCTCACTGAGGCACCCAACCATCTGCTTCCGAGTGAGGGACCCGGCTCCCTGTCCCTCTGGGGGTTGTGCCTTATTCTCACCATCCCCCAATAAATGCTCAGTAAATACAGAAAGCCCACTGAAATTAATTCACTTAGTGCTCCAAAAAGGAAAATAACTTTGTAATCCAACAATCCCAGGGTGGTGTAAGAAAATATAGACTGAATAAAGTAAATTTGAATTCCACATATTAGAAGCTGTAGGAATTTTTAACCACGATGGTCTCATCATATACAGAACTCTTTGGAAGGTGGGATCAAACATGTATGTAGTTTTTCTTCAGTAAACTTTTTTTTTTGGGGGGGTAGGAGTTATTTATTTATTTTTGCTGTGTTGGGTCTTCGATTCTGTGCAAGGGCTTTCTCTAGTTGTGGCAAGCGGGGGCTACTCTTCATCGCGGTGCACGGGCCTCTCACTATCGCGGCCTCTCTTGTTGACGTGCAGGCTCAGTAGTCGTGGCTCACGGGCCCAGTTGCTCCGCGGCATGTGGGATCCTCCCAGACCAGGGCTCGAACCCGTGTCGCCTGCATTAGCAGGCAGATTCTCAACCACTGAGCCACCAGGGAAGCCCCAGTAAACTTTTTTAAATGAGAGATTTAAGTCCACAAAAACCTTGAGCAGGAAGTAGAGTTCCCACATACGCCCTGCCCCTGCCCATGGGTTGTATACTCTCAAGTTACCAATAGTGTTGGAAAACATGGATAATTAAAATGCAATATGCATTTCCAGGTTTAAAACAAGTGAATAGAATGCTTTGGCCTATTTTCATTCAGAAATATACCTCAGACCACAGTCAGTCTCTATTGAATTGAGATTTAATGTCACTGATACTTAAATGATTATAAACCACATTATCTGACTCCAGCAGGAAGGCCAGAAATTCTTCTTTCCAAACAATAACTATTTTACTTGCCAACAGTTCAGCTGAGGTTTACAACTTTTTTTCATAGAATTGCTTGAATGACAAACTGATTTTTGCCTTAAACTACCTGCATTTGAAAATGGATTCAAATATTCCATTTGAATATATTACCTACAATAAAACATACAGCACGTTAGTTTACATGTTTTAAACCTAGTTGGCTAGGCTCTTGTTTCCTAGAAGCACTCCTGAGCAAGACCACATCTCCTCCCAGGCTTTCCCACGCGAAGCCTCCCTCAGGGGTGGCAGTGTAGGCACCTGGGAAGGAATAATACACGTGACACGGACTCAAATTCTCTCCAGGGATGAGTTTGCAACCTCGTGATAAGTTACAGAGAGCTGTTTTCGATGACAGATGACGGAAATTCTGCTCCTAACAAACGGCAGAAGCATGAATGTAAATCACATTCTTCTGGGAAGTGCTCCGTACCCACAGACAGGGCAAATTGTCAAGGTTTAAAAACCTGGCTCTATTCTTGAATAAACATGGGAAGATAAGGGAGTTCCTTCCCTAGAAGCCCATCTTAATGTTGAAAACTTTCTCTTCCTTATGCTCTGTCAGGAAGCACAGAGATCTGACGCCTGCCTTCTCTGATTGACCAAGTTCTTTAGAGAGGAAATCAGAGCCAGAGTTTTGTCCCTGTGCCCGTTCCCATTCCAACAGTGACGTCTGTCCACCCAGCATGTGAACACGCACCATCCCTCGGGCAGGGCAGCCGTGCAGCCGCACTGGGTGCTATACCCGGGCATGGGGAGCGCGGGCATCTCGGGGGCACGTGCTCCAATAGGGGTGCAGCTGCTCAGAACCCTGCCCACCCAGGCACCTCTTGGTATTTCCCGTTAACAGACGGTGCTTGGTCCTTCCACAGACCAAGTGTCTTCTGCCAACATGGTCTTCCTACTCTCTAGTCAGAGGGCGGCCAGCTTCCTCTGCAAGGGCCAAAGAGCAGGTTTAGGCTTCCAGGGACACCGAGAGTCTCTCACTCCATGTTCTCCTCCTCCTCCTCTTATTCCTCGTCCTCCCCCACCCCTTCCTCCTCTTTCTCTTTCTCGTCCTATTTACAACCCTTTGAGAATGTAGAAGCCATTCTTAGTTTGGGGGCTCGACAGAAACAGGCCACTGGCTGGATTGGCTGACCTCCGACTGCAGTTTGCCAGCCCAGGCCCCCCATCCAAAGCTATCTTTACAATCCTATTTTTAGAACTATGATTGCTCAGTGGATCTTCAATCTGATCTTTCCAACATTCCTTGCACTTTATTGTGCAGATGAAAGCAAATCTAATGCTCCAATCAAAGTCTGACCAAGGCAGAAATCCAGCTATTGATAACTTTCAGACGGCTCATGGTGAAAAGGATACTTCCCTGGACCCATTCTCTGCATGCCTTGGAGTCTCTGAGTCTCTATAGGTCTGGCTTCTAACATCACGCATCATTAGATACGCTTTAATCACCCTAGAAAACGACAGTAATCTAAACACACTGCTGCTTGCTCTCTGCCTGTTCGGTGAACAGTTTTTCAGGGCTGCAGCCACACTCATTGGTCCCATGTTGTCTGCGGCGGCTTTCATGCTACAACAGCAGAGTTGAGTAGTTGCAATGGAGACCATATGGCCCACAAAACCTAAAATATTTACTGCTGGCCTTTTACAGAGAAAGTTTCCTGATCTACACTAAAGCAGCATCAAGCACATTCATATATCTACTTTCTGCTTCGCAGCAAATGCTTTGTTACCTACCTGCCCCCATGCATTTTTGCACCTATTCCTTCCTTCAGAATTCTTACTGACAACCTTCTATGTGCTCAGCACTCTGTTGATCTGGAGGGGGATTGTACAAGGACTCTGATCTTTAAGAACGAGGCCACTGGTCTTCTAACCCTGGTGTAATTATACTGATAGAGTATCGAATGCTTATCTTCTAAGTTCAGGCTCTTTCTCTCACTCACACACACACACCCCCACGCACACACACTCTCCTATACCTGCTTACTATAAATCCCAGGACAAAAATCAAAGTCAGCAATGGGCATGATCAGCCTTTGTTATATTTTGAAACTGATTAAAAAATTGTTTTTGGTGTTTCCACCCTTTCTTTCTGTGCCCATAACCCCTGGGTACTCCCTCACCTCCCTTTTTCTATCATTATCTAAAAGGTTATCATTTGTGTTTGTTGACTTACTTGTTTCACATGGCATAACCCACTAGAATGTTCCATTCCATGGGTCAGGGGCTTTATCTTACACTACCGCGTCCCCATTATTTGGGGAGTGCCAGTCAGTGCTCAACCAATAGTAGTAAAATAAATTCATTTTCAAGACACCACAGCATCTTCTCCAACCTCTATGTGATCCAAGTCTGCTTGGGGAAAGAACCCATATAGGTATGCTCACAGAATAACCCGAAGGCTCATTGTGTCACCACCCTTGGCCTTGAGCGAAGGCCTGTACCTTCTAATGTGGGCTGTCAGGCACTGGAAACCAGCTCCCGCGGGCAGGGGGCAAGGGTGGGCCTGTTGGTGTTAAGGGGTGCTGCCTGGGCAGCCATCTCTCCACGAGGACGAAGATCGCGTTCTCAGGATCACGGGTCCCCAGGTAGGCTTCCCCAGCTCCTGCCTGCACACCTCCGCTACCATTCTGGAGCATCGCCAACAGCTGAGAGGTAAGAGCCGAGGTAAGTAGGTCTCTGCTGCCAGCGGGCTGTGCGTGAAAACAGACAAAGCTGGAGGCATGTTGCTCTTTAAATGGTCCATTTAGAGAGCAGAGAGAGAGCTACCTGCTCCTGGGGGAGGTTCATCTACTAAGCACGTAGGGATAAACCAGGGAACAAAGACCACATGATCCCTGCCCTCAGGGAACTTACATTCTAGAAGCTGAGGGTGAGGTCCGATGACAAGAATAACACAGTAAATTTAAACCTTGCTGCGTGTGTTAGAAGGTGACAGTGCTGTGGATGGAAGAGCGGGTGAGGAAGATCAGGGGGCTGCGGCTCAGATGAAACATGAGCAGTGCAGTTGGCCTAAGTCTCATAAAGAAAGGTAACGTCTGCACACAGGTCTGAAGGAGGTGAGGGGATGAAACTTGGGAATCCGGGGGAAAGAACCCTCCAGGCAGAGGGAATATCCAGTGCAATGGCCCTAAGACGAGAGAGGGCTCGGTGTGCCCAAAGGCCAGCTTGCAGACCAGTTGGCCATAGCAGAGTGAGCCGGGGGTGAGTTCAGAGAGGCGGGGCCAGGCCGGGCCAAGGCCGGCCTTGTTGGCCTTTCTGAGGACTTGAGCTTCTACTTTAAGTGCGAAGGGGAGGATTGGCAAGCTTGGAGCTGAGGCCTGAGACAGACCGAGGTTGGCACAGGCTTGAGATTAGACAGTAGAGAAGCAAGGTGGAAGCAGAGAGGCAGGCTTAGGGGCAGCAGGTCAGGTACCAGAGGCAGTGGGCGGGGCGGGGGGCAGCAGTGGGAGGGAGGGGCAGGATTCCAGATGCTTCTGAAGGCTGAGTCCCCAGGATTTTCCGAGTGGATCGGGCGTGGGATGTGAAACAAAGAAAGGAATCTAAGATAATGTCAAGGGTTTTGGCCTGAGCAAGAGGAAGCATGGAATTGCTGCAATAAGAGAGGCAGAAGGGTAAGGGAGTTTGGGGAGGGATCCGGGGCTCGGATTTAGGTCTGAGGTCTCTGCTGGACATCCAGGTGGAGACATCGGGCAGGCGGACAGTCTGGACATTGGGACAGAGAAGTCAGGACTAGAGACATGATTCTGGCCGTTGTTGGTAGCAGATATAACTGAACGCCAGGAGTCTGGGTAAGACCCCCACGCCCCCGGACCATCTATTCCCTTCTCGCGCAAACTCCTTGGATGACCTGTCTGTGCCCGAGTCTCTCCCCATCGCTTCCCCCTCAGGCTCGCTCCAATCAGACGCTCAGCCCACCTCCTCATGGGCCGGCTCTGTCAAAGGCAGCACCGACCCCGTGTCGCTGGACCTGGTGGTTAATTCCCGGTGCTCAGCCTCCCTGGTCCACCAGTGCATGTGACAGCTGACCAGCCCTCCGTCCTCTTCCCATCGCAGGATGCTTTCTTCACTTGGTCCCAGGACACCACACTCTGCTGGGTTCTCTGCAAACTCAGTGGTCTCCTCAGGCTCCTTGCTGGTTCCTCCTCTGCCCCAGGAGTTGTGTGCATGATGTGCTTGTGCGATTGTATGTTGTGTGTTGTGTGTGTGTGTTATGTGTGTGGTGTGATTGTGTGTTGGGTGTGTGTAGAGTGTGGGTGTGTGTTGTGTGTGTATTGTGTGTGCTGTGTGTGTTATGTGTGAGGTGTGATTGTGTGTTGGGCGTGTGTAGAGTGTGGGTGTGTGTTGTGTGTGTATTGTGTGTGCTGTGTGTGTTATGTGTGTTATGTGTGTGGTGTGATTGTGTGTTGGGTGTGTGAAGAGTGTGGGTTGTGTGTGTATTGTGTGTGCTGTGTGTGTTATGTGTGTGGTGTGATTGTGTGTTGGGTGTGTGTAGAGTGCGGGTGTGTATTGTGTGTGTAGGGTGCTTGTGTGTGTGTCGTGTGTGTGTGATTGTGTGTTGGGTGTGTGTGTGGCTGTGTGTTGTGTGTGGTGTATGTAGTTGTGTGGTGCATGTGTGCGTGTTTTCTCCAGCCACCTTCAGCTGTTCGGGTGGAGACAGAGAGACTTCAACACGCTCAAGGTCCTGCTAAAGTGAGGCAGGAGGGGGGCAGGGAGGTCAAGGGTGTGAGTGAGGGAGCGACACAGTGATGGACATGGGGATCTGAGCTGGTGAGGAGCAGTGTGGAGTCAGCACAAGCAACAGTGGTGCCGGGAACTGGGCTGTTGGAGTTGGGGCAGCTAGAAAGAGGGAGCCAGGGTGAGAAAAGTTGTTGTTAAAAGAATTTCTTTCAAAATGGTGGAGAACTTCGCTTAATTGTGCTACGCGTTTGATGCCATGAAGTTGGAACAACTATATTATTTTCCATTTGTATATTTACATGTATAGAAAGAAGAATTAAACCTTGGAGTGTTTTTGCCCTCAATTTGTCTGAGATGAGAGTCACACCATCTACACAGAAAAATATCACTGATATTTACTTTCTGCCCTTGGAATATACAAACCCATGAAGATACAGATAATAAAACTATCATTTCTCAATTTTCTATGACATCACCGTTGTAACAGTGAAAGGAATTGTTATGTTCTAATCCTACTCTTGTGAGGGCAAAAGCCTGATTGCCAACCAGAAAAAACATACACATGGAAGATGAAATCAGTGTTATCGCAGAAACAGACTTTCTACTGTTAGGAAAGTTCCATCCTGATTCCAAGGCAGCAGGAACAATGTGATCAAGCCTCCTGATGGCTGATGAGTGGTCAGACCTTCCCTTGTCACCAGCCCCTCTTAAACCACGTGGTGCAAACACAGGTGAGGGGCAGAGTACATGAGTCCTGCCAGGGCTACTCAGCTGAGCTTGAGTGTTTTAAAATTAAAAAGTAAAACAGTAAAGGAAGGGTGTCTTCAATATTTGATAGTTAGATATTCAGATTGGGAGTGACCCATTTTTCTCTCTTTTTTTTAAACTAGGGCAATATACGTGCTCTCCAACTGATCAAGCAATGACACCAATTTTCAAGAATAGCCAAACCCCTTGGGTGGCCTTGTGAAAAAGCACGGGAGAGATTATGAGAATGTGAGGGTTAAGCTGAACCGACTCTGACCCCTCCCGTGAGCCCCGCATTGATTCAGAGTCAGGAAGGTAAGTGTGCCGACGTGGCATTGCCAAGGGGTAGGTAGATCGGCCCACAGAAGTGTTCTCCACCTTGGAAACATTGGGTCCAGTCTTGTCAACGGGTAGCAAAACGTTGCGTCACTGGTTCTGTGCCAAGAGTGGAGGCCTTCGCCTGGAGGACATCAGAACCAGCCTCCCTCCCCCACGAGTCACGCCTCACAGCCCCAGGTGGGAAACCAGCATCCTGGAGGCCTGTAGTCCAAACTCTGGGACCAAACTTTATGCACAAGCCCTCATGCCTACACAGTTAAAGCAGACAATTCACAGGGAGCAAAATGTGAAAATACCCTAAACCACTGAAACAGGGAAAATCTCCCCAAGAAGGAGAAAAGAAACCAGATGTTACCTCAAGCCTTGGGTAGGTGGTAGCAGACATGAATTACACGAGCAAAAACTGCTTCTACCCTAACTATGACGCCACAAACTAGCTGCTTCTGTTTATATTGCTGGGAAAGAAGCATTGCACAAAAGCATAATGTGTGCAGATAATGGAGTTTATAATCCCATGAAAAGATCGCCAACATCATTAACGACGAGGGAAATGCAAATTAAAACCACCACGAGGGCTTCCCTGGTGGCGCAGTGGGTGAGAGTCCGCCTGCCGATGCAGGGGACGCGGGTTCGTGCCCCGGTCCGGGAAGATCCCACATGCCACGGAGCGGCTGGGCCCGTGAGCCATGGCCGCTGAGCCTGCGCGTCCGGAGCCTGTGCTCCGCAACGGGAGAGGCCGCAACGGTGAGAGGCCCGCGTACCGCAAAAAAAAAAAAAAAAAAACACCACGAGCTATCATTACACACCTATCAGATGGGTAAGATTTTAGAAACTAGTGATAACACCAAATGCTGGCATGGATGCAGAGAAACTAGATCATTGTTACATTGCTGGTGGGAATGCAAAACGGTACAGCCACTCTAGAAAATAGTTCGGCAGTTTATTTCAAAGCTAAACACTCATTTACCATATGACCCATCAATGTTACTCCTGAATATTTATCCCAACAAAACAAAGACTTACGTTCATACAAAAACCTGTGCTCAGATGTCCAATAAAAATACTGGAAAGAATTCAGATGTCCTCCAGTGGGTGAGACAAACTGTGGTCCATCCCTGCCACGGACACTGCTCAGCAACAAACACACGTGGATGAGTCTCCAGATACTGTGCTGAGTGAAAAGAGCTAGTTTCAGAAGACTGTGTAGGCTAAGATTCCATTTATATAACACTCTCGAAATGACAAAACTATAGAGATAGAGAACAGATTAGCAGTTGTCAGAGGATGATGAGCGAGAAAGGGAGGGAGCTGTCGCTATAAAAGGGGGAGATCCTGGTGACGGAGCTGCTGTGCACACTGATTATGATGGTGGTCAAACAGTTCTACTCGTAGGTTAAAATCGCATGGAACTAAATACGCAAACAAGTGAAAGTAAAACCTGTGGAAGCTGAGTAAGATGGATTGTTTATATAATGTTGATTTCCTGCTGTGATACTGTCCCACAGTTATGCAAATTACTACCACTGGAAAGACTGGATAAGGGGTATAGGGGACCTCTCTGTATTATTTTTTACAAAGGCATGAAAATCCACATTTATCTCGAAATAAAAGGTTTTAAAAATCTGATTTCTTGGCCCGTGTGCAGAGACGATCCTGGGACATTAGTTTCCCAGATGCATTCTGCCCGAGGTTTCCACCTGAAGCGCCCCCTGGCAGAGTGAAGGATCAGCGACCCTTGCTGACGTGTGGTCCTTGATTTCACATGCAGGTGAGGCTCGAGGGCAAGGCAGGACCAGAGGTTTTGACAGAGCCTGTTATGCTTAGAAGTCATGTAGCTCTTGCTTGGCACTAAGTCCATCCCTTCTAATCTAGCAAAAGACACCCTTTAACCACATTCACCTAGAATTAAATGCGCTTGTGTCCTTCAGTATTGAGAAAGCACTGCTATTGTGATTTCTTTCATAGTGTTTGTATCAATGTCTAAATTCTTCTCCAATGCAAATGTTCCAGTATAAATGGAAAAGTCAAAAACATTCAGTTGACGTTTAAAAATCCCAGTTTGCAGTTAATTGAGCAATCCTGATTGTGAGATTGGACACACCTGTGTTCACACTCTCCCTGCAGGTCCCTGCACTGGACAACAGGAGAGACAAAACAAGCCAGGCTTCCAGCCCTGGACCATTAGAGCACAGCGTCCCACCCAAGGAGGATCAGACATTGCACGTCAGCCCACCTCGCGCGAAACATCCAGGCCCCTCGGGCAGACTCGGCTCTCCTTATCCTCAGATGACTTCACGGGTCACTGCAAACTCTTTAAACCTCAGAGCTACTGCAAATAATTGTTCTTCCAATAAGGATATTCTACTTCACATCAAAAAGGATTTAATTTTCTAATAGAAATAGGTTGCACTTCTACAGATTTTGCAGTTGCACACCAGGGCCTGCTCAGGGAGGGCGAAAGGTTGCTGGATTTTCCTCCAGCTACTATAGCTATAGAACAAACTTATTGGAAGGATACTAAGATCCTTCAAAAAGTTTAGGCCAGCTCTTAAACTACCAGGAATTCAGCCAAAGAAAGTAATTAAGGATGCAGTTAAAGATTGGGCTATAACAATTATTGTTACAAATGGCCTAAAAGCCAACAACAGAAGAGTGGTTAAATTATTTACATGTATATATTAAAATGATAACATAAAAGTATGTTAGTGATATGGAAAGATAATTATAATACAGTAAGTTTTTTAAAGGCAGTTTATAAATAGTAACCACAATAAAACATTATTTTTGGAAAAAATATAAATGTATAAATGACTAATGCAGAAAGTTTGAAGAACGTACACAGTTATTCTATGTGTTGGTCTGTGGGTGGAATTCAAGAGGCCTTGCATTTTCTCTTAGTTATGTCTGTATTTTCTCACTTTTCTTTCATTCATATTATTAAGGAGAACAATATAAATTAATTGTATTTTAAGTAATAAATATATATATACACAAATTATATGTAATATTTAAAAGGTACACTATATAGTTAATATTTATATATAATATGAATACATAATTACATATATTGTATACATTATATATCGAAAGTAAGTATATTAAGGCTCAGACTTAGGTAGAAAAGGGGAAAAGCACTGGACATTTATGGGCCTTCTCACAGACACGTGTTCAAGGGTCTTCATTTAAGTCAGAAATGAGATCTCAAAGTACTCTGCAGGAGAATCATTTTTGTTTGCCCTATGAGCAGATTTACTGAAGGATGAGACTAAAATAGGGTTCGAGGAACCCAACAGAGCCCAAGAGAAGAGTGGGCTTGTATGTGGTTGCCACAGAACCTTCTGGAAGCCTCTGCAGAATTAACAAGCAGTCAGGCCAGCAAGTGCTCGGACACCCTCCATCTAACTGCAGAGCACAGGGCCGTGGACTGCTCAACCCCTCACTCTTGACCTAGAGGGGCCCTTAAGCCTTGCTAGAACTAAAGGAGAGAAGTGTTTTAAGAGTGACAATGATGGAACCAAGGGGGAAATCTCTTGAGGGGCACTCACCCTGCAGGGAAAGGAGGCGAGCTGTCTTCATCTTTGAAGGCTAGTGGTGCCGGCACCCAGGGTTGGCCTCGAGGTCCCGGTGTCGTTGGCTCCCCTATATTCGCTGTAACAGACATTTGTCGGGCACCCTCTTCTAAGTGTTAGGGACTATGGTAGATGCTGTGACTTCAAAGAGGAATGCATATGTGTGTATATGTTAATCCCAACGTCCTAATTTATCCCCCCCCCTTTCTCCTTCGGGAACCATAACTTTGTTTTCTAACCAACAACGACCTACTTACTATACAGCACAGAGAACTAGAGCCAATGTTTTGTAATAACCTATAAGGGAAAAGATTTTGAAAATATATATATATATATACACATATAACTGAATCACTGTGCTGTTCACCTGAAACTAATGTGACATTGTAAATCAACTACACTGCAATTTTGTTTTTTTTTTAAAAAAAGAGGAATAAGCAATTACTCAGACGCTGAACACCGAATGCCCAAAAGCGGTATTGGGGGATGGAAAAGTGAGAGCTTTGGACCTTGTGACTGAGAAGCTTCCCTCCTGTCTGCTGCGATGACAGAAGAGGAATTAAACTGTGGGAAGAGGGCACGGGAAGCCACAGAGCTCTACGTGCTGCCAAACTGCTCCCATGAGAGTTGTGTCCTTCCACAGGGACTGCCTCTTTGAGCTCCTGATTTCTTGCCTACCAGGGAAATAATCCCTCCCTCCTTAGGGCTGTTGGGAGGACGGCCTTAAACCCTGTGCATTAAGTCTATGCACACAGTAGTTGCTCACCAATTAATTCCAGCCACAGCCTTGCTGTTTGTAGGCATCCAATAACTGACTATTAGTAAAGTGATTGGTGTAGGAAACAAAATGAAAGAAAATGAGACGTTTGTAAAGCTTCCTTATCTGTAGATTAGATTGCATGGTGGCTGGGAAGTGCGTGGACACCAGGAAGGATGAAGGATGGGGCAAATGCCTCCTCCCACCTCACATTTGCTTGTTTCTGGGAAGGGCAGAGTTGGTATTGATCCAGGGAATACTATTGCTCTTGCGCTGGTATTAGGGATAAGTTCCACATTTTTTGTGGAATTATGCAGACATTCCTGTGAGGTGCCATCAGAAGCATTCCAGTAGGAGTGACCTTGAGGCACCCTCAGTGTAGCAGCCCTCCTGTAAGCAGTGAGGTGGGTACATGCCTTGAGTTTTCTATTAGAAAATCATGATGGATAAACAACAAGGTCCTACTGTACAGCACAGGGAACTATATTCAATATCCTGGGATAAACCATAATGGAAATAAATATGAAAAAAGAATATATATATAACTGAATCACTTTGCTGTACAGCAGAAATTAACACATTGTAAATAAACTATACTTCAATAAAAAATAAAATAAAATAGAAAAATTTTTAAAGAAAATCATGAAAAAATATTGAAAGGAGCAGAACCTTGTGGTACTTCTGCCCCCATGTCCTCCGCCCGCCTTTTGTCTGTAGAAAAACTTTAGTCAAAGAATAAGTTTAATCAGAGAAGTGAGAAAATACAGAAGCAAAGTAAAGCAGTCAAAGAGCACAGAATAATAATAGTTGAGTCATTAAGCAAAGTCAAGGACCTTGAGCTCCTCCTCAAGGGCTATAGATCATATTCTGAGCCACATCCTATGAGATGTCTTGTAGATACTGAAACCCCCACCAGGTGGAAGAAGTCAACTACATGATGAGCAGACTGTAGCCATGACATAAGCTGCCACAATTCTGAGAACCGGCCTCAAAGAAATGGGAAAAAAACAACCCTGGAACTGAAGACTATCTGTACTTGAAACAATCAAGATGAGCATGAGCAATTTCAAAATGACTGTCAGAGCTGATTGTGCTGTTTCTGCACGTAGCCCCCTCCCTCCTCCTCTACACCCCTGAAATTTCCCTTTAAAAGCTCTTGCCCAATGATGGTCAGTGGGGAGTCAGCCTTTGGACACGAGTCCACCCTCTGCCCCAGTTGCCAGCCTCTGGAATAAAGCAAACTTTCCTTTCCACCAATCTTGCCTCTCAAGTATTGGTTTTCGAGTGGCCAGCAGCTGGACCCGACTTTCAGTAACAAAACCGTAAATAGGATAAAATGACAACAACAGCAATAACAATAATATCTTACTTTTGGATAAAAACTTCAGTTTGAGCAACATTTTTATACAAATTATCACATTTATCACGTTTCATATAACCCCATGTGATATATAACAGGCAGTATACCTCCATTACATTAAAGGGGAAAACATGTAACCAAGTGACTTCCCCAATGTAAAGCATGCAAGAAGGTGGCAAATTCAGGGCCCAGAAAGATTCCTGTGTGTCAGGCACTGCTTCCAGGAAGCTACAAACATGGACAAGATGTCGCTCCTTCCCTGAAGAAGTACACGACCTGATGGTGGATGCAGAGGTGTAAACCAGCCCGTGAAAAGGGTCCCAGAAGTAAGGAGGTGGTCGCTCCAGAAAGGAGAAGCCCACCACCAGCAAGAGAGGACAGGGAAGACTTGGCCGGTGAGGCCACGTTTGGGTTGCTTCCTTGAAGAATGAGAAGATTATAGGTAGAGCAGGGGAGAGGAGAAGGATGGGAGGAAGTGGTTCCAAAGGAAGAAGAAGTGTGGGCAAAGCTCCAGAGACACCAAAGCACTGAAGGTATGCGTGCGTGTGAAGGATGTAGAAGATTTCTGGAAAACAGGCGGGGCTAGGCGACAGAGGGCATTGCGTGCACCCAGAGGAGATTTGACTTTATCTTACAGCCAATGGGCAGCCACTGTTGGTTTTAACCAGGAGAAAGACAGGATCAAATATGAATTTGGAACTATTTTGACAGTAGAGAGGAGATGAACTTCTTTTTTTTTTAATATTTACTTATTTTCCTTGTTTTTTTGGCTGTGTCGGGTCTTAGTCGTGGCACAGGGGATCTTTCGTTACGGAACGCAGTCTCTTCGTTGCAGCACTTGGGCTTCTCTCTAGTTGTGGTGTGTGCGTTTTCTCTCTCTCGTTGAGACACGTGGGCTCCAGGACACGTGGGCTCTGTAGTTGTGGCTCGTGGGCTCTGTAGTTGTGGCACGCAGGCTTAGCTGCTCTGCGGCATGTAGGATCTTAGTTCCCCGACCAGGAATCAAACCCGTGTCCCCTGCGTTGGAGGGCAGATTCTTTACCACTGGACCACCAGGGAAGTCCCAAGAGGAGATGGACTTCTAAGGGAGGAGATGGTTGGCAAGAAAGCCCAGGCAGGATATGATTCTGGTCTAAACTAAGGCAAGGACCATGGAACTTGAGGAGAAAGGATATTTTTTTTTAATTTTTAGGAAGGTTTTTATATTTTTACTATAGGGGATATTTTTTTTTTTTTTTTTTTTTGCTGTACGCGGGCCTCTCACTGTTGTGGCCTCCCCCGATGCGGAGCACAGGCTCCGGACGCGCAGGCTCAGCGGCCATGGCTCACGGGCCCAGCCGCTCCGCGGCATGTGGGATCTTCCCAGACCGGGGCACGAACCCACATCCCCTGCATCGGCAGGCGTACTCTCAACCAGTGCGCCACCAGGGAAGCCCTATAGGGGATATTTTTGAGAGATCTTTCTAGGGTGGAAAAATAGAGGGTCTGGTAATTATTTGGATATAGGTAGTGAGAGAAAGAAGTTAGAAAAGATTTGAGGTTTTCAGCTCATAAATGTTGGAAGATGGTAATAATTTTAATTTAAGAAGAAAAAAAGAGCAGATGGGCCAGGGAGTGAAGAGGAGGAATTGGGAAGAGAAGGTAATACATTTGGTTTTGAGCAATTCTTTACAACTTATGAAAGAAATATCTATTGGAATTTATTTATTTATCTATTGGAAGAGTTTATTTATTGGAAGGGTATATGTTAAGACGTTGTTACAGGTTCTACAGTGCTTGGCACATAGTAGGATTCGATAAATATTTGTTGAATGAACGGAGAGTCAACGGTAATTATTCAATGAAAGAATAGTGAATAGTCATTTTGACAAACAGATAAAAACCAGCTGAGAATGAGCTGCTGTCAGTTACACAAAGCTTGTTGTCAAGAGCAGCAATTCACAATTTAAAAATAAAATTACCCAAGTTGTCTAAACAGGATATAACTAATAATTTACATGCACTAAGCCAAACTGGCCTTTTCATAAGTGCTAATAATAATAGTCTTGCCAATTTCAGATATTCTTACCTGTCAAGTCTTAAATTCAGGACCCTGTAAACCAGCTTCTGCTGTATGGAGTTAGATAATAAATGTTTAAAACTCCAGACATATGCACAGATCCTATGCCATAGATGGATCATAAGTCATTCTTTCCCTCTTAGTCTCTCTCCATAAAGACTTTAGAAGTCAAAAACTGGTCTATAAATATCAAAAGTCTAAATATACTGCATTCTTGCCTCCCCAGTAAGTCAAGAAGATTTGCAAACTGAGTCAAGAGCTTTGGCACCCTTGAAGCACAACCATGAACACATCGGTAACTCGAGGTAAAACACCCAGATGAAACCAGCTCAGAATCAGAACAACCTGATGACATAACCAGAACAGCTGTGTCATCAAAAGCTAACACGGTTTCATAAAACTATAGTATAGAATTTATTGGCAGTTATGGACACCCTGAATAAATTGTAGAAATATGGTTAAGTCTTCACCTCTAATAGAGAGGACATCAACTCATATCTCTTGCTGTTTTCATTAAAATAGCTATTCTGTATATAATTTACCTACTTTATTGAAATGTTATATATTTTTGAATGAAACCATGCCAGAAAGATGACTTTAGGCTAAAATGTTACTAAGCTTGGAAGAGTTTGAGGTGAGGACACCCTGGGCCCTAGTGCTCATTGGATGATGGAGCCCTCCTCCCTGGGCTACTATTTCAGTTCCCCAGGGAACCTGCCTGGGGCTTTCTTCGTGGGGGGAGCCCTGATGTTTTCCAAAGCACTTGTCTCTGAATCCCTTGAAAGCATGTACTCAAGAAATAGATATAAAGTCTGGAAGTAATCAGGGTATAACAATAACAGGTTAACTGATCTGTGTGTGTGTGGAAGGGCAAATTGGATAAAATGGGAGAGAAAATTCTGTTTAGAGATTGGAAATGAAATTTTATTTGGAGAAGTAAAATCTTCAGCACATTGGATGTATATACAAGAATATTAATTGCTGCATTGTATACAGCCTCAGATAACTGGAAGCAAAGTAAATGACCATTGATAGGAAAATGAATAGAATATAGTACATCTATTATGCAGCCAGTATGAAGAATTAATTAGAGTATATCAGTTGACTTAGTGATATTTCTAGGAAGTACTGTCACTTGAGCCAAGGTATAAAAAACACGTATAACCTAAAAGCTGTGTGTACTGTATACAAATATCCCTTTCTCTCCAAATCCTCTTCTTCTTGAGTTCGGATAACAAGTTCAGATAATGAGATTTCATAAGAGTGAAGGTTACCTGTATATGTATATGTGTATATATTTACATCTATAAATCAACAAACAGTATTATGAGATCCCACATTTTTGCATTTATAAAAATATCTGTGTAAATACATATAATAAATTTCTATATTCAATTTTTAAAAAGAAGAAATGAAACAGATGAATTGTTTACATTTTATCATTTGTTTTCTTCTGGTATTTTCATTCCTGTAAAATAAATTCTATCTACAGTTTGTGTAGATAATGTTTAAAATATTACACGTATCATCTTGTCCTCATAATAATCTTCAGAGGGAGACTAGGTGAGAAAAAGGGTCCTCCTTGAGGTTAAGTCACTTGCTTAAGCTTACATAACTCAGGACCGGATGGTAGCCCAAGTCTGCCTAGCTCCAAAACCCTCTTTACTCCTCACAGGAGCCATAAGACCTCCATGGAGAATCAGACAGAATTAGCTCCAACAATGGAAGCATCCTTTGCCATTGAACATGTTGATTACTCCAAGTACCAACCACCTCCAGTTCTTGGGCCCTGGGACTGAGGCCCCAGGAATGAGGAGGTCATAGGATCCTCAGCTCTCAACAATCCCACATCTGCGCAGTGGAGGCAACTGGTAAACCTCACAGCGATGACAACCCACCTTTAAGCTGGAGACACCTGAAGCTCAGCACATGGGCGCCAGCTGTTTTTTTATTCAAGAGGATTTACCAGGTGTCACCTTCACATTCAGAATAAAGGCTCTTTCAGCCATATACCGTGGCATCTTTAGCACATTTCCAGTCTGTAGCACCCAGACTCAAAGCTTTTATTAGACTGAGTCTTTGCAGACAGGGTTGGCCTGAATCAGTGTGGAAAAAGGAAGACTGTACTAAAACACATCAGTGGAAACTAATCCAGGGAGCACACAGACGTACTGGCAGCTACTTGACTACAACAAGGCCAAGGATAAAGCATAATCAGCGAAAAGTGACCAAATCCATTTCATATTGGAAGGTGGAACCAACTGGAAAGAGCAGCCCTGCCTCTTATACATTTGCTCTTGGGAAGTTCATGTGAGGTTCTGGTGCAGTTTTCCATCGTGATGAATCTGCAGGACTGGTGCTCCCACTCTCACTTACAGCACTGATACATTTGGGTGTATGATTCCAGGATTCACTTCGTCACTTTCTGCAGACATGGCCCACAGAGCAATCCTTTTCAGACTCTGATCCTCTTTCTTGAGGACCCTTCTCTGGCCTGTGCCACCCTGTGGGTTCTCCCTAGAGCTCCGAGCCATTCCACCCTCAGCCCATAGCTTCCATTTTTTAAAAGGTCTTGAATGAAGTGAAATGTGATTAGTTACTGGGAATGAGCTAACGATGTGCACAATTCAATAACCTTTGTCATTGATGAAATAAAGGAATAAAGCTAATTTTCTCCAAATTTTGGTGCAATAATAGCCCTTTTTTTTTTCTATGAAAAACACAGAACTTAAATTGCTTCATCTTCATAGTGTCTTTTCAAGAAACATCATCCACCATCAACTTGAGGACTGCCTGCAGGCAGTAGAGGGGGAAGGTTAGGAGCCCCGACTGGGATTTGCACCCAAATCTGAAACTCAGTAGCCGTGTGATTTCCGGCAAGTTACTTAAACTCTTCCTGCCTCAGTTTCCTCATCTAAAAGAGGGATAGTAATATTACAGACTTCATAGGGTTGTTGTAAAGATTGAGTGAGACAGTGATCACTCAGAATGATGATTGGTAAATGCGAGCTATGAATAATTAATTAACAGTAAACCTGCAATAAGGAAAGTGTGACAAGTCTGCCTGAAACCAGCAGAAGTCTCCCCATTTCTACAGCCATGAAGGTACTGTCTTGCAAGAGGTACAGAGATACCCCTTCATAAACTGTCTGCCCAAACCAAACTTACTCCAGTCCTTTGAAAACGCTCCAGACTTTGCTGCCCCTCCACACAGAGTCTGTCTTCCACCTGCAATTTCCCCTCTTCTCGAGGCCAGACTCAAATACCGCACCATATGTGACGACTTCTTGGAGACGCCAGGCAGAGGGATTCTCTTCCAACTCACATGGTCTTTGTTCTCTCCTGCATCCATGTAACATTCATCTTGCCATGCTGTTTGCACGATGATTTATGAGTTAGATTTTACTGCTCATGCTTGATGGCAAGCACCCTAAAAACACGTACATTTTGTTTTTCCTCATAAAATCTTGTTCGATAAATGTATGCTGCTGTGTCATTTATTAAATATCCCATTCGGGCTTGCCAATAAGCAAGTGTAGTAAACCATGTATGCACCGGGAGTTGGCAGGAGAGTTTAAAATGCCAATTTATGATAAAAAAAAAATCTTCACAAAATAATTAAAGTCTCACTGGAGCTTATTATCATTCCCTGTTTTGTTTCCACCTTGAAAATAATTAAAAAGATGCTAAAAATTTGTGACACATTTTCTTTAGTGTCTCTTTGCATCTGCAGGGGATGGTAGAGTATATGTGTTCTGGAAGTTACTATTTTCCTCTCTGTCTGCAATGGGACCCCACACATCTGTGCTGGCTACCCTGCTCCAGTTCTGGGGCACCTGCTTTGCCTTGTCTACTTTCTAGTTTCAGTTTGTTTCATGAATCCCACTTGACTTCCGCCTGGGGAAAAGTACATTAATTCTGAGCATTTATTAGGCACTTAGTACATACCAGCTACTCCATTCAGTGTTTTACAACCAGCAGTGTGCTGGTAAGGACTTAACAGGTGCACGGGGCGGGGCGGGGGTGGGGGGCAGCCCTGACTTGAAGGATTTGCCAATTTCCAGGGTGTAAATGCAGCCAGTTCTGCTCGGATGCTTGCTCTGACGCTTGAGAATTTGTCCCAGCATAATTGATATATTAGGGCACAACTTGAGCGTAACGTGAATTTCAGTTTTTGCTCACGTGTGTTTCATCCCTGAGAACCCAGGTGACAGAAGCAGGAGCACACAAATGGACACGCGCTCGGGTCACCAGGACGACGAGCCACACCCACCGCAGCTGGTGGTACCCCTTCTGTCTGGTTTCAGAAGACCCTCCTGCCAGCACTTCTGTATAACATCAGCTTCACTCCTTCCCCCTCGGAGCTGTGGGCCCTCCCTGTCCTCAGTTTCCCCTGTACTCTCCCCTATTTTGTATTTTTCCTTCTGCTTCCTGTTCTTTTGCTCTTGGGGTCTTTTTTCTCTCTCCCCCTCTCTTATTCTCTTCCCCTTGCAGACAGGGTGCTGGATGTGGCGGGCCCCCAGCACTGTAAGCACTCACTTCCACAAGCAAACTTCAGACTTTATCAAGGTGACCTTTCCGAAGTGACACATTTATCACAGTATCCACACATTTCTTAACCAGTTCACATGGACAAACTGGGCTGCCATTTTTATTGAGTTACTATCTTTCTATTAAGTGTCACTTATTTTTGAGTGTTGTGGCCCTGACTGCATTTTACTCTAAGTCCCGTGGTTTTTAATGCACAATTTTGCCAATGGGTTGAATTTGAGGAATGCAGACATCACGTGATAGCAGAAGTAACTGCCCACTCCCCTTGGCAGAGCTGGTTGTGTGTGTTTATCTCTCCCCAACTCTGCATTAGTGACATCACAGTGGTAACTGAAACCCACCAGTGGGAGTGTGTTTGGGGCATGGGACTCAAGAATTTACGTCTCTATCATTCCCAGGCGACACTGATGCTGCTGGAGCAGACTTCGAGGACCACTGCCTGAGGGTCAGACCCTCCTGTGTGCCTCTCCTTTGCGGGAGCCGGGAGCCACACCACCCCTGCCCTCCTCCTACCCTCACAGGGTGAGAAGAACTGAGGAAGGCCCAGTGGAAGCCCCATCTGTGGTGTCTACACGGATGGATTCACCGCCTGGGAAGACTGGGCTGCACTCCTCTGCTTCCGGAGCAGGGAGCAGTGACCCTCCCCTTCTCCCTGGCCTTGGCGAGCTGGCCTTGGAGTCATCTCCGTTTGGAGCTACATCCACGCTCCACAGGCCACCAGCTTATGAGCTTCGGGACCTCGTGCAGATCAATGAACTTTCCCAGCTTCAAGTTTTTTCATCTGTAGAGTGGGGATAATAATACCTTGCTTGAAGTATTGTTGTGAAAATAAGTTGGTATCTGATCCCCTAATTACAAGGTTGGGTAGGAAAGCAGAAGTCCTTGCAACACATTTTCCCGAAGGAATTGAATACCTAAGGAATTGAGTCCTCACTCAAGCCTTCCCCACTCCACAGGAATGTGTATCCCAGACCATCACACCAGTACCTTTGCTTGTCAGTCTTTGCTACTTTTGCTAATGGATACATTAACACGGAATTCAATGCCGATGGATTGCAAAACGAAACTGCAATTCTTTCAAGAGCTGGAAGATTTCAGGAAGCCTGTGAGTCATGTGAGAGATGGGCCCTAACCATACGCTCCATGGACAGGGTGGAAGCTAACAGTCAGACCAGATGGGGGAAGAGAGAATCAACAAGGATGACAGTAGGGTAGGGTCCTCAAACAGCATGATTTGAATATCAAAGTAGGAGGAACAGTCCAGTCCTTAAGAAAACTGATTAAAAAAACTATTTTTACCAAAATGACCCTATATGAAGAAAGTCGGATGTTATAAAATTTTTATTTTTTGTAGTTATCTGTTGAGTTCCAACATCATTCTGGCTGTTTTTTGTTGTTGTTGTTGATAGGAAGTAAAAATGACTTAGGGGGAAAGAATGGGAAAATAAAAATATAAAATATTATATAATTATAGAATAATAATAAGGGCTAAAATATGAGGAAGAATAAGAATGTTGGTGTCAGAGATTTCTTTAAAAAATATTATTTTGCATGAATCTAGTCCAATCTCTTGTTTTTCCTTTATCGTTGTTAAGCTGGACTTCCTTATTGTTATACTATCTCCCCTAAAAAGTGAAGTTAGACTGACTTATAAAATATGGCCAATTTCCAGAATTTAAAACATGCTCTATGATCTGAGTAGGAGAACCCAGAGAATGCTTCAATAGTTATCCTTACATACACAAAAGTACAATCTTTGCTGACTGTTTTAGCAGGCTTGTGAGGTTTGATATTAAGTTTTTATTTTTATTTTTTTTTTTTTTTTGCGGTACGCGGGCCTCTCGCTGTTGTGGCCTCTCCCGTTGCAGAGCACAGGCTCCGGGCGCGCAGGCTCAGCGGCCATGGCTCACGGGCCCAGCCGCTCCGCGGCATGTGGGATCCTCCCAGACCGGGGCACGAACCCGTGTCCCCTGCATCGGCAGGCAGGCTCTCAACCGCTGCGCCACCAGGGAAGCCCCTGATATTAAGTTTTTAATCCAACATAATTCACTCACAGTAACATAGTTTATAGCCTTTTTTACCATTTTCAGTTTGCACACCGAGCGCTTCTGCAGTCTTTATCTTATGCTTTCTGTCGAGAGGATGAGAGATGAGCTTGCTTTCTGGCAATTTTGTCTTAAGGTGGGAGCACCGCCTACCTGTTTAGCATTTGTTAGTGCCCTAGAAAGGACATCCTGGCAAAAGCTGTGGTTCTTCAAAGCCTTCCCACGGGTGGTTCCTTCTGCTTAGCACCTTCTTTTTTTGCACGCAGAGACAGCTCTTTCTGCAAGTGGGCTTTCATGAAGACTCCCAATACCTAGGAAGAGCAGATCCATCTGGAATGCAAAAAGGGGCCTTTTGAGTCAGGAAGACAGCAGCCAGCCTGGAAGTGGTCATGAGAACAAATTTAAACTGTACCAGTCTTCAGCTGAACCTGGGAAGCCCAAAGCACTGAAAAACGGGAAATCCATATTAAAGGATGATTCACAGCCTGATCTAGTTAAATCCTCAGACATGAAGCAGACCACACAGTAAAAGAAACCAATGGCAAAAATTCAATGAAATAATGTAAAACTGGAGTACAAGTTGGGAGATTTGGTCTCTTATCCAGATTTGAGAAAGTATTTGTGTCCTTTTTGGAAAGTTACTGATTTCTTTGTACATTATTTGCTCATATAAGTTCGAATGATGTAAGATGGGGGTTATCTTTGGCTCGAACATGTCACATCATTGTATATGCCTTCAAGCTCCAAAGGTCAGTTTATGGGAGGGACCAAAGCCCTACAGGCCTTTCTCGAGACCAACATAAGCGACACTCACTGTTTCGTGGTGTCCCATCAGCTGGCGAAGGATCTGAGAAACCACTTCTGAACTGACACAGAATCACACTAGACTCACCAGCTCTGTAAAGTAACAAATTAGATCACAAGCAACAGAACAAATGTCAATATGCTGACTCTGTTCCTGAATTTATTTTATATCTTCTAGTAGGGTATTACCTTTGTACTCTTTTTCCCTTTCAGGCTTTGCAGAACTTCAATTTAGGATGAATAGCTAGATCAAACTTGGTCCTGTCCAGACTGAGACCCCCTCCTCGGGACACTCTCTGACCTATTGGCTGCCGCTCTGGTTCACATCTTCAGTATCTCACCGCTGAAGTGCCTCTGCTTGCTTGGTTCCCACCAGCAGTTGGCTGCCCTTCCAGTTGATTCCATGAGCGATGCTAGATTACTCTTCCTGGAACCTCACCCACATGTGCATGATGTGAAATTCCAACTCCTGACCCTCAGGTTCAAGGTCCTCTTCAATGGCTCCGATCCTCCTTTTTGGTTTGGTCTCCTCCCAACACCACTTCTTCCATTTACAGAGATCTGATTACCCCCTTCAGCAGTGTCCTCCACCTGCTGTTTCTTCTGGTTTAATTTCCAACTCTCCACAACTCTGAGTCTTTCAGATCCAGGTCAAGTCATTGCCTTCTCCATGCAAGTGGTGATCTTGCTTTCCTTTAATAAAGGATGCTTGATCCTCATTCAACAAACTTTTATCGCAGAGCTACAATGAGCCAGGCACTGTTCTAGCTAGAGAGTCAAAACTCCTCAATTGGCATTTTATCACACACTTGCTCTAATAATTTATAACAAAGAGTTAACCTTCATCAGCAATGTACTGCTCCCGGCAGTGTGTTAAGTACTTCCGTATTATTTCCTTTTCCCAGTAACCTTCTGAAGTGGGGACTGGTATCCTCCATTTCTTAGACGAAGCAGTGAGGCACAGAGAAATTGAATGATTTTCCCAGCCGGGATTCACAGTTGGCTTTCCGGCTCTGGAACCTCCCTCTCAGCCACTATCGCGCTTGGTCTCTCCCCACGTGGCCATCACTGCCCCTGCCATGGGCTGCCCGGCACCATTTTTAGTGTTTCGCTTGTGCATATCCTGTCTCCCCAGCTTTAATAAATTCCGTGTCTCTCAATAAGCATAACAGCACAGCAACTAGGGCAGCCGGGTTCACCCGATCATGATGAGATTTTGCCGGAATTCCATGTTGGAATCATGGTAATAAGTGTATGACATGAACTGCTTATGTTTTATAGTATGTGGGGAAAACACTGGGAAATCATACAGCTCCTCAGTTTTACCTACACTTCCCACCTCCCCTGAAACTTGTCACCTCTATCAAGCTTGTCCTTCAATATTACTATTACCATAAAACCTGCGACATTTTTGCCTTAGATTTTCATTCTGTCTTCTTAAAGAAATAGGGAAAAGTCACCAGAAGCCTAAGAGCTTTCGAGTGGCAGGATACCACACCCCTCTAACCCCACCCCAGCAGGACAGCCCGGTGTGGACTTGGGTCTGCAGCTGCCTTGAATTATCTCGCCCGTGTCCCCCAAGGCCACGAGGCCCGAAAACGCGGCTCCACTCGCTTTGCTAAGGAAAACTTTTCTGTGTGTTTCCTTGACCACTTTTTATTTTTATAAGAGCAAAAAGTGGCCACAGCACATTCCTAACCCAGAGCTGTGGGTTTCCCAACACCTCTCCTAACTATGAAACAGCCGAGCAGCCTCTCTCCTGGCCGCTTCAAAATTATATTTCAAATCCAGCATTAGGGGAAATTATGAACTGAAACAGACAGACCTAAAAAATCTGTTTTTTTGAAGTTGCTGCTGAGCTACCATTTTGGCATTCACCGAAACTTTCTAACTGAACTTTATATGCTAGGCTTGGCTCCATGGCTTGCTCTGCGACTTTGAGCCTTCCTTCTCTCTGTTCTCACAGAAGTGCTTTTAAACCACTTACTTAATAGCTCTCCCAACTTATCCCTTACAACATTCAATGATGAAATATTAATTTCTAAAATACTTCTTCAAGAGGTAGGAAAAGGAAATTTGTGTCTTTGTTAACAGTTTATTATTTTCTTAAATTAATACACTTTTTATGGAGCAGTTTTAGGTTTACAGAAAATTGAGCAGGAAGTACAGAGAATTCCCATACATCCCCTCCGGCCCTGGACTTGGGTTCCCTACTATTAACACTTTGCATTGATGTGGCACACGTGTTACATTTGATGAACCAATATTAATACATTAAGGTCCATTGGGGGTCACTCTTGGCATTGTACATTCTATGGGTTTTATCAAATGCGTATGTCACGTATCCACCATTACACTATCATATATAGTAAAACCACGTACAGAGTGGTTTTACTGCCCTCAAAATCCTATGTTCCCTCTGTCCATCCCTCCCTCCCTCTTAACCCCTGGCAACCACTGATCTTTGTGCTGCCTCCATAGTTTTGCCTTTTCCACAGTGTCGTACGGTTGATGCCATACAGTATGTAGTCTATTCAGCTTGGCTTCTTTCACTTAGTCATATGCATTTAAGGTTCCTCCATGTCTTTTCCGGACTTGATGGCTCATTTATTTTTAGTGCTGAATAATGTTCTACTGTCTGGATGCACCACAGTTTATTTATCCATCACCTACTGAAGGACATCCTGGTTGCTTCTATAGTGGTTTTGGCTGTTGTAAATAAAACCACTAAAAACATCCATGTGCAGGTTTTTGTATGGAGAGAAGGAAATTTTTGAGTTAAATTTTTTTTTTTTTTTTTTTTTTTTTTGCGGTATGCAGGCCTCTCACTGTTGTGGCCTCTCCCGTTGCGGAGCACAGGCTCCGGATGCGCAGGCTCAGTGGCCATGGCTCACGGGCCCAGCCGCTCCGCAGCACGTGGGATCTTCCCAGACCGGGGCATGAACCCGTGTCCCCTGCATCGGCAGGCGGACTCTCAACCACTGCGCCACCAGGGAAGCCCTTGAGTTAAATTTTTAAAATTAAAAGTATTACAGAAGATGCCATGTCCGGCATTATTACTATTGAGATTACTGATGTTATTAGGATTGTGTTAGCAAACCTGGAGCCAAAGGCAGTGGTAATTTGACGGTTGAAGCATATTTTATAGAACGTCCACATCCACAGGGAGGCTTGATTTGCTTCTAGATATTCAGGGCTTAACATCTACCTGTTAGGAAGCCTTTGGCTCCCAAGGAAGGAGAAAAGCCACTGTGTATCAGGTAGGAGCACACTGAAGCAACAGAAAACCCAGCTCTCAGAGCCTGCACGACGGGGCTTTGTTTCTCTGAGATAAGAGGATGGGAGGGCGGCACCGCCGGTGTGGGGTCCTCAGAGCCCTGGTCTCCCCATATCCTCCCTCCCACCGTCAGTGTTGACACCATCTCTGCCACCTTCGTCCCTGTCAGCTCATGGTTGCCGGGTGGGTGTGGCAGCATTCAAGCCAGGCAGACAGGAAGGGGCAGTGCCAGCATGGCCTTTACAAGGAAGCACCCGGTGTCCCTGCAGCTTCTACGTGGGTTTCTTTGGTTTGCACCTCACTGCCCAGGCAGTGTCCCATGGCCACTTTTGGACCCAAGGGAGACTCCAAGGCAAGCATTCAGCTCTTCACAGCTTGGTGGTGGAGGAGATCAAAGGGATGGACAATGGGACTGGTTATCAGATTGGCTAACCCCACAGGTGAATAGATAGCCAACAACAGCAGCAAACACACTCAACACAGCTCCAGCTGGGCTCCATCTAAGCACCTCGAAGCCCCCAAGGATCTCCCTGATGCTCGTGGGGAGACCTGGTTGGAAAGAGATGCTCAGACGGGCTGCCGGGCTCCATGACATCTCCTGGCGGCTACCACAGTCCCGTTTTCCATCACTGCTCTGCAATATGTGCCTGGACAAACCAATCTCCTGTTTGACTAGTCGCTTGGCATGTACAAGACGCAAGTTTCCCACCTTCTGATGTTGAAGATCAGGCTCTGAACGTAGGGCTGGAAGCACAGAGAGCATAGAAGAGGCAAAAAGTTCACTTTCATGGCGTTTCTCGTTCATTTGCCACTTCCATTGCTTTGATTTAGGCCTCGTTACCCCTCACTTAGATCTTTGCGATGACTTCAGAATTGTCTCCCTCTGCCAGTCCCCCCACATTCAATTCATATCTCCCAGGGTTTCGAGCTGAGCTTTCCTGAAACGCAAAACAGATCGGTCCCTCACCTGCTCACACACCTTTGCTGCCTCCCCACCGCCTGCCAGGTGCAGTCCCGATGCCCTGGCCTGACGTCCAGCATCTTTGCAATCTGTCTCCGTCTTTCCTTCCGCAGTCTGGCTACGCGCCCTGCCCCGAGCCCCCAGTCATGCAGTTCCCTCTGCCTGTACTGTGTTCCTCTTCTCATAAAAATCCAGGATTTCAATGCACAAAGCATAGAAAACCAAACACTAATCCACATTAGAATACTCTAATATAAGACACATATTAAAGCATTTTAAATGTGAGTACAAGAGTCATTTCTCAGTATACACGTGTTTTTAAAATATGGACAAGGAAAAAGAACTACAGAAGACCGGAGAATTTAAAGACTTTGTATCTTAAAACAAGGTCAGTAACCTGGTAGAGTAATAACGTGTAGTGCAAACAAGGTACTACAACAAAGAAAAATGGAAAAGCTGCCAATTCCTGAGCTATATGTTGATAGCTTACATAACAGTATACACTTTCATGCATATGAAAAAATTTTAAAGCTACATAGAGAAGTACATATTGTTTATACTCCTTTGTTACAATTTCTGAGCATATTCCCCAATCCTTTGGGCCTCAACTGTCACATTTACAAAACGGGCATATTCATAAACTGAACAGAAGATAGGGAGAGAGACTAAAAAAATTGTTGGAGGTCTTTCCAGCTTTAAAATGTCCAATACTATTAGGTATTTAAAAGCAAAATAAAATAATGTCTCAAAAATTATTTAATTATTTCATAATATTCCAGCAATCTCTCCTTAACGTGTGTAAGCACAGGACTAATACACGGGCTAATCTAGTCTGGAGGGAGCAATACTGCATTAGCATGAGAAATACCTAAATTGCTATTGTTTCTCCACATTTTTTTTTTCCGGTACACGGGCCTCTCACGGTTGTGGCCTCTCCCGTTGCGGAGCACAGGCTCTGGACGTGCAGGCTCAGCGGCCATGGCTCACGGGCCCAGCCGCTCCGCGGCATGTGGGATCTTCCCAGACCGGGGCACGAACCCGTGTCCCCTGCATCGGCAGGCGGACTCTCAACCACTGCGCCACCAGGGAAGCCCAGCCCTCTCCACATTTGTTTTTAAGAGTTCAAGAGAAGGACTCAACACCCCTGGCAACTTCGCTCCATTTCACTTAGCCCTTTTCTAAAACCTCTGTTTGGGTGACTGGATTCTGTGGTTTCCTGGGATTTAATTCTTTCAGGTGGTTCTACCCAGCTCCAAATTTTACTGACGTCTCTACAAACCTAACAAGAATGATGAAAGTCGTACAAGAAAAGCAATTTTTGTGGAATTTCAGCCTGTGCAGAACTGCAAATCCTATGATACTCACTTGCTGGATCCTTTTTGTTTCTGTGAGTGAAGAAACTAACCCTTCATCCACGTGTGAGGAATATTTTTAAATTTTCTATTTAAACTGTGGCCTAGTTCACCAGATTCTACGTCTTCCTGTGGTTCTCACTTGATTTTCAAAACCTAACTGTTCGTACAAGAAAGCAGTGAATTATAGGATTTTCTCTTTACATCATTCTCTGTCCACTGAGCACATGAGAAGTCATGTCTGCTGTGGTTCAAAGGGTGAGTGGGGTCTTAAGATTCTGTCGTAGACACAGGGTGGTGCATTTTCAAATATATCTTTTCCTAAAGAGGGATAAACTGCATACGTCATGATTCAAACTCGGCCCTCTCGGAGCATTTGATGGAGTGATGGGCGGCCCGGAGGTTGATGATAAGCCACCATCAGCCATGGAGCTGGACCAGGAGCACGTCCAACAGCTGCCCAGCCCTGCCTTCCAGGAGGGGAGCATTTGCCAAAACAGCTCAAGGTGCAAGCATCGTGCAGCGGGCAGGATGCACTCAGGAGGCTGTCAGATGTTGGGGGTGGGAGCATTCTCTCTAACACCTTTCCCTGAAAAACTGCTTAAGGACTCATTCAAGAAACATCCATCCTTACTAATAATCGAAACTAGCATTTTCCAGGTGCCCCCTCTGGCCGTCACTGTGCTAAGCTCTTCACACGAATGACGTTCAGGCAATTGGACTCCAGAGCCCAGTGGGGTCTAAGCCCACACCACTTCGCTCTAGGACCCCGTATCAGTTAAGGGCTTCCGGTGCCCAGGGCGCTGTGCTTGGGCTTTGGGAGGATAAAATGAGGAACGTGCGCAAGATACAGCCCCCAGCCAAGAGCTTAAAAGCTCTTGAAGGAGGAAAACATTGCTCAGAGACAGATAATAACACAAAAGCAGCAACTGTCTTTTAAACAGATTTGTTCTATATTGGTTTGAAATACTTTGGTTTGAAGGAGTCCAGGCCCACATCACCCTGAAGACACTGCAGTGCTCAGGGCCAGGCAGGGGACCAGAGTCCAAGTCTGGCACCACAGGCCTGACTCAGCTCACGTTAGCCTAGTGCCAGCTTTGGGCAGCTCAGTAGAAAAGCATTGAAACTTGTATGTCTGATCCTTCCCAGATCAGAACTCACATGGAGAGCTTTTCACTTGCAAGAGAAGCAAAAAGGAGGATTTTCTGGTTTAATGAACAGAGACCTGGCACCTCCAGGACCGTAGGCTGCATGTGCGTCTTCAAGCCAGGATCTCCCAGCAACTCATCCCTCGGCCTCACGGCACCAAAGACAGCAGGACCTGCCCAGAGCAGGAGGGCTGGACATTCACGTGCACACAAGCGAAGGACAAAGTGGCCCAGAGTGAACGGGAAAAGCCAAAAGAAACTTCTGTTCTGCGGAAAGAAGTATTGACCAATCATTATCCCTTTGGCCTATGATTGAAGAAGTTTCGGTTCCCTACACATTTTAATAGGGCTTTGTTTCCTGACGCCTCTCTCGTCGCTGTTTCTGGAGAAATGAGAGGTGGTAGCATTCATGGGATGGCTGGGAGGAAACGGTAGAAACGCAGTCGTCAGCCACAGGCACTCTTGGACCAGGCTCGGCGAGTTAGAGCAGCAGCCAGGTCGGGCCAGGTGCAGAGGGGTGACGTGTCACAGTTGCTGCTGAAAGCATCACAGAGCTTCAGGCTCAACACCTCGCGCAGGCTGTTCTTGGCAGGCATCGCCCGTAGAGAACAGAGTGAAAATCTGCAATATGCTCAGTGGAGTGGGAAGCCAAGGTGAGGACATTCCTAAAAAATGCTCCTCCAACCGATAGTTTCCATATTGCCGAGCAAGACACCGTCTTCTCGCGAGCTGGGAGGAGTGCGGATGGGAGGATGGGGGAGGGGAGGGGCCATTTCAAAGTTCTTGGCTTTTCCCTCTGTCTCTAATAATTTTGTGAAGAAAAAACAGTGTTTTGCCATAAAAATATAATGAGCCATTTATCCACTGCCCTCCCTGTGAAACATATTCCATACCATTCTAAAAAGAAACACGATAATTTATGTCTAGTTTTCGCATTCACATTGAGAGACTGGCTATCTTTGGATGATTTGTGGCAATCAGCCTAGAAAATTGATTCCCTGGGTAATATTTCATCCAGATCCTCTATTTTTTAGAGAAAAGAACACGAAGAGGGTAATGAAAGCTGTGAGAGAAGAGGACTCCCTGGAAGTAATTTGTGCTGCTCTGGGGGCCCCTTCTCCCCAACTCACTCCCTCCCCAGCTGTCAGCCTCCTGGCAGACAGGCCAGGACCAAGGATGGACAACCAGAAGCAGTGACCCCAAAAGTTTGGCAGCCAAGGTTCCCTACAAGGCAGCACAGCTCCTGAAATCAGCAAGGATATATGCTCATGAGGTCACTTCTGCTACCTCACCCCACTCCCCAGCGGTCAGCCTGCCATGTATAGAAGCAAGGAACAGTCTAGCAAGAAAGCACAGCCCTTGAGATGAGAGAGCGGCAAGAAGCCCAGCACACAGTGTAGAGTGAGCACCACCCAAAGTTAAACCGGGCAGCTCTGTGAGTATGAATGCTTAGAGGGCAAGGACTGCACCTCCAAAGCCACGAAAAGGGGTAATCAGAGAAGAACAGGTGAAAGAAACAAGAATCCACGAAGACTCTGGGAAAGGAAAATAGAATTCTTCAAATGAAAAAAATTAATAAGGGCTTCATAGCATACAAAGTCCAAAATAATGTGGTGAGAATTATTGCCGAATAGCTCTCCCAGAGCACTGTGCAATGTGTTCAGAAAACACACAATAGGGGCTTCCCTGGTGGTTGAGAGTCCACCTGCCGATGCAGGGGACACTGGTTTGAGCCCTGGTCTGGGAGGATCCCACATGCCACAGAGCAACTAGGCCCGTGAGCCACAACTACTGAGCCTGCACGTCTGGAGCCTGTGCTCCGCAACAAGAGAGGCCGTGATAGTGAGAGGCCCGCGCACCGCGATGAAGAGTGGCCCCCGCTTGCCACAACTAGAGAAAGCCCCTGCACAGAAACGAAGACCCAACACAGCAAAAATAAATTAATTAATTAATGTCAGATGCAGGCTTGTGACATCCTCTGTCACATAGGGGAGGACGTAAGTCAGGCACCAGCAGATAAGCAAAGCTTCCACTTTAAAAAAAAAACACACACACACACCATAAAGAAATGGAAACTATAAATACACGTGAACGATGCAGAGGACCAGCAGGAAGGAGTTCTAGGAGGAGAAAACAGAGAATGGAAGAGACACAGCGTGTAAACAAATAGCAATACATCGTCTAGAGCTGAGAAAGAAAAGCCCTCGAATTCGAAGGTCATTTTCCACTGAATTCCATCCTGGATAAAATGCTAAGCCCACACCGAGACATGCCGTCACTCAATTTCAGAACATTAAGGACCAAGAGAAGCTAGTTGTCATGAAAGGAGAGGTGGGGAATAGCTGGAAATCCAGTGAAGCTGTTTCAGAGCAAGGTGACAATCCAGCAGATTTCTACACTAGGGGAGTGAGTCAGCCGATGAGGTGAAAAGGAAGATCTGAGCGAAAAGGAGCAACCAGTGACCCCCGGATGCTGGGAAGGCAGAGGTGTGTGAAGAGGCCAGGTGGAGCCCAGGCAGGGAGGGAAGGAGGCGGACACAGTGACAACTGAAGACGAGACAGAAGCTCATGCCTGATGCCCCAGGAGAGGAAGGCTCAGCGTGAAGATGGGCGGGCGTGAGGGATGAGTCTGTGGAATTTGCCCCCTTGCTTTCAGTGTGTCTGTCGGGTAGAAGGAGGAAGACGGAAGAGGCTCCGCCAGGGGGTGGCAACGGAAGAGCTGGGCTGGGCCAGGGCCAGGGCCAGCCGGGGGCCAGTGTCTGGGGACGGGGGGTCCAGGCTAGGGGCGGCGGGGATCCGTGTGGATGCATTTGCTGAGAGCCACCAAAGTTTACTCATCTAAAAGTTATCGCTGGGAATTCCCTGGCAGTCCTGTGGTTAGAACTCCACGCTTTCACTGCTGAGGGCCCAGGTTCGATCCCTGATTGGGGAACTAAGATCCTACGAGCCTTGCAGCTCGGCCAAAAAAAGAGTTCTAATTCAAACATTGACACCCACGGAACGTGAGTGCCCAGAGAGAGCACTAAGCTGGGTGTGGAGGCGGCCCCGCCCTGGGTCCTCAGCACCAGGTCACAAGCCGGGTGACTGCAGGCTGGCCTGCCGCCTTCCTTCTTTGTAAGATGGGCTTCCTACCTGGTTGACAAGGGGCGAGGCCCACCTTGCAGAGTCAGGTGAAGGCTGTGCACACCCCAATGGGCTACACGAACATGAGGGGGCACCTCATCACAACGAGCAAATGGGGCAAGGCGGGCAGGACGTGGCTGGCTTCCCATGGTATCAGAGCCTTACCTGCGGGCTGGGCAGATGCCAGGGCCCGGTCAACAGCCCTCCACTCCCCCGGGTCTGGTTGGAGAGGCCCCTCGACCTGCCTGGGAGCCGCTAGAAGGCGGTGTGTCCACCACAGCCCTCACTCCAGTGGGCTTCCCGGGCTCTGCACAGGCTCCTCGGCCCGGACGGCAAGGCTTGGGCTCAGGTTCCACCAGACCCAAGGTTCCAGCAGGTCCTCAAGCAAGACGTGTCCTCCTGCAGAGCATAGAGCCCCACGAAGCCCTTTCCAGAAATCCCCCTGCGCCTTCTCTATCTGTGGTGAAAAGGTGGTTTGTGGGCAGTGAAGGAAGGACGTTGGCCCACGATGTCAGCCGACATCCATGCCTGGACCCTTGGACGTTACCGTGCTGTCACTTTATGTCATCTGACTGCCGCTACCAAGCCCCACCCGAGGCATTTCACATGTGTGATTGCAAATCCTTACAATGACCCCATGCTCCAGGATCGTTCCCACAACAGCCCTGGAGGTAAGGAAACATGAGGAAACCGAGGCTTAGAACTTATGTTGCCCGAGGTTTCATAGTGGATGGGATGCACTGGAGATTTGAACCCAGCTCATTCGCCCCCAGCCTGTCCACTGGGCAAGACCACCTGTGCCAACGCCAACCATCACAAGGAAAACTGATCAGGAGTTGGTGTATCCCTTGGGGAAGACCTTTAACCTGCGATGAAAGATGTCAGGAGCCACACCACCGGCCAGCTTGGTGTCTGCTCGGACAGGGGCCACCAACAGGCGAGAGGCTCCTGGGTATCTGGGCTGCATTCCCGCTTGGTTCCACATCCCCAGGCGGGAACGTGGACACCCACCCCTGACTCATTCTCCATTGCTTGGCTATGTTCAGCTTTGCTGCGCCATACAATTCAGGTGGGAAGGAACAGTCCAACAAAATCATGAAGAAAGATGTTCTCCACTGGGCCCTAAAACAAGATGCGACGAGGTCCAAGTGGTTCCAGACTCTGGTCACCTGCTACGGGATGTCAGCCACAAGTGGTTTGTAACTAAAGTGTCTGGAAGACAACGGTCAAAGTGTGGGCTCCCAGGTGGGCGGTGGGTGCCGTCATAGCTAGTCCTACACCGGCCAGTAAAGGCCAAAGATCAACCGTCTTCATTATCTTCTGTATGAATTCAGGGTCACGAGACTAGCAAGATGCCCCAGTCACTGACTATCAGCACCACAGTCACCCTCCCTGGGGGAACAAAATCCATCTGCTTGTGGACAAGCTTTTGCACATGTACCAGAGGCACATTTGTGACCAGCAAATTAGCTGTCCACTGTGCCCCAGAGCATTGCTGGTTCTGTACATTGAACCTGATTATTTTGTGAGTTAAAATATAAAATAAGCACATGTGGCCCCATGCACACACATACACAACCAAGCTGTGATTGCTATTCTAGCCACCCGATCTGAGAAATACAGAGAAGTGCCAGGAATGGAAATTTTTCAGTTGCTGCAAGAATGCAACCAACATTTCCACTCTTTAAATGAACGTTCTGAAGTAATTAATCAAGATTTGTGTGGTTTCCTACTCCCCCTCCCTCTCTCTCTTACACACACACACACACGAACTCACACACATGCTGACATACACACTTACACAAGGAAAGAGGGAAGATATTCTTAACACTAGCCCAGGGCAGCTCAAAATCTCTGGCTGTAAAGTAAATCTGCCTCCGTTCCTAAGACCTTACATTTGAAAAGTGCCTCACAGTTTTCCAGATACTTCCCCAGACATCCTCTCCTTGGCACACACACAGGCCTGGTATGTACGGTCATCTTCATTTTCACGGAGGACGAGTCGGTGCTTTAAAAAATAGCAAGAGCCAAACGGTTCCGGGTTCAAAGCCCGGCTGTATGCCCTCCTTGCTGTGTGACCTCTCACAAGTGACCTAACATCTCTGGGTCACAATTTCCTCGTCTAAAATGGGAGGGTAACGCCAGGCCCAGCGACTGTGGTGAACGTTTTATTGAAAGCATCCAGCATGAAAATGGACTAGTGGTTTTACCGAGAAAGAAAGCGGCCCAGGGAGCATCGATGACGGAGCCAGAGCCCTGGGTGACAAGTGCAGAGATGTCTCTCGGCCTCACTGGAAGGTGCCTCCATCCTGCTCTCCTGCTTCCAGGCTTCCCTCTCGGTCTAGATGTCCCTTCCTCGTTTTCCAAACGTGGTGACTCCCCTGCACTTCCTCACCCAGTCCAGACATCACCTCCTCGCCCACCGGGGCCACAGTAAGGCCCCTCTGCCCTCTGAACTCTCTCAGCAAGGGCTGTGCGGGCACCTCACAGGCTGCACTCTGAGGGCAGGTGCTGTGCATTTAACTCTGGATTTGAACCCCTGAGTCACAGCAGGTCACCGAGTTGGAAGGAAGGCAGAGCAGGGACAGCCAAGGTGTCGGCCACACCGTAGTTACTTGGGCTCCCAGCAGGCGAAAACCCAAGCAATCCAAGGCCGTCACCTCTGAAATCTACAGGCAAAAATATCTCATAATTTTCTCTCTGTTATGGCCAAGAAATTCTTCCTTTTATCTATAAACCCTCCCTATAAATGTAACCCACTTCCTTATTATCAGACCTGCAGTGACAGGGAGTAACCTGCCCAAGTTTACCCACAGTAACTCCTGTGTCCTGTCCTCCAGAAGCCGCTGGTTGCACTTAGAATCACGGTCCCTCCAGCCTGGGAGTGGCCCAGACAGCACACAGCTCCTTGTTTCAGAGAGAAAAGAGGTAAAATCCAGGAGGGCAAGGAACACACGACTGAGCTACTTCTTTCTTTTCTCGTGGGACCAAAATTCTCTATCCTCCAATCACTGGTTTTTCTATTCTTTTTGTATCGTTACCAGTTGACCACTTTCCTTTTTTAAAGGTAGAGAGAAGATCTGGACATAATACCTCTGAAATATTTGTAATTTTTGAAAACACTCAACCAATTTCAGTTGAGTGACGCTAAAGGAACTTACCACGAGACTAGCTGTGATTCCTCTCCCGTCATCATCAAAAATGTACAGAACACTGGCGACACGCCAGCTACGGCACAAGGCCCACGGGATATCAAACTTTATAAGGCCCAGTCCCTATTACCGAGCGGTGCCCAAACTTGAAGGGGACAGCCATGGAAACAAGTAATTACTAGGTAGATGTGTAAACGCAGTAACAGCTAAAGTACTTCTTAAACAAACACTTTGTTCTGAGCACACAGGTCAACTCAGTCAATCATTAGAAGAGTGTGTCAGGTAGAGTGATGATGGTGAAAAGGGTGAGGGACCTCTGCTCGAGAAAATCAAGGAGCACTTCACAAGGAGAAGAAGCCACCGTGGTTACTAAGGAGAGAAGCTCACCAGGCAGATGAGGAGACGGAAAGTGCAGAGGAGGGTGGCACCAGGGCCCAGAGGTGGGAAGCACGAGTGGGCCCAAGAGGGAGGAGTGGGGGGAGCGCAGATGAAGGACCCCTTTGCCAAACTTGACCCTGAAGACCAACCACTAGTGTTTAGCAGGGCATCCTGTGGACGTGTTCTATTTTAGAAAGCCCTCTAGCAGAAGTGCAGAGATGGTATGGGAAGCACGTGAACCTGAGCTGGGAAAACCGCCTTCCGAGTGACACGGTGAGGGACCGAGCTGGGGCCCGGGCACGGGGAAGATGTCAGCACCCAGAGGAGAGAGATGATACGGGCGCAGGACTCAAACTGTCAAGGAAAGGGACGGCCCAGGTTTTTGCTGGGTGACATGGTGAAGGGTGTGGCCGTGCCCTCGTGGAGAGCTCGGTAGGAAAAGCTGATCTGAGCACACACAAGATAAACCAGAATTCGCCTGAGTCTGGAGTGTAAACCCAGGTATGGACGCAGCATGGCATTGAACTCGGGACTATGGGGCCCGAGGAGCTCTGGAGGCAGAACCCACAGCCCTGTCCGAAAAGGACAGGAGGGTTTTGTGGTCTAGACCCTAACCTTTCCCTGGGGTGTGACCACCGGGACACTGCGCTCCCGTCCAGGACTTCGCTAGCAAGTCCTCACCTGCCTATTTCTCTGTCACTTAACCCACGGCTGCACGTCGTGCTGCTCAGAAAATAGAACCAGGTGCGGACCGGGGTTTGTGCTCTTGACTCCCAGGTGTGCGTTTCCACGGAGAAGTGCCTGGGCCAGGGCCTGTCTGAGTTTGGCCTTGGACTCTAATCTGGAGCCCCGGGCTGACTCTGTGATGTGGTCCACAACCCAGCGTGCAGCTGGGGCTCCGTCGGAAGGCGGTGGTCAGTGTCGGGGCCGAGCAGCTGCCTAAGCCGCTCAGGACGGGCCGAGGAAGAGGATGCTGCCGTGGCCCCTGAGTCCCTGCGGTCTGGCCTTAACTACACCAAACGTTCAGGAAACCATATTAGCTGTTACGAGTCACCAACCCTGCTTCATGCCATCGGATATGTGAGTTTAGGGAGATAGAGGTCCTCAGAAAACATGGTTAAACACCGACATCACGTCTTAGTCCACCAGACCAGAGAACTACAAAGATGTGTCTTTATCTTCCAAGAGATCTAAGACATTTGAACTTCAATGACACCTCACTTCTCAGAACCAGATGTGCGTCCGGCGGGGAAGAGGTAGGGGCTGGGGAATTATAGCATCTGCAGGAAGAACCGAAGAGTTACCTCTTCCGTGTGCTTCAGCGTGGAGGCTTTTGAGGAAGTCAGCACCGCTGAGGGTTATTTTCACTCAGCTGTGGACCCTGGTTTCCTGTGTTTTTCATGGAGACGGCATTCAGGCGGAGGCGGGAGACCCGTGGGAGCTAACATCAGCCGCCCCCCGCCCCGGCCATCCTCGCCTTTGCATTTTGTGCCCTCGCTGTGTTTCCCGTCGCCGTCTGCATACTGCCCTGTGTCTGGGACACCACAGGGCTCTGGGCCCCCGGGGGCTGGCGCAGTGCCCCCCCACCACACACACACAGGCCAGCACACCGAAGATGCTCAAACATAGCTGGTATTGGAATCCCACTCACTTTTTCTGCCGTCACCCGGCAGAAAGTCCCCTGCTTTGCCACATGGACTCAGAAACAACTCTCCACAATTTACCAGACATTTATTAAGTCTTTGGCACGATTTCGCAAGGCATTGTAGCCAGGGGAAGATGGGAGGATAAAACACAGTCCTGTCCCTGGCCTCACTGTGCAGGACTTAGGTATAGTGTGTGCCAGGTGCTCCATAATAATGTATCTATTTGTTTCGTTATAGTTACTCATGTTCTCCTGATTTTATGCCAAAAGGGATTTCACACAGCTTACAAATATACACCCAACCAACACAGCAAAAGAAAATAAAATAAATAGACGAGAAGGACTAAACGGCGGAGACTTAGGAGGAAGGAGAAGAGGAGGAAGGCAGTGAGGCCCGGGCACTCGAGTCGCCGTAAACTCCTCTGTAGTCTTCGGAGGAGATTCGGAAATGCGCCCCATGGTGTCTAGAACTGAACGAGCAGAGGGACACAGTCAGGATCACAAAGTGCTCTCTATTCACCGAGGGCCTGGCTGATGCTCAGAGATGCTCTGGACTTCGAATCTCACTCCGGTGGCTGTGTCACAAGCTGCAGGATTTGAGAGAAAAGGAATGTTTGCTCAAACAAAGAAAAAAAATTATTTTGCTACCGTAAGTTTTGAACTCCATCACTACTAATCTTCTTTCCTGAACGATTGAAAAAAGTTTAAAACAAATATGAGGAAAAAGGTCATTTAAATTAAGAAATGACATCTGTACATGAGACGGAGGGCAGAAGAAAGAAACGTCTGGGGCATTTTCCTGGATGTAACATGTCTATCTTTTTTCTTTTAATTAATTAATTTAATTTAATTATTTTTGGCTGTGTTGGGTCTTCACTGCTGCGCGCGGGGTTTCTCTAGTTGCGGCGAGCAGGGGTTACTCTTTGCTGCGCTGTGTGGGCTTCTCATTGCGGTGGCTACTCTTGTGGCGGAGCACGGGCTCTAGGCGCACGGGCTCAGTAGTTGTGGCTTGCGGGTTATGGAGTGCAGGCTCAGTAGTTGTGGAGCACAGGCTTAGTTGCTCCACAGCATGTGGGATCTTCCCGGACCAGGGCTAGAACCCATGTGCCCTGCATCGGCAGGCGAGTTCTTAACCACTGCGCCACCAGGGAAGTCCCCTACATGTCTATCTTTAATTCTTGGACTGGATTCCAACTTTGCCTGAGAGACAGCCCAGCGACTGCTCAGGTATTATCTTCACAGGCTCTAATCTTTTTTTTATGCGTTTGTACAGAGATGGTGTGATTCCCCTGCTTCATTAAATGTGTGAGTAGGTGGGTAGCTGTTTTCCCCACAAACTCTGTCTCCTCCTAGGCTTCACAATAGCGTTCCTCAAATTTATACTCTTGCTAACCTTTCTCAAACACGGAATGTAGATGTCAGTATTAAATATACATACAGGAATCCTGGTGCAGGCGGTTATGAGTTACAGCATCCAACAGAGAAATCCAAGATTAGGACACAATGCAGGTAAAAGATGTTGATAGTCGTTCAAAAATTATAGGAAAGTGGCACAAAAGGTTGAAATCAAGGGATTTGATCTGCGGCAATGTCCTTGTCCCAGTGGAAATGACAGAGGAGGGACAGTGGGTGTCAGCTCTGAGGAAGGTATCGGAGAAGCAGGCGAGCGAAGATGACTCCCCGAGAAGCTCGATATTAGTGGGCGGTACAGGGTGCACCTGCATAAAGTCAGGTTTCAATACAACAAATGCACAGCCATGGTTGTATTTTGTACGGCACCCGGATCCAAACCTATTGGGCTGTGCGGTGTGGGGTCATCCACACTGGTGAAGCATAAGCAGAAAGCCTTATCAACATGCCAAACCGCTCAGTAAGGCCCATCAAGGTGACCCACTGTCACAATGGGAGTCCCGTACACAAAGGCATTTCTAGAAAATGGGCCAAAGACATAAGACACTGATTATGTTTTAGCCAAGGAGGAGCAGAATTGGGCATGCACCTCTAAGACGTTAACCATGGTGAGTTGTCGTGACTGAGAGAGAGACAGAGACAGAGAGAGAGAGAGAGAGAGAGAAGGGAGGAGAAGGAAATATACTCAGTCCCATGGCATTCTTTGTCACCTATCCTGACCAAATGACATGGGAAACCTCAGTTGTATCTAATCGGGAGCTTCCTTGTGAATGAGGAGTTTAAAATGTGCTGAAAATAATTAATAGATCAAAAGTGAAAAATCATATGATTATATCTATAGGAGCTAGAAAGTAGTTTGATAAAAAAATTCTATATTCAGTGTCCACTCTTTTAAAAAGAAAGCTACTGGGCTTCCCTGGTGGCGCAGTGGTTGAGAGTCCGCCTGCCGATGCAGGGGACACGGGTTCGTGCCCCGGTCTGGGAAGATCCCACATGCCGCGGAGCGGCTGGGCCCGTGAGCCATGGCCGCTGAGCCTGTGCGTCCGGAGCCTGTGCTCCGCAAGGGGAGAGGCCACAACAGTGAGAGGCCCACGTAACAAAAAAAAAAATAAATAAATAAATAAAATAAAATAAAAAGAAAGCTACTAAAAAGAAAGCTATTGATAAAAGATGGGGGATTTCCCTAGTGGTCCAGAGGTTAAGAATCCACTTTCCAATGCAGGGGACACGGGTTTGATTCCTGGTCGGGAACCCACGCACCACAACAAAAGATCCCACGTGCAACAAGTAAGACCCGACACAGTTAAAAATAAATAAATATCTTAAAATAAAAATAAAAGACCAGAGGCAAGGCTGGAGACGCAGCGCATCTGACCTCATTGGGAGCTTTAAGATCAATGGGAGTCTGTCTAAATGGTTTTTTGTTTGTTTTTTAAAACTTTTATTGAAATATCGTTGAATAACAATGTTGTGTTAGTTTCAGGTGTACAGCAAAATGATTCATATATATATACTCTTTTTTAGGCTCTTTTCCTTTATAGGTTATTACAAGATATTGAGTATAGTTCCCTGTGCTATACAGTAGGACCTTGTTGTTTATCTATTTTATATACATTAGAATGTATATGTTAATCCCAAACGCCTAATTTATCCCTCCTCCTTCCCCTTTGGTAACCATAGTTTGTTTTCTATATCTGTGAGTCTATTTCTGCTTTGTAAATACGTTCATTTGTATCATTTTTTTTTAGATTCCACATACAAGTGATATCATATGACATTTTTCTTTCTCTGTCTGACTTATTTCACTTAGTATAATGTCCAGGTCCATCCATATTGCTGCAAATAGCATTATTTCATTCTTTTTATGGCTCAGTAATATTCCATTGTATATATGTACCACATCTTCTTTATTCATCTGTCAGTGTGTCTAAAGGTTTGTTACAGGGGTGTGATGTGATCAGATTTGCATTTAAGAAAGATCACCCTGATGGATTTACCTGTCTCTACCCAAAAGCCAGTAAGTACTATGATAAGTGGGGAAATGAAAGAAGCGTTCCCATAGCGTCTTTATCATCGTTCATGTTAATGACTTCCTGGAAGTGTTAAGCCGTACAATCAGATGAGAAGAAGGACGTATACAGTTTGGAAAGGGGAAGTAAAATTACCATTTCTTGTAACTGACCACCTGAGGTACTTGGAAAACTAATCTGAAGGACAAATATAAAGGACATAAGAGTCAGTAAGGTAGATGAGTATAAAGACAGCATTCAAATGTCTTTCGCCCATCCTCCTCTTTCTCTTCTGCTTCCTCTACCCTTTCCTTTCCTGAACAATTCAGTCCCAAAGCTATGAGACAGGGGCCGACAAGACCAGCAGCCTCTCCAAGGCCAAGGGTGGGGAGAAGTTGTGGCGCCAAGATCTGGGAGTCAGGGCTGGATGGATGAGGAGAGCACCACACAGGGGAGGGGCAGCCGCAGTTACGGGGCACTGGTTACACACAGAGAAGTGACCAAATAACACACAGGTGCAGATATAGCCAGGTTCCTTCCCTTTATCAGAGAAGAAAGATGCAAATATGGAAAAGGAGCAAGCTAAGAATGAACCTTGTGCCACTGGATTGGAATGAAGAGGTTGGCATGAACTCCATATTTTGAATATAGACAAGTATAGAAAAAATACAGATGTAAGTGTGTTTATATATGCGTGCATCCCTTGGTCTCTCAGCGTAGATAGATATAGAGATCAAGACTGAGGTAGAGATAAATATGTCAAAAGATACAGAAGCCACCTTGAAGGGGCTCCCACCAGCCAAATCCGGGACTACTTGAGCTTCAAAATGAACAGTGGTAGTAATGTATTGTAACCCACTGAATAAAATAGGAAAGCAAGAGTCCAAACTCATGTAAATCCACAAATTGTACCTGTTTTCTTAGGTCAGTCTCCCAAGGGAATAGAAATAAAAGCAAATTTGAAATAGAAATAAAAGCAAATAGAAATAAAAGCAAATGGGACCTAATCAAACTTATAAGCTTTTGCACAGCAAAGGAAGCCAACAACAAAATGAAAAGACAACCTACGGACTGTGAGAAAATATTTGCAAACGATGCGACCGACAAGGGCTTAATTTCTGAAATACACAAACAGCTCATACAACTTATTAGTTAAAAAAAACAAACTTATGTAAATCAGCAAATTAATAACTGAAAGTTTGAAAAGGAAAAGAACATTTACATGGATCAAAGTACCTTCCCACAAATTCCTTACTAACTCACAAGGGGAAAAATGTAACTTACAATGGAGAAAATTGGAGGACACTCCCATAACCAGTTGATTGAGTGGTCAGAGTGGACATCTTCACTAACGGGACAAATTCAATTCGTGGGCCACCTGTTAAGGTGCATAAGAAGAGCACAGCATCATTTCTATGACATTCTTCCCCCACAAGAGACTTGCCATGAAATAACTTGCTCATAATTTTCAAATCCACAAAGGTCATGAAAGTCCATGAAAGACTGAGAGATTGCTCCAGACTGAAGGAGACCAAAGTGACAAATGCCATGTGTGGCTCTGGACCCGATCCTTTCATAATTAAGGATGTTATTAGAACAACTGACAAAACATGAAGAAGTGGAAGATTAGAAGGTAGAGATGTATCAGTGTTCATGTAAGAGAATGTCCTGGTTTGTAGAACTTGCACAGGGTAATGGTTCAGGGAATAAAAGATCTTCCTATTGGGCTTGAAACTTTTCTGTGAGTTTAAGATAATTTCAAAATTTAAAGATCAGTTTATAAAAATATCCATAGCATTCACCATATATACAGAACTACTCCAAAATATTTAGTGCAAGAAATGATTATATTTATAAGGGCAATTCAGAACAAAGGATAAACATACCTAAGAATGAACTTAGAGGAATTGGCAGTATTTATATGAAGAAAACTTTGAAGCAGTACTAAGTAACACAAAAAAGACATATTTCATTATATGGCTTTTGTATCTTTTGAATTTTCACCAATGCATTTGTTTTTATTCAAGAATAAGTGAATGAAAATTTACAGCAAAGACAATGCATTGAGGAAAACACTACCAGAACATGCATTGGACCCCTTACTGAATCTACTGAAAGTTGTTAAAAAAAGAAATCTCTTTTAAATAAAGAAATTGCACAGAAATAGACTCTGGTTGTAAGATCCAATGTGCTTAAACACGAGGAATGGTTCCTCACTACCCAGTGAGCACACCAAGGCCATCCATGATTCAACTCACCCAAGGCTGGGAGAAATGGGTCACTCCCTCTCAGAAACCTCTGTAACCCTTTGAATGACTTCCATGAAGTCGCTCAGTTAACGGCTCCTGTAACACAGGCTTGTCTTCCATAAACATTGAAAATTCCTTACGGCTGAGAAAATAAACTCTGTTCCATCACTCATTGCAATTCTCTGCTGCTTTGCATATAGTAAACATGTGATTGTGTGATTGTGAAGTTTTCCTTTTCTTTTCTTTCTCCCTTGACCCCAACTCAGACCCAAACTGTAAATGGTGTTTCACTAATTAAGAACCAAGTTTTACATATATTTTACTGATGATGGGAGGAAGGGGAGTGAAACTATAGTCAGTTATTGTCTCTAATTTTTACAAAGAGAAATGAAACGTTTAAATCATCAGACCTGGGGGGTGAAGCAATACTGACAACCACAGCTGTTCCAGACGTTTCCAGAGATAATTTGGCATTAATTTTTGCAAATTGGCATGTAGGCAGCCACAAAGCTTTTATTTATTTATCTCATTATTTTACCTCTTTACCTATCAAATCTAGAGTAGTAAGATTGCACACCGAAAGGAGAAAACTAAAGAACTATATGTACCCATCACGTTGACTCTGATGTAACTTTAAACATTTTAAAGTATAAAATAACAAGTGAGACTAGACAAAGTGGCAATCAAAGCATAAATAACAGAGGCTAAGTCCACCCCCTGTGAGGGGGTGAGGTGAAAAAGTACATTCTATCAAACAAGCCTAGAAGAACCTAACTTAAAAAAGCACACGCAGATAATTACTCCCCCAAGCACATAAAGATGGCGAATTAGGCAGGAAAAGTTTTCAAGAATGGGAAAATGATTTTAGAAAGGAAAGTGCGCCTTTCATTCTATCGTGGAAGGTGGAGCACATTTTGTTCTACTCACTAGGTGGAGTCACTGGGAAACAAGGATTCGAGGTACTGGTGGGGATTGCCACCCCGCAAAGCAAAGACCCGGAGGGGTTTGCATTGTTTCCTCCAAGCTGGTCCCAGGCTCCCTGCACTGCCTTCTGATCTGCCCCGACAGGAGCACCCAAATATGGACCTCCTCCCCTGTCCTCCTGTTCTCCTTCCCTCTCATCTTCCACCTCTTTGTGGGGACCCACTTCTCAGGTGTGTTCCAGGTTCTCAGTCATTAACATAAAATCATTGGTTGAACAGCTACTCCGTGCTCATTACTGGAATGAAGACTTGATCATGACTTGACAATGTCTCCAATCTAGCTGGGGAGGCAAGGCTCACACAGGAGTGTTAGCTGACGGTAAAGCAGAGAGAGGACTGCAGCCACCAGAGCAGGGATGTGATAAACCACCTGGGACTGAGGCCCCGTAGGTGCCACTGTGTTAATGGGTTTCACTTCCAGTTCACACAGGCAGTTCAGAGCCCTCTTCAGATGGTCCTGAATCCAAAGAAATTTGCATAACTTCATTTAAATTATTTATTTATTATTCTTCACCAAGGGGCCATAAAAATTCTGGTGTTGTGGGCTGTCCGCTGTCATGAAGATATCTGTAAAATGTGGTCTAGACCAGGGTTTTGTAACTTTTTCAACTCACAATATGAAATTTATTTTTACAATAGGACCGAATGAGCACACACACAAGTCACTAAATAATAATCGCCGCTTACGGGACTCACTCTCACGCTCTCCACCCCTCGTCTTCCCCCTTATCCCCTTCCCCCCCCTCCCTTTTCCTCCCCTCTCTTCTCCCATCCTTTCCCCTCCACCCTCCTCCCATCCTCTTCCCCCTTTCCCCCATTCTATTCAGTTTTTAGAAATACAATTTGGGTTTACTAAAAATAGATTTCATGACTCACAAATAGGTTGCTACCCCCAATCCAAAAAACACTGGTTGAGGCCATTCCAAAATGTTATGGAATTGAGGGCTCTGAGGATCCCCGCATATGTTTTGTGAGTGAAAGATACAAAGAAGGTTTATTGAGGTTAGTTGAAGTTGACTAAGAAGGGTATTATGTTAACAAAAGCTTGAAGTCTTTTTAAAAAACAAACATACTGAAGAAACATCCAACAGTCCTTGGCAGTCTACAGATGTACGTGGTACAGTAAGTTGCCCCTGGAAGATAAAGATGGACTAACAACATCATTTGCTTGTTGTCGAGACCACCATCCAAGGGTGGGTGAAGGAAGGACCTTTACAGAAATATCCAAATAAATGTGGAATGACTGGGCATTACTAGTCTTAATTTATAAATAGAGTAACTGTTCTCCAGGTAAGTTTCTTTTTTTTTTTCTTTATCACAATTCAGCTTCTTGGATATCTGGGCAATTTCCTTCTTCAATAACATGACAGAATTTCTTAGCAAAACTTAAGCATTTTTGCTTATGAATTAGCCACCCTGTAACCAGTCATTGGAGCAAAGAAGTTTTACCCTTATACTTTCTACTGTCTGAAAAATACCACTTGAATCAGTCTACTACATTATTGAATAATGCTACAAAAGTTTGTAGCAATTTTATATCTTCTTTGGAGAAATGTCTATTTAGGTCTTCCGTCCATTTTTGGATTGGATTGTTTGGTTTTTTTTTTTGATATTGAGCTTCATGAGCTGCTTGTATACTTTGGAGATTAATTCTTTGTCAGTTGCTTCATTGGCAAATATTTTCTCCCATTCTGGGGGTTGTGTTTTCGTCTTCTTTATGGTTTCCTTTGCTGTGCAAAAGCTTTCAAGTTTCGTTATGTCCCATGTGTTTATTTTTGTTTTTATTTCCATTTCTCTAGGTGGTGGGTCAAAAAGGATCTTGTTGTGATTTATGTCATAGAGTGTTCTGCCTAGGTTTTCCTCTAAGAGTTTGATAGTGTCTGGCCTTACATTTAGGTCTTTAATCCATTTTGAGTTTATTTTTGTGTGTGGTGTTAGGAAGTGTTCTAAGTTCACTCTTTTACATGTAGCTGTCCAGTTTTCCCAGCACCACTTACTGAAGAGGCTGTCTTTTCTCCATTGTATATTCTTGCCTCCTTTATCAAAGATAAGATGACTATATGTGCGTGTCTGTCATACAGAGTGAAGTAAGTCAGAAAGAGAAAAACAAATACCATATGCTAACACATATATATGGAATCTAAAATAAATGGTTCTGCAGAACCTAGGGGCAGGACAGGAATAAAGATGCAGACGTAGAGAATGGACTTGAGGACACGCGGAGGGGGAAGGGTAAGCTGGGACAAAATGAGAGAGTGGCATGGACATATATACACTACCAAACGTAAAATAGATAGCTAGTGGGAAGCAGCCGCATAGCACAGGGAGATCAGCTCGGTGCTTTGTGTCCACCTAGAGGGATGGGACAGGGAGGGTGGGAGGGAAATGCAAGAGGGAGGGGATATGGGGACATATATATATGTACAGCTGATTCACTTTGTTATAAAGCAGAAACTAACACACCATTGTAAAGCAATTATACTCCAATAAAGATGTTAAAAAGAAAGTTTTTAGTAATTTTAAAATTGCTTTCCCACACCATATATAGACTATCACTAGTAATTAATGCAGAGCTTATCAAGGCAAATATATGTGGTTTTCTTTCTTCATCTCTTTCCTCTACTTTTACGCATGGAGTAATAACTTTTATTGGAATGACTACACGAATGCATATGAAACAGCCCCTTTTCTCTGGAATCTTTCAGGCCAACGGGGATCCCAGAACTATGGAAATGACCCTCATGCCACACAGAATGTGGTGAGCGCCTAAGGCCACCCAGAGCCCCAGACCCAGGAGGAAAGACACCCCCATCCTTCTCGTGGAGATGGCCACGGCTTCATGGAGAGGGTACACGTTCTGAGGGGCTTCCAAGGATGCGGAAGGGTTCTACGAAGAGAGACTGAGTGGTGAGCAGAGTCCTGGGAAGAGGAAACTTCATAAGCACTCCTAGAAAGTAAGTATCAGTTTAGCTGAACGGGAGGGTCCTGTAAGGGGAGGGGTGGGAGAAGCACATAAGATGTTAAGGCTTTCACTTTGTGTGGCTACTTTTAGTTGACCATGCATTGGCACATCCATTATCTCAGTGCCATCTCTCCAGGACTACAGTGTGACAGACCCTCACGCCCAGGGACAGTGTTAGTACTTTACAAGAGAATAAAAGGAGAGCTGGCGACTTCCCTATGGGAGAAGGGCCAGTGATAGGCTGCCTGCACTTGTTGGAGGGGTAGCGTTGCTGTGTCTGATGCACATACTTTCTTCTAGAAGTGGACTCTGCCCCGTCTGTCAGAACGAGAAATTCTGTCTTTGGGATACTTGGGCCAGGCGAGCAGGGTCAAGGTTTTCTTTCCTCTCTGCTCTGGGGTCCTAAGGTCTGACCTGGAGCTGCCATTCCCCTTGTTACCTTGGGGATGGGCATGCAGGCAAAGGAACCCTGTCCAAGGCTGGAGGTCCCACTGCTCCATCTTTGACTCTCCCCCAGGAACTCCCTGAAAACCGGCTTCCACTGAGGTTTGTTCTCTTTGGATTTTGCCACTTGTAACTGACAGGGACCTCGGCACAGATGGGCTGAAGCAGGAGAGCTGGGGACAGAGAGTCCATCTAGGGGGCTCTTCTAAAAGTCCCCCTTAGCCCTTTTCTACACCCCCTTCTGGGCATCCTAAGTCTACAGAAAAGTTCTACTAAAAAGGGAATTCCATTGTTCCTTCATACATTTATTCAGCAATATTTACGGAGCACTTAATATTTGCCAGGCTTTACTCTAACTGGAAAAATGGCCAAAGAGGTTTCTGTCTTTATGGAGAACACATTCTCACAGGGAGAGGCAGACTATAAAAAAGTAGGCACAATAAGAAAATCTCAGATAGCACTTTTGTCCTACAAGTGAAACATCACATCCCCACAGTGACCCAAGGTTCCAGGACCCTTTGTGGCCAGCAGAGAGCACAGGTCAAGCACTTACTCAGAAGATGTTTGACAAAAGAAAACAGAATGGGATAGAAATATATCGTAGTGGGGACACTGAGTAATCCTTGCTGGTTTTCTTTCTTCAGATGAAAGTCTAACTCACGTTCAATAACTTAGCACAGAAATGGAGCTGTTCCCAACGTCACTCTCACGGATTTCATGAAATCCTGTCACTTCAGCATTTCAGTTCCACGTTGCGATTCTTTTGCACTTGAGACCGTCAAATAACAATGACCTCAAGTCTGACCATCAGAGAGACTGAACAACAAAAACTAAAGGGGATGGGCAGGAAAAGAGCTTAATATTAAGCAGAGAGAGGGATGGATTAAATTAACATGCTATCAGTTGATAACGGATTTTTCTTGTATGTTACAATAAATTATTTTTCCCTATATATACTTTGGACATTCATAACGAAGTTAAAGGAAACTCCTCCTGCTCTACAAGTTATTGTTATTTGTATGTGTTAGTTATCCTTTTAATCACTTACAATAGGCAGCTGGTTTTTATCCAATCCCAGTGATTTTAAACTGGGTCATCGAAATCCACTGGGTCTAAGTGAAACCAGGGTTTTAACAAGGCCTTGCAATCTTTTGCTGGATGTCAAGCCAGAGGTGATACTGTATTAAGAACAGGAGACTAAGCTGTAACAACAACCAAAATGTTCCAATTAACTTCAAGTTAGAGGGAACATGTGGCCAAATACAGCTCAAAGTCAGGGCTTGAGACTGAGAGATTTGCTCTGAATAGCGTATTATAGCCCGGAGATACTCAAAGCCCTACCAACAGCCCTAAAAATATTCTAGGACTTAAGACCCCATGGGCTCACCTGTGTCTGGCTGCTACTTCCACACACTCAGGTCTGCTCCACGTTAACCCAGACATGAGACTCGGGCCCTGCACTGGTTTCCATTTACAAATGAGATGTTGAAAAAGTTGGCAGGCTTATCAAAGAATTCAGGACACACAGAGGAGCGCAGCCTGTACCACCTACCAAATTAACATGCAGTCACCATCAGTCACTCCTGGGTTCTGATTCCCTGTCAACCGCACCACTAGTACGGGTCCTCCTCTGAGTTGGCCCCCACAGCCTCCTCTTTTCTGTTCTCTCTCACTTTCTCTTTTTCTTTACACTCAGGGACTCTCCCTTTTGCTGGAGCAACAAAAGCTCTTGCCCCTGAAGCCCCAGGGTCTCACCTACTGTTGGTGTGCACCAAAGCATTTTTCCAAACCAAGATCTTTCCCTTCCTGAGAGATATTCTGGAGCTACGTGTTAGGATGATTGCAAGTCCTCCACCAGCTACAGCACCTGTTATGTAAACATGGGTTTTATTATTGCAGGTCAGGGGATGGCATAAAGTCACATCTGTCCCTTTTTCCTTCTCCTTCACAGTTAGCCTAGGGAAGCCCCAGATAAGACAGGCAAGTGACTGTCTTGATGTAGAAAAATGGAAAGAGGCAAAAATCAACATCATGACAGCACTCAAGGATAGTCTGGGAAAGAAAGCTAAGCCTCCTGATTATACTTCCCTTCTTGAAATGAAGTTATGAACCTTCCTAGGCAGAGATTCCTAAGTTGGGTAAGCTTTCCCCAAACAGAGAAGTAAAAGGATCTTCCTTATGAACAGCTTCACCTCAAGACTCTATACCTGGTGGGTATTTCATCTTCCTTCTCAATACCTCCTCCTTCAGAGCCAGCAAAGCAAGCACAATATACTTCTTAAATGAATAAGAATCAGGGCTTCCCTGGTGGCACAGTGGTTAAGAATCTGCCTGCCTATGCAAGGGGCACGGGTTCGAGCCCTGGTCCACGAAGATCCCACATGCCGCAGAGCAACTAAGCGCGTGTGCCACAGCTACTGAGCCTGCTCTCTAGAGACCGTGCACCACAACTGCTGAAGCCTGAGGGCCGCAACTACTGAGCCTGAGTACCTGGAACCCATGCTCTGCAACAAGAGAAGCCACCACATGAGAAGTCCGTGCACCACAACAAAGAGTAGCCCCCACTCACCGCAACTAGAGAAAGCCCGTGCACAGCAACGAAGACCCAACACAACCAAAGATAAATAAAGAAATAAGTATTTTTAAATATATTAAAAAATGAATAAGAATCAAAGTCAACATCCACGGTAGAGAAGAATAACAAATACTTGTGAATCAAAATTATGTATAGACTTTTACTGTTAAGAAAAAGATCTAGTTCATTTATCAAGATCCTACATCTGGATTGCAAATGTTGCCACGTTAAAGGGCTTGGAATGCATCAGGGATTTTTCTCATGAATATAAGGTTTATAATAATCAGACATGTTTATAGAAAACCATACATCTTCATTGATGGGCTCCAATGACTGATAAAGAACATTCCACAAATTATTACAAAAATGAGTGTGTAGGATATATATTTAAAACAAATGAGTTTTATGTCCACCCAAAGGCATGTACACAAGTTGTTTCATATCAGCTTTATTTGTCATGACCCCTAAATTGAAATAACCCAAATACCCATCAGTAGTACAAAGGACAAGTAAATTGTAGACTATTAATACAATATTACTTAGCACTCAAAAAGAACAGACAACTGTAACAACGTAGGTGAATCCCACAGACATAATGTTGAAGAACCCAGACACAAGGCTATGTGCTGTTTGATTCCATATGTGTGAGTCCCAAAGCAAGGAAAACCAATTAATGGCAATAGAGTTCAGAACAGTGAGTAGGGGTTTTCTTGGGGCAGAGCACAGGGAGCTTTCTAGAATGCAAGAAATGTCCTGTATCTTCATCTGGGTATGGATATATGTTAACATTAATTAAGCGGTTCACCTAAGAACGTGAACTTCCTGAAAATGTTATAGTTCATTTAAAATATACATATATATAGGTGTGTAAGCAAAATCCAAGTTTATATAGTTACGAACTGACTTGTACTGCAGACTTGAGTGCTCAACAGTTTATACTTTCAGAAAGAGCTTTTGGCCACGGCGTAAGTAGTGAATTATCAGAATATGTGTCTACCTCTCTTGACAATATAGAAAGAAGTCTGGCAGATAAAACCTTAACCAAGTGATCAAGCTTAACATCACTAGGGACAGGACCAGCTGACATCATGTGTCCTCTGATGTGACCCAATGTCACCTGGATAGTATCCTTGTCCAAAATGTTTAACCTGAATCTGATCATTCGGGAACATCAGATGAATCCAAACAGGGAATTTCTAAAAGATTATTGACCTGGACCCTTCGAAACTGTCGACATCAGGGAGCATTTCTAGATTAAAGGAAATGTGACAACTAAATGCCATGTGTGGTCCTTGATTGGATCCTAGATTGATGGGGAAAAACGGGCTCTTATTGGGGAAATTTGAACATGCGCTCCCACTAAGTAATATTATATCAACATGAAGTGTTCTTGGTGTGGTCGCTAGATTGTGGTCATTTAGGAGAATGTCTTGCTCTTAGAAAATAAATCTGAACTCTCTAGATCATCATAATGTCTACAAATAACTCTCAAGTGGTTCAGCCAAAAATAATAATCGTTGTGAGAGAAAGAAGAAGAGGAGGAGGAAAGGAGGAGGAAAGTGTCCCCGTCACTTGGGAGTGAGATGGACCCACCTCAACCCAAAATTTGGTTCGAATGTTGAGACTGGTGATCCCACACATGCACCAAGAGGGTGTGGAAAAGTTTATTGCTCTCAGAACGAGGCTTTGCTAGGGGAGCAGTGCAGACTCCCAAGCATGTCTGAAAATGGCTTGAGAGCCAACAAGTGCAGGTTTCACTGTGGTTACAGGTGGTTCTGGGAGATCCTCACGTAGGAGTCAGGGCTCGTGTGGACTGAGTTCCCACTGGCACCAATGTTAGGACCACGTGGGATGTCGTATCAGCCTGCCCAGGTTTGGAGCAGACAGGAAGCTGGGTGGTGGGGTCTGAAAGCTGTCAGCAGCCAACCATCAGAGATGGAGTCAGATTCTGTATCACATTGTCACATTGGTGATTTAGGTGAAGAGGACCTCAGCATGCACTGTACACATCCTGTAGCTTTTCTGTAGATGGAATACTTTTCAAAATAAAAAGTGGGAGAAGGGAAGATGAGCCCACTGTCCTCTCACATGAGTACCAGGCACTAATACCTTAAAATCAATTTAGTCCTAAGGAAAACTATTTTTGTAAATACGTGATGCTATGTTTTAATCATCTGTGCATGCTTAATCTCAAAGCCTGTGTTCTTTTACAAATGAAAGGCATTTACAGCTCAATATAAATATTCCTTCTTATCTCTATCCATTTACAAGTAGAATTATCATGGTCACTATTAAATGGAATACTCAATACTTTAAGATGTCTTAGTTACAGAAACATTGGTCATTTCACTCAAGAAGAAATTATTGAGCGCGGAGTATGTACCAGGTATTGTATTGGGGCCAGGGATAAAACAGTGACCAAGACAGGAATTATCAGTTCTAGATGAAGCTCAATGTCTTAACACACCAGTTAAGACATTCCCCTCTGCCCTTTGTGAGTTTATATTCTGTCAATATTTAAGAATCTAAGTATATAAAATGTATAAAAGTCACAAAACCCAGACATATCATTAGAGCTATGTGAAAATTTAAGAGTAATACTTATACCAATCATAATTTTCATGGGCTCCCCAGAAGGTGTATTCGTATCCTATTTTATAATAATGCATAGTTTAAATAACATAATTCTTTCTCTGTTATTACATAAATTTATAGCAAAATCACAAAGCTGTGCCTATTTACAGTAACTGACATGAACAGAACCCAATATCTTATCCACATCTGCTCTAAACAGAGAGTTGGAGAAGAAAAACCGTCCCATAAACCCTGAAGTGCGTAGTGCTATGGTTGCCCTACCTCTAGTACTGCTCAAACTCCAAATATTCTATCCCACTGATTTGAGGAGCTTGCTTATATTTGCTAATTACTCCATTTTTAGGTCCCCAAAGTGTAGTGTCCATAGTGATAGTAGATCACTGCAAAAGAAAATTGGGGCAGGTGTGGGCAAATAGGCCTTTGGTGGAGTTTCAATTGTTGTCACCTTTTTGATTCAACTTCTGTATCTGGAAATTCACCAACAGATAGATTTATACATGTGCTCAAGAAAATACAGCGTGGTTGCTTATTATAGCATTATGTATAAAAAGATGAATTCCATAAGAATTATCAGTTATGTTACATTGTGCCATGGAATACTATACAGACAATAAAAATCCAGTAGATCTATATATGCTGGTAAATTTCCAATACATAAGTGAATAAAGAAAGGTCCAGGAGAAAAGTATGTGGAGGGTGCTTGTGTTTGTGTAAGAAAGGGATATCACGTATGCACTCCTGCACAGTTGGCCCTTGAGTGGCTGCACAAGTTCAATTCTACACAGATTTTTTTCCAATACATACATATAGTGCTACACGATCCACAGTTGGGTGAATCTGCATCTGTAGAACCGAAGATAGGGAGGGCTGACCACGGGACTGGAGCATCCTTGGGTTTTTGTATCCACAGTGGGTCCCAGAACCAATCCCTTGAGGATTCTGAGGGACGACTGTATACACAGAACATTTCTGGTTGGTGTCATAAGAAACTTGTAACGTTGGTGACCTTTGGGAAAGCTGAATGGGGTTGGAGGGGGACATATTTTGCATCTTTTCTGTAAGTCCTGCTGTGATACTTACACTTTTTACCATGTGCATGTGTGTATATGTGTGTGTATGTGTATAATATATGTGTGTGTGTGTGTGTATATATATATATATATATATATATATAATATGATGATGTTGATCATTGTGATTGCCACATTGCATTCATCAAGGAAGAGGACAGAAAGTTAAAGAGCTTTTAACAAGAATCTCATATCACAGCTGAGCAGTTCTTATATTAGCAGTGCTCCTCCAGCCAACAAAGTGAAGGTAACTTCAGCTTACCTAAGAAGACAAGATTCCATTTTCACGGTTAAGTCCCGTCATGGAAGCACTTGAAGGAAACATCTCCACAGAGCTCTTACCTCTGTTTATTTGCAATCCTGTTTCTACACTGGTGGGAAGGGGGAAGGTGGGTGTTTGTTGGGGGCAGGGAAGGGGCTAGCAAATCAGAGTATAAACAAAACTGCTTTCAACGTAAAGAGTTGCTTCTAAACCATAGACCAGAAGGTACCCTCAGTTAACACCCCACCACGCTCAGAGTGTCTGGTAGTTCTGGAAAGAATGGAGAGAAAGTATTGCCCCAGCCACCAGCCTGTTCAAACGGTACAGATGTTAAGTGACTTCCCCAGCCTTTCACGTCAGCAAGAACTGCTGCTTATCTACTTCCTTGGCGAGTTTCCATTTAGTTTGGAGTCGGTTATGGTTTACCTGCTTCTTCGCACAATCCTATTCAAAGTCTTAAAATTTTCACCATCCAGGGCTTCCCTGGTGGCGCAGTGGTTGGGGGTCTGCCTGCCAATGCAGAGGATGCGGGTTCGTGCCCCAGTCCGGGAGGGTCCCACGTGCCGCGGAGCGGCTGGGCCCGTGGGCCATGGCCTCTGGGCCTGCGCATCCAGGGCCTGTGCTCCGCGGCGAGAGAGGCCACAACAGAGAGGCCCACGTACGGCAAAAAAAAAAAAAAAAAAAAAATTCCACCATCCAGGTCATCTGATTCAACCTTCTGATGTTACAGATGAGGAAACTGGCAACAGGCATGTCTTTTTAGACTAATGGGACTTCCTTTCTGGTCCACGTGAGGACTCACCCCTGGAGGCTACTCTGTATTTTTGTCCTTCTTTTCCCCCAAACTGTCCTCTCCCCGCCAACCGTCTCTGGCACACTGGAGGGCAAAATGGCCTCTCTGGTGGGAGCCAGAGAAACTAAGGTGAGAACTGAAAAGTACCTGAACTGTAATGCTCTTCGCCATCAAGCTTCTGTGGAATGTGTGCTTGTGAGATTTTCTTTAGGGGTCAAGATCTTCTTCCAGGGGTCAAGCCCACTCTTTCATAGTAATGATAATAAATAACCCTTTAAGAGATTTTTTATAATAATTAAAAATCTGATCAACTATTCTAAAATAATTAATCTGTTCGGAAAAAATCATTTCAACTGGTGTTAGGGGGTCATGTAGACGTAGGGCAGTTAACAATCTAGATGTTCAGCTTTAACTGGGTTTAGAGGTACAGAGTTGCTAATACTTCCCCTGCCCCTGTTTCCAGACGCCCCCAAAGCCAATGGCCTGTGAATAATACAGGGAAGCCACAAAACCCAAAAGCCAGTGTGGTGTCAAAGAGGAACACGATTTTAAGAAACCAATGTTTACTTCCGTCATTAACTCATCAGATGAAGGAATAGCTACCCATAGACAGTTTCACTGTGGCTCAGGAAATCTGAGGAGTGTAAAACATGAGTAGGTCATGGGTTCTGTTCAAACCTCCCCTAAACTCCTTCACTGCAGAGGCCCCCTTTGGGTGACTTTACACCCCAGAGGGACAGGAAACCGGGCTGGATAGGATCTTAACCAAGCTCATCAAAGATAGAAACTACTTATTTTTATAACACTCATGAGATTAACTGAATGTAATAATAAACAGTTGACATCATTTTATATCCAAAAATCATCTTAAAAGAAATGAGAATTAAAACCAGAAGACAAAACAATACAGAACAGTTAGGGTGTGGGTGGGGAAAGGGGAGAATAGAAATGGGTTTCCGAGAGCCTACAAGAGCCCACAGGGGCTGAGAGAACAGGTTTCTAACTAGAGGGTAACTGTTGGAAAATAGGCTTTAATGTTATATTTCAGTGTAGAGTAACTAATGCAACATCATGTGATTAGACCAAAGTATCTAAGTAAATAACAATTCCTTGAAAAGGGACCAATATGAAGGGAATGTGAAGAGAATGAAAAAATAGAAGTATCTTCTTATGGGATAAGATCAATAATTATAATTATTCAGTGTTTCCATCAGAGCCTCTTCCAACATGGTCTTCGACATACATACCCACCACCTTCACAGCCAGATGAATGCTGTAACATACTCTCATGTCTAAGTTCAAAGACAGTAGATGCAAAGCAAAGCAAAAATTGTGGCCAGCATTATCCATTTGCACATCAGATCTCTCTAAGTTGTAAAGACAAAATCTTTATATGTTTAACATTTTAGGCAAATATCTCCCATCAGTAGAGTCTGAACACACGGTGGACATAGAGCCAGCTGGGGCCCACAAGAGGCCCATACCCTGATCCCGATCGTGATTTTACACATACGCACACATGTCAGATAACTTCAACGGACTTCCAAATAAACGTTCAGCCAAACTAGGACAGGGCACTTCACTGTCCCATTGCCATAGCTGAGCAAATAAGTCAGGGAGAAGAAGGAAACCATCCATGTGTGTTCATAACAACCCGTTCACCATCTTACCTTCATCTCATAAGGAATCTCCTGAAGAGAAACGATTAACAGAACTGGAGCCGTTACAGGAAATAGCCACCTAGGGCCTGAGTGGACACCTACCCTCGTGACTGGGGCACAGATTGGTGGCAGGTGAGGGCATGAACAGGAGCAATGGTTTCTGTTCTTCTGTTCAAAGTTCCCACTGCACTCCCTCCAGGCAGCCTGCATGCTTACTGGCTGTTTAAAACTTTAGACCAAGCCAACCTGCTGACAGACGGTCTTAAAATCAATGACTCCTAATGAAACTTAATTTCCAATTGCCTTGATCTAATAGATGCTATAATGTGCTTTCAGTGGTTGAAATGAACAAACACGTCGGCCTTCCAAGTTGTTGGAGCTCAAAAGAAACCCCTTCTGATATACAAGGTCAGGGAGACTGATGTAAATGCTTTTCTCTCCTGTTCAGTGTGGGCATATTGTCAAGTTTGGCTGAGAGACTCAGAGGAAAGACACAGCCTTGAGTTGTAGAGGTGATAAGATCCAGGTCCTTAACCATGTGTAAGTGTCCTTGTATATTTTGTTGCAGGTGAATAACCACCCGTCACTCAAACACTGGTTTACACCTGGCCTCCCCATCTTCCATGGTCAAAGTACCCACAGCCATACATCCTCCCACATATGTAGAGATGTGTTTCCATCACGTTTGGTGAGTGCCATGACTACCATTTCCCAAGGAAATGCATTCACAATCCTATGGTACTTGAGTATTCACACACTTAATGGTTTCTACAGTTACATATTCATAGGCAATTATCTAGTAGTATTTTTATTTGCCAAATGCAAAGGATACAGTAAAATCAGTAGACGTTTTTAAGCTCTAACAAAACCAATCTGTACAATAAGTCACTTCAAAATTATGATAATCTCTGAATAATATAGAAACAGGTACTTACTATTGCCTGTTATGACTTAAAATATTCTCAGCCGGGTCCTATCACACTAGGGAATGTGGGAATTTTGTTACTACTGTTAGTACAGGACCTCCAGAACATAGCTTTTTTAATTCTAATACCACACATTTCCACCAAAAGGACGATAAATGTTTGTTAAAATACAATTCTTATTGCTTTTTATAAATGCCAGCCAGGCATACACTAATAATTAGAAAATGGCATAAAATGTATCCAGGTTGTTATTTACCAGGATAATCATGTCAGTTCCCATAGACTTCACTAGCTGCTTAACCAAAAGAACATAGTATGCACCTCTGAGAGTAACCTCGGGTCAAAACTGAATGCTGAGTATAGAGCCGATGAATTTGTCAGACACCCATGGTGATACTGAATTATTCTCCCCAAAGATGGAAAAACACCAAAATACCATTCAGATAGAATCATTGCCATATTTGAATTTCTTACCAAATGCCATTTTTTTTCAGTAAAATTAATTGAAGAGCTGTACTAACTTTTGCTCTAAGATCACAACTGAGCAAAGAAAGTCAAAACGTGGGCAGACACTGAAATACAACCTCTTCTGAGGTGAGCGGGTGACATGGCTCTCACCTGCTTCTATTAAATCCCACTGCCCAGGGAGAGCCAAAACCAAACACTTTGCTTTAAAACGCACACAAGCCATGCAAAGGGTTGCAAGGGGACACAGAGATTCATGTTATATGAGCAGGAAGGACTCTGGTGACTTCGTATTTCTTATGACGTCAAAGGAGAAAAGCCATGGACTCCATTTTGGAGGCACACGCCCAGTCCTCCTGGTGCTCCGACCTGCCCCTGCCACCGACCAGGCCACAGGGCTCCCCTCTGAAAAGAAAAGCAACCCCAAAACACAACTCCTCTCCCTGCCTGGGTTCAGACCATTCCCCCACAGGCCCTTTCACCTCCCCTTCCACAGCGTAACCGATAACAAAACATTTGCATCTGGTTCATATTTCCTTTGTGTTTAAACTACAGTCCAGAAAAGAACTTGACTAGTTCATTTGGGCCTACTCTGAACCAAATTCAGAATACTGTAAGTGAAATAAAAGGTGTCTGACTGGGTTGCTTTTATGTGGCAATCAGATATCCAAGTATTACTTTTGCTTCCATAGGAAATTTCCCACCTTCACTTTTTCGTTGGTTTGATTCTAGGGAAAGGGGTCCCCAGATGCTTGCAGCACAGCATCTCCCCTTGAGATCACAGTCCACCATTAGATTTGCCTCAAACCTCACCTCCAACTTCGGGAGGATGCAAAGGGCTGCCTGAGCAGATGAGGATTCAACATGACGCAACCCTGAGCATCCCTGGATTGGAGAAGCCTGGGAGAAGCAGCAGCCCTCCTGATGCCCCTTGCCAGCAACACACATGAGGGGGACAGCACCAGCACCCCAACCTCCAGACCCAGGTGTCCTGCACAGACGTCAGTACAGGCCACAAAACCACAGGACAGCTTGACACCCCCATGTATGTGACAGCAAGGCAGTCAGAGGACGGGAACCGGCCAGCAATCCCCAATCCATACCCAGCCTCTTCCAGCCTCCTCTCCCACTCCACCCCACCCTCCCCTTCTCCCCACAGAGTTTCAAGTTCACCCAAATTTGGGTCTTCAATGTCAGCCTAATCAGCACATTCCCACTCCCCCGCCCCCCGTTTCCTGGAGGCACATGTAAAATCCCATTTGTGGGGAAAAAAGTCTACCCAAGTTGCCTTGACACAGGGAGCTGCCGAGGACCGGCTGGAGCATTCCTGCAGAGCATCTCAACTCCCAGAGCTTCCCTGCAGGCTCCTTTCCTTTCCTCCACCCCTGCTCTCCCTACCTTCCTCCTCGCTGCCGCCCTCAAAGCAGCCAGTGGGCTCCTCCTCTGGGAGCCCGGACTGTCCTCCACCCTCCAGGGCTTTGCGTTTCTTCGACATCTCTGCCGGGGCTGGGGCTTTGGGGTGTTCTTTCCGCACCCCCAGCCTCCCCCCTCGGAGAGGAGAGTGAAGGTGGGGTTAGGTGGAGGGGAGAGAGACGGGCGAAAGGGTGGGGAGGAGAGGCCGGGGAGGGAGATGGCTGGAGAGGAATTGCTGCTGAAGGAGGGAAGGCACTTTGGGGAAGCAGGAACCAGGCGGGCAGGCGGCGCAGAGAGCCTACAATCAGTTGGGCAGCAGCCCTCCGTCTAGGGGGCTCTCTGCTCTCTCTCTCTCTCTCTCCCTCTCTCTCCCTCTCTCCCTCTCTCCTTCCTCCTTGCTCTTTTTCCTTCCACTAGAAGGGTAAGCCCAGAGGGAAAAAGAGACCAAAACACCAGGGAGGAGAGGCTCTTTGGGCGCTCAGCTGATTTCTTTCTAATTTAGGAGGGGGATAGCGTGGGTGCTGGGTATCGGGACTTCTGGCCCTGTCTATAAAGGACTGATGTCCTGGGAAGGGAGGTGTTGGGAGGGGGGGAGGGTGTTTGTGGTGTTTGGGAGGGAATGTTTTCAGTGGATTGCAAGGAAAATTGGGTAGAATGAAGAAAACAAAATGCTGCAGGATGCAATATAGTGATGCCTTCAGGTGCTGGGGGCACAGGACCCCCTCCTCCTCTGTGACATCATTTGAGCTTTTGCAAAAGGGGCTGGGGGAGGTGCAGGAGGACCACGGAGAGAGGCAACCGAGGCCCGGGGCAGAAGGGGGAGGGGAGGCGTCTTGTCCCCACTCAGAACTGAGTTAGGAGGCCCAGAAAGGAGGCAGGAGGGTGGGGGCCTCCTCCCGAGGCCCCCTTGGGTCTAGCCTTGCAGAGGCGGCCGTTTGCAGCTGGAGGGCAGCCTTGCAGGGAACTTGGAGCTGGGAAACTTGGTCCAAGAAGCAGTAGCCGGAGGCAATCGCTCAGGCGCTGGGGTTGGCTGCCCTCCCTCTCACCTCCTCTGCCACCCCTGAGTCTTCTGGTTTGATCCACTCAGGTCTCTTTTTTCTCACCTCCACTCATCACCCCTTTTCCAAAACAGTCATGTCCCCAAACAACACACACACACACACACACACACACACACACACACACACACACACACACACACATTCTTGTTGCCAAAAAGGATGGAGGGAAACGGTGGTAACTTTTTTTAAATGGTTGGATTTGAGTTCTTCTGGACTCTCAAGGGTTAAATAATAGGTAAAAGGAACAGTCCACTTACCGCCAAAGTATGCGAAGCGCCTGTCTGCTTTCCGCTTCAAGTTCACACACTGAAAAAAGAGAGAAAAAGCAAAGAAAAAAAAAAGCGGGCGGGCCCAGAGCCCCGTGGGTCCAGGGCTCCATTGAGAACTGCGCACAACAAGTTGCCAGTGAGCCCAGGTGGCCCAAGTTCACGACCTTTCCAAGAACACTCGCTTCTGCTCCACTCGGCAGGCATATTCCAGAGACGTGGGGCAGTGTGCCTTTCGCGCTGATCTCCCCTGAGAAGGAGCAGACACCTCTGAGCGCTGTGTGGCATTCCTCTTTCCCTCTGGTCCATCTGGGGGTCTCCGGGAAAGCCGCGCTGGGCGCTCCAGGCGCCAAGAAAGACCGGTCCATTTCAGCTCATCCTCCCGCGGCCGCAACTTTGGACCCACACACCTACAGAGAACCTAAGTGCGAGTGTGCGTGTGTGTTTGAGTGTGTGCGCGTGAGTGTGCCAGCCTGTGTGCCCGCGCGCACCGGGCTTTGGGGCGCATGTGCTCTCGGGAACGACTCTCCCTGGCTGCCTGGAACTTGGAGAGTTTTCCTTTAAGCCGGAGCTGCTGCTCGGACACCCCCCCTCCCCCCCCCCGCGTCCAACAGGAGGCGATGACGTCTGTAGCCTCGTTGCCAGACAGTCCCCAGGCAGCCGCTGCCGTTCATTGACAGGAGCGGGCGCTCCGACGTCAGCAGCCGGACCTTTGGCAAAGCTGCTCGGGCGGAGACGGCTCCCACCCCCGCACCTGCCAGCCCCCCCGGGGGGGAGGGGAGGGGGAGTAATGAAATCAAAGTCGCTGGGGAGGGGCCCGGCGAGGCTCCGGGGCTCGAGGAGGAGGGGACTCCGCTCTTCCCTCTTTATCCTGGAGCTCCAGAGTTTATAAATAGCGCTGTCTCCAGCCAGACTCGACCCCTCCGCCGCAGCCCCCGCGGTGCCCCCGCCCCTGCCCCTGTCACTTCGCGCTGGACTCGCTCGGCCAGGAGGGAGGCGCGGAGGGGGCGGGGAAGCAGGGAGTGGAAACGGACGTTGCTTCTCTTCCCTCTTCCCATTCATAGATTCGGTTTGAGTGTTGGGGCCGCCGCTCGGCTCCAGGAGCCGCAGTGAATGGATGGACGCCCGCGCGCGGGGACCACTGGGTGGGCAGGGTGTCGCCCTCGCGGGAGGCGCCCCTCCCACGCGGGAACTTGCTCCCTCGCCTAGGGCCGTGTGGGAGGGCCCCAAACAACCATCCTTAAGAGACCCAGGGCCTGCCCCCTCTGGCTCCTCCAGCCCCGGGGTTCTTTTCTGCCCCTGCTGGAACGCAAAACGCAGAATCGAGCTGCGCTCGGCCCCAGCACCATGGAGAGCCGGGACGCGGACGCAGCCTGGGCCACGCTGCGGCGACCGGGACCGCAGCCACACGGAGGGGAGCGGCCACGTGGCGCAGGGCAGTGGCTGGGGCCGAGGGTGTCACCTCGCCGTGCGCACCCTTGGCTGCACAAGCCTGCGCGCTCTCCGCTCCCGAACCCCAGGGCGCGGCGTGGGGTTACGGAGGACCGCAGGGCGGGTGCCCCACCCGAGGCCCGCTCTCAGGGGTCGTGGGCGCGCGTCTCCCGCGTGCTGCTGCCGGGAGCTGAGGGATGGCGAGGCCCGCGCCGGCCCGGAGCGGGACGCGGCGCCCCGTTTGGGCGCTGCCCCCGCTTCTCGCCCAGGAGCCCGCAGGATGGAGTTCTGAGGCGCCCTGCTCCCCGCTGGAGCTTGATGGACGCGCGCCAAAGCTTCCATGGGACCCAGAGCACAGTGTGGCCGAGGGGATCCTGAGCGCCTTTGCTACCCCAGGACCCGCGCGCGAGGTCTGGGTGACAGCAGAAGCCCAGGAGTGTGGAGACCGACCCGCAGAGCCCTTCAGAGCCCGGTTTGACCCAGACTGTTTGAGAAGCTGCCGCTCAGGGGGCCTTCTCTCCGTGCGCCTGCACCGACCCCCCCCCCGTAAAGGCCACCCCTCCACCTGGGCCCTGGCCCCAGCCCCTCTCGCTACTAGAGGAAACGCCTTCCCAATTCCCTTCGCATCCCTTCCTGACTGCTCGGCTGGGTCCGTCCCACGACAAGCCTACTGTCCTTTCTCCCATGGGGGAAAAACAGGTCTTGACCACATCTTCTCTGCTCTTCCCACCGCTTTCTCTCCCCTTTACAACAAACAGCTCCCAGCAGTTGCCCTAGACTCTTCGTCTCTGGTTTCTCTCGTCTCATTGGCTCTTGAACCTAGGCCTACAAGACCGTCTTAGATGTTCTAGCTCAGCGACTCAGCAAAAGCCCGCCCTCCCCCAGGTCAGCGGCCACCCCCGGCTGCTCAGTGCAAAGGTCAGTTCTTAGCCCTCCCCTCGCCTGACTTCCCGGCCGAGTGGGGCAGACTCCACGGTTCCCTCCTCCAGTGGACACACCCTTCACTTGGTTTCAAGACAGCTCACTCCCTGGTTTCCATCCTACCTTTCTGGCCATTCCCTCTGGGTCACCTTTGATGAATCTGCATCCCCCCAACTTCTTGATGTTGGAGTGGCCCACGGCCCCCTTATCTTCTCTCACCACCTGCCCCCTTGGTGGTCTGACCCGGCCTCCTGGTTTTAAGTCCTGTCTCCTGGGGCTGAAGACTTTGCATTTATGTATTCAGCTCAGACCTCTCCCCTAAATGTTACACTCATGTCTCACTAGCACCTCCACCTGGGTGTCTAGAAAGCATCGGAAACTTAGGAGGACTAAGTGGGTTCTTGATTTTACCCTCACCCCAAACCTGCTCTGCCCAGTTTTTCCCACCTCTGTAAACAGACATTTCATCCCCACTGGCCGTTTATAAACCCATTCAGAACTCTGCGTCCGCGGATCCTCTCCAGACCCTACTGCTAAAGATGCACAGGACTAGCTGTCTTCCTCCTTCTCACATTTACCCTGGGGCCTCCCTGGAGAAGCCTCCAGAGGGCACCTCACTTAAAACTTCAACTCACTTCCTGTCCCCCATCCTTGCTTTACTTTCCTCTTGGTGTTCCTTCTGGTTTACTTATTTGCCGTGTTTATTGTATCTCCCCACTAAAACGCTAGCTTCACGAGGACAGGGATTTTCGCTTTGGCTAATAATTGCATTAAAAACTAGACTTAGCCTCACGAAGTTCCTCACCTCACCACACATTCAGGAGATGCTGGATTTGTTTGGTGACAAATAGAAGCAGGTGAGTTTAGAGACTGTCCGGGGGCATTTCTCCACCACAGTGGTCCCCAAATAAGCTCTCCATCTGAGAGTGTGGGAGCCCCGCCCGAGGCCACTGGTAGGCCTCTGGGTGACTCCATTCTCTCCCCACTCACTTTCTTATTCCATTGCTTCTTTCTCTCTTTTTTCTCCCTGTTGGCCTTCTCTTTCCTGCCCAAGCCTTAAGCCTGCCATGGGCCACAAGGAGGTAAAGCGGAGCCGAGTTGCCCTGGGTCCTCAGAGACCACAGTCCTTCCCTTCAGCCCCGTTGTAGTGTTCACACCCCTTCTCATCCAGCGAGTCAATATCCTGAAACTGTAGAACGCCCACTGTATGTGTCAAACGTCATATTCATTCAGCAGCCAGTGAGCTCTAGGGGCCAAAGCATGAAGGCCCAGATCTGCCCCCAGGCTCTCTGATGGGGGAGGGGAAGGGGCACAGAAGGGGCCCCGGGCTGTGCGCTGTGCAGGAGGTGGCCTTGCAGGCGGGCAGGAGCCCCACCCAGCAGGCCGGCCGGGGTCAGAGGCAGGAGCGAGCGGTGGTCCGGAAGGCCCAGTGCTCCAGGCTCAGGCCCCGCTAAGGAGCTGGAGGTGTATTCTGAAGGCCAGGATGGGTTTTCAGAAAGGAATGAAATAAAGTCCGATGCGTGTCAGGAAGACAACTGGGGAGCGGTGGAGAGGGGCTGAGACCAGAGACAGGGCGAGCAGCTGAGAGGCGGTTTCTCAGATCCGGAGTTGAAGGCGGGGGCAGAGCTGGCAGGGTGCGTGAGAGGATGTAGGAGGTGAGGAAGACGGAAGCAGTTCTAGAATGCACACGTGGTGGCCCATCTTCTGAAGTAGGATCTGGAAATTCAGCCGAACTGTGCTGAGGATTCCAGGGAGATGGACGGCGAGGGGCAGACAGGTCGGCTCCACTGGATGCTGCAAATAAGTTCCCTTTAAGATCTGTCACCCACCTTGCACACCTGGAAACTCCACGTTACCTGCCAGCGGAGCAGATGGGGGTTGGAGGCGCCCGGGTGAAGACTCACGGGGCACTGGTGTGTAAGCCAGGCCACCTCGTTCATCCCAGGGAGGTGAGTCTGCGAGGGCTGGGCTTCCCTCTTGCTTTATCCCGGCCACCCCTTCCCACGAACACATCGGATTACAGGACACTCTATGGGCTTCAAGGCCACTTCGTCTAAACTGTGGAAAGGGGTAATGAACCGGTGGTGCTGGCCAGCGACAGTCACATGGGCTCTGAGGGGGACTCCCTCAGAGATTGCAGTCAGGACGTCCCGATGGCGACCTGGCTTCCTCGGGGCGCCCTCCACATTTCTGCTTCCAAAATGACTGTTCTCCTCCGGAGGAGAGCCATGAGAATAAAAGGCTCTGAGCGAGCCTGGGGCTTCTTCTGACCCCTGTGAGGCTCAGCTTGCGAGTGGAGCTGCGTCCCACGGAGACTTTCCATTCCCCTGGTTCTTGGAAGAACGTTTCCAGGTTATTCTCATTCCGAGAAGAACTGAGATCTTTGGATAATGGAGCGTTAATTCTCATCACCTCCAAGGACAGTCTGTGGAAAACAAGCAAAATCAGAGTAGGCTTCCTGACAAAGTGGCCTGCTTGGCGAGGACGGGTGGGATCTCTGGTCCAACCAGCTGAGCACAAGCATTTCTGTGCCTGGAAGAATTTCTAAGTTGTGGGAAATGATTTTCAAACGGGTATTGCAGATGTAGAAAGTCTGAAAGTAGCTTATTTAACACTGTGAATGGGTTAAATAGAGTCTAATCACTGATTTGCAGAGCTGGAAGGAACATTCAATTAACGAATGAAACTAATCCCCTAGCCCCGAAATGCTGTGCTATAAATGAGGAAAATGAGGGTAAATAATGTAACAAAGCCAGATAGTAGTGGAGCTCTGAGTAGGCTCTTTTTTTAAAGGAAAGACAGTATAGCTGTGGATTGTGTTCAGATTTTTAAACCGAGCATATAAATGCAGAAATTTTAGTTACGTCATATCTGTTCCATAAGTAGCGTGGCTTAATTATCCTAAAAATTTCATCTATTTAAATTTCATCATTCATGTTTTTTAGTCTTTTACTTGGAAACAACTTCAAATTTACAGAGAACTTGCAAGAATAAAAATGGTACAAGCACCTCCATGCACCTGTTCCTCAGACTCTCCTCCTGTGAACTCTCACCCCCATGTTCCTTGTCACTTGCATGCTCTCTACTTTTCTCATCAGTTAAAAGTGAGTTTGTACCTCTTGGTCCTTTACCACCCAAATACTTCAGTGTGTATTTCCTAAAAATAAGAATATTTTCTTGTATAAACACAGCACTGTAGTCAACTTCAGTCAATGAACATTACTGATAAAGGACTATTATCTCATCTCCATCCATATTCCAGTTTTTTCCATTGATGCAATGTCTTTTAGGCACGTCCTCCCCTCCAGAGCAGAATGCAGTCTAGGGGCAAGGATTTCATTTAATTGCTCTATCCGCAGATGCTCTCAATCTGGAACCTTTCCTGAACTGTTCTTTGTCTTTTAGGACACAGACATTTTGGAAGACTATAGATATCCCCTTCCCCCATTTCTGAATAAACCATTTCTTACTGTGGGTTAGTTAGATGTTTCATCAGGGCTGGATTCAGGTTATGCGTTCTCAGCTGGAACGCTACAGAGAGGAGGCTGTGTCTTTTTCAGAATAGCATGTCGGAGGCTCTGATGTCCACCCGGTTCTCACTGGGGGTCTGAATCCTGATGAGGTTCTTGTGTGATGTCTCCACTGTGTAATCACTCTTTTTGTTTCACTTGCAACTAATAAGCAGTCTGTGCAGAGACACGTGAAGATCTGGCTAATATTCTGCCCCAAATCGGCTTCAACTGAGGGTTCCAACTTGGTCCACTCCTGCTTCTTTAGCGTTGGAACTCGGCACACCCTCCACTTTCACTCATCAGCCAGTGGGGTGGGAAAGAACCCTCCCTCTTCCCTCATTCACTACTTTATGTATCTACTTATTAGTGATGTTGCCAGTGTTAAACTGTTCAGGACACACAAATTCCATGGTCTAATGATTTATAATTCATCTTTGCATGTAATTATTTTGCTCATATTTGGTCCATAAAAGGACCTGTGAGAGTCCTGTAAGCTGGCTCCTGCCCACATGAAATGCCTTATCATTTTCTGAGCTTTTCCCTGCATTTGGCATAGTAAAATGTTACAGACCCATTTTGTACCTTCCTTGCCCCAGCCTGGAATCAGCCATTCCTACAAGGAACGCTGGTCCTTGTAGTGGTATTAGAGACCAAGATCTGGGTACCAAGTTTGCTCACTGCTAGTGGGGTGTCCTTTCTTCTTGACCCTTGCAGAAGACAGATCTAGGCAATTAGTGAGCACGCACGCACACACACACACACACACAAATATATGCACATGCAAACATACATAGACAAACGTGTGCACATATATGCATTTACATATTTCAGGAATCTTTCTTGCCTTCTCATGGCATCTGTGTATGTTCCTTTATCACAGTGAGAGCCCTCCTGCCCCCACTCTAACCACATCAACATATTTCGTTACTTGCTCAATGCCATGATGTGTCTAAAAGTTTCATAATTGCTTTGCCCTCACCCCTGCAACAAAAACAACTAAAGGAGGTCAAGATTAGTTTTCCATTCTCCCCCCAGCACCTCTCACCACATGGTACAAAATCCAGATGATCTATAAACTACACTTTGTTCAGAAGTTGTCAGTTTGTTCTGTCTTCTGTATTTCCTTTCCTTTCCTTTCCTTTGAAGGATAACAGGATTCCTTTGTTGCATTGCCCTTTCAGGTTCAGGGGTTTCCCCTTCCTGTTCTTATTGATTTAATTTTATTCTCTGAGCATGTATTTTTGAATATGCTTCTGAAAGTCAAAACTCTACTTTAAATGCACAGAGAGAGGCCCCTCCATCTAAATTCTTTTCATTCCATCTCCCTTCACCACCCCCAGGCCTGGCTAGAAACCAATTTCACTGTTTTCTGGTTTACCTCAACTCTGTTTCCTTTTGTAAAGGTGGCAGATATGTTTGTTTTCTTATTTTCTCCACAAAACTTATACTCTATATGCTCTTTTGCAATTTCCTGTTTGGGATTAGTAACATCTCCTGGAAATCACTCCCTATTGTTTTTCAGTATCTTCCTCAGTTTTTAACAGCAGCTCTACTGTGTGCATGTCCTATGCTTGGACAATTAGGCAATCTCCAATACTTTACAATTACAAATAAGTGCAATAAATTACTTTCTGTTTTTACATTTTCATACTATGGAAGGTATAACTTCAGGGTAAATTCCTTGAAGTGGAATTGCTGGGCTGCAAAGTAAATTTAAACATAGTCTTGTTAGGGGCTTCCCTGGTGGTGCAGTGGTTAAGAATCTGCCTGCCAGTGCAGGGGACATGGGTTTGAGCCCTGGTCCAAGAAGATCCCACATGCTGAGGAGCAGCTAAGCCTGTGCGCTGCAACTACTGAGCTTGCACTCTAGAGCCCACGAGCCACAACTACTGAGCCCACGTGCCACAACTATTGAAGCCTGCACGCCTAGAGCCTTGCTCTGCAACAAGAGAAACCACTGCAATGAGAAGCCCATGCACCGCAACGAAGAGTAGCCCCAACTCGCTGCAACTAGAGAAAACCCATGCGCAGCAACGAAGACCCAACACAGCCAAAAATAAAATTAATTAATTAAAGAAAAAAATACATAGTCTTGTTAGATACTGTCGAACTCTCTTCAAAGGGTTTACATCAGTTCACAATCCACCCCAGTCATTTTCTTTTTAAAAGAAAAACAAATAAAATTTCCCAAGTGTAAACGGATCTATATTAATGAAATAAAAATGTTTTAAGGAAGTAATTTGGTTCACTGAACTGGAAAGATTAGGGTCTAGGGACTGCTTTATCCTCAGGCAACTTGGGGTGTGATGAACTTACCAGGATATAATATAAACATATTTTTCTATGACTAGTCTACTAAACTGAGCACATACATTTTAAACCATTTTTTTAAATTGAAGTGTAGTTAATTTACAATATTGTGTTAGTTTCAGGTATACAGCAGAGTGATTCAGTTATACACATATATATATTCTTTTTCAGATTCTTTTCCCATATACGTTATTACAAGATATTGTGTTCCCTGAGTTATACAGGAGGTCTTTGTTGTTTATCTCTTTTATATATAGTAGTGTGTATATGTTAATCCCAAACTCCTAATTTCTCTCCGCCACCCCCTGCTTTCCCCTTTGGTAACCATAAGTTTGTTTTCTATGTCTGTGAGTGTATTTCTGTTTTGTAAATAAGTTCTTTTGTATCATTTTTTTAGATTCCACATATTAGTGATATGTGACATTTATCTTTCTCTATCTGACTTACTTCACTTAGTGTGATAATCTCTAGGTCCTTCCATGTTGCTGCAAATGGCATTATTTCATTCTTTTTTATGGCTGAGTAATATTTCATTGAATATATGTGCCACATCTTTATCCATTCACCTGTTGATGGACATTTAGGTTGCTTCCATGTCTTGGCTATTGTATATAGTGCTGCTATGAACATTGGGTCTCATGTATCTTTCTGAAATAGGGTTTTCTATGTATATATGCCCAGGAGTGGGATTGATAGATCATACGGTAACTCTATTTTTAGGTTTTTAAGGAACATCCATACTGTTCTCCATAGTGGCTGCACCAATTTACATTCCCACCAACAGTGCAGGAGGGTTCCCTTTTCTCCTCACCCTCTCTAGCATTTATTATTTATAGACTTCTTAATGATGGCAATTCTGACTGGTGTGAGGTGATACATCATGGTATTTTTGATTTGCATTTGTCTAATAATTAGCCATGTTGGGCATCTTTTCATGTGCTTGCTGACACTCTGTATGTCTTCTTTGGAGAAATGTCTATTTAGGCCTTCTGCCCATTTTTTGATTGGGTTGTTTTTTTTTATGTATTAAGCTGTATGAGCTGTTTGTATATTTTGGAAATTAATCCCTTGTCAGTAGCATCATTTGTAAATATTTTCTCCCATTCCATAAGTTGTCTTTTTGTTTTGTTTATGGTTTTCCTTTGTTGTGCAAAAACTTTTAAGTTTGATTAGGTTCTATTTGTTTATTTTTTGTTTTTATTTCTATTATTCTAGGAGACAGATCCAAAAAATATTGCTGCGATGTATGTCAAAAAGTATTCTGCCTATGTTTTCCTCTAGGAGCTTTATAGTATCCTGTCTTACACTTAGGTCTTTTATCCATTTTGAGTTTATTTTTGTATATGGTGTTAGAGAATGTTCTAATTTCATTCTTTTACATGTAGCTGTCCAGTTTTCCTAGCACAACTTATTGAAGAGACTGCCTTTTCTCCATTGTATATTCTTTCCTCCTTTGTCATAGATTAATTGACTATAGTGTGTGGGTTTATTTCTGGTATTTCTATCCTGTTCTATTGATAAATATTTCTGTTCTTGTGCCAGTACCATACTGTTTTGATTACTATAGCTTTGTAGTATAGTCTGAAGTCTGGGAGCATGATTCCCCCAGCTCCATTCTTCTTTCTCAAAATTGTTCTGGCTATACCAGATCTTTTGTGTTTCCATGCAAATTTAAAAATTTTTTGTTCTAGTTCTGTGAAAAATGCTATTGGTAATTTGATAGGGATTGCCTTGAATCTGTAGACTTCCTTGGGCAATACGGTCATTTTAACAATATTGATTCTTCCAATGCAAGAACATGGTATAGTTTTCCATCTATTTGTGTCATCTTCAATTTTTTTCATCAGTGTCTTATAGTTTTTGAAGTACAAGTCTTTTGTTGCCCTATGTAGATTTATTCCTAAGTATTTTATTCTTTTCAATGCAATGGTAAATGGGATTGTTTCCTTAATTTCTCTTTCTGATATTTCATTGTTAGGAGCACATACATTTTGAACCTTGTATCCCTCTATATTATGTAATAAATATCCTGGAAAAAATCACTTGGAACTAGGCACGATTTGTGTTCTCAATTCTGTCAAGTTCTTGCTCTGTGAATTTGGGGAAGTCACTTGATATCACTAAGACTTTATTTCCTTATCTGTAAAATGGGGATAAAACAATATGTTCCCCGACTACATAATAGTTTGGTTTAAGGATCAAATATGTATGTCATTTATAGACATAAATGACAAAGTGCTATCTATTTATCTATCTATCTATCATTTCTATATGTCCACAGGCTTTGAAACATCTCACTTCTAAGAGAGTGAGAGGAAAGAACATTTAACTGAAATTTAGGAAATTTGCATTTTTCGTTCATTTTCATCCCCACGACAGTTAACACACCGTTTGAATCTAGAAATGCTATTCCATCTTTCTGGATCGTATCTTCCATCTTTATACAATAAAAGGGTTGACCTCTTCACCTATAATATTCTTTCCGGTCCCAAAGCATTCAGATTCTTCAAGGAGCCTAGGTTAAGCCAGCAATGAGAGGACTCAGAGGCTTGAGAAGAATGCCACGCCCCCTCTTTAAAGATCTTCACCAAGAAATAAGTTATTTGAAAATGGAACTTTTAGGGGCTTCCCTGGTGGCGCAGTGGTTGAGAGTCCGCCTGCCCATGCAGGGGACACGAGTTCGTGCCCCAGTGTGGGAAGATCCCACATGCCGCGGAGCAGCTGGGCCCGTGAGCCATGGCCGCTGAGCCTGCGTGTTCGGAGCCTGTGCTCCGCAACGGGAGAGGCCACAACAGTGAGAGGCCCGCGTACCGAAAAAAAAAAAAAAAAAAAAAAAAGAAAATGGAACTTTTAACAAAGAGGCCGATACAGTTTCTGAAGGTCTAAGATCATTTTTCTACCAGAAAGTGCAGGACCAGCCACCTTTGATCCAGTGGAAAGTACTTAGGTTCTTATCCCTTGTCTTTCCCTAAGGTCTAGGATAATTATTTTGAGCTTAGTTGGTTAACAGAGGAAGACTGTAAAAAAAAAAAAAAAAAAAGAGTGAGAAGAGGCTATTCTGTACATCCACTGCCATCGTCACTGGAGTCTTGACTCTGGTGGCCAAGAAATAAAAGAAGTCCCTCAGGGCTTCCCTGGTGGTGCAGTGGCTAAGAATCTGCCTGCCAATGCAGGGGACACGGGTTCAAGCCCTGGTCCGGGAAGATCCCACATGCTGCGGAGTAACGAAGTCCGTGCGCCACAACTACTGAGCCTGTGCTCTAGAGCCCATGAGCCACAACTACTGAGCCCGCGCCATAACGACTGAAGCCTGCTCGCCTATAGCCCGTGCTCTGCAACAAGAGAAGCCACCGCAATGAGAAGCCCGCACACCGAAACAAAGAGTAGCTACCCCTTGCTGCAACTAGAGAAAGCCCACGCGCATCAACGGAGACTCAAGGCAGCCAAAAAATAAAATAAATTAATTTTTTTTTTTTTTTTTTTTTTTTTTGCGGTATGCGGGCCTCTCACTGTTGTGGCCTCTCCCGTTGCGGAGCACAGGCTCCGGATGCGCAGGCTCAGCGGCCATGGCTCACAGGCCCAGCCACTCCGCGGCATATGGGATCCTCCCGGACCGGGGCACGAACCCGTATCCCCTGCATCGGCAGGCGGACTCTCAACCACTGCGCCACCAGGGAGGCCCAAAATAAATTAATTTTTTAAAAAAAGAAGTCCCTCATCCAGCAGGAGGAAAGTAAAGAGAAGCTGGAAAGGAGAGAGTACTCAGAATTAGGTTTATCCTAAGGCAACAGGTGGGCATCAAGCGTTTTCAGTAAGGTGACAGGCTCAGATGAGCTTTCTTTTCTCCAAGGCCAGCTGTTTCCCCTCCCTCTTATCCATGTAACCATCCAAGATGATCTCTGCAAAGTTTTTAGAGAGCAAACAGAATGCATTATAGTCTCCCTGCCTTGCACCAAAAGCTAGAAGATGAATTTTTCAAAAAGAAAATACTTTAATTATGGCTGTCCTCAGAGGCAGAGACTGTTAGCATCCTCTGAGAGGCAAAGCCAACAGGGGAGGTAGGAGACACAGGGCAGGATGGACCGTGGGGGATGGTCCAGAAGTGCAGGCCCAGAGCAGCCGTGGGGGACCAACGGGGAAGCAGAGGGCATAGCTGAGACCACCTGCAAACCCCACCCTCCCCTGCTGCCCCAGGAACAGAAGTACAGCCCAACACGGGGCAACATATTTCCCAGTCCTCCCCTGCTCTTCGAAGTGGCCGCCGCACCGAGTTTTGTTGAGTAGCTGGAGCAGAAGCCGAGGTGCCGCCTGTCCAAGCAGAAGCCCAGGAGGGACCCGGTAGGCGTCTCTGCTCTGGGCTTTCCTTTCCTTGTGGCCCGAATATCTGTGCAACCTTGGAGGCCATGAGCTGCCAGCCTCAGGACCGTGACCCGTGTCTGAGCCTCGAGTGGCTTCATGGTCAGGTCACCCGTTACAGCAGCAGAGCGCTTCTCTCTCGCTACTAAGTGCCAAAGGGCAGCAGGCCTGCCCCATCCTGGGCCCCACGCAGCACCCACGGCAGGAACCGAACGGCCAGCCTCGTCCATATCCAGGCACGACTGCGCTCAGGGCAGAAAGGGCAGCGCGGTGCTCAGGGTGATGCGCGGGGCTCAGATAGACGGACCAGCTGGGTGACCCCCAGCCGGGCAGCAAGTCCCATCCGCCCACTGCTGGCTACACAATTTGCTGGGCCCCACGCAAAATGAAGATCCAGGGATTCTTGTTCAAAAACATTAAGAATTTTAAGAAGGTGACAGGCCAGTAATAAACAAGCCTGAGCCCAACTGATGCAAGACCCTCGGTGACTTGAGACACAAGTCACCGGTGGTGCCCTGCATCCACTTTCCCTCTCCACAGAGTCCGTGCCTGGGGACCTGTGTTGCCCAACCCCCCAGCAAGCTGCACACAGGGTGGGTGACTGTCCCCTGGGGTCTCAGCTGCAAAGATGAGCTCCCAGTCAACACCCACCACTCATTCCAGGGTACCACAATTGTGCCAGGAGGACTCCCAGGACTCTAAAACAGGAACAAAGCCACTGAAAAAACAAGCACACAGGAGAACTTCACTTAATTTCTCTCCTGAGTATTGAGTTGTGAGCAAACTGCTTGGTGCCGCCGAGTTCACCTAGAGCAATATTCCTTAATATAGAATCAGGAACCCTCACAGGAGCCTTGGTGTGTCGGGCAGAATCTCAGCCCTAAAGACATCCATAGCCTAGACCCCAGAACCTGTGACTGTGGCACCCGACACGGCAAAGGAGACTCTGCAGTGTGATTGGGGCGTGGACCTTGAGATCACCCAGGTGGTCCCAGCTCAATTTAATCACCTTTCCCAGCCGTGGGCAGAAGGGGATGGAGCAAATGGAGCATTGCTGCCAGTGAAGACAGTGCAAGGGGCCAGGAGCGGAGGAATGCGGGGAAGGCAAGGGCCGGATTCTGCCCTGGAAGCTCCAGAAAGAACGCAGCCCTGCCCACACCTTGATTTTAGCCCAGTGAGACCGGAGTTGGATTTCTGACCTCCAGAACCGGAAGATGATCAATTCATGTTGCTTTAAGCCACCAAATTTGGGTTCATCTTACAGTAGCCGTATGATACTAATACACTTAGGTTAGTCGTACCGAAAAAGTTGAAATTATTTTTCTTCCCCCGGATCCATTCTGTTCATCTATGTCTGCAGTAGCCTTGGGGGCGGGGCACTATCAAAGGGAAGATCCAGAGGTGGTAAGGATTTAGTCCACTCTGGAACATTCTCAAATCGATATAAAAGGCCTAGACAGCCCTTAGTGACTTTTAGTATCTTACCTCATGTGGGTTCTAAGGCAACAGAAGGTACATTTAAAGCTGGTGTTTGCAGCACGGGTGCCCTGCCTGAGGGGTGCCGTCCTTAGAATCGACAGTTGGAGGAGGAAACCCGGGCAAAGTAGCATCTCTAGAAGACGCTCGTGTTTGCTTGTTTGTCTATTATGGTGAAATATATGCATAACATAGCAGTTTGTAAGTGCACAGTTGAGTGACATTGGTCACTTTCACAATGTGCAACCATCACCATTATCCCAACTTTTTCATCCTCCCAAGCAGCAGCTCTGTCCCCATTAAACAATAAGTCCCCATCCCCCCCTCCCAGCCCTTGGCACCCACCCTTCTACTTTCTGTCTCCATGAATCTGCCTACGCTAGGGACCTCATATAAGTGGACTTATACAGTATTTGTCCTTTTATGACTGGCTTATTTCACTTACCATATTGTCCTCAAGTTCATCCATGTTGTAGCATGTGTTGGAAATTTGTTCCTTTTTATGGCTGAATGACGTTCCACTGCACGGATAGGCCACATTTTGTTTTTCAGTTCATCAACAGATGAACATTTGAGTTGTTTCCACCCTTTGGCTGTTGTGTATAACACTGCTTTGAATATTGGTGTACAAGTATCAGACTTTCGTGTATTCAATTCTAAGGCATACTTAGGATTTGCTGGGGATGAGAAGGAAATTCTAACAAGAGGGCTTCTCAAAATCTCTCTCCACCAGCGAGGCTGCTGCCTGCTACAGTTGAGTTGGAAAGTTCCATGCCACGAGGACATCACGAGCAGTATATCTACCACACCAAGTGGATATGAGAGTAGAGATGTCAGAATTTAAGGCTGAGGCTAAACTGTAGCCGTCAAGGTCAATCGTATATGATGGATTTTCTAGCACACTGTGCGAAGGGTAAATCTGGCCAGCTATTCTGTTCTGGAGAGTGTATGGAAACCCATTGATTTGGAAATTTAGATGTTTCCCTTCAGTCAGAACTTTGCTCCTTGTAATAGAGGTGCAGCGTTTACCTTCAGGCCACAACGGCTGCATCTGACCCTCCCCCACCAACACCCTTCTTCTGGGCTGTCCCCACGTGGCCACAGCGGAGGAGGCTCAGCCCCAGAGCTTTGCACAAGAAACACGCCTGGATGATAGCAGGGCCCTGGATCCGACAGGCACACTCAGAGCGCAGCATCACTCATCTTTTTTCTTATCCTGAAGATTTTTTTTAAACATAAAAATAACCCTGACTCATAGCACAGGGAGATCAGCTCAGTGCTTCGTGTCCATCTAGAGGGGTGGGATAGGGAGGGTAGGAGGGAGACGCAAGAGGGAGGGGATATGGGGATATACGTATACATATAGCTGATTCACTTTGTTATAAAGCAGAAACACACCATTGTAAAGCAATTATACTCCAAGAAAGAGGTTAAAAAAAAATAACCCTGACCCCAGTAGGTTTCAGGCCATGCCCAATGGGCTTGCCGGAGAGGGGCTGGAGGCGATGTCCGGGGGAGTGCGGGTCTGCAGGGGCTTCCAGCGGCAGGAACCCCCGGGCTTAGGCATACCGTTGGATCACATGGGAAATGGGGTGCCTCCCTCTCTCCAGCCTTAGCTCCCTTCCCCTGGGGGCTGCGACCTGCGGCCTCCAGGCCCGTACCCCTCCCTCTCCATCCAGAACTCTCCCAGGCAAGGGGGGATGGCGCTGGGGAGGCTCGGGCGTCTGCAGGGTGGCCCAGGGGTGGCTTGGGGGGCTGCAGAGCAGGTGCGGATATGGGGCGGTTGGCAGATCTCGGGGTGGTGCGGCAGAGGCCGGCGCGGGGGGCACAGAGGGGAAGGGCCCGCAGGAGATGCAGGTCTACAGAGGGGGAGGCTCAGCAGAGAGGGCGGGGGTGTGCTGCAGGGGACGCGGGGGCGACAGAGGGGGAGCAGCGGCGCACGGGGGCGCGCCAGGGGGGATCGGCAGCGGACCCGGGGCAGCCGGGCCGCGGCGCCCAGGAAACCGGCCCTCGCGCGCCCCTCGCGGGCCCCCTGCGCCCCCATCCCCGCGTCCCCGCTCGCGGCTGCTGCCGTCAAAGCTGCCTGCGTCAATGCCGCTTGGTGACACACACAGCTTTTTTTTCTCCTGCTCCTTTTTCTCAATGAGAGGAGCCTAATGGGATTTTTATTATCAGACTCATAAATCAAACCGCTGGGACCATCACGCCTGGCACGTGCTTAGCACCCCTCCTCCGCCCCCCGCGCAAAGTGGGGCGGAGCTGCCTTTCCTCCTTTATAGAAAAAGCTTTAAATATTTCATCTGTGCGTGGTGAGGACCACAGCTCTGCACCCAGAACGGCTGGGGTGCCGGGGACCGCGGTGGAGCCGGCCCTCGCCATCAGTGGAAGCGTCTTTGCAGGGCTGTGGGTCCTGCGTGTACCACACACACAAGAACAGAGTAAAAACAGGATTTGCAGGCAAATGGGGGGCTCAGACCCACCGACCACTAGTCCAAGCTGCTGCTAAACGTCGTGTCGGTGGGAGCTGTTGGTGCAGAGTCGGTAGCTTCTCCTACCCGGCTTCTTTTGTGTGGGTGTGTTACTGACACAAAACAGAACACAAGCTATGAATGCAAATCAAGGAGCAAAGACGTCAGCAGCAGAAGCAGTCTGGAGTGGCAGGAATCCTGCATGCTTCTGCATGCTAATGCCCGGTGCACGCAGATTTCTAATAAGATAAATAGGCACTGGTTTATCTAATCAAGGCCTGGAGGCAAACAAGAGAGTTGGGGAGCCCCTGTGAGCGCTGGAAGGTGGGAGGCCAGGTTAATCCCCAGGGGGATAGTCCCAGGAGCCCCTTTGGTATTTCCAGTGTAGAGTCGACCACAGGCAGAAGCCCAGCAACTTCACAGGCAGGCCCAGGGACCAAGCTAGTGGGGGCAGGGACCCTCAGGGGGTATATCCCAGCGGGCTTTCAGACGTGGACCAGATGCAGAAATGAGCTCCACCTCTGGAAGCCACCCTTAGCAAGAGCTCCATATATTCAGGCCTGTCATCCACAAAGAACCCAAGAGCCTCTGCAAGCAGGTGACCTGGGCACTCCTTAACCAGGTCTCCAGGAGCTTCCCTGATAGAACCACTCTGTCTCCTGGGTCTTCCCTGGGCCACATCTACCCGCTCAGAACGAAGAGCAAACTGCCTTCAACTAAAAGTGAGCATTCAGAGCACAGCGGCCTTGGAATAAAATAGCTATAAAGAGTGTGGCCTAATTTGTTGTAAATTCGTAGTAATTTTAACTCTCTTTCCCCCAACTTATGGCCTCCATTCCTCCAAGTTCCTTCAATGGCCACAAATAACAACCAGGAGCAGAGTGGTTGTGTCTGTTCTTTCCAATTCCAGACCTTTCTCATCTTAAAACTGCAGCGGTCCCAGCTGGAGACTACAACAAGGGAGAGGTTTGTCTGCTTGCCTCCAGTCACTGCTGTGCCCAGGTGGATGGCTTCAGCCAAGCCTTCTCTTTCTCCCTGCATTTTTACAGCAGGACAAGCCCTCTGCATGTGTGTGAACTTCCTTCACAGGAGTTAGTAAGTCAACTATTGCCAGCTAAGAGAGGCGGGTTTTGAAAGAGGGATCACAGCAACTCCTTGATTCCCCACAGTGTTTCACTGCAGCGAGCAGAGAGGGAAACAAAAACACTGAGGAGAGAGCCACCTACAGAGGACTCAGGAGAAGCTGAAGGAGGGACACCAGGAAAAGAAAAAGGAGTACTTACAGCTTCGTTTGCATCATTCGGATGTAACCCACAGATGCCCAGGATGACATCTTTTTTTTTTTTTTTTTTTTTTTTTTTTTTTGCGGTACGCGGGCCTCTCACTGTTGTGGCCTCTCCCGCTGCGGAGCACAGGCTCCGGAGGCGCAGGCTCAGCGGCCATGGCTCATGGACCCAGCCGCTCCGCGGCATGTGGGATCCTCCTGGACCGGGGCACGAACCCATGTCCCCGCATCGGCAGGCAGACTCTCAACCACTGCGCCACCAGGGAAGCCCCCCAGGATGACATCTTTTACACTGAATGTGGTACCCAGAAATTTGCGGTGAACAACAAAATAAGAAATTGGCATGAAGACATTGTAGCCTTAGGACACTGTTTCAAATATAACCTCCAACATTTCAGTGTTTAAGCCCATATTCTGATGTGAATAATATCTATGCACTGCAAAAGTAGGTTAGGTGCAATAAATATGAAACCTATCTTAACTTGTGGATTGATGGACTTCAGTGGAAGATACCAATAGGCAGTTTGCATACTGCACAAAATAAGTTAAATTTGGTCCTACTGCAAAACGATTTCGATACACAATTCGAGCAGCAGACATAACGAATGCCACCAGAAAATTATTCAATACTTTTTGCATCCAAAAGAGAGAAATGATACATTCTGCAAATACGTGAAGATACCGACGTAAATGGATGCCAGAGAGGAGAAAGGGGAGTAGGATCTGTTTTGAGGGGAGGAAACGCGCCTGGTAGGGGCGGAGGAGCGGGTCCTGACACTGACATTCACCAAGGACCGGATGGGGTGGGAGGCGCCTGCTAGCGGCTGGCTCCGCCCATGCGGTTCCCGAGAGCGTCCCGTGCGCAGCTCAGATCCCAGCCCTGGAGACTCGGACACACCCCGCTCTAAGGGGCTGGGCAGAAGCGGCCACCGGGTGGAGAGACCCACCGAATCGGGGCCGAGCTGCAAGGCCTCCTCACGCTGTAGCAGAGACTAAGAAATGGAGGGCGAGTGGGCAGGGCGCCTTGGTGCGGTTTGCGCCACGGGGCACCCGGGGGACGCACAGTAAACAGACATCGTTTGCAGCACTGCCCTTAAGGGAGGGAAAGCCAAAATGAGGACTGCTCTGTACGTTCTACAGCGAGATGTTCAGTGCGCCATCTCTCATCCTGTCCCTTCTGGGGGACTGTACAGTGTGTGCGTGTGGGTGTGCGCGCACGCGTTTGGAAGCACATCCTTTGCGCGTACACACTTACAAAAGCAAAGAGTAGTCCTGTATAGAAAACATGTACTGCCTATAATTTATTTTTCAGTGCATACGTATCCTTTAGATATTTCAGTGCACACTCTACATCATTTTTATCGCACTCCGCGGTGTGTGGAGGGAGGGAACACAGGAGCAAGATATGTAATTTGCGCGTTCGGAAGTGGGCTGTAGCTCCGCTGACGTCTGCACCTCGTGCTTTGTTCCGCTGCCATCAAAGTGACTGCAGGTCCCAGCCACTGCAGTAATACACATGCGCCGCTGGCTACGAAATCTTCCACCTTACCGTGGCTTTAGCTACGTACTCTTGGCATATTTTAATTTTATTAGTTGAAAGGAGGAGGGGAAAAAAAGGAAATATTAAAGGACTTTAGGATTGTGTTTTTAAAATGCTTTTTCCTGTGTGAAAGATTGACACGGTAAGATTAGAGAGAGATTTCACGCCTGAAAATGTTCTTGCTAAATGGAGTATCAAATTGAGTTCTGTGGAATTGTGTCAGTATTTCTTCCCGAGAAGAAATAAATCTCTTGATGGTACTGCTTCTCTTTTCTTTGTATATCAGTGTTTAAAACTATGGAAAAAAAATTTTAATGTGTTGTCAATCCTTACGTGTTATTCTTCTCAGTTATTTTTGAGGGGCTTCACCACTTAAGATTGTGATTACATTTGCTTTCTAATGTATTTCATTGTGTAAAGGTAATGGGAGGTATGAATTAAGCACAAATGGTCACAAATGAACCATAATTAATATTTGCATAGTTCTTGCAGGTTGTAAGGTAACAGCAGTGGGAACGCTGTCTATGTGGGCACACGGGGGACTTTCTGGAAGGATCACAGCGACTACCCTGAGGACTGGTCATTGGGCCTGGGTACGTGGATTAATTACAGGGTTAATGCTCTTGAATGAGTAGGGGCATCAGATGTTTCCTGGAACCTTGAGGAAGTTTCCAGAGGTGGAGACAAGAAGGTGGGGAAATCACTCTGCAGAAGGAAAGCCAAGGTGTTTGGTGGCTATCTTGGGAACCATTAACAGATGACAGTGAATGAGCATTGATCAGCTTCCCAGGGCTGCTGTAAGAGAGGGCCACACTTGGGAAGAAACAAATGTATTGTCTCACAGTTCTGGAGTCTGGAAGTCCGAGATCAAGGTGTGGGCAGGGCCGTGTTCCCTCTGAGACCGGGTAGATCCTTGCTGGCCTCTTCCAGCTTCTAATCCCCGCCTCTGTGGTCACATGGCCCGCTCTCTGTGCGTCCTCTGCTCTTCTTATAAGGACACCAGTCATTGGATTGGGACTCACCCAAGTCACTTCATCTTAACTCGATTACGGCTGCAAAGACACTATTTTCATATAAGGTCACAGTCACAAGTACGGGGGTTAGGACTTCAGCATAACTTTTCAAGGGACATAATTCAACACACAACTGATGTTTTGGGGTTGCACCATTCGGATGGCAACTAACTCAGTCCATGAGGAACTAGTCCTGAGTTTCTCAAAAGACGAAACTAAGAGAAACAGAGGAATAAGTCGGGAGTTCTCACACTGTCTGGGTTACAGTGCTTCAAGCCTGATGGCGTTAGCAGCCTCAACAAAAACCAGGTCAGCACTAGCAGCTACAGGGATACCTGATCCTGGGGCAGGTACTGATGGGGCGACGAAGGAGCAGACCCGCCGGCAGCAAGGCTGGCTTCTCAGACACCCGGGAGGACTTGGGCACAGCAGAGCCCACGCCAGGGGAAGACAGGAAGAGAGGGGACCGGTGCGTCTTTGGGTCCTAGTGACTCTGGATGCAGGCTCAGCACCAACAGCTTAACCCGTCTCTGACCTTGCCCCTCCAGTCCTTCTCCAGTTGGTGAGATCTGGGCAAGCAGGAATGACCATCTCTATGCTGAGCACAAATTAACCAGATGAGTGGCTGGATCTTTTATTTCATCCTGATGTGTGCCATGCCGTGTAAAGACTCATGCGTGACTACATTGTGTGTTAGTCTATAGAAATAACTCACAGGTGAAGTCCAGCCAGGCCAGTGATTTCCAGCTGTCTTCCACAGAATCCTAGAGCTGGGAAGAGGTACCCTAAGGAACACTGCAGGGATAAATTTACTTCTCTAATTTAGATAATAATGTTAAACTGTAAATTTTTAAATTAAGTTTAAGAATTAAAGTGATTCTAAAAATAAAAGTTATAAGAGAAAATGAAAGCTTATTTTTAGATTTTTATAAACCTTTTGGTTACAGTCAATAGATTAGCCTTAGCACATATAGTAAGTGCTCCAAGTGCCAGATTAAAAAAGAATTTATCTGGGCTTCCCTGGTGGCACAGTGGTTGAGAATCTGCCTGCCAATGCAGGGGATACGGGTTCGAGCCCTGGTCTGGGAGGATCCCACATGCCGCGGAGCGACTGGGCCCGTGAGCCACAACTGCTGAGCCTGCGCGTCTGGAGCCTGTGCTCCGCAACAAGAGAGGCCGCGGCGGTGAGAGGCCCGAGCACCGCGATGAGGAGTTGCCCCCACTCGCCGCAACTAGAGAAAGCCCTCGCACAGAAACGAAGACCCAACACAGCCAAAAATAAATAAATAAATTAAAAAAAAAAAAAGAATTTATCTGAGATATCAGCGGATGCACAGGGCAAAAACGACATTTCAGTTCAGTTCTAGGTTAGCTAATTATCAACAAACAAAGAAAACAAGAACCTTCCGAAGAACAAAATACAGTCCACGGTTGATTTTTTTAAAATGTACGGCTAAAACCATACTTATTCGTGAGAAACTTGAAGCTTTCCTACTAAGATTAGAAATAAGGCAAAGATGTCCCCTCTCATCATTGTTTCAACATTGTCTTGGAATTGACTTTTGTGCATTTGTTTTCTTCCAGTTTTGTTGAGACATAATTGACACACATCACTGTAAAAGTTTAAGGCCTATGACATAATGACTCGACTTACATATATTGTGAACTGATTACCAAAGTAAGTTTAGTTAATATCCATCATCTCTTATAAATACAAAAAAAAGAGGAAAAATGCTTTTATCATTGTGATGAGAACTCTTAGGACCTACTCTCTTAACAATTCTCCTATATAACATGCAGCAATGTTATCTACAGTCATCACGCTGTATTACTACATTACATCCCCAGTACATAGTTATCTGATAAATAGAGACTTTTGTCCATTTATCTGAAATTTTGGGGAGGAGAAGTCCAACTACTGCAGGCAGATCAGGGCTTGCCTGGAAGTGGAGGACGGCTTTATTGCAGAGAAAACTTTTGGGGGTAACGGAAATATTCTATAACTAGATTATGGTGGCCGTTATACTGCTGTATGCATTTGTCAAAACTAATCAAACTGCACACTTAAATGGGGTGTGTTTCAGTGTGTGCAAATTATACTTCAACAAAGTTAAAGTCCACTTAATCAACCGATTCCTAAAAAAGAAGAAATGTGAAGCTCAAGACGCCAAGCCAAGCTCTAAAAATCTTGCCCAGTGACAAGTTGATCCCCCGTGGCCATAATGGTCCTTCCCCCAGCCAGGGAGTGCTGGCGGGGGTGCTGGGAGCTCTGCAGAAACCATCCCAAACTCAGATCACATTAAAATTCCTGTTTAATGGAAGAGAAGGTAGGTGCTGGTCGGTGGGCAGCGTGCTCAAATCAACAGAAAAAGCTAGAAACCAGACACGGAACCCTGGCCCTCATCCCCACCCTTATCCTGGTTCTCCGCCTTACACTGGGCTCCGGAAGTCAGGAGGCAAGTAGGAGGCACTGCATGGCCCAGCGCCCGCCTCCACGTGGGGCCTCTTTCTGGCCCTGCCTCCGCTCGGCCTCCAAGTCCTGGAATCTGAGCCCAGAGGCAGTGGGAGGAGGGCGCCCACGGGTGCGTGCGGGGAGAGCTGAGTCAGCCTGCCACCCCTCCAGGGAAAGCTGCCCGAGGCTCCTCTTTTCAGAGTCATTTTTTTATGTTTTTTTTATACCTTTCATACCTTCAGGCATCTTTCATTGCAGGGGCCCCAAGCCACTACAGGGCAAACAGATGAAAAATTCACATCCAACATTAAATATATATGGGTTTAGCTACATTGCAGGAAACCAGCTGGTATAATGTTATATTCTGTGGACATTTAGTTAAACATTTATTTCAAATTCTCTGTGTTTTTCCCACCACAAATTGCAGACAATTTTTTACCCTCTGCAGTTCTTAAAAATTTCAAAAACTCTAGTACAGTAGGGCCTCTGTGCCCACCACGCCTAACATATAAAATGGTCTTTCCCTTCACATACCTGCTTCTGGCTGCCTGTTTAGACTATTTTTTACTTTAAAGTTTCCGGTTCCATTAAGGAGAGCTCACCCAGAGAACTGGGTGCGTGGGCAGGGCAGGTGAGTTTGTCGCCTGCCCCTCCAGGATGGATCAGGCCAGTCAAGTTGGGCATCCATCCTGTTCATGTGTGGAGTCTGCCGGACAGGTCTGGGCTGGCCCGGAGCTTCTGCCTCTCTCACCAGCTCCGGTGATGCCCCTTGTTTTCTGCTGGGCTCCTGTCTCAGTAGCGACTGAGTTCCCAGAGCAGCTCTCAGGAGGAGAAAAGCAGGAGAGGGCCGGGAAGAGTGAAGCCAAGGTGTGCTCTCAGGGGGAGGCCAGCTTACACCAGAGCCCAGGGGGCTCTGGAGCAAGCATCTCACTGCCCTCGGCAGGAGAGAGCTCCCCAACCTCGCAGGGCACTTCTCCCGAGGGGGCAGCTTGCGGCCACTCTCAGTGGACTTTCAGAGCGGCAGAGCCCCGGAGGGCAGGCTGGGATGCCCCCAACTCCTGCTCTCCTGGCTGCCAGTCTCAGGACCACACTGCGCGCAGAGCTCTGGTTCCCTGCGCATCAGCAACGGGGATCTTCCCACCACCACGGATTTCCAGGATCCACCCCCCAGACAGAGGTCATTTCCAGAAACTTCCCAGGGACTCCAGTTGCGGCCAAGATTGGGACGCACTGAATTTTAACTGAAGTGTCATTGGCTCTAACTGTCGCGCAGTGACGAGTATCTGCGGACCCTTCCTCGCATCCTCTGGGCTCAAGGATCTCGGGGTGTTTTCCCCCCTCACCTACACACCCACCCACCCAGCACTGGTGCTCAGGGCCGCTCACACTGGAAACCACAGCCGCAGAGCCTGACCTGTGACCTAAGCCGGCAGGAGACACGCTTTCCTTCCGTCACAAACTTTGCAAAGCGGGGCTCTTTGCCACAGCGGTCACGCAGAGTTTTTAGTGAAATATCTGTTCTGGTTTTTCCATCATCCCCAGCCTATTGGCAGATGACATCCTGGTGGTGGGGGAAATGGGCCGCATTTATCCAAGTGGCAATGTTCTCAGGATCTCCCCTGTTCCCACACCTCCTATGGCTGGTAAGGACTAAGGACCAAGGCCACCTCTCTGGGGAGACTCCTCAATCTCTCCTGCAAGTAAAGTCCTGGCAGCCTTTGGGTTGGTTCCTCGGACGGAGGCAGCTACTCAAGCCAACAATGAGAAAGTCCGAGGACTTCCCTGATGGCGCAGTGGTTAAGAATCCGCCTGCCAATGCAGCGGACAGGGGTTCGATCCCTGGTCTGGGAAGATCCCACGTGCTGCGGAGCAACTAAGCCCATGTGCCACAGCTACTGAGCCCGCGAGCCACAACTCCTGAGCCCGTGCACCTAGAGCCCGTGCTCCGCAATAAGAGAAGCCACCGCAATGAGAAGCCCACACACCTCAAGGAAGAGTAGCCCCCATTTGCTGCAACCAGAGAAAGTCCGCTTGCAGCAACGCAGCCAAGATAAATAAATAAAAATAAAAGTAAAAAAAAAAAAGAAAAGAAAAGAAAGCCCATTCGATTGGATTCCTTGCTCTGGTTCGGGAAGTGACATGATTAGGTCCCCTGCTCTTTCTCCCTCTCATTCTTTTCACCAGAAAGAACAATTCATCTAACACATCCAGTGTTAATTGTGGGTGCTTTGGGGTAAGAAGATCGTGTGTGTGTGATGTGCATGTGTGTCCTTTTCACTTTACACACTTCTGCACCCGTCAGATTGCCTACAGGGCAGACAGTGAGCACGTGACAGACATGGTCTCTAATCACAAGGGCTAAGTTGAGAAAGGGTGGGTGTTAGGCATTTATTGACATCTGTATGGAGGTGTATATGAGTCAAGTTTCATGAATGATCTGGTTCTAGGTTTTTCCACGCGTGAGGGGAAAAATAATAGATCTTGTAAACATTTTCTTCTATATTTAATCTGCTCCATTAGCTACAAAAATCATAGTAGATGAAAGCCTGAGAGCTTCTAATGAACAGTTAGGACATTTTAGTTTACAGTTATCATCTAAAATGAACAGTCTTGTGTGATAGGAATTATTTGTGTATCAAACTACTGAATATATTGTAGGCTACATGTGGTTTCTCCAGACACTCTCAGAGAAAGACCAAGAAAAGCAAAGAGGGTATTTGTCTCATGCATTTTCCAAATTGTAGTAAAATGCTAGGGCTGTATTCAGTGCTGATTATTTCATATATAGTAACTCAAAATGCAGGTCTGTTTTTTACAGATAATACAAGCATATCTGAGTAACAAGATGAAACGTGAAGATTCACCTCTTATCATATTAATCTCATTGATGTCGACATCAACATCTAGAAAAATCTAGAATTTATACTTTAGCTGTCTTTACTCATCTGATATCTGATGATTACTAACACTGTACCCCGCTTTGGTGAAGATAATAAACCCAGGGGCTGTTACTATCAGGTGGTAACAAAGTATCTTCTGTTGACACGCCTGAGGTTGGCAGGGGAGTGAAAGGATGAGAGTGCTGGGCTGACTTGAGTGGTCTGGAGTTTCATCTCACCTCTATCACTCACAGCTGGGTGTCTCATGTAATCACATCATTGTTGAAGTTTAGGTCCAGGCCAACTGTGAGTCCACTTTCTAAAATGCCATGGCATTCTTGTCTTGAGAATGTAGCTTATTGAAGGCTAATTCAAAATAAATTTCAACTCCAAAGGGCAGAGTTTTATAGAAGCAAGTAACTGTAATGAATCTAGAAATAAAACATAACATCCAACCCATATGGATGCTTTCCTTAACCATTCAGACCATAAGATGGATGCCTACAAGATGTAAACGATCCAGCATTTCCACATAGAAAATGGCCCTGAGGCTAGCATTATGAAAAAAATTTAATGCCTGAGCTCCCTTAAATTTTTTAAGAGCTGAATGTTGATAGACAGTTCTCTGTGGGTCTTTTGTGTCTCTGAAAGTCTTCCACAGGAGGCACTGACTGCCTTGGCTTTGGACAGATTTTCAAGGATGTTTGTATGTGAACAGCCTTGGGAAACAAAGCCAGAATCTTCGTCCCTGGCAAAGAGCAGACGTGCTTAGCATCCAGTGTAAAAAAGATAATGTCCCCTTCCCGGCGAACGGCACACTTGCCCATTACATACGCTTTACATTTCCTAAGTCAGGGTTCTTCTCCTGGACTACAAGCAACTGCAAATTAAAATGTCCTCTTTGGGTTGCCTAATGGGAGTTGGGGTTTGGGGGTCTGAGCTACTGGCTGTAGCTAAAGCTGAGAGTGAGAAACCACCTTCATATTGACCAACACCCATGGTCTGGGCAGGCTGACATGTTAGCTTGTAAGTAGGGAAAAACTCAGAACCCACATTTCTCAACTGAAGGTTGAATTTTCAAAGCATTACCTCTAAGAATCGCTAAAATTGACAGTGGTAATGATTAATAGGTTTCTTCTTCCTGGTAAGTTTTTTGTTTTTTTTGGATTTTTTTGTTTTTCGGTAGGCAGGCCTCTCACTGTCATGTTCTCTCCCGTTGCGGAGCACAGACTCCAGATGCGCAGGCTCAGTGGCCATAGCTCACGGGCCCAGCCGCTCCGCGGCATGTGGGATCTTCCTGGACCAGGGCACGAACCCGTGTCCCCTGCATTGGCAGGTGGACTCTCAACCACTGCACCACCAGGGAAGGCCCCCCTGGTAAGTTTTCAAATATCCGTGACTTTCTGAGATTGATGTTATAAGTTGCTTAATTCTTTGATCCTTCATCTCCTCATTTATAAAATATGAATATAGGAGGATTGAGTGAGACATCACATGTGGAAATACCCAGAAAGCGACTGAATATTACAGACACTCAATTTTCATTTGTGGATTTTGAATTTGAAATGTCATCAAGATTTGTCAAAGATCACAGCAGGAAAAAGAGATGAGATTACTTTTCAACCCAGAAAACTAAAAAGTTAAAACATAATTCCCATTTTAAAAATTAACTTAAAAGATATTAATTGTTTAAAGTAAAAAGAATATAAATATATTCTAGGGTTCATAACTCATGAAGAAGTAAAATGTGTCAGAAGAAAAGCAAAGAGGACAAGGATTGGGAAAAGGAAGTAAACAATCATAAGTTCCTTCCAATATGCACGATATTATACAATAAGTAGTATAAATGTTACCTGAAGGTAGATTTGATAAATTTAAGACAAACAGTAGACTCCAGGACAGCCATATACACACAAAGGAAATAACAACTAATAAACCAATTATGGCAATACAATTGAATTGTAAAAACTGTCAATACAAAAGAAAATAGGAAAAGAGGAAAATAGACAAATAATAGATGGAACAAATCAAAAACAAAAGCAAGATAATAGATTTAAACACAAACATATTGACAATCACAGTACATGTAAATGGTCTAAACCAGGGATTTCTGCCAAGGGCCAGATCGTAAACATTTGACACTTGTGCACGCAATATGATCTCTGCTGCAAATACATAACTCTGCTCTTGTGGCAAGAAATCAGTCATTGACTTTCCACAAATGAATGGGTGTGGCTGTGATCCAACAATATTTATGTACAAATCCAGGTGGTGGGGTTTGGGGCAGGGGTCATAGTTCACGGTCATCTGGTCTAAGCAGTTCAATTAAAAGGCAAAGATATATATATATATATATATATATATATATATATATATATATATATATATATATATATAAAGACACTGAGAGGCTAATAAAATATTGGAAAAACATGTATTATTAGAACACCAATCAAAAGAATGCTGAAGTGGCAAGATTAACAGTAGGCAAAGTAGATTTCAGAACAAAGAATATTACCAAGGATAAAGAAGGACATTTTATAATGACAAGAGGGTCAATTCATCATGGGGACATAGTGCTAAACTGGTTTGCACCTAATAACATATCCTCAAAATATTTAAAGTAAATTAAACTGAAAGGAAAAACTGACAAATCTGTAATTATCATTGGAGCTTGCAACCTTCTTCTCTCAATAACTGACAAAACAAGGAGGCAGAAGATTAATAAAGACATAGGATTCTTAACAAGCACTAACATCAACTTGTCTCAACTGACATCTGCAGAAAACTGCAAAAGGCACATTCATTTCAGGTGAATGTGCAACATCTACCAAGACAGACCACATTCAGGGCCAAAAAATAAGTATCCATAATAAAAGGATTGAAATCGTGCAAAGTATATTCTCTGAAAAAAATAAAATTAAATTATAAGTCAATGACAGAAATATATGTGGCAGATCCCCAAATATTGGAAATTGAACAACACTCTTCTAAATATGCAATGTTTCAAAGAAGAAATCAAAACAGAGATTAGAAAATATTTTGATTTGGATAAAAATAAAAACAGTCTATCAAAATTTGTGGGATGCAGGCAAAGCAGTGCTTAAAGGAAAGTTTATAGCATCGAGTGCTTATATTAAGAAAGAAGTGTTTCAAATCAATGATCTAACTTCCAGCTTAAGAAAAGTAGTAAGGGACAAGACTTCTAGTATGGTAGAGTGAAGAGCTTGGTAAATTCTCTCCCCCCAAATTAAAAATAACACTGGACACAATTATTTAAAAAAACAACTTCATGGTTCTAAAAACTGACCAAAAACATATGACAAATTGAGAAGTGGTAATTCATGAAAGCCTAGAGAAGCTCAGATAATAGTAGTGGGAGACCGAAGGGTCTGTGCCTGTGGCTGATCCCCTTCCTCTCCACTGTATCAGTGATGCAGTTGTATCGGTTTGGGGCAGGCCATGGAAGCCAGCATGTCTGCTGCCAAAGGAGACTCACTTGATTTGGAGTGGAGTGCAAAACACAAGCAAACAACAGCCCTACCCCTAGTGGTATTGTCAGTAACAGTGGAGATCTTAGTGGCAAACACATTGGAAGGAGCAATGGTCACCTAGCCTGAGGTTGTAGTCCTGACAGGGACAAGCAACAGACCAGCAGACTAGCCAGGAAATTAGCAGAGTGATCCAGGAAATGAGACAGTTCCATGGGGGAGCCTGGAGAGAGCCCAAGCTATCTAGCAGCTGACCGTGACCCTACCCAGACACCCAGAGGAGATTCAAAGGGGCCCACTGAAGGTTAGAGCCAGGACAGACCTGAATGTGCTTTCCACATCACACACCCATCTACTGGCAGATAGTGGAAGCCCTGCTGGCTTGGCTGTCAGAGCTCAGTGGTCATCGGCTGACCACTGAGCTCCACGTTGATGACCCCTGGGGCACCACACTTAAAAATGAAAACAAGAATAAAAAACTCAGCCAAGACACCATGGGGAAAACTGATTCCACAGATTTAGTTTAGACAAGTTACAAAAAAAACACCAGCAACAACACCTTCAAGAAGGAAAAATCAGAATCCATAGTTGGTGTTCGATCATTGTCATTATACTTTAGTTTGTCAAATTCCCGTTAATAATTTAAACTTCCCCTTTAGTATTTTGAACATATTTATTTAGAGTGCTGCTTTGAAGGCCTGTCTGCTAAGTTCAACATCTGACCACACTCGATTCCATCAGTTGACAACAGGTCCCCAGTTCTGGGTCAGCTCTGATTCTCTCTCGTGTGGATCTGTAGCTCAGGCTTACCCTGCCTGCAGCCACCTGCAGGTGCAGGACTCACTCCAAGAAGCATCAGCCACACAGCCATAATAATGAAAAGTGTTTTAAAGTTTTCTAACATCTCTCAAACAGTGACAAAGAAGAGCCTGTAAAGAGGCAAATTGAGGCACGTTAAAGTTTTAAGGGTTTATTTGAGCAAACATCAATCCACTTGGGCAGCACCAAATGGAAAGCGGTTAGGAGCCTCTACTGACAGGAGCCAGCGGGGAGGTTGTTATAGAGAAGCTGCAGAAGCAAAGCAAGGAAACCATCGATTGGCTACAGCCCAAGTGGTTGCCTTATTTGGGAAAGCCCATTGGCTGCTTGTGATCCATTGTTCTCCAGTTCAAGTGCATGGACTCTGGCTTACTAGGCTAAGGAGGCGTGTGGGCCATCTGTCTACCAGCCTCCTTGTCTAGTGACAACGTCTCATTCATGATGTTTTGGAAAACTTCTTAAGACACACTTTCCAAATTCTCCATCAATATCTAAAAATATCTGTCTTCCTTCTCTTCAAGCAACCAAAGCTCTTTTGTCAAACTTAGATCTTTAAGGTCATTCCAAAAGTATTGAAATTTTGCAAGATTCCCAAAGGACAAAACCTTACAACACTTCAGAAAATAATAATGATAACAACTAAAATAGCAACAATAATACCTTGCAGTAGGAACTTGCTTTCTCCAAGTAAAGTGTCACACAATTTTGAATCTTACTTCAAGTTTGTTAATACCATTATTCTGAATGTTCCACAGGAAAACAGACAACCGAAAGCCCAGAAGGTATATATTTTCTAAATTATACCAAATTAGAGATCTAAACTTCAGGAAGTTTTCAGTGCATATGCCAGATTTATCCCAGGGGAAAATGAAACAAGAAATTCCTGGCAATTAGAAAACATGTGTGAAATTGCTGGGGTAGGCAAATTGTTTACCAAATGCACACTCTCATGAGCCAGATATAAGTGTCTATTGAACTGACCATCTGATTCTGTCAATCACGTGGATATAAAAAGGTCTCTTACTATGACCTTGATTTGCATTTCCCTGATTACTAGTGACACAGAGCAGCTCTTCACATAACTATTGGCCTTTGTGTGTCGCTTCTGTATTTTTACCCATTTACCTGTTGGATTTTTGCATTTTTTTATTGATTAGTATGAGTTATTAAATACTCTTTATATCAATCCTCTGTTGCTTACACTTTACAAAAATATTCTCCCAGTTTTTACCTCACTTTCACCTTCTTTAAGGTCTCATTTGGTAAACAAAAGTCCTGTTTTAACATCATAGAATAAAGATAGTCTCTTATTTTTTCTTTTTAGAGTTTGTGTCAGTCAACCAGGTGGAGTCAGTATAAAGGAGTGCCTGTCAGAAAGCTCAAGAGAGGGCATGTTAAATGGGGAACTCCTTAAAAAGATGTTGAAAGAGTTGAAAAGATAATTAGGAGCATAAGACAGCCCAGAGATCAACCGCATCAAAAGTTTGCAAACATCCCTCGGCCTCGAGGAACAAAAAAGAACTTGGAAGGAGGAAGGAATTGACCTGAGAAAAAGCAGGCAAATGACAGGCACAGTTTTAAAGTTTTGCTTTTGACATTTAAATTCTTAATCCATCTGGATTAGATTTTTGTTTATGGTGTGAGGTATGGATCAAATATTATTTTTTTCCAGATCAATAACTCATTTTCACAGTTAAATCCTCTGAAAGATAACATGTAGATACAGACCCTTCTTGATTTTTAGTCAAATGATTCATTAAATATGAAACAATGGTTTATTAAAAATAAATTTAGAATTAATAAATGTATCTCAAAATGCTTTACATTTTTGGTTGAAAACAGAATTTTAAGAATTTAAACTTTATGAAATTTAGCAACTCTTGACTTCCAAAATCTCTCAGTTTTCCTACTAGACATAGAAAAAATATTCAGAGCAGGAAATCATCAATATTTTTGAAAACAAAGGAAGTCGTATTTTATATTCCTATTCTCCTTCACAGAATTGTGCAAATATACACATTCAATTTTGTAAGAAGAGATGAGAAAGAAACAAAGAAACTACATCCACTGGATAAGTTTTGCTCAAAGGAAGGTCTGTTCAGTCTGAGTTTCTTGGCTTCATGACATTGTCCCTTCTGGGGATGTTTTAGGGTCTTTGGAGAATTTAGGATCTTAAGGATTTGCTCTGATTGACACAGCTTCCTTCTATTTCTTTAGATTAGTGGGTGCTTTTATATTCAGTGTTTAGACCAGTTTTTAAGAACCAGCTATTGCAGAATAAGGCCCGAGAGAAACAGAGGGCACAGCGGCCATGTGGTGTGGAGCATGGGTGCCAGCTACGGGGGTCTGCTTGGCAGGTGGGGTCCTGGCTTCACTGCTGGATCCAGGACCTGTGGACATTCCAGTTTCTGTATTTCGAAGTCCTTTTTCTAGAGAATTGTCTTGAGTTCCCTAAGGTTGTTATATGAGTCAATCAGATACACCAGCAGAGCTATTGCTGCATATATTTCTGTCCTTGACTGAAACAGACATTACACTCCTTCTTCCCTCTTTTTCAGCTCTTTATGGTCTGCAAGAAAGGAACATATTCACTAACAATTAGTTCAAGAAGTAGTACTAGAAAACTGAAAAGCACCACAGCATCCTCAGGAGATAAAAACATCTCACGCTTACATTTGAAAGTCATATGGAATTGCCTGTACCACGTAAGTCAAAGACTCCCTGGGGCACAGGCTTCAGAAATCGCCTCTGAATGTGGGAGAACACCTAGCTATTTACCTAGTTTATTGCAGATCTACTAGGTGCCTGATACTTTGCCACATGCATTCGTTTCCTAGGGTTGCCCCTTATCCAGGAGTAGAAAACGTCTCTTCTCCCTTCCCTGGCTGTCACAGATCTTCGCTTGTGTCCTGGAGGTGACAGGTTTTCTGCTTCTCTTCCTGCGACTTGAGACTTTTGTTTTTAAGAGAAAAGGATCTGGGAAGTAGGCAGAGCTGTGTGCCTCTCCCTCAGCACTGGCTGTTCTCCCCGCTGCCTGCCTGGCAGAAGAGGAGGCCCTGCCAAAGGGCTGCTCAGGGAGCACAGGCACCTTTGCGCCTGGAGACGCCCAGCTGTTCCATGCTGCCCACTGGCCACACTTGGCCTCTAGCACTTTGGTGACATCTAGGTGATTTCTCCTCCCCCTTGTCTCGAAACCACCTCTCTCCCCTGCTCTCCTAAAGCAAAGCCGTTCATGTGCCCATCATTCCTTGGAAGTGTTTGTCTGTGGAATTCAGGTGACATGGTTGCCTTGCAAACTCAGCGTGATGAAGTTATGATTTGTAGATTATCTAGTTTTCTCTTATTAATAAGATGACATTGATCTTAGCAGCTTTCTATATCCTGCACGGAAGGTACCTCTAGAGTAGACATCTAAGAGTGGAATATCTAGGCTACATGCTGTATCTGGCGTGAGTTGTGTTTACTCATAACCCTCTGACCCCAAATGTATAGGGATTTGTTTTTTTTTTTATACCAACAAATTCTCTCTGCACACTAACTGGGTGTCCTACAATTCACATCAATGCTGGCACTAACCACCTGGCGTTATTGCAGAGCTCCTAAGTTAGTGGCTCAGTCCCACAAGACTGATCCCTGTTCTGACCATCAGGCCATAAATCAGGAGGTCCCCATGGCTCCCTCCTCAGGTTCGGTTATTTACTGGAATGGCCCACAGAACTCAGGAAGATGGCTACTTCCTACCATTGGTTTGTTATAAGGGATACAGAGGGATGGCCAGACGAAGAGCTACATAGGACAAGGTGCAGAAGGGTCCCAACACGGGAGCTTTTGTGGAGCTGCATGCACCACCCTCCCAGCACAAGAATATGTTCAGAATCTCTCCAAACCCTGTAGTTTAGGGGGGTTTTTAGTGGAGGTTTCACTATGTAGGTGTGGTTGATTAAATCACTGTCCATTGGTGATTAACTCAATCTCCCTGGAGGTGAGGGAGGTGTGGCTCTGAAGGTTCCAGCCCTCTAATTGTGGCCTTTCTGGCAACCAGCTCCATCCTGAAGCTATCTAAGGGCCGAGACACATCTCACTAGCACACATGAGGCGCTCAGCACTCGGGGAATCCGAAGGCTTATTGGAGCTGTGTGCCAGGGACCAGAAGATCAAATATTTATTTTGTACTGTAGCACACATAGCTGTCGTAGGTAAAAGCAAACTCATGATTTGGATGTTCACATATATTCTGTCCTCAGGAATAATATCCTTACTAAAAACTAATCCAACTTATTTTCCTCCTTCCTTCACTCCCACATGTAGGGATGCTTGGTTTCTGGTGTACGCAGAGGACACGTTCCCCAGTGAGTTTATGGAGCCGACTCTTCAGCCAGGGGAGCTTAGCATCTAAGGCAGAGAACATATCCTGGAAAACCTGCTGACAGTAAACGTCTAGCAGAGGACTTGTTGGCGAAAGGTGCAGAGAATTTTTTTTCTGAGCGCCATGTAATGGTGGTCCTGGAATTTCCACCTATGGTGGAACGGCCAAAGTGGAGGTAGTCCCTTTCAAATTGTTTCTGATCAGACTACTTCAGGAAGACTGATGACTGTACAGGTCATCTTGCTAAAGCAACTAAACATGTGAGGGACCCTTGTGTTGTCTTAGAAGTATCAATAAGTGGAAATTAAGCCATGGTTCGAGGTGTCATGATCTTTGTCTAATGCGTGATGGACAATGGGGTAGCAATTTTCCACCCACTTAGGTCAGTGGTGTTCCTCAGAGGGCAACCAGGGACTAGCCAGGCAATCAAAGCTCTGTCACTTGTTTTGGTGCATTGAGAAGAAAAAGACCAGGGAAGCTAATTTGATAAATGAGGAGACTGGTTTAGGACACTGCGTTAGCAACAAGGCTAACGCCAGCTGCTGACAAGAGGGCACGGAGTAAACCCCAAACCCATGCACGTTTTCCGCAGGAAGCTTCCTCTGGTGCAACCGGCCCCCCCTGAGGGGAAGGAGATGAGAACGAGAGGGAACAGAAGTCAGAACCCGGAGGTGACGGGGCACGAGCGGAGGAGGAGAGGAGAGCGGCCTAGGCTGTTCCTTGGGGACTGGTCGGGGGGTTGCTTCTTATCTTTGGGCTTTGTGTTCACCACCTGTAAAGTGAAGCAGCTGGGCCAGATCATATTTAAAGTTCTTCCCTCCTTTAAGATTGTATTTCTTCCTCGTCTTAGATAAAGTCAAACCACATGGCTTTGTCCTCGGAATCAGGTCTCAGACGCTGGGCAGAGTCCTGGCCGGTGACACCTGGAGTGGTATTAGCTATATTTCTGTTGGAATTCAGTTAAACGCTGAAATGTAAACTGGAAACTACCTTTGAACATCTTATTTTTCTCAGGAGAGAAAATAACCTATAACATACTTCCTCCTCAGTTTCCGAAAAGCAAAGGGCTTTAAATAAAACTATCTTTCAAAGATTTACCGTAAAATGGCAAGGTGTTTTGTGTGTGTGTGTCCCCTGAATTTTGTTTAGAGAGGAAAGAAACGTTTCCTTCAGCATAAGTCAGAGAATTAGGAATCAGTAATTTGTGGTTAGGACAAAAATGTCCACCTTCATATCATAACTGTACATTGTTATTTTTAATATTAGTAACAATGACAATCATATGCAACCTAGAATAACTTTCATCTGAGAACTTCTGAGCAACTAGTTGTTTATGATCTTATTTTTCTTCGCTAAATCTCTAGGAGGAAGTGGGCTGCGTTACTGCATTCTCCAGCTGTGCAAAGTAAGGAAGTAACACCCTGTGCTCGTGTGGACGCCAGACTCCTCCAGAGGTGATTCTGGGCCCAGAACTTTGCTTCCCAGACCAGATGTCATCAGCTAATGAGGTTGCTGCCGGGGGTGGATGTCACCAGAATCCATTCAGGTGCTACAGACCTCTCCTAGATGTGTCACGGGTCACCATCCCCACCAGTTCTTTGCCTTTCTTTCCTTTTCTTCTTTTTCTTCTTTCTTCTTTGCTTTGCTTCCCATTGACTTGTTTGCATGCTCAGCGACTAGCATGGGGCGTCACACATAGAAGACATCTGTAAATATTTACTGAATGACTGTATTGATTGCATAAATGGACACGTGGAAAATGGAATGTGTACTGTGGCTCTGAAGGTAAACACTCTCAGCCATGCCATTTTGTCCCATTTGTATAATTAAAAGCGAGACAGCATTTGCAGGGCTATCCTCTTTGTTCACTTGGTGTCTGGGGGGGATTTCTAGGCAGAACAGCCTGTGGATAACACAGAAGCTAACCTGTATTGAGCATTTATCAGACACCAAGTTACGGTGCTCCTGGCATGATCGTGTAATGTAATCCTCACAAGTCTCATATGGTCAGGGTTCCTGGCAGTTACTCATAAAAATCAAGTGCCTAACGTAAAGAAAGGGAATATTTTGGATGCATATTATGTATTTTATAAAACCTATGAGAAGATTTGGGAAAAAGGTTCAATGAGCAGAAACCAGTCAAGGTTGGGGGATGGGGCAAGTGTCACCTCCAAGAAGTAGGTCCACTTAAGACCCCCTTCTGCTGCCCATCCTGACCCACCTTCCATCTTTGTGACCCTCCCTCGGGATTCAGCAGCTTGGGTGAGAGCATCTGATTGGTGGGCTTAGGTTATGTGCTCTTGTCTTTGCTGCCAGGGTTGTGGGCTTTTCTGGGCGGAGGCAGGTTGCCTCCACCAAGACTCATAATATAAGCCATTAATATCCAAAAGGATGTGTGTTCATATCCTGGGCAGGAAGAAAAAGCCAATTAGAGGTAGGTATTATTATTATTCCCATCTTACAGAGGAGGAAACCTAGGCTCAGAGAGGTTATATAGCTCATCCAAAGCCACACAGCTGCTAAGTTGTATTGCAATGCTAAGTCATGAACAGAGGCACAAGGGAATGAGTATGCCCTGCCTTTTCATTAATCAGCTAAATTATTCAACAAAATACAGGTTGAGCAACCACTGTGTGCCAGGGAGTGCTCTCGGTGATGAAAATACCATGGTGAACTGTTTTCTGCTGTGGTGGTCACTATCCTCTTGGTCTTTACAATCTAGTGTGGATATAGACATTAAACATGTCACCGTGAAGTGAAATAAACAATGGCCAATTTGTTGAGATTAAGAAGAAAAAATACCATAGGAGAACTTAAAGTGAGTGCGGGCTTATTTAAGTTGTCTAAGACAGAAGGTTTTATCTGAGTAGGGGTTAGTGGCAGGAAGAATGGGGGAAGTGGTGTCACGGGGATTTCAGGATCCACAGACCCCCGGGATTGGAAAGAGCTTGTTGTAACCAACAGGACGCATGCTCCCCTGTCTCCTCAAAGATGATCTCAACTAGAGTCCGTCAAACTCATCATTTTTATGAGGCCAGAGTAAACATGTATAATCATTAAATGCATGAGAAGACTTGAGTGATCAGTTATTGATTATTTTATATCATGATGCATTCCTGAATTTTGAATTCTTTATTTAAAATTTAAAATCACTCAAGTAAGAAAAGCTCTTCTATGGTAAAAAACAAAAATCAAACAGCAACAAAGAAACAAGCCTGCAATGTGCCAAGGGAAGGTCTCTCTGGCCTCAGGGAAATCCATTACCCCGAGAAGGTGTCCTCGATGGTACAGTTTCTTTATGCCAGTGTGGAGGCCAGAAATGTAGAGAGGGAGACAAACCTCTAGGAGGTGGGAATTCCACTCTTCAATCAAGGATGCCTCACCAAACCCTGTGCCGATTTCTGCAGCCCAGTCCAAAAGTACTAGTGCTCTGGGCAGGAGCAGCCCTCGTGAAAGGTCAGGTGCAGCCTGACTGTGTGCGTCCAGTGGTCTTGGTTATGCTGCAGTGACAAACAGCTCCTGTTTCTAAGTGGCTTGGAACAGTAATATGTATTTCCTGCTCATGCTTCATGTTCACTGTGTGTAGGTGGCAGGTCTTTACTCACTGTGGTCACTTAGGAACTGGCTCAGCAGGGACCGAACTTAGCACATGTTTGCACCATAGCCGGGCGAGGAAAAGGGCCGTAGAGGATCTGCAGTGACTCTTCAGACTTCTTCCTTGAAGTGACACATGGCTCTTGTCAAAGCAAGTGACATGGTCACTGCTAACTTCAAAGTGGGTGGGAAAGTGCCTGGGAGTGGAAGAGAACTGAGATCTTCACAGGTAAACCTAATGAAAACCACGGGGACAAACGAAAGGATCCATGGAGCCCTGGACTTTGTAGGGTCTCATGAGTATCACCAAGGTTTGCAGCCAAACCTTTTTTCTTTAATACTTTAAATCTGCATATCAGCCAGGATCCATTCGAGACAACAGAAGCTACTGTAGGTATTTCATGCCTAGAGGAATTTAGCTCTACCGCGCTGGAAATGCTGAGAGAGGAAAAGGGAGGAGAGGAAAGGAAGATCAAAAATGAAGTGATTGATCCGAGGGTCAGGGAGCTAACAGCCCTGAGCTGGGGTCCCCAAGCCTGCAACACAGCTGCATCGTTGGCTCTGAATCTGCCACTAAAATGCCACCTCACGAGGGCTGCAACTGTCACCAACAAGCTTGCCTTGGTGGAACTCGACTGAGGTCTGCAGATCCGGTAGAAGGGGTGTGTCACTAGTTTTATTTACGAAATAAAAAACAGACTCACAGACGTAGAAAACAAACTTATGGTTACCAAAGGGGAAGGGGGGCAGGATAAATTAGGAGTTTGGAATTAGCAGATACAAACTACTATATGTAAAATATTGATAGATAAACAATAAGGACTTACTGTCTAGCACAGGGAACTCTACTCAATATCTTGTAATAGCCTATAATGGAAAAGAATATGAAAAAGAGTATATGTAGGTATGTATAACTGAATCACTTTGCTGCACACTAGAAACTAACACAACATTATAACTCAACTATACTTTAATTTTTTAAAATGGCTGTATTGTGGGTATGTGGGAAAATACCCTTACATTTGGGAAACACACACTAAAGTATTAGGGGGTGACAGGGCATCAGTTTGGCAAATTACTCTCAATAGATGCAGGTAAAAAACCATCCTGGGTATTTTCTGAATTGCAACTTTTTTTGTAAGTTTGAGATTTTTTTTTTCAATTTAAAAGCTGAGCATAGGAGCCCGAGTGGCTCGTCTGAACAACAAATACACTCTTTCCCTCCCCACGTGAAGCCACAACCTCGCTCTTCCCAAAGAGCCGTCAATTCCCAGAGGCCAGCTCAGCTCCTCTTTCCTTGCCGCTGCTTTCTTGGTACCAGGACCCTGAAACACCTGGGTGACAGCCACAGCTTGAATTTTAATAGGACTCTCATTGTGTCCCCAGACGGGAATTCAGAAATGTCTGCCCTCTGGGAACCAGGACTTGTAGAATGTTGCAAACACGTTCCACTGAGAGATTGGGATCACTCACTGGATCAAGATGGTGGTGGGACCACTCTCCTTCCTGCCCTGTCCCCAGCCCCATAGAGCGTAGCTGCTGGTGACATAGCACCACTTAGAGGTCACTGATTAGGGTAGAGACTTGCAGTAGCACTGGTGCTCCTCTTACGAGGGCATTCCTTATTTTTTAAATCAATTCCATTGGGGTGTAATTTACACACAATGAAATTCAACAGTTTCAAGTGTAGAATTCATGGATTTTTATCATGATTAGAATTTTTTACTACCTCAGAAAGTTCCCATACCCCTATGCCAACTCCCGCAAACCACCAATGTGGTCTCTGTCACCACAGTTCAGCTTTTTCTAGAATTTCATAGAGATGACTCAAACAGTATGTGGCCTTTCATGGTTGCTTTCTTTGGCTTCATTTCATGATTTGGGGATTCAGCCATGTTTGGGTGGAGTGATTTGCTCCTTTATACTGCCTGATACAATTCTATTACATAGGTATAACACAATTTGTTTGTAATAACCCTGAAATTAGTAGTGTAAGTCCTCCAACTTTGTCATAATTTTTAAAAACTGTCTTGGATTTCCCAGGTCCTTTGTATTTGCAAATAAAGTCTAGTGTCAGCTTGTTGATTTCTACCAAAATGCCTGCTGGGTTTTGATTGGGATTGCATTGAAAGCATAGGTCAGGTTTGGGAAAGGAAGCATCGTAGCAATATTGATTCCTCTGTTCCGTGAATATGGAATCTCTCTACACTTGTTTGGTCTTTAATTTTTTTCAACTATTTTTTTTTTTTTTTAGTTTGCAGTATAGAGGTTTTGGACACATTTTGTTAAATTTATCCCTAAGTATTTCACCTTTTGATGCTCATGTAAATGCTCACACTTAAATTTTAATTTCCAGTCAGTCATTGCTAGCATATAGAAATATAGTTAATTTCTGTGTATTGCTCATGTAACCTGCAACCTTGGTAAAATAATTAGTTCTAGTAGCCTTTTCATAGTTTCTTAGGGATTTTTCTATGTAGACAATCATGTAGTCTGAGAAGAAAGCCAGCTTTAATTTTTCCTTTCCAATCTATATGCTTATTTTTTTCTTTTCCTTGCCTGTGTAGGACCTCAAAAATCATGTTGAATAGAAGTGGCCAGAGTGAGTCTTCTTGCCTTGTTTCAGATCTTAGGGGGAAAGCATTCAGTCTTTCACCATCACGTACAATGTTGGCTACTGTAGGTTTTTTATCGCTGTGCTTTATCATGTGATAAAATTAATGTATATGCCTAGTTTTCCAAGAATTTTATTTACTAAAAATGAATATTAAATTTTGTAAACATCTTTTTTGAATTTATTAAGATGATCATATGGTGGGTTTTTTTAGTCCTTTGATACGGTGAATTATATTAATTAGTTTTCAAACGTTAAACCAACCTTACCTCTCTGATCATGAGGTATATTGATCTGCTTTTGGTGTCAGGGTCCTATTGGCCTCCTCAGTGGAGTTAAGAAGTGTCTCAACTCCTACCATGTTCGGGAAGAATTTGTGTAAAACTGGTACTATTTCTTCCTTAAGTGTATGATAGAATTCACCAGTGAAGCTACCTGAGCCTGGAGGGTTTTGCTTGTCTGGGGTGTTTTTGTGGGAATATTTTTAACTAGAATTTAATTACTTTATAGTTATAGAGCTATTCGGGTTATCAGTTTCTTCTTGAGTGACTTTGGTAGTTCCTGTCTGTAAGGAATCTATTTCATGTAAGTTGACATATTAGTTCCTATGAAATAAAGTAATTCCCTTATTATCCCCTCAATGCCTGTAGGCTCTGTAGTGACGACCTTCTCTCATATCTGATTTTGGTAAACTTTGTCTTCTTTATTTTATTCTAATCAGTCTGATTATACTGTAGTTTAGTAAATTTTTTTTTTTTTTTTTTTTTGCGGTACGCGGGCCTCTCACTGTTGTGGCCTCTCCCATTGCGGAGCACAGGCTCCGGATGCGCAGGCTCAGTGGCCATGGCTCACGGGCCTAGCCGCTCCGCGGCATGTGGGATCTTCCCGGACCGGGGCACGAACCCGTGTCCCCTGCATCAGCAGGCGGACTCGCAACCACTGCGCCACCAGGGAAGCCCTGTAGTTTAGTAATTTTATCAACCTTTTCAAACACAGTTCTGCATAAGGTAGATAGCTAGTAGGAAGCAGACGCATAGCACAGGGAGATCAGCTCAGTGCTTTGTGACCGACTGGAGGGGTGGGATAGGGAGGGTGGGAGGGAGGGAGACGCAAGAGGGAAGGGATATGGGAACAGATGTATATGTATAACTGATTCACTTTGTTATAAAGCAGAAACTAATACACCAATGTGAAGCAATTATACTCCAATAAAGTTGTAAAAAAAAAAAAAAAACACAGGTCTGGCTTCACTGGTTTTCTTTACTGGTTTTCTATTTCACTGATCTATTCTCTTTAACATTTTCTTCATTCTTCTTGCTTAGGTTTAACTTGTCTTCTTTCCTAATTTCTTAGAGTTGAAGCTTAGGATTGATTTAGGACCTTTCTTCTTTGCTAATATAAGCACTTAATGCTAAAAAATTACTCTGTAGGGCTTCCCTGGTGGCGCAGCGGTTGAGAGTCCACCTGCTGATGCAGGGGACGCGGGTTCGTGCCCCAGTCCGGGAAGATCCCACATGCTGTGGAGCGGCTGGGCCCGTGAGCCATGGCCACTGAGCCTGCACGTCCAGAGCCTGTGCTCTGCAATGGGAGAGGCCACAGCAGTGAGAGGCCCACGTACCGCAAAAAAAAAAAAAAAAAAAAAAATTACTCTGTAAGCACAGCTTTATGTGGATGCCACAAATGTTGGCACGTTGTACTTTCACTTTTATACAATTTAAAGTATTTTCAAATTTTCTTTGTGATTTCTTCTTTTATCCATGGTTATTTAGAATGTGTTGTTCTGTCTCCAAATATTTGGATATTTTCAATATAATTTGTTATTAATTTCTGGTATTTTGCTGTTGTGAAAGGAGAATATGCTTTTATGTTCTCAGTTCTCTTAAATCTATTTAAACTTGCTTTATGGCCCAGAATATAGTCTTTTTTGGTAAATGTTTTATTTGTACTTGAAAAACTGCTGTTGTTGGATAGAGTCTACTACAAAAGTCAGTGCTCTCAAGCTGGATGCTCGTTGTAAGCTGAATAATGGCCCCCAAAGAAATCCAAGTCCTGCAACCTGTGAATGTTACCTTATATGGTGATAGGAACTTTGCATATGGGATTAAGTTAAGGATCTTATCCTGGATTATCTTGATGGGTCTAAAATGTAATCACAAGAACCCTGTGACAGGGAGGCAGAGGTTGATTTGAAGGTGATACACTGCTGGTCTTGCAGGTGTAGAAAGGGGTCATGAGTCAAGTAATGCAAAGAATGTGGCTTTAGAAGATGGAAAGAGCAAGGAAATCAATTCCCTCTGGAGCCTCATTTGTCTCCTTTCCCCAGGGCTCTTGTTCCTGCGCTGCCTACTGTCCAATATCTGTAAACCTTGTTTTACAGTTTGTCTGGTTTTATAGTTGTTTTAGTTGAGAAGGTAAATCCAGTTCCTATTACTCCATCTGAGTTAGAATTGGAAGTTCCCAGTACTTCCTGTGTTTACATAGTGAATGTGTGTCCTCCGGACATTGCACAAAAAACATAATCAGTTTGTGGGTGCTCTGGACTTCGGTTGGACAGTCACTCGTGACCATTTTTCTAAGATCCCTCCCTCCATCATCTACCATGGCAGTTCTAGCATTCCTGCTTCACTTAATAGAAAAATCCATCACTTTTCCAAAATTCCAGGTCAGTCTAGCTGTTTCCACTATCCTCTGGGGTCCTTGCCAGGGTGTTACACCTTATGTCACTGCAAAGCACTCCAGGTACAGTAGGCAATTAGCAGGGACACACTAAAAGAAAAGGAAAAAGTTAGGTGACCCAGTCTGATCTCTTTTTGAACACGCTGATAACTGGACCTCATGACAAATGGCATTTTCTAGAAGAGTCATTAACTGTTGAATGTTTTTAGCTGAATGTAAACCTGTGGTAAACAAACCTAAAATTTGTGGGTTTGTGGCACATAGTTCCCTGGAAAATGTCACATAGGCAATACAATCTTCTGGGCATAAAATCGGGATGTTTCATAGCCTATGATGTGCCCTGCTGCGTGAGGTGACCTACACTTTACCTGGAGACCTCAGCTACTGCCCTGGGTCAGCATCTTGTATGTCCTGTGGAAAGGAAAGCCCCAGAGAGCCTCCTTGGTGGTTCCAGACCTCTCCCTGCTCTGCATATGCCCCAGGACCTTGCCAGCAGAGATCTTCTAGATCCTAGTGCCCCTCCCCATCCACCCACAGCCCCTCTATGCTCCTGGCGAGCCCAGCATATCCTCAGTTGGACTTCACTAGGCTTTGACCCTTGATATCCATCTAGTTCCCAGAATAGAAGATGGAGCTCTTCTTCCCCGGGGCCTCGGCCAATCCTGTGGGGAGCCCTGGCACTAGGTGAAACCTTCCTGCTTACCCAACTGAAGTCAAGAGCTCAGACTCTGTGCCCCCATCAGCCAGGCCCTGGCCACATGCTCCTCCTTAAGCAAGGTGGTCCCTGTGGTCACAGGTATCACCCAGTAAGGAAGGCAGCTCTGAGCTGCGGGCAGCTGAAGTCCCCAGCACCCCCAGGTACGTCATGGGGCATCAGAGTACCCACAACAGCATTCAATCTGAATTTTTAAAATTCTAGGTGAGAATCACTGAATTGTAATTGGTCATGTCCTGAGATGGAAAAATACTGACCTAGCTCCTGCTTCAGCTGGCATCTGGCACCATGCTTGATCCATAGCGGGTGACGGAATCACACTGCAGTCCCAGCTCTGCTGATGGAAACGCCTTCTCTCCAGGAGCTGAGGCCCAAAACGTTGAGTTAGTCTTGACTCATCTTTTCCTCTCGTTTCCCACACGCATCCCTCCACCTCTTTTTGCTCCCCCTCCAAAATGCAGTGTATCCAGAATCTGAACTCTTCTTCCCCTTTCACTGCCGCTGCCCTGGTGTGAGCCCAGACTTCCGCCAAAGTGATGCTTCAAAAACGTAAATGAGATAATATCACTCCTCGGCTCAAAACCCTCTGTGGAGCTCCGTTCCGTTGAGTCAAAGGCTGAGACTTTACAATGGCGAAGGCCCTTAGGTCCCCTGACCCCTCCGTGGACACATCTCCCAGTGTTACTGCGTGTGGTCCGACCTGGGGACCTTTACCTGGAACACCTTCCCCAGACACCTGCGTGGCTCACTCTGTCACCAAACTGCTGCCCAAATAACAGTCCAGCAGTGAGGCCCACACTCTATCATTCAATTAGGAATCACAGCCCTCACCAACACCTCTTCCAAACCCCCTGACTCGGCTCTCTTGTTCGTAGTATTTCCATCTTACAGCATACGAAGCAGTTCACCTATTTATGTTATTCTTTTCTGTTATTCTTTTCCTCCACTAGGGCTCTCCATCCCATGAGGGGCAGGAGTTCTGCTTGCTGTTCACGGATGTACACTGGGTGCCTTCAACACAGGTGGCACTTAGTAATTATTTGTTCACTCGTCAGTGGCTGACATGGAGACCCAGGCTCACTGAGCTTGACTAGCTTTCTCTCCAAATGCTACCCACATTTCTAAAAACATTCTCATGCACATAATGGAAGGTCACATAGTTGAGCCCTAAAACAAGAACTTCCAAAATGATTTGTTTTCAAAAGGTTTTAACTCCTAGGGGCTTCCCTGGTGGCACAGTGGTTAAGAATCCGCCTGCCAATGCAGGGAACATGGGTTTGAGCCCTGGTCCGGGAAGATCCCACATGCCGCGGAGCAAATAATCCGTGCACCACAACTACTGAGCCTGCATTCTAGAGCCCGTGCTCCACAACAAGAGAAGCCACTGCTCGCTGCAACTAGAGAAAGCCCACGCACAGCAATGAAGACCCAATGCAGCCAAAGATAAATAAATATTTAAAATTTAAAAAAAGGTTTTAACTCCTAGACCTCACTCCTAAATTCAAATCTGATTGGAAATTAAGAATTGTTTGATTTATATAACTGACAAAAATGAATTCAGGACAACATCCTTTCTCCTAGGAATTGCATCTCCAGGGCTTCTGCTAAAAACAGTCTGTGATTCTAAGAGTCTGTTCACACTCCTCAGCCGTATCCAAATATTTTAACGCCAACCCCACGGCCTGCACAGTTGGGTGGCCCAGCTGGTCGAGCTGGGGAAGCTCACGGCTGCTGACGTCATTGGCAGAGCCCAGCCTGGAAGAAGCCCCCACTCCACCTCCTCCCATGCGCTTCTCTTTCTGCCCAGTCCTATCAGCTAACTTTTGCTTCTCAGTGTTCAAATTCATCTCCTACAATTTCCTCAACAAGGAAATCTGTGACCTTTCTAGACTCTTCAGTCTTACTCTCAACCTGTGAATAGGTCAGTGAAAAAGATAGGAATTAAGTGTGAATAGTAACAATTCATGACACTTTTAGTTAGCCATTTATTTCTCAAGGTATTAATGTTAATTTTTAAAGAATATCCAAACCCATTATTTTAAGGTTTTAAGTTTTCTATCTGAAAGGAGGTTGAAGAGTTTTGCAGAGAAGAGCTGTCAAGCAGTGCAAAGTGGAGGATTATGACAACTGATGTATCAGTTCTCTTCACTTGCTTGCTAAGGTCTATGAATTTATCTTTTCTCACTTTGTGTGTGAAGACCAATAGTTTCCTTGGTTAGGCTTATGGAACAGTATACCTCTTTGTCACTATAGTGTGCAAATAGATCAAATAGAAAAATCACACAGCAAAACGCGTGATAGTTTAGTGTACAATTGAGTGAGGGGAAAAACCCCAAAGTAACACAGTTCATGATATAAATAAGAAATGTTTTCTTAAAGAATCTCATTTATTCTGGCGTTTGCTTTAATCTGACATTTCTCCCACTATGTTGGCTATCTAGTTTAATTAGAGGACATGAGTGCCTAAGATCCAAAAACAGAAACAGGAACAGGAAGAGTGAAGGAGTCCTATGGACAGCTACATGGCTGACTGGCGAGCCCAGGGTCCCTGGGTCCTCAGCGTCCCTGCTGCATAGCCGGGAACATGGCGCCATCGTCCCTGGGAATTCTCTCGCCCATATTCTCAGGGACAGTTCGACAGCGTGCATTCTCTCCCTCCGTGTTCCTCCCTCCCCCCACTCACCCTATTCTGGGAAACTTCCAGGCATGTCCCGGTCAGTTTTTAAGATGGACAGTACAATTGCTACCTTCCCTGGTTTCCTCTGGCTCCGTCTCATCCCTGTTTAATTATGAGCTCACCCTTAGTCTCACCTCTTCTAAGATTGCAGCCCATTTTGTTCTCAATTTCTGAGGACTGTCACCCCAAACCTTCGTTTCTTTAAAATCTGTGACTTTAATCAGCGCTTCTTTTTCCTCCTGTTGTTCCTTTAAATAAAGTAGCAACCTCAGTCCTCCCACCTAGAGCATTAATTTGAACAATGTTTATCAGGCTGAACAGGTTAGGAGTAGTAAACCAGCTTCCCTGTTACTCACTTCAGACCTGCCTGAAGGTATGGAGACCTCCTCTTTCTAGTTCCTTCCGCTCATTCTCGGGCTCTTTGAATCTGACTTCCATCGAAATCTTTTTGAAGAAACAGCTCTACGGTGTCTACCAGCTCCTCTAGTCATCCACATCTCGTGTGTACGTCTTTATATGGCTTTTCCAGAAAGTGTCAGTGAAAGCTTATACACTGAGTCACATTTCTCATTAATTTCCATTACAATTTCAGACATACTCTCCTACAGAAAGGAAATTACTTTCAGGTATAATAAAAATCACATTAACAATCATGAAATTCACTTCCCAGTACATTTGGTATTTTTGAATGCATTGTCCCTGTTCATTAATGGAAACCATCTCTATAAAGGTCGGACGACCGTAGAGATTGGTGGATACAGAGCAAGTTTGGTGCACTGGTTAATGGAATAGCGCCATATGGAAGGAGGTTTCCAGTGGAATGCCACAAAGCTTTTAATACGGTCTACAGCCTTAGAAACCAGCCTTGGAATAAAATGATCTGCGTGTAGCGTTTATTCAATATGGAAAGCTCTCATGGATAGTAAAATGTGTAGGTGGGCTTCAAAACCAAATAAAACAAAAAGTAGAAACCTTGGCAGTCTGACATATTGGTCTAAATCCCAAAAAATGAAACTGAATAAGTACCATATCAAGTCTTGCATTTGAATTCTGCACCAGGATAGCACAACTTAACAGCAGTTTATAATTAAGAAATTTGGGGATTAAGAAACTCTAGAATTCCACGGGCAACTTTGGCATAATCCTCTGACCAAAAACCCAAGTTTGACTGTGCTCTTCGGCTACATGAAAAGTATTTCCAGAAGGAAAGGAGATGTTAATCCTGCTGTGGCTGTTCCACCCAGATCTGCAGTGGGGTCTGCGGGCACCCTTCTTAGGGGATGTTGGCAAACTTGCATAAACCCCATTATGAGCAGCCCGAATCCTGGGGTGAGGGCAGGGAATAACAAAATCGTTGTTGATTAGGCAAGGCTCAAGTAACTGGTAACATTCAGCTTAAAAAGAAATCATAGCTGTCCTCAATTTTTTAAAGATTTCAATGCAGTAAAAAGGGTAGACTTTGATCTGTAGTTTGCAGCACGTGAGCTCTCTCGTTGAGGTGCACAAGCTCAGTAGTTGTGGCGCATGGGCTTAGTTGCCCTGCAGCATGTGGGATCTTAGTTGTCTGATCAGGGATCCTACCCGTGTCCCCTGCATTGGAAGGCGGATTCTTTACTACTGGACCACCAGGGAAGTCCCATATTTTTTAGGACCTTAACACTGTAGTGTGTCTTAATATCTGGTGAGGCAGGTCCCCTCTATTTGTACATTTTTTTAAAAATTTTACTTACCTTTATGGACCTTCATTCTTTCATACAAATTTCACAGTAAGGTTTTTGCATCCCTTGAAAAGATTTGACTGCAATTTTTTGGTGGAATTGTCTTGGATTCATACTTTAACTTGGGGAAAACTAACATCTTTATAACATTAATATGTCCTATCCAAGAGTATGGATTGTCTCCCCATTTCTCCATTTCATGTTATGTCATTCATTAACATTTAATATTTTTTCTATAACATTTCTATGCATTAATGATTAATTCCTATATACTCTAGAGTTCTGACTACTATTTGGAATAGTATTTTTATTATATTTTTCAGTTAGTATTGTCATTGTAGGGAGATGCTAAGATTTCACAAGTCTTGTATCTGAAAATGTTGGTGAATTCTTTTCCTAGTTTTAATAGTTGGATTTGGGGGGGGGGGGGTAAATGATTATATCATCTTCAAATAACAACAGCTTTATCTCTTCCTTCCAATCCCTATTTCTTTTTCTTTCCTTATAACATTAGTCAGGAGCTTAAGTAAAAATGTTAAATAATAGGAGTAGTGATGGACATCTTTGCCTTGCTCACAATTTTAGAGGAAACATTAAAATGACCTTCATAAGTTTAAAGTATGCTGTAACTTTCAAGGTATATAACTTTAACAAGTTGAAGAAGTTTCTTTCTATTTCCAGTTTGTTAACAGTTTTCACTACAAATGTGTGTCAAATTTACCAAGAACGTTTTCTACATCAACTCAGATAATCATGTGTTTTACACTTGAGTCTTAGTGTGGTGAGTTCCACTGACATGTTCCCTGATGGCGAACCATCTTGCATTCGTGAAAATGTCATTAAATTATTGTGTCTTTTTTAATATGCTGTTGGATTTTCTTAGCTGTATCTTGTTTAAGATATTTACAACTGTGTTCAAAATAAACTATACTTATAATTTTCTTCTCTTGAATTGTCCTTTTCTAGCTATAGAATGAAAAGTTTAATTTTTTGTCAGTTTAAATTTGGCAGGAAATAACATTATAAAGCAGGAATTAATTGTTCATTGAAGGTTTATAGAACTTATCAATAAAGCCATCTGGGATTTAGCGTTTTGGTGAGGAGGGAGATTTTTTTAAGTGTTATATTTATGTGTGTGAATTGAGTGCCAGTTGAAAGTATGACTAAAACAATTTCAGAGGCCCTGGTCAAGGGTTTCAGTGGAGCACTTATCTCTTGTATAATCTGTCTGTAGGGTTCTATCCCTCTCTCCCCACATACCACCCTCTTCTTTATGTTCCTCTATGAGTCACACTGCCTGGTGCAGAACTTGAACTAAACTGATCAAATTTAGGCAGCTGTCGTCGATTGCCTCTTTTCTGGCCAAAAGCCCTAGTGAAATCTACTTGCCTTCTCTCATTCTAAGCGAATTGCCATTTAGAGACTCACCAGTGTCTCATGATTACCTGTACCTTTTGAATCACTAGTAAAGCTTAATAATGAGTGCAATTACTTTTTTAAATTTTTTATTTATTTATTTATTTACTTATTTTTGGCTGTGTTGGCTCTTTGTTGCTGTGCGCGAGCTTTCTCTAGTTGCGGTGAGCAGGGGCTACTCTTTGTTGCGGTGCGCGGGCTTCTTATTGCGGTGGCTTCTCTTGTTGCAGAGCACAGGCTCTAGGCGCGTGGGCTTCAGTAGTTGTGGCATGTGGGCTCACTAGTTGTGGCTCGTGGGCTCTAGAGCGCAGACTCAGTAGTTGTGGCGCACGGGCTTAGTTGCTCTGCGGCATGTGGGCTTTTCCCGGACCAGGGCTCGAACCCATGTCCCCTGCATTGGCAGGCGGATTCATAACCACTGAGCCACCAGGGAAGTCCATGAGTGCAATTTCTGATTCTTGATAATTTGACTTGATATTCTGACTAAATTTCCCAGTTTATTATTATAGAATTGTGCAGAGTATATGTTTATAATGTTCTTGATTTCTTCTTTACGTATGATTGCATAGCAACCCTCAATCTTAACATCATGCATTTGCATCTTTTCTCTTATTTTCTTGGTGGTCCTTATCTTTAGAACTCCACCTGCCACCATCACAAACACAGTGCCACAGACATAACAAATTTACCCATGAATACTCCAGTGTGCATTTCTTAAAAACAAGTGCTTGCTCTATCTAATCAGAGTGCAATGATTAAAATCAGGAGCTAAACTTGGTACAGACTAACATCTAATCTACAGACCTTTTTCAAATTTCTCCAAGTTTCCCAATAATGCTGCTGATGGAGAAACAAACAAGGAGACAAAATCCTGGTTTGGGCTCCAATCCCGGATCACATGCCACATCTGGTTGTCTCTTCTATTTAGCCTCCTTTAATCTGGAACATCTCCTTGATTTTCTTTGTCTTTCATGAACTTGATTTTTTAAAGAATGTGTGGCGTGTACAATTTTTCAACAAGATGCTTGACTTGAAGGAGAATTTATTCAGTATCAGTTTTGTTAGGATAATTTAGTCCTATTGAAAGACAGAGAATGCCTTACAATTGACAGGAATATATAAAAAAATTAAAAGCAAAATCTATCAAGGAATGTATAAAGGGTTTTTATTTGTGTTTATCATTAAACACTGAGATGAAAATAACTTACTGACATAAAAACATTAAAAATTTGAATAAGCATGTCACTATTGAAGAAAAGAGCGTATTTTCTGAGAACCAATTTTTCCCCTCACCTCATTTATAGTTGTTGTTGATCAAAACATACAGTTGACAATTTAAGGGATAAAAAGAGAGCTTTATGCTTGAGCACATACACACCAATTATTTTATGTAGAGTCAAATCACGGCGTAGGTGTTGGAGATGATCAAAGACTAGGAAAAACTGTCACAGTGAGAATATGGTACAACCAACTTGCGGTGTCCCGGTAGGCCATATACTATGGTCCAGGCTGTCCCAGCTCTGGATAAAATAACAAGGTTTCTGTTTGTCAGTGCTTTGGGGGCTTCTTGTTAGTTAGTTTATTCACTAGATACCTTTGTCTGGTGTGAAACACTGTGCATCCTCTGTTTTTCTTTGCTTGGCTGGTTGATCCAACTGGAATTTGCTCTCAGTTGACTCTCCTTCAGGCTTTCATTGGTTCACTTTGTGCACGTGGCTCTTTTTTTTTTTTTCTTTTTCACGGTACGCGGGCCTCTCACTGTTGTGGCCTCCCCCGTTGCGGAGCACAGGCTCTGGACGTGCAGGCTCAGCAGCCATGGCTCACGGGCCCAGCTGCTCTGCGGCCTGTGGGATCTTCCCAGACCAGGGCACGAACCCGTGTCCCCTGCATCGGCAGGCGGACTCTCAACCACTGCACCACCAGGGAAGCCCTCACGTGGCTCTTTAGAGTCAATTGCACCATCTGACTATCTCGCCCACCACCTTCAGGTCAGTATAATCATTGCCTTCCAGCTGCCTTCTGTCTTTAGGGTTAGACTCAGCCCCACTGATCAGGAATCTCTCCAGGGGCAACTTCACCGAAGCAACACCCCACGTGTAGCAGCACCCACAGAATCCGCTCCAGGGGGACAGAAAACTGGGCAGTGGCTCCTATGCACAGCCAGCCCCTCGAGAGACCATCAAGTAACTGTTCAGAGGGCTGGGCTCTGTGCCCACTGAGGCAGAAGCAGTGGGCTGGGGTGATGGTCAGGCACAGAGGGGAGCTCCTGCCGACACCCCCCGCCCCCAGCCCCATCCAGCTGAACCACAGTCAGCAAGCAAACCAACTTTCTGGACAAAGGCAGGCTTCTCACCAGAATTTTGCCAATAGTACACATTTTCTTCCCGTGTTGCATTGCGTATAACTTATTGTCTCAGGGAGAACACTCAGATCTTGGTCTAACTGCCTTAATGGATATAGTTTTTAAATTCCATTTTATTCCCTCAAGAAAGGGAAACAAAACCATCAATTACAAGGTTCATAAGTCCCCGGAAAAGAATTTGACCAAAAATCTTCCAGTCAGAGGTCTTTTGAGTTTTCTGCTTTTTCCCTATCTTGGTCTAGAAATTGAGATGTCTACTGTCGTCCAGGTGGCATTTTAAACCCAGAACACGTTTCAGCACACACTGGTGCAGTTTCCTTTCATTCAGGTGAGAAGTGGCTTGTCAAGCTGGTATCTTATGGGCGGCTCTAACAGACGCAAGGTCACCAGGTCCTGGAACGTCGCTCTAGGGGCATGTCTCTGTGACCTCTTGACTGAAGGGCCTGAGTGGCCAGGGCTGCAGGTGGCGATGCCTACAGACCCATGGGCTGCCCCTCCTCGATTTGCACCTTTCTTTGTTAAGCAGGGACCATTGGTACCAGCACCTAAAGCTGAGGAAATGTCCACTCAAATCTCTAAATTAAAAATGAGGGCTTCCCTGGTGGCGCAGTGGTTGCGAGTCCGCCTGCCAATGCAGGGGACACAGGTTCATGCCCCAGTCCGGGAAGATCCCACATGCCGCGGAGCGGCTAGGCCCGTGAGCCATGGCCACTGAGCCTGCGCGTCTGGAGCCTGTGCTCCACAGTGGGAGAGGCCACAACAGTGAGAGGCCCATGTACCGCAAAAAAAAAAAAAAAAATGAACTCAGGGAGCTACCTCCGCTGATGGAATCGACCAATCATCAGAGAAGGGAGTGTCTGGAGCCCATTTTGTCACATCTCAAAGGGCAGTGGTCAACGTCGGGTTAAACCCATGTCCCCAGCTGCCCACCCAGTCCTCTTTCTACCACATAATAAAACTGCTCTGCAATTTCCCCACATTATTCATGATAAAATAGTGGCTACCTACATGGCTGTTTTATATACTCTTCTAGAGCTATAGAAAACACAAAATTTTCAGCATCTTGACACAAACTAAACATTCCAACAATTGCTACTGTTCAAAAAATAAGCCATTTCTTTGGGTTTTCCCCCCTTTTATAGAAAGTTATCTCAGACCATATATTCTTAAGCAATTTCTAATAAGCATCCATATGGCACTATTAAGTATTGTGAAACTGAGGATATTTCTTAAAATCATGAATGCTAAAGATTTCAACCATCAAACATTTTTTTCCACAGATTTCTCCTGAACAAAACTTCTGTAGTTAAAATAACCAGAATCATATGTACCTCCGAATTTTGTAAATATTTCCGATTTCATGGATTTCTTTTCCTCCTATATTTGAAAACCAGTTCTTTATGGGAACACAAGAAAATGCTAAATGTGGGAGGTGTGAATGGTCTCAGCTCACAGCCTGTAGCCTGGCTATATTTCAGTACCATGTAGAAATAACTAGTTTAAAAATATCACGCATTCTACAATTTCGGCATTACACATGAGAAGGGATAAAGAACCAACTGTTGAAGCTCTCAGGAAACTCATGGCTATCAAATTATTACTGCACTGAAAGCCTGCACACAGCTGAGAGCAACTTATTGAACCAGAAATCTAAGCACATTTTACCAAAGGTTACATTATAATAGTCATTACTTCCTATTATAATGGATACACTTTTAGTTTGGCTCAAAGTTTTAGGGGTACAAAGCAAATAGCACTGAGCCATAACTGGCTTCTTGAGGCTTCCGTTTGATGTGTGTCGATACAGATGTGGACGTAGGAATTTCTCTGGTACCGTCTTGGTGGGGCTGCTGGGGGCTGCTGGAGGGGATAGAAGGGGAGGGTTAACAGCTGCCATCACTGAAAAAAGAGCCCCTGCACTCCTCAGTTATGTGAGAAGTAGATCACATCTGAACTACACTCAGCAAAAACTATGATCACTCCATCAATCATTCGACAATATTGGGGGTTTTCTGTTGTTGTTGTTGTTGTTGTTGTTTTTGCGGTATGCGGGCCTCTCACTGCTGTGGCCTCTCCCATTGCAGAGCACAGGCTCCGGACGCGCAGGCTCAGAGGCCACGGCTCACGGGCTCAGCCGCTCCACGGCATGTGGGATCTTCCCAGACCGGGGCATGAACCCGTGTCCCCTGTATCGGCAGGCGGACTCTCAACCACTGTGCCACCAGGGAAGCCCCTGTTGTTGTTGTTGTTGTTGTTGTTGTTTTTGGCCATACTGCATGGCATGCGGGATCTTAGTTTCTTGAACAGGGATTGAACCTGTGCCCCCTGCATGAGAAGCGTGGAGTCCTAACCACTGGACCACCAGGGAATTCCCAACAATATTTGTGATGCAGGATTTCCGTGGCTGTCCAGTGGTTAGGACTCCACGCTTTCATTGCCGAGGGCCCGGGTTCGATCCCTGGTCAGGGAATTAAGATCCCGAGCGCCCCCATGCCAAGAAAAAATATATATACATATGTATATGTATTTGTGATGCAATAACAGTCTGGTCAGACCTTCAGGCTGGGAGGTGAGGGATGAAATACATGTTACATAGGAAAACGAGTACCTAGCTCTTCCTGAAAGAGTTGTGAAAACTTCACATAGCTTATCTACCATTGTTGAACTAAAACATGGAAAGTAATTTGAGAATTTCTAGGCAGCTAAGTAAGAGGAGAGTATGTCTGGCAGAAGAGAGGCAATGAAAATGGATCATAAAGTACTTACTGTGCCCAAGAAACCATACCAGAAGTCATGAGAATAAAAAGATAAAGAACAATATCTATATAATTAGAAATAAATAATAGGAATTTGGGGACATGAGACAATAGGAGAGAAAACAAAATAAATGTGGAAGCAGGGTCAGTACACAAAAAAGGCATCATAAGTTGCTGAACACTTGAAAATTTGGTTCCATACTTCCAATCAACCAATGAAAAGAGGAAAACACAATCAATTGCCTAACTGACAGCACAAACAAAATTTTTAAAAATTAGTTGTTCCAGAGAAACACGAGTTAACTGAGCCCCGACATGTGATGATTCTTTGTGATGTACTGAACAGTGTCCTTGACAACGACTGTACGTTAAGAAAAGCTTGAAAGGAAAACAGCTCTCCCTAATGTAGACTTAAGGCACAACAACCAAAGCATAACTGGGTAAAAGACATTCTATTGGGGGTCAAAATAATGCAACCCAAGCCCACAGCTCTCTGAAGGTCTGGCAGGGAAAATTGATGGACTGCATACCCTCTAGTCAGTATGCAGGATGGGTGCCATCCCTGGACCATTCAAGGGCCATTTCCCCCTCATAGGGAGGAGTTCTGAAGCAATATCTAAAGATGGATTCAAAGTTTTCCTCAGAAAGCAATTGTGGGTTGATTACAACACAGAGAATGGCCAAGGCGATTTTAGCTTAAATGACACCATCCCACAAAGCCTAGGCTGGGTTCAAGAACTGGTTGTAATGAAGACTTGGTTCAAGGCTTCTATGCAGTTTGTCTTACTACCAGAACAGCAAACAAGCCCTGCGAAGGACACAGAGTAGCCAGGGGTACAACCACGTGGCCTGAGAGCTCCTGACCCTCATCAGTTGCTCACTGAGGTGTAACCAAAGTCTGACACCATGGAAAGAAGATGGCTACCCTGCTGGAGAGACCACACACAGAGAGAAAGAGACTGGGCCAGCTACCAGCTGAAACCGCCATTCCAGCAGAAGCACCAGCTATGTGAGTGGAGTCATCCTGCAGCCACATGAATGATACCAAGTAGGATGAGCAGAAGAACTGCTGAGCTGAGCCCAGTCCAGATTGAAGAGTCCTATGCAAACCACCGGTTACTGGTTTCAGCCCCTGAGTTTTGGGCTAGTTTGCCAAATGGCATTAGATTACTAAAAGAGCTCCACACTGGGAAAAATTTAAAGCACATATATCCAAATACCCACGAAGGCCACCACCTCCCCAAATCCAAAAAAGCAATCAACCATCTACTGTTGAGCCTTCTTACTTCCTGATTGACTCAATAAATCAAAGGGCTGTGTAGGCTGTTGCCTGGACACTAGTGACATGCTGAAGGACAACACAGTTATTTGTGGTTACAGAGCCAGGAAGTCCTTTCAGCAAAGAACTGTGTAAAACAACCCTCACAAAAGACACATATCTGCCCAAAATTAGGGACTTGATCTTGAAATAGTTGCTCTAAAGCCCTTGCATTTAGTGGGTTTAGTGAAGAGCCTCTAAATACATAGAAGGGCTAGAGATGTGGTTGGAAGAGAGCGTAGGAAGAGAAACTCCATCCAGATGGAGAAAAGATCGGCAGCAAGGCAAAGAGGAGGACGGGGTGAGGGAGCTGCCGACGGGCGGGAACCCAGCTGGAGGTCCTCAGCATCTGTTTCCCAGGGCCTCCCCGACAAAGTGCCACAACCCGGGTGACTTAGAACAACAGTTACCTGTTCTTTCATGGTTTTGGAGGCTGCAAGTCCAAAATCAAGATGTCGGCATGGCCTTGCTCTCTCTGAAGGCTCTAAAGGAAGATCCTTCCAGCTTCTTCCAGTGGGTGCCACCAATCCTGGGCGTTCCATGGCCCATGAAGGCATAACTCCAATCTCTACATCCATTGTCACGTGTTGTCCCTGTGTGTTTCTGTGTCTTCACGTGGTCTTCCCCTCTCTGTGTATCTATGTGCAAATATACCTCTTCATATAAGGACATCATTGGATTAGGGCTCATCCTATTTCAACATGACCTCACCTTAGCTTGACTAATTACATCTGTGAAGACCCTATTTCAGATAAGTTCGCATTCTGAGGTTCTAGGCATTCATAATTCAGGACACTTTTCAACCCAGTGCAACCTTCAATTCTAATTAAGATTCTTGGATTCTTAGAGCATGCAATTGCCCCATCAGAACAGGAATTAAATGAATTACTGCCAACAGGGTGACCATGTCAGGACCTCCTATGAATGGAGGAATGGTCATTATCCTTCTTTCGTAATCATAGATAGTTATGTATTACTTCTTAACTCTTGTATATATGTTTTCTCCCTAACTAGAGTGTTGAGGAGGGATTGTGACCTACACTTTTTTTCATCCATGTACTGTGCAATAATCCAGCATGAAAGACTATTGGAAAGAAAGAGTGAAAGGAAACCAGGAATAGAACAATATACATTGAATCTCCACCCTGTGTCAGGCATTATTCATAAATTATCTCATTAATCATCAGTAGACCCCCTCCAGATGAGTAAACTGATAAGTAGACAAGTTTTGAGACCTCCCCAAGGTCACACACAATAAGTTTGACTATTTTACTTGCCTTTATGGAACCCACACATGCACCTCAACAGCATTTAACAAGTATTGACAATGAAAGAAGTCTTGTGGGAGGGGTCAGTGTTGCCATGACCTCTCTTCATGGGCTTCAAGAAAGACTGTTAAGGACTGGATTTCCTTTCAAATTATTGTACTCATTGCTAGACTGTGCTTCTTTGAATGCAAGTGGACCACGTGGCTGTCAGAATTTAAAAGTTATGTACATAAAACATATAAATGTTAAAGCTATGCAAGAAAATACTGTTTGGTGGAAACTTAGATAATTTTTTTTCTTCCTTATGCTTTTCTGAATCTTTTCATGAACATCTTTGCTTCTATAATAGAAATGAATTCTCAAAAATAAAAAAGAAATGAATACGCATTAAACATTTTTTTAAAAATAATTTTGACTTTGGCATTCAGGTCAGGACTTGGCACTTGGCTTAGCATCTACTAGTTAAATGATGATGTTGTGTCACTTCAGTACCATCTTTGCCCATATCTGTAAATACCGATGAAAATAGTATCCACCTCCCAAGATTGTTCAAACTAAAATCAGATTGTAAAAGTTCAAGTGCCTGGCACAGTGCAAAGACAAAATGTGTGGGAAACACCCATGCATTTGCTATTTTGTCTTTTCTCCACAAGAAGCAAGTCAGCTCTAAGCAGACGTGACCAGGTCCACACCCCCAGCACAGCGCTGTTCACAGACATCAACTTTATTACAAGCCTGTCTCTCCAATAGAGCATTAACCCTGTTAAAATAAAATAAAAGGGAGCCCAGGTTTAAGACCCTCCCAAGCAGACAAAACCAAGTAAGCCAGGTAAGCAAAGCTAAATCTAACTTGTTTCATGAACATAAGCAAAACTGAACTTAGGTTATTTCTTATGAGTGTCTCTGATACTCATAAAAGAAACTTAGGTTATCTTCTTAAAAGGGTATAAGATAATCACTTTTAACTAATCCCCTGCCCATTGTAGTAACCAGTCACTGTAAAGGGTAAACAACTTCCACCTTTTCTCTTTATAGGCCACCCTGTGATGTCACACCTCTGAGTATCCCATCAGTTTGGGGTTTGAAATCTCCTAGTTTGCAAACTGTTCTTACATGCACAATAAACTCTTATTAATTACTATTTTGCTATCTGGTGGTTTTAATGTTTACTGTTTCTGGATATTTGACATTTTTAAGGGTAAACTGGATATTTGTCCTTAGGCCAATCTCCCCTAGAACAGCTCCTAGCATGTGGTAAGATGCAAAATATTTCAAATTCATAAATGAATTAATATTACTCATCAATGTGGTTTTATAATTTTTTTAAAGAGCATGTAAATTTTTTTAAATGGGTGTTTTTTATTACTGTTTTATAATTTGGAATCCTAAAACACATTTATAACACAACCATCCAAATTATGGCAGGGCCGGTTTCACAGGGACTGACACCTGTTACCTAAAAGGATCAAAATGTTTAAATAGAAAAACACACCAATAAAAGAGTAGGGGAAAATATGTAAAGACATGAAAAGGAGAAAAATTAATTTTGAGTCCTGAAATGCACAGAAGTCGTATTTGAACGTAATTCCCTTGGGAAACATCATACCCCATTGTCATGAGTGGAGTTCTTGGTGTGGATTGTTGGTTTTTAAACAGCCCATGAGTGAACGCCCATGCCCTGCTGTTGGCTGAAACTTTTACAAACATATTTAGAGTGAGGGGCAGTGCAGATTTTAAGGCACCAACTAAAAGGTGAAGCCTTGACAAATACACCAGACAAGTTCCTTATTTGTGGAGTTCTTTACCAAGTAGCTGTATCTCCTGCTGGCAATTGTATTTTAATTGTGAATAAGTTAGTCTCCAAAAGAATAAAGATTAATCTAAGGATTTTAAATTCTGGTATAGCTTTAACATGGCAAAGATCCCTTCTGTCTGCATCAATACAAAAGTGCTTGAGTTGCTGTTTCTACTAAAAATTTACCCTCAGACTTTCAACATCAATAAAAAATTTTATTTTGAATTGTACCATATTCTCTTTAATGAAAAGGAAAATTAGATTTAAAACTGCTGAGTAGCAATAGAGTAACACACCCATCTGACTTCTTCTTTTTTAAATAGGGGGTAGTTTTTATCTATATCAAGCATTTAAAAATCTAAGTGTTAATAAGCATATAAAGTATTCTGCCTTTATATTTTTTGAGCTACTGGGGAGAGCGATAGATCTTTCAAAATCATATATTTTTTTATTGGAGTATAATTGCTTTCAATGTTGTGTTAGTTTCTGCTGTACAACGAAGTGAATCAGCTGTATGTATACATATATCCCCTCCGTCTTGGACATCCCTCCCAGCCCCCCATACCAATCATCTAGGTCACCACAGAGCACTGAGCTGAGCTCCCTGAGCTATATAGCACATTCACACTAGCTACCTGTTTTATAATGATAGTGTGTATATGTCAATCCCAATCTCCCAATTCATCCCCCCCACACCACTGTGTCCACATGTCCATTCTCTATGTCTACGTCTCTATTCCTGCCCTTAAAATAGGTTCATCCTTACCATTTTTCTAGATTCCACATGTATATGTTAATATACAATATTTGTTTTTCTCTTTCTGACTTACTTCACTCTGTATGGCAGACTCTAGGTCCATCCACCTCTCTACAAATGACCCAATTTCGTTCCTTTTTATGACTGAGTAATATTCCATTGTATATATGTACCACATCTTTTTTATCCATTCATCTGTCACTGGACATTTAGGTTGTTTCCATGAACTGGCTATTGTAAATAGTGCTGCAATGAACATTGGGATACATGCGTCTTTTTGAATTATCAAAACCATACACTTTTAAAACAACAAGTACTTATCCAGGCTTTACTGCTTACCGATTAGACAGGCAAACTTTCAGAATTACTTTAAAATGAGAGATCAATTTCTGCATTTTTAGGGGATATACACACACAAGGAGTATTATTATAAGTGTTAGTTCTGGAAAGAGGTAAAAATATGAGTGATGTCATGTTTGTTATGGAACTTCTATTTACCCAAAGTCTCCTCTTACATGCTCTCGTAAAATTAAGAACCTCAAATGATATGTCTTTGCCAATCTTCTATCTTTCCCTTTTTCTCTCTTCGGCATCTGATTTTCTTAACAGAAGACGAAACCCTTAAATATCTTTAAGCATATTGCTGCTAGCAGCCTCCTCTGGCCAATTTTGTTGACTGTTGAAACAGCTTAGGAATAAAAAATCTGAGTTTTGGAATCAATATTACAAAATCGACTGCCTCTCCAAAGCTTTGAAAGGTTGCCCATAGCTATGACGGTTGGTAAAGTGCTAACTCACCCCTTTTGTGTAGGAGCAAGAGGCCATATGTTTTAAGAGACACAGCTATTAGATTTTTCCATAAACGTGGGTAGAACCGCCACTTGGAAAAATAAACAACCCAACTTCCCTCAAATCAGTTATGGCACATGACCGGTCATTTTACAAGCCTCCAAATCCCTTTTCAGGGCCAGCGTAGAGGTGGACATCTGCTATGGTTTGAATCACTTGATCACCTTTTCTTTCCAGGGGAGTTGAGTCAGAGAAAAGCCATTTCTGCCCCCAGCACGGGTGGGAAGGGGTAACCTGCTGTGGGGCCCAGCTCTTGGGAAGTGTGGGCACCAGCACCCACTGGACAGGGAGCATGCAAGGCAGGGGCTGTGACAGTGGCCACATTTCACGTCATCAGTGGCCAGCTTTGCAGTTTCCAGACTGTTCTGCACTCTCATGGAAAGAAGCACAAATCAACTTATTCTGGGCTCCAGGTAGGTCGGAGCTACAGAGAGTCAGAGAAAAGACAGCGAGGTGATGGTGAGGCTCGGAATAAAAAGCAAAGGCCTTTGGCACCTACAACTCTTGGGCTTGTATGTCAGCCTTATATAGTGTCCGTCCATCACTCTCATACTTGAATGTATGGTGAGGGTTGGTTTAAATCTATGTCGACCTTACAATCTAATAAAACAGCTTCCGTGTTTTCTTAATTAGAAAAAAAAACTACTTTGATTCTAGGAATAAGGTTCTTGGGAAGAAATACATTTTCTAAGTCTTCAATTTCTTAGTTCACAAAATGGGTGACCAGATACCACCACATTATGGAGTGTTGTGAGAGAGAGAAAAAAACACTAAATTTAATGTGCGTGCAAATCACCTGAGTATCTTGGTAAAATGCAGGATCTGATTTGGCATATCTGGGGTGAGAACAGAGATTCTGAACTTCTCACCGGCTCCCGGGAGATGCTGATTCTGCTCATCTGGGGCCCACCCGGTGAACAGCAGGGTGACGGGGCAGCAACGGCCATTCCCAGCTGGGAAGACAGATCGGTGGATACATTTTAAAGTGAAATACGCAAACGCCAAAATGACTCTCAGGAGTCAAACGGCACCCAATTCTTTTATTAGAAGTGAGGTGGGATGGCGAGGAGGACCCGTGGAAGCTTTTCCGTGTACCGTCCAGCTCATGCCTCTGGCTGACGTTCAGTTAGTTAGGGCCGAGAAAAGGAACGTTATTCATATTCCCGGATTTCCCAGGAGAGTCCTAATTTCAAAGCTTTACCTCACTGCTCCTCTTAGCACACGTTTCAGTGAGATTGTAAATCCTCATCTTTGATTCAGAAAATACGGCCCCGGTAGTCTGACCCGTGTCACTGCCGCGTCACATCCAGCCCTGGTTGGCGAGGCCCTGGGGGCTGCACATGGTCCCTCCAAGGCCCAGTGTCTTCCGTCTGGTGGCTCACGGCTCCTCCCTCCCCTGGAACCCCAGGGGCCCTGGGTCCTCTGCCTTCAGGTGACAGATGGGCAAGAGTGGGAGCCTGGCATAGTGGGGACAAGGCTGGAGTGTGGACGTCACCCCACCCATCGGGGAGAGCTCAGGCACGTGGCTCCTTAATTCAGCGACCCTGGTCCAGTCGTGTGACCAGGAGGAAAGGAAACACAGAGTGTTATCTCCGAGGTGTCCCCTAATTGACTTTTAGCCGTCCTATCGGTCTGAATGAAGACAAATTTACTGAGCTTGGAGGAGTGAATCTTAACCGCGTAGCAGAGTTGAGATCTGAAGAGTTCTGGGATGGGCCCGCACCACCCCTCCAACCCGGAACCGTGGCCAAGTCCATCCCTGCAGTGGGACACCCCCAAAACTCAGAGGAGGTCCAGCGGGGGAGAAGGGCCTGGTGCTTATCAAACAGCCTTCACAATAGTCTAGGGGGAGGAGATAGGAATCCCAGTTTGTAGTTAAGCACATGAAGAATCAGGAAGCATCTGGAAGTTTCTCGCCAAGATGGGGAGCCAGGATTCCAAAGGTCTGTTCTACCCCAGGGCCAAACATGCAGGGCATTGCTCCTCAGGACGTGGAAGTCATTGTTAAACAAGCCTAACTGGACTGCCCCAGGTGCATGTGTGTGTGTGCATATGTGTGTGTGCACGTGTGTCCAGGAAGGGAAGAAGAGGCTGGTCAGAGTTAATGTACATGTTAGACTCAGCGTATTCAGATCACCAAGGTCTCTGCCCAATTATTTTTCTAACTCTGAACACAGAAAACCTAGCCACGTGGAAACACTTGTTGACAACACCAAAATGTGTTTTTCATAGTTTAGTGCAAATGCGTCCTACAGATGCCAACTTAGATGACACAATTTCCAGTTTAAATTTGAGTGAAAAATGACTGTCTGTGACCTCACCTAGACCTCAGGCCAGCCCCACATCTGAGATGAGAGACCTTCATTCCTTACTTAAGTTTTAAATTGAAACTGATTCTAATCATGTTTTCAGCCCGTGTGGTGGGGTGTGAAATAAAAGCCCTGCTATAAAAAATTACATGGGCAATAAATAAATATTTTAAAAAACTACATGGGCAGACTCACAATGATTCTAGTTGAGTTTGAAAGAAATGAGACAATGGCAGGAGAGACATATTCCCACTTTGGAAATTTAATTCATAACACGAGCAAAGTCAACTGCCTTTTAGAGAATCTCAGGTAACATCTGAAAATTTTAGTAAATGGTTTTATCCAGATGGACATACAATAGACAGGACTTGGCAGCCAGAAGCCTTCACTTGGAGCTTTGTTCCTCTGTCACCCACAAGAGTGCCAGCCTAGGGGACCTCTCCTCACCATCTCCAAACACTGAGAGGGAACACAGAATAAGACTTAGTGTGAATTTGCCAATCTTTATTTGACAGCGATATGGAATCATCCTTTTTCATTTGAATGTCTTTTTTTTTCTTTTAATTTTATTGAAGTATAGTTGATTTACAATGTTGTGTTTAATTTCTGCTGTACAGTAAAGTGACTCAGTTATACATATATATTCTTTTTCATATTCTTTACCATTATGGTTTATCAAGTATATTGAATGTAGTTCCCTATGCTATACAGGAGGACCTTGTTTCTTTGTCCATCCTATATACAATAGTTTGCATCTGCTAATCCCAAACTCCCAATCCTTCCCTCATCTACCCCTTTCCCCCTTGGCAACAACGAGTCTGTTCTCTATATCTGTGAGTCAGTTTTTGTTTTGTAGATAGGTTCATTTGTGTCATATTTTAGATTCCACATATAAGTGATATCATATGGTATTTGTCTTTCTCTTTCTGACTTACTTCACTTAGTATGATAATCTCTATTTGCATCCATGTTGCTTCAAACGGCATTATTTCATTCTTTTTTACGGTTGAGTAGTATTCCACTGTATATATGTACCACATCTTCTTTATCCATTCATCTGTCGATGGACACTTAGGTTGTTTCCATGTCCTGGCTATTGTAAATAGTGCTGCTATGAATATAGGGGTGCATGTATCTTTTCGAATTATAGTTTTGTCTGGGTATATGCCTAGGAGTGGGATTGCTGGATCGTATGACAACTCTATTTTTAGTTTTTTGAGGAACCTCCATACTTTTTTCCATAGTGGCTGCACCAATTTACATTCCCACCAACAGTATAAGAAGATTCCCTTTTCTCCACACCCTCTTCAGCATTTATTATTTGTAGACATTTTAACGATGACCATTCTGAGTGGTGTAAGGTGGTACCTCATTGTTTTTATCTGCATTTCTCTAATAAATAGCAATGTTGAGCATCTTTTCATGTGCCTATTGGCCATCTGTATGTCATCTTTGTAGAAATGTCTAATTAGGTCTTCTGCCCACTTTTTGATTGTGTTGTGTTTTTTTTGTTATTGAATTGTAGGAGCTGTTTGTATATTTTGGAAATTAAGCCCTTGCCAGTTGCATCATTTGCAAATATCTTCTCCCAGTCCACAGGTTGTCTTTTTGTTTTGCTTATGGTTTCCTTTGCTGTGAACTAATTTTTTATTTTTTACTTATTTATTTTATTTTTTGCTTTATAACAAATTTAATCAGTTATACATATACATATGTTCCCATATCCCCTCCCTTTTGCGTCTCCCTCCCACCCTCCCTATCCCACACCTCCAGGCGGTCACAAAGCACTGAGCTGATCTCCCTGTGCTATGCGGCTGCTTCCCACTAGCTATCTACCTTACGTTTGGTAGTGTATATATGTCCATGCTGCTCTTTCACTTTGTCACAGCTTACCCTTCCCCCTCCCCATATCCTCAAGTCCATTCTCTAGTAGGTCTGTGTCTGTATTCTTGTCTTACCCCTATGTTCTTCATGACATTTTTTTTCTTAAATTCCATATATATGTGTCAGCTTAGAGTATTTGTCTTTCTCTTTCTGACTTACTTCACTCTGTATGACAGACTCTAGGTCCATCCACCTCATTACAAATAGCTCAATTTCATTTCTTTTTATGGCTGAGTAATATTCCATTGTATATATGTGCCACATCTTCTTTACCCATTCATCCGATGATGGACACTTAGGTTGTTTCCATCTCCGGGCTATTGTAAATAGGGCTGCTATGAACATTTTGGTACATGTCTCTTTTTGAATTATGGTTTTCTCAGGGTATATGCCCAGTAGTGGGATTGCTGGGTCATATGGTAGTTCTATTTGTAGTTTTTTAAGGAACCTCCATACCGTTCTCCATAGTGGCTGTACCAATTCACATTCCCACCAGCAGTGCAAGAGTGTTCCTTTTTTTCCACACCCTCTCCAGCATTTATTGTTTCTAGATTTTTTCATGATGGCCATTCTGACTGGTGTGAGATGATATCTCATTGTAGTTTTGATTTGCATTTCTCTAATGAGTAAAGATGTTGAGCATCCTTTCATGTGTTTGTTGGCAGTCTGTATATCTTCTGTGGAGAAATGTCTATTTAGGTCTTCTGCCCATTTTTGGATTGGGTTGTTTGTTTTTTTGTTATTGAGCTGCATGAGCTGCTTATAAATTTTGGAGATTAATCCTTTGTCAGTTGCTTCATTTACAAATATTTTCTCCCATTCTGAGGGTTGTCTTTTGGTCTTGTTTATGGTTTCCTTTGCTGTGTAAAAGCTTTTAAGTTTCATTAGGTCCCATGTGTTTATTTTTGTCTTTATTTCCATTTCTCTAGGAGGTGGGTCAAAAAGGATCTTGCTGTGATTTATGTCATAGAGTGTTCAGCCTATGTTTTCCTCTAAGAGTTTGATAGTGTCTGGCCTTACATTTAGGTCTTTAACCCATTTTGAGCTTATTTTTGTGTATGGTGTTAGGGAGTGATCTAATCTCATACTTTTACATGTCCCTATCCAGTTTTCCCAGCACCACTTATTGAAGAGACTGTCCTTTCTCCACTGTACATTCCTGCCTCCTTTATCAAAGATAAGGTGACCATATGTGCATGGGTTTATCTCTGGGCTTTCTATCCTGTTCCATTGATCTATCTTTCTGTTTTTGTGCCAGTACCATACTGTCTTGATTACTGTAGCTTTGTAGTATAGTCTGAAGTCAGGGAGCCTGATTCCTCCAGCTCCATTTTTCGTTCTCAAGATTGCTTTGGCTATTCAGGGTCTTTTGTGTTTCCATACAAATTGCGAAATTTTTTGCTCTAGTTCTGTGAAAAATGCCAGGGGTAGTTTGATAGGGATTGCATTGAATCTGTAGATTGCTTTGGGTAGTAGAGTCATTTTCACAATGTTGATTCTTCCAATCCAAGAACATGGTACATCTCTCCATCTATTTGTATCATCTTTAATTTCTTTCATCAGTGTCTTATAATTTTCTGCATACAGGTCTTTTGTCTCCTTAGGTAGGTTTATTCCTAGATATTTTATTCTTTTTGTTGCAATGGTAAATGGGAGTGTTTCCTTGATTTCACTTTCAGATTTTTCATCATTAGTGTACAGGAATGCCAGAGATTTCTGTGCATTAATTTTGTATCCTGCAACTTTACCAAATTCATTGATTAGCTCTAGTAGTTTTCTGGTAGCATCTTTAGGATTCTCTATGTATAGTATCATGTCATCTGCAAACAGTGACAGCTTTACTTCTTCTTTTCCGATTTGGATTCCTTTTATTTCCTTTTCTTCTCTGATTGCTGTGGCTAAAACTTCCAAAACTATGTTGAATCATAGTGGTGAGAGTGGGCAACCTTGTCTTGTTCCTGATCTTAGTGGAAATGGTTTCAGTTTTTCACCATTGAGGACGATGCTGGCTGTGGGTTTGTCATATATGACCTTTATTATGTTGAGGAAAGTTCCCTCTATGCCTACTTTCTGCAGGGTTTTTATCATAAATGGGTGTTGAATTTTGTCGAAAGCTTTCTCTGCATCTATTGAGATGATCATATGATTTTACTCCTTCAATTTGTTAATATGGTGTATCACGTTGATTGATTTGCGTATATTGAAGAATCCTTGCATTCCTGGAATAAACCCCACTTGATCATGGTGTATGATCCTTTTAATGTGCTGTTGGATTCTGTTTGCTAGTATTTTGTTGAGGATTTTTGCATCTATGTTCATCAGTGATATTGGCCTGTAGTTTTCTTTCTTTGTGACATCCTTGTCTGGTTTTGGTATCAAGGTGATGGTGGCCTCGTAGAATGAGTTTGGGAGTGTTCCTCCCTCTGCTATATTTTGGAAGAGTTTGAGAAGGATAGGTGTTAGCTCTTCTCTAAATGCTTGATAGAATTCACCTGTGAAGCCATCTGGTCCTGGGCTTTTGTTTGTTGGACGATTTTTTATCACAGTTTCAATTTCAGTGCTTGTGATTGGTCTGTTCATATTTTCTATTTCTTCCTGATTCAGTCTTGGCAGGTTGTGCATTTCTAAGAATTTGTCCATTTCTTCCAGGTTGTCCATTTTATTGGCATAGAGTTGCTTGTAGTAATCTCTCATGATCTTTTGTATTTCTGCAGTGTCAGTTGTTACTTCTCCTTTTTCATTTCTAATTCTATTGATTTGAGTCTTCTCCCTTCTTTTCTTGATGAGTCTGGCTAATGGTTTATCAATTTTATCTTCTCAAAGAACCAGCTTTTAGTTTTATTGATCTTAGCTATCATTTCCTTCATTTCTTTTTCATTTATTTCTGATCTGATTTTTATGATTTCTTTCCTTCTGCTAACTTTGGGATGTTTTTGTTCTTCTTTCTCTAATTGCTTTAGGTGCAAGGTTAGGTTGTTTATTCGAGATGTTTCCTGTTTCTTAAGGTGGGATTGTATTGCTATAAACTTCCCTCTTAGAACTGCTTTTGCTGCATCCCATAGGTTTTGGGTTGTCGTGTCTCCATTGTCATTTGTTTCTAGGTATTTTTTAATTTCCCCTTTGATTTCTTCAGTGATCACTTTGTTATTAAGTAGTGTATTGTTTAGCCTCCATGTGTTTGTATTTTTTACAGCTCTTTTCCTGTAATTGATATCTAGTCTCATAGCATTGTGGTCGAAAAAGATACTTGATACAATTTCAATTTTCTTAAATTTACCAAGGCTTGATTTGTGACCCAAGATATGATCTATCCTGGAGAATGTTCCATGAGCACTTGAGAAAAATGTGTATTCTGTTGTTTTTGGATGGAATGTCCTATAAATATCAATTAAGTCCATCTTGTTTAATGTATCATTTAAAACTTGTGTTTCCTTATTTATTTTCATTTTGGATGATCTGTCCATTGGTGAAAGTGGGGTGTTAAAGTCCCCTACTATGATTGTGTTACTGTTGATTTCTCCTTTTATGGCTGTTAGTATTTGCCTTATGTATTGAGGTGCTCCTATGTTGGGTGCATAAATATTTACAATTGTTATATCTTCTTCTTGGATCGATCCCTTGATCATTATGTAGTGTCCTTCTTTGTCTCTTCTAGTAGTCTTTATTTTACAGTCCATTTTGTCTGATATGAGAATTGCTACTCCAGCTTTCTTTTGGTTTCCATTTGCATGGAATATCTTTTTCCATCCCCTTACTTCCAGTCTGTATGTGTCTCTAGGTCTGAAGTGGGTCTCTTGTAGACAGCATATATATGGGTCTTGTTTTTGTATCCATTCAGCCAATCTGTGTCTTTTGGTGGGAGCATTTAGTCCATTTACATTTAAGGTAATTATCGATATGTATGTTCCTATTCCCATTTTCTTAATTGTTTTGGGTTCGTTATTGTAGGTCTTTTCCTTCTGTTGTGTTTCTTGCCTAGAGAAGTTCCTTTAGCATTTGTTGTAAAGCTGGTTTGGTGGTGCTGAACTCTCTCAGCTTTTGCTTGTCTGTAAACGTTTTAATTTCTCCATCAAATCTGAATGAGATCCTTGCTGGGTAGAGTAATCTTGGTTGCAGGTTTTTCTCCTTCATCACTTTAATTATGTCCTGCCACTCCCTTCTGGCTTGTAGAGTTTCTGCTGAGAGATCAGCTGTTATCCTGATGGGGATTCCCTTGTGTGTTATTTGTTGTTTTTGCCTTGCTGCTTTTAATATGATTTCTTTGTGTTTAATTTTTGACAGTTTGATTAATATGTGTCTTGGCGTATTTCTCCTTGGATTTATTCTGTATGGGACTCTCTGTGCCTCCTGGACTTGATTAACTATTTCCTTTCCCATATTAGGGAAGTTTTCAACTATAATCTCTTCAAATATTTTCTCAGTCCCTTTCTTTTTCTCTTCTTCTTCTGGAACCCCTATAATTCGAATGTTGGTGCGTTTAATGTTGTCCCAGAGGTCTCTGAGACTGTCCTCTGTTCTTTTCATTCTTTTTTCTTTATTTTGCTCTGCAGCAGTTATTTCCACTATTTTATCTTCCACCTCACTTATCCGTTCTTCTGCCTCAGTTATTCTGCTATCGATCCCATCTAGAGTATTTTTTATTTCATTTATTGTGTTTTTAATCGATGCTTGATTCATCTTTAGTTCTTCTAGGTCCTTGTTAACTGTTTCTTGCATTTTGTCTATTCTATTTCCAAGATTTGGGATCTGGGAAATAGAATCTTGGATCATCTTTACCATCATTATTCTGAATTCTTTTTCAGGTAGACTGCCTATTACCTCTTCATTTGTTAGGTCTGGTGGGTTTTTATCTTGCTCCTTCTCCTGCTGTGTGTTTTTCTGTCTTCTCATTTTGCTTATGTTACTGTGTTTGGGGTCTCCTTTTTGCAGGCTGCAGGTTCGTAGTTCCCGTTGTTTTTGGTGTCTGTCCCCAGTGGCTAAGGTTGGTTTAGTGGGTTGTGTAGGCTTCCTGGTGGAGGGGACTAGTGCCTGTGTTCTGGTGGGTGAGGCTGGATCTTGTCTTTCTGGTGGGCAGGTCCACGTCTGGTGGTGTGTTTTGGGGTGTCTGTGGACTTTATGATTTTAGGCCACCTCTCTGCTAATGGGTGGCATTGTGTTCCTGTCTTGCTAGTTGTTTGGCATAGGGTGTCCAGCACTGTAGCTTGCTGGTCGTTGAGTGAAGCTGGGTGCTGGTGTTGAGATGGAGATCTCTGGAAGATTTTCGCCGTTTGATATTATGTGGAGCTGGGAGGTCTCTTGTGGACCAGTGTCCTGAAGTTGGCTCTCCCGCCTCAGAGGCATAGCACTGACTCCGGGCTCTTCAATTTGGGATGATTTGTTGTCTATTCATGTATTCCACAGATGCAGGGTACATCAAGTTGATTGTGGAGCTTTAATCCGCTGCTTCTGAGGCTGCTGGGAGAGGTTTCCCTTTCTCTTCTTTGTTCTCACAGCTCCTGGGTCTCAGCTTTGGATTTGGCCACGCCTCTGCGTGTAGGTCGCCGGAGGGCGTCTGTTCTTCGCTCAGACAGGACAGGGTTAAAGGAGCAGCCTCTTCGGGGACTCTGGCTCACTCAGGCCGGGTGGGAGGGAGGGGCACGGAGTGCGGGGCGAGCCTGCAGCGGCAGAGGTCGGCGTGACGTTGCACCAGCCCGAGGCGCGCCGTGCGTTCTCCCAGGGAAGCCGCCCCTGGATCCCGGGACCCCGGCAGTGGCGGGCTACACAGGCTCCCGGAAGGGCGGTGTGGACAGTGACCTGCGCTCGCACACAGGCCTCTTGGCGGCGGCAGCAGCAGCCCCAGCGTCCCACGCCCGTCACTGGGCTCCGCGCTTTCAGTCGTGACTCGCGCCCGTCTGTGGAGCCCCTTTAAGCAGCGCTCTTAATCCCCTCTCCTCGCGCACCAGGAAACCAAGAGGGAAGAAAAAGTCTCTTGCCTCTTCGGCAGCTCCAGAGTTTTCCCGGACTCCCTCCCGGCTAGCTGTGGCACATTAGCCCCCTTCAGGCTGAGTTCTCGCCGCCAGCCCCAGTCCTCTCCCTGCGCTCTGACCGAAGCCCGAGCCTCAGCTTCCAGCACTGCGCGCCTCGGCGGGCGAGCAGACAAGCCTCTCGGGCTGGTGAGTGCCGCTCGGCACCGATCCTCTGTGTGGGGATCTCTCCGCTTTGCCCTACCCAGGTATGTGGGGAGTTTCTTGCCTTTTGGGAGGTCTGGGGTCTTCTGCCAGCATTCGGTAGGTGTTCTGTAGGAGTTGTTCCACGTGTAGCTGTATTTCTGGTGTATCCGTGGGGAGGAAGGTGATCTCCGCGTCTTACTCTTCCGCCATCTTACCCGGAAGTCCCATTTGAATGTCTTATCATGACAAATACAGACTCAGAAAAAAATGTGATGGGCCAAGGGAGGGGTAGAGATGGAAAAGATAAATTATAGAGTCAGCTTTCCAAGGTCCAGTTTCCCAAGTAGCTCTTTAGCTTCCCAGAGAAATGGGGATGGGAAGGAAGGAAGGGAGGGAGGAAGGGAGGAAAGAAGGAATGGAGGAAAGGGAAGGAGGGAAAGAGGGAGGGAGGGACAGAGAGAGGGAGGGGGCAGGGAGGGAGGAAGGAATCTTGAGTCCAGATCTGTCTTCCAAAGGCCGCCCCCAAAATCACACACACACAAGGCTAACCATGGATTTACTTATAAAGTACCTTAGAATTAAATCAGAGTAGCCGTGGGCTTGGAAAAGTATTACAAGGGGAATTTTCAATGCATTCACTTTGATCTTTGGTCATATTTTGAAGCTATTCCAGTTGAATAAATGGATTCCATTTATTATTTATTTACTTATTCCAGTTGAATATTCCACACATTCTGATCTCAAATCACGAAAACTACTTTCAGTCTGCCGAAGGTTCGCGTTCAGGGTCTCCTGGTTCCCCCCCAGAATATGCAGACCTCCTTCATTGCACAGTCCGGAGGACAGTGTGACCAAGGTGAGGTCTGGCTGGGACCTCCTTACCTGGTCTGCCCCCTTCCCGATGGCCTCGCGCGCTGGCAGCAGTGTCCCTGCCCAGCGCGTCTGCCTGTGGCTGGTGGGGAGCAGGGTCCAGGCGCAGGCAGAGAAGGTTTCTCATCTGAGAAGGTTCAAGGGAAGCTCTGTGGCTGACTGTTCATAAGTAAACTTGTCGCTGCAGGAACCACGAGTGGAAAGACCAAGCCCAGGCTGAGCAAACCAGTTCTGAGCCCCGTTACTGCATAACTTGGGGTAAATTCACTAATCTCTTTGAGAGTTTGTTTTCTTCACCTGCAAGTGGGATTATCAGGGGCCGATCAGCATGGCTTTGAGGCTTATGATGCTGGCTGTCAACAGGGACCCAGCACATCGCATCCGTGGCCTGGGCCCTGTCACAGGCACATCCCAGGGACGTCCCACGTTAGCAGTTTCTCTGTTTCCATTGGACGATTCCCATCAGGACACAGTCATTCTCCAGGACAGCACATTCTAAAAGCTGTTGCTTCATTGGACACCCCATTTCTGTTTCCTCATGGAAAACCTTTCCATGGATTTGTCTACACACCCTGTCTACACTCTGTCTGCACACTCTGGGCCGTGTACCCTTGTTCTCCCTTGGGTCTAGCTTCCATCCCAACATGCCCAGACCTGGTTCTCGCAGTCTTCACCGTACCTTCCATCTTGTTGTGTTTTTGTCCTGATCTTTCCTGGAGGAGCATCTTCCCAGCTGACACCATGTCCTGGAAACCCTCCTCCCTTGACCTCTTCCCTCTGGCCCTCCCCTGGGACCCCCCACCTGCACAGCAACGCCATCGCTCTCTCCTTGGTGGGCTTCCGCTCCCCTTCCTGAGCCCTATATGTTGCCTGATTCCAAGCCTTCTTCTCATCTGTCCCAGCAATTCAATTACCATTTTCATGCTGGAGACTCTAAAAGTTCATCTCTAGCCCACACTTTCTTCTAAGCTTCAAACTTGATTATCCAATAGGAATCACAGGCATCTCAAACTCAGGTGTCTGAAAGGAAACTCTTTTGATTTCTCCCCTAAAATATGCACCCAACACCCAGTCCCCCCAACTCAGTCAATAGGGCCTTTGTTCATCCAGTTGCTCAAGACAGAAACCGAGGTGCTCCAGCTCAGTTCCCCGCCCCTTTCTCTTCGTGTTCACACCCAATTCCCAGCAAACCCAGGCACCCCAACTCCCAGAATGAATGCCAGTCCACCTCTCACCCCTCTCCAGGCCCTACAACCTGGGCTCTCATCTTTCACAGGGAGGGCTGCCCACCCCTAACACGTCCTCTGCATTCACTGTGCTCCCCTCCCCCACCAGCCCATCTCTTTTTCCTAAATTGCTTATCATGGCCTTTAAGACCCTGCCTATTGGATAAGCCCTGACCCATCTCTCCACCCTCATCTTGATTTGCTCTCTCTCTCTCACTCACTCACGTGGCATTTCATCACTTCCTAGAATATGCCAAATTGTATTTTTCCTCAAGGGCCCTTGGCACTGTGTTTCCTCTCTCTGGAATCCTTGTAACTAAACTATTTGTGTGACTAGTCATTCTCATGCTTTATGTCTTAACGAAATATCACACCATGGGAAGTTATTCCACGACCCCCGCCCACACATACCATTATGAGAACCATGTCAGTTTGCTCTAGAGCACATGCCATGACCGTTGGGTCAGACTGTCCAATTCAACCTTCCGTCCCAGCACCCAGCACAAGACATTCATGTACAGCAATCGCTTAATAAATATTTGAAGAGTGAGTGGAAATCATTATCTTTAATAATAAAACTCATGCTGCATACTTCAGGAGTAGGCAAATCAAATTAAACCATGTTATTGGAAAATACTTTGTAAAACAATTTAAGTAAGTATATTAGGTCTTTACCTTCTATGCCTAAATACCGGTAAAATTTTAATATATAAGATATATAATCCCATAATAATAAAAGCCATTGAAATTTTTTACAAGAATACACATGTTGATTTTTAAAAATTCTCTTCAGCAAATTAATTTTAAATACCCACGCCATTTATGTCGGATAATTCTTTTATTCACTCCAAATTATATTTAACAACCTACTCTGTGGTAAGCCATGTTTTATCAGTTAGGATGTTTCTGGCTACAAGTAACAAACAAAACTACAACCAAAATAATAATAACAACAATATGACTCAAGCTGACTTAAAATATAAGGAATTTATAATCTCATATGACAAGAACACCAGAGGTTAATTGTACACCGGGATTAGCCCACAATCTCTTAGGGATGTCATCTGAGACCCAAGGTCCCGGATGGAAAGATCTTTCCACTCTGCTGTCCTTTGATGAAGACCCTCTCCTCGACCAGTTGCAGTCAGTCTCCTCTGAGCTCTCGTCTTGACCAGCCTTGACCATGGCCTGCCTGCCCTTGGCCTGCTGAACCCAATTTTATCAAAGACTCCTGCTAAGTCAGTTTATTGAGAATCCCCACCCTGATGTCTAGTCAAGCTCCTCTTAGTAAATTCCCACCCACAGAGCCCCTCACTCTGCTCTTGGTCTATCAGTCCCCAGTTGTCTTTGCTGCATTAGGAGTTGAGCTCAGTTCTGTACTAAAGTCAGGAGCTCAAATAAAATCTGTCTTGCTGTTTTTAACAAGTGTCCGGTACAAAATTTTTCTATTACACCTTGCTATTGGCTTTCTTCTTAGCTTGGTCACAAAAATGACTAAAGCAGTTCCATGGGTCAGATCTTGCCACAGCAACCCTGGAAAGCAAAGGAGCATGAGTCTTTCTTGAGCACAAAGATACCTTTCCCAAAGCAATCGAGCAGACTCCCATCTCGTTGGGGTGACAGCCCATCCCTAAAGAGCATGAGAATGCCACCACCGGCTCGTGCTCAGTATTTGGGGGGAGAATGGCTGTTGGAGATTCAACCACAAAGACTATTACAGCTCTGCTAGGGATGCAACAGAGAGGAAGACAGCTGACCTCCCCGCCTCCAGAGAGCAGGTCATGTAGGAAGTCACCTGGACGCAATGGCAGCCTCCAGGCACACTACTGGGTAAGCTATACCGGAGGTCACAGGCAGAATAAAATGCTCAAGTCACACAGGTTACTAACATCAGTTACAAACACAGGGCAAGAAGTAAATGGAAAGAGATGGGGTAAGTTAGCATTAGTTAGGATAAGGTGCAAGCAGGTGGGTCACACCACCTGAAACCTGGGTATGTGGCGTCTCTCTCTCTCCTGTTTATCTATCTGTCTGTCTGTCTGTCTGTCTCTCTCCCCCCATCCCGTTTATCTATCATCTATATATCTATATGTCTCTCTGTCTATCTCTCTCTCTCCCTCGGTCCCGTTTATCTATCTATCTGTCTGTCTGTCTATCATCTGTATTTCTATACCTCTCTCTCTCTCTCTCCCCCTTCCCCCTACTCTGCTGCATCAGACTTTCCCACTGATGATGCCACTATAAGGACCAGAGTTGAATTTTGAGCAAGGGAGCCCACACTAAGAAGGTGCCTCAGGCCAATAACACACAGTTGTTCTATTAGGTAAGTTCGGGGGCGAGTATGCCTGGCTGTGCTTTACCAATTAGCCTAAGGAACAACTATGGGTTTTATTTGTGCTTCTTGGGAAGAGGGCACATGGGGTCACTGATACGTGGGCTCATTAATATTAAGTGCTCATGTATATTTAGTGTTTCTTGAATATTTAGTGGCATAGACATTCAGCATCATGCATATTCTGCATATAATGGTTCAGGATATTATGAATATTTAAGACCTTTGTATGTTTGATGTATTATGAATATTCAGTACCCAGGCTACTCATGAATATTAGCTGTCTATTTGCTATTTAACACTCTCAGGCTACTAACTACTTATCTATACTTAGCACAACCTATGAACTCTGCCCATGTATACAAGCTTTTTACTTAACTAACTCCTTTCCCATTCTTAAAATATCTTAAAAGTTTTTACCTACGGTTCACAGACTTACTCATCCTTTATGGTAGAATTGAATACTCTCAGAAGTAAATGCACATTACAGAGCACAGAGTCTAGAGATTCTAACAAACAAAAATGAAGAGAATCGAGTAGCGACCGCTTGTTTTTAGTCCAGAGAAGTAAATAAGTAGGTTCCAATAGAGAATAACAAGGCGACCTTTGCTGAGAGTGTAGTCAGGGGTGGCTATGGAAGGCCTGAAGGATGAGTAAGGCAAGCCATGCAGTGAGACGGGGTCCCACCCCTCGCCATGCCCTGCTGCAGGAACGCAGAGGTTCTAGAACCTGACAGAGTCCGGAGTGCTGGGCTCAGTGAGGGGAACAGAGATACTAGGAGCTGCAGGCAGACAGGAGGGCAGGAGCCTAATATTTCACTGGAGGCCACTGGGAGCTTTAAGCTGGGGCATCTCATAGTGTGGTTGATTTATACCTTTAAAAATTCATTCTGGCTGGGCTTCCCTGGTGGCGCAGTGGTTGAGAGTCCGCCTGCCAATGCAGGGGACACAGGTTCATGCCCCGGTCTGGGAAGATCCCACGTGCCGCGGAGCGGCTGGGCCCGTGAGCCATGGCCCCTGAGCCTGTGCGTCCAGAGCCTGTGCTCCACAACGGGAGAGGCCACAACAGTGAGAGGTCCATGTACCGCAAAAAACAAACAAAAAAAATTAATTCTGACTGATGTTTGGAGCCTGGATTGGTAAGCAAAGCAAGAATGGAAACAGGTAAACTTATGAGGAAGCTGTTGTGATAATCCAGCTCCAAGCGAAGGTGGTGTGGATGGTAGATCAGAGATGGAGAAAAGTAGGTGGTTTTAAGAGATATTGTGAAGATCAAGTCAGCAGGACAAGCTGGTGAAGAGGATGAGGCAGAGTGGAAGGGAGGGGTCCAGGGTGACCTTCTGGCCTGAGGAACTGGGTGATGGCAGTGCCGTTTACTGAGGCAGGGAGTACACAGTTTGGGAGGAAGACGGGAGAGTTCCATGTGGGGAGGTCACGTTCGAGTGGTCAAGAAGAGACATGAGTAAGACAATGGAATAATCAGACCTGCATTTCAAAAGATGGAGACATGATCTGAGTCTTCTCATGTGTAGATGGAATGAGCGCGGTCACCCAAGGAAGCCACAGATGCGGAGGGGACAGTGGCTAGAAAGGCCCGTCTCCCACGGAGGTGAGTACTTGCTGACCACGTGGCCCAGCTTGCACGTGGCCCAGCCCTAGGTATCTCTCCTGGAGAAACAAAAACCTTATCAAAAACCTAACACTTATACATGAATAATTATAGCAATACTATTCATAATCACCAAAAACTGGAAGCAACACAAATGGCCTTCAGTGGGTGAATGGGTGAACACACTGTGGTCCGTCCACACCAAGGACACCACTCAGCGGTAAAAATGAATGAGCTGTTGATACAGAGAATGGCATGGGCCTGCCTCAAGTGTATTCTGCTGAGAACAGAAGGAGCCGTGTCACACACACCCCACCGTTCCATTTATACGACGCTCGGGAAAAGGCAAAACCCTAGGGTCAGAGAACAAGTCAGGGATTGCCAGCAATTAGGGGCAGCAGGAGAGAATTCATGGGTGTGAGAATTGCTCTGTATCCTGTCTGTGTCGTGGTTACAGACATCATTATGTGTGAAAACCCATAGGACTGTACCCAAAAAAACCAGGTGAATTTTACCGTATGCAAAATTTTTAATAAAATAAAAGTTTAAAAAAAAGACCAAAGAGTTCCAAACCTGGGAGGCTTTACGTGACTCCTATTATCTACTAACTTTAAGTGGTGCCACAGATGGCGCAGTGCGTCACTGGGAGCTTGGACTCTGAGCTTACCTCCCTGCGTTGGAAATCACCAAATATGTCTCAGGAGAGATTAAGAGGATAAACAGAAAACACATTTTCACTCCCCAGAAGGGAAGTTTTCTATAAATCAGAAACCAAGCTAATCTAAGTGAAGTAAGTCAGACAGAGAAAGACAAATATCACATGATATCACTTATATGTGGAATCTAGAAAAATGATACAAATGAAGTTAGTTACAAAACAGAAACAGACTCACAGAATTAGAAAACAAATTTATGTACCAAACGTAAGGTAGATAGATAGTGGGAAGCAGCCCCATAGCACAGGGAGATCAGCTCGGTGCTTTGTGACCGCCTGGAGGGGTGGGATAGGGAGGGTGGGAGGGAGGGAGACGCAAGAGGGAAGGGATGGGGGAACAGATGTATATGTATGACTGATTCACTTTGTTATAAAGCAGAAACTAATAAAAAAAAAAGAAAGAAAACAAATTTATGGTTACCAAAGGGGAAAGGGGGGGCAGGGATAAATTAGGAGGTTGGGATTAACATATACACACGACTATATATAAGATAGATAATCAACAAGGACTGAATGTATAGCACAGGGATCTATACTCAATACTCTGTAATAACCTGAATGGGAAAAGAATCTGAAAAATAATAGATACATGTATATACATAACTGAATCACTTTGCTGTACACCTGAAACTAACACAGCATTGTGAATCAACTATACTCCAATATAACATAAAAATTTTTAAAAAACAAACCAAACTAATGACAGCTATAGGACTGCTCTTAACCAGTAACACGTGAGTGGGAGGGAAATACCCCATTTTATTCTGACCAAGTGTGCTGCAGAGTTAGCACTGGAACCTGAATGCGACCCTGTTAAAAAACCCTGGCTAGGGGCTTCCCTGGTGGCGCAGTGGTTGGGAGTCCGCCTGCCGATGCGGGGGACACAGGTTCGTGCCCCGGTCCGGGAAGATCCCACATGCCGCGGAGCGGCTGGGCCCGTGAGCCATGGCCGCTGGGCCTGCGCGTCCGGAGCCTGTGCTCCGCGGCAGGAGAGGCTACAGCAGTGAGAGGCCCGCGTAACGCAAAAAAAAAAAAAAAAAAAAAAAAAAAAACCCTGGCTAAGAGCTTCTTCCTAAAGCAAAGGGAATGTGATTTCTCACACGTGAAGGCACGTCCCGCAGGCTAACAGAGAACAAGCCAGCAAACCCCGTCCGTCTTCACCCACTTTCTCTTAAAACCGAATTACCCGTGCAACGCCTTTCTACAAAACAAATCATTTTACTGCAATGGAAAGATACAACTTACCAAGTCTATGTTGCAGTGAAAGGCAGGGATAGTGTGGGCTTTCGTGTTCTACCTGGGGCCCCAGGGCTGCTGTGCGCTCCAGTGAGGGAAGCCGGCCAGCCTGCAGGATTCCTACCAGCGCCGTCCTCATCCTGCTGGGATGTCCTCACCCAAGTCTCCTCTTTTTCTCCCATGATTCCTCTCAGTGAAATTCTTTATCTGCAGTACCTTAGAGAGAGAAGAGACGAGAAAAATTAGTTCCCAGAAGTAAGAAAGTCCCAGGGCACCAGATTTTTAACCTTCCGGAGGGTGAGAAGGTATCTTGAGAAATGCAGCCCTCGTATGCGGCAAAGAGTCAGTGAATTCATGTCCTCAGTGTGAGACTGGCTCCCTGCCCGTGGACCAAGACACAGCCATGGAGAGAGTAACACACATTTGTAACACAGACCTGGCGTGTTGTACCACGAAGAAGGCTGCCCAGCAAGGAGCCACAATTGATAGCAACACATCCATACCTACATTTCCAAAGAAGACATGCAGACGGCCGGCAAGTACATGAGAAGGTGCATAACCCCACTAACCACCAGGGAAATGCAAATCAGAACCTCACACCTGTTAAAATGGCCATCATGGAAAAGACAAGAGATAACAAGTGCTGGTGATAACAAGTGCTGGAAAAGGGAACGCTCTTGTGCACTACTGGTAGGAATGTACATTGGTGCAGCCACTATGGAAAACAGTCTGGAGGGGCTTTCCTGCTGGCACAGAGGTTGAGAATCCGCCTGCCGATGTGGGAGACACGGGTTCGGGCCCTAGTCCGGGAGGATGCCACGTGCCACGGAGCGACTGGGCCCGTGCGCCACAACTACTGAGCCTGCACTCTAGAGCCTTCAAGCCACAGCTACTGAAGCCTGCGCACCTACAGCCCGGTGCTCGACAACAAGAGAAGCCACCACAGTGAGAAACCTGCGCACCGCAACAAAGAGTAGCCCCCACTTGCCGCAACTAGAGAAAGCCTGTGCACAACAACGGAGACCCAACGCAGCCATAAATAAATAAATAAATTTATTTTAAAAAAAGAAAACAGTATGGAGGTCCTCAAAAAATAAAAAATAGAATTATCATATGATCCAGCAGTTCCATTTCTGGGTATAAATCTGAAAGAAGTGAAATCAGGATCTCAAAGATACATCTGTAATCCCATGTTTATTGCAGCATTATTCACAATAGGCAAGACACAGAAACAATCTAAATGTCTTTCAATGGATGACTGGATAAAGAAAATGCAATATATTTACACACACACACACACACACACACACACTGGAATTAAAAAAAAAAAAAAAGGAAATTCTGCCATTTCCAACAACATGGATGAATCTGGAGGACATTATGCTCAGTGAAATAAGCCAGACAAGGAAAGGCAAATACTGGGTGGTATCAGTTATATGTGGAAACTAAAAAAATATCATTGAAACAGAATAGAATGGTGGTTAGCAGGGGCTGGGGGAGGGGAAATTGGGTGATGTAGCTCAAAGGATATAATTGCTCAGTTACAAGAAGAATAAGTTCTGAGGATCCAATGTACAGCCTAGTGACTATGCTTAATAATTCTGTATTACAGATTTGACAGTGGCTGGGAGTAGATCTTAAGCATTCACACACACACACACACACACACACACACACTTGACTATGTGAGGTGATGGATGTGTGAATTGTCTCGATCTGGGTACCCATTCTACATTGTGTATGTATATCAAATCATCATACTGTACACCACTTATATAAAATTGTATCTGTCAATTTTCTTCAATAAAGTTTAAAAAAATAGCATATCTGTTCTTGTAGAGAGACAGGTCTGGAAAGAAAGTTTACTGAAATCTTAGTGGCTACGAGTTTTTGAATGATTTTTAATTTATTCTTTTTAATTTTCTGTTTCATTTGAATTTTCTCCATATAGATGTGCTATCTATATAATTGGCAATATAGTTGTTTACATTGCGTTAAAAAGACAGTACAGGGCTTCCCTGGTGGCGCAGTGGTTGAGAGTCCGCCTGCCGATGCAGGGGACACGGGTTCGTGCCCCAGCCCAGGAAGATCCCGCATGCCGCGGAGCGGCTGGGCCCGTGAGCCATGGCCGCTGAGCCTGTGCATCCAGAGCCTGTGCTCCGCAACAGGAGAGGCCACAGCAGTGAGAGGCCCGTGTACCGCCAAAAAAAAAACACTGGGCTACATAGTAAAATAAGAAATAATAAGTAATATAAAATAAAGCATATTTATCCCACCACAATAATCACAACTACTCTGAATATTCAAGATTTTTTTAACCCTTAGAACAACTGTGAGGCAGACAGCTAGGGAGGCCCCATATCCCATAGTGTTTGGGGTCAGCTTTGCGACCTTGGGAAATCATTTTACTGGATGCGCAGTGTTAAGAATTCCGTGAGCTGACACATGGGGCGCACTCACTTGGCATAGGGCTGGGTCTCAGTAAACACTCAATAAATCATAGCAATCATTTGACTATTACTTGATGGGAACCTGAGACTGCTCTAGTTACATGACTTGCCCAAGATCCCAACAACTTTAAGCGGTTGAGCTCAGGTTCAAATCCAGGTTTGGTTCTGATTTCAATCCCTAGCCCTTCCTCTTCCTGTGCTTCCTGGCCGCCCTTCTCACACTGTCTTGCTGTGGTGACCTCACAGACAGCACTGACCTTTGCCACGAATACCCCATAACACCAACAGGTCTCCTGGATAAACTGAGTATTTCCATGATCACTTGTCTTCAGCGGTTCCCCATCCATCTTCTCTGCTGGTAAATCCCCTCTGCTCACAAAAACCTTAAACAAACAAACCAAGAGACAAAAACCCCTTTCTCCTTCCTGCCTTCCCTTCAGCTCCAGGCCTAACGTGTCCCTGCAGGGCACATGTTTATAAAATGTTGTCTGCTATTTAGCCCCTGTATCAGCCCCTCTCTTTGGCCCCTTGCAATCTGGCTACTAGTACATGTATGTAAGCCCCTCCCCTTGGCTTCATGACCCCATTTTGTACCTTCTTGCTTTTCTCCAACTTTGTCATCTTGTCTGACTTCTTTTCCTGACTCCTCTTTCTAGTTACTCCTGACTTTTTCATTTTCTCTTAAAAATCAGATAATTTCAGGATGATAAGACATCTCAAAAGTTACCTGGTTGAACTGCCATCCACTGTTTGACCTCTCCCACCCCGCCCGTATCCCTCTCTAAATGCCCACATGCAGGGCAGTGCACCTCTGCCTAGCGAACACTGTGAAAAGATCTATCATTTATCCCATCAAAACCGGCTTCTGACAGCCGTTTTCACTTCTGCACTTGAGGTCACCAAGGGCAAACCCCATCCCTGCCTTTCACACAATCACTCCAGATATGGAAGGCTCTCACCTTGCCCTGACTTTGCCCCAAAACTCTGAGATTTCTTTTCTCTAGATAACAGCCCAAGTTTCTTCAACTGCAACTCAAGATATGATTTCTTATTCTCCACTCTCCTGTCACTGAGCCTGTCCCAATTTACGTAGATTTAAACTCTGAATTTTGCTTGCCTGAGAGGATCTGTGCAGCACACAGAGGGACACTCCCCAAGAAGATGCAAGTGGCATCTAAAGTGGGGGGTTGATAGTGGAATGGGGCCCTAAATGGATGGATGGAGAGATGGAGGGATGGGCAGACGGGAACAGACAGATGGATAGAAGATGGATAGATGGATAGATGATAGGTAGGTAGATAGATAGACAGACAGGTAAACTGGGTTCGTACATCAGAAGGAAAGTCAAAGCACAGCTAGGCAAAATAAAAGCTGTTTATTTCAGTGTTGAAGGGTGACAAGAGCAGAAAGGGTGAGACGAGCCTAGATGGTCAGATGTGTGTGTGTTGCTTGTCCCCGGACAGTTGTGCGTCAGTGTGTGATCGGCAGGTCCTGACCATACAGTGATAGCCGAGTCCCGCCTACAGCTCTGCTTCTCCACCAGCACTACTTGCTGTCCAGAAGGCGGATTTCTATTGTTCTCAGACATCTACTGCTCTCTGAAATTATCCTGTTTGACTTAACGGTTTTTTGTCTGCACCCCAATCCCACACGTGGGGAGTAAACTATCTTGTTCTCAGTAGTAGGGCTTGTACCTAACACATAGCAACAACTCCATAAATATTTGTCAGAACAATAAGCGACGTAGTAAGTGGATGAGTGTGTGGTCACACAACAGAAGAGGGTGCGCTAACACACAAGTATTTTATGACACTGGGCCCTGGGAAGCACTGCCGATGTTGTGCCGCCATCGTGTGGCCTTTTAGACTATTGCAGCGGAAGACACAGCGAAACTGCATTTTCACAGCTCTTTTCCAGATGAGGATAATCCTTGTTGTGCTAGCCCAGGGGCTGGTGGAGCTAGGTCAGAAGCTAATCAGATCTCCTATGCTCACCTGCTTCTCTCTTACCTCCCTTTCTGTGTCTGTGCACATCCCTTAGAGTCAGTGTTCGCTGAGGTCCATGTGCAGCCTCTGCCTTTCTCCTTGGGAAGTGTGTGTTGGCCCATTACACCTGCATGCTAATGACCGCTAATTCCATATCTCACCCATTGACCTCAGACTCCCCAAGCTCAGACTCCTCATTTAAGCATTCACAGATATAAGCTTCTTTCTTTTGTTGTCATGCAGTTCAAAATGGTTTCTAATTTCCCCTTGATTTTGTCTTTGGCCCATGAATTATTTAGAACTATACTGTTTAGATATTTGGGGGGGCGGTTCTAGATATTTTATTGTTAGTGCTTTATAACTGAATTCCATTGTGTTCAGAAATACATTTCTCAAGATTTTGATCTTTTTCAATTTATTGAGACTTGCTTTATGTGCCAACATATTGCCTATCTTAGTGAATGTATTATGTGCGCTGGTAAAGAATTTGTATTCTGCACTTATTCAATTCAGTATTCTATAGATATCAATTAGATAAAGGTGGTAGATAGTATTGTTCAATCATCTGTGTCTTTACTAATTTTTTTTCAGTTTGTTCTACCAGTTGCAGAAAGAGGCATAATAACTCTTAGCCGTAATTGCAGAATTGTCTATATGTCCCAATTCTGTCCATTTTTGCTTTATGTATCTGACGCTCTGTTATTAAGCATATATACATATTTAATTGCTAAGTCTTCCTGACGAATGGTTACTTTTTATTATTATGATAATAAAATGTCTCTGGTAATACTCTGATATTACAATAACCACTCAAGCTTTCTTATATGGTATTTATTCTTGCTCATGGTGTATGCTTTTTGTTCCATTTCTTTCAAGCTATCTTTGTCTTTATATTTAAAGTATGTCTCTTGTCACCAGCATATAGTTTGGTCTGACAATCTCTGGCTTTTAATTACCATGTTTAAACCATCAACATTTAATGTAAGCGTTGAAATAGTGGGGTCCTTGTCTTCCATTTTATTATTATTTTCTTGCTTTGTTCCTCTGATCCTCCTTTCTTTTGGATAATCTGATTTTTTTCTATTTTATTTTAATTCATCTATGGGCTTTTCAGCTATATCCCTTTGTGTTTATAGTGGCTGCTCTATGGGTTAAAATATACATACCTAATTTTTCACATTTGACTTAGAGTTATATTGTCCCACAGACTTGCAGACCTATTGGACCCTCTATACCTCCATCCTGCAAAGCTATCATTCAGATTTGAAGGAGAGATAATGAGTTACAGAAAAGCAAAAGCTAAAAGAGTTCAGCACCACTAAACTGCCCTTACAAGAAATGTTCATGCAGCTCAATATCAAAAAAACAAACAACCCAATCCAAAAATGGGCAGAAGACCTAAACAGACATTTCTCCAAAGAAGATGTATAGATTGCCAACAAACACTTGAAAGGATGCTCAACATTAATCATTAGAGAAATGCAAATCAAAACTACAATGAGGTATCATCTCACAATGGTCAGAATGGCCATCAACAAAAAACCTACAAACCATAAATGCTGGAAATGGTGTGGAGAAAAGGGAACCCTCTTGCACCATTGATGGGAACGTAAATGATACAGCCACTATGGAGAACAGTATGGAGGTTCCTTAAAAAACTAAAAATAGAACTACCATATGACCCAGCAATCCCACTACTGGACATATACCCTGAGAAAACCATAATTCACAAAGAGTCATGTACCACAATGTTCACTGCAGCTCTATTTACAATAGCCAGGACATGGAAGCAACCTAAGTGTCCATTGACAGATGAATGGATAAAGAAGATGTGGTACATATACACAATGGAATATTACTCAGCCATAAAAAGAAATGAAATTGAGTTATTTGTAGTGAGGTGAATGGACCTAGAGTCTGCCATACAAAGTAAAGTAAGTCAGAAAGAGAAAAACAAATACCATATGCTAACACATATATATGGAATCTAAAAAAAAAAAAAGGTTCTGAAGAACCTAGGGGCAGGACAGGAATAAAGACACAGACATAGAGAATGGACTTGAGGACACGGGGAGGGGGAAGGGTAAGCTGGGAGGAAGTGAGAGAGTGGCACAGACATATATACTCTGCAAAATGTAAAATAGATAGCTAGTGGGAAGCAGCTGCATAGCACAGGGAGATCAGCTTGGTGCTTTGTGACCACTTAGAGGGGTGGGATAGGGAGGGTGGGAGGGAGACACAAGAGGGAAGGGATGTGGGGATATATGTATACGTATAGCTGATTCAGTTTGTTATACAGCAGAGACTCATATAACATTGTAAAGCAATTATACTCCAATAAATATGTTAAAAAAGAAAAAAAAGATATAGAGTGGCTGAATGGATTTAAAAACAAAATCCATCTGTATGCTGCCAAAAGAGATTAACTTCGGATCTAAAAACACATACAGACTGAAAGTGAGGGGATGGAAAAATGTATTCCATGCAAATGGAAATCAAAAGAAAGCTGGGGTAGCAATACTTATATCAGACAAAATTGACTTTAAAATAAGGACTGTTACAAGAGACAAGAACAACATTACCTAATGATCAAGGGATCAATCCAAGAAGAAGATATAACAATTGTAAACATATGCACTCAACATAGGAGCACCTAAATACATAAAGCAAATATTAACAGACATTAGAGAGAAATCGACAGTAACACAATAATAGTAGGGGACTTTAACACCTCACTTACATCAATGGACAAATCATCCAGACAGGAAATCCATGAGGAAACAGTAGACACTTTAGACCAGATGGAGTTAATAGAAACATATGGAGCATTCCATCCAAAAGCAGCAGAATACACATTCTTTTCAAGTGCACATGGAACATTCTCCAGGATAGATCACATGCTAGGCCACAAAACAAGCCTCAGTACATTTAAGAAAATTGAAATAATATCAGGCATTTTTCTGACCACAACAGTATGAGAATAGAAGTTAACTACAAGAAAAAAACCCACAAACACATGGAAGCTAAACAATATGCTACTAAACAACAAATGGGTCACTGGAGAAATCTAAGAGGAAATCAAAAAATACTTGGGGACAAATGAAAATGGAAACACCATGATCCAAAATCTATGGGACACAGCAAAAGCAGTTCTAAAAGGAAAGTTTATAGCGATACAAGTCTGCCACAGGAAACAAGAACAATCTTAAATAAACAATGTAACCTTACACCTAAAAAAAACTAGAAAAAGAAGAACAAACCATGCCTAAAATAAAAAGTATCAGAGCAGAAATAAATGAAATAAAGAGTAGAAAAACAGTGGAAAAGATCAACAAAGCTAAGAACACTTTTTTAAAAAGATAAACAACATTGATAAACCTTTAGCCAGACTCATCAAGAAAAAAAGAGGTCTCAAATAAATAAAATCAGAAATGAAAGAGGAGAAGTTACAACCAACACAACTGAAATCCAAAAGATCATAAAAGATTACCATGAAAAATTATATGTCAATAAAATGGACAACCTATAAGAAATGGATAAATTCTTAGAAATATACAATCTCACAAGACTGAATCAGGAAGAATAGAAAATATGAACAGACAAATTACCAGTAACAAAATTGAATCAGTAATTTTTAAAATTACTAACAAACAAAAGTCCAGGAGCAGATGGCTTCAAATGTGAATTATACCAAATATTTAAATAAGAGTTAGTATATCCTTCATGAACTATTCCAAAAAGTTGCAAAGGAACACTTCCAAACTCATTCTTTGAGGTCAGCATCATCCTGATACCAAAACCAGAAAAAGACAGTACAAAAAATATTACAGGCCAATATCACTGATGAGCATAGGTACAAAATTTTACAACAAAATATTAGCAAACTGAATCCAACTATACATTAAAAGGATCATACACCATGATCAAATGGGATTTATCCCAAGGATGGTTCAATATCCACAAATCCATCAACATGATACACCACAGTAACTAATTGAAGAATAAAAATTATATGATCATCCCAGTGGATGCAGAAAAAGATTTTGACAAAACTCAACATTTATTTATGATAAAAACTCTCAACAATGTAGGTATATAGGGAGCATACCTCAATAAAGACCATATATAACAAACACACAGCTAACAACATACTCAATGGTAAAAAGCTGAAAGCATTTCTTCTAAGATCAGGAATAAGACAAAGATGTCCACTCTTACCACTTTTATTCAACATAGTATTGGAAGCCCTAACCACAGCAATCAGAGAAGAAAAAGAAATAAAAGAAATCTAAATTGGAAAGGAAGAAGTAAAACTGTCACTGTTTGCAGATGACATGATTCTCTATAGAGAAAATCCTAAAGATGTCACTAGAAAACTATTAGAACTAATAAATGAATCAGCAAAGTTGCAGGATACAAAATTAATACACAGAAATCTGTTGCATTTCTATGCACTCACAATGAGCTATAAGAAAGAGAAATTAAGAAAACAATCCCATTTGGAATTCCCTGGTGGTCCAGTGGTTGGGACTCTGCATTTTCACTGCTGAGGGCCCGGGTTCAATCACTGGTCAGGGAACTGAAGATCCCACAAGCTGCACAGTATGGCCAAAAAGAAAAAAAGAAAAGAAAAGAGAAGAAAGGATTCCCATTTACAGTTTCATCAAAAACAATAAAATACCTAAGAATAAATCTAACCAAGGAGGTAAAAAACTTGTACGCAGAAAACTATAAGACACTGATGAATGAAATTCAAGATGATACAAACAAATAGGAAGATATACCATGCTCATGAGTTGAAAGAATTAATATTGCTCAAATTACCATACTACCCAGGGCAATCCACAGATTCAATGCAATTGCTATCAAAACACCAATGACATTTTTCTCAGAACTAAAACATACAATTTTTAAATTTGTATGGAAACACAGAAGACCCTGAATAGCCAAAACAATCTTGAGAGAGACAAACAGAGTTGGAGGAATCACACTCCCTGACTTCAGACTATACTACAAAGGTACAATAATCAAAACAGTATGGTACTATACCATACTGTTTTAAAGACACAGACCTACTAGAGAATGGACTTGAGGATATGGGGAGGGGGAAGGGTAAGCTGTGACAAAGTGAGAGAGTGGCACGGACATATATACACTATCAAATGTAAAATAGATAACTAGTGGGAAGCAGCCGCATAGCACAGGGAGATCAGCTCGGTGCTTTGTGACCACCTAGATGGGTGGGATAGGGAGGGTGGGAGGGAGGGAGATGCAAGTGGGAAGAGATGTGGGAACATATGTATATGTATAACTGATTCACTTTGTTATAAAGCAGAAACTAGCACACCATTGTAAAGCAATTATACTCCAATAAAGATGTAAAAAAAATTATATATACAATAAAAAAAACAGTATGGTACTGGCACAAAAACACACACACAGATCCATGGAAAAGAATATGGAGCCCAGAAATAAACCCACACTTATAAGATCAATTAATTTATGACAAAGGAGATAAGAATATACAATGGGGAAAAGACAGCTTCTTCAATACGGTGCTGGGAAACTGGACAGCTACATGCAAAAGAATCAAACTGGACTACTTTCTCACACCATATACTAAAATAAAGTCAAAATGGATTAAAGACTTAAATGTAAGACCATTAAAGACTTACATGAAACCATAGAACTTCTAAAGGAAAACATAAGCAGTATACTCTGTCACATTGGTCTTAGTAATATATTTTGTGTTTGCATCCTCAGGCAAGAGAAACAAAAGCAAAAATAAACAAATGGGACTACATCAAACTAAAAATCTTTTGCACAGTGAAGGAAAGTAGCAACAAAACAAAAAGACAGCCTACTGAATGGGAGAAGATATTTGCAAATGATATATCTAATAAGGGTTAATTTCTAAAATATACAAAGAATTCTTACTACTGCACATCAAAAAAAAAAATTAAAAATGTGTGGAGGACCTAAATAGACATTGTTCCAAAAAAGACATACAGCTGGCCAACAGACACATGAAAAGATATTCAACATCAATAATCATCAGGGGAACGCAAATCAAAACCACAATGAGATGCCACCTCACACTTGTCAGAATGATTATCAACAAAAAGACAACAAATAACAAACTGCCATATGTTCTAGAAAATACCACATGATCTCACTTATATGTGGAAGTCAAAAACCAAAGCAAGCAAACAAACAAAGTGAAAACAGATGACTAGAAATAGAAGACAAACAGTGTGTTGCTGGGAGGGGGTTGGTGTTGGGCAAAATAGGTAAAGGAGATTAAGATGTTCAAACTTCCAGCTTTAAAATAAATAAGCTGGGGCTTCCCTGGTGGCGCAGTGGTTAATTATCAGCCTGCCAATGCAGGGGACACAGGTTCGAGCCCTGGTCCGGGAACATCCCACATGCCATGGAGCAACTAAGTCCGTGTGCTACAACTACTGAGCCCACACGCCTAGAGCCCGTGCTCTGCAACAAGAGAAGCCACTGCAATGAGAGGCCCGCACACCGCAATAAAGAGCAGTCCCCGCTCACCGCAACTAGAGAAAATCCATGTGCAGCAACAAAGACCCAACACAGCCAAAATAAATAAAAATTAAAATAATAATAATAATAAACTAAAATAAATAAGCCATGGGAATGTAATATACAGCATAAGGAAGATGGTCAATAATATTGTAATAACTTGGTTGGGGACAGATGGTTACTAGACTTGGTATCATTTCTTAATGTATGCAAATGTCAAAGCAATATGTAGTACACTTATAACATAATACAACTATATTTCAATTAAATAAACATTAAATATAGTGTGACCGTATGCCCCAGCAATTCTACTCCTAGGAATATACTCAAGAGAAATGAAAACATAAGTCTACACAAAACATATATAAATGTTTATAGTAGCATTATTCTTAATAGCCAAAACATAGGTGTTTGTTTGGAAATGAACACAATTCAGAACAGTTCCCTGGGGCTTCCCTGGTGGCGCAGTGGTTGAGAGTCTGCCTGCCGATGCAGGGGACACGGGTTCGTGCCCTGGTCCGGGAAGATCCCACATGCCGCGGAGCGGCTGGGCCTGTGAGCCACAACTACTGAGCCTGCGCGTCTGGAGCCTGTGCTCCGCAACGGGAGGGGCCGCGACAGTGAGAGGCCTGCACACCTCAATGAAGAGTGGCCCCCACTTGCCGCAACTGGAGAAAGCCCTAGCATGGCAACGAAGACCCAACACAGCCAAAAATTAAAATACATAAATAAATAAATTTTAAGAACAGTTCCCTGCAGTCAGGATTGTGGAGAATACAATCAGAAAGATGTTTAGAGAGGTGACTTTATTTTGCATTATAGATATTAAGGTGCTAATTGCATTATTCTTTGAAATTTTTGTATATGTTTTTATAACAAATTATTAAAAGGAAAGTGCACAAAAATTAGTATAGACGATCTTACTTACAAAGCAGAAATAGAGACACAGACACAGAGAACAAATGTATGGATACCAAGGGGGAAAGGGGTGAGGTGGGATGAATTGGGAGATCGGGATTGACATATATACACTATTGATACTATGTATAAAATAGACAACTAATGAGAACCTGCTGTATAGCACAGGGAACTCTACTCAATGTTCTGTGGTGACTTAAATGGGAAGAAAATCCAAAAAAGAGGGGCTATATGTATACATATAGCCAATTCACTTTGCTGTACAGTAGAAACTAACACAACATTGTAAAGCAATTATACTCCAATAAAAATTTTAAAAAGAAAAAGAAAGTGCACAGAAAAAAGACAATACAAAAATGGTTGCAATCAACGTCATGAGTCCAGAAATGTCCTGGGAACTTCCCACAGGACCCAGGATTCAAGCTTCTGGTTTGAAAAACTTGACAGGGTCAGCAAATACCTTTGCTTTGCGGTGGTACTTTTTTCTCCACTGCGGGTTGCCTCCAAGGAAAAGAGTGTTTCTGTGGGATGCCCTGTGTCCCTGCGATGCAAGAAAGGGGAATCAGATGGAGAAGGAGGGAAAATCCTTCAAAAACCATGATTTCCGTGCCTAGAACTGTCTTGTGTTCACAGAGAGACGCCATCTGCCCATCCAGGAGGGTGCAGTGAGATTCTCTGCCCAGGCTCAGCAGGCTCCTGTGAACTATTTTTGTCAGAATTGATAACTCATAGCTTCAACAGAGAACAGTAGCCAGTCCCTAGCAACCATGCACCATTTTTCCCCAGACATTTCCTACTTCTCTAGATTCCTATGGAGACCATTATTTTCTTCTTGCTTTAATCTTTGTGTGACACAAGCAAAACCTTCACAGCTTTTTTGCTTTCTTATCGGCAGGAGTGGTTGTGGATTGAGCCAAAACAAGAGGAAAGTAACAGTTGTGAACCCAGATCCCTCAAACCGCCAGACTGCTTTCGTATTTTTTTCAACCCTGAGGGACAGCTACGAGGAGTCATCTCAGCTCCCTCTTGGCTTTTACCAACTGCTTCTTGGCCTCTGGGGCGGGATGGACCCTGGACCAGACACACAAGGTTCATATGGCTTCCTGATTCTGGATGCTGCTATCGAACATCCAATAAAACACTGCAGAGAGCAAGGTGAAGAGCCACGGCAGATTTGCAGATGGATAAGAATAAAGAGGAGGAAAATTGAGCTGTTTTTCTAGCACTTCGTCTTTTAAACCTGGTTCTTAGGATTTGCTTCCACATTTTAGTCCTCATCATACTGGGCAGGGCTTAAGTCCCCATTGAAGTTCTCTTCCCTCATCTGTCAGTCCATCAGTGCTGTTTTAGCCCTTCCATTTCACCATCTTGTGGTCTTTGCCAGCTCCTTGCCCTTTCTGATCTGTAAATGACAGTCCCTCCTTGGGGAATTCCCTGGCGGTTCAGTGGTTAGGAATCCACGGCGTTCTCACTGCCGTGGCCAGTGTTCAATCCCTGGTCAGGGAACCAAGATCCTGCAAGCTGCACAATTTGGTAAAAAAAAAAAAAAAAAAGTCCCTCCGATTTCCATGCAGACTCCTCTTCTGTGCCTCACCTCAAAGTCTGCTAAGAAACCTCATCCACTCTTTGACTTCATCCACCCGTGCACAACAACTCCCAGATTTATATACCCAGCTCAGACTTCCTAAAATGGTATTTGACGAATCCATGTGAAAATCTCACAGCTGCATCAAGCGATATGTCTCCACTCGTCTGTTTCCCACCTGACGGGCTCTCCCCCTGTGTTCACTACCTCCGCTAATCCTGCCATCATCTCCCTTCTCCCTCGTAACTGACCTGGGTGTCACTCTTGGAAGTGAGGATAGTCATCAATTAGATCCATTAAACTGGAATTGGCTTAATAAATAATGAACCTGCCTTCACTGATTGAGCTCTCTTTGTTTTCACAAAAACTTGCATGTCCTCCAAGGGGCATGTAGTCTGAACATTAAGATGTTTGCTTGAGTTATTTTTCTGGAACTTGGAGTCAGCTCTGTCCAGTTCCAGTTCAAGCTGGTTAAGACTGGTTGGGACCCATCGACCCTCCAACTGGGCATGTGCGAGTGTCCAACAGGTGACCACTTGATGTCAGAGAGCCAGAAAATCCACCTTCAGAGCTGGCTAACGCTGCCATTTTCTGAGCATGCATCCCGTGAAGAAGTCTGTAGCAAGGCTGCATCTGGGCAAATCTCAAATATTCCTCCTGAAGGCAAAGGGCTCCGGATATTTATGGGAAAAAGAAAAAGGGTGGTCTGAGGCCCGGGGAGCTTGGGGGAAAGTGATTTGAGATTTGTTCTCCCATCTCCTCAGGTGGCTGCCTCGAGTTTCAACCCTTTTTCCGCAGCAAACCTCTGCATCTCAGTGTTGGCTTTGCTGCATGTGGGGCAAACTGACCTAGCTGAGTAACACGCTTACCCCCCCTGCCCCTGGCGCCTCAGCTGCATCGAATCTTTTTCACTCTTCCAGGGAAATCTCCCTCTTGGGGATGGAGTGCAAGTGCCTTGGGGCAGCAGGGGAGGCAACATCCCTTCTGACACCCCACAGAGTCCTCGGGCGGCTGCGTTTCCAGGAGGACAGGGCGCGGGGACAGTGGTGACAGTACTCAGTCCTGGGGCCAGAGGAGTGACAGGTGATGACTGCCTGGGGCCGGGGCCGGGGGCACGCTGGGCTGAGACTTCCCTCCACGGCGCTTCCTTGGAGGTGAGGGAATATGGGAGCAGGGGAGCCAGGATTCCTGCAGCAGGTGGGAGACTTGGGAGTGTCACCCACCGAGCACAGCTCTGTCCCGGCTGCTGCGAGGCTGCACCTGGGAAGCACTGGGAGAGAGTGATGCGTCATTTTTCCAGTTACTGGGATCAACTTTCTGCCTCCTCCCCCAGGTAAAAAGTGTTCCCAGAGTATGACAGCTGTGTGAAAATCAGCAAGTTCCTGAAACAGCCGACTTCCCCTCCCATCACCCCCAGGTCTCGTAGGCCTGGAGGAGGGCAAACAACTTAGAAACAACACATAACAGTTTGTTTGTGCACGTCTCCATGAAGCCAACCTGCTTCTCAGACACATAAGTTCCTTGTCCCCTCCATCTGAGCAGCGCCGCAGTGAGAGCGCGTGGGACACCCTGGCAAGGTGTCACCCCCGAATTCCAAGGGGCACCGTGGGGCACGTACAGAAGCTGAGTCATGGCTCGGAGGACGGTGTACGTGACAGATGCCAGGTCTGCAGTGGAGGGTCGGGGCGTCTGGAGGCGTGGGGACAATGGGAGCGCCGGGAGCATGCGGAGGGCTCAGACTGCAGCCCTCTAAGAAGGGTCCTTTGTGGGCAGTGAGCCTCATCAGCCTTGGCTGAGCCAGGCCAGCCATACAGGGTCAAGGATCAAGGGCACAGGGCCAAGCTCACAGGACGGCTGCTGAGGAAGTGCTTCCCCCTTCTAGACTCAGGCAAGGGGGCGAGGACCGCATGTGTTCATTATTAATTACGTAGTATTAATTATGAATTTTCCTGTGCAAATTCTCTCCTATCTCTGAAATGTATTTTGCTCAGAATGGCAGAATGAGAAGAACCACTTCATAAATTGTAATAAAGATTAAAAAGGCGATGATTAAGTTTTTCCTAACTGGGTTTTCCTGACAGATGAACTTTTAAAATAGCAAGAAACATTTTATTCTTTGTGCACTTGTATACACTATTCACAGTTAAAGGAGCTTTATCGCTATTTTCCTTTTAATTTCACCCTTGTCGAAATAAAGCTTTTGGTTGGGAAAAAGTAAAATAAAATAAAAATTAAAATATATGTGTGTCGGGGGCTTCCCTGGTGGCACAGTGGTTGAGAGTCCGCCTGCCAATGCAGGGGACACGGGTTCGTGCCCCGGTCTGGGAAGATCCCACATGCCGCGGAGCGGCTGGGCCCGTGAGCCATGGCCGCTGAGCCTGCGCGTCCGGAGCCTGTGCTCCGCAAGGCAGAGGCCACGACACTGAGAGGCCCGCGTACCGCAAAATAATAAATAAATAAATAAATAAAATATATGTGTGTGTGGACATGTATATATGTTTATGAAAGTGTATATGTGTATTAATATGTACATTATGTATATCTATAAGATAAATATATGTACATTATATGAATATATATGTGTGCATGTGAGCCTATATGAATATGTACCTATGTGTGTGGATATGGATATGTGTGTATGCCTAAATGAATATGTATATATGTATATGAGTATGTATGTGGTATGTAAAGTGACCATCACATGATCACCTCCTTGACCCCTGCCCCAGGTAGGCCAAGCCGCCCGCCCGCACCCACACCACCCCAGGTCCCAGAGACCCCTTCCTGCCTGACAGCAGTGCCCTGCGGAGGCTTTGCCCTCCTGCATCCTGGGGGGGGCCACACCAGCCTCTGCAAGTCAAAGGTGTGGCCAGTATCCTCAGGACCGTCCAGCTTGAGCTGACTCCTCCAAGAGATTGTCACACCAAGTCACTCTTCACCCAGATCGTCCTCACCCAGACCCTTTCCTCTGCTCTGTGCACTCCCAAACCCTTCCACTGCACACCTGAAAGCTCTTTTTGTTTCAAATTTGTACAGCTTTACTGGTATATAAGTAACATATAATAAGCTGCACGTGTTCAATTTGTGCAGTTTGATGAGTTGTGACATGTGTGTGCTCCTGTGAGGTCACCACCACGATCAAGGTCATGAGCATGTCCATTACACCCAAACATTTCTCGTACCTCTTTGTGAGCCATCTCTCCCTCCCAAATTCCACCCTGAAGCAACCACAGATGTGTTCTCTGTAACTGCATATAATTTATATAATTTTATATAAATGGAATAATATACTATGACCTTTTTGTTGTCTGTCTTCTTTTATGCAACATAATTATATTTAGATTCTTCAGTGTTATTTCATGTATAAATAGTTTATTCTTTGCTATTACTGAGTAGTATTCCATTGTGTGGATACACCCAAAATATGCTTATCCATTCACCTGTTGATGGACATTTGGGTTGTTTTCAGTTGATAGGTAGTACAAATAAAGCTTCTGTAAGCATTGTACACCAGTATTTCTGTGGAACAAAATTTCCATTTCTCTTGGACAAATATCTAGGAGTGGAAAAGCTGGACCACATATAGATATGTCTTCAATTTTTAAAGAAACTACCAAACATTTTCCAGAGTAGGTGTACACTTTTACATTGCTACCACCAGTGTGTGAGAGTTCCCAAATCTTTGTCAATACTTATTACAATCAGTCTTTTAAATTTTAGCCATGATAGCAGGTGTGTGGTGGTTTCTCATTGTAGTTTCAATTTGCATTTCCATAATAATTTTATATAGTGTATTTTCATTTTTATTTGTTATCTATATATCTTATTTTGTGAAGTGTCTGTCCAAATCTTCTGTCCATTTTAAATGAGTTGTTTGTTTTCATATAATTTAGCAGTAAGAGGTCTGTATATGTACAAGTCCTTTGTCGGATATATATTTTCTTCCAGGCTGTGACTTGCTTTTTCATTTTCATAACAATGTATAGGTATTTTAAACAGAAAACATTTTCACTTTGAGGAAGTCAAACTTATTGATTTTTTTGTCTTTTATAATTTGTGGCATTGGGGTTTAAACTTCTTTAAATTTTTGCCAAACTCAAGGTCACTAAGCTTGTCTCCTGTGTTTTCTTCTAGAAGTTTTATGGTTTTATCTGTTGCATTTGGGCCTGGGGCCTATTTCAAGTTGATGCTTTAAATGGTGAGAAGTAGGTGTTTACACTTTTGTTTTTGTTTTTATATGGCTACCAATTGCCCCAGGACCATTTGTTGAGGAGATTATCCTTGAATTGCCGTTGCACCTTTGTCAATTGATTATAGATATGTGGATCTATTTTTGTAGTTTTTATTTAATTTATCTTTTTTATCTTTATGCTAGTAACACACAGCTTTGATTAATGTAGTTTTATGATATGTCTTGAAATCATTTAGGATTTTGTCCTTTTTCAATGTTACTTTGACTATATTAGGTCATTTTCATTTCCATTTAGAGTTTACAATTAGTTTTCAACACCTAACAAAAAAGGCCTGCTGGGATTTAATTGAAATTGCCTTGAATCTATAGGTCAATTTAAGGAGAACCAGCATCTTAATAATATCGCCTTCTAATCTAATCCCTTAATATAGTGTATCTCTCCATTTATCTAGATCTTCTTTTATTTCTCTCAGCAGTGTTTTGCAGCAAGATATTACAGATAAGACAAATGTCCATAATTAGGTAATTTGTAATGTATCCATGTTATATCAGGTAAGAGACAAGTTTTACTAGATAAAATAGAAAACTCAAATTACAGTAGATTGAAAAGATTGAAGTTTAATTTTCTCTAACGTATAAATCTCGACGGAGGCAATTCAAGGCTTGTACTGAAGGTCCATGATGTCTTAGAGGCCCAGGTCCTTCTAGATTTCTTTTCTATCATTGTTGTCACAAGGCTCCCATCTAAGGTCAAAGAGACTGCTGGAGCTATAGTCAGTGTGTCTGTAATACACACAGAAATTCAGATGGGGATGACAGTGGAAGGAAAACTGCTTAAGACACAGTAGTGAGGTTTAGGACACAATTCAGAAGCAAGCAGAATAGAGTGGGAATGAATAATGATTCGAAGAAGTAAAGGTAAAAGTGATGAGTGCAAATGACATGCATATAATGCATGACAAATGTATAACAGATACCCCCAAAACAGGGAACCAAAAGAACAGGACAAGTGTCAAGCTATAAATTATACAGAAATACAGAACAAGTTCAAAGAAATTTTTTAAATATATTCTTTAGGTTGAAAAGTCCACAGCAGCCACTGAAAAACAGACACCGAACATTTCACAAGTTACTGAAAAGCAAGGTAAAGAAGAAACCTTTAGGGCCTCCCTGGTGGCGCAGTGGTTGAGAGTCCGCCTGCCGATGCAGGGGACACGGGTTCGTGCCCCGGTCTGGGAGGATCCCATATGCCGCGGAGCGGCTGGGCCCGTGGGCCGTGGCCGCTGGGCCTGCGCGTCCGGAGCCTGTGCTCCACAACGGGAGAGGCCACAACAGTGAGAGGCCCGCATACCACAAAAAAAAAAGAAAAAAAAAGAAGAAACCTTTAAACATCCAGACAAAAAAGACTAAGTCACCTGTCAGAGAAAAATATCAGACTGGTTCCAGAATAATTACTAGAAACGTTCCATCCATCTGTGGAAAAATATCTACAGGTTTTCTAAGAAAGAATGTGACCGATAAATTTTCTACCAAGCCAAATTGTGACTTAAATATTAAAGGATAGAACAGGAAGTATAAATGGATAGTAATAAAAGTAACTGCTAGAACAAAATACAAATGTCCAGCTTACTAGAAGTACACAAGTAAAACAAAACAACCACAAAAACAAACACAGATCAATTTAGTGGAAAACATGTTTTAAATAAGCAATAAAAATAGTAAATGTAACGTAAAAATCATGACAAAATACTAAAAACATCCTCCATAACAATCAATGCAATTGAACTAATCTCATTGGTAAAATATAGACTCTCAGGTCAAATCAAAAGGCAAAACCTAACATATGCAATACTGAAAAAAATAAAAAATAAAACCAACGAAAACGAAGTACAACTGAGTGAGAAGCTCATAATGGTCTCGCCTGAGAAATGGGACCACCGTCTGAAGTGAGACAATGACTTTTTCTTTTCCACAGATGACACTGTATATAAAAGGGTCTCAATTCAGTGTTTGCAAGAACCAGGAAGATACAGTTAATTAGTTAAAAAAGCAGAACAGAATAACAGGCATTGATGGGACCTACCTGGAAAAGGCATTTAAATTCAAATTATTTTTAAAACTGGGTGACCAAACGAAATGTTTCTGCAGGTCAGACACACAGGACAAGAGTCTCTGATCCTGGTAGTTTTACTCAAAGGAAAAAAAGTCTTTACATAAGAGGCAAAATAAGGAAGTCAAATTACTGTTGGAGTGATGGGGGGCGGGAGAGAGTTCTGAAGGGGCCAGTCTGTGAGGGGCTTGTGGGAGAGCCTGCAGGACCAAGAAGGAGCAGGTCAGGCATTAGCAGTGGTGGCCTGTGCGGAGGGTAAGCAGAGCAGCTCAGCATGTAGTCACTGAAGTTCAGTTCATGTCTATCCCATGGCACTGTGAGCTTCACATTATTACTTCCTTATCTGCTCCTGTGCTTTGTACTTGAAAGAGAGACCACCTAGAGTCACAGAAAATCACCAGCTTTGGAGCTGGATGAGAGTGGATTCAATCCCAACCAATTACTACCCACATTCACAACAGCTATGCTGTTTGGCTTCGGCCAAGTACAGTAAGATATGTGAAATATTGAGGGCAATACTACATATTGCAACGTTTATCCTTAGGACCGAAAGTCAGGCAAAGGCCAGGTCTCAGCCCCGGGTGCTGGCGGTCATCCTCTCTCCACACCCCAGGCCCCAGCTCATCTCCCTCCCACTGCACCTCTGCCCCCACTGTCCTTGGATTCAGAACTGTAAGACTTTCCTTCAACCTAGTAAAGCATCCAGAACAAGGGCCCACTATGAACTTGTGCACAGTTACTTTTGCAAGTCACTCAACCAGCCTTAGGAGCCCTGCAGTCCGACCTGTTTACCCTCCTGAATAACCACGCGTTCAAGAACACACATGGGCTCTGTCTGCCTCATCTGGAGGGAATGTTCTCACAGTCAGGACTGCAATAGGCAGAGTCGTATATCACCCTCCTCCCCTTGACATTTTTGATCCACTGCCACCCCACCCACACCCAGAAGGACGACTCTACACCGACAGCCACATCTAATTAAAAGTTATGGGGCCTAAAAGGTGCTTTGGAAACAAATGAGAAATCCATCTTAAAGAATTCTAACTCAAATAGGTAACTAATGAGAATCTGCTGTATAAAAAAAATAAAAATAATAAAATTTTTAAAAAAAGAATTCTAATTCAACATGTTCTCTTCCTAAAAATTGCATCAGAAACTTTTTCATGAGTCGTCACCATGACATGAAGAAAATATCCACACCAGTGCCAGATTCGCCCTGGGAGAATCTTATGCCCACCCAACTTTCAGTTAGCTGGACAGAAAGCAACAATTAGGCACCCTGGCCACCTCGTCATCCACAGAAGGTAACTCAGCCACCACTCTGGGACGTGCAGTCACTCTGCTGTGCTGATCACCTCGCCCGAGAACACATGGACACCATGGGTAAAAATCCCTGTGGCTTTACCTACAGGAAGCTAGAAAACCATCTCAGTAAATATGGTTCCATCACATCTTCAGGATTTTTTAAATCTTTTCTGTGACGTTCAATGTTATCCACTGGAAATTGTTTTCAATTGCATTATCCATGGCATTAATTTACCACGATAACGAAAAGAACTAAACAGATTTCCCAGTAATACTTTAAATTTAGACAGTAAGAAATTTTGAACAATTGAGACAAGTGTCATCCCGTTTGAAGCATACACTGTCATACTTTAAAGAGTTATGTAGAATGACTTTTAAAATGACTAATGCAACAATCTAAGTTTAACTTAGTTACATTAGATGAGAGGGACCACGTCCCATGGTAACTATCTTGTCCCTGTAAGCAACCTGGGCAAGAAGTAGTGGAAAGGTCACGGGCTTTAGAGACAGATACAGACCTGGGTTTCACTTTCAGCAACCCATTAAGTAAGTAAGCTTGGCCAAGCATCTGAAAACTCCAAGATGCAGTAAGATTATAAAAGTAGTTATGTAACCCCTACCCCATCAAAGTTGTTGTGGTGACAGATAGCTATGGCAGGGCATCTCACTGTCCAGCATAAGACTGACATGTTGATTTCCCTTTGACCTCCTGTGGTTTTCTGTAGTTCACATCTGAATTTGGGAATGTGCTGTATTCTGAGGTCCCAGGGCTCTGCCGTATAAATTGCATGTAGGAACGGCGCTTGCCCCAATGGGTTAGTGTGGAGAGAAAATAAGAACACATTATTAGGTATAATTCCTGGCACAGAGTAAGTGAGTCTGCAGAGTGAGTGAGTCTGTGAGCTATGATGACCATGCTTTTTCAAGGTTCTGTCTGACTTTTTGAAAGGTCAATATCTGTAATAGAAACAGAAAATGAAACTGTGGAAGAGATGCTATGAAAGGAGCAGAAGGTGAGAAGTTAGTAAGGGAAGAGCAGAGAGAAAAACTATCCATGTCATGGAAAGCAGCTAATTCTGACCAAGGCAGAAGACATGAGGGGAATAACCATTCAAAAATAGAATTTATCTTACTATACTCTGTGTTCTTCTCCATGACGGTGTTCATGCAGAAATGAAACAAGATACATGGAACTACTCATTAACACTAAGGCCATTAGGCTAATCTATGCCTTGCAAAACTTACACAGATAGAGTGGACACATTTTCAAAACCAAAAATGGAAGCCCAGAATTAAGTAACACAACAAAATAGTTTATTTCTGGTAGTACAGTAAACTAAAAATTGCAAACAAATAATTCATATTTCATGAGTGCTTACCATGTTTCTAATACAAGATTCTTAAAAATGCAATCCTTTCTTGCTTTTGAATACTCTCAACATAGTAGCATTCTTTTGAAAACAATAAAACTAGGTTATTTCTAATTCTTAAATAATTTGCGTGCTCTTTCTTTAATCTCATCTCAATATATCGAATAACAATGTAAAACATCTCAGAAACATTCTTAGTTCACAAAATACTGTTCTCTGGGTATGTTCTTCAGGGTATTCATTTTCCCTAATATGAAAATATGTGTTAAAAACAAGTCACACGAATGCCAATTGTTTTTATGAGACACTTTATTTAAAAAGTCAAATATAAGTCATGGTTCAACCATAGCTAGTTATCTGTGTCAAAAACGAGCCCTTTAGACACTCTGAAGAGGTGCCACTTTCTTCAAAAACATGTACCGTTTAACTGGAATCCGCACCACCTCCTGCTTTTCAGCCCACCTTCCATCAATCACTCAAGCCCAAGGAATTTTCCTCAACGCTGTCTGAACTATGTGTTTTTCCTGATGAGAAAATTCTCCTACATAGGTGAGGAATGGCATTCATTTACACACTAGGCCTCTAAGGGCAGAGCACACACACAAGACTTGGATGGAGACGCAGCCTGCAGTGGGAGATCGGAGCTACGCACCCCGTGTCCCCGTGTGTGCTGGCCTCAGGGCAGCCCCAATTCCTACCAGAGAGACATCGTCGTAGCTGTGTCGGGGGAGTGCTTTCTTGTCTCTATAAAATGAATCAACAAAAATGATTTTAACAAAATCTTGGTCTTTGACAGGAAAATAGCATGTCCAAATATTGCCGTAGAAATGGTATGTCCACGTTCTGAGGGAAGTTGCCTAAAAGAACATGATATAGTCAGGAATACTCTGGAAGCCCTATCTGGGCTGGAGGAGATTATTTGAAGAGCAAGGTCATGAAAGAAATCTGTTCTACACTTCATGTAATTTTTCAAACCATTTTTGGTCTGTCTTCTAGTATATTATTAAGCAACATTACTAAGTAGAAAATAAGGCAGAATTCTTGCTTCTAGAAAATTAGGCATAAATTCAAAGCAATGAAAAGGGATGAGGATGAAGCTACAATATGTAGTACCATCTGAGAAGGAGCTGGACAAAAGGTTATATAGATGGCGGTATCATTCGTGAAGGACCCGAAAGATACTCCCTTGGCCACCACCATCACTTGTCAACATTTCAACACCCATGTCATATTGGAAGCTCCATTTCCTAGAGAAGCTTCAGTAATCTGCACATTTTCTTAGCTTACTCAGCCCTCTTTTACTTTGTTTGTTGTTACCACAGAGATTATAAAAGCTGTCTGTAGAGCTTTTTTCAGCCTCCCGCACTGGAGGCCTGGAAATGTAGCAGTCCCCCGACAAGACGAAAACATAAGGGTTAAATTCAACGTGGCAAAGACTGCGGAGCTGAGAAGAGAATCTGGGCTCCTGTTAGCAACATGAAGCCTTATCGTAAATCCTGGACTACCCCTCGCCAGTTTCTCATTATGTGATGCAAAAAGAAGGTCCAACTTTACCCAGGACTATTTGGGGTCATGTGGTTTTTGCAAAACTCATACCCCTCTTGGGTATAAATAAATTCTAATCAGAGCCTCAGATCCCATATACATTAAATCAAGTAAAAATATTCGTTGAGCCATGTGGACTTAGAATTTTGGTGGGCTGCAAGGAAGAATCAAGAGTGAAAGGCATGTAGGTATGCCCCCTACATGCAACCTGCTTTCAGTGGATTTTGGAGCAATACTGCTGCAGGGCCCAGTGTTGAGGCACTAAGTTGTACCTAATTGCATGCATACCAAGGATCTGGTAGAAGCTGATTTCTATGACGGCTGAAGAGCCCGGTGTGATGGGCTTGACCCAGGAACAAGGTGTTAACTGTCATTTTGTGTGCTGTAGTGAATGTCTCTTTAGGCAGAAGACAGTTGTAAGGGTTTTTCGAATTAGAAAAAAAAGAAAACATTTCACTAAAAATTCTATTAATCCCTAAGGGACAAACAAAAAATTTTTGGAACTCCTCTTACAGAGTGAAATACAAAAGTGAGATGGGCACGCTTTCCCCAAATATGCCAGTCATCTTTTACCTTTGGCACTGCAAGGGTTCCAAGGCAAACCTGGTGGCCCCCAGGCAAGGACAGCTTCAGTGAAAGCCTTCGGTGTTCAGCCAGAGATGTAATACTTGACAAACGGCAGCACACCCAGGTTTTTAAAACTACAGGAGTCTCCAGGTGAGGCAGGTACTGTATATAATAGTGCAGGATGTGTCTGTCTGAGTGCCAGGGAGAGAAGAGTTGTGTCCGAAAGCCAGCTTGCACCCCATGCTGCCCACCCAACATGGCTGCATCAGTCCAGAGCAGGTCTTCACTCTGATATGACAAGGATTCCATATGGGCTAAAGCCAGCTCTGGAGACACCGTTCAGTGGAGAAAGAGCACAGTCCCGAGGACTTGCAAAATTACGAGAGGGAAATTTTGAGGAATCCAGAACACTACCTCAGGGCCTGAGAATGAGAGTCAATAGTAGCTGGGTTATTACTCTGATGAAGCCCCAGAAACTCAGATTACATGGTTAACATAACCCATGAAAGTCAGACTGTGATACAAATTACTATACATTTAATTACATGCTAAATTATATGTGTCAAAAAGAAGTGCTCAAGAACTTCAGACTTAAATTACGATCATTAGGAATTTAAAAATCAAGAAGTTAAATTGGAAGTGAAGATATCCGCAGACAGGTTATATTGGAAGAGATAAGTGTGTCATAGAGACAGAAGAGTGACACCACATCATAAGCACAGTACATTTTTTCACCTATCTCCATTAGAGACATGCATGCTCACACACACACATGCACACACACACACGTGTACACACACACATCTGGGGAACAAGGGAAATTCCTGCTAGTGTAAAGCATGGTCTTACACTTTCCTTTCAATAGCTGGCCAGGAAAAAATCTCGTTTTATGTAAAGATGATTAATGAAAAAGTAACCAGCTCAATACCTAGACATTTAAATCTCAAAAAAAAAAAAAAGTCAGAGGAAAGAAAAAAGAAAGCATTTGATAGGTGAATAACACATTGACACATCAGAGGAGTTTTTGCTTCTGTTCTGAATTAAAAAACAAGTTGCCTGAGACCATTGATTTTAACTTAATAAGAAAAAGGAGGTAAGCTACAAAATCACAAAATTTGTTCAGATTTCTGAGGACACAAAGATATGCAAATGAACTAAAGTCTAGAAAGTGACAAGCCATTCACAGAAGGGAAGACACCCAAGAATGCTCGCATCCATGACAGAATGGCAAGACTAGGATGAATCTACCATGGATGAGGGTAAGAAGAAACAGCCAAATTTTTTACATCTGCATGTGAGCTGGATGGGCTAGATAGAATCCTGAGTAGCCAGAGTCTTGAATCAATTCTGCTCCCAACTGCCAGCCATTCTCCGTAGGCCTCCACTGAGCACTTCACTGGGTGCTGAGAGCAAAAGCTGATCAGAGAATGAGAGCTGAGAGTGAGTCCAGTCAGGTGTGCGGGGTCTCACCCAGGTACAGGGAATCACTTTCAGAAGGCCAGAGGTGCACAAGACAGCTGCCAGCATCCCTTCTTAGGTGTCCTGAGACTTTCAAGACCTTCAAGATTGCAGGGCAACAGCTCAGATGTGAGAGAGCTGAGACAGCCCCTGGAACCACGCCCGTGTTCAAATCCCAGGCTCCGCTGACCCATCCATCCAAATATGTCAGCAAGTAGTGAACTGAATCCAAGTGAAACAGCAACAAAACCCACACTGCACTGAAGTACAGATCACACTGGCTTATCCCCTCACTTCAGCCTGACCACGTAAGATCTTGCCTCTGTCTGGAGGTAAATATTATTTACTTTAGTCTCTACTATTCTTTTCTACAAAAATATCCAGCAGAAAATGGGAAATTACAAGACACATGAAAAATTAAGGAAAAGAGACCCATGTTTTTAAAAAAAGGAAATTGTCAATAAACTCAGAAGTTTTAAAGAGTTTTTAAGAGTCAGAGACTTTACAATGGCTATGTTAAAAATGCTAAGGTATCCAGTGGAAAAAGATAGCATGTATAAGAGACAGCTAAACTCAGCAGACACATGAACACACGAACTCAGCAAACACATGAACACTAGGAATTAGAACCAGTTTCTAGAATGCTAGATGTTAGAAACAAAGCAATTAATAATAAAGAATTCATTAGATAAGTTTAATAGTAGATTGGACGCTGCAAATCAGTGAATCGAAGACACGTCAATGGAAAGAATCCTCACTGAACAAAAAGAAAAAGAAGTGGAGGAAAATCAGGCAGGAGCAAACAATATTTGTGGGACAACATCAAACATGCAAATAATTGGAGTCCCAGAGGAAGAGGAGAGAGATAATGCAACAGAGGAAACCTATCAAGGGACAGTAGTTAAGAACTTCCCCAAATTGGTGAAAAACACTAACTCGTAGATACAAAATCCTCAGCAAACCCTAAGCAGGATTAATGCAAAGAAAAATAAACCTAGGAACATCATAGTAAAACTGATGAAAACAAAAGATAATTAACAGATCTTAAAAGCATCAGAGAAAAAAGTAAAGTGATCTAGGTATAGCATGATATATAATAGTGATGTGAATGACATCCAGCTTCTCACCAGAAAAAGTGGAGGCCAGAAGACAAGGGAACGACCAAAAAATACCCACGGTATATAAACAAACAAACAAACTAGAATTCTATACCTGGTAAAAATATTATTCAAAATTGAAAGTGAAATAAAGATAGTCACTGACCAAAACTGAAAGGATTCCTCTCCAGCAAACCCATCCTATGAGAAATGCTAATAGAAATTTCCCAGATGGAACTCCAGATCTGAAGGAAAAGGTGAAGATTACCAGAAAGGGTAAATATTATATCACACATTGATGGTTTAAACCAAAAATAATAACCATTTGTAAGAGGTATATATATGTATGTGTATATATATATATATATTATAAAGTAATAAAGAAGAATAAAGTTGGAGAGCTTACACTCCTTAAATTCAAGAATTATTATAAAGCAAGGCAGTGAGGGTCTTCCCTGGTGGCACAGTGGTTAAGAATCCACCTGCCAATGCAGAGGACATGGGCTCAAGCCCTGGTCCGGGAAGATCCCACATGCCGTGGAGCAACTAAGCCCGTGCGCCACAACTACTGAGCCTGCGCTCTAGAGCCCGCAAGCCACAACTACTGAGCCCACGTGCCACAACTACTGAAGCCTGCACGCCTAGAGCCCATGCTCTGCAACAAATGAAGCCCGCGCACCACAGCAAAGAGTAGCCGCTGCTTGCCGCAACTAGAGAAAACCCATGCGCAGCAACAAAGACCCAACGCAGCCAAAAAATAATTAATTAATTAATTAAAAAGCAAGACAGTGAAACACTGGCATAAAGATAGGAAAACAGATCAGTAGAACAGAATAGAAAGTGAAGCATAGATCCATACCTGTATGGCCAATTAATTGTTAACCAATGTAGAAAGGAACATTTTTTTTTAACAACCATAGGTGGAACAACTAGACATCTCCATGGAAAAAAATGAAAAGTAACCCCCTACCTGATTCCATACTCAGAAAAAAAAATGTATGGTATAGAGCAAACCTAAGTATAAAACTAAGAACCACACAAATTCTAGAAAACTTGGAGAATATCTTCACAATTTTGGGTGAGGTAACAAACTCCCTCACCACCTCCGACAGCCATCCCCAGGCCTGGCACATAAGGTGTGTTCAACACAGACTTGTGAAGGGAGGGAGGGAGGCCCGGGGGGGGGCGGTGGCTGGGCAACAGCAGCGCGTGGAGGTTCGGGGTGACCCACTAACGCACTGTGGACGCTCTGCAGGCCCATGGGCGGCTCTTACTCTTTCACGGTCCAGTCACACCTCAGCATCTTGGTCCCTGCGCCCTATCCCCACCTCCACCTCAGCATCCAGTCTCAGGTCCTTGTAAGGCAGGGTAAGCCATGTCTTCACTGCACGCCGTCATCAAGGTATCAGATGCGGGGCTTCCCTGGTGGCGCAGTGGTTGATAGTCCGCCTGCCGATGCAGGGGCCACGGGTTCGTGCCCCGGTCCGGGAAGATCCCACATGCCGTGGAGCGGCTGGGCCCGTGAGCCATGGCCGCTGAGCCTGCACGTCCGGAGCCTGTGCTCCGCAACGGGAGAGGCCACAACAGTAAGAGGCCCACGTACCGCAAAAAAAAAAAAGGTATCAGATGCCTCTTGTGATTCTAACAGCTCACCAGACCCTTCTCCTAGTACTATGGCAGGCACCTCTGTGCATCCCGCTCGACCCTCCGTGGTCCCACGTGATTAGACCAGGGAAGCCACCTGACTTGCTTTGCTGGGCCAAGCACACAGGGAGCAAGCAGGGGCTCCACACTCAGATTTCCCGGGAGCACCTCTTACCCCTCCCCACGCTGGCTGTATGACCTGACCGTGGACAAGATATTATACTTCTCTGTACCTCCACCTGCTTTTCTGTAAAAAGAGGAGAGGTTTCTTAGGAGGTCAAAGTGACACAAGCAATGTACTTAGAACAGTGATAGGCACATAATAAGCACCCAGAATGATAGCGGTTATCCGCTCCCAGGAATTTAAAACTGGGAGCCAGATCGGAGAGCTTTCTCTGGGCTGGCCGGAACTAAGTGATGTGTGTTTGGGTGCGGGAAGCAGCATCCTCTACCATGTGGATTCTTAGCGGGATCTACTGGGGAGGGGAGTTTGGGAACCTTTATGAGGCCTTAGAATTGAACAATTGTCTTTTCCTTTGATGTCCGGAGGTTTTTACACCTGAGTCAATGAAGATCCTGGTGAGTCGGCCGTAAACCTTTCTTCTAAGTGGAAAAAGGGCAGTAGTGAAAGGTTGGGAACGGGGACCCTCCACCTCAAGGCCCTTCTCAAGCAGACCAGCTTTAGGAAAGAGGAAACATGGGATTGAGGATCTGGGAAAATGTGTCCATTCAAACTTTCACCAGAGAAAGATGCTCTGCAGAGAAAACAGGTGTGGATGCTCCTTTGCAGCCCTTATACCATGGATCGGACGTCTTACCGGGCCCCTTCCCATGCATTCACCTATGGGACATTGCACCTTCTCACATGGAAGTGTCCAGCTGTAGGTTTTGTTTTGCTTTACTTGTATTTTTGGTTTTCTAAGGGATTTTGCTATTCCCATTAATAAATGTCTTTGTAATTACAGTGCTTTCTTGTTTTTATTTTTATTTAATAGATTTATTTATTTTTGGCTGCATTGGGTCTTTGTCGCTGCACGCGGGCTTTCTCTAGTTGCGGTGAGCGGGGGGCTACTCTTCGTTGCGGTGCACGGGCTTCTCATCGCGGTGGCTTCTCTTGTTGCGGAGCATGGGCTGTAAGCGCGTGGGCTTCAGTAGTTGTGGCACACTGGCTCAGTTGTGGCTTGCGGGCTCTAGAGCGCAGGCTCAGTAGTTGTGACGCACGGGCTTAGTTGCTCCACGGCATGTGGTATCTTCCCCGAGCAGGGATCGAACCCATGTCCACTGCCTTGGCAGGCGGATTCTTAACCACTGCGCCACAAGGGAAGTCCCCTTTCTTGTTTCTAAAGCCAAATTTTATTTTAAGAAGAATAATGTTTGCTAACACAGGTCTTCTGTCCGTCCGTGGTAGACAGTAATTACAGGTTAAAATGCAGGGAAGGATAATAGGGGGGTAAGCTGTCCTCTCTCTACTTGTGGCCACCTTCTGCCGTCTGTACTGTCACCCAGGCTCAGATGCAGCACCCCTCCCAACAATGTGAAATCCTCTTCAGATGCTGGCATTCCAATAACTTCTACTTCTCCTTTCCCTCCTCTTGTGTGACACAGTCCTTTTCCTTTGTATGCTGTTGATGAAAAGTCCTGGTGTCTTATAGGTTAAGTTTCTTCTTGCTGATAGATTTCACAGCATTTTTCAACTGGCTGATGGGACACACTGAGGCTCTGATGTGTGCTCAGGGTAAAACAGATCCATTTTAACACCACCCAGTTTTTTCTTTCTCCACCTTGACAGATAAGGAACTTGAACTTCTGGAGTGGTAACTAACTTTCCCGGGGTCCCACAGCAAGGGAGGCAAATGGACACTCATATCCAGGCCTTTTGTACCAAGTTGCAGGCTCCTTGCGCTATGCGGCTGCCACTGCCCCACTGCATAGCTGAAAAGATGCTATTTGGTATATTAAAATATGAACTCCTTGAATTTGAACTCTGGGTCACCTTTAGAAACTCAACCATGTCAAAGCCCTAGTAGAAGGTCCCTGGGGTCCGGACTGTGTGACTCTGTCTCCCCGCAGCCCCCAGCGTGGAGCAGGGCCACGTCCCCCGGCAGTGCTCCCGGGAACACCTCCTCAATAAGCTCGAGTCTCAGTGGACCCAGGCTCCTCTTCGTCTACAGGTCAGTCATTGCTCATTAGCGCTCTGTAAGGCCTGGGAAGGGACGGGGGCTGGGGAATGTCCTTGGAATATAGTCCCAGCCTTCAGAGAGCAGTCAGGGTGATGGAGGAGACAGACAAGCTTCCTGGGAAACACCTGCACTATAGGATCCCGGGAGCGCAGTGTGTACCATCCACCCCTCACCTCCTTCCCTAAGGCCCCTCACCCTTCTCCAGGAGACCTTACGCCTGGGGCCAGACCACTGAGGCCAGTTTACTTCCCAGTCCTACTTGAGCAGTGTTTTTTTTTAAAAAAATATTCTTCCAATACTTTTATATCAAGAAATCTTCTGATCTGGGGTATTTCTACATGAGTTGCAATAAAACCTAGTAGGAATAAAACCCAGAAAAAGTTTAAGTGGCAAATAGTTTACAAGAAGCACGTCCCACTTGGAAAGCAGGCACACACACAGTAAAAATACAGCCCTTTACACTTACATTCTAAGTTTACACTCTTTTAGAAAGCAGAGGTTCAGAATATCACGCTTGAACCAGTAGGATTAAAGTAAGGATCCCGCCACTAGATGGAGAAATTGCCCCAGTCTAGCACAAGCGCGGCTCTGACTCACTGCTGGGAAATCTTACCTGCAGGAAAGATATTTACAAGTGCCATATTGTTTAAATGACTGTGGCAACTACACCTTACATTTATAAACTGTAACATTTTGTCAATTCATTTTACGTATTTTTGCTTGAATGGGGTAGACATCCCATATTAATCTTTATGGCATCTGTATGTTCTACATTCTGCCATTACCATATTCATGATTCAGGGCTATTTAACTCTCTCCAAAATCTTTTAACACTGTTTGCATTTTGTGGCAATTAGCATTGAGTAAATAAATGTATGCAAATTTCACTTCCAGTCCTGCAACTGATCAGGTAAAATATTAAAGTCTGGAACAGATTGAAACGCTTCTCCAGGACAGTCTTAACCATCAGCTATAACGAACAGCAAAATCTCATTCCGAAAGAGGAGAAGTCTGAATAATAACTAGACCAACCAAATTTTGCACATTGCCTTTATTTTGCAGAAAATGCTTTCTGCTGATTGTCTTTGGCTACATTATCAGAAGAAAAGTATAAACAGTTGTAGGTTTAACAGTACAAGAGATTAGCTACATATGCGTAAAATAAACACATTCTAGTCGGCAGAGCTGGACACTGCCCTTTTAACTACAATCTGCCCTCCTCAACTATGATTTCATTCTGTCTTTCACAGCTCAGCTCCAACTGTGACCCCTGCCACAAAGGGGACCTGAAGGCTACTTGAAAGCAACAAGGAAGAGAATTAAAAGCGTGCTTTGTATCTCACTAGAGTAGGACCAGTGGAGTTTACATACTCATGTGCCAGAGTCACCTACGTGCTGTACAAGAAACAAAGTTCCTGCACGCTAGCAAGTCCGTTTTACTGTGAATCACGGCGAGTTAGGCCAACTGCATTGCTTGCACACTTGACTTCACCTGCAGCACACAAGGACCCAGGACGGCACTGGCACTGCCACCACCGAGGATGAGCAAAGGTGGTGTCAGCGGGGCTCTCGTACGGAACGTGTATTCTCCTCTTATTTAAAGTGAGGTTAACAGGCTTTATTCCCTTCCCCGCCCCATGAGCCTACCAATCAAATCAAGACTTGCTGCCACGAGAAAGTCATTGCGTCGTTAAGACACAGGCTCCGGCTCACATGGACGGAGGTGACACGGGCGTCCATGAGGCCAGGAGGCGGGCTTGGGCCGAGGCATCGTACTGGCTGTCGGCAATATCTGTGGCCGAGGAGGCCCCTTCATACAGTGGGGATCCCGAGGAGGAGGGAGCCGAGACTGGATGGGCGAGAGAGGCAGAGTGGGCAGGGGAGCCTCGAAAGAACTGGGCTCCCAGCCCGTTGGATATCCCTGCCGTCTGGGCACCGGGGGTGACGGTGCCGTTGCTCACGGACCACAGGCTGGGGTACTGACTGAAATGGAAAAGTGGAAGAACAGACAAGTGAGAGACCTGGGAAGGGGCTCCAGATCCGCTGCGGGAGGGGAAAACAAACCCCCCAAATCCCACTCCTGATAAGTGGGTTATATGGCAGCTTTCTTTCAAACGGGCCACTTCCTCTGTGTTATTAAACCACACTCTGACGTGCATAGAAGATATTGTCTCATGTGTTAGCAATGAACAAAATCATTAGGACAAAATCAATAGTTAAAAAGGCTGCTGACGTAGACATAACTCCTGGCAGAGCAAAATACTCCAGCTTTGCGCTCATGTTCAGAATCCAAAATTCTCAGATATACTGAATCAGATGTTTCAGAGGATGTGTTTAAGTATCTGCTAACTAGCATGCCGCCCACCCTGCAGTGATTCCCTTCGAGGGAGACGACACGCTTCTCAAACACCGAGTGGTGGAGGGTGAGCATCCAGTGGCTGCTGTATGGGCAGCACGTCTCCGCACGCGTTAGTTAGCCTGACCCACAGCAGAAAGTGCACCAGCAGTGAGACCCGGAAGCAAACCCCAATTAATTAGCTTTATCACGTTAGCCTTGTTCTGCGACCGCCTCTGAGGCTCTGTTTCCCCATCTCTGAAAGAAGGAATTGGAAATGGGTATTAAACCCCCGGGTCTGGGAACACAGGCTTGAATAGCATCACAGTAGGCTACAATTTTGTTTCAGGAAAATGTCTCTCTCTTATAGTAGAATCCTTTCATAAATTAATAATGAGACGGTACACTGTCGTGGGCTGTACAGTTTACCAAGCCATGTCCTGCGCTTCAGATGCATTTGAACGTGCAAAAAGGCCTGAGTTAAGTGAGGTAGGTTACCATCCCCATTTTACAGATGCAGAGAAACAAGGCTCCAAGATACACTGACGTCCTCTAACATCCTCGGGGAGGGGGGGGCCCTTTGTAACCTACAGATCATCCAATTTACATCAGTTTTCTAGGTGCCTTCAGAGCCCCGGAAGAGCCTGCTGATTATGTATTGCTTGCTTTATTTTTAACAGTAGACAATTAGATTCTTATTTTAAAGGAATTGTTTCCTAAAAATAAAGAATTAAGATCTTAGGCAAATAGCGATATTCTACACACAGAAACTGCGTTGCTTTTGAGGTCAAGATGCCTTGTCTACAGACTCAGTCTGCTGTAAGCCAACTTGTCCAATCATTTAATATCTTTGAGTCCATTTCCTCATTAGAAAATGTGGACTGACCTCTAGCTTTGTTATTTTAGTTCTCTATTGTAACAATCCTATGAAGAAATGCAGTACATTTACCGACCGGCTTGATTTCTTTCAGCCAGGCTCCCTCTATATGATTTTCAAGTTAAGAAAATAGTCATCATTCTTTACAAGTTACCCAGCGTACACGTTAAGAACATTGATTCTATATCCACAGAAATCCAACAAAGTTATTTCCTTAATTTAAATTCGCCTGTCAAAAAAGGTTCTGGAAACATTTCTGCAAAATTCACCTACTGACCCCAATAACCCTGTAAAGACAGGCTGAGGCTGGGGTTATTTAGTGCCCTTTTCTTGAAGAAACAAGGCTCAAGAGACTTGTCCATCACAAGAACTAGTGAATAGCAAAGCCAGGATAGGGTTCCTGGTTCCCTTGCATCACAGCCCAGCTCCCATCCAACCTGAGGGAGCAACTGGTCTTCCCAAAGAACAGGCTGAAGCAGGCACTCACAGCAGTCATGTAACCTGGGGTCCCCGGACACACCTGGCTGAATGGTCAAGTTATAAACAAAAACCCAACACCCGTAAGAGAAGGGCAGAATAGAGGCCAGTGACTGAGATGGCATGACGTCATAGGCACTCAAGAGTTCCCAGGACAGTTTGCATCATTGCCCAGACATACATTACCTAGAGCCCGTAGGAGGCCCAGTATTCGGAGTCATGGGAAGCATGCTGGTGTGGGCAGGCATTCCAAGGCTGGACCAATTGTCGTGGGACGGGAGCATGGACAAACATGCAGGTGAATTGTCAGAATAGGCTACGGGACATAAGAAAGTGTCATTACTGATGGGATCTTCCAAGAGTGACAAAACGCATTGAAATACTTCCAACAGCTGGAGCTACCCGACATTGAAAACAAAATGTGTGCGATGTTAAGTAGAGAAAACAGTCCACTAGCCTCTGCTAAATTGGTCATCAAAGGCTAATCCTTATTGTCAAATGTATATATTTGAATATATTCCAGTACCCAGGCTTTTTCTTTATCATTAGATCACTAGCTGCCCTGTAGAAATGGAATCCTACTATCACATGACTGAGGATTACTTATCTTTAAACATAAAATCAATGTAATTTTAACCTGCCTTTTCCCCAAAAGATTATTTCTTAAGAATTAAAAGGGCTTTAGAAACCAGGCAAAATTTAAAATATGATCTTCTAGCCTCTGGTTGGACAACTATTTCCTTCCCAAATAAGCTCCTTTCATTTCAAATAAGCTTTAATTGCTTCATTGTTTTATGGTGTTCATTCGCTTTTTCCCTCCTTTTGGAGCCAGACAAAATGAAGTCTGGGCATCCATGGTGTTAGAGAGAATTAGGTCCAGGGATCTTCATGGTCTGGCCCGCTGATCACAAGACTCAAGCCTGCACCAGGGTCGCCTAGGGGCTTGTTAAACCACAAAGTGCTGGGCCCACCTCTAGAGCTTCCGATTCTGTAAATCTGGGGGCTTTTCAGATGATACTGGGGCTGCTGACCCGGGTACCATACTTGGAGAAACACACGTGTGTCAGTCAAGCCAGTAACTCGAGTGCCTGGCTGGCCCGACATCATCACTTTCAAAGGGTTCATAAAATATCCAAACCTGGGCGCCTAGACATGGGCCCACAGTCCTGGAATAAGAACGCTGGAGCAATAACGGTCACATTCAGCCCCAAAGGCCCCCTGGACTGGATGTCTCTGTGGTCGAGCCAGCAGTAACATGGACATGAAAAGAAGGTCCCTCCTGAGCCGATCAAGAGCCTGCTCTCTGGAGCCCTGCAGACTGCCTTTCCCTTTCCAGAGGTCTTCCGGCCACCCCCAAAGCCCCAGCCTCCTTCCGCTCAGGACTTACTTGGAGAATTGTTCCGATGCGCATAAGGGCTGGGGTAGGGGGCTGGGCGGTGGTTCCTCAGGGCCGGGTACCTTTCACAGCCGTGCGTGGAGGGAAGAGAGAGGGGGCCTCCAAACTGAGGGTGAGGGGTGGCAGGTGGACACAGGGCGCTGGTTCCAGGAATCAACCACCCCCCTGCTGTGAGAGAAGAATGCTGAGTGCCTGACTTTTGCATCACTTCCACCATTTAAAGGACAGGAGGGGAAGCCCCCAGAGGTCCAGAGGTGAGGGCTCCGAACTCTCACTGCCAAGGACCGGGTTCACCCTGGTCAAGGAACTAAGATCCCACAGGTTGAGCAGCATGGCCCCCCAAAAAACCCAAAACACACAAACAAACAAAAACTACCAAAAGACAGGAGGGCAGAGGCCAGGAAGTGGTGGATCTTTTGCTCAGGATTCGTGAACACCGAGGACCCAGCGGAGTCTTCAGGTACCACAGGCTGGCCAAGGTTTCTAAACCCACAGGACAGCCGAAACCCTGGGAGACTGACCCCGACCTCAGCCAAGCCTGAGGCCTCCTGAACACCCTCAGAATCCTCCCAGCCTCTTACGGGATGTTCCGTTCCCGCAGGCAGGTGAGCTTTCAGGGCCTAACTGCTGAGCTTGAATATAACGTAAAAAAGAGACAGAATTCAGATTCAGAGCCAGGCGCATTCAGGACACCTAGGGCGAGCGCCCCTCGTCCCACCCCACACCATCACACGGAGGGGCTACTGTCCTGGCTGCAGGGGCACCCATGTTCTGCTCACCTTTCTTCTGCTTTAGGCCCACACTCTCCCCGCCTTACACATCAATCAGAAAATTGTTCCAACATTGCCCTGCCCTCCTTTAAAACTCCAATTTCTTCTCCATTTCCTTTTTAACTTTAAAAAAGAAATCAGAAAAACAACCACTAGGAGGACGACAACTCTGGCTCCAATTCCCAAACTACAAACAATTCTTCAGACAACATTGAAATGAGGGGAAGGTCCAGATGTGGCCACAAAGTTTGGGCTCCATCACTTGCCAAAGCAGTTGTTCATATTCTGCTCTATGACACGGCAGCCCATGAGCCACTTAGGAGAGCTGTGTGTTAAATTAGTCCGTAAGATGACAAGAAGGAGGGAAGGAAGAAGGAAGGGAGGGAGGGAGGAAGAAAGAAAAAGAAATAGAAAAAGAAAGAAACACACACAGTTTGAGGAGGGTGCCATGCTGGTTCGTCCAGACTCCTGAAGTGAGCAGCAAACACTAACTTTCCTCTCTCGGGGTCCCCTCCCTGCGTGGAGAGGAGGCCTAGACACAGCCCCTCCTCCTAACAGACTCTGCTGCAGACCTGCATCACTTCGCTGGCTCACGGAACTCCTAAAGGAAGCTAGACTTAAAGCAGACTTTCCCATCCTACGCTCCACTGTTTCCAGCATGAGCTGATGGGCCATTCCCAGCACCAAAGCAGGCTAAGGGGAAACCCACACGTGATCATAAGCATCGTTCCAAACATGGTCCTCCAGTTTTCAGTCATTAACAAAAAGAGAAACCATCTCAAAGTGGATATGAGCCGGGCTCTCCTCTTGTCCAACACAGCAGGGTGTAAACACCCATCCAGGCCATGGTTGGAGCTGCCTCGAAGCACAGCAAAAGAACCCCAGTAAATTCTCCCCAGGCTTCTCTGTCAGGAGTCCTGTGGGCTGGGGGAGCATCCTCAAGCCCCACATGGAGCAGAGGCTGAGGGCCAGTACATTGAGGACCAGCAGCAACACCATCAACACACAGGGCCAGGTGCCTTGCACAGCAAAGGGCAATGTGCTCCCCAAGCGCACCCAGAAGCTCTGTCTGCTCCATCCCCAGCTCCCAGCTCCCAGCAGGCTAGCCCCTGAAACAAGGTACATCTGGCCAGAGCGCAACAAACCGTACATGGGGAGTGCCCAGATTGCTGGCTGTCTCCAGGTTCTTCCATCATGTCCTTGTGATCGCTTCTGCCAAAGAAGTGCAGCGAATTGTCAAGGAGGACATTCAGAACATAGTATTTGCAGCAATAGTTCATGTTTCTGCACACTTCTTTGCTCAAAGGGTATAGTTAGAATTCTCTCACCTTTCCTTTGCATCAAGGAAAGCTTTTGCAAATGGATTGTATTTAATTTTAAGAGCTGTGATCTGAAAAACAAGAAGTTGCGTTTACTAGTATGTTGCTCATTCGCCAGAGGATTTAATTTGGCACCAAGAAATCAGGAACTACCAGCACCCCCTTTAAATATTCAAATATAAACAGATTTATTTCCAGGTACATTTTTCTATTTGGATCTGAAGTAGCCGAGTAATCACCATATTTTATAAAGAAGAGCACAATTATGAAAAGCTTTTAAATGCTGATTTTCCGAGTGGAATTCACAATAAGTTTAACCTACTGCTGACAATATTCTGTGTGCATCAACCAAACAAACAAGGCACAAAACATAACCCGGGTCTGCTTAGGAATAGTGACTGCTAGTTCTAGTTGGCAGTCAACACCGACAACTTGACCAGCTAATCACAAACCGCCTGTACTTTGGGGGCAGACTTAGATAGGGATTTACAGGCACTAAACTGTATTCTGTATCTAGTTGACTCTTCACACCACAGATTTGGAAGGATGCCCCCAACCCTTTTAGGAAGATTCCCAGAGTAAGGAGAGGCCCCCCCTTTCTCTGAAGTCCTGTTCTTAAATTCTTACAGTCCTTTACCCTAAATGTTTTATTCATCTTTTCATTTTGAGCCTTTAGTGGATGCTTCGAGTTTTGGACACTTTTATGGAAAACTAAAGGGGAAAGTGCTTGAATGAGTACTTATTTTAAAACGTTTCTCCCGCTGTCCCAATTTTACAGTTACGGTAAATTCCTTGACAAGGCATTCATTATCAGTCTAAAAGTACAAGAATCACACAGGCTCTTGGCATTCGCGGCACTCTCCAGACCGAGGGCTGCCGGTGCCCCTCTCACCTCTTCATTCTGATAAGCGGTCACCGCTATGAACTGGGTCTCCGGGAAGCAGTGGCTGGTGATCATGCGCTGCGGACCCCCAACTCTCACGATGTGGACTCGAGGCTCATACTTATGTAAGGAGTTCAACATGATCTGAGAGACATAAACACGGGAATGGTGATCATCAAAGTCCTACCGTTAAGACAACAAAACATCCATTTGTCCTGCTGAGGAGGGGAAAAATACAGCCAAGATGCAGAAAATCCTGCAGCTCACAGGAAAATGTCTTTCCTGTTGAAGTTGGTAGGTTTCCCATCAGGTGCTGCTCTCACGACTAGTTTGGAAAAGGAATGTGGGATGCTTCACACCATTAAAGGCAATGAATGCCCATCACGAAATGCTTTGACCTGGTAGAGTAAAGTTCTAAGGCTTCCAGGGCAGCTGCAGACAGCTTTAAATGCCTGAGCGAGATCGCAGCTTACGGGAACACCGGGTCTCCCAGTAACAATCCCCAAGTAAAGATGTTCTGTAGAAAAGAACAGATTTACAAGTTTGTTCACACTCCACGCAGTAAATATGTGGACATATTCAGCGCTACAGCGACCATTTACTATCAAGACTGATATTTTCTCTACCCTTAGGAAAGTTGAGGGCTAGGATGCAAAAGTTCCCCCAAACTTGAGATCTGCCCGAGTGTTCCCAGGGGAGGCTTTGCGCCCTCTCCCCGCTCTCCAGCCCTCGGTGTTACCGTCGTCAGTTTACTATCAACAACACTGCAGGCTGAACTGAGGAAGGCAGATGTCACCTCCGTGCACACAGCGCCTTTCCAAGGCTCCCCGAGGACAAGGTGCAGAGTCTCGGGGCCCCTCCTCGCGTCGTCCGCCACCCCGTCCCCGCACCCCATCACACCTACCTGGCCCCCTCCATTGAGCTTGTTGGTGAGCTTGACTTTGCTGAAGGAGACCGGCGCCTTCATCCAGTGCGCCCCGAAGTTGGGCGAGTCGGGATGAATGTACACGCAGCTGGGCGCCTGGGGCTCAGGCTTGCCCCCTGGCACCCACTCCCCGTTCACGTACTTCCAGCGGTGGTTGTCGGCCGCCACAAAGTCCAGCAGGAAGGAGTACATGGCGTTGGGGTCCAGGCCAGACACGTTCACCTTCAGCACCGGGAACATCCTCCTGGAAAGGAAGGAGCGCAGCTGGAGGACCCCGGATCTGACCCGTTAGAACGAAGAAGGCAGGGGCATCTGCATTTGGAGCAAAAAGGAGCCCCCTTGGGAACTTACAAAGGGGACGCCCGAGCTCCCCCCTTCCCAGGACTCTCCTAGATCCACAGGCGCCCTCCTCACTACGCCCTGGCCTCCAAAGGCAGGGCGGGAAAGGAGCTGGCAGAGGGTTGCAGCACCCGGGCCCAGCCCTCGGGGCAAGCGTGGGCGAGGCGCGGCTCGGGGGAGTCCCCCGGGAGTCCCTCGTGCCCAGAAGTGAGGATTACGCGAAGTCCCAGAGGGACAATTAGGAGCCACAAGGGTCTGTTCCCCAGTCTGAGCGGAAATGAGCAAAAAGACAGGGAGAAAGTGTTGGAAGGTAAGGAACCCTGCAGCCCGGCTGCCCGGCCCGCCCGAGTGCGTGGCACACGCCGGCTTGGTGCGCGCCTACCTGCCGTTCTTGGTCACGATCATCTCGTTGGTGAGCTCCTTGAAGCGCAGCCACAGCTCGCTCTCCTCCAGGCCCACGCGCAGCTCGCGTTCCGTGGGGTCGCCCTTCTCGCTGCCCGCCTGCAACTCGCTCTCCACGGCGCTCAGCAGGTGGTCCACCCGGTACTGCAGGCTCTTCCCCGCGCCCTCGGTGCCCGGGGAGCTCATCCTCCCGCCCGCCCCTCCCCACCGCCCCCCGAAGCCCCGACTTGCTACCCGAGAGCCACCTTCGCCCCAGTAGGCGGCCGCTCTTCCAGGAAGAGGGGCCGCTCGGGCCAAGACCTGCGACGGCACCCGGGTGCCAGCACAGACCCGGGAGGAGGGCGAGGACAGAGATCCGGGGGGGAGGGGCGGGGGAAAGGGGTGGGGGGAAGGTTATTCCACTTGAACTCCCGCAAGGAGCTACTGGAGGAGGTCTCAGGGAGAGAAAATCGCCCCTCGGCATAAATAGAGCCTCGAGAGCCGCCGAGGGGGCGCGGCGGATTGGGCCGCGCGCCCTTTGAAGTTCCAGGGCCGCTGCCCATTGGCCGCGAGCGGCCATATCAGACTCAGCCTGGCGCGCCGCGGAGGCGGGGGGGCCGACAATGGGCTCCCGCGCCTACCTTCTGTAAATCCGGAGCCAGGCCCCGCGAGCCCCGGCCCAGCGCCTACACCTCCGCCCTCCTCCAAATGTTTGCACCTCCATCAAAGCGGCCGGGCTGGCCCCGAAGGCCGGGAGGGTATGGGGGACGGACGGGGTGGGGATGGACGGACAGGGCTCCCGAGCTCGCCCCGGCACGCACCTCGCCGAGGAGTTGCCCGGCTGCCCGCGAAGCTCCCCAACTCTCGCGCGCGGGGCCCTCCTCTCTCTCTCTCTCTCTCTCTCTCTCTCTCTCTCTCTCTCTCTCTCTCTCGAAGCGCACCCGGGACCCCGCAGGTGTGCCAGCCTGGAGTCGGTGTCCGTCCCTCGCCAGCGACCATCGCGCACAACGCCGCTTAAGGGCGCGCCCTGTGCCTAGCCCGGGTCGGGCTGGTCTCCGCTCTTCCGAAGGCTCAGCCCGCCACCGAACCCGGTCCCGTCCCGACACGTCCCTCGGCCCGCGGCGCTTCAGGTGACTCCGCTAACACCCACGACCATGGATCAGCCCATCCGGCGTCCCCTGTTCTCCGCAGCCCTCGCCTGTCTGGAAAGGGAGGGCCCACGTCGGAGTCTGCCCACGGGCGCATCCAGCGCCCCGAGAGGGAGATAGGCCGAAATCAACCAAGCGACCCCTTTGGGGATGTTTCCTCGCTCCCCCCTTATCCAAGCAGGACTTTGAGGACGAGGTCTGTGCGTGCACTGAGTGTAACCCGAGAGGTGGCTCCACTTCTGTGGGTTTTGGTCTCTGCTTTCGCGGAAGGTGGGAGTGGGAGGGGGCGGGCCAGGCGTTCCTGGCGAGCCTGGTTCCAGGGGCGTCTCCCCACCCGGCCGGCCGCAGCGCCCGGCCGTGCGGGGCTCGAGTGGTTTATCACCTTTCGGGGAGAACCTCCGCGAGGAGAGCGAAGGAAAGATGACAAAGAGCAGGAAGTAGTTCAGTAGGGTCTCTTCAGACAATAACATTCCCCCTAAAACGGGGGCCCCGGAAGGGGGACGGCAGCAGATGCTCGGCGTCGGGACGCGGTCTGCGCGCCTCGGTAAAGAGGGCGCGTGGCCCCGCCTCGGTTCCCCGCGTCTGCTCGGCGCTCACCCCACCTCACGCCCTCTGGGAAAAGCCACGCATCGGCGGAGCACCCATTCCGAACAACCCTGCGCCTTAGCAAGGGGGCTGGCTCTGCGGGGAGGTCGTGGACTCTGCGCCCCGCGATAACCCTGCCCTGCCCCGCGCGGGGCCGGGCTCGCTCCGGGGTCGAGAATGCCGGGGGACCGAGGGAGGGACCGCGCGCCCGCAGCCCCCTGGGGAGGGGTGAGCGCGCTCCCCCGGCTACCTTTCCGCCCCTCTCCAGATGGGGCCTGCGGAGTCGCGAGGCCCGGCGCACCCCCACCACTGTCGCATTTCTCAGTTTCTTTTGTTGTCTAGGATGCACGGAAATGCCCAGGGAGCTGACCCGAGGGGGAAAGTTTCCTTCTGGAAAGAGGCAGCAAAAGGACCTCATTTGCTCCCGGCACCCGGACCCTGCTGAGTCGCCTTCCACCCGGCTCTTCGGGCCATAGGCTTTGGGAGGCTTTCCGGAGAAATTAAAGATGTCTAAAGGTCATCTGTGCGGTTGAGACCTCCCGAGCCTGCGCACTTAGAATAAAGGGGGGTGGGTGTGAGGTGGAGGAGGAAGAAGCGTGGGTACCAGGCAGTTGGGGGTCTCTGAAACCCCAGCCCGGGAGCAAGGACACTCCTTGTCCCCTGAGGCGGGAGCTTTCTTGGCGCTGATGCTTCGGGGTCGATTTTCCCAAAGTCTGGAAGCGCGGGTACCAGGTCGCTCCAGTAACTGTGGTTCCGATTTCAATTCGGCTCCACGAACGGGAGGGGGCACGGACAAATAAGAATAAAGCCCCGGCAGAAAAGAATGTTAGCTCTCAAACGTGAGCAGCGACATTTCTTCCCTCCAGAAGGAAGGTCCAGGTTTCCAGAGAGGCGCGCGGAAGCTCAGCGCGCAGCTGGGCGAGACGCCGGGGCTTAGGGGCTGCGCCGTAGCTGCGGAGGTCTCCGGACTGTCGCCGCCTAGTATTTTTCCTTTCTTCTCTGTGCCTGATTTTCTGGATCTTTGTTCCTTGGTTCTCAGGATAAGCGTCTCCACTCTCCGGGTCCTTTCAATGAAGGCTGCCGTGCATGACAGTTTACAGCCAAAAACTTCCTCCCGCCCAGCTATAAAGAATTCCCAGTTAATAACAAGGTGCTTCCTTGGGGGAGGAGGGGCCAGGGCTCCCCAGATGTTTCTTTCCCAAGGTCTTTCTCCCGTTGGGAAGTCTAGCCAGCCGGTCCAGAAAAATAAGTGAAGGCCTTACGGCTGGGCCTTAGGCTCCACCAATAACTTAGGAAACATTTTACAAAAAAGCACATAAAAACACACACACCCCTCATTTCCCAGAGAGGCGGTTTTCCCCAGACCCACCCCCCTCTCAAGCAACAAAACCATTTGTCTTGTGGGAGCGGGTATCAATGGTGCCATAACAGGCTCAAGGGCAGTCAGGGCAGGGACAGCGTTGTGGGACCCCCGCCATGCCCTCCAGTTTCCTTCTTTTATTTTTTCTTCTTCCTTAAAAAATAAATTGATTTTTGATTAGATAGTTTGTGCTCACTGTAGAATATACTGTACACATGATGGATGTACATATCTGTATATACATGATGTGTGTGTGCTCGTGTGTGCGTGCGCGCACGTATGAAAATGCAAACCTCAAGTGCTAATCACTGCATGTGTGGGTGTGTTTTCCTCAACTTTTTTTTTTCATTCTGTTCTTCAGGTGAGCCCTTCGTCCATACTGGTGAAGCAGACTTAACAAAAGCATTTGCGTCCTAAATTTAAGACAACATATAAAGGGCGCTTGATAGCAAATCTTTTCTGTCACTAGTGATTTTTCTGTCTATCCCACTGAAAGACACCCGATGAATTTTGTTACGGTTTTTAAAGTTGCACAATATAATTTAGACTCCTTAGCGTTGAAAGTTTTCAAAGGCCATTGGGTTGTCTGGGGCATCTCTGGTTTGTGGAAGAGAGCAAAGACTTGTTTCTCAAAGTCTTTCTCAGTAGTGTCTCAGCCCTGGCCCTGGCTGACCCATCACTGCAGCCCCAGGAAGAGGGCAGTCGGGGTATCATTTTGAGCTTCCAGACCTCTCTCCGGAAGTGCACGGGAGGGTGTGGCCTTGGCAGGTGTGGAGTTGGATTATTAGCCCAAGGAAGTGCTTCAAGACCAAATCCGTCCTGGCTATACTTTCTCAGCCACAAAGCTTTGTCACACATGACAGTGTATGGTTTCCTGATGGGCGTTCACACACTAAAAACAAACAAACAAGCCTGGTGAGGCTGAACGCCTGGGATTGTGACTTTTCTCCATGAAACTCCAGCGCAGAGGCAACTCCGTTCTGGAATCCCAGGCAGCAGAAGAGAAATCTGTAGGTGGCTGGACTATGGTCCCTTCTGTGGCGGGTTGCTTGTTCTCCTGGGTTCTTGAGTCTCTCAGGCCTCATAGCTCATAGCTTGTCTTCAGGGTGGAATGTCTTTCTCCCGGTTTTTCCAGGAAGGCCGGGAAAGCCCCTTCAGCCATCTCTTTAGCTCTGGCCTGTGTTGTGGTAACAATTTCAGTCCTTCTGCTTCCACCTTATCTGTGCTTCCAAATCCGGTTTCCTGCCTGTTCTCAGCTTCTCCACTGCTTCATCCCTTGGCCTTTTCTGCCTCTATTAAGTGGCTTTGCGAGATGTTTTTCCCACACCACTCTATCAATTCGCTTTTCTCTGTCACTTGTGGTTTTTACTGCCTCCAGGGAAGAGCTTCTTTCTCTGCTGTTGCCTCGGTTTTCTGACAGTCCCGATCCCCCAAGTCCCTCGCCTCTGCCTTGCATCACAGTCTCCTCGGTCCTTGAGGCTCTGTTTCTTTGAAGCCATGGTTTCGTGTCTCACCGAAAAGGCCAAACAGTTTCCTGAATTCATCTTCTGGTTCCTGCCATTTACTATTTCCAGAGGCTGCTTCTCCTCTGAGTTTTAGGAATAAGCCCACTGCCCCTCACCCTTAACCCTCGGCTCCCTGCTCTTTTCTTTCCCCACCTACTCCCCCTCCCTTGGGGTGGGGTCCCCAGCCTGCCGCACTGTGAGGCAGGCGAGGTGCAGGGTCTCTTACTTGAACCAGCACTTGGCGCCTGCTGTTCAGTGCCTGGATTGGCAAAATTGGGATGCTGCCAGCACGTGCTTTTATTTATTTATTTATTTATTTTTTTTTGCGGTACGCGGGCCTCTCACCGTTGTGGCCTCTCCCGTTGCGCAGCACAGGCTCCGGACGCGCAGGCTCAGCGGCCATGGCTCACGGGCCCAGCCGCTCCGTGGCACGTGGGATCTTGCCGGACCGGGGCGTGAACCTATGTCCGCTGCATCGGCAGGCGGACTCTCAACCGCTGCGCCACCAGGGAAGCCCTAGCATGTGCACTTAAGGAGGAACAGGAGCTCAAGCCCCCCCTGGAGAACTGCTAGGGGAGGGGGAAGGGTAAGCTGTGACAAAGCGAAAGAGGGGCATGGACATATATACACTACCAAACGTAAGGTAGATAGCTAGTGGGAAGCAGCCGCAGAGCACAGGGAGATCAGCTCGGTGCTTTGTGGCCGCCTGGAGGGGTGGGATGGGGAGGGTGGGAGGGAGGGAGATGCATGAGGGAAGGGATGTGGGAACAGATGTATACGTATGACTGATTCACTTTGTTATAAAGCAGAAACTAATTAAAAAAAAAAAAACACGGGCAAAACATTAACCCTTAACATTCACGAAAATGCAAGAGCCACAGAACCCAGAGCGGCCTTTCTTGAGTCACTACTCACTGACTTGAGTCGCCCATCGTCCTGAAGACAGTAAAGCAAGGGTCCCCTGTGGAGTTGTGTACAAAATGAGACCCAAGAATGAAAAGAAATTAGCTCTTCCAAGGGAAGCACTGAGGGTGACGCAGTAGGAACGTCATTTCGGGTATAAAGTTACCAAGAAATCCTGCCTGGGAACTCTATCCAATCCTTTAATCGGTGACCTTATAAAATGGCATTTTCCCTTTCTCTATACCTTATTTTAGAAAATCCTCCTTTGGCGCTGAATTAAATCTGAAGTCCCAAACCAATTCTCTTATGGGAAAGAATGCTGGACACAAACGGATTTGGGAGTGACTGGTATACAGTACTTATGCTGGACCAGCTCTGAGGTTCCCAGTGTAACTATTCAGCAGGAAAGGCCAACATTATGTCCCAAATGAGGCCAGGTTGTGATTGTTGCTGTGAGAGGGGTTGGTACGGCAAGCTCTGAGCCCAAAGATTCAGGAGCCTGACCCTTCCTAGAGGAAGCAACAGGGAAAGGGCAGGGTTCCAGGCCCAGGAGTGGGAGGGAGACTGCTCTTTCTATGGAAAAAAACAGTATGCAGTGTGGCCAGGTGTTGAATTGGAGCACAGGCAGAGACCTGAGGGCGGCTGCATGCAGTGGGGTTTTAGTGCCTTAATTCTGGGGCAAAGCTGAGGACAACTAAGAGAGACTGGATTTTTAATGACAGTGGAGACTACAAAGACCCAATCACCTATTTAATAAGAACAAAAGGGACGTTAAGACAGGAGGGCCAAGTCTGGCGGGAAAGCTCACAGTGAGGCCGGTGTGCTAGGTGCCCGAGTGGTTTGGGGAAGAGGACACCGGAGGGCAGAGGTCAGCAGGCAGGTATGGGGGTGGGGCACTGGGCAGGCTTTTGAGACGGTGGGATTCTGGGATCTTCATGGACTAGATAGGAAGAACTCTAGAAAGGTCTGCACTGTACCCTAGAAACTCTGGGGGCACTTTTAGAGAATTCTTGTAGAAATTTCCATAAATACCATAGACAAACACGAAAACAAGGGAGAATGAGAGATATTGTAAGGATATTTGGGGAAGGCATCTCTGGGGGAGGGGGAAAGAGGGGAAGACAGATGGAGCCCTGAGCAGAAATCTGCAAGAGCGTTTGGAGGGCAGGCGGCTGCAGCTGGGGTGAGAACAGAGAGCTGGAGGGTGACCATGGGGGGCGCCCCGAGGGAGAGCTGGGGGCTGGGACAACAAGAAGGAAAAGCTAAGATGCATCCTCCCTGCATATCAAGTACCAGACTGATAGTAAAAATCGGGACAAAGGGGAGGGCTTAGCATGTCTGTGAGAAAAGGGCCCCCGTCAATGGTTCCCACCACGGGGAACTTGCCGGCTGAAAAGAAGCCGCTGAGGAGGAAAACCCATTTGGAAATTAAGGTTAGCACGTTCTACAACCTCAGCTCACACAGCTTCCAGGGTCCGACGTGTCCCCGCCCGAGGACACAGGCAGGAGGAAGTAACATTCACCGCGGTCTATTATACACGAGGATTCCTGCATATGTTATCAGCCAGACATCAGCTCTGCAAGGCCGTGAGAGCTCTTCTTTTATATTCAGAAAGCTAAGGCTCCAGAGAGAGGGGAAAATGGAGAGCCGCTGGATTTCTGATTTGTCTTACTTTAAACTCATCTTGTTTCCTCCAAACTAGGGTAAATATATGGCAAGTGGAAACAAATGTATTTATCTCTCTCCTACCCACCGCAATCAAAAATCTATTTATAAATGGAATGTGGCGTGTGTGTGTGTGTGTGTGTGTGTGTGTGTTGTTTGGGGAGGGGAACTGGTTGGCTTAAATACTTTGAAAAATCTGAAAAAAAAGTTTTGTAATACGAAAGATGACAATATAATAGAAACTGGAGGAGGAAAAAATCTCATCCTTAAACAATTCACAATCCAGTCGGAGATGCTGGTAATTAGAGAGAAAAGCAAAGGCCAAATAGTGCTTAAGCCTGAATACATCATCCTAATTGTGCTTCCAAAGCACCCTATGCAAGTCAGGATTATTATCCTCCTTCTCTTAAAAATTTTCATAATAAAATAAAATGTAGATCAGAGAGGTAAAGAAGTCTCCCCAGGGTCACAGAGTTCATGTGGAATTGTAACTCCAAGTTATACTAGTGGACTACAGTGATTCCAGCACAGAAGTAGGAAGACTCAAATTGTGTTCTTGGCCTTTGCCTGATTCATTATTTGTCAACTTGTATAACTTTCAAAGATCATCATTAACCTCAGAGGCTGACTTTTAAAAAAAGACCATTCTACTATTGTAGCTACTTCCTTTGGGGGCTAGAGGAATTGATGAGGTTAAAGGCACTGAGAGAGAGAGGGACTTCCCCGCTGGTCCAGTGGTTAAGACTTCATGTCTCGAATGCAGGGGGCCAGGGTTCAATCCCTGGTCAGGGAACTAAGATCCCACATGCCGCGCAGCCAAATAAATAAAGGCACTGAAAGAAAAACCTGGAACGTTGTGGGAACTTGCACAGTGTTATCTGCTGAGGTTTGAATACAGCTATAAATTTATACATCTTGTGATGCCTGTGAGTAAGAGTTCCCATAGATGAGCTGTAAGCCTAGAAAGGGAATTTCTGGGTAAGGTCCACCTTCGGTATTTATAGAATTTGCTGACTTGTTTTCCAAAAGATGTTGCATCAGTTTTATACGCCACCTGCAGTGAGTAAGGTTCCTCTTTCTTCGCATCCAGGCCAACACTTGATATTGTCAAATTTTACAGTTTTTCCAATCTGAAGGGTATAAAAAAGGATGTCATGGTTTCAAATGGCATTTCCCAGATTACTAAGGATTTTTGAGCATCCTATTGAATCTTTTTCTTTTCTTTTAATTGAACTATAGGTGATCTACAATGTTGAGTTAGTTTCTGGTATAGAGCAAAGTGATTCATTTATACATATATATAACTTTTCCATATTCTTTTCCATTATGGTTTATTATAGGATATTGAACATAGTTCCCTGTGCTATAGAGTAAGTCCTTGTTGTTTATCTGTTTTATATATAGTAGTTTGTATTTGTTAATCCCAAACTCCTAATTTATCCCTCCCCCACCCCCTTTCCCCTTTGGTAACCATAAGTTTGTTTTCTTTGTCTGTCTGTCTGTTTCCGTTTTGTAAATAAGTTCATTTGTGTCATATTTTAGATAGCATATAAGTGATATCATATGGAATATGTCCATTGAATTTTTTTAAATTCAATTACAGGAGGTTTTTTGTAATGCTAATACTAATCATTTGGCTATTTTATAAATAGTAAAACATTCTCTCCCTTAATGACTAGGCTTTCATGTCCTTGATGATATCCTTTTGCCAACAGGAATTCTCAATTTTAATATGGTCAAAGGTATCACACTTTTCCTTTCCACTTTATGGTTTTTGTGCCTTTGTTTAAGAGAGCCATTCCAACTCCCAAGATAGTCTCTCATATTTGCAAAGCTGTATAACTCTGCCTTTTTATGTTGAGGACTTTAAACCACTCAGAAATGACTTCTGTGCATAAGATGAAATAGAGATCCCCTTTCAATGTGGAAAATCACTTGTCTAAGCACCGCTTATTAAATCATCCATTGTTTCACTAAAGCAGCAATAAGTCTGCCATAAATTGTTTCTGTTCTGCATCTGATTCTGGGCCCTCAGATTCTGGGCTCCCTATTCTAATTCATTGATGGATGGTTTTATCTATGCTAGTGCCAATGAAGCACTATTTAAATTGTTCTATGGCTTTAAGTTAGGGCCTGACATGTAGGACAAACCCCAGCCCTTACTATTTTCTGTTTCCAGTGTGTCTTGTCTGTTACAACTGGCTGCTCTTCTACATAAACGTAAGAATTAGCTTGTCAAATTCCATGAAAAATTATTGAAATTGCATCAAATCTAAAGATCAGATTGGGGAGAACTGACACCTTTGAAATATATAGTATTTCTCTCCATGAGCATGACCCTCCTTTTATTTAGGTTTTTTTTTTTTGCGGTACGCGGGCCTCTCACTGTTGTGGCCTCTCCCTCTGCGGAGCACAGGCTCCGGACACGCAGGCTCAGCGGCCATGGCTCACGGACCCAGCCGCTCTGCATCATGTGAGATCCTCCCGGACCGGGACACGAACCCGTGTCCCCTGCATCGGCAGGCGGACTCTCAGCCACTGCGCCACCAGGGAAGCCCTTATTTAGGTCTTTTTAAATGTCTCTCAGTAATGTTTTATAATTTTTTTCATAAAGGGTTTACACATTTTTTCCCCAAATTTAATCTTAGATAATTAATTTTTACTGCTATTGTAAATGGAATATTTTACAAATTATTTTATAAAATCAACGTTTTAAATAATATTCATGTAAACACTTTTATCTTATTACAAAATCTCATATAACACCTCATTATAATACAAACACTTAGTAATCCCCACCCAGATCAAGAAAGAGCCCATTCGCAGCACCCCAGAGGGTTCACTTCCCAATCACAAGCCCCAACCTCCCCTTTAAAGTTAAACATTTTCTGGAAAATTATAATAATTACTTTTTTGCTTTTCTCTGTTGGTGTTTTTCTATTAAAAAATACAGTTTTATATCTTTTATGAACTTTATGGCTTTTCTTTTTCTTTCTTTCTTATTATACTGGTCAAACTTCCAGTCCAAGCTTGAAGAGAAATAGGAATAAATAGGCATCTTTCTATCGTTCCCAAATTCAGAAGGAACAGTTTCAACATTTCACCATTAAGTACATTATTTATTTACAATTTTTTTAAAAAAATACTAACAGATTAAAGAATTTCCCTCTTACTTATAATTTGGTATCATTTTCATTATGAGCAGAAATTACTGAAGTAAACAATATATTACTGGGCTCAATTTGTTAATATTTTGTTTAAAATATTTGCAACTACATTCTTGAGTGAGATTAGCCTGTTTTTTTCCTTCTAGGTTATGCAGGTATCACAAAAAGAAATGGAGGATGCGCCCTCTTTTTCCATTTTCTGGGGAGTTTACTTAAAAAAGATGACATTATTTTTCCCCTAAATATTTGGATGAAATTCACTAGTGAAACCATATGGGCCTAGAATTTTCTTATTTTCTTTGTGGGAGGGTTTTCAAATTATGGATTCAATTTATTTAATAACTGTAGGACTATTTGGATTTTTCTATTTCTTCTTACTAAAATAATTTGTCCACTGTTGCTATCGAGATGTCGTCTGTATTTCTAATTGTTATTTCTTTGTGAGCGATCTGTCCTTTCTCTCTGGCTTCCTTAAAGAACTTCACTTTACATTTGGTGTTTTTTGTTGTTTTTTTTTTATCTATTGCTCTTGTGGTTCTTTGGACTCCTTAAATCTGAGGATTGGTGTCTTTCATCAATTCTGGAATTTTTAGAATTTTTTCTTCAGATATTGCTTCTTCCCCATCCTCTTGATTACTTCCACCAGAACTGTGATGAAACGTATGTTGAACTTTCTTACTCTGGCCTGTATGAACCTTAACCCTCTGTTTTATGTTCTACCGCCATTTTGTTTCTCTGTGCTGTATATTGGGTAATTTCTGTTGATCTACATAATTCACTAATTCTATCTTCATATATATGTCTAATCTACTCTTTAACCCACTTGTTAAATATTTTTATTATTTTTTCCACTCTAAATATTCTATTTCTTCCTTTTTCAAAACTAATTTGATTCATTTTCATAGTCTCCTACTCTTTACTCATAATTTAAAATTTGTTTGTAAAAGTTATTTAACCGTATCAATCATACTTATTATACTTTCCACATAACTTCCATTATCTTGATATTTTTGTGAATCTAATTCTGCTGATTCTTATTTCTACTGGTTCTTATTCATGGTTCTGGGTTTCTCCAGGAAAATGTCACATTTATAATAACTATATTATTATTTACTTGATGGTGCCATCATTGCTTTTCATAACTTTGAATTAAAGAAAAAGAAATCTGCCATTTAATTATTTCATTGGGAGTTTCAACATTTCTTCATCCTTTGCATCTAGGTAGGATACTACAGTCTCATTCTCAATCTGCATACTTAGTCCAATATTGACTTGCTGTCTTAGCCTCCTACAATCAAAAAAGGGAAAAAACTACATGTATAAACTCTGAAGGCAAAGTGCCTTGGAGATGTGCCACCCCCACTGTAATTCTTGGCTATTTGCTCTTATTCACCAAGGAATTGGGAAACAATTCATGCCCCTTCACTTTCCCCCTGCCATTATCCTGGGTTTTCCATCTCTTCAGGCTGCTGACCCATCTAATTCAGCATCCCTGAAATCTCAGTGACCTTCACCCCCACTCCGCCAAGGGCAGGAGCTCACACTCTTGCCCTTAGGCATTGTCCAGAGCTGCACAGACTCAAATCTTAAGCTCAGTGTCCTGCTCCAACCACAGTCTCTCAACCTCTAGCATCTCCTGCTTTCAATCCCTCTCTAACTTGTTCTTTGATCTTCTGGGGAACTACATCCTCTAAGTCTCTGGGCAGAGAAAAGACAGGAGCCAACCACAACATGGTGTATCTGAATTGCTTGTTCCAGGGTCAAGGGTACTATGGTCATCCCCGGAGGAGCAGGCTCACCTCTCATGTGTTCTGGGAGGTTAATCCTAAAGGAAAGAGACAGAGCCTTCTCTTTTACTAACAATGAATCTTCTGAAAAAGAAATCAATCCCATTTACAATAACATCAAAAATAATTAAGTACTTAGGAATAAATTTAACCAAGAAGATGAAAGATATCTACTCTGAAAACTATAAGACGTTAATGAAAGAAAACTTAGAAGACACAAATAAATGCAAAGATATCCCATGTTCGTGGACTGAAAGAATTAATATTGTTAAAATGTTAATATTACCAAAGGTCATCTATAGATTCAACACAATCCCTATCAAGATTCCAATGGCATTTTTTGTGGAAGTAGAAAAAAATCTTGTAAAATTTATACAGAAACAAAAAAGACCCAAAATAGCCAAAGAAATTCTGAGAAAGAAGAACAAAGAAGGAGGCATAAAACTTAACTGGTTTCAAGCTATACTGTAAAGCTATAGTGATGAAAACAGTATGGTACTGACATTAAAAACAGATAAACAGACCAATGGAACAGAACCAAGAATCCAGAAATAAACCCAAGCATATACAGACAACTAATATTTGACAACGAAGCCAAGAATACTCAATGGAAAAACAGTCTCTTCAATAAATGGTGCTGGGAAAAATTGGATATTCACATTTAAAGAGTAAAACTTGATATCTCTCTTACATCACTCACAAATATCAAATTGAAATGGATTAAAGACTTACATGTAAGACCTGAAACCATGAAACTCCTAGAAAAAAACGTAGAAAAAAATCTTAACATAGATGCACCTCGAAGGCATGATGCTAAGTGAAGTAAGTCCGATAGAGAGACAGATACTGTGTGATCTCACTTATATGTGGAACCAGAGGCAAGACTTCGGGAAAGGGAGAATTAGAAGAAATTGATCAAAAGTTACAAACTCCCAGTTATAAGATAAATAAGCACTAGGAATGTAATGTATAACATGATGACTATAGCTAACACTGCTGTGTGTGGTATATAAGAAAGTTGTAGTGATGCTTAGGAAAACTGTTAAGAGAGTAGATCTTAAGAGTTCTCATAACAAGAGAATTTTTTTCTTTTCTTTTTATTGTATTTATATCAGATGATGAATGTTAACTAAACCTATTGTGGTAAACATTTAACAGTATATGTAAATCAAACTATCATTCTGTACACCTTAAACCTATACAGTGATGCATGTCAATTATTTCTCAATAAAACTGGAAAAGAAATTTTATTTAAATCATTTTTTCTATACATAAACTCTTTAAATGGTGGCAGTACCAATATTAACAATGGTTACTATACCAATGTATAATTTTTTCTGCAAATAAAAGGTTTTATACACTTCGTTGGATAAAACTTCATGACATTTAACTTTTTTGGATGACAGACCTCCTTAAAAACTTAATTTAAAACACACACACACTATGAATCCTGTCTCCAAGAAAATCATATGTACATAATCATATACAACATATTTTAAGGGGTTTACACCCCCAAAGTTTCTGAATTTTATGTTAAGCACCCTGGTCTACTCTAAGTTTGACAATAGATTCACCAATTCAGTGGTTCTCTCAAGACTGTTTTACCTGTAAATTTTCTCATTGTGTATCTACCACCCTTACCAATATTCCTACTTTCTTTCCTGATCATGTAAATTCACAAGGCTCTTATATCTCAACTTGGAATTTTTGACCACTGGGGAAATTATGGAAATGTTCTCCAAAATTTGGGGGGAAAAGCATAAAAAATTTGGATTAGCATTTCATACTCAACAATCCTGCTTGGGAAGATGATTTGAAAACCACAGGTACTGGCTAAATAAATAAAACAGCATCTGTTTCTAGAAAGACAAATTAATCAATCTTCACCAAAATCAATTATCAGAGAAATAAAATCAAATAGTTACTAATAAGGGTGTGTATGTGTACATGTGTATGTGTGTCTGTGTGTGTAGGAAAAAAATAATCTCTACCGCAACTTGCATGAAAATCCAAACAAACTAATGACTGATGAATCCAAATCTGCTGTTTTTGTGTTGACTTGAAGTTAATATCTGTGAAACACCTATAAATGGATAGAATTTGAAGGCTTCCCCAGGAGACAGAGCCTAGACGACAACTGGCATCAGATGACCCTGTCCTGTCTTCAGTGATGGGTCTGCACCTGCGTGCCCAGAAGCAAGGCATCCATGACATTTTCGGAGGGCAGAGGCAGGCTCGGCCTGGACTGGAGGGGAACTTCCCCAGCAGCCGGCTGGCTTTCTCAGGCGCCCCCAGAATGCTGGCTTTCCTGACCTCTCTGCAAGGCCTCGGCCTCTGACTGATAGGGGCTCTTTACAGTGCAAGCTCCCTTAATTAAAACATGAACTCTGTTCATTTCACACCATCTGATAAGGACCCCCAAACGACAAGGGGAGTTGACCAGAGAGCAAAGTAGTAAGAGACTGAATCCCAGGGTCTTGTCTCGAAGGCTTTCCCGTACCTGCCACGTCAAATGGGACTAACGTCGATCTGGACTCACAGATGCGATCGGCCACCATCAGCGACCAGGCTGCAACTGGGCTTCTTCTAGTCGGAGGCTGGCTCACCCATGGGGCCCCAGCGGGCAGCCCAAGCCTCCCCTTCTGGTTATTTATGAGGTTGTTGGGAAAGGTTGTACCTGGCATGGAGGACGTGCACCATCGCACACTAGAAACATCACCACCACCACCTGAATCGATGCAACCCATCTTGTACAACGTACTGGACAGTCAAAGAGCTTGTACCATGAGCCGGGCGTTATGTAAGCACCTTAACTACCTTGCTGAGTTCATCCTCACAGCAACCCTGGAGTAGGTATCCTTGTACCCACCGCACGAAACCAGGACACGAAGGCCGGGCCACACTAAGGTCACATGGGTAGAAAGGGTCAGACAGGAGCTGAACCAGGCGTGTCCTGCCAGCCTGTGACGCCATCCTGCCTCCTAGCGAGAAGGGGGTGTGTGGGCATTACACAGAATTTATAGATGGAAAACTGAGCTAGAAGGAGCTCATTTACTCATTCATTTAGGAAAAATTAATTGACTTCCTCTGTGGGCCAGTTACTGTTCCAGAAGCAGGAGACCCTGCAGGGACCAAGACAGCCCTTGCCACCTCGCTGGGTTGCCAACATGGGGGGGTGGAGTGGGGGAGGGAGAAAGGAGGGGAGCAGACGGACAAGCCAGCGTCCGTCGCTCCACGGTGATGAGAGGAGGAAAGCACCAGATGGGAGGGGTGAGGGCCATGGGAGGGCAGTGCGTGTCCCCTGCTGCCCTGCGGCATCCCAGAAGGATTCCTGGAGGAAGTGGTATTTGGGTTGAGGTCGAAAGGAGGAGCCACACAGGGACGTCCCCGGTGGTGCAGTGGTTAGGACTCCAGGCTTTCACTGCTGTGGGCCCGGGCTTGATCCCTGGTGGGGGAACTAAGATCCTGCATGCCGTGTGGCACAGCCAAAATTAAAAATTAAAAAAAATGACATAAAGGAGGAGCCACATTAAACCAGAATCTCTCAGTTCCCTTCTCCTCTCTCTAGCAAATTCTTCTCAAAAACAGCAGGATTTTTTTGTTCTTTTTTTTGTTTTTTTCAAATATTTCTCATTTCTGGTGTTTTTCTAGACTACTCACATGCCACTCAGGGCCGCTTGGTGTCTTCTTGTTTTCTGATTGGAATCTTTTTTCCCACTGGCTGGGCTGTGGAAAGCCCAGGAATTTGAGGGGAGGCCGTGCTTTGGGCTGGTGACCAGCCGGATGGGAGCCCTCTGGCCACCTCCCTGGGGGCCGCACCCCACGCTGCCTGTGTGCCCTGGGGAACACGGGACCCAGCTTTCGGAAGCAAACGTGATTTCTGTGGTTATTGTTTTCATTACATCCAAAATGTGAGAAACAATTTTTAAAACAGAATTTGGTAAAGTTGGACTAACAACGATCACTAAAATGTGTATTTATTTATTCATATTTCAAATTTTCATTATATACTACTTGATATTTTAGAAGATATTAGTACCTTATTGCTAAGAAATACCATTCAAGTCAGGGTTCATCTCGTCTGTGATCGCCTACCGAGGGGCAGCTTTGCTGGGCCGTGCAAGTCCACGGAGAAAAGTGGTAGGAAAATCAGACCACAGAAAGGCGGGCACTGCTTTGGTTTCATTTTGTTTGTAGATTAGACTCAAGATTCGATTTTTATGTCTCTAAGACCAAAACTAATGTCTCTATCCTCTGGTCACCACGAGACCCAGAATGAAAACACAGTTCAGTACACATGGATGTGCCTTCATCCTTAGTTATAAACGGTGGCCACCGCTTCCAGGCAGCCCTCCTGGATGTGTCAGGACTTTCACCACACAGTCTGCTGACACGCAGCCAGGAGGATACTGTGCTGTGGCCGCCCCTTCCCACGCCCCCCACCCCAGATCTAAGACAGAGCCTCACTGTGCAGCTTCCAGACCAAGACAACACTGACCACACTGCCAGCTCTGCCCTCTGGGTCCACATCTGCAAACTGGCCGCTCCTCTCCAGCAGTCTGCTCAGGGTAGCACCAAACAGAGAAAAGCAAACACAGAAGCAAGCTGTCAGGCTCGGCACGCCTTGAACACACAGTGCTGTTATTAGGATGCCTCAGTATTTGTCCTCGCTGGAAGCCGCCGGCTCATACTCGTCCCGAAAGAGGCAACAGCAAAGACGGGGGGAAGAAAGCATTCCCCGACCCCATGCAGTGCACCTTCACGTGTGGACAGAGTTATATGGATTCTGTGTGACGCACATTGAAGCCACCCATATTATTATAGCCCAAGAAACTGCGTTTTCCTTTTATTCCTCTAGAGCATTAGTAATAACACCTGGCACAAACTGGGTCTAAACCCGGGAAGTCCAGGGCTGAAGGAGAGTGCATGGCTGGAGGGGTGCCTCCCGGAAGGGTGTGAGGACTCAGTCCCCCCGCCTGTCCCCCCACCTGGGCGGGCTGCTCACTGCTGTGGACACAAGAGCACTCACGAGCCCCTGAGCCTGCTTTCTGGTCTGCAACACCAGTGACTCAGAGAGGGACAAAGGGACACACGTGCAGGAGGTGCTTGCCCGGTGCCTGTAACACCATCGGCCTCACTAGCTGCCGCCTCCGTCTCAATGCTAATAACAGATGCAATATTTGTCACCAGGCTGTGCCTTCCCTCCCTTGCCTGCATCCTGGGCGGATTGGGAAGATGGGGACAGAGGCCAGGGGGCCGCGGTCTCATGGGGAAGTCCCCTCAGGAGGCCGGGACCCAAGGGTTACCCTTGGGGCCACAGTTTCGGACCCCACAGGGACGGTGACAAGGACATGTCCCTCCGCAGTGGCAGCCGCAGGCCCCATGCGCTCTCACCTGGTGCTCACAGCGGCTCTAGAGAACACGGTGTAATGGTTGCCGTCACCGGTTGATTTGTGAGGACACAGACTCTAGAGCTGGTGAGACAAGTGCCCAGGGTCACAGCTCCCAGTGGTGGCCCTAGCCTAGGCCCCGGGGCTTCATCCTCCCTTTCTGCGTTGCTTCTCCTGGTGAGGCCAGAACGGCTGAAGCAAAGTACAGGGCGACCGCCTGCCCCGCGGGCGAGCTCTGGCGGGGTGGGCGCACAGCAAGGCTTGGGGGCGCCAGCAGCGGGGGGCAAGTCGGGCTCTCTCGGCACGGGCGCCCCTCACGCCGGGATGAGACAGATGCCTGAACGCCCTGCCTGCCGTCTGTCTCCGTACACACGGTACAGCAAACACCGAGGCAGAAACAAACACAGCCTTTTATCCCTCCTGGGGAACAGCTGTTTGACAAATTGCTTTCCTCGGGAAAGTACTCAGGCTTGTAGGAGGACACACAATAATTAGAAGATATGGTACCTGCCTTTGAGGCGCTTACAGAGCTCAAACAGCTAAAGAATGTAAGTGGAAGAAGGGCAACTTCAGCCCCAGCTTAGGAGGAGCAAATGAGTGAAGGGAATGCATCCTGGAAGGCTTCCTGGAAAGGGTGATGGATTTGTGGGCAAGCAGGGGAGGTAAAGGCAATGAGTCAACCCAGTCTCACAGGAGGGGCTTCGCCTGTCATCCAAAGGCAAGTGGAGCAGTAAAGGAAGCCAGCAAATGTTTTAGCTAGAAGAGGCGACAAAACGTGCTTTGGTTTGCACGATGCCCTCTGAAGGCCCACTGCGATGCCGGGAGCAGTTTCTCCTAGTTGCTGAGCTAGGTCTTGGGTAGAGGAGGGGAGAAGCATCTTCCTGCATCTCTGAACATGCAGAGCAGAGCTGGGCAGCTTCGGAATCGCTGCTGTGTTGGTTCCCCCCAGCTGGAGCCAAGGCCGGGGGTCCTGGGCCCCTCCCTTGGGCTGGGGCCTCAGGCTCACAAGACCTCTGGTGTTTTACAAGCACCTTTGCTGGTTGCTCAGTGGGGATATGGTCAAGCCTGTCATCCTCGCAGCCCAGGAGCTGCAGGCCCCGAAGTGCTGCCAGGAGCTTCCTACAAGGCTGGTGGCCTTTGCTGCAGTATCTGGGTGCAGAAGTAAGCAATCCTGCTAACCTTGGCTCTGAGTTTGGCTGCAAACTCATCAACTTTGCAAAGACCTTTTTTTCCCCAGATGGGTTGTCCTTAGTCATCTGCGCTTCTAAGAATCTGAAATCTTCACATTTCCATGTACACAATATGGGAAAATGTGAGCAAAATAAAGGAACAATGCGGCCTATGAAGGTTTTTGAAAACCTGGTCTTGCATCTTTTTAAATTTGAAATTTTGCAGTTTTTATTCATTAGAAAAGTAAACAGGATGTCTCCTAAGTGCACAGATTAAATATTACAAAGTGCTCCCAGGAGCTGGGGCCTTGGCTTCTAAGAGAGTGTTGGTGTCCCCCTGGTGCCCGCCATGGAGCCCCCCGCTTCCCTCCTTGCGTGCAGGAAATGGATCAGCGGACTGAAGAGGACACCTTGACCATCCGTGATTCAATCATGTCTTGCTGCGTTTCTGTAATTATTGCAGTTGGTTTAATTCAAACAAAGAGAATATTCTGAAGACGTTCAGCCAAATTCTGATGGACAGGACAGCCGGCCAAGGGAGGCTCTGATGTCCCTGGGCTGAGCTGTCACTTGAGGGAGGGCCAGGAGCTGCGTTTGCATTTCCGAGGCCAGACCACACTTTACCCATATATTGCCATTTCCCCAACTGTTTGCCCTGATTAAAGGAGGGTAGAAAATTACTTACGCCCCTAAATTGCAACAACAAAGGCTGGGTTTCTCTTTTCAATCAAAACAGCACGGCTGCCTGATTCAAATGCTAATAGCGGGGGCCTGAATTGGCCACTAAAAGAGGGAGACACTTTTCTCTGCAAATGACCAGAAAGTCACTCCATTGCCCAGGAATCTGCAGGGTCCTTCCAGCTGGACGTCTGTGAAATTGCTTCATGGGAAACCTCCCGGAGGTGGTCTCGGGCTGCAGCCTGCTTAGGGTGCAGCCTCTGGGGAAGAGGAGAGCACCTTCGATTGGAGCAAAGCTCTGACCCACGGGGCGGGGTCTCTGCGGAAACGCCCCTTCTCCCTGTTGCACATCCAGGAAGAGTGAACACCTCCGGAGCAGCTTTGGAATTCTCTGTTGGAAAAGGCGGCAGTCTGAGGGTTGGCTGCCATCATCCTAATGCATGCTGATTCCGACCTTGCTCCCATTGGCTTTAAGGAGGAAAGGAGGTGTCTCCTCAGCTGCTGCAGCCGCATCCCCCCCAGGCCCTCCCACCAGGCAGCCCAGGGCTCTGCTTGCTTGCTTGCGGTGGGCGGGGGGGGGGGGAGCTGGAGACGGCAGGGCTTCGGCTGATGATCCAAGTTCCAGTCCTGCCGCTTGCTCGGCCGTGACCAGGCTCTGCCCTGTGTGCCCCTTGCTCGCTGCGTCCTCAGGAGTGCGGTCTTAGGGCAGAGGGGGACCAGCGCCTACCTCCCCACTCAGGTGAGGAGCCGTGCACACACACGCATGGGGACCCGGGCCAGACTGACTGCAGCTCCACGCTAGCCCGGCCCTGACCAGGTCGGCTAGCGCTCCCGCCCGAGTGCCCTTCCACGTCACAGCCCCTCCTGCGACACCAGACGCCGCGCCACGTGTGGGCGCCTGCGCTGTGGGACTCGGGGCCCCGGCAGGCGAGGCATCGGGGGGATGACACAGAGGTTTTGAAAACTTCTCGTTCTCTACGCCTCGCTGCCATTATCACAGTATATGTCTTTTCAACGTTTGCTTCTGTGTTCACCTTACCCACCAATCACGCAGTCGTGCACATGTAGACTTTGCACCCACCCCGTGCCCAGCTGGGGCGCCTTGCTCGCCGAGGGCGACACCCTCGAGCCCCTGGTGCATTGGCTGGACTCGGCTCTATTCTGGAATCTTGCGTGTTTGGTGGGGGTAACGCTGATTTTAGATCTGTATGAGTTAGGAGGCTTTAACAATTTGCAGTCCCAAGGGAACTGTTACATGATCCTCCAAGATAGCCATCCCTTTCTCTCCTCCCTACCCTCCCCCACTACAGTCCCGGCAACCTCAAAGGACAGGGGTTACTTTTGTTTACTTTTCAGATTTACACTATGCTGGTTACTTTCTTATGGATTATTTATGATGCTTCTTTTACTGGGAAATAGTACTGAAACCATATTGTGGAGTGACAGTTCTTTCATATACCTGTGAAAACACCATGAATACGACTGTGCAAAAGGTATTCGGAATAGGCATTCATGCGTGTGTTAGAAAGAGACTTACCTCCTGGAGAACTCCATGTTAGCAAGGGAAGTAGAATACATCTGATGTAAGTGACCAAGATATCTTTTACTTTGAGAATCCTTCTCATCTGATTTACAGATAGTCTTGTTCTGAAAGAAATGTTTTATTTTTATTTTTTATGTTCATGTCTTACCTCCAAGGCTAGACTTTAAGACTGTGTAAATGGGCACTTATCCCTCTTTATATTTCTAATGCACAGATTCATGTATTACACACAGTCAGTGTGCACTACATTGTTGTGATAGGGAAGGACCTTTGTCTTCTATTACAAGTTAATCACTAAGGGATGTTGCCAATAAGCTTAAATTATACATAATGGCCCATCTTTGGGAACCCTGCCTTGCAGGTCATGAGCATTAAAAGCTAAAATACCTTGTTTAGCTCACAGGAAACATTATGACCAGGCCCATCTGTGAATGACTGCAGGAAGGAAGAAATTAACACATTGCCTCCTGAAGTGGACCAGAACCAGGAAATATTTGACTTTACTCCCTCCCCTTTTAGTATAAAAGGAGCCTGAATTCTAACTCAGGCAAGATGGTTCTTTGGGACACGAGTCCACCACCTTCTCCATCTGCTGGATTCCTGAATAAAGCCACTATTCCTTGTCCCAACAACTCGTCTCTTGATTTATTGGCCTGTCATGCAGAGCCGTACAGCTTGGACTCGGTAACGTTGTTTCTTATGATGAGTAAACCCAGCAGTTATTCTCCATACTTTACATTTATAATGCTTTTGGATGCATGTCAAAATATTCTTGGTATGCTATGAATACTTAGACTTCTCTGCCTTGGCCTTCCAGTATAAATTAGTTGACAAGATAACACTGATGCCATTGGACAGCAAAAACATCTGACAGACAGCTAGATCCCCAGGCTAAGATTGGTACAAATGAAAAGATATTATTTAGCATAGCGTAATTAAGGGTGGTATCAAGTGCAGTATTTGAGACAATATTTTAAAAATCCAAAAATAGTGATGTAAATTACATCACTGTAAGTGTAGAAGATGAGGAGAAATTTTTTAAAAAATAGAAATAGCTGGAAAGCTAAAGTAATCCGATGTGATGGAATTTCAGGTTAGAGAAAATTCCAAAAAGATGAAAATAAACCAGGAAACAAGTAGGACCAGGAAGGCAGAAGAATGGAAGGACTAAGAGATCAATGGCATAGTGTCACATTTTCAAACCCTAAGACCTTGGTGAGGAAACTTTATGGATAACTCGGAACTCATTCTCATTCAGTGCTCCAAGGAAAGAGCTCTGTGATCATGAAACATCCTTTAATTTCATGTCTGCTGGATCGAATCAGCACCAGTGGTCACAACCAGGTACATTGATTCAGGATTTCTCAAGTTTGTCTAATCGTCACAGGAATTCACTGAGAAGCTTGATAACAATACAGATTCCTGGGTCCCAACACAGATCAACTAAATCAGAGTCTTCAGACAAAGGCCTAGAACTGCACGTTCTACCAGGGGCCCCCAGTGACCACTGTGATTCAGCACATTTGGGGGACACTCGTTCAGCCAAGGATGACTCAGGAAGAGAAACCGGAAATAAGGAAAGAGATGGGTCCATCTTTCAGACAGCCCCAGAGCATGTGCATACGACCTACCATTATAGACTTTGCTTAAAGAATCAGACTTGGGGCTTCCCTGGTGGCGCAGTGGTTGAGAGTCCGCCTGCCGATGCAGGGGACACGGGTGCGTGCCCCGGTCCGGGAAGATCCCACATGCCGCGGAGCGGCTGGGCCCGTGAGCCATGGCCGCTGAGCCTGCGTGTCTGGAGCCTGTGCTCCACAACGGGAGAGGCCACAGCAGTGAGAGGCCCGCATACCGCAAAAAAAAACAAAACAAACAAAACAAACAAACAAAAAGAATCAGATTTAAAGCTAGACTATACTAGTGATAGGACAAGATTTGTTTTACACATGAAAGGCATTAGTAAGTGTGTATGTGTTTCCAGTTTACTTGTCCCACTGGGGTGGTGGTATCTGGTCCCTAGATTTCTAGACATGTATATTCATGGCATTTTACAGTCTGAATGAGTCTCTAAGAAGATCATCTTCTCAAACTCCCTCATTTGACAGACAAGAGATGCACCTGTGTGCTTGTAAGTTTGCACATCTGTGCATATAAAACTATGTATTATAGGTGTGGGTGGGTCTTTGACCCTTTTCAGAGTTTGGGGGAATTCTGGAGGCTACACCCTTAACCTATAGCCTGTAAATGAATTAAACAGAGTCCAATGCTAGCTTTCATAATCCATGACAGTAAGCCTTTGGAAGAAAGTTTGTTCATTAAATTCCACAAGTTTCAAGAATTCACATGCACCCTAAGAAGCTCAAATATGGCTCAGGTTATCCTAACGTGACCTCAACATGCTTTTGGGAAACTGAGCCAATATATCTGGCTTTGAGGCTGAGGCTCTAGATCAGTAAAGATAGCCCCCAGTAGGAACATCTATAGGACGGGAACCTTTGCTCAGCCCTCAGCCAGGCTTTGTGGGTATTCTCATGATAAAGAAAAGCATTTGTCTGTGACCTTTCTTTTCTTCTTCTCCACTACCACCTCAGGCCTTCTCTCAGGCTGAACCAGCTGAATCCACATGGGGCCCAGTGTGGAAGGAGGCAGACGGGAGGGGGGGGAGGGGGGAAGTGTGGAGGGGTCCAGCAGAGAGTGAAGGACACACACGCACACAACTCACCTTCTCTGGGCCTCGGGGTCACTTGTCTGCAGTTTCTTGCTGTTCACACTTTTCCCTCCACTCCGTAAGCCGAGAAAGAAGGCCCTTAGAGGGAAACGTGAGATATCTTTTTACAAATATCCTTCAATGCCGCAGTTTATTAACACTGTCAGCCGAGCTGTGTCCCTCCAATTTCCACCACAATTTACAAAGTGGGAAACTTGCCTCACCATTTTGTACCAGGCCAAGGGGCAAGGTCCCCTGTAATTTAAGACTAAGATTCCGGGCCTCCCTGGTGGCGCAGTGGTTGAGAGTCCGCCTGCCGATGCAGGGGATGCGGGTTCGTGCCCCGGTCTGGGAGGATCCCATATGCCGTGGAGCGGCTGGGCCCGTGAGCCATGGCCGCTGGGCCTGCGCGTCCGGAGCCTGTGCTCCGCAGCGGGAGAGGCCACAGCAGTGAGAGGCCCGCATACCACAAAAAAAAAAAAAAAAAAAAAAAAAAAAAGACTAAGATTCCAAATGCAGCCCAGTGTGGCCAAGACCCAAATTTCAGTAATAATTTCTCATTCCCAGTTTTAAGATGTGTGCATCTTCTCTCTGGTTTGATGGTGCCAGAACCTATCTTTCTGAATTATGATGGCACTGCGTCTTAGGCAGAATGACAGCGGCTGTGTTTGGTCTCTTGTTCGCTGGTTAAGTATGAGTGCAATGTATCAGATCTATAACAGTACTGACGATTTCCTGCTTATTTGCTTTGGTTCCTCTCATTGCTGGTTCTACAAGCATTCTGAGCACCAGGTACAGGCGCTTCACGGCCATCTGCCTGGTGTCAGTGCGGAGTCACTGCCAGGCCTAGCAGGTGGCCAGGACTCTTGCTTGGTGGCCTCACTGCTGGCTGCCCACCCAACACCAGTCACCCATTTTCTTCCTTACTAAGAGTACCCTGGTATTGCTCTGGGGTACAAGGTACCCAGATGAAGAAAACTTCATAGTACACGAGACGCTCAGTGAAACTGGTTAGTTTTTTTTTTTTTTTTTTTTGCGGTACGCAGGCCTCTCACTGTTGTGGCCTCTCCCGTTGTGGAGCACAGGCTCCGGATGCGCAGGCTCAGTGGCCATGGCTCACAGGCCCAGCCGCTCCGCGGCATGTGGGATCCTCCCGGACCGGGGCACGAACCTGCGTCCCCTGCATCGGCAGGCGGACTCTCAACCACTGCGCCACCAGGGAAGCCCGAAACTGGTTAGTTTTGATCCTCTTGTGCTAACCCACTGTACCTGGGACTCAGGACCAGGTCAGCCTGTCTGGTCTTGCTCAGTCCCTTCCCTCTCACACTGGCCCAAAGTCCTGGAGCCAAATGTATGCTCTGTCTAACCTTGGGATCAGTGTATTTGCCAGAAAGCATCTAGTCTCTCCCACCCCAGTAGGCCTGTCCTTCCAGTCCTCCAGGCAAAACAGATGTAAAGGTTTTCAAATATTTTATTTCTTTATTTTAGTCTAGAATTTGTTGTGTCTCAGAGTTTATAGGCATTCTCACATATGTCTAGATATTGCAATCTAGATCTTAGGTCACTTAACGTGCTTTCCCTTTATGACCTGTATTCATTTTCTCAACACATTTTGAAATTTTGCCTGCACTGAAGGGGTCAAATCAGTCACCTCCATTTCCAGAAACTTGCTCTTGTTTACAAGTGTTTCATGGGCTTACCCACTTTAATCAGAGTACCATCCAATCCGCTGCCATATCTGTATAAGAGCTTAGTTGGATTTCGTCCAGTCTTCAGCCTCAGAGAACTTATTTGCCTATGGTTTCTGTCTCAAATGATTTCTAATTCATAACAAGCTTGTCAACTGGCTTATGAAGAGGATGCTTTCCCACAGGTTCTGCACATCTTAGACAATATCACTGGACCATCCAAGGGAATCAAAAATGCCAAATTCTGTTGAACTGTTTTCTGTGCTTGGAAACACATACTGACTATTGAGTATACTTGCAGTTAGCACTGTAGTTTTGTTTTCATTCTATCTTTACTAGTAATGCTAATATACTGAAGAAAAATAGAACTAAGGCTATTTTTATCTTGGAATCTATGATATCCTCAGGTAAAGCTGAGAGGGAATTATCTTTTTAACTCTAAGGTTTTTCTAACTGTTTATTTGGAAAAAATTTCAAACTTATACAAGGGTACAAGAATCGTACAATGAACTCCCTAAGTCCTTCAGATAGATGTATCAATTGTAAACATACTTCATTTTGTGTCACATAAACTGCATGTTTTATGTCTCCCTTTCTCTCTCTTTACATATGTTTTTATATGTATACATGTACGTACATATACATATAATTATACTATTATTATTATTAGTTCCCCATTTAAGAGAAAGTTACAGACATAATGACCATTTACTCCTAAATATTTCATCATATATTTCCCAATAAAAATGTCATTCTCTTATATAACCTCAGTAAAATGACCAAATTTAAGAACTGAATATTACTATAATGCTATTATCTAATTTACATCCTAAATTTCACCAATTGCTCCAATAAACTGGTAAAGTTATAATGTTTTAAGGACATGTAGAAATTTAGTCAACATAGACAAGCGGATGTTAACTTGCTTTTGAAAATGAATCTATTCAATATATTACAAAGATAAAAAAATCTATGTGAGAAACAGATTTTAGGGTGAGAAATAGACTCAATCAGCAAGAATTATTTAAGTATTCAAAAAACTATTGGAAGGATCACTTTGGCAATACATATACTAAAACTGAAACAATGCAGAGAAGATTAGCACGGCCCCTGCACAAGATGATACACAAATTCTTGAGATGTTCAATATTTTTTTTCAGAAGGGGAAAGAAATGGTTGAGTGTTATGGACTGAATTATGCTCCCCCCAAGTCCTTATGTTGAAGCCTTAACCCTCAATGTAATATATTTGGAGATAGAGCCTTTAAAAGTAAGGTAAGTAAGGTTACATAAGGGTGGGGCCCTAACCCAATAGGACCAGTGCTCTTTTGGGAGGAGGAAGAGACACTAGGGGTGCTCTCACACAAAGGAAGGACCATGTGAGGACCCAGGGAGAGGGAAGCCCTTTGTAAGCCAGGAAGAGATCTCTCACCAGGAACTCAACCATGCTGGCACTTTGATCTTGGACTTCCAGCCTCCAGAACTGTGAGAGATAAACTTCTGTGGTTTAAGCCACCCCATATGTGGAATTTTGCTATGGCAACTCTAGCAGTTTAATTCACTGGGTAAAAATAGAGGTAAAAATCATAGACTATCCTTCTCATGAGATTCTTAAATTAGATTTGATGGTTGAAGCAAACATTATAACACTTAACACTATCTGATGTAGTGCTCCATGTGTATAGAGGAAATACTTAAGACAATTTTATTTAAAAAGTAGAAAAGGGTTAAAGGTACCCAAGTGGGAGTAAACATTCAATACTTCACTCAAAGTGGTAAGATGTTGATATAAGGAGGCTGTGATGAGTTACTTATATATGTTGTAATATCTAGAACAACCACTAAGGAAACTATATAGAATGATATGATCAAAAACATTATAAATAAATAAAAATGCTATTCTAAAATATGCTGAGGTAATCCACAAGAAAGCAAGAAAAGAGAAACAGAGGAATGAGAAACAGAAGAAACAAAACAAAAATTGAAATGCCAGACATAAGCCCTAAGTTTCAATAATTGCTCTAAATGTAAAGGGTCTAAATACACAATTAGACAACAGAGGGTGGCAGAATGGATAGAAACACACAACCCAAATATACACTGTCTTCACAAAACTCACTTCAAATTTAAGTACAAAAGTAGTTTGAAAGTAAAAGGATGAAAAAAGATATATAATGCAAACTCAAAAAAGGAATGGCTATATTATATCAGATTAAGTAGACTTCAGAGCAAAGGAAATCACTAGGCAAAAAGAGGGACATTGCACAATGAGTAGAGAATCAATTCACCAAAAAGATATAGCAATTCTAAATATGTATGCACCAAACAATAGAACTTTAAAAACATGAAGGAAACACTGAAAGAACTTAAAGAAGAAAAAGAGAAATCCACATTTACAGTTAGGGACTTCATGACCCCTCTGTTAACAATTGATAGAACCTCTAAACAGAAAACCAGCAAGAATACAGAAGAATTGAGCAATGTCATAAAACAACATCACCCAAGAACAGCAGAATGCACATTCCTTTTAAGCACCCATGGAACATTCACCAAGACAGACCATATCCTGGATAATTTTTTTTAATTTAGCAAATTAAAAAAAAACCTGAAATCATACAGAGTTTGTTCTATGATCATAATGGAGTCATAGTAGAAATCAATGACAGATGGAGTCATGCTAGAAATTGATGACAGAAAGACAAAAGGAAAATCTTCAAACATGGAGAGTAGCCAACACTCCTAAATAATCCATGGGTCCAAGAGGTAGTCTAAAAGGAAATTTTAAAATAAATTGAACTGAATGAAAATGAAAGCACAACATATCAAAATTTGTGAGATGCAGCTAAGAGGGAAATTTATAACACTAAATGCATACATAGAAAGGAAAAATCTCAAAATGATTTTCTAAGTTCTTACCTCAGAAAACTAGGGAAAGAAAAGCAAAAGAAACCCAAAGCAAGCAGAAGGAAGGCAATAATAAAGATAATAGTGTAACTCAATAAAATTGAAAATAGGAAAACAATAGAAAAAATCAATGAAACAAAAGGTAGCTCTTTAAGAAATCTCAATAACATCTGTAAACCTCTAGCAATACTGACAAAAATAAAAAGACAAAAATCACCACATCAGGAACGAAACAGGAAATATCATCACAGGTCCTTCAGCCATCAAAATGATAGTAAGGGAATACTGTAAAATTTATACTCATAAATTTGACAACATAGAAGAAATGGATCATTTCTCAAAACCCACAAAGTACCAAAATTCAGCCAAGATGAGAAAGATAACCTTAGTAACCTTAGAAGTCTCAAAACCGTTAAAGAAATTGAATTGATAAATCCCCAGACCCAGATAGTGTCACAAGATAATTTTATCTAACATTTAAGTGAGAATTAACACAAAATTTTATACAACCTCTTCCAGAAAATAGATGAGGAAGGAATGTTTGCCAACTCATTTTATGAGGTTAATATTACTCTGACAGCAAAAGCAGGGAAAGATAGCCTCCCTCCAAAAACATGTACAGAGCAATCTCTCTCATGAACATAGACTCAAAAATTCTTGACAGAATATTAGCAAATCCAATCTAGCAATGTATAGAAAAATTAATATACCATGAAAAAGTAGTATTTCCAGATATGCAAAGCTGGCTCAACGTTCAAAAATCAGTCAACCTAAACCACCATATCAATAGGCTAAGAAATAAATTGATACAGGCACAGGATTTGAACAAATTCTATACTCAGTGATATAAAATCTCTCAGCAAACTGGGAATAGAGAGGAACTTCCTCAGCCTCATACAGATTATCTACAAAAAGCTCACAGCCAATATCACAATTAAAGGTTAAAGACTGAATTATTTTCCTTTAAGACTGGAAATGAGGCAAGGATGCCTGTGCTCACCCCTCTTGTTCAACATGGCACTGAATGTTCTAGTGCAATAACAGGGAAAAATAAAAATACATAAAGCCACACATTTGTGGGGAAGAAATAAAGCTGTCTGTATTGTAGATGATACATGGTTGTCTATGTAGAACATCTCGAGCAATCTACCAAAAAACTTCCCAGAACTAAAAAATGAGCTTAGTAAGATTACAGGACACAAGGTAAACACACAAAATTAATTACATCTATATATCCTAAAAATGGACAAGTGAAAACAGAAGTAAAATATAGAAATCAACAAAATGCTGATATAAGAAATCAAAGAAGACGTAAATAGTTGGAGAGACTTGTCATGCTCATGTATTAGAAGTCAATTCTCCACAAACTGATCCATAGGTTTAATGGAATCTCTATCAAAAGTCCAGCAAAATTTCTGTAAACTTACACAAGTTTATTCTAAGATTTATACGGAAAGGGAGAGACCCTAGAACAGTCCCCAAAAGATGAAAAAGAAGAAAGTAGGAGGAATCACTCTTCCCAATATTAGGGCTTACTCTATAGCTACAATTATCAAGACTATGATTGATATGATATTGGTATGATATTGGTAACGATGAGACACACAGATGAATGAAACAGACTAGAGAATGAAATTATCAGATTGACAGAGGTGCAGAAGCAATTCAATAGAGGAGGAATAGCCTTTTCCACAAATAGTGCTGGAGCAAACTAGTAATTGTAGGCAAAAAATAAAATAAAATAAAATAAGCCTTTCTCAAGAAAATATTAACAAATCAAATCCAACAGTGTATTTTAAAAGTATACACCCATGACCAAGTGTGATTTATCCCAAGTAGGCAAGGCTGGTTCAACATTCAAAAATCAGTTAATACATCACATCAACAGATGAAATAGATGCCAAAAAATCATTTGAAAAATCCAATAGCCATCATGATAAAAAGTCTCAGCAAACTGAGAATAGAAGGGAACTTCCTCATCAATAAAGAGCATCAAAAAACCTACAGCTAACTTCATGATTAATGGTGAGAAACTAGATACTTTTCCCTAAGAACGGGAAAAAGGCAAATATTTCCCCTCTCACCACTCCTAGCCAACACTGTATTGGAAGTTCTAGCTAATGCATTAAGGAAAGAAAAGGTATATAGGTTGAGAAGGAAGAAATAAATGTCTTTGTTCACGTATAACCTGACTGTCTATGTAAAAATATCCCAAGAATTGAGCCCAAAAAATGCCTCAAAAAAAAAAAAATGCCTCGAATTAGTTGATTATACCATGGCTATAGGATACAAGGTTAATATACAAAAGTCAGCTTTCTGATATACCAGCAGTGAACAAATGGAACTTAAAGTTAAAAACACAATACATTAGCACTGAAAAAAGTACTTAGGGATAAATCTAACAAAATATGTACAAGATCTATATGAGGGAAGCTACAAAACTGAGAAATCGAAGATTTAAATAAATGGAGAGATATTTCACATTCATGGATAGGAAGACTCAATACCATTAACACATCAGTTCTTCCCAACTTGATCTATAGATCCAATACAAAATCCCAATCAAAACCCTACCAAGTTATTTTGTGATTATCAAAAAACTGATTCTAAAGTTTATATGAAAAAGCAAAGGACCCAGAGTAGCCAACACAATAGTGAAGGAGAAAAAGAAAGTCATAGGGCTGACCCTACTCGACTTCCAGATTTACTGTAAAGCTACAAAAGTTAAGACAATGGGGTATTGGTGAATGAACAAATGGATCAATGAACTAGAGTAAAGAGCCAGGACACAGACCCAGTCAGACACACGCAACTGATCATTGACAAAGGAGCAAAGGCTGTTCAACAGATAAAGAACAGTCTTTTCAAGAAATCATGCTAGGGCTTCCTTGGTGGCGCAGTGGTTAAGAATCTGCCTGCCAATGCAGGGGACACGGCTTTGAACCCTGGTCCGGGAAGATCCCACATGCAGCGGAGCAACTAAGCCCACACGCCACAACTACTGAGCCTGCGCTCTACAGCCCGTGAGTCACAGCTACTGAGCCCTCGTGCTGCAACTACTGAAGCCCACGCTCCTAGAGCCTGTGCTCTGCAACAAGAGAAGCCACCACAATGAGAAGCCCGTGCACCGCAACGAAGAGTAGCCCCCGCTCACCGCAACTAGAGAAAGCCCGCGTGTAGCAACCAAGACCCTACGCAGCCAAAAATAAAATTAATTAATTAATTTAAAAAAAAAGAAATCATGCTGGAACAACTGAACATCCATGTGGGGAGAAAAATGTAGATTCAGACCTCAAACCTTTCACAAAAATTCAACTCAAAATGGATCGTAGACCTAAAAGTGAAAGGCAAAACTATAAAACTTCTAGAAGAGAATGTAGGAGAAAATCTAGGTGACCTTGCTTTGGCAATGAGTTTCTGAGATACTACACTAAAAGCAGCACAATCCATGAAAGAAAAAATTGATAAGCTGGACTTCATTAAAATTAAAAACTTCTGCTCTGTGAAAGACACTTTTACAAGACTGAACAGACAAGTCAGAGGCTGGCAAGACATACTTGCAAAAACATATCTGAGCGTTTGTATTGCAAATATACGAAGAACACTTGAAACTCAACAATAAGAAAACAATACAATTAAAAAATGGGCCAAAGATCTTAAAAGACAACTCACCAAAGAAGATATACATGTGGCAGATAAGCATATGAAAAGATGTTCCACATCATGTGTCTTCAGGGAAATGCAAAGTAAAACAACAATGAGATACCACTACACACCTGTGAGAATGGCCAGTGTCTGGAACACTGACAATTCCAGATGCTGACCAGGATCCATTCACTGCTGATGGGAGTGCAGAATGGTATAGCCACTTTGGAAGACAGTTTCAGCTTCTTATGAACCTGAACATACTCTTACCATATGATTTAGCAACCATACTCCTTGGTGTTTACTCAAAAGATTTGAAAACGTATGTCCAACAAAGACCTGCACACAGATGTTTATCGCAGCCAAAACTTGGAAGCAACCAAGATGCCCTTCAATAGGTGAATGGATAAATAAAGTGTGGTCTATCCAGACAATGGAATATGATTCAGCACGAAAAGAAATGAGCTATCAAGCCTTGAAAAGACATGAAGGAAACTTAACTGCATATTACTAAGTGAAAGAATCCAATCCGAAAAGGCTACATACTGTATGATTTCAACTATAAGACAGGAGGGAAAAGGAAAAACAATGGAGACCGTAAAATGATTACTAGTTGCCAGGGGCTGAGGAGTGGGAGGGATGAACAGGCAGAGCACAGGGGATTTTTAGGGCAGTGAAACTACTCTGCATGATACTCAAGTGGTAGATACAGGACATTACACATTTGTCAAAACTCATAGAATATACATCACCAAGAGTGAACCCTGATGCAAACTATGGACTTCAGTTAAAAATAATAAAATGTGATCATTTTATCTTTGCTTTGAAGGATCTTGGTTAGACTTTTCTTTTTAACTCTAAAAGGTAGCAATCTAGCAGTCATTTGTTATCACAGAAAAGGTCAGCAAATTTCGAACACTTTCCCTGTGTAGGAGAAAGGTATATAATTCATCAAACATTGAAATCTCCCAAGTGCTCCATTCAGAAGGAACCAATAACCTCTGTGAGGTATGAGAGTGCCATGGCCAGGGCCCATGTCATGACACATGCCATTATAACAATCCTGACATCTTTTATGTTTTATTTTTATAATCAGATTAGTGATATCCTACATATCTTTGCCCATTTCTGGATTCCACTCATTCTGCATGAGCTTACCTAGGAATGATGCAATGAATTAATTTCACGTATGATGCTGTATCTATAACCTTGCCCCAGGCTCATTCTCTGTAATTCCTGTCAAAGCTGTCACTACATCAGCAATTGCATTTTCACTGATTTTCCATAATTTTTAAATTAAGAAGTTATTTACTCTTAAGAATATATCTTTATTGTATACACCCATGGGTGATATTCAAAGTGTTTAAAAACAGTTTTGCAGGGCTTCCCAGGTGGCGCAGTGGTTGAGAGTCCGCCTGCCGATGCAGGGGACACGGGTTCGTGCCCCGGTCTGGGAAGATCCCACATGTCGCGGAGCGGCTGGGCCCGTGAGCCATGGCCGCTGAGCCTGCGTGTCCGGAGGCTGTGCTCCACAACAGGAGAGGCCACAACAGTGAGAGGCCCGCGTATTGGAAAAAAAAAAAAAAAAAAAAAAACAGTATTGCACAGATACCTAAGAGTTCGACCAGACGCTGGCTGTCCCTGGGGTTCAGCTGCTGGACTGTGGCCTGAATGGGGGATGTGGGAAATATTTCCTCGGAGCAGAGGCTGTTCACCAACCTGCAGAGAAGTATTTCGACGTGGTGTCCCCTCCAATAGCCCACCAATACATTCAGGCTGACCCTCCATGCACTGGGTGGCCTCAGGGTACTTCACTTACCGGTGTGAATTCTTTTTGGTAAAGAATTCCTCAAATCCCACTTTTGTCCCCAGAACTGTATAAACTCCAGGTCCCACAATTCCTGGCCTGGCCCTGGCGCTGTGGGACCCACTGACACACGGGACAGTGAGCTCGGGGTCAGCCTATATATTAAATGGGTTACATTTAATTCCTTTTTTATTTTTAGAAAAAAATTATGGGTAGACGTTTTCTCCCTCCCCTAAATGGGAAATTTTGAGCAGCCTATTTTGGAGGACACTGACTCCCAGGCTTATGTTTCTGGATTATGCTTCCGTTTGCCGGGGAGCTCTTACCTAAAAGGCAACCACGGTGGCTGGTGACCAGGCCTCCCTGGGCCACCGCAGGGGATGCAAATCCACAAACCCTGCACGTGAAGTCACGAACAGTGATTTATTCTGCTCATTCAGTGTTTAACGAACCTGTCATACCTGGGGAAGATGTAAAAGGAATATAAGTGTTCTGCGCTGTCAGGGTTTGCAAGCAGCTACGAGGAGAAGACAGGGTGAGGTGGACCGGGGCAAAGGGAGATGCGTGTTCTCAGCGGGCAGCTGGACTGTTGGGGGAAAGGGAAGGTGGGAAACAGTGGAGAGAGTGTGGCTTCGGGTGGTCTTTGACGGGAACGCTTTGAACAGGTGAGGGAGAAAAGAGTTAAGTGGTGGGAAACCCCTTAAAGCCTGGAATGTAAATGCCAAAGTCAGAAGGCGGAGGGTGAGACAAAGTTCGGGCCAGTGAGACAAGAGGGTGGTCGCCAACCCCCTCCGGGGATCCGACTTAGCCCAGCAGGCAGCTGGGCGGGACTGGGTGTGGTGGCCCGCCAGTGGAATCTTCCCGTTGGGAGGATGGGTGTGTGGCCTGGGGAAGGCCTGTGGAGAGTGGGAGGCGGGGTGTGGCTCCAGCGGCGCCCCCGGGGAGGGCCCGAGGCAGGACTGAGAGCTTCCCAACAGCAGAGTGAGGCGTGCCCCATCCCTGCCCCAGCCCTTTACAGAAAGGTTTGCAGACCCTGCAAAAGAGAAACGAAAAGTTCCAGATCTCAGACTAACTGTGGACTCAAATTAACCAGTGAATCACTTAAACTTTTCTTCCTTAAAGTATTTTTTTCCTTCGGAAGGATACAGCTGACGCAGCTACGGTACGACCGAGGGCCTGGGCCCTTTGGAGCTGGTTTCCTTAATCAGGCCGAGTAGATGAATGGCGTGGCAGCCGGCCGGGTGAAGGTGGCCATGGGGGCGGGAAGCAGTCCGATCCGGCGGGGCTTCCTGTTGTTCTAACATTAACATACCTACCCGGGATCAAAGGGAGCCTGGCTTCCCCGCGCTCTCCACGGGGGAGAAAAAAGTCTAATATAATTAAAAATAAGCTGCAATTTGGTATCGTCTGCAACTGTGACGCTTTGTTACTGAGGATGAAGGTTTATGGTGAGCAGTTGACTCAGCACTAATTTAGGATAAATACTCCTGCCACTTCTCTGTAGAAGATGTACTGTCTTTGTATCTGCTAAGACATTTTCTCAGATTCACTTATATCGAATGATCTAGAAATCATTTTGAAGGTAGATGCTTTTTCATTTTCCTCCACACCAAAGGCAGCTGACCCAAAGCTGCATATGTCATTTAATAGGTAACATGATCCTGTTTGATTGACTAAAAGGACAGGAAAAAGGAAATACATGTGTAAACGTGCGTCTCACATGTCAGACTCTGTTAGAGGCTTTATTACATTTCTCGTCCACTCTGATGAATATTCCATCAACGATCTATTGAGCGTTTGCTGAGACCTGTGCCAGCCATGGTGGGCCCACTGCCGAGCAACAGGATTCCCGTCCCCAAGGAGCCCAGAGTTCCTCAGGGGACACAGATGTTACTAACCAAACAGAAATACACCCGCAGCTGCAGCTGGGTGAGCAGAATGGGGACCCCACCCGAGAACCTAGAATAGCAGGGGGAGGATGGGCAGAGGAAGGGCTCCTCCAGGAACGAGGCCCACCTGCGAAGGATGAGCGTTTTCTAAGGAGGCAGACGGAGGAGGAGGGAGCAGAAGGGAAACGTGTGCGCAAGGCTCCCGTGAAGAGCCGTTCCGTCCACCTCGGGACCCAAGGGCCAGTGAGACGGGAGCTGAAGGCATGGGGACCGCCAAGATCAGGGTTTGCGTCTTTATCTTAAGAGCACTAGGACAACACTGAAATATTTTGAAGAGGAGGCTGACATGATCCTGGGCGTCTTTTGAAGCCACGATCCTAATGAAAATCCACATAACAAGGACAAGAGTGGATGCAGAGGCCATTGGTCTGGGTGCAGATGACAATGGCCAGGCCCAGCGTGGGATGCGGAGATGGAGAGAAGGCTTGGACCTCAGCGACATTGAAGTCTGGGGTATAAAACACAAGTCTGCGGGCGGATTAGGTATGGGGGAGGGGGGAAGAGAGTGAGAGGAGGGGCAGTAGTCCCCAGGGTTCTGGCTCCATAACAGTCCCTTGGTGTTACCACACTGAACTCTCAGGAGGACCCAGCAGTTCACTCTGTGGGCACAGACAAGACGGGGGTGTGGGAAGTAACATCCAGTGCTCCCAGCCTCTGGGGCACTGGGTTCCCCCGCGGCTTCCCAGCTCCATGCTACACCCACCTCACGAGTGCCCCGAAATTCCCTGAAACCCCACTGAACCCACCAACCAGATTAGCCCACAGTGCTCTTTGAAATATACTAACAGGCACCAGGCCCACCTGTGCCAAGTGGCAGGACCTCCGTGTGTGACCACGTGGCTCTATCCACCATTAAGGTGATAGCTATCAGGGGTCATCTGTATTTGTTTCCTACTGAAGCCAAGTGTAGTTATAATCAGACTTTTATAATTTAGTGAACTATTTACATAAGCTGGAAAAATATGACTGTGAGAGGGAATTATTTCTAAACAAAAAGAACCGCCGTGCTGACTGCTTTGGGAAGACATGGTAACAGTAAAAGACCCCCAATGAATGGGTCAAGCGAGAAAACTATATAAGAGTCTGAAAAGGATTCTGCAGTCACGTTGGATGCCAGGGGTGTTTAAATAATCACATAACCAGAAATCTAAAATGTAGACAATGCATTGAAGTTGTTGGTGATGCGAGAAAATTCACAGGAAACTCATCAGCAGACCCAACCTCAAAGGAAAAGTCCTTGGCCCCATCAAAAGTTGTTGAATGAACTATGCATATTTAGCTTTAAGCATATTTACATTGAATGAGCCAAGAATAAACCAACTTTTAATATTAACTCACTACCAACCAATCCAGATGGCTCTATCGATTATTATATTCAGACCATGACTTTCTAGGTCCCCTCTACTTAATCAACCCAACTTGATGAGTGCTATTTAAACCATGAGTTCCACATCCATAAAAGTAACCAGGGAGGATTCATTCTATGGGATACTGTAAGGTGCTCTCACAGGAATCAGTCAGACAGAATAGAAAGTATAGACAAAGCCCAAATGTCTTTGAAAGTGTCGTCTGTGGTAAAGATAGCATTCCAAAGAAGTTGGGAAAGATTGGATTATTAAACAAGTGGTTTTAAGACAAAGGGCTAGGGCTAAATATTTTGGAAATATAATGTCACATCAAATAAATGTAGAATATGGAAGTATAAAACTACTACAAAATATGAATCATGGGGCTTCCCTGGTGGCGCACAGGTTGAGAATCCGCCTACCAATGCAGGGGACACGGTTGGAGCACTGGTCCGAGAAGATCCCACATGCCGCGCGGAGCAACTTAAGCCCATGTGCCACAAGTCAGTAGTCTAGAGCCCGTGCTCCACAACAAGAGAAGCCACCGCAGTGAGAAGCCCTCGCACTGCAACGAAGAGTAGCCCCTGACTGCAACTAGAGAAAGCCTGCACACAGCAACAAAGACTCAACGCAGACAAAAAATAAAATAAATAAAAATTTTAAAAATTAAAAAAAAAATGTGAATCATGGTTTTCACGCGTGTCTGCAAGGTGGAATTCCCTGGGTAGCTGGGTGGGTCCCAGGTATCCGTATGTCTTCAAGCTCCTCAGAGGAATCCCCCCTGCAGTCAACTTGCAGAACCACAATATAGGTCAGTATTTATATAATATTTGCTTTGGGAAGATATATAGCATAAAGGAAAACAATGAACTTTTAAATTACCTGAGAATTAAAACTATCTGTTGCTTCCATAATTTTAAAATAGAGAAGCATTAAAAGGGAATTGACAAACTTGAAATTTTTGCAACTCTACGGCAGGCACAAGGTTAATATTCCAAGGAAGAGATCGTAGAAATCAAAAAGAAATCAGACCATCAATACACGCATATGTGTGCACCGCCCCAACTGATGATGATGAAAGTGACCTATGAACGTGTATCAGTGAAAGAATGCAAGTGTGTTCTATCTCACTGGTAATAAAAGAAATGCAAAAGTAACCATTTTTTACTTGCAATGTCGAAACGCCTCAGTGTTGGCCAAAGTGTGAAGGCTGATGCTCTTCTATTATCAAACAAGACAATTTAGGCACCAGTACTTGTAGATACATCATGCACCTTAACTCAGCAACACCATTTCTGAACCTTCACCTCATGGTGCTCTTATGTAATAATTTGTGCACACAGCTTTTGTCCCCCACTGAGGCTTAGCTTCCTTTGGGAAGCATCCCCTGCACGATGCCCTGCGCCCTCCGTACAGCTGTCCGAGTTGCTTCTCCATCTGGGAATTGTTCATTTGCTGGTCTTCTTTTGCAGGCAGTAGGCACCTAGCACACTAGCATGACGCTTTTTGTCTTTATGTCCCCAGCCTAGGGCACAATTCCTGGATCACAGCAAGTGCTCATCACATGTTTAAGGAATCAATGACTCTGCAGAACTGTTGTGATAAATAACATAATAGTGATTCAACAACAAGGGGAGGGTAAGAAGGCTGTGATTGGAGCCCAGCTGCCTGGACTGCCCTGTGTGCTGTTTCTTGGATTGTACGGTGTCACACACTTACCAGCCAGCACTGTTCCACAGAATTTTCCCTCCCCACTCTGCCTGGTACAATAGCCACTGGCCACTCAGGGCTGTTGAGCACTTGAGATGTGGCTGGTCAACTGTGGGACTAAATTTTTAATGTTACTTAATTGTATTAAATTTAAACTGTCACCCATGACTAGTGGCTACGGTATCAGACAGAAGAGGTCGAGACCACTTGCCTTACTTTTTCGGAGTCCCAGGGAGTTAAGGGATTGGTTTGAAGTCTAACAACTACGTAGTAAGAGACTGAGCACTTCAGTGATGGAATTGTGAGGATCCATGGATTGGTCTCTAAGTAAATTTCCACCCTACAAAGAAGGATGCAAGTATTTATGTTCCTTTTAATAGTTTTGAAGAAAAAATAAGAGAACTGTGAGGTTTTTTTGGTTCCCTCTAAACGTTATGCTGGCCTGGAAACAGCCTTTTATAATGACCCTAATTCTTATTTTAGAACTGAACATCAAAGAGTCTAAATTTGATCCATTTTGCCTACATTTCATTAAACAGAAAGTTAAGAGCATTGTTAACATGAATGAAGTGACATCTGGAAATCACAAAGCTACCAAATACAAGGTGTGTTATGTAATTTGAAAGGAATCTTTTATGCTTTTCTCATGTGCATGGTTCAAACTGGAGACTCAAGCCCCACAATCCAGCAAGGTCTTCCCAAGATCAGTGCTATGGGATTCACACACACACACACACACACACACACACACACACACACACACACCCTCCGGGACATTCCATGCTAAACTGTATAAAAGTGACAGAACGAAAATCCCAGACTCCCTTTTTAAACAAAGAGAGAAAAATACTGAAAGAAAAGTAGAAAGGAAAAGCATTAAGGGGAAATTAAACTTGAGATGTGAAAAAAGAGAAAACATAGCGCCATAGTTTCAAGTCACTTTCTTAGCGTTTTTCCTTTAAAGGACAGAAGCCTGGAGGCCCAATGCAGAGTAAACACGTGGGAAAGATGAGGGGGCTCAGGGACGGCTTGTACCCTTTAACCTTAAACTTGAATCCGGAGAGCTCTCTGTGTACGTGTGGGTGTGTATTTTCAGTGCATCATCCTTTCATACACACCTCAGTCAAAATGCCACGCTTCTCATCTGCTTCTCACAGACGTTGTCTCTGAAGTGAAGGCCACACTCAGCTCTGGAATTAAAATTCTGAGAACCACGAAGCCCCTAAGTGTTGGGAGGAAGTGGATCTTTCCTTGTAAAGTTAGCCGATAGTTGCTCTCAACATACCTGGGACACCAATTTAAAAAGGAAAAAGGAAGTGGTCAAAGTCATGCTTTTTTGTAAACTTCAAAGGTTATCTCTCCCTCCCCCTCTTTACATTTTACTGTCTGGTGAGCTGACTTGTCTGCAGCTGTTGGCAGAGACTGTGTTCCGTGGCGTCAAACCTGCCTCCTCACGGCCCATAAAACTACAGCAGGGAACCAGGACCGGCAGGTGTGGGAGGCCGAGGCCAGGATGCCCCCTTAATGATTCCCCTGACACCCCATGCTGAGAAACGGGAGAGGAGCTGGGGAAGACGGAGCTTCCCTGCCTGGGAGCCGTGCCAGCTCAGCTCAGTTCCCCAGCAAGGCTTTTAGCTCCTAAAATGATTCCCAAAATTTCCGTGCTCCATGTGCCGGGGCATGGGGGCAGCCAGAGTCTCAGGACGCCCTCAGACCCTTAAGTCTGCGTGACTTCCCAGCAGAAAGCTTTAGTACGACTCATGTCCACCAAAACTCAGGCCACAGAAGGAGGGAAGTGGACGGAAGCCAAATTAACTCTGACATTTATAACCCAAGTTTAAAAAATGTCTTAAACAGCATCAAGTACCATAACAAAATGCTTCTAAAATCTACAAGACCAGGTTCTTTTACTTCCTTAAATTGGGAGAGATGAATAAACATCATAGGTGTTTTCAAAGATGGCAGATCTCCACTGGTACTTAACAGTAAGAATGTAAAAAAAGAGTGTATATATATGTATAACTGAATCACTTTGCTGCACAGCAGAAATTAACACATTGTAAGTCAACTAGACTTAAAATTTTTTTAAATAGTAAGAATGTAATACATTTTGCCCTCTTCCTTCTCTTTTAGCGATAGAAGAAATTAATAATTATACACTACGTGTCAGTCAATTGTAATCAAACTTTGCAAACCCCTAGCTCATTATGCCTTATGGCTTAGTGCCAATATTTTTTTTAAGAAAGGGGGAAAAACAGAAGATAAATTTATTTAAAGCAATCTTAAATTGTTCATATAGTGTTTATTTGACAGATTGAGAAATACATACTTTTTTAAAGAAATGGAGAAGTGGTTGCAGCATTTTTGCAAAAAAAAGAACGGAGAGTGGAAAGAAGAAGGACCATCTTGGAGAGAGTCTTGAAGGCCAGCGCAAGGCGTCTGCAGCCTTGATTAAGCCCCCACTGTGTGCTGAGTAGTGAGTACTTTGCCCCTTTGAGGGGAGGAATGAAGGAAAAAAGAGGCATGAAAGAAATAAGAGAAAGAAAGAGTCCTGGTTTTGCCCTCACAGACACTACTTTTTTTTTTTTTTTTTTTCGGTACACAGGCCTCTCACTGTTGTGGCCTCTCCCGCTGCGGAGCACAGGCTCTGGACGCGCAGGCTCAGCGGCCATGGCTCACGGGCCCAGCCGCTCTGCGGCATGTGGGATCTTCCCGGACCGCGCCACGAACCCACGTCGCCTGCATCGGCAGGCAGACTCTCAACCACTGCGCCACCAGGGAAGCCCAGAGACACTACTTTTTAATCAGAGAGATACCCAACGAATAAACACAATATGGACTTAAACACATTTTAAAAATCAGCAGCCAAGAATTTACCTTATACCTTTAAATTATTTTCACTCTCTAATATTGTGTTTATACTATACATAACTATTGCTCATAGAGGTAATAAATAGTTTTGATAAATTGTATCTGTTGGGTTCCATACCTTAAATTTTACAGAAAGCTGGTAGGGTTGGGATGGGGTGACCCAAGAAAATATTTCTATTAAGGCTGATTATAAAAAAACCCATCTCTCAGAATTGAAGTCACCCTTTCAATACTGTAGGATTAGATGAAAATAAGAAATGCTATTATATGGCAAATATTTTCTGAAAACCTACCATGTATCAGGCATTGGGTTAGGATCTTAGCATATAAGGATAAACATAATAGAGCCCGTGGTTTAGACAGAAGAATGCAATATCATAAAGAAGGTGGCTTTGGTACTTATAGATTCCAAAAGATGCATGACGTATTTCAATTCATTCTTCTATAATTTAAGCCCAGAAAGGAGAATCGCCAAGTTAACATACTAGATCAGAGGTCTGCCAACTATAGCCTGTGGGCCAAGTTTGTGGTTTTTAGATTGTTAAAGGGTTTTTGAAAGAAAGAAAGAAAGGAGGAAAGAAAAGAAGGAAGGAAGGAAGAAAGAAAGAAAGAAAAAGAAAAAGAAGGAAGGAAAAAGAAAGAGAGAAAGAAAGAAAGAAAGAAAGAAAGAAAGAAAGAGAAAGAAAGAAAGAAAGGTGCCACAGAGGTGAATGTGGCCTGCAAAATCTAAGATGACTGCCATCTGTCCTTTCCAGAAAAAGTTGGCCTCGATTAGAAGTACATCAAGCAGAAAGGCCATGCTTCTCCAGCTTATCATCTTCCTGTTCTTAGAGTTCTCAGGGTTTCAGATATTTGAGTGCTAATATAGGTTAATTTTAAATTTATCTGAATTCCTGGTTTACCATTGTTTGTCACATTTTTCTTAGTGAAGGCATCAGTACATTAAACATTTTAACAGTACTCAAATGCTCTTGATTTCTGAAAGGTCTTTCTGGCCACTCCACCGTGCTACCTCTTATAACCCAGACATCTTACCTGCTTAAAATAAATACATATATTGAATAATCTGCATTTTTAAGAGCCAGGATATCTAATTGCAGTTAAACCACAAAGATTGTTTCATCTGGGGACAAAACTACTTTTCAGATATAATTGAAGACAAGTCTGTATTTAATCACTAAATTATGTCTGTGCTCCCTAATAAAATACATGGTTTAAGCAAACTCTCAGACATTGTTGATTTCTACCAAGAGTGAACCGTGAGGCCATTTAGATTTCCACGGATACATTAACATGCTGTCCTTTTCATCACTGTTTTTCAGTTGGTAAACTACTCATATGGTAAAGTTGGAATTTTTAGAATTTCTACTTTATGCATTTTCTATTACTTTTAAGCATACTTTAATATTTATATACTTGGGAGTAAAGAGGAATTTATACATTTTGCGATATTAAGGCAAAAAAAAATCAGCCTGGATTTCTTTATGCATATGTAGAGCATCTACATAGAAAGCAAATCAAATTAGAAGAAAGTTTATTTGGGACTTTCCTCATTTTACAGATGACATGTTTGCTCAATATAAACATAACAAAACGTGTTTTCCTGGAAGTAGGCAGAATAAAAGTTTGATCCTTGATCTAAGTGGAGGATATGGTTAGTTCCTAAAACCAATGACTCCATTTGGCTTATGCCTGTTTGAGGTAATTAATGCCATTTGTACTACCCAGGGCTGCAGCCACATTTCACAGCCGGCCGGACCCAACAGGGACAGGCACTGAGTTATAGATGACAACTTACCTGCGGGGCGAGCAGGGTCTGATTAAGTACACGTTGCCTGCCACAGTTAGGCAACTGCATGTAAAATTCCCAACTGAAGCTGTAAACTAAGGACAAAAAAAGTTGTTTTCAAATCTGCATAAAGACAAGCCATCCTGTCAGCTACAGCTACACACTTTCCCAGAGTTTATTGTTCAAGCCCTTTGCATAGAATATAATGAGACACATTTTTTTTTGTGGCCCAAAGGATTCTGCCAACTTGAAAGTTCAGGGGAGAAATGCTACAAAATAGACACAAGTCATTATTTAAAGATTATTGGAGTAAATCTGAGGACAAAGGAGGCTTGCCGACTTTCTTAAATGTTCCAAAGAAATTTGAGGAAAAGAAATATTGAGGAGCATGAATGTGACTCTTCTTATTTAGCAAAACTGCTTAAGTGAGCAGGATGCCGTCTGTATTTGACGGGCAAGCAGCTAACTCCCCTCAGCAGGAAACCAGGCGCCCCTTCAGGCAAGGAGAGCCTGGTGTAGGAAAACATATGGAAACCCTGAGAGCCTGCCTCACGTTGGATTGTCAGCACCCATCTATTGCCCGTCAGCTAAACCTTCCCATCCCAGCTCTACCTGTAAAAGAATAAAATTGTGTGTTGGATCGATGTGATATGGGACCATTTCTTACATTTATGAAACAATTAGAGAAAGTGGCTGTAGCATCACTTGAATACTGAGTTTATTCTGATGACAAACTTAAAAGCAGAGGTACAGTACAGTGTAATGCTCTCTTTCCACTATTTTCAATTCTTTACTTCACACTCCTATCAGGGCTATTATTTTTTTAATTGAACTCAGTTGGAGAAATAAAAAAAGAAGCAAACACAGTCAATGGGTGGTAAGTTTGTGAGCAGAACTTCGTATGATTTAATTTGTTTAATTGAACTCTTTGATAAACAAATGGGGTAGGAATTACTGCTCCCATTTTACAGATATGAAAACTGAGATGCAGCAGACAGAAGGGACTTACCCAGGGTCCGCAACAGGCAACTGGAAGAACCAGGCTCAAAGCCCACGTCTGGCTGAGTCAGAATAATTCAACAGTATTGCACTTTGCAGTTTAAAAAATTTCCAACAAAGCTAAAAAAGTGAAGTGCTCTTAGGCATAATTCAGAAAATCCTATACATAGGCAGTAAGTAAGCTTTAAAAGAAGATTGTTCCTATCTCTCTCTTGGCATCCTGCTTGAGTAGAATGAGAATTTTGAACCTTCTCAGCGGTAGGGATTGTGTCTCAAAAGTTGCTGACCTTGCCCTGAAATGAAGCCATGAATCTACAGGTCCCAATGAAGGGCCCCACGATGTCATCGACGCTGGTGACAACTTGTAAAATGTTGCCACACGTGTTATCATAGATCATCCTCGTAACCCAGGATGGTGGGTTAGGGCTCATTCATTCATTCACACATTCATTCACTCATTCCTCATACTTTAATATTTATTGTGTCCTACGAATTCTGTACCTGCAACTGTGCTAGAACGTAGATACATAAAGATAAAAAAAAAGATCTAGTTCAGGCCTAAAAACATTCACAGTCTCAAACACAAATTAAATAAGAAAAAAAGATGAGTGAAAACACTCCAAATTGAATCCACATAACCTAATAATAATTAGTATTCCCAAAGGAAAATGAAACACTTTAAAAACAGACACCAGCAGTCGTGAGACGATTATCACCACTTATTTTTTCTTCATTATATATAGCCCTTATTCCTTGCATTCTAAAAGCCCACATTTAGGTCTCACAGAGGGTCTAATATTGCTTATGAAAGAGTATAAAGGCTGATCATTTCTCTCAAGCCATGGCATGTTCTTCATTGCAAAGGAAGAAGAGATTTCCTAAAATGGAGTTTTGGACCAAAAGACAAGTTTTTAGAAAAAGAAGGTGACTTTCACAGACCGTCTTTGAGCGCTAAGCATCTTCACAATCACACTCGTCCGAGGTGCCATGCTGAGTGCTATACTGGGAGTGAGAGGCTGAGGATAAAACCCCGCGGACTAAGCAGACGCTCACAGGGCCAGCCATGAGGACTCCCACCCCGGGTGCTTCCTGGCAGAGGAGTCCTGGCTGCCAGGCTGAGTCGGCACCAGTGCTGCTCATGGGCCAGCCCTGGGCAGGAGCTGAAGCAGAAGAAGCGGCCCACCCCATCCAGGCGTCTACAGCCCCCTGTGCGGGCTAAACTGTAGAGGAGAGCGCACGTCATCAGCGGGACCCGTGGGGGAGGGTTTGCGGCGAGGCGCGAGCTTGGCCAAGGGAAAAGTCTGGACAGGTGGAGAAGGACAGCATGGGGGACGGGTGGAAGGAACGGAGGGGCGGCGTGGCCAATGCCGGGAAGCCCAGTGACCACGTCCACAGCTAAATGTCTTCATGTGTCCAGGCTCATGGTTCAGAGACTGCATGTAATGAAAGAAAATGAAAAGTATTGCCAAGGAAAATAACAGTTTTTAGAAAATTCCCAAATATTTTCATTTATTCATCACATATTTCTTGAATGCCAGGCACTTTTCTAAGACACTGGAGATTACAGAAAACACTGTGTAACAGAGTGAGAAAGATGCTCGAGGGTAGACGGTAGAGAAAAACACTAAGGAAAATAAATAAATGAAACGTGTATTATGTTGGATGGTGGTTAACTGCTGAGAAGGAAAACCAAGGCAGGCGAAGGTGATTTAAATACGGGCAGGGCGTGGAGGCGGTGGGGAAACATCACATGGTTTCCTTGGTGCGGTCTTTTGAGTAAAGACCAGAAAGAAGTGAGGGAGTATCGTGGGGAAGTCTGCGGGAAGTCATTCCTGGAAAAGGGAACTTCAGTGCAAAGGCCCTGGGGTAAGAGGACGTCTGCTGTGCTGAGAGAACAGGAGGCCCGTGTGGCCGGGCAGAAAGAGCCAGAAGCAGATGGCCAACGGGGTGACAGGAAGTAGAGGCAGCTTCCTACTGCAGCTCAGAATCATCTGTAGACTTATTTCTGCTCCCCTCACACAATGAAGAAATCGATGAAGAACAAACTACAGAAGGAGGAATCCTCCAGGAAGCAGCCCATGTAGGGAGGTGGGTTTCTCTCAGGAGCAAACCCTGAAACAATGCGTTTTCTCAGATGCCCTGTAAATGACGGGCGGGGACACCCGGTCTACCTCCTCCGCCCTGACTCAGCCCTGATGAGTCAACAACGAAGAAAAGTGCGTTTGAGGCTGATTGGAGCGCACTGTAACTTGGGGTTTTGGGGTTGAATGTGAGGTCTAAAGGGGCCTCCATCCTCGCCCTCGTCCTCAGCTGAAGTGCCCGCTCTCAGGGGGGCCCTAAAACCAGCAAGAAAAGCCGAGTCTGGTTAACAAAAATGAAGATTTTTTTAGGAACGGACAGACCGCAAGTGCATTTGGCAAAATGGCATCGACTTGAAACCGGAAGTGAAATAAATGGCAGTGTTTACAAGCCAAGGCAAATGTTCAAAGGGAGACTCAGACACAAAGGACAGATGGCGGTGAGAAAGCCAGTGCGTTCTGCGACACCCACAAAATGCAGATTTTTTAAGTGCCCTGAAGGCTGTTTATGGCCTGAGCACCCAGGACTCAGCCCCTCGGGCTCAGGCCCCGGGAAGCGGCTCACAGCGTCCCCACCTCGCCCTAGAAGGGACAGCGTGCAGCCTCTTAGGGAACTTTATTCTTCACGCCAACACCACCTCTATCTTGTAAAAGCCAGTTAGTCTCTCCACCTTTTAGTTTACAACGTGAAAAGGGAGGAAACTATTTGCAGCGGGTGATTTGCCTGCTGAAATTGCAAGAAAAACGGGGGAAAAACCCCTATCACACCCTCTTCTGTCTATTCTAGGGGGTTGTCCAAACCCTGGGGGACCCTGGAACTCCAAGGTTCTTTACAAGTCCAATTATGGGAGCTGCGGAAAGGGCTCTGTATTTTTACCTCTTAGGAGCATCTGCAAAAATCATTCTAAAGTGTTCCTTCCAGGTTTAATGAAGAACCGTTTAGGGTGAGTATTAAAGTACAGATGAAGAATGCTGATAAAATGAAGGACAAAGGATACAGACAGCAGTAATACACAACCAGCTTCATCTTCACAGAGAAAAGGCCGTCACATGGACAGCGTAATTATCAGGCCCACAAACTTAGAGACTGTGCAGTGAACGTCTTGGGGAGGAAGACCGCTTTTCACCACGCTCAGTCCCGGTTTGGTTATCAAGTTGATAAATAACCTTAAGATTTCCAGGCCGCACTGAGGCGTCTTCTGTCACTTACCCAGGGAGGGGGCTGCTGAGATACCTCCCGTGCTGATGCTGGGGGAGACATCAGGGTCTGTAAAGAACAATAAATCCTCAACTGCAACAGCCGGTGAGCTCTGAAGAGACACCTCATTGCACAAAAGCACTTCACAAAAATAAAACACTTCTTATTTGGAGATATTATCATGTATTTCAATATTTCTGGAGTTAAAAACATATTCTTGCATGTCTATTTGGTATTTGGTAGTTGACATAACTTTTCCCCCTCTCAAATAAATGTAGTCTTTATATCTGTCTGGATTCTCCACATGTAACAAATGCCTGCACATAATAAGATGCCCCAAATGTACTATTATTTCGTATCATTTTTAGAGGAAAATTATCTCTGGTTCTTGAAGTTCTTTTATGTGAATATTAGTGATGAACAATATTTGTAAAACATAGAATTGATGAACAATATTTGTAAAACATAGAACTAAGTATTCAAAAGCCGTATGATTTTACTGCTTCTCAGAATATCTAGATATGCTTTCGGCACAGCCCTCTAGTCAAAATAAGGATGGACAGACAGACTGTCAAGAAAAATAACTTATCATTAGAAAAGTTGAACTCATATATTTTGCAATTTCAGATTCATTAAAACTGGGTCAAATCAAATTAGACTATATTTAATATAATGGTAATCATTTTGTCTTTTCACTTTTGAAGTTAGAGAAGTTTTATTATTCCTGATAAACCAACAACAAACATTTTTTCCATTTACATTTAAGGAAAATGCAGATTTCAACATTATCCACTAAGACCGAGTGTGTGCTCTAACCGAGTGGATTGACAAAACTTCACTGCTAAACTATAAATCCTTCAAAATTGTGAAAGATAGGTAAAAATGAAAATTTAAAAGAAGTGAAAAATAAAAAGAAGTAAAGAATGGCCAGATAAGGGTCTTCTAAAAGAATCTCTCACGTGTTTCTGACATCCTTGGTGTTTTAGAAACAGAAAGAATTCCTTATTACTATCATCCTAGACACACTATTACTATCACTTGTTTTTACCTCCATCCTATCTGAAAACATCAGCAGATATCTTTCCTGTAGTGTAAAAACTAAGGGTCCTCCCAAATTTAAGGGCCCTATTTGTTTTTGTTTTTGTGGGGTTTTTTTTGCGGTACGCGGGCCTCTCACTGTCGCGGCCTCTCCCGCTGCGGAGCACAGGCTCCAGACGCTCAGGCTCAGCGGCCATGGCTCACGGGCCCAGCTGCTCCGCGGCATGTGGGATCCTCCCGGACCGGGGCACGAACCCGTGTCCCCTGCATCGGCAGGCAGACTCTCAACCACTGCGCCACCAGGGAAGCCCTAAGGGCCCTATTGTTGAACAAAATGCCACGGAGTAAGCTTCGAGAATTAGAACCTGGTGTTTGCCATTTATCATACTCTGTAAATAGACTCAACTCAGGTTCTTAGCTGAGTGGCTTATCTACCACTCATCCCAAAACAAAGGCAACGAAAGGAAAGAACTCAGCTCTGGAGATCCGCTGAAGAGCTAAAACTACTTCATTGCTCTATGATTTTAACATATTTTAATCTTAAAACTGGCACGTTTTTGTTTACCAACCAGAAAAAGGAGAAAAAAAGACTCACTTGATAAGAATTCACAAATTAACAAGATACCAGAGAAGGCGAGAGTCATCGCTCTAAGGTTGAGCACCAGTTTAACAGGTAGAGAAGCTTCTCTGATACATCCTGGGAAGCAACAGGCCCAGTCTGGCCCCACACGGTGCTGCCTTCTGGCACCCACGGGCCTGGATATTGTGTCATTGTTCCCCGTGGACGACGGCACAGGTGACACCCCGCTGTCCCGTGCAGGCTGAGTTCTGGGCGCTGCGGTAGCCAGGGTACATGGGACACCCCCCCTTCAGTCATGCTGGGCTCTCAGCTCGGTTACACGTTTTCTTCAAAACCTCAACCCAGCCAGACTCAGGATGATATTTTCTGTCTCACATATGTCACAACCAGAAGTCAACGGTCTTGTCTTTTTTTTTGGCTGAGCGGCATGTGGGATCTTAGTTCCCTGACCGGGGATAGAACCTGTGCACCCTGCGGGGGAAGCGTGGAGTCCTAACCACTGGACCACCAGGGAAGTCCCACGGGGTATTTTCTTATACAGCATCCTTCAGGGCATGCTTATAAAGTACAATCTGTTCTCAATGTCACCTGAGAATATCTCTAGGGTTTCCTTAAAGACCAGAGAAGGCTGCAGAGCCAGTTCACAGATGCTGAACTCGCAGGTGAGCGGAAGGGAGAGAGGTATCTATGACACTGTCGACTGGATGCGCCAGCTACTTCAGATGCCCTCTCTGCAGAGAAAGGAGGAAAGAAAAGAAAAAAACAGAAACAGAAGCTCCTGTTCAGCACCTCAGTCGTCCACACCAAGTGACACTACTGGCCCGGCTACCTTCTCCATCTGGTTTTATGTTTTCTACGCTTTTGTTTTGCTGCTGTAATTTTTAAGTATTTGAGTTTGGACAGATTAGCTCTGGGGGGGAGGGGTTTCCACAGTGTGAAGGGGAAACAAGAAAACTTTAAATACAGTGTATTTTCCAGCTTCCTGTCTTTACACCAAAAAAAAATAAAGTATTTGACACTCACAAGAAAATAAATACAATCTGGCAACTAGATAAAAACCAATGTCTGGGTTTACTCGAATATGCACTTCTTTCCCACTCATTCAACAAACATTTGTTGAGTTCTTCCTCTGTGCCCGGCACCGTGCTGGGCATTAAGGACAGCAGGCAACAAATGGATAGAAACGCCTGCCCACAAGGAACCTGCATCCAGGTAAGAGAGACAGACAGCAGACAAGAAGCAAATAAACAAGTCAGCTTGCAGACAAGGCAGGACCTCGGCTTTTACGACACCTGAAGCCATGGGAGGGTTTCGGCCGGGAGTTCACAGGAGAAGGCTTGCATCCCTGGGAGCTGGTCTCCGAAGACAGCCCCAACTTCTCCATCTTTGCACAGACATGTGGCTGCTTCCATCAAGGGGTGGGATGGATTTCCCTCCTCTGCACCTGGGCAGCCCTGTGACTTCCTGATTCACAGAACATGACAGAGTGAAATTCTGAGACTTCCAACCCCAGGCCTGAAGAGCACAGCCAGTTTCACTGCCTCTTTCTTAGAAGACAGGCACCATTTAGGAAACATGGATGCCCTGCCAGAGAGAGAGAGAGAGAGAGAGAGAGAGAGAGAGAGAGAGAGAGAGAGAGAGAGAGAGAGAGAGAAAGGCACAAAAAGAGAGACAGAGGGCTTCCCTGGTGGCGCAGTGGTTGAGAGTCCGCCTGCCGATGCAGGGGACACGGGTTCATGCCCCGGTCCGGGAAGATCCCACATGCCGCGGAGCGGCTGGGCCCATGAGCCATGGCTGCTGAGCCTGCGCGTCCAGAGCCTGTGCTCCACAACGGGAGAGGCCGCAACAGTGAGAGGCCTGTGTACCGAAAAAAAAAAAGAGAGAGAGACAGAGACAGAGAGAAAGAAGTCTAAAGCCATCTCAGATGTAATAGAGTCAACCCAGCTCCCAGCTAGATGCAGCCACGTGATTGAGCCTCGGGGAGACCAATAAAAGAATCCTCCACTTGAGCCTAAAACAGCCCTTAGAAATAATCCCGTGTTGTTTGAAGCCACTGGGCTTGGGGGCATTTTGTCGAGCAGCAGAGATAGCTGCCAGCTGCCAGCGCTGCTCTGGATCTTGTGTTACGTTCTTTACTTAACCTCTCCTTCCCTCCCCTTGCTTTCTCTCCAGCTAATTCTCCTCTCCTCCCCCGGGACAGCGTTTACACAGAGCCTGGCCGGTGCCAGTTATGCATCTCGTGCTGTGGAGACAAAACGACGGATCTCACTTAACTGAGCAGAGGACGAGCTGAAAGCCCACCGGGTACCCTAAAAGCGCCGTGGAATCCTGGGTAGAACGTGTGAGGGCTGTCGGCAGCTGCTATTAGTCATAACAGGGTTTAAGACTAAAGTCGAAGGCCTGCGGAGGATTCAGGGCGTGTGCAATTCACGTGATCTGGAAGCACATGCAAACTCCTCTGGGAACCAGTTTTGGTCACCGCCCTGTGCTGGGAGGGCCCGGGACCTGTATTCTAGAGAGTGCCGAGCTGGGATTCGCACACACACTTGTTCACATCCCAGGGAAGTCTCCTCCTCCTCTCCCCCCTCCTCCCAGCAGGAGAGGCACCTCGCAGGCTCACCCCTGCAGCCCCCAGGGCTCAGACTCACTCCTGCTAGTGAATCAGGGTCCGCGTTCACACGGGGGGCAACAGCTTAACCAGCAATGAATTTCTCACAGATACGCTGCACTGGTCGCCGGGTAACTGGACAGGCCAAGTCCACTGCCACCAGTAAGGAAACACCTCAGAGCCCGGCCACCTGACGGTTGATTGGGGTGCAGGTATCCTACAGCAAAGGCATGAGGCGGGGGCAGCAGTGAGAGGACAGGGAGTGCCCCTCCCCACCCCCGGGGCTGGCAGGCAAAATGGAAAAGACCCACCTTCAGAGGCAAGCCCTGGTGCGCATTGCCTAAAGGCGGGCCGGAGCCCACTGGCCAATCCAGAAGTGGACCCTGTTCCTACAATCAAATGGGACAGTTAAACCCCCGAGCAGGGGGCTGGCCGGGGCCCTCGTTCTCACACTCGAGCCTGCATCAGAGTCACCAGGGGGGCTTGTTAAAGCAGGCTGCTGGCCCCAGCCCAGAGTTTCCGATTCAGTAAGTGTGCTCTGCGCCTGAGAATCTGCATTCCTAAGAAGTCCGCTGGGGTTGCTCTGGTCAGGACTGCCCTTGGAAACTACTGATGCCATGTAGGTATGGGGTCGGGTGTACTGCTTTCTGATGATGGTGCAGGATCTATCCCAACAAATATAAAAAGACGCAAATTTGCTAATACTCCCACAGCTGTGCACACAAGTACATTACATCATCCCCGGCCAAGCCAGTCCACCCACGTGGTCAAGGGCTAGGCGTCAGAATGCAGGCACTGAGCAGCTGGCGGAGGGGCCCAACTTACACCAAAATGACAGGCGGCCTCATCCCAGGCCTTCCGAGCTGCCCCCACACAGCAGAAAGTACAATTGTCGTGTCTATGAAAAGCAAGACTGCTTGGTGTCTGGGTTTCCGGGAGGTGACACAAGGCCTCTCAGAGGAAACCTATGGCCACGTGGGCCAAGCTGCTCACCACCCACGTGACCTGGTTTCAGCATCTCAAGGGCATCCCTTTTGGGATTTCTGTGAGGCTTACTGGTTAAACATCGCCCGGCCCCTCATACCGGCGACCGTGGTCACACGTCCGCTTGGATCACTTCGCCCATAGAAACCACAACCCAGGGCAATGTGGTTTTAGAAAGAAAACATCAAACTACACAGGCGAAAATGGTACAGCTGCCTACACTGCAGGCCACAGATACGAGCATGAATTACGCGGGCTGGCCACGTCCCACTCTTATTTTCTGTTTCTTTAATTTCCTCCCTGTCATTCTTCTAAAGCCTGGCTTGTTCACACTCATTTATCCTCTCTGTTGACAAACTGTTAGAGCGACCACCTTAAACTCATTTTGAATTTAATTTCAAGTGGCACTTCTCCTTTTCATGTTAAAAGGGGTCTTGCCTCATTTCAGCTTTGTTTTTTTCTCGCCTTTCTGTGAACAGTCTCCTCCTTAGGTCAGCTCTGGAGCAACAATATTGAGTCGGAGATATATTTGCCTGGGTGCAGGCAAACCAAACAGGAGCTCGAGGCTGGCAGAGACCCACGGGCCAGATGAAAGGCCGGGAGGCTTTCTCACAGCTCGGTGCGAGCTGCACCCACCAGGCTTCAAATTCACCTGAAGGGTCCTTGTGCAGAAAGGCTCCAGGGGAAAATACTTACATGTTGCCAAAAGCAGTGATCAGAAATGGATTTTCCGGGCTTGAGAGTCACTTTCTATCATTTTTTTAAATTGGGAAATGTATAAAGAAGCCTTCTTATTTTCAGCATACAAATAAATGTTGTGTTCTACGGTTTATAGTTTTGTTTCTAATGAAGGCTTTATTTTTTAGAGCGGATTTAGGTCCACAGCAGGATGGAGGGGAAGGTACAGATTTGGTACAGCCTCGCTGTTTATCAACATCACTCACCAGGGACCTATATTTGTTACCAAGGATGAACCTGCTTCAACACAAAGTCTGTAGTTCACATTAGGGTTCACTCTTGGTGGTTTATGGGTTTGAACAAATGTATAATGACATACATTCAACATTATAATATCATACGGAGTAGTTTCACTGCCTTAAAAATCCTCTGTGCTCTGCCTGTTCATCTCTTCTGACCCCTAACCCCTGGCAACCACTGATCTTTTCACTGTCTCCCTAGTTTTGCCTTTTCCACAATGTCATACAGTTGGAATCATACAGTATGTACACTTACAGATTGGCTTCTTTCACTTCATAATATGCATTTAAGTGTCCTCTATGTCTTTTCATGGCTTGACAGCTCTATTTTTTTGGTGTTGAATAATATTCCTTTGTCTGGAGGTACCACAGTTTGTTTATCCATCACCTACTGATGGGCATGCTTCCAGGTTTTGGCAATGATGAATAAAGCTGCTGTAAACATCCATGTGCAGATTTTTGTGTGGACATAGTTTTCAACTCCTTTGGGTAACTAACAAGGAGTGTGATTGCTGGGTCGTATGGTAAGAGTATGTATAGTTTTGTAAGAACCCACCAAACTGTCTTCCAAAGTCGCTGTACACTTAGCGTTCCCACCAGTGATGAGTGAGCGCGCCTGTCGCTCTGCAGCCTCAGCAGCATTTGGGGTATCAGCATTCCAGATTTGGGCTATTCTAATAGGTGTGTAGTGATATCTCATTATTGTTTTAATTTGCAATTCCTTGACGACATATGACGTGGAGCATCATGAGTATTTACCACATGTGTATACACATGTGTATTTACCACCTGTATATCTTCTTTGGTGAGGAGTCTATTACAGTCTTTAGCCCATTTTTAAAATGCAGTTGTTTGTTTTCTTATTGTTGAGCTTTAAGAGTTCTTTATATGTTTTGGTATAACACTCCTTTATTAGATGTTGTCTTTTGCGAATATATTCTGCTAGTCTTGTGGCTTGCCCTCTCGTTCTCTTGACATTGCCTTTCACAGGGCAGAAGTTTTAAATTTTAGTGAAGCCAAGCTTATTAATTAGTTATGTCCTGGATCGTGCCTTTGATGTTGTATCTAAAACGTCATCACCATACCAAGGTCACCTAGGTTTTCTCCTATGTTATCTTCTAGGAGTTTTACAGTTTTGCATTTTACATTTAGGTCTATGATCCATTTTAAGCTAATTTTTGTGAAAAGTGTAATGCCTATGTCCAAGTGCACTTTGTTGCATGTTGCAATTGTTAGAGCACGAACATTGAAAAGGCTATCTTTGCTTATTTGCGTTGCCTTTATCCCTTTGTTGAAGAGCAGTTAGCTAGATTTGTGTGTCTGTCTCCGGGCTCTCTATTCTAGTCCATTCATCTATTTGTCGATTCTTCCACCAGTACCACACCATCTTAACTACTGTAGCTTCATAGGGTAATTATCAAACCTCCAACTGTGTTCTTCTACTTCAATATTGTATTGACTATTCTGGTCTTTGACTTTCTATATAAACTTTAGAACCCGTTTGTTGATATCAACAAAACAACTTGCTGGGGTTTTGACTGGGATTGCACTAAATCTATAGATCAAGTTGGGAAGAACTGATATCTTGACAATACTGAGTCTTACTACCCAGGAACATGAAATATCTCTCCATTTATTGTTCTTTGATTTTGTTCATGAGAACTTTGTACTTTTCCTCATATAGATCTTGTCCCTATTGTGTTAGAGCTATACCTAAGTATTTCATTTTGCGTGGTGCAAATGTAAATGCTATAGTGTTTTTCATTTCGAATACCCCATGTTCATTGGTGGTATATAGTAAGGCAACTGACTTGTATATTAACCTTGTATCCTGCAATTTTGCTATAACTGCTGATTAGTTCCAGGTGTTTTTTGTTTGTTTGTATGTTTGCTCATTCTTTCAGATTTTCTAAATAGACAATCATGTCATCTGTGAACAAAGGCAGAGTTATGTCTTCCTTATCAATCTGTATACCTTTGATTTCCTTTTTCTTGTCTAATTGCATAAACAAACTTCTAGTATGATGTTGAAATGCAGTTGTGGGAGAGGACATCCTTGCCTTGTACCTGATCTCACAGGGAAAGTTTTGAGTTTTCACTGCTAACTATGATCTTAGCTGTAGATTTTTGTAGATAGTCTTTATTAAGTTCAGGAAATTCCCTTTTAATTCTAGTTTACTGAGAGTTTTTATCATGAATGGGCACTGGATTTGGTCAAATGCTTTTTTTGCATCCACTGATCCTGCAAAATCAGGATATAGCAAAACTGCAAAATTGCAAAATTGTAGGATACAAAATTGCAGGATACTGATCACATGATCATGTGATTTTTCTTTTTAGTCTGTTGATCTAATGAATTACATGCATTGATTTTCAAATGTTCAACCAGCCTTGCCTACTTGGGATAAATCCCACTTGGTCAAAGTGTACAATTCTTTTTATACATTTTTGGATTTGATTTGCTAATATGTTGAGAATTTTTGCATCTATGTCATGAGAGATATTGGTCTGTAGCTGTCTTTTCTTGTAGTGTACTTTATATCATTTTATTAACTAACATTAATAATGAAGTCGGTGGACTAATGTTCACTGGTCATAGGCTCCTTCTCTGTGCATTTGTTGTACATCATTGGGTAATTTCGTGTTCTACCCTAGAACAGTACAACAGTGGTACAATAGTGTGGCTACATCTATGGGCTTTGGAGTCAGGCTAGATTTGGGTCCATGGACACAGGGTCCCTGCTGTGAGAACTGGTTATCCTGGGCAAGTGAGTTATCAATTGTCCTAAGTTTCCAATTCCTCATCTGCAAAATGGGTTTACTAAAAAGTAGTAGGTATACCATTTCACAGGATTTGTGCAGGTCTAATTGGGATAATCCATGCACACTGCTTGAAATATCACATTAATAAATATGTAGTGTTATTACTGCAGTCATTTTCCTAGACCATATCTTATTGTTTTAACATAAGATAAGAACTGACAAACCTCTTAGATAGACTTATCCATCAGAGGGTAGACAGCAGAAGCAAGAAGAGCTACAATTTTGCAGCCTGTGGAACAAAAACCACATTCACAGAAAGACAGACAAAATGAAAAGGCAGAGGACTATGTACCAGATGAAGGAACAAGATAAAACCCCAGAAAAACAACTAAATGAAGTGGAGCTAGGCAACCTTCCAGAAAAAGAATTCAGAATAATGATAGTGAAGATGATCCAGGACCTTGGAAAAGGAATGGAGGCAAAAGATCAAGAAGATGCAAGAAATGTTTAACAAAGACCTAGAAGAACTAAAGAACAAACACCTAGAAGAATAAAGAACAAACAGAGATGAACAATACAGTAACTGAAATGAAAAATACACTGGAAGGAATCAGTAGCAGAATAACTGAGGCAGAAGAACAGATAAGTGACCTGGAAGACAGAATGGTGGAATTCACTGCTGTGGAACAGAATAAAGAAAAAAGAATGAAAAGAAATGAAGACAGCCTAAGATGCCGCTGGGACAACATTAAACACAAAAACATTCACATTATAGGGGTCCCAGAAGGAGAAGAGAGAGAGAAAGGGACTGAGAAAATATTTGAAGAGATTATAGTCAAAAACTTCCCTAACATGGGAAAGGAAATAGCCACCCAAGTCCAGGAAGCACAGAGAGTCCCAGGCAGGATAAACCCAAGGAAAAACATGTCAAGACACATAGTAATCAAATTGACAAAAAATAAAGACAAAGAAAAATTATTAAAAGCAACAAGGGAAAAATGACAAATAACATACAAGGGAACTCCCATGAGGTTAACAGCTGATTTCTCAGCAGAAACTCTACAAGCCAGAAGGGAGTGGCACAATATAATTAAAGTGATGAAAGGGAAGAATCTACAACCAAGATTACTCTACCCAGCAAGGATCTCATTCAGATTCAACAGAGAAATCAAAAGCTTTACAGACAAGCAAAAGCTAAGAGAATTCAGCACCACCAAACCAGCTCTACAACAAATGCTAAAGGAACTTCTCTAAGTGGGAAACACAAGAGAAGAAAATGACCTACAAAAACAAACCCAAAACAATTAAGAAAATGGTAATAGGAACGTACATATTGATAATTACCTTAAATGTGAAAGGATTAAATGCTCCAACCAAAAGACACAGGCTTGCTGAATGGATACAAAAACAAGACCCATATATATGCTGTCTACAAGAGACCCACTTCAGACCTAGGGACACATACAGATTGAAAGTGAGGGGATGGAAAAAGATATTCCATGCAAATGGAAATCAAAAGAAAGCTGAAGTAGCAACACTCATATTGGATAAAGTAGACTTTAAAATAAAGAATGTGGGCTTCCCTTGTGGTGCAGTGGTTGAGAGTCCGCCTGCTGGTGCAGGGGGACACGGGTTCATGCCCTGGCCCGGGAAGATCCCACATGCCATGGAGCGGCTGGGCCCGTGAGCCATGGCCACTGAGCCTGCGCGTCCGGAGCCTGTGCTCCACAACGGGAGAGGCCACAACAGTGAGAGGCCTGTGTACTGCAAAAAATAAAAATAAATAAAATAAAGAAAGTGGGGCTTCCCTGGTGGCACATTGGTTAAGAATCCGCCTGCCAATGCAGGGGACATGGGTTTGAGCCCTGGTCCAGGAGGATCCCACATGCCGCGGAGCAGCTAAGCCCATGTGCCACAACTACTGAGCCTGTGCTCTAGAGCCCTCAAGCCAGAACTACTGAGCCCACGTGCCTAGACCCATGCTCCACAACAACAGAAGCCACCGCAATGAGAAGCACGCACACCACAACGAAGAGTGGCCCCCGCTCACCGCAAATAGAGAAAAGCCCACATGCAGCAACCAAGACACAATGCAGCCAAAAAATAAATAATTTTTTTAAAAAAGAAAAGAATGTTACAAGAGACAAGGAAGGACACTACATAATGATCAAGGGATCAATCCAAGAAGAAGATATAACAATTATAAATATATATGCACTCAACATAGGAGCACCTCAATACATAAGCAAATGCTAACAGCTATAAAAGAGGGAATCAATGGTAACACAATAAGAGTGGGGGACTTTAACAACTCACTTACACCAATGGACAGATCATCCAGACAGAAAATTACTAAGGATACACAAGATTTAAATGACTCAATAGACTAGATAGGTTCATTGATATTTATAAGACATTCCATCCAAAAACAGCAGATTACACTTTCTTCTCAAGTGCACATGGACCATTCTCCAAGATAGATCACATCTTGGGTCACAAATCAAGCCTCAGTAAATTTAAGAAAATTGAAATCATATCAAGCGTCTTTTCCGACCACAACGTTATGAGACTAGGTATCAATTACAGGAAAAAATCTTTAAAAAATACAAACACATGGAGGCTAAACAATACATTACTACGTAACCAAGAGATCACTGAGGAAATCAGAAAATACCTAGAGACAAATGACAACAAAAACACGATGATCCAAAACCTATGGATGCAACAAAAGCAGTTCTAAGAGGGAAGTTTGTAGCAATACAACCCTACGTCAAGAAACAAGAAAAAATCACAAAATAAAAAATCTAAACTTACACCTAAAGGAACTAGAGAAAGAAGAACAAACAAAACCCAAAGTTAGTAGAAGGAAAGAAATCATAAACATCAGAGCAGAAATAAATGAAATCGAAACAAAGTAAACAATAGCAAAGATCAATAAAACTAAAAGCTGGTTCTCTGAGAAGATAAACAAAACTGATAAACCTTTAGCCAGACTCAAGAAAAAGAGGGAGAGGACTCAAATCAATAAAATTAGAAAGGAAAAAGGAGAAGTTACAACAGACACCACAGAAATACAAAGCATCCTAAGAGACTACTACAAGCAACTCTATGCCAATAAAATGGACAACCTGGAAGAAATGGACAAATTCTTAAAAAGGTATAACCTTCTAACACTGAACCAGGATGAAATAGAAAATATGAACAGACCAATCACAAGTAATGAAATTGAAACTATGATTAAAAATCTTCCAACAAACAAAAGTCCAGGACCAGGTGGCTTCACAGGTGAATTCTATCAAACATTTAGAGAAGAGCTAACACCAATCCTTCTCAAACTCTTCCAAAAAATTGCAGAGGAAGGAACACTCCCAAACTCATTCTATGAGGTCACCATCACCCTGATACCAAAACCAGACAAAGATACTACAAAAAAGAAAATTACTGACCAATATCACTGATGAATATAGATGCAAAAATCCTCAACAAAATACTAGCAAACAGAATCCAGCAACACATTAAAAGGATCACACACCATGATCAAGTGGGATTTATCCCAGGTAGGCAAGGATTCTTCAATATATGCAAATCAATCAGTGTGATACATCATATTAACAAATTAAGAATAAAAACCATATGATCAAAACAACAAAATAAAACAAACAAACAAAAAAACCCATATGATCATCTCAATAGATGCAGAAAAAGCTTCTGACAAAATTCAACACCCATTTATGATAAAAACTCTCCAGTAAGTGGGCATAGATGGAACCTACCTCAACATAATAAAGGCCATATATGACAAACCCACAGCAAACATCATTCTCAATGGTGAAAAACTGAAAGCATTTCCTCTAAGGTCAGGAACAAGACAAGGAGGTCCACTCTCACCATTATTATTCAACATGGATTTGGACGTCTTAGCCATGGCAATCAGAGAGGAAAAAGAAATTAAAAGGAACACAAATTGGAAAAGAAGAAGTAAAACTGTCACTGTTTGCAGATGACATGATACTATACATAAAGAATCCTAAAGAGGCCACCAGAAAATGACTACAGCCAATCAGTGAATTTGGTAAAGTTGCAGGACACAAAATTAATGCACAGAAATCTCTTGCATTCCTGTACACTAACAACAAAAGATCAGAATGAGAAATTAAGGAAACAATCCCATTCATCATTGCAACAAAAAGAATAAAATACCTAGGAATAAACCTACATAAGGTGGTAAAAGATCTGTACTCAGAAAACTATAAGACACTGATGAAAGAAATCAAAGATGACACAAACAGATGGAGAGACATACCATGTTCTTGGATTGGAAGAATCAATATTGTGAAAATGACTATACTACCCAAAGCAATCTATAGGTTCAGTGCAATCCCTATCAAATTACCAATGGCATTTTTTTACAAATTAGAACAAAAAAATCTTAAAATTTGTATGGAGATACAAAAGACCCCGAATAGCCAAAGTAATCTTAAGGGGAAAAAAACGGAGCTGGAGGAATCAGACTCGCTGACTTCAGACTATACTACAAAGCTACAGTAATGAAGACAGTGTGGTAGTGGCACAAAAACAGAACTATAAATCAATGGAACAGGATAGAAAGCCCAGAGATAAACCCATGCACCTATGGTCAACTAATCTATGACAAAGGAGGCAAGGATATACAATGGAGAAAAGACAGTCTCTTCAATAAGTGGTGCTGGGAAAACTGGACAGCTACATGTAAAAGAATGACATTAGAACACTCCCTAACACCATATACAAAAATAAACTCAAATTGGGGCTTCCCTGGTGGCGCAGTGGTTGAGAGTCTGCCTGCCGATGCAGGGGACATGGGTTTGTGCCCCAGTCTGGGAAGATCCCACATGCCATGGAGCAGCTGGGCCTGTGAGCCACGGCCGCTGAGCCTGTGCTTCCGGAGCCTGTGCTCCACAATGGGAGACGCCACAACAGTGAGAGGCCCGCGTACCGCAAAAAAAGATAAAGATAAAGATAAAAATAAATAAATAAATAAAATTAAATAAAATAAACTCAAAATGGATTAAAGACCTAAATGTAAGATCAGACACTACAAAACTCTTAGAGGAAAACATAGGCAGAACACTTTATGACATAAATCACAGCAAGATCCTTTTGGACCCACCTCCTAGAGAAATGGAAATAAAAACAAAAATAAACAAATGGGACCTAATAAAACATAAAAGCTTTTGCACAGCAAAGGAAACTATAAACAAGATGAAAAGACAACCCTCAGAATGGGAGAAAATACTTGCAAATGAATCAACGGACAAAGTATTAATCTCCAAAATATATAAACAGCTCATGCAGCTCAATATTTAAAAAACAACAACCCAATCCAAAAATGGGCAGAAGACCTAAATAGACATCTCTCCAAAGAAGACATACAGATGGCCAAGAGGCACAGGAAAAGATGCTCAACATCACTAATTATTAGAGAAATGCAAATAAAAACTACAATGAGGTATCACCTCACACCAGTTAGAATGGGCATCATCAGAAAATCTACAAACAGCAAATACTGGAGAGGGTGTGGAGAAAAGAGAACGCTCTTGTACTGTTGGTGGGAATGTAAATTGATACAGCCACTATGGAGAACAGTATGGAGGTTCCTTAGAAAAGTAAAAATAGAGTTACCGTATGACCCAGCAATCCCACTACTGGAGATATACCGAGAGAAAAACATAATTCAAAAACACACATGCACCCTATTGTTCATTGCAGCACTATTTACAATAGCCAGGTCATGCAAGCAACCTAAATGCCCATTGACAGATGAATGGATAAAAAAGATGTGGTACATATATACAGTGGAATATTACTCAGCCATAAAAAGGAACGAAATTGGGTTATTTGTAGAGATGGATGGATGGATGCATTTAGAGACTGTCATACAGAGTGAAGTAAGTCAGAAAGAGAAAAACAAATATCATATATTAACACATATTTGTGGAATCTAGAAAAATGGTACAGATGAACCAGTTTGCAAGGCAGAAATAGAGATACAGATGTAGAGAACAAATGTATGGTCACCAAGGGAGCAAAGGGGGTGGTGGTGGTGTGATGAATTGGGAGATTGGGATTGACATATGTACACCAATATGTATAAAATAGATAACTAATGAGTACCTGCTGTATAAAAACATAAATAATTAATTTAAATAATTAATTAATTTAAAAACATGACCATTTTGCTCCTTATTATACTATTATGTGTAGGATACTTTTTATTTTTAGTTCATTCTCTAAAGCCTTTTCCCATAGCACTGTGAATATCACAGATTGAAGCCTGTAAGTCTTATTTAAAGTCAGCTATTTTTTTAATATATATGTAAAGTCTTACCATCTCCTAAAAAGCTATAAAATGGAAAACTCTAATTGAAGGATCACACATTAACAAGCACTTACATGTGTATCATGGTTTCTGGTTTCTGAACTAGTGTATATATGCAGTCTTCTGTACAGGGGTTTTCTGTTTAGTGTGTTTGTTTTCCACATTGTTTTTATTTTTCTAGTTGTTTTTTCTCTGTATTTAGATGATTATACACTTTGAATTGGAAGAAACATCCACTGAGGTGGATTCATCTAGCATCCACTTAGGTGAAACTCCATCTCAAACCTGAAATTCCAGGGTGGGCAGGGTGAAGGGGGTTCGTTAGGGAGAAAAGGGGATGGTAGTGTCCTCTTTAGGCTTCCACACTTCCAAGTTACCAAAGGTCAGCCTGGACCAAGGATACACCTTTAGCCATTAAAAAAATTCCTCTTATATTGAATTGGAATTTACTTCTTTGTAATTACTTCCCATTGGTCCTAGTCTGGTCTCTGAAGCTACTTAAGATAAATATGAAATACATATGAAATATGCTCATTGGAATATGAAATAAATATGAAATCTGCATGAGAACCCCAAGTGTATGAGGCCACTTATTCTTCCTTAAACATATCTTCCCAGGCTTAGGTCACCTGTTTGAGTCTTTCCTGTGTGGAAGTTTCTGGAGCCTTACCATCCAGCCCAGTTTTTTTGTTTCTGGGGGGATTTTTTAAAAGGCATTTTCATCCTTGTCTTGAAACTTCCATGAAATCTTATAAGTTGTCTACCAAAACCTTTCCCACTGTTGCCAGCATAAATACTTCTATACACATGCATGTACATGTGGACAAAGAAACTGCATTCATTTCTTCTTTGAATGCAGAGGGGTGACCAGAAACCATTAACTTCAAAAACACTTCAAATTTCTTCATTTCTGCAGAGACAATAAAGCCTTACTTTCAGGTGGATCATGATTTCTTTTCAAAAGCTCCACATTTCTAACATTATTTGAGAAAACCACCCTTCCTAGTCTAATATGTAAGGTTTATCTTTATTGAAACGTGTTAAATGGAAGTTCTGAGTCTGCAGTCATCTTGTCTTCTTTCCAGAGGATGCAGGGCAGAAGACGAATGTTGGCTGCAAATTAAACTTTCAGCCGTATCCAACCATCTGACAGAGTGGCCCCCAAATCCTGCCCTGTCTAGCAATGAAGAAGGCTGTGCTCCTGACACCCGGGTGCGAAGGCCCGGCCCACCCGGCTCCTCTAGGAGGGCCCAGAGACCGGTGCGCTGGCCCACCAGCGCACCGCAGGGACAAGAGACAAACCAAAACACCTGCCCTCCACCAACGGCTTTGAGTACCACATGCACCCGCACGATTTTCTGGTGAAGAAAAGGTTCAGGACACAGCATAACAAGTTGTTCAGAAAAAGAATTTAATAAAAACCAATCACAACAAAGTAAAATCTATTTGAAACAGCATACACTCTTCACTTTTGTCTTTAAATGAATTTGTGCCAGGCACTTGCCCCTAAGGTTCTTCTCATGGTAACCTCATGAAATAGGCATGATCATCACCACTTCCTAGACGCACTCAGGGGTCTGAGGACCTGCTCAGAATGCCTGTAAAGGAGCAACACAAGGAGTCAGACCCAGACTGTCTTACTCCAAGACTGAGCTGTCCCTCTATCCTTGCTGCTATGACTGAGTATGCAAATAAAAATCCAACACTATGAACCAACTCAAAAAAAGTATCTCATTTTGAAACCCAACCGGTGAAGTACAGGTATGAAAATACAGTTCATGATATTTCACATTCTATCCTAGATTCTCCTGTCTTTCAGTTTCTAAGTCGGGCCACGCTAGCTTGCTGAAGATGTTATCTGAGCTCTGGAAAAACAGTTAAAATGCCACTCGGGAGGGAATGGCGATGCACAGAACAGCGAAGGCAGAAGGATGGAAAACACACCTCCTGTCAGAGGAAACCCATTCTCAGGTCTGGCAGTAGTGGAGCTGGGAACTTAAAGAGACCATACTACCTAAACTCACTAGAGACACACGGGACGAGCCCTCTCCTTTCTAGAAAAGCAAATCCTTTAAGACTGTACTAAAACCTACTATCGATAGGAAACCTCCTTAGTTTGTTTTCACCCTGATTTTATATAATAAAGGATAAGAATAATTTATTTTCTTTCTCTCTAAACACGTTTCTATTTGGTGATTTCATCATTCTCCTTGAGTCACATTTAGTGCATGTTTTTTCTCCCAGACGCACTATAGTCTCTTTGGAGTCAGGGATCATGACTTCCTTCTTTTACATCAATCAAATGAAATTATTTGGATGATGCAAAACATTATTCTGCATACAGTAAGAATTTTAAAATGCTTATTACATTAACCACTTCTCTGAAATGAATATGTTAATTCTAAGTAATTAAAAAGCTTGGAACATAGTAGACATGCAAAAAAATATTCCCAAATGAAAATTAAAATGTAGTATTAGAAAACACACTTTTCATCAATAAGAGAATTCTCACCTCTTTCCTCTGATCAGCATTGACCAATAGCTTAGTTCCTCTTCTCCTAGGAGAAGACACTGGAAAGAGAACATTTCATTATCAAGGCCCTATTTGCTCATGTAGTAATGTATTGTAGCATTTCATATGGTAAATTTTCATTACCTTATAAACAGAAAAGAATATGAATTCACATTGACATATACTGCTTAATATTTAAGGCCAAGTTTAACATTTGAACAATAAGTTCTTCCTTTTGGCACAAAACTGGAAATTTACTGTCCTTTCAACTATTCAAGATTTACTCTGGTATTTCAATATTTAATATTATTATTTATAAACATAACTGCTGGTAGATTTTTTAATTTATCATTGTATAAAAGTCAAAAAATATATCAGTATGTTTTAATTCTTAAAATTCTGAGAGAAACGGAACGTATCTTGGTAGAGACAAAAAGAAACACATTTTATGTACACCATTTAAATATTCCAACACTAAAGACTTACTGTATAGCACAGGGAACTATACTCAATATTTTGTAATAACTTAGAAGGGGAAAGAATCTAAAAAATAATAGATATATACATATATGTATAACTGAATCACTTTGCTGCACACCTGAAACTAACAGGACATTGTAAATCAAGTATACTTCAATAAAATTTTTTTAATTCCAAAATTTAGTAAACAGTGTTTGTAGACACCTATTTAGATCAAAGTCCTGTACTTTCTAGAAAATAGTACAATTTTTCTTTTGTGAATATCTATGAACAGGCTGCCAACCTGGTGCTCAGATTCCCTCATGGTGGACACCCAAGCCTCATCTCACAACTGTGACATCTTTGATTGCCAATGACGACTGAGATTCCCTGCGGTAATGAGGACCCCTTCATCACACTGGTCTGTTACACAACACAAAACAACTTGCATCTTTCACCTTCACACATACACGGTCTCAGTAGTGGGTAAGGTGTTTTTGTTTGACTTTCTATCTCTAATTTAAAACCCTCGTTCAGATAGTCCAACTTTCTGTGTCCATTCAAAAAGGTACACCCTGAGTTACCAGGATTAAGTCTTGCTTACAGAGAGAAATGGGCAGTTCAGCGTGAACACGCATAAGCCTGCATTCAACAGGTACCAGCTCCAGGCTGGGTCCCGCACTCCTTGCTTCCTGACTGGGATGAAACCGCAGGCACCTTTCCATAATTGTCTATTCAGAGGAGCTACCCCAGAAGCCAGCATGCCTTCCCCTCCCTTCAGGAGGGCTGCAAGCTCAACACACCACTCCAAAATTTGCACTTGATTTTTCCATGCTAAAAAAAAAAGTCACTCTAACTAACAGTGTTGAACTCTTCTCTGGAAATTTCATCTTAAATGGATTAAATGCACAAATTACTTAAGAAATATGCAAGTTTGAGCAAAATTTCTTTAGACATTTTTATGGAAACAGCACACAACCATATACGGGGTAATGTGAAAGATAATATTGCCTGTAAAACCCGGAACGTAGTGTCAACTTAAAAAATATTCACAACCTAAAACTTAAGTTATGTTTTATTCAGCGGGAATTTTTAGGACTTCAAGCCCGGCAGGAAGCATCTCAAGTAACCCTGAGAGAGCTACATCCTTTGTTTACTGATATGGCAGGAAATATTCCATTCATCAGTAGGTGAGAGAAGAGAGACTAGAATATTCATGCAGGACATTAATGTGAATGCATAGTTAATAAAAGGTGATGCTCAACTCAAAATACTTTGCCTCAGCATTTTGTCCACAGAAGAACTATCGGTGACTATCAGCCTGTCATGTTCCCCATGTATCTATGTTGCCTAGACCAGTCCTGGCACGGTGAGCAGTTAATACATATTTATGCAAGAATCCAGAGGGTTTCATCATAGAATACTGGTGACCTAAGGGAAGGTAGCACTCAATCACCAAACTCTATGAGGTTCTCATGAAGGTCATTTGAACCAACCAATTTATCCAAACGACCCACAAGCCAGCCAGAGGTGTTGGTGTAAGTTTCACTTACTTCCAAATGATTGCAATCTCGTACTTGCTGAAAAATTATGCTTCCATTAGCATAAGTGATGCTGTGTGATGTTACTAGCGTTATATGACTCAATAAAGAAGAGTTAGCTTACATAACTCCTTGCAGCCTTACTTGAAAATCTCATGTTCTCAAACTTCAAACAGGTTTTGGGAACCCTGGTTGCTCATCACTCAGGCAATTTGTATTTGTGCACAGTTCTGAGCAAGAAGTAAGTGCTCCACTTTTAGTGAAATGGATTTCTTCTCTTTGGTGAGAGAAGCAGCCCAAGTAATGTACTGAGGGAAAAAAATGTAGTTTTGTTCTCCCTCTGAACTGTAGTTTTTGATGATTATTGCTGTCACTGATGTCAGTACACTAAGGGAAGACATCGAACACATAAGCACTATTTTACAGTGCTTATTTAAGAAATTATATTAAAAATCAATATAGTTTTAAAAATATAGTTTTAAAGTATTTTAAAAATGGTTCTCCTGTAATATTAACCTAATTGGAAGGCAGATTATAGCACTATTTCCCAGAATTAACTGCTAAAAAGTGAAAAAAAATTATTCAAATTCAGAAAAAAAGGATAAATACAAACTTTTTAATTTTATATTCTGGAGTTTTTGTTTGGTTTCTGTTCCACAAGTTTCCTCCTGAATCGGCTTCCAAAAATTTTCATTGTCGCTCATGTTCTTCAAGATTCCACATTTGGTCAGTTCATCTTGCAACCCTACAATCTTATTTTCAAAAAGAACAATATACATTTTTAACCGCAAATTATGTCAGTGGGTAATTAGAAATTTAAAATCCCATTTCTAAGCACCAAAGGATAACATCTGGATAACTTGCAGCTATCTAGTTAGGAAAGGGTTATTTTCAACAGAAACTGACACCAAAAAAATAACATCTTTGAAAATCTCTGTCCCTTAATTCTAGGGGTTTTATATTTAAAAACCAAAGGAAACAATTTGAGGGGTAGTAAACTGTTTTCCTTTCTTTCTTTAATCCTAGGTAGTGGTAACTGGGAGTTAATATAAGGGGAATTCTTTGGAGAGGATGACAGGGGCGAGGAGGGCTTTAGGAAGGGAAGGGAGAAAGGGGTGGGTAGCCTTGAGGACAATGAGAGGAAGTAGATAAAAGTATCTTTCCCTTAAAATTCAATTTCTAGTTTTATCTCCCTTTGACATGGAGACGCTAGAATTACCATACACTGTAAACCAATTGTCCCATAGGAATATGCTGCTTGTGATCAATGACGTATTTGCCAAAATTTCATAGAAAACAGCCACCAGGAGTCTCACCTCTTTTAAATATCATTTCATCTCTGAGGATTGGGGGACACATCAAACTGATAAGGACTGTTATAGGAGGTATAACTAGATTTATGAAATAGCTTCTTTAAAATAGTACCTCGGCCTTTCTCACCTTCTGAGATGGCCCACACTCTGTCTGTGGAGTGTGTTTCTCTCTAAATAAATCCACTTCTTACCTATCAAAAGAAAAAATAGTACCTCCCCAGAAGAACCCTCTAATTTACCCAAGGATTTATAACTTGAGGGTGGAATTTTCCATTCAAGTCAAGACTACAATCAGGAAGCACAGGGCTCTAAAAAGATTGGGGGATATGTTTTGGATGTTGCCAGTGTAGCTTACATCAGCACCGATCAGACAAGTTTTTCAGTCTAATGTCTAGAGCAATTCCTCATTTATTAATACATGAGGTTGTTTTATGCGGACACCTTGGACTCCCTCAGATACTCAGGGCAGTGGCCCCTCCAGGTAGGTCCCTCCCTCCCTCACAGGGAAGAGCTTTCTCCTTCACCGGGGCTGTTCTCAGGACTCTGCTCAAAATGAAGTGGCGGTCTGGAATGAGATTCATCACCAGTCCGCGCTTTGGCGCGGACAGCCCCCCAGGAGCATAAAGGGTTTGGGGGCCGTGGTGCTCGGGTCTCTCCTACTGTCCAGCTCCCAGCATTTCACGTGACCCCGCGGGGCTGATGAGGGCTGGCATGGCTCGCACCTAACCCTGGGCAGAGGGGCTCCAAGAGCAAAGCCTTGCCCCAGGAGGGTTGAGGGGGCCCGGGACCCCCAATTCCTGAGTCACTCTGACGATGAAGCGCATTTGAGGCCGGACACACAATACTGGGGAGCGAGAATGCCTGTCCCGGGGTTCTCAGCCGTGCGCCCAGCCCCGGCCCGTGTCCTACCGGGTAGGCGCCGGAGCGCGGGGTACCCGCGGGGCGCCCGGCTGTGCGCGCAAAGGCTGTGCGCTGGGGCGCCCGTCCAGCTCCAGCAGCGCGCTGTAGAGAAGGAAAGAGAAGTCGCGGTCAGTCTGCGGTGCAGTAGCTGGGAAACAAAGGCGAAAACAAATGACAAGTAAACATCCAGCCACAGGAAGCCATTAAGCAGAGTGGGCGCTAATGAGCGCGCAGCGGGGACCCGCCGCCCGCCGCGCGCCCCGCCCGTCGAGGAAGCGGCCGCGGCCCCCAATCCTCCCGGAGCCCCGCTGGCGGCCGTAAACCTGCCGCGCTCTTCTGTCCCCTTCAAGTCGAGCCATTAGAAGCCGCAATTACTGTCGTCCCCAATAAGAGGACCCCGGGGGGACAAAGAAAAGAAAATTGGGATGCCTTGATCTCGCACGTTCGCACGCCTTGCCGGGCTGCAAGTGGGAACCTCAGCGGAGGGGGTGGGGAGGGGGAGGGCCCTCCACCGGCTCCCAGGTAAAGGGACTCGGAGATGTGAGCACCAGCGCACGTTCCAGAATCTTTTGAAACAGTTTCTCGTAAAAGTCAGTCCTTTTGAATAACCAAATGTTCCTTTGTGCGCCCTTAAATTTTAAACCATTCTTTAAAACTTTTTTTCAAGTAGCAGGGGTTTGTCAAGCAAGGGTTGACCGCCTCACTTTAACTCTGCCGTCTGAACTATTTAAGATGCCTTAGAGCTCGCTTTGATTTGCGGAGCGATGGTTCTTTCCCCGGACTCGGGCGGATGCGCCGGGGCAGGTGGCGCGGCACCCGCGGTCCCGGTGCGTCCTCCGCGGGGCCCAGCCCCGGCCTCGGCGATGGGCCAGGTCTTTGCTGCAGCGACACCCCGCGGTCAGCCCGGGCGTCCCAGTCAAACCCCTGCCGCGTCCGCCTCGGCCCCCGGGTACTTGGGCCCTGGGAACCCACAGGGTCTTCCCTCCCCGGGTTCAGCACCAGACCACACACGGAGATGGGCTAAACCTAAAGAGCTATGCAAAGGAGCTTCCAACAGAACCTGCCTTTTAAGCCTGTTTACCTTAAACATTTTTTTAAGAAAGTGAGAAAGTGCTTATGGTAAATTTCAGAAAAATCTGCATTAGATGCTCCGGCAAGCAAGGATTCACTAGGCATCACCTAAGACTTGAGAATTATTTCTTTATGGTTTCTTTATATGTGATAAGTTCCCTCTGTAGGAAGAAGAAAATATATTTAATCATAAATCTATAGATACATATGAAGATATGAACATTGGTAAAGTTTAAGGAGAGATAAACACAAATCACTTTAACTAAATAATCCTAAAAGGAATTGCAGTGCAGCATGGTTATTTCCCCACTAAGGCGATTCTATTGTCTTCTGGGGTTTTGTGCCTTTATGTTTTTGTAGGTTTGTCTTTCTCAATGAAAACTCACTGTTTACCAGCCACTACATAAATCTTCATACGTGAAATTCTCTTTTGAATCGGTCTTAACATCCTATCCCCTTATTAACTAATTAGTTGAATTAAATCTTTGATACATGGTTTTTTTTTTTTTACTAAAAAAAAATCCGTTCACCCATTTCTCCCACCTTCCAACTCCCCACCAATCTGTTCTCTGTATCTATGGGCTTGATTGGGGGCGGGGGGGTGTTTTATTTTTTAGATTCCACATATAAGAGAGATCATATAGTATCTTTCTACATTTAATTTATTTCACTTAGTATAATGCCCTTGAGGTCCATCCATGTTGTCACAAATGGTAATTTTTCATTCTTTTTGATAGCTAAATAATCCTCCATTGTATATGTGTACTACATCTACTTTATCCATTCACCCATCAACGAACACTTAGGTTGTTTCCATGTCTTGGCTATTGTAAATAATGCTGCATGAACATGGGGGTGCAGATATGTTTTTGAGTTAGTGTTTTTGTTTTCTTTGGATAAATACCCAGAAGTGGAATTGCAGGATCATATGATAGTTTTATTTTTAATTTTTTTGAGGAAGCTTCGTACTGTTTTCCATAGTGACTGCACCAACATACATTCCCACCATGAGTGCACAAGGGTTCCCTTTTCTCCACATCCTTACCAACATTTGTTATTTCTTGTCTTTTTTATAATAACCATTCTAACAGGTGTAAAGGGATATCTCATTGTGGTTTTGATTTACATTGACCTCATGATTAATAATGCTGAGCATTCTTTCCTGTACCTGGTGCCATGTGTATGTCTTCTTCGGAAAAATGTCTATTCAGATCTTCTGCTCATTTTTTATTGGATTGTTTGGGGGTTTTACTATTGAATTGTATGAGTTCCTTATATATTTTGGATATTAGTCCCTTATCAGATATATGATTTGCAAATATTCTCTCCTTTGCTAGTTTTTTTTTTTTTTTTTTTTTTTTGGCCTCACCACATGTCTTGCAAGATCTCAGTTCCCCGACCAGAGACTGAAGCCGGGCCATGGCAGTGAAAGCCCAGAATCCTAACCACTAGACCACCAGGGAACTCCTGCCTTGCTAGTATTTTGTTGAGGATTTTTGCATGTATGCTGACCTGTAATTTTCTTTTCTGTGGCATCCTTGTCTGGCTTAGGTATCAAAATAACGCTGGCTTCATAAAATGAATTTGGAAAAGTTGCTGAAACAATAAAGGAAAGTGTTTGCCTTTCCACTACTCATGTGTTCAACACAATTATGAAAATTTAAAACTAGTTAAAGATCCTCCTTTTAAAAAATGTATTGGTAAATGTTAATAGATGAATAAAACTAAGGGAAAAGAATCTTCTACCTCTCTAACATTTAAAATTTTTAAAAATAAACAGCATAGGGCTTCCCTGGTGGCGCAGTGGTTGAGAGTCCGCCTGCCGATGCGGGGGACACGGGTTCGTGCCCCGGTCTGGGAGGATCCCACATGCCGCGGAGCGGCTGGGCCCGTGAGCCATGGCTGCTGAGCCTGCGCGTCCGGAGCCTGTGCTCTGCAAGGGGAGAGGCCACAACAGTGAGAGGCCCGCCTACCGCAAAAAAAAAAAAAAAAAAAAAAACAGCATAATGTATGTAAAGGACATAAGTTTTGGGGGTGCATCTAACTTGGGCTCAAATCCAAGCTCTGCCTTTATGGGCAAGTTACTTAATGTCTCCTACCCTCAGTTTTCTCAGCTTTAAACTAGACTTAGTAATAATATCTTTCTCCCAGGATTGTTTTGAGGATAAGATCATGTCTGGAAAGTGCCTGGAACCATCTGGTAAACAGTAGGAGATCAAAGCACAATAAGTAATCCTTTTACACCCCATGAGTCTAAGTTTGATCTAGTAAACTATCAACTAAAGCTGGAGGGCTAAAAAATACAGAAAAATTACTACTATGTGCAAAATTGTCTTAAAATCTTAACATTTATCTATTTCATAAATTGACTGGGCTATAAATATTCTAAAGATATACTCAGATGAATAAAAATAATGATGCAAACTAATGATCATAGAGCCATTGAAATTTTTACCATTTTTTGGCATCACACCCTTTACTTGTGTTAAAGGAATAAATTGCATGCACTAATTATCTGTTGCTGTGTAACAAATTACCACAGCTGTAACCGCTTAAAACAATACACATTTATGGTCTCACAGTTTCTGTGAGTCAGAAGTCCAGGGATGGATTAGTGGGGTCTTCTGCTTAGAGTCTCACAAGGTGTTGGCCAGGCAGTGTTTTCTTCTGGAGGTCTGACTGGGGAAGCATGCATATGACTGCTCATGAGGATGTTGACAGTATTCACTTTCCTTTAGTTATAGGACTTATGGTCACTAGCATCTTCAGAATCAACAAAGGGAGAGAAAGTGAGTTTACTAGCAAGATGGAGTCTTGTAGATTGTACCATGGTCACCAGAGTGGTATCCATCACCTTTGCCTTGAGCTATTGATTAGAAGCAAGTCTCAGGTCCTGTTCTGTGACTCAGGGGAGGCATTACCAGGAGGCAAGAATCAGGGGGCCACCTCGGAGTCTGTCTGCCACCATCCACCCTCTGGCCTTTATTATTCATGTCCCTGTCATATGCAAAACACATTCAGCCCCTCCAAGGGTTCCCAAGATTCTTATCTCTTATAGCATCAACTCAGAGTCCCCAGTCTCCTCATTTAGATCAGGTCAAAGGTCAGAGAAGCCTCTTGGGAATAATCTTTAAGTTCAATTTCTGCCCACCTATGGACCTGTGAAACTGAAAAGTCATGTCCTCAACTCACCCAACGTACAACCGTGGGACAGGCAGCGGATAAGGACTATCGACAGGTCAGTTCGAAAGAGGAGAAAAAGGAAGGTAAAGGGGAGTCTCTGCTCTGTAGCAGTTCTGAGGCCACATGGGTGAGCTTGGAAGTTCCTTTATTAAGCTTCAAGGCCTGAGGATAATTCTCATGGCTTTACCATCTGGGTTCTTGGTTCCACCTTCTGAGTCTTGCCTTTGTTTTGAAATGAAAGGTAGCACATGTGTGCAGCTGAGTGGTCTTCTCAGCCTGCTTCCTGGCAGTGGAATTTGGGGGGTTTGGACTCTCCCCATTCCTTTCTGCCCAAGCTGCCAGTGTTTTTGCAGAAGTAATTTTCTCAGAAACGTTGTGTGTCTCCCATGGACTTCAATGGGACTCACTCCATGAAACTAAGACCTCGCTCATAGATCTTTTTGAGATGACCCCTCTCTGTCTGGATCCTGCTGAGATGACCTTGGGTCGATGCCCTGAAGCTCCTTAGAGGCCCCAGGATTGGTTGGTAGGCTCCCCCTTAATCCCTTGAAAAGATCCTGGTGTGACTGGACTCCCGGACCTTGGTGTCTTTCTGAGGCCTCATCAAAACTTTGTACAGTCATGTCCTTGGCTTCTCCCCCCAAACATAATGTCTTAATTTTAACACGTTTTGCCATCTGGAGAGGCTGACACCTTGATTTCAGACTTCTGGGCACCAGAACTGTGAGGGACTAAACTTTTGTATCAACCGCCCAGTGTGTGGCCACGTGTTCTGCAGCCCTAGGGGACTAATATGCTGAGCTAAAGAACAGATGCCGCTGCGTTTTAAACCAGCGAGCAACGTACCTGGAGTAACGTCAGCTGGTGGTCTTGTGCGGTCATCTTCACTTCCACGCAAAGATCATTTGCATATGTCTACCTCGCCTGCCAGTGTGCCTCTGTCCTTCCTGGGCTGAAGTCCTGAGAAAGCTCCTGAGTTTTGGAATGCGGCCTCTCTCACCAGACTGCCTGAGCCCAACTCCCAGCTCTGCGCTTTCCAGCTGGGTTTCCAGGACATACCTGACCTCTGCATGCTCCACTTTTCTCATCTGCAGAAGGGGAAGGGGAATAGCAGAACCCACCCCAAACAGTTGTGAAGACAGCTGAACTGATACATGCAAAGTGTTGCAAGAGCACCTCCCTGGAGAGGGCAGTGGGGGGCTTGCTGTCGGGCACGTGTGTCATAACCTTTTGTGCTGAGGATGCAAACATTTGTGGAATGAGCGATGATTTAATGCTATGTCTTAAACATTCAATTAGTTTTGGTATTTTTTAAGGTGTCATTATATATGTTTGTATATCTTTACCGTAAGCCACATCAGATTCCTTCAGACAATAGTATAAATTAAAAACAACAATTCATCAAGCCCTTTTCTACTCCAGAAATCTAAGAAGTAAAACTTCAGCCATTCAGAGGCTTAAAGGATTGAGATAAGCTGGACTGTCAGGGTGCCCAGATAACAGGATTTTGAATAAAGCTTAAAACATTACATTCATTTTTCATTTGTTCTTTTCAAAAATGCATCAGCTCCTTCCCTGGCTTTTTCTTTTTCACTGTGTATTATTATAGTGAATTTTACAAAAAATAAACATATAAGACTAAATCATCAACCCTTCACATTATGTTTCTAAAAAATAATCAAAGTGATTTCCACTTTGTTGTTGTTGTTGTTGTTTTTGAACTTGTATCTTTTTTTTTAGCTGTTAAGGGTAGGAGTTTATTAATTAATTTATTTACTTTTGCTGTGTTGGGTCTTCGTTTCTTGTGCGAGGGCTTTCTCTAGTTGTGGCAAGCGGGGGCCACTCTTCATCGCGGTGCGTGGACCTCTCATTATCGCGGCCTCTCTTGTTACGGAGCACAGGCTCCAGATGCGCAGGCTCAGCAGTTGTGGCTCACAGGCCCAGCTGCTCCGCAGCATATGGGATCCTCCCAGACCAGGGCTCGAACCCATGTCCCCTGCATTAGCAGGCAGACCCCCCCAACCACTGCGCCACCAGGGAAGCCCGATTTCCACTTTTGAGCACCTTCCAAAGCAGTCTGCTGGGTTCTGCTTTCATTACCTAATTCGACAACTGTGTATTGAACATATTATAAGCCAAACCCTGTTCTGTGCTCTGGATCTATTTAACTCAATAGGAACCCACAGCAACCTTGCAAGATGGACATTTTGTTTCATAGGTGGGAAAACTGACCTAGAACCGGGTCTCTCGGTGACCCCATCGCAGGCTGGTCTGACAGGGTTGCCCCATGCATCCTCTTGTGATGACCATCGACACCTGTAGTTTAGAGTGGAGCTGGTGTGCACAGCTTGGTGTTTTGATTTTTTACTTATATTGTGTGCACGTTTCCAAGTAATATAGGTTTTACATAATTATTACGGTAACATTATTACATCCCATTAGCTACCTGGCTTCGGCTAATTTCCATTCAATAAATATTTTTTGATTGCTTATGTGCTGGCTCCTGTTAAATGCTGGGGACACAAAAGTAATCAATATAGGGTCCCTACCCTCAAACTTTTATCTAGCCAGGAGACAAACATGTGAAAAACTAAGTGTAATGCAATGTGATACATGTGTTTACCAATGATTAGACATGGAGTTATTGCTATCTCGGCTGTTATCAATGCCACTATTACAAATATTTTCTGTCTACCCCAGATGATCATTTCACAGGTGTGACTGCTGCATCAGAGGGTGGGGACAATTGCCCAGCACAATCTGATGACCAGACTGCTCCCCAGAATGAGGAATCTGCTTACTTGGTCCCCCATGGCCTGCCCAGGTTGGGGGTTTTTATTCTGGCTACTTTGAGAGTAAAATGGGTATAACTCAAGTGACTCTAATTAAGTTTAACAGTTGAGTTGAACATTTTATGTAGAAGTCCAGTTGAGTTGAACATTTTATGTAGAAGTCCAGCTGAGTTGAACATTTTATGTAGAAGTTTCCGTTATTTCTGTTCCCTCACGTCCAGGCTCTAGTCCTGGTTCTGCCATGTGCCCTCGGTCCCTCACTGTGGGGTCATGAGGCTTCATATAATCTGTAAACACACGTTGTTGCTGTCGATGTGGAACTGCTAATATCCTTTGAATATCTGATTAGCCAAGTGTGTTATATGTTTATCAATATCAATCCATATACATTTTGGATGTAAACTTTTATCGTGTTTTCACATTTATTATTTTTAGATTTCAGTGTCTTTCTTATTATATGAAGTTTCTTTTCATTGTGTATAAAGGTCTTTATAATGTTATTGGGTTAAATCTAACAGCTGTGTCTCTGACTCTATTATTTATATCCAATAGGCAAAAATTAACTTCTCCATCATTGAGATGAACAAATTGATCCACTAAAAAAAAAAAAAAAAAAAAAGTGCTATTCACTGTTCACCTGGCTTGAAATTGGGGTGTGTGAAGAGTAACCTAAGGCAAGGCATTTATTCTGTAGCTCTTCCCTCCTCCTCTGGTTTATTACTCCAGTTTGTTACAGATTCGGCCTATGTAACTTTGGATTTCTTTCTGCGGTGGATTCCTGCGGCCTGTTTCACAATTCCATACGGATAATTAGCACCGTATAATGGCCGTTTCCCTCTCGTTACTTCGCTGGGGAGTAGAAGGTTCGCCTTCTAACCCGGTCCAGAGAGTGGAGAAGGCAGGGAGCGGGAGCCACTCAAGGACACGCAGACGCTCGGGCCCTGGGCCCTCTCCACTTTCTCCGAAGCCACGAACCTCTCCCCGTGGCGGCCCCGAAGCCCTGCCCCCTGTGTGTGTGCTGCCACCCCGCTTCCTCCAGCCCCCCTCCGGGGGCTGGTTTGCCACGGCCGGCCAGGTCCCCAGAGGCCTATTTTCCTGCTTTGGGGACAGAGGTGCTGCTCTTTGTCCACCCAGCTGCCCCGTCTGGCCCCGTCTGGGGCCGCTGCCCTCTCTGTGCTGTCCATTGTGTCCCTCCCCAAGTCTCGTCCCCACTGGGATGAGGGGGAGGGGCAGGGTTGCCCCCATACGTGCTCACAACTCTGCCATCTCCAACTAAGGGCAGCTCTGGTCCTAAGTTCCGAGAAGGGAAGGTGGAAGGTATTTTAATGACTTAAACATCCGATTGTTCTTTCCTGCTGTCTATCAGCCAGCGGCTCAATCCTTCAAGTCTAGGGCTCGTCTTGAGGTGCCCCTGCGGTCCTGTGGGCCCCAGAGTCTCAGGTCCCTGCATCCTCATCATCTCAAAGGCCTGTGAGGGGCGGGTGAGGGCCCAGGCCGGGCCTGCCCAGGGCCTTGCTAGATTTCAAACATTTGAAACATTTAGAAACCTTTCTCACAACTCAGCCACGTGCCTAGGTCCACAAAGAACTCTTCTGTGCGTTCCTGTGCTCACATCTCAGGAGCTACACAAACCATCCTGGTTGCCTTTTTCTCTCTCGATTTTTTTGCCCTGAGACTGTCATTCTTACTGTTTTATTGCATCTTCTTACCATGTTAATTCTCTACTTCTAATCTGTCATGGGCTTGGAAAACAGATACATATCTGTTGGAATTGGATAGAAATAAGAGTTTTTAAAAGCCTATGAGTATCATGACCATATTTATAAACAACAACAACAAAATCAGATACTTGGTTGGCCAACTGCACAGACAATAAAAAGTCACCATAAAGTCCTGATGAATATTTATCCTGCCTACCAGGAAAATGCATGAGCTTACATGAATGCCTTTATACAAAAGGCCATTTGAAAGGCTGGAAGGTCAGCTAAAATAGTGTTTAGGAGCTTAAAATCTAGAGCATCGTGCCTGGGTTCAAATCCCAGCTCTGCCACTTACAAGCTACATCACTTTAACAAGTTACTTCACTTCATGGTACCTCGATTTTCCTCATCTGTAAAATGGAGTTGAAAATAACAGTGTCTAGCTGACATGGTTTCTGTAAGAGCCAAGTTAGTTGATACCTAGAAGCACTTAGAGGTGGTCTGGCCTGTAGAAATGCTTGCTGTTACTATAGTTTTATCAATTTTATCAATATCAATTTACATAGTATGTGGGCTCTATGACATCCGTTTTGTTTATTTAAGGTCGTTGAGCTTATTTCCTGTAATCAGTAAAGTTCGGAAGGGCTCAGGGTGCTGGATAGTTAATCCTGCGTGGGAGAGAGATCACAGATGCCCCAGGGATGGATTAACCATGTGATAGAGAGGGTTGATCTTGTTCTGTCTTCGCAGTATGACTTTAAAAGTTACACACATGGGGCTTCCCTGGTGGCGCAGTGGTTGAGAATCCGCCTGCCAATGCAGGGGACACAGGTTCGAGCCCTGGTCTGGGAAGATCCCACATGCCGCGGAGCAACTAGGCCCGTGAGCCACAACTACTGAGCCTGCGCATCTGGAGCCTGTGCTCCGCGACAGGAGAGGCCGCGATGGTGAGAGGCCCGCGCACCACGATGAAGAGTGGTCCCTGCTTGCCACAACTAGGGGAAGCCCTCAAAAAAAAAAAAAAAGTTACACACGTGTATTGACACACATACATATACATATGCACACATCTCAGGCATTCATTTGTGCAAAACAATAAAGGCAGATTTAATGTCATCATGACTAGCAAAATGCACTCTCCTGAGAGTAATGAAAATAATAATGCTACTGTATTGAAATGGATTGTCTCGATTTAATTCTGATTACTTTCTTTTTGGGTTACAATGTACTTTTTCATGGCATAGTCTTCTCCACTGAGTTCAAGGCCACAGGAAATTGTAGATTCCCTGACACAAAGCATCCTTTCGATTAAAAAAATAAAATCAATTTTTTCAGTGTTTTGTAAGCAAAGCCCATAAAACAAATATTCGTTGTTCACCTAATGTATGCAAAGTAGCAAAAGAAATAGAATTTTCTATTATTTTGAAAACCATTCAATTATTTCTGGTACCAGAAATAATTTAATTATAATCCTTTTTCCATTACTGATACGTATATTTTTATTATCTATTGGATATGTCAAGTACAATTATTAATAGAACAATGCCCACCTGAAAAATGTTTGCTGAAAATAATGAATGTTATGCTATTTCTAACCCATCAAAATCTGCCAAATGCTAGCACTTTCACATAAGTCTCAGTTCCTGCTAAATTATTCACATTTATTATATTAATATGCTTTAAGTTATCGATTTCATCTTGGGAATTACTGACTCTCTGAGAGGACAAGCTTATATCAGGTTCTCCTTTTCTGGAAGTGGAGGTTGGGGAACCTCCTCTTCTATGGACTGGGTTAGGGCAGGGCTGGTATCTTTCATTCAGGCTTCAAAGCGCTGGCCATGGGAATTCCCTGGCGGTCCAGTATTTAGGGCTCCACAATTCCATTGCAGGGGGCATGGGTTCGATCCCTGGCTGGGGAACTAAGATCCCGCAAGCTGCAAGCAGCATGGCCAAAAAACATTAAAAGAAATTTTTTTTAATTAAAAAAAAAAAAAAACACTGGCCGTGTGTATGGAACGACTGTCCAGCTCATTGAAAGGAACCCTGACATCACAGTCCCTGGAGAATCAACGGGCTGATGCCTGTTGCCAACCCTTCCCAAAATATCTTGCTCTGCATTTGTCCAGCTCTCTCCTCTAGAAACCTAATCCTCCTAACAACAAATGCCATCGCCGCTACGCTATGCTTGAGACAAATAAGTGGCATACATGCTCACAGCTACTTGAAAAGAAAAAAAATGGGCACTGAATTTTCCCAGCAAAGATGGTGGCGCCAGGAAACCCCTTTGTGGGCCCCTCTTGAAACACATGGTAAGAGAATCTACATGTGAGGGGCCGGAGGAGGGTGGGGGAGGCCGTGGGTAGCTAGGTGTGGCCTAGTTCCCACTAATTCTATTTCAACAGTCTGCTTGATGTTAATATCTATTCATTTGGTTAAATGTGGAAGTCTAGATCTTTCCAATGAAGGAAAAAATCAAAATCATCGAAAAGTACAAACAAATTCAAATTTAGCCATTTAGCAAATGTAGCACAATAAAACTCCAAATCACATGTCCTTAAAAGGTGTCATTACATCCTAATGAAATTAGGCAGAAGATCTTCAAAATGGAAATGCTGAAAGAAGAAATCAATAACATATACTATGGAGGAACTTACCCATTTTTATGTTTAACTAATTCAAACCAACATACATTCATTAAAAGCTTAGAATATATCCATGGCGTAAGTGTAATTAAGTAGATAATGAAATAAACACATGGCTTGCTGTTGTTGTCCGTGTGCCATGTACTAACTCCCCAGTGAGTCTGTGAGCCCCTGGCGGGGAGACCAGATGGTCCCGAGCAAGTCACTCGAGGCTCTGGGTGTTAGTTCTTCTCACTGGAAAATACAAGTCCTTCCCTGAACTGATTGAAAAAGTCCTCCTCTTTCCTCCTTCCTTACAAAGCCCTATGAACCAACCCATTACTTTCCCCTGTTCATCTTTCTGTTCATTCCTCCAGCATCAATAAGGTGCTATGTATGCAGTGATGATGAAAATGACTGTGGACTTCACTGTGCTACGAAGTATACCTTTTTGTATTTCAGCCCAAGATATTTAGCTTATCCACAGAAAATAAAACAAAAACAGTTGTTTTGCCTTTTGCCAAATGACACCACATCCCTCTCAGATAGGTTTGTATCGTAGACATGACTCACTGTACCAAAGACATATAGTCTGGAAATTCGAGGTAAGATGTAAATCATATCTTAAATACACAAACAAGGCAACAACGGGGAGTCATTTTCCAAGTTGGAAATTCACTCTAATTATGTTTCTTGGTGCAAAATCTGTCCAATCCCTCAAAAGTCAATTACAAAATTGTGTTTTAAAGCAGAGCTTTTGTGCCTGAGGAAATACCATGAAAATCAGGTAAGGACAATGTGACCAAAGGAAAGTCGTGCTACAAGAAGGTTTAGTATAGGAAGAGAATCTCAGAAAGTGGAGCAAAGGAGCCCAGACATCATCTGATCCAGCCCTCCAGGCCTGCCCCCCCCAGTCACATCCCGCTTTACAGAGCAGGAAACCGGGGCTGAAAGCCTAGAACTTGGGATACTGCAATTCAGATCCCCTCTCCAGAGTCCATTTAACACACACTTTAGAGTCCAAGGGATGGTTTTACAAGTAAGTGCAGGCACTTTTCATGGGGTTGAGCCTTAATGAAATTGATGCAAAGCAGCGCGGCATCACTTCTCCCAAATCCTGGTGAATTGCAGATATTGATACAGTAAATGTGCACCCCATTCACTTCCAACCAGTAAGAAAATGATTCCTTCACTGATTAAAAACTTGTTAAACATTGTAACAAAATAGGAATTATTTCTGAAGCATCTGGATCAGAGGGAGGGCTGAGAGTGGAAAGAAGTGTGGGAGGGACCCCCCTCCGCAGTCTCCTACTGGGAAAATAAAGTGCTGGACCAAATGATTTCTAAGCTCCATCTAACTCTGCAGTTGTACAAATTTTAAGAGCTTCACATCCTCAGTCATGAGAAAAATGACGTAACTAAACAAGTCCACTAACATCTTTAAGATCTTCAATAAATCAGTCTCAGAGACAGGAAGATTTTGTCCAAAAAACCCCCCTATTTTAACTTCTTGGAAGCATCGAAAATTTACCGACAATATTTGCTGAACATTATTAAACACTTTAAACCTTTGCATTAAAAGTTGATGTTTTTTCCTATTTTTACTCTCCGGAACCATTTTTTATCTACTTTAACTATGGCGTGTTATTTTGAGTAGGAAATCTATTCTTTAATGTCCATAAATATTTGGTTAGAGATCTTTTTATAACTTCCTCATAGGAACATGGTTCAAAGTCTACCGCATTTCAGTAATTGTTTGCCCCGCCCCAAAATAAAAGCATTAGTTAGGTGTTCGTATAAATTCCACACAAAATGCAAGTCCTTTGTAGTCACTAAAGTTCCTCAGAATATTTTCTAAAGGGTCTCACCTACGGCTTTAAAAAGGAGGGCAGGAAAAACGCCAGTTGCAAACTCCCGCTCTCATTAAGGCTCCCTGTCAGAAATTGGTTAAGGAGCCGGGAATAAGGGGTAATTTTCCTTTAAAATGGAGAGGAGTTTCTTTTGGAAAGGAAATTCCCTGAGGAAGTTGTTTTAGAACAAATAACTGTTCAGGAGGAAGCCAGCAAAAGGTGGGAAGAGGTTGCCTTTGATTTCCCAGTCTGTGTATTTGGGCTCAGACCAGACAACATTTTATGCACATATTAATAGAATGCAAATGAGCCTCCCGAAAGGACAGTGGTATTTGACACGAAGTATTGTCAACAGAAAGGGTTTGGGTGTATTTTTTTAATCCCATCAAGGTGCCTGTTGTGGGGGGTGGGGTGGGCACAGTATTGGGGGCTCCTGGGAACGAATTCAGGGTTTGCCTTCCAGTTGGGTGGCAAGCAAAGAGCTTTGCAGTATGACCTCCACATCAAGGAGGTTTCTGAAGGTGTGAGCATTCCTTCAGAGTCCCCAGGTGCTGGTGTTTATTTAGCCCCACTCCGCTCGCCGAGAGCAGGGCTCTGAACCAGGGGCCTCACCAGAATCGCCTGGAGCTTCCGCCCACCCTTTGCCGTCCCCGCCTCACCCCCAGGCTCTGATTCTGCAGGTCAGGGCGGGCGTTTCCCACTGACGCCCATGCCGCTGGTCCAAGGACCAAACTGGGAGACACACGGCTCTCAGCATCCATTAGATCCTCAGACCCCCCCAGAAGCTCGCATTGTTCCTAAAAAGGGGGAAGAAAACTGGAGTTTGCACTACACACAGGATGAGGAAGTTATGCTCATCGGTGCCAGTAGGAAGCCTGGCCAGGTCGTGGGTGAGGAGGTGAAGGAAACCCACGCTTTCAGGTCGTGCAGTTGTGTCTTTTTTTTTTTTTTTTTTTTTGCAGTTGTCTTTGTACAGAATTTCTCCCTGGTAGGGATATAAAAGCCATTTAACTACAGGTTACACTGTGCTCTAAGCTATAGACACAGGAGAAACACTAGCTGCGTTTTATTCAGGCAGCTGTTCGTTCCTTCACAAACATTTCTTAAATGCCTCCTCTGTGGCAGGCACTGTTCCTGGCTTTTGGGAGACACTGACAAACAAGACAGATCAAACAGATAAACCCTTTGCTCCCCAGTGGAGTTTAGGGGGGCAACCAGTGAGAACATACTAAGTCAGTTACACGGCCTGGGAAGGTGGCCGGTGCTTCGGGCAGAAGGAGAAGCAGAGGAACGGGGGCCTGGGGAGGGCAGCCGAGCAGGCACAGCAAGGAGAATGAAGATGGGAAGGAGGGGAGGGGGAAGGAAGCCGGCTGTCTGCGCAAAGTTCTGACCCTGGGATCCACCTGCGGACCCAGGAGGTAGCAAGGACGCCAGAAAGGCGCGCGGCCCGGCCCAGGCTGAGTGTGGCTGCCCGACAGAGATGGGACTGCAGCGGCAAAAGGTGAAACAGGGCCGGTAATGAGGTGCCACCATCGTCGGGGGGTCGTGGCCTGGACCGGGGCCGTGGGTAGGTGACCCCAGGGACCGTTTCCGCATACGGCAAAGAGCCATGAGGTTCGGATACAGAGAGAGAGAAGGGGTTGCCGGGCGGATCCGAGTTCTGTGTGATTTCCCAGCAAACACACACATGCCCCAGGAGGCCATCCACGCTCCACTCAAGAGAGCACTGGTTCTGAGCGCAGCCTGACAGGGCAGCAGAGACGGTGGCTTAGAACAACAGAAACGGCTTCTCTCGTGGTCCTGGAGGCCAGAAGTCTGAGACCAAGGCCCTAGAGGAGGGTGCTTCCAGCCCCTGCAGCTTTCGGTGGTGCAGTCTTCAGCAGGGACTCCAGGCCCTGGAGCCACCTCCCCTCTCGGCCTCTGTTCTCACAGGCCTCCCCCTGCCTGTGTCCAGATTTCCCCTTTTATTAGGACACCAATCACATTGGGTTAGGGGCCCCCTCCAGGACGACCTCATCCTAACTAATCACACCTTCCCTGACCCTATATCTGGCTTACTGGGTGTAAGCCTTCAGCACCTTTTTTTGAGGGGACCCAATACAACCTGTGACAGACAACTCATTCATGACACACTTGTTTCTTTGCGGGCCCTTCTCCCTCCACCGTTTACCAAGGCCTGTCAACTGCCCTGGGTGGGGTCCGGTTCCCAAGATCCACCTGCCCAGCACAGTTAATAAATGTGGATTTTGTGGCCTGGGACGTGCACTGGATTCTCTTGAGACGTGATGTCTCCCCACAACCTCACAAAGGTGCATGGCCAGGGACATCCCCTGGTGGTCCAGTGGTTAGGACTTGGTACTTTCACTGCCGAGGACCCAGGGTTGATCCCTGGTCGGGGAACTAATATCCCAGAAGCGTCGAGGCACAGCAAAAAAAAAAGTGCCATCACACCTTAGGAGATGGGCGCGTTGGAGACACACTCCATCCCTCAGTGTGCTGCATTCAAAGGAAACACAGCACAGAGAAATACACCTGAGGACACCCAAACAGCAAGAGGCAAAAACACTCAGAAGCATCAGACTGGATTCTGAAACTTGGGAATAAACTGTGAGCTCCTTAATGGTCTGCACCATTGTCTGCGGAAACCCTGCAGTGGTGCCTCGTCTGACCCGGAACAAAGCCGGAGTCCCTTCTGGGCCCTGGAGGCACGTGATCCGTACCCGTCCCCTGGCCGTGGCGTCTCTACTCTCCAAACGCTTTGTTGTCCTCGTCCTCACTGTTCCCTGCACACCACACATACCCCAGGGCCTTCACACCCGCCGCTCCTCTCCTGGGGTGGTCGGACCCAGATACCCACAGGGGACACGGGAAGGAGCTGCTCCTGGCCAGCCCCTCCCAGCACCCCAAATAGCCTTTAACCTGCCCTGTATTTTTTCACAGCATGTATCCTCTCCCATCATAGTGTCTAATTTATTTTTTATCTTTGCTTTAAATTTTTACATGATTTGTCCCTCATCTGCACCAAGTAAACTCCACGGAGTCTCAAAGTGCATTTGTCACGTCCTCTAGAGAAGGCCCCCATGTGCTCGGAACTTGGGGGCTTGGGGGCTGGTGATGAGCAAGCGGCCCGAGGCTGGCAAACTTCACAAGTGGTTCTGTGTGCATGGTGCTGCTGGAAGTAGACGAAAGCTCCCTGAACCGGAGGGATGGCGGGTAGGCCCAGGCCTCCCGCCGTCAGGCGCACAGTCCGCTGAGAAGAACCTGGAGTTAGGGAGGAATAAATGTTAGAGCTTGAACATGTTTGAGATGTTCAGGCAGCCTGTCTGGGGAGCCTTGAGAAGGAAACTCAGACAGAGAAGGGATTCAGAGACGGACACGGGAAGGAGCTGCTCCTGGCCAGCCTCGACTCAAAATGGGCACAGGGATGCCGGGCCTGGACAGCGAGGGAGTGGGCAGGGTGGATGGCAGCCGCTGAGACCCCGTTGCCAAAGGCAGTGAGGAATAGTAACAGGCCTGGGGCAAACCCGGGCTCTGCCACCAGCCAGCTGTGTCCCTGATCGGTTCTCTAACCTCTCCCAGCCAAGTTCTCATCTGGGAAATGGGTCTAAATAAAAACCAACTGGAAGGGCTTACATGTTAACAAAATAGATGAAATGTAACCAGGCACGTGCTAAGGATGGACAGCCTGAAAGTCGCTTCCCAAAGCACGTTAAAGGCAGTAAATAAATCCGGCCTGAAAGCACGATAGAAAACAGAATACCTTTCTCTTTTGATTCTCAAGGTCCTGTTGAAATTCAAGGTCAGGTGTTTTCAACTGCACCCATTACCTCTTCATTTTCTCATGGAGCATCTTCACACACAGCGTTTCTTAGTCTGTGCTTGTCCTTGCGGCACTCAAGGTCGTGCTAAAAGAAATATCCTGTTACGGAATTAGGAATTAATCATTAAAACAATGCCCACAGCACAGGGGACTTACTAGGGATAAGGTATTCTATATCCTGATTAGGGTGAAGGTCCACAGAGATACACAGTTGTCAAAAGTCATCCATTGGTACACTTAAGATGGGTGAATTTTTGTTGTGTGTACATTACACCTCAATAAGGTTGATTAATTATACGATTTTTAAATAAAATAAAATAAAATTTGTCTCTACCCTCTTAGTTTACATCATAGATGATTCTTCTGGTAAGAAAAGTTCTATATAAACAAGCTTTAAGTATAAAGACATAAGGTTAATACCCTTAAGCTGGCATGAACATCAGTCTTATTATTTTATAATCAAATCATCAAAAAAAGAAAGAATATAATATAGGACACAATCTATTGCCATGGGTAATTTACAGTCGTCTTTGAGAATCACATTTATCCCTTTGACTTAACCTTAAAAAACGACACGTTTGGGCCCAGGAAGAAGATAGAAAGAAAGCAGGAGGGTGCAAAGACCTCCCTGATCGCTCTCTCCCCTCACTCAGGGAAAAATAGGAGGAGGGACTTGAAGAAACGTTCACTCTCCAAAACTGAGACACACTTTTTCCTGGTGGTCTGTGGGCTGTCATCCACCAGGCTCGGGAACACTCCAACCCAGAAATGCGGTACTCGTCTCAGATCAAGACCTTTTTTATCTCTTTCAGAGTTGGGGAGTAGCCATGTTATTTAAATCAAAGGTATAACTGCACTTTAACTTCTTGGTGCTTTTGTCCTTTTTAATCCTTTCACTTTTGAGGAAGTTCGCCTCAGTGAAGTCTCTTCCTCTTTGAAGAGTTAGGATGTTGGATACCCAGTGCCATGAACCACAGTGAGAACGCTCATTGCCTGGGCACCAGCGAATGGAAATGTGCTGAGTCCATGCAGTTGACACATAACCGACTCTCAAATCCACAGCTCTTAGTGATGGGAACGCCACACAGTTTCCGTGGTACGATCGGCCTCAAAATTTAGCACTACACACATAGAGGTCTAGGATAACATGACATACCACCAATCACTTCTTCAGGTACTAGTGGTTTCACTTTTGACATTCAAATCTCTGAAGCATTGGAATTTTTCCTGAGTATAGTATGGGATAATATGGATGCAATTTACATTCTTCCAAAGGCTATCCATGTGTCTGAGCATCATTTAGTAAAAGCCCATCTTTTCTCCCACTAAGATCTAAGATGATGCATTTATCACCCTAAATTTCCATATGCACAGGAGTCAACTTCTTGAGTTTCTGTTCTGTTCCAGTGATGTGCTCTATTTGCTCTATTTATGGAGACTTTATCGTGTATTTTAATGTCTGGAAGGGCTAGCCCTGTCCCCCAAAGTAAATTCTTCTTTTGCAAGGTTTCCCTGTTTATTCTTACTCGTTTATTTTTCATGGAGACTTTATAATCAATTTATCTACCTTCAGGGGAAAAACTTGTTGGTTTTTATTTGGAATTACATAATATGTTGAAAATTGGGAGAACTGATAACTTTATACTGCTGAGTCTTCCTATACAAGAATATTGTATGTCTTCCAATTTGGTCAGATCTAACTGTGTGTATTTCAGGAGTGTTTTAAAGCATTTCATATGTAAATATATATCTTACATAATTTATATATATTTTATACATTTGTATATATATAATTTGTTTTCTAATTAAACTTTCCATTTTGAGATATTTGTAGAGTCACATGATGCAAGATCTGTGTACCCTTTACCCAGTTTCACCCCATGATAGCGTCTTTCAAAACTATGGTTCGCGATCGCAACCAGGATACAGACATAGACATACTTAAGATACAGAAGGTTTCCATTCCCACAATGATCACTCGTGTTTCCCTTTTGTAGCCACATCTATGTCCCTCCCTAACCGCCATAACCCCTGGCCACCACAAATCTGTTCTCCATTTCTATAATTTTGTCATCTGAAGAAAGTTATAGAAATGGAATCATAGAGTATGTAACATTTGGGGGCTTGTTTTTCATACTTGACATAACTCTCTGGAGATTCACCCAAATTACTGAGTGTCTTCATAGTTCATTCCATTTTATTGCTGAATAATATTCCAGTAGGTTGTTTAACTATTCACCCACTGAAGGACCTACACAGGTCAAAGCCATGTTGTCCAAGGGTCAACTGTAGACACAAAAATCTGTAACAAAATATTAGCAAATAAAATTTAGCAATACATTTTTTAAAATGCACCACAACCAACTAAGTTTTATTTCAGGTATATAAGACTGCTTGGTATTCTAAAATCAATCTATTTAATCCACTATGTTAACATGTTAGTTCTTTTAAATAACATTTATAAGATAGTTTCAAAATAATAATTTTAATGCTATGACTAAGAACAAAATGACTATATGATGTTTAAGATTTCTTTGTAACTCCCTTTGTACTTTGACTGTATTCCTCTAAGCATGCACAAAAATATAAATCATAAAAATACTATGCTTTACAGACCCATGAAATAATTACTTTCTCTATGTGGTTACATTATCAGTTTGATATATTTACAATTAGCCTTACTAGTTATGGCTTTCAATTTTAGGGTTTGCTTTTTTCAGTTAATTTACATGAAACATTTACATGATTCAAAAATCAAGGAGGATTCGAGAATTAATGATTGAAGTCTCACTTTCATTCCATCGCTGTTCTCCCTGAATTGTCCCCATAGGTAACCATGGAACGACAAGCTGCTGGTTCATCTGTTTCTTCTTGGGTATATGTATACATACCTATACCCTTATTTCCCACCCAGAGTGCACAAGGTGTAGATTCTGTTTATTCTGTTCTGACTCTTGCTTTTTTTCACCTGATACAAGACCTTGGAGGTCTTAATGTTTCAGTACACAGAGACCTTCCTCTTTCTTGTGTAGCTTCAAATCCAGCCCTTTATTCATGGATATTTCAGTTGTTTCTAGGCTTGTACTATCACAAGTAACTCTGCAATTAATAACTTTGTCCTTGTGCAGGTATACCTTCATGACAGATTACCAGAAGTGGGCTTGCCAGGTTGAAGGGTAAATGCAGCTATTATTTTGTTTGTATTGCTTTTTAAAATAAAATAGTGTTTTTAATCTGAAAGTAATCTTTGCTGATCTCACCTCTGTTAGATGAAGTAATGTCTCAAACAGGATTAGGCCTTTAGTTTTTTTCCCCTGTATTAAAAAGTAAATTTGTTTTGTATGATACTAATTACTCTGAAGCCTCAAAATGATTCCCCTGTCCTATACCTTTGAGTCTTTTCTGTGTCTGGTCATTTGTTTTCACTGTCTTCTTATTTTTCAAGTGTGTCTGTGCGTGTGTGTCTGTGTGTGTATGCTCATGTATGTGTGTCTGTGTGTGCATGCTCATGTGTGTGTGTCTCTGTGTGGGTCTGTGTGTATGCTCTTGTATGTGTGTCTGTGTGTGCATGCTCATGTGTGTGTGTCTCTGTGTGGGTCTGTGTGTGTATGCTCATGTGTGTGTGTCTCTGTGTGGGTCTGTGTGTGTATGCTCATGTGTGTGTGTCTGTATGTGTATGCTCATGTGTGTGTGTCTCTGTGTGGGTCTGTGTGTATGCTCTTGTATGCTCACATATGTGTTTGTGTGTATATGCCCCTGTTCGTGTGCATTTGTAAGTTCATTAATTTCAGGCACGGGAGGTGGTGCTTTGGGGTGGCAGGCCTATGCTTTTTTCAGTATTGATACTTTGCGTTTTTAACTTTTTCCGAAGTCTGTGGGTCTCCCGTTCGTATCTTTTAATCTACCAACAAAATAAGGGGAAAAGTTATTTATGTTGCTTAATCTAGCCAACTGGAGTTAAAGACACGGCAAAGAAGCTAGCAGCTTTACCCGGGGTTCGTTTCTGCAGCCCCGAGTGAGGACGGAGGTGGAGGTCCTTACTGAATCCCGCGGTGTGTGACAGGATCGCCTTTGTGCCCCCAGAACCCTCACTAGACTGGCTCAAGCACTGTCATCAACACCACCTTCACGGACCTTAGCTTCCTCGTGGTAGCCGAGCGCAGGCACAGTTTCAAGTGTTTTATACAAATGAACCCGTTAAACCCTCAGGGCAACCCAAGATGCATAATAGGTGTGGGTATTAGCCTAAATTCCCGTCATGCAAACCTCAGCACAGAGGGGTTAAGCAACGCTGCCCAAGCCACACAGGGCAGAATGTGAGCTGAGGAATCAAGTAGAGAAATATTAACGACCACGAATTCCATTTGTTAACACGAACAGTTACCACCTGCTCCAACAAGCTTCCAACCTCTGCCGTCCAGTCACACCCCCCAACCTCACCCGGGCCCCGCTCTGGCCTTTGCTGGCTCACTCTGTGCAATGTTCTGGAATATCTTCCAGTGTTCCCAAACTACCCACACACGTGGGCTGCAAATCCCGTCGGTCCCTCATAAAGAACACAGAAAGCTCCGGGGTGACCTCAGGCTCGCTCCATCCAATCCTGGGACCTGGCTGTCGCGCCCTGCCTGTCGCACCCTGAAGTCCTGCTAGAGCGCCGGTGGTTACGGAGGGAGGGACTGGGTCTCCCCCCTCCAGGGTCCTGGACTCAAAGAGCCATGGTGGACACAGCCTCTCTTCTCTGGATGCGAGTTTCTCCACTTGAAATTGAGAGGACCCCCGAGCGGTGGTACAGCCTGAAATCCAGCCTGCGGACACAGCTGGCTTTCCCAGGAGCGCACCTGCTCGCATCTGCTGCACCTCGACGTCCCGCCCGCCTCGCGTCGCTTCCCCTTTCCTCCTCCAGAGGGCGCCATGGACCAAGGAGCCGCCGCTCCCTCTGCTACTTGGTGCAAATCTTGACGCAGCAGCGAAAGAATTTAAAATACGCGACGTCTTTGGATTTTCCACATTATTGGTTGACTTCAACTCATGTTCTCTTTTGTGACTGTGGATGACCAAGAGCTGTGTGAATTTTTCACATGCATTCATGTAAAGTGACCTTTTTCTGAAAGGTTTGTTAGAAGGTGCAAATTTATACTCTCAGAGAAAGTTTTAATTTTTCCAGAACTATCGGCTTTTAGTATAAAGGCACAGGGATATTTTCCGCCACTAATCATGGCCGTGTTGTCACATATGGACTGAGGACATTAAATAGACAAATAGGCTTCCCTGGTGGTGCAGTGGTTAGGAGTCCACCTGCCATTGCAGGGGACGCGGGTTCGAGTCCTGGTCCGGGAAGATCCCACATGCCGCGGAGCAACTAAGCCCGTGCCCCTCAACTACTGAGCCTGCGCGTCCGGTGCCTGTGCTCCGCAACGAGAGGCCGAGATAGTGAGAGGCCCGCGCATCGCGATGAAGGGTGGCCCCTGCTCACCACAGCTAGAGAAAGCCTGCGTGCAGCAACACAGCCAAACATAAAAATAAATAAATTAAATAGACAAATATTAAAGACCACAAGTTCAACTTGTGACACAAATGGTTACTACCTGCTCCGGCAGGACCTGCTGTATTTCTTTGTCTTCAGCAGCATGAAAATGCCTGTTGCTGACATTCTTTCCCTTCGCTGGTTTAGATCTTTCAAGATTCGTGACGTATTAAGTCACACATTTTAGAAAAATGTATCAAATTTTGGATCAGGATAATTTCTATTCTAAGACATGGCTCACGTTGTGTTTTTCCCCACACTTAACAAGTGTGGTCCCTACAATGTTGGGAGAACGTTGGGATGCTCAGTCTGTGCAAACTCACAGCCAAAAGTATGAGCGGGCCGATGACAGAGGCAGCCGCCAGCGCCAGTGGGAGGCCCTCCTGCCCCAAGGCCCGGGGATCTATCAAGCAGAAGAGGGCTCCGCAAACCACCCCCTTCCGGGCTCCTTTGGGGCACAGAATGGGCTCAGAACAGGAATGATGATTTTTACGAAAAAGGAAGGCTGTGGACAGGGAGAGGAGCGGAGACCCAGGCGTATGGGACGCTGAAGAGGGAATGTCTTCCCAAGCACAGCAGCACGCAGTCCAGACCCGCTCTGCCCGCAGAAGCTGTCACCAGGGCTGGGCCGGGGGAGCTCAGCCACCACGGAGCCTTTGTTCTATTTCTTGCCTTTTTTCCTTCCTGGAATTCGGAGCCTGGCAACAGCATGGAGTCCTTAGCAGGTGGCTTAACAAAGTCACCGGGAAACAGTCAGGAGGTCCAGGAGAGCTACAGGAAACACTTTCTTCATGATTTTGTCCTTATTTCTCCTGTTTTTCTCCCACTGGCACCTATATTAACCTCTTCTGGAGGTTAGCAGAATATTGTTTTTTTAATTGAGAAATATAATTCACATATCATAAAACTCACCCTTTTAAATTCACAAGGCTGTGCGACCGTCACCAGGATCAGTTTTAGACCATTTTCATTGCCCCCAAAAGAAGCCCCTCCCCATTAGCAGTCACTCCTCTTCCCCCTCCCCCCTCGCCCCTGGCAACCACTGATCCTCTCCTGTCTCTAAGGATATTAGGGGCTGAACTGTGCACTTCTCCTTCCTGCCAAATTCATATGTTGGGGTCCTAACCTCAGGACCTCAGAATGTGACTGTATTTGGAGATGGGCCTTTAAAGAGAGGATCATTGAAATGAGGCCCTTAGAGTGGGCGCTAATCCAATCTGACTGCTGCCCTTATAAGAAGTAGAGATTCGGACACAGAGAGACCCAAGGATGCAGGTGCACAGAGAAAAGTCCAGGTGAGAACACAGCAGGGAGACGGCCGTCTGCAAGCCAAGGAGAGAAGCCTCAGGAGAAACCAAACCTGCTGACACCTTGATCTTGGAGTGCCAGCCTCCAGACCTGTGAGAAAATAAATGTCTAAGCCCCACAGTCTGGTCTTTTGTTAGAGCATCCCCAGCAGACTAATACAATAGCCTTTCCTATTCTGGATGTTTCATACGAATAGAATCATTTCATACAAATAGAATCAGATATAGTTTTTCACTTAGCAAAAGGCGAAACTTTTCCAAGGTTCATCCGTGCTGTAGCAGATACATAAGAACTTAATTCCTTTTTATGGCTAACTAGTATTCCATTGTATGGATAGACCACATTTTGATTATCCATTTATCACTAGATGGACATTTGGGTTGTTTTCACTGTTTGACTATTAAGAATAATGCTGTTATGAAAATCATGTACGAGTTTTTGCGTGAACATATATTTTCAATTATCTTGGGTATATACTTAGAAGTGGAATTTCTGGGTCACACGGTGATTCGATGTTTAACTTTTTAAGGAACTGTCAGCTGCTTTCCAAAGCGGCTGCATCATTGTACATTCCCACTGGTAACGTACAAGGGCTCCGATTTCTCCACATCCTCACCAAGGCTTGTTACTCTCTGTCTCTTTTATTAGGCCACTCTTGTTAGTGAGACAGCTGGTTGTGGGTACGGTGTTCTTTTGGGTCGAGAATGGTGAACATAACATAGTTTCCTTCTCTGTGCCTCCCTTTCCAATGTTTGTACTTTTCACAAACATCAGAAACATAGTCAATGGTCTTGGGGCCCATTATCGAATCTTACATGATGGTTTTGTAGCTCATCCAGGTTGGCAGTGTTGACCTTGTCTAAGTGTGCGTGTGCACACGTGTGTGTGTGTGCGTGAGGTGTGTGTGTTCATGCATAGACATGTACCTGTGTGTCCTCCTCCCATGGGAAGAGATCATCTCCTGCTCAGAGTGACTTTGTCGGTTCCCTGGACCATCCTCCCCACACAAGGCTGCAAACTCAGCTGCTGCTTGACAAACACTGGGAGCTTCTGGGATGGGCTCTTCCAGAGAGGCTCTGAGAACCCACTCCCACCATGACGGTCCCCAGGCTGCCCCTCTCTCTGCCCTTCCAGAACACAGCTCTGTCGTCCCTTTACTCCCTGAGGCTTGCTGCCATGGAAGTTCCTCTGCCCCTGTGACCTGCGCCCCTACACCTCCCCAGCTCAGGCTCAGGCTGCGGAGCCCGGCCGCCCACTGCCCTTGCTGCGGCGTCTGCTCCGTGGGCCCCTCCAGCCCCCTTCTCAGCATGCACCTTTCTGGGCCTTCTCCACCCCTGGTCCTCATCTGTATCCCTGCTTCATTTTCCTCCATACTGCTTATTACAAATTAGCAAACTATTTATATATATATAATTTACTTGTGCGAGATTTTATGTCGTTTCATAAATGTTTTACTTTTCTGGCTTCCTGGCTGTCTCCCTCTGCCAGAATCAATGCCCACCAGACCTGGGATTTGCGTTTTGTTCACCTGTTGCATCTCTGCCACCAGAACACAGCCTGGCACACAGAAGGGGCGCCATGGTGTTCCCTAAGCTAAACATGTGTTACACAGCTCAGAGGAAGAAAGAAAACCCAACAAGCTGATGAAAACCCTGGTCACTCTCGTGATAACCCTAATCCCGTCAGAGGAGAAAATGAGAGGCAGTGGCTTCAAGTTCAAGTAACCCAGCGACTCTGATCATCTTAAAGGAAAGTGTTTAAACTTTGATAATGAAATACCATAATATAATTGAAATATCTTCATGTCAAACTTGAATCTGTGCTTTTAAAGCAATTATGTAAAGTCCTTGAGATCCCCATAAACTTCTTCCTGACAAGTGCTGGGCTTCGCCCTGGTAACAGAAATGGGAGGGCTTCAGAGGAAGAAAATCTTAAGATACAACAGGTGGGAAATGTCACACATGATTAAAGTACAAATATACCCAGACCTTCTATTTCACAAGCAGCGATGTTCCAAATGAAGTCACAGAGGTTTACAAAAAGAAATCACCATCACATTAAACCTAAACGTTTCTTTCCTAGTGTTGCATCAGAACACGGTGGTCTGGTCAAAACAGGACTAAAGCCAGCACGACCAAGGCATTCTGGAATCTATTTTTTACCTTTGGAACTCTCACAGAGCCCGCTGCTGATGACAGAATTAACCTCTGAAAATCTGAGGTCCGGGTACACATTACGCTAAAAACAAGCTGCAGTTCATAAAGGAAAGATGGCAACAGTAATTTGACTGCAACTCTGACGAGTTGACTTGCCTTCACTAAAGATTCCGATGTTGACATCTTAACCCCCAGAACCTAGAAGGTGACCTCACTTGGAATAGGGTGGCTGGAGATGTAAGTAGGTAGGATGAGGCCATACTGGAGCAGGATGGGCCCTGATCACATATGACTGGTGTCCTTATAAACAGCAGAAACCTGGCCACAGACACACACGCAGGAGAGCGCCATGAACGTGAAGGCGGACTTGGGGTGATGCATCTACAGCTCAGGGTCACTGAGGATCGCCAGCCACCGCCAGGGGCCGGGGGCGAGGCCTGCGGCAGATTCTCCTTCACAGCCTCAGCGGGAAGCAGCCCTGCCCACACCTCGATTTCCAGAATTATGAGACGATAAAGTTCTGCTGTTTAAGACACCCAATTTGTGTCACTTTGTTACAGCAAACTAATATAATACCCATATCTGAAATTCAGGTATTTTTGTCTATTTGGCTGGGGGAAGCTATTTTTAAAATCATAGAATATTCTGTGTCAAATTTTGACCTGAGGGTTGGTGCTATGAATGCCACTAATTTAAGGAAGGAGAAACCTAAACTGTTACATTCTGAGAAAAAAAATTAGTACTGAGATCCCAAATCAAGGAAACTGAAATTCCATTTGTGTGGCTGCACTGTCCCCTTGGAGACAGGAGACCTGAAAGGCCAGAGACACATGGAGGCTGCTTCTGGGAAAGCCACACCTGCTTCATGGAACGTCCTCGAGACACTGGCCGGCTCTTCTATAGGGGCGGCCACAGGCTCAGAACAAAAGGATCCCCATCCTGCATCTGTCCAGTGCAGAAGTGCAGCCCTGGCCATGGCTCAGAGGGACCGTGATGAGGGGGACAGGGACGTCCTCTAACAGTCCAACCAAGGACGTCAGGAATGTCTCTGAGATGTTAGTTTATCACAGAATCGTCCCCTGTTAAATTAATAAAAGCTTCTTAAGGCTTCTGTTTGTTTTGTTTGTTGTTTGTTTGTAGCCTGCTAGTCTTGGGATAAGATGTGGAAGTTTACCACTTGCTGGGTAAAGCAGTTCCCAATCCATTTTTATCTTCAACTTGCCTTTCCTTTGAGGATCCCCTTAGTTCTAGAGGCTGCACCTGTCTTCTCTCCCCGCATTTCAGTCGTTAAGAGAGTCCAGTGCACAGAGAGTGGTGGACTGTGAACCAGCAGCCCTCAGGATGCAGTCCAGTGTCACCAGAGTCCCCAAGACCCTCTGAGCAGCCCAGGAGAGCAAACCAATGCTCTCCATAGTCAGAAATTTTTCTTTCTTTCACTCTCATCCCGTCGTGAGTGTACATTAGAGTTTTCCAGGGGCTTTATGACATATGATTTTCTAACAGATCAAATGAAGAAGCAGGTATGAGAATCTGGCTGTTTTCTATTAAACCAGACATTTAAAGAAATTTGCAGAAACATAAACCAACGCCATTTTTCTTTGGTTTGGAAAATATAGCGGGGTTTTTTTTCGTAAAAAAAATTATGTTGACGCGCAATGGCTTTATTGCTGTCTCAAAATAAATTAACGAATTGACTGAAAAAAACAGAGAGTCCATCGTGGGTGACATCCCCCAGAAGCACGTGGACGGCTGGTGTCCCTGGGCCCCGCTTGGCACCATCGTTGGTCACCGAGGCAGAGAGAGGCCAGCGGGTCAGTGTGAGCGTTGCGGGCGGTCTCGTCACCTGCGGCCTCCTCGCCAGCCCGTCCCACACGGGGATCCGGGGGACGTCCACGTCTGCCTGGGCAAGGCCCGCCCTGTCCCCCTGCACCTTGCCCGGCTCCCCCTCCTCCGCTGTCACCTGGAGCGCCTCCATCAGAAGCAGCGCCTCGGGCCACGCACCCTGCTTTGCCTCCGTCCTCGGCCCTTCGGCCCTGTGCCCTCCACGCTTGCCCGCGCCAGGGCCGCTGTCCGCACCTTCGGTGGCCAGGCTGAACCCCTGAGGCAGCCCGCCGCCGTCCTCTTGCTCGCATCTGCATGTGCGGACCCCACCGACCACCTTCCCCGCGGCCAGCCTGCAGCGCAGCAGGGGTCCGTGATCCCACCGCCCAGCGAGGTCTCCGGCTCCCAAGTCCACTTCCTGCGGCCTCTCTCCTCCCTGCACTGCTGGCTGCGCACCCCCGCCCCCCGGCTGCATGATGCGACCTCGGTTTCTACTGCACAGGGTGAAGCCGGGCCCCCCAGCAGAGCCCTCCACTCCCCGTCCCATGGCCGCGCCCGCCTTGACCCGGCCCCGCCTCCAGCCTCCGCTTCCCTCCCGTTATTCCCCCTCCTCACGGGCGTCCCCACATCTTCCCACGGCCCCGGGGCCTCTCTCTGTCTGCGTTTCTCTTCATCATGATTTAAACATGCTCAAACCTCTTCCATGATTAAAAAAAGAAAGAAAGAAAGAAAGAAAGTGAGAAAGAAAGCCAGCACACCCCGCGCCGGGACCCCGGCAGCTGCTCCCTTCCCTGCAGAGTGGAAGCTGAGAGCGTGGCCTCGGCGGCTGCTTCCAGCCCCACGGCTCTTGTCCATCTGTCCGCCCTCCCCACTCTCGTCTTCCTTCCCCCAGTGCACGGACATGGCTCTTGCAAGGATACTGGTGATCTGCAAGGTAGTTAAATCTGTGGATGCTTCTTGGTCCCCATCTCACACCTGATGCTGTTACCCAAACACCCAACTCTCACCCAGTGACTTCTGTCTCACTCCATCCTCTCACCGGCCCCTCCCCACCACCAGGAACCACCCCCCAGCCCTCCCCCATCCTGTCACTGTCTCTGGAATTCTCCAGACACCCCGCCCTCCAGGCACTGTCTCACCTCTCTCTTCAATATGTAACAGTCACTGGGTGGAAATACTTGAACGTCTCAGACACATCTGGAAGGCAACACGGCCCAAACTGACTCACAGGCACACACTGGCCCCGGCGAGCTCTGAGACCCATTATCCCCTCTGCAACCCCACGACACCACCTCAGTTCAGGCCTTTCTCACCTGGGCAAATCCCACCACCTGGACTTAGGGCCCTTGGTCTCCAAACCAGTGCCCACTCCTGGCCTCAGAGCAGTGTCTCCAGGACGATGGCCCCATCACATCAGCGCCCCATTTAAAAAATATCCTGGGCTTCTCTGGTGGTGCAGTGGTTGAGAGTCCACCTGCCGATGCAGGGGACACAGGTTCGTGCCCCGGTCTGGGAAGATCCCACATGCCGCGGAGCGGCTGGGCCCGTGAGCCATGGCCGCTGAGCCTGCGCGTCCGGAGCCTGTGCTCCGCAACGGGAGAGGCCACAACAGTGAGAGGCCCGCGTACCGCAAAAAAACAAAATCCTGTGGCCTGCTGCTCCCAAATGCTTTAGTGTGACCTAACGTGGTCCCTAATCATTTAGCAGCTCCCATCCCGCCCCCCTCCCCCACCCCTGTGCGCAGCCCTCTCTTATCTCTGTGTTTTCAACCCGCCCTTCTCTGTGCCCGGGAGGGAAGATCACCGGGCTTCTCCTGCTCATCCTCCTCTTCCTCAGGGAAGCCTTCGTTGTTCTCTCCGTCCTGGCGGACTGGCCTCCCTGACGTGCTCAAGGCTCTGAGTCCCCTGGCTCTGAGTGCACCCCACGCGTGCAGCTATGCAGTGTCACACCCACCCCCAAAGCGTGCAGTTGTCCTCTTGCGCTAAACGCAAGGTCCTTGTGAGCAACCTGACACCCTGTCTCGTGCCGGAGGAGAATCTCCTTCTGGATCACACAACCTCAGTTATGCTGCCGAGTTTCCTCTCTGTGAGGATGTGTGTGTGTGTGCACACACGTGTGCACGTGTGCTCTGGCCAAGGTTTGTTCAGACCCTTCCCTGGTTTTGTTTACATTCTGTGATGGCAGCTCTGTTCCCTGCAGAAGCCCAAGAAAGGGAGCCGTTCCCATCTGGCTTCAGGATGCAGCCTTATCCCTCCACCTTTAACCCTTTATCACCTTCCCTGCCCTCCACCCCCGCCCCCATTTCCCAACCTGCCACCTGACCCCAGGGAGAGAACGTATCCTCTGTCTGTGGTTCTGGTGGCTTTGTTTCCACCAGGTGCCTGTCAGTCCCTTCCCTGCAAGCAAGGTTCTCACCCCAACCCATGAATGTAGCCGGAGCGCAGGATGTACAGGACAGGCGCCATCCCTGAAACGAGAACCACACGCAGACAGCAGACAGGATGCCCCTCCCTATGACGACTGTCCACACGCCCCTCGAGTCCAGATTCCTTGGATTTTGGCAACTTCATTTCACTGCCAGGAAACCAGCTTTCAACTTTTCAGTATTTCTATTTTGTCCCCTACCAACTAAAACATTCAGATTTTCATACCAACTGTATTTCGTAGAAGAAAATATTCTTAATTGAAGGCATGGGTATTAAAAGCATTATAATTATTATGCTATTTTCTGTGTGACAGAGTATTAAATACTCCTTTATCTGTAATTAACTTTCTTTTTTTTTTTTTTTTTTTTTTTTTGGTACGTGGGCCTCTCACTGTTGTGGCCTCTCCCTTTGCGGAGCACAAGGCTCCGGATGCGCAGGCTCAGCGACCATCGCTCATGGGCCCAGCCGCTCCGCAGCATGTGGGATCTTCCCGGACCAGGGCATGAACCCGTGTCCCCTGCATTGGCAGGCGGACTCTCAACCACTGTGCCACCAGGGAAGCCCTGTAATTAACTTTCCTGAAAAAAATTTATCTGAGTACGTAATTTGTAAATTTTAAGGTGTTGGAGCTAAATTCCTGAAGTAATATGGTTATCTTTAACAATAGTGATTACATAACAGGCATGAATATGTTTGTGACTCTTAAACGCTGTAACCTAAGAGGATTTCAGCTCTCACATCGATCCTTTTCTTCTTTTCGGCAACAGATACTGATTCTGAGTGAATGGGATGCCCCTGACTCAAAATTTCATGGAGGTTTCCGTGGTAGCACAAGCTCCAAGACCCAGTTCCCTGTCCGGTGAGAGTTTGACAAACTGAACTGTTGCTTTGAAAGAGAGTTTATGCAACTATAAATGCCAATATCCCGCTTTCCAAAACATTTGCAAAGCCGGTTTCCTGCACGGGGACACTGCATGGGGACACGGTGCTCCCAGCAGAGGGAACCGTGCGGCCAAGGTCACTTCCCGTCACGAAGGACAAGGAGTCCACCCCAAACTGCCGATCCCGTTTCTGCCCCACAAGCTGTTCTTGAAACTTGGGGAGAGAAGTGGCAGCTGTCTGTGTGCAAGAGAGGTGGGGGGACTTTGAGTCTTGTGTGGAGAGGGGGTCAGAGCGACTCATGGGGGTGCATCACTTGCTTCTAAGCGCTTAGCACTTAGGTACCTTGGCCTCTGCTTCTAAGGGACTGTTATGAGCTGGCCTTTCACGACAGGTTGGTGGATTCTACATTAAAAGCTGATGACTCGGGGCTTCCCTGGTGGCACAGTGGTTGAGAGTCCGCCTGCCGATGCAGGGGACACGGGTTCGTGCCCCGGTCCGGGAAGATCCCACATGTCGCGGAGCAGCTGGGCCCGTGAGCCATGGCCGCTGAGCCTGCACGTCCGGAGCCTGTGCTCCACAACGGGAGAGGCCACAGCAGTGAGAGGCCCGTGTACCGCAAAAAAAAAAAAAAAAAAAAAAAGCTGATCACTCATGAAGAACCTAGGGGTAAGATGGGAATAAAGACACAGACCTACTAGAGAATGGACTTGAGGACACGGGGAGGGGGAGGGGTGGGCTGTGACAAAGTGAGAGAGTGGCTTGGACATATATACACTACCAAACGTAAAATAGAGAGCTAGTGGGAAACAGCCGCATAGCACAGGGAGATCAGCTGGGTGCTTTGTGACCACCTAGATGGGTGGGATAGGGAGGGTGGGAGGGAGGGAGATGCAAGTGGGAAGAGATGTGGGAACATATGTATATGTATAACTGATTCACTTTGTTATACAGCAGAAACTAACACACCATTGTAAAGCAATTATACTCCAATAAAGATATTAAAAAAAAAGAAATTGGAAACTAAAAAGTAAAACTGACAAAAAACATTTGTTAGTATATATATATATAAAAAAAAAAGCTGATGACTCATCGTGGGATTGCTCCTTAGCTCTGTTTCAGGCAGGTACTATGTCATCTTCCTGACGGTGGTTGGCACAGCCTGGTGGCAGGGCAGCAAGGCTGGTGGATGGGCCAGGAGCCAGTCACCTCCCCTGTCCTCTCCCACGAGAAGTGAGGTCATTGCCGACTGCAGCTGTTCCCACACACCCCTAGGGAAGCCTTGTTTCCCCAAAGAAAGATGGCATTATTATCGACTGTGTTGGTCACATCCAAGCTCCGCATTCCCTTGCTCAACTCCAGGACCTTTTATATCTGCACTTTAGAGGGAATCTTTGTAAATGGTGCTCTCCGTTTCCCCGTATTTCATCAGAATTCCTGCCTGTGCTGGGTCTCTGGACAGCTCAGACCTCATCGCTGTGAAGGTGATGAAGGTGGAAAAGGAACAGACAGAAAGATGAATGGCTTGGATGTTTGACTGGACTATAATACAAATGACTGAAGAGAAGTATTGCCGCCATTTCAAAACAGACAGTCATACTCAGCCTCAAGGATGGATGGGAAGGAAAGAGATTAAGTGGGGAAAGAAAGAAAGAAAGAAAGAAAGAAAGAAAGAAAGAAAGAAAGAAAGAAAGGAAGGAAGGAAGGAAGGAAGGAAGGAAGGAAGGAAGGAAGAAGGAAGGAAGGAAGGAAGAAAGAAAGAAAAAAAAGAAAAGGAAAGAGAGAGGGAGAGAGGAAGGGAGGAAGGAAAGGAAAGAAGGAAAGGAAGAGGGAGGAAGGAAGGAAAGGAAAGAAAAAAAAGGGTAGAAAAAAATAGAGGAAAGCACAGAGCCAGTTTTTGCAATTTGAAATAAATATTACACTCCTGTGAGAATTCTCATAATTTGGTGCTTCTTTGCAGAGTTTTATTTTTTCAGTAAGTAATTATACTAATGGCTCTGGGCCCCTCCTGATTTACCATTTACAATGGCTCTGGACCCCTCCTGATTTACCATGTAGATTACCTACAACCTAGAAGCTTGTAGCACTAAATTCTAAAAAGAAAGCAGAAGAATTTAAATTGAATGAACTCAATTTTGAAAACAAAAATAAAGAGAAATTGAAATGCGTTTCTAGACAAAAATGTTTTGACAATGTACACAAACTTTCTAAACTGGAGGAAATCTCCCCGGAAAACTTTCTAAACTTTGAGGTGAACTGCTTTGGGAGACTTGGAAATCCTAAAAATATTAACTCTTATCCCTGAAAACAAAATGTTTTTCAAGAAAAGCAAAAGAAAGAAAGAAATGACGTTCTGCTGCCTTTGCGGACCGGTTAGAGCTCTTCAGTAAAGGCTGACGTATTTCAGCCTTAACTTTACTAAAACTTCAGGGTTAGAAAGCAAGTTTTTCGTTGGCAGTTGGACGCTCCTTCCCTGCCTGAGAGGGGAAGCAGTGGACGTCGTGGAAGCCCCCGGCCTGGCTGCCCAGGCCCTGTCGCCTCAGCCGGGACCACAGGAGGCCACGCCGTGAGTCTGTGCCTCAGTTTCCTCCTGCCTGAAAGACGAAAGAAAGAAAGCGAGCCTCTGACCCCCTGGAAGTCTGTGAACCAACCTGCTCAGCCTTGAAGCTGAGGACAGGACAGCCAAACAGGACGCGGAGAGAAGGCAAGCCTGAGCCCACCCCGCCCGGCGCAGGTACATCCATTCCGGCAGTTTTCCAGACCTCAAGTCTGCAACCCCTCGCGCCACGTATCCAATTTAGGGGATCTGGCCTGCATTTTACAATGTAATAGAAGAGAAAATAATGTAAGATATTCTATATACGTAAATGTAACAGAGCAGAAGAGACTGCATTTCACATAGTAAGGGTGAGGGTGGTATCATTACATTTTGGTTGTTTCAGGCACACACAGTCCCAGTGTAGAGCACATTTCCTCTGCAGGTCACAGTGAAGGTGTGAGGGGGCCGGGAGAGCCTCCCGCGACCCTCTAACCACAAGAGGACGCTCTTACCCACCAAGCAGACAGAAATCAGGCTGTGCGTGTGCGGACTTGGCCTTTCCCTGGGTTGCCATGGCAAACTGCTCCCTCAGTCTCCACATTTGCAGGATCCCGTCTTTCTGCCCGATGGACCTGTGAGAACCCGCTGTCCGGGGGCTCCACGCATCCCCGGCCCCTGACACCCACAGACCCGGGGGAGGAGGGAGCCCGATGGGAAGCCCCCGGGCCGAAGCCAGCACAGGAGACCCGCCCCGAGGCCCAGGGATTTGTTCTCATCAGCAGGCAGAGCTCTATTGTCGTGTGTTTTTTCCTGTTACATGAGAAATGCGTTTGCAGGGCTCGGAGCGGGTGGAGTGGAAAGAACAGAAGGACGGCCCCTGTTTCCCTGGTGACGGCCTGAACCTGCGGCGCAGGATTGGACAGTAGCCTCGGGCCGGGGCCCCCCAGCCTCGCTGGTGAGGACACAAGATGAAAGGAGAGGGCGCTGAGTGCCGTGCCTCCCGCTCCAGAGACAGAAAGGCCACAACAGCAGCCCCTGGGGACGCTGGCTCTGTAAAGTGGTCTCATCGGGAAGTAGATTCAGCATTTCTATTCAGAGCCTGCTTCACCTTCACTATCTAGTATCTGCATTTTCATCTCTCAGTCATTGAGGAAAGAAGACACCTTCATAAGGACAAAAATACCAGAGACAAAGGAAATTGTTTAAGAAAACCGCATCCAACAACTGTATCTGTGTAAGCCTAGTATGTTTGAAATCTAATTTCTCCTCATCAAATGTTTGATGCCTTTTCAGTGAGTTCAGGAACTCTTTAAGATTAGAATGAGGCTAATCATCAGAAAACAACCAATTTTTTACATGGGCAAAAGATGTGAATAGACACTCCACCGGAGAAGATCAAGGGCTGGCAAATAAAGACGGTGTTCAAATCAAAACCAAGGTGAGATGCTACCACAGGCTTAAGAGAACAGCTGAACTTCAAAAGGCGGCCACACCAAGTGTGGGCCAGGGCGTGGAATTCTGCCTCTGGATGGTGAGGATGTGAAACGTGCAGCCACTTTGGAAACCAGCTTCAGTTTCTTAAAAAGTTAAATGTACATTTACCATTTGAAGCCCCTTTCTACTTCTAGGTATTTACCCAGGAGAAAGCGTATGTGCCTATGTGTACATGTGTGTTTATAGCAACCTTACATGTCACAACCAGCAACTGGAAATGACCCAGTGCCCATCAAGAGGCACGTAGAGGGCTTCCCTCGTGGCGTAGTGGTTGAGAGTCCGCATGCCGATGCAGGGGACACGGGTTCATGCCCCGGTCCGGGAGGATCCCACATGCCGCAGAGCGGCTGGGCCCGTGAGCCATGGCCACTGAGCCTGCGCGTCCGGAGCCTGTGCTCCGCAACGGGAGAGGTCACAGCAGTGAGAGGCCCGCGTATCGCAAAAAAAAAAAAAAAAAAGAGGCACGTAGATAGCAGAGCTCGTAGGCCACACGACGGAATGGAAAGCTACCCAGCAGTGAAAAGGGGTAAGTCATTGATACACCTGGCACCCTGAAACAAGACTGATTCTCCAAGAGCAAAAAAAAAAAAAAAGACAAAAAAAGTAAAGAGTGCACATGGGAAGATACTTCTCGGATAGAATTCTAGAAAATGCACACTAATCTATTGTGACAAAAAGCTAATCAGTGGAGGATAAGGGGGAGGACTTCCAAAGGGACACAAGGAGATTTAGGGGGTGATGACACATCTACTGTTTTGAATATGGTGATGGTTTCGCAGGTGCATACACATGTCAAAACTGACCGAAGTATATGGGTTTATGTAAGTGCAGTGGATTGTATGTCAATGACACAGCAAAAAGCTATAAAACAAAAACCCTCCTTTGCCTCTCAGGCCCCTCTTACTCTGTCAACCGTCTTATTCCCTCTAAAGATGACATCACCTCCTTCACCAGCTCGCCGCTTATTTATTGCCACTGTGATCTGATTTCTACCCTCGCAGCTCTACCGAAACCACTCTCTCAAAGGCCACTAATTATCCGTGGAGTGTGAGACCCACTGGCCCTTCTCCCACCAGCTCATTGTGGCACCCGACCCCTTGGCCCTCTCCTGTTTTCTCCCTCAGCCACTGGTCCTTTGGTTCCCCTCCTGTCTCCGTGGCCTCTCACCTCCGTCTGTCTCGTGGGTCCTCCCACTTGCCCACGTGCAGTTGGTTAGTCAGGGCTCTGTTCTGCCCTCTTGGCCCTTCTGCTGTGACCCCCAGGATGTTGATGGGGCCACACCCCGACTCCACATTCACATCCATCGGGAGGTCCCGTCAGCCCCCAGAGCCCCACGCATCCACATCTGAGCTCCTTCTCTTCTCCTGAGGGTCCCCCGCACACCAACATTCCCTGTCTTGGGCAACATCACACTATCAACCAAATCAGAAAACTGGGGGTGCTCGGACACACCTCCCCCTTCCCGTAATCAACCAGCACATCCTGTGAAATCCCCCCACAAGGAGCGTTCAGATTCAGTCCCCCTGCTCCAGGTCACCGCTGCCCTGTGTCTCGGCCCTCACCCTCTCTAAGCGGCCTGCCTAAATTCCTCCTCCTGCCAGAGCGATCTTTCCAGAAGGGAAATCTAATCACCCTCTCCGGCGCGCACTTACAAAGCTTCCTTTCCCAGCTCTTCCCATCTCTGTGGCGCTCAAACTCTGACGTGTGTAAAATCATCTGGGAAGCTTGTTGAAAAGACGGGGTCTAACCTCACATCCCAGAGGCGCTGCTCCAGGAGCTCTGACGCGGGCACGGGAAGCTACACTTTAACAAAACTCTCGAGGTGGGTGGGGAGGCCGCAGGCAGGAGGACGGGGGCGTGCTTGTGGCGTCCAGTGAACAGAGGCTGGATGCTGGTCAACATCTCCCAGCACGCAGGGCAGTCCACCCGCCCACCAGCGCCGAGAGCTCTCCAGCCTAAGGCATCAGTGCCTGGACTCAAAGTTACGCTGAATTAATACTCTTCTTCTGTTCCCTATCTCTTTCAAACAACTCGCTGGACCGTTTTGCTGGTGATGTAATTGTGTTTAAGGGAAGGAATTTTTTTAAAACAACAGTGCATCTTTTTTTGGTACTAATCTTTAAACTAGCCAACATTTCCCACCTGATTCTTGTTAACCTTTCTGTAGAATAGAACAAAGTCTGCCATCTGGTTACTCTTTTGAAAAAAATAAAATGAAGCATCAGCAACGTGGAGGTGGGGGGCTCCGTCCCCTCCTCCGCAGGACACTTGAGGCCCCCTGACTACCCTGAGCGCTGTCCCCGGGGAAGACCCTCAACAAGACCCATGGTTGGTCGCTGTCCCCACTCACCGTGCTCGTCAAAGCCTCCGCCACCTTCTTTCCAAATCCCCAGTCCTGGCAGCTTCAGCCGAGCGTGGGACCTGCACCTGCCCAAACAAGAGCTTTGGCTTGGAATGTGACTCCCGAGGGGGTGACGCAGAGGGCGTGGTGGCCAGGATGCAGTGGGGCGCCCGCGCCCCAGCGGAGCAGGGACAGTGGTGGCGCTAGGTGACTCTCCCTGTCTGTGACTTTGCCCACACCCGGTCTCCTTCTGTCCCGCTCGCTTTCTAGACCCCTTGTCGGCTCTGTGAGCTGCTTACCGCCCCTCCAATCAATTCTCTTTTTTATAAAGTTACTCAGAATTACTTTCTACTGTTTGTAGCCAAGAGTCTCACTGGTACAGCCCTTGTTACTCAATGCGTCTGGCACTAGAAAGAACTCAATAAATATTTGTTCCATAAATGTCATTACTAAGAAGGAAAGTGAAAAGAATGCATGGTAACATAACACCAGGGAAATCTGGACGTTCCAGTCCACCAGCAAGGCGGCAGTCACCCTTTCAGCAGACGTCATAGCATCGTGGATGGGGCATGACGGTTATTGCCCAAAAATACAGTTGGCCTCTGTACTACCACGCTGGCTTTTCAGAGCAAACGGAAGATGAATTAGATTATAGCCTCATCCCAAAGCTAAGGAAGTATTTTCCAAAACAGAGTCAGAAAAAAGGAAAATGACCCTGCAAAGGGATGGGTGATGTGGTGGACACACGCACCTCTGGGGTTAAATCCAACAAGCCCACACTTGTTGTGCACATGAAATAAGCAGAAAGAATGACTGGGCACTGTGTAAACCTAATCATTTAACTGAAAACAACAAAGAAGAATATTAAATAGAGTGGGGCTTAATGACAGAGATACAGTGAAGCCTGAAGCAAAGGTCCAATTAAAAGTGTGCCGTGCAAGTCTCCTAATCTGGATAAATTCTCTCCTTCAGTTTGTCAGGAGCTGAGTTCAGTCTCCTAATCATGAAAAAAAGTCACATCTAGAAGATTCTAAACATTATGCACATGTGCAAACACACAAAGAGGCAAACGTCTTTCTTCAGAACAATGATGCTCAAACGTGGTTCATGGGAGACAAGTACAGAAACTGACAGTAAGGAATGAGAAACTGTTTAGAAAATTGAATGTAGATATTTTACATCTGTTAAATTAATAAGAGAAAATATTGCCTTGCATTTTGTAGGTCTTTTAAAATTTCATTGAAATTGAGAATAGAAAAAACCTGATTCTTCACCCCAGACAACTTGAGAAGCAAAGAAACCATATAAAATAATAGACTGGGCTTCCCTGGTGGGGCAGTGGTTGAGAGTCCACCTGCCGATGCAGGGGATGCGGGTTCGTGCCCCGGTCTGGGAAGATCCCACATGCCGCGGAGCGGCTGGGCCCATGAGCCGTGGCCGCTGAGCCTGCCCGTCCGGAGCCTGTGCTCCACAACGGGAGAGGCCACAACAGTGAGAGGCCCGCGTACCGCAAAAAAAATATATAAAAATAAAAAAATAATAGGCTGATCAATGGAAGTAATAGTTTGTAGAAAATCGGTCAGATCAGTATTTCACTTCTAATAGAACAATCTTCAGGGGAAAAAGCATCGAATGAAAGTACTAAGATGGGGCAAAGCTTGATGTGGTAGAGTGGACTCTTTGTTTGATATTCTGTTACTCTTCCCCCGCGTGTTTCCCTACCAGGAAAGTGAAGAACCTTCCAGAAGGCTGAACCCAAAGCCAGAGAACGTGGCCTGGGGCCTACTTCCAGGAAGAGAAGCAGCAGGAACTAATCGAGGAACATTCCATCCCTGTGCCCCTGGCAGCACTGCCCCTGGGATTTCAGAATCCTCAGTCCTGGACGTGGAGCCTAGGGGCCCGGGGAGGGTCTCCCCTGGGGAGGGAGCAGTGCATTTTGCCCGTGGAAGAGAAGAGAAGCAATTCCTTGTGACAAGGAGGGAAGAGGATGATGGATGGTCTTATTTGTTTCACATTTGCTGTATGTCCCTCCTGGGCCTGCACTTTGGGGGAACGGCCCCCAACCCTGATGTCGGGCACTGGGCCTTGGCCAGCGTGTGCCCGGCGGGACCGTCACCAAGTTGCACCACAGTTCTTTCCTCTGCCCTAAGCACCGTCCCTGCCAGGCTTCTCCGCCAGCCCCAGGCCCCTCGAAGGGAGACGCTGAGGAGGGGGCAGCCTGGCCTGCGGCTGATGTGACGCAGACGCCACCACCAGACGCCACCACCGCGCTGTAGGGATGAACACCCCAGAACGACCACACTCAGCCGACACTCTCACCACAGGAACAAAGCTCTAGCCCTCCTGGTTGTTTGCAAATGTATTCACACTGAACTTGGATACATCCAGGGTAGCACGGCGTGATCCACCTCAGCTAACATGTGCTGCAGCGGGGAGGGAAACGGAGGCTTTTGTCTGCAGGGAGGCGGGGAAAGGGGAGGCATGCCTGCGGTCACAGCATGCGGGCCGGAGGCACAGGGTGTCTCCTGCGGGGACTCAGGTTTGAACATCGGTGAAGCACAGCCTGGCAGGTCACAGGACAGCGCCCGTGACCTGGTGTCAGGTGCACAGAAAGGAAAACCTGAGCTGCCTGTTCTGAGGCTGATGGTGGTAAAACTGGACAGGACGAGCCGCCGCAGAACTGGGTCGTGAGCTGTGAAGGGGGGTCCACGGGCAGCGCTCCTGTGTCCCGGGAGCCACTGCAGCGCCTTTGATTCCTAAGTGGGAGCGAGCTTGACTTCCGAACCTGATGGCACCTAAGGGAGGCTTCAACATGGCCGGGGCGGGGCAGGGTCTCTCTCCACCAGCGCAGCCACCGTGACTCCTATGTCGGGACCCACAGAACACCAACGACCATCTCCAGATGAATCCTCCTGGCCCCCAGTGACCTCAAGCCTTCGTCTTAGGTAGGGGACCAAGAACAGGGAAACAGTTCAGCCATCTTCTTGGAAAGTGTCCTCCTCCAGAGTAGGATATGGACTATTGCAAGGGACCTCGGTCAAGATGTTTCCATTTGTCCGACACACAGGCCAAGCTGCAGGTTTCTCAAGAGCTCCACCCATGTGACCAGGGACCACCCAGATCCTGTGGGTCTCCACCTACTTACGTGCAGACATTTCAGGACAGAGGAAGAGGCCCAGCTTAGGGACGGATGGGTGATTTGAGCCCCATACCCTCAGGAGCACCCATGACCTCCATGAGGTCCGGGCACACAGGGAGAATGCGGGAAGGAGCCTGGAACCATCTGGTTTCTTCACAGATTACACGTTCACAGTTAGAGAAACTCTGGTCTCCAGGGCCCACATCTTCTGAGAAGGGCCACATCCAGAGCTCCAAAAACATCATATACAATTCAAAGATGCCCTGCTGATTCTTACACCACCCCTCCAGGCCCACCTTCACTCATATGCCTTCTGCTAACGCCCTGGGACTCAGCACCAGCTGGGAGGGTCAACGCTAAAGCTTTGCAGAACTTGGGATTTCTGTTTTACCAGGATATTCAGGGGGCCTTGGAATGAAGCTCAGCATTTTACAAACACACAAAATATTACCTGTCGCTGGGAACAAGTTGTCATTGCATTAAAATCAACATCAACATTTTATCTCATTAACACTAGCCGCTTGGGAAGCAGAGACCATCCGATGTGTCGTTGAGTGCCGGGTCTCTCCACAAACACCGCGTCCCTCTACGTGGCCAGCTCTCCATGACTGCCGCCTTGCCCTGGATTTCCACGCACTTTCTCCCATCCCAAATCTGACCTTATTAGAGGCCCGTCATGGAGACAGTCCCCAACAAATGAAGGGGGAAGACAGGGGGGCAGCGCTCCATTTCTATAACTGGAATATACGTACTTCCTCTGTTGCCAGTTATCCAGTATATGACCAGTTCACGAGAGTGACACCGCAGGGGCCACTGGGAGAGAGGGAAATGAGATTTCTTGGTAAAGGTGAGGGCCAGCGCCATCACCCAGAAGGGGCTCCACCACCTGCTGTGAAGACAGAGGGCAAAGTCAGATCGGTTTTCCTGAGGACACTCGCCAAGGTGTGACACACCAGAGCAGTGTCACAGCCACTCCAAGGACCCCCAGTTCCACCGTCCTCCCCGCAGACCATGTTGGGACGATGGCCAACGGGAGGATGAAAAAAGGGCCAGCGGCTGCTACTCTAGGACATGGTTTACTCCTGAGCAGTCTCCCTGGGGGGGAGTGGTCGGCTGGTCAGAAGGTCAAGGCTGATATTTCCTTTGACTGGTGGCTCCTCTTCGGTACCCGCAGGAAAACATTCAATAATAATGTGGGCTCCTATGATGAGGAAGAAGATGATCTGGTCCATGAGGGAAGCACCTTCGAGCGGAGGGAAACCCAGGGGCTTCTCAGGAGCTCTTCCAGCAGTCGGGTGCACGAGAGGGGTCCCTCAAGGCTCTGTCGTCTGTCCGGATCACAGAGAAGGACTGGGGGCAAGGGGCTCCTGGAGTGATGAAAGGGCCCTGCAAGGCGGGAGGCCTGGGACCAGTGTCCAGGGTCTGCCGTTAACTGTGACTTTGGCCACTCAACTCCAAGCTCAGGTCACCAAGACCTGGGAAGACAGGGGCTCTCCCCCGGGACTCTGACCCCGACTACGACGTGTATTAACACTCTGGTCCTTTATGGACTGCTCGGCCTCCCGTTAAATTCAGTTACCTGATTTCTAAATGGGGTTGGAAGAACCCTTTACCTGCCGGAGGCCGCGAGTCCCAGTTAATATCTTGGGACCTTGTGGCCTCAGACTCTAAGGGGCTAATCCTGTCCATACCCCTAACCAGCTGGAGGCAACTGGGCTCTGTTTTGTTCAGTAAAATGTGTGGCTTTGCTCCCCATTGCCTTGGACAAGTTTCAACATTACTGAAAGCCAGAACGCTGCTTCCCCGGGTTTTTGTATCGGGAACTGAAATTTCCCTGCATCTCTTTCTATTCCCCTCCCACCCCCATTACACCGTGAACATGGTGCTCTCCTGGGACCTGCGTTTCCAAGGTTTCTCCTCTACAAATGATGGTGAGGAAGGAAATAAAACACGCCCGGGTTTTAAGTTGCTGGTGTGTGTGATGTATTTAGATAACTACATGAGGCAGGGAGGTTAGTGTGGGAAGTAAAGTTTTAGACAGAGATTCCCAACTCTGGCCTCCCATTACAATCACCTGGGCAGTTTCAGCCTGATGTCCAGGCCATCCTGGGATTCTGAATCACTGGGCGTTGTCTCTTGTTTTGTTCTGTTTTGTTTCTAATTACCCAGGGGCAGCCAGAGTTGAACACAGATCACCGGCCCATGACACAGAACAGCCATTAACTCAGCTGGGAAGGAAAAAGAGAGTTTAATGGCACTGCCACTTAAAAGTCATTTTAATGACTCAAAAAAAAAAAAAAAAAAAAAACCCCAAAAACCCCTCCATGTTATTGCCAGGAGTATTTAAGAATATAATACATTTCTTTTTTTTTTCTTGAATCTTTTTTCATGAAAATTAGAGGAGTATAGCAATCTAATCTCCGCTGCTCGATTTATTTTTGCAAAACAAAAACAAATCCAAAAGCTACCAAACAAGGTGATGTTTGTTTTTCCACGGTGCTATTTTAAATAAAGAGGCCTTACAAGCCTGCTGCAGCATTTTCATGCGTGGTGTTAATCTCCTAATTCCCTAGAGAAACAGGCCAGCACTCTTTCCCGGGCCAGCACAGAGGGTGCCCAGGTGGCCTCACCTGGGAGGGGTCGAGGCGCCCATGCCGGTGTCCTTCCCATCTCCTCTCCTCCGCTCCCTTTCACCCTCCTCACGCCTTGCTCCAGCCCTGATCTTGACGACGCCCCCCCCCCCACCAACCCCACATGCCCTCCTGGTGCCCCGCGCGCCCACCGTCCTCTGCGCACTCTGGGGCGCAGCTCCAGCCGGCCGGTCCCGGTGCGCGCGGCCCCAGTCCCGGCACGTCCCGGCCCGGGACTCCCCGCGGGCCTCGCGTCTCCATAGCCGGCTGTCACAACACACGAGCAGTGCCTGGTGACACCTCGATGCTCCCAGGCGCTGCTCCAGCATCCTTTGTTCTCATGTACCGTTCTATCAACGGCTGCCGGTTCATGTGGGAATTTACTGCTGGTTTGTTCTCGCTGTATAAATTTCTTGCTCTTTTTAGATTCCTTCCCCCAAGAAAGCTCCTTGAGCTTTTGGACCTTTGGTCTTGCCTCGAAACTAGTAAGCACTGGGGAACACCCCCAGGTGTTTGCCTTTTCAAAAGCTGCTTGCATTTGTGATACTGAGAATTATACTAAATATATAGTGTGATAATAGCTCATCAGGCTAAATACCCATGGGAATAGAAGTCACTTTCTGTTTATTATTCAGTCACATCCTTCCATCCTTTCCGGTGCTTTCATGAATCCTGGCATCAGGAGGGCGAGCAGTGTGGCTTGGGCAGATTTGGGAGCCGGGAAGCTCTGAGTGGACCCCATTCATGGAGGGGCGAAGGTTCTGGTGGCAGGAAACACATCTGATGTTCCTCCCTTTTGCACTTAATTCCTTTACTCCAGCTGGGAAGAGTGAGCAGCTACCCTCAGATGGAGGCTTCCTGTTACCCCACACAAACCTCGGCCACGGGGCTCTAAGGGCACAGCGCTGATCTAACAGCTCAAAGAAAAACAGAACCATTTGGAAGGGGATTTCTTTACCGATTATAAGTCTACAAGCCCCTTCCCGCCAGCCTTAAAGCCTGTGAGACTGGACGTGTAGCCGCAGTTAGGAGCAGACTGGCCAAGGCTGAATCTTCGCTCCCACGCTGACTGCTGTGTGATGGTGGGCAAGCTGAGCAGCCTTGCTGGGCCTCAGTCTTCACGTCTGCAAAATAGCCCCTACCTCACAAGGATGTCGAGATAAGTAAATGAGTTCATATACATACCGTGTGTGGTGTTAAAGAAAAAATTATTCTGGCACTTGTGAAAGCGGTAAGGAAGATGTTATCTGGGGCTATTGCATTAGGGTCAAGACTATCACGACAGGGAGAGAGACTGGGCTCAACTCCAGATACAGCAAAGGCAGCCGGGGATTCAGAGCCGGGGTACAGTGATGCACTCCCAGCTCTCAGACCAGTGCCGGCACATGTTTGGATCTGGTGAGTGAATGCCCGTGGTCACCGCATGAGACGATGCACATAGGTGCCCAGTGCAGAGCAGGTGCTCTGTGTCCCTGAGTTGCAGTGGCCGGTGGCATCCACCCTGCCCTTCTGTGGGCAGACATCCTCACTTCCCCACCCCCACTGGGTGAGGACAAACCACAGCCGTCTTCTCCCCAAAATCTGCATCCTGCAGGGAGTGACACAGAGTCAGCCAAGGCGGGCTCCCCATGAGCGCCTGCGCCCCGGATCCCCGAGCCTGCTCTGGTCCCACCCTCTCCAAAGCCTGATTCCTCAGCTTTTCCTCCCATTCTTTCTTTTTTTTTTTTACATTGAAGTATAATTGACTTACAATCCTACAATATTGTATTAGTTGCAAGTGTACGACATAGTGATTTTATATTTTTATGCATTACAAAATGATCACCACGATAAGTCTAGTTACCATCTGTCACCACACAAAGTTGCTCCAATATCACTGACTATATTCCCTATGTCCCCCCTCATTTATTTATTTATTTATTTATTTATTTGCATGCGCAGGCTCAGCGGCCGTGGCTCACGGGCCCAGCCACTCTGCAGCATGTGGGATCTTCCCGGACCGGGGCACGAACCCACGTCCCCTGCATCAGCAGGCAAACTCTCAACCACTGCGCCACCAGGGAAGCTCCCCCCAACCCCGTTTATTTTAAAGTTGGAAGTTTGTACCTGTCAGTCTCCATCACAGATGTCTCTCACCCCTCCCCCTTCCGTTCTTTTCAGATCCCATAACCTTCTCAGAACTCTCTTTTTGTTCATGTTGAAGCAAAGTTAGCTTCTATTTTTAGAAACCAAAGAACGCTAAAAGTAGATTTTGCGTTCTCCACATCCCTATTTAAAGGCTCTTATGGATGGTGAAAACCAAAGTTAAAAAGTTGTTTGTTTTTATTTAATAACTGGACTGAGTGTGTAGTTCCTGCCCAAATAACCCTTGACTGGTCACTTCCAAGAGCTGGAAAGCCACAGAGCAACCCCACATTCTGCAGACTGTGGAAGCCGCTCAGGGGCAAGCTGCAGATTATGCCTAGTGGATCCATGAACTAGGAATTCTAGTGTTAATTCTAGCAGGATACGATACCAAAGAAATAAAGTCAAAATTCTCCTGTCCATCCCAGGGCCCAGAGCCCTCACTCACACTACGACCCTGTTCGCAGAGAGCACGTCACTTCCTTTGCCCACCTCTGGCAGGGACAGGGGCTCCCAGTGAACTGATTGACGAGTTTCCAGCTTTCTTGCTGCCATTGTGAGAAGCCGTCAGATGACCATCTCATCTGGCTACTTAATACTTCAGGTAAAGGTGGATGTGAAAGATAACTGAAGGGTGAACGTGGCGAGTTTTCAAGTACAAACTGGAGAGCTAACGTCTATCGGAGATGGTAGTCCCACCCCACCTAAAACTCTAACAGATCAGAGGGACGGTCGGAACTAGTGGGTAGAAAACTGGGTGAACAGAGCAACACCGTTTCATTCCTGATTCTCCGGAAGCGTTTGCTCAGCGGTCCTACCTGCCTGTAGATTTCTCCACGTGCTGAGAAAGGAGAATCCGAGTCCCCTTTTACAGGTGTTGTACGAACGATGTCTGATCAGTGAACTGAGCCAGATGGATTTTGCTCATTTAATCAAAAGGCATCCACTCACTCATTCACTATTTACCCATTCAAGAGGCATTTTTACACACTCACAACGTTCAAGCAAGTGTCACAGGACCGGTATCGTGTGTAGCGATGAATCACAGCTCCTAGCCCCTGCCCTTGGCGGGGAGGTGTCTAAGAGGGGAGAAGAGAACGGTGCAAAAATAGCTCCAACTCAAGGCAGGATACGGCCCACGTCAGGGGAGAGCGGGACAGAAAGGGAGGTAACTCTGCTGCGGGTGCCAGGATGGCTCCAGCTTGAAGGGGGCACTGAGATGTCAGGTGTGACAGTGACGTCTGCTTTCATTAGCACGAGCCCAGCGGGAGAGCCGCTGGGGGCTGGAGGTTGCACAAGAGGAGCTGGGGGTGACCCTGACCTGAAGGGGCCCCAGGGGTTGAACTGCCCGCTCTAGGACAGCCCTGAGGGGCACAGCCAGGCGCCTGTGCAGAGCAGCTCCCAGCCCCGGCCCCTACGTTAGCACCTGTCCTTTAAAATCTCCTCGGACCCTCACGCCTAAGGTGGGAGTTAAATATGAGTACAGTAGGAGTAAATGCATTTATAGGAGTTGAGAAGGCCAATGAGGGCCTTCAGATCTTAATTAAGGGGGAAAACGTGCTTCCTCCTGACTTCCAAAGCAACGGGAAGATTAGGGAAGGGTTCATCCAAACTCTTTCATCCTTAGAATTAAACTCCAATTTAAATGTGAACCACCGCAGTGTTCAAATTTGAACTGATATTTAATTCCAAGCACATAATGCATGAACTACTTTTGTTTAAAGCTTATTTCTTTCCCTGCTTGAAGAAAATAAGAAAAGGGACGACAAGAGAGAATTAATCTTTTTGACCAAGATCACGCGGTCACGGGGGGCCTCCCCTTCTGCTTTGCTCCCAGCTGATCTTTTATCTTTTTGATTTTACTATTGCATAGCTACGCGGGGAAATCTAGTATTTCTGTTCACTGTAAATTATAAACTGTGTACTTGATCGTAAGCTTTTATAAGATACTAAGTTTTTTGAGAAAGGAAAAGCCAGATGAAGAGGGACCTGCAGTCAAATTAGTTGATATACAAATAAAACCAGCTTCTTGAGAAGTCGGGATCCTGGAGACCTTGGGAGAGGTTTTCCTGTTGATGATCGTTTCCATGGTGGCTTTAATCCACAAGCTCAGGTATGTACTCTGCCCTGGGCTCATTCTTTATTGTGGTTTTGTTATTTTAAGATATTATTATTTGACCAAGACACAGAGAGAATTCTGAATAAAGGCGATCATTTCCTCCCTTTGTGTTTATTGTGCACTGAAGCGTCCCTTATTTATTTGCAATGAGCTGGAAGAGGCTACTACGGAGGAGTACATCGGGGCCTTCTGGATCCTTCCTGCCGGCAGAGGAGACAAGAGGAGGGAGAAAAAGGAAAGAGGCCTGACCTGGGCAGTGGCCCTCGATTTCTCCCAACAGGAGGTAAAGTCGACGTGGGGGAAGAATCTCAGTGAAGCAGAACGTCCCTGGAAAGCCCGGAGTTTGTGGGTGTGGTGATTGTGCAACTGCATTCCCCTCCATCTCCTCCCGACAGGTGCGGATGAGGTATGGCCAGGGCAGCTGTTCAAACAGCCCGCTGTCCTGGCAGTTTGCATCCCAGTGGCTGAGACCTTGACAACCACCAGCACTTTTGCCTAGGGTTTTGGTGACACATGGCTGGGGCCCGGGGCCCCTTTGAGTCACACCTGTAACCATAAAAGTCTTTTGGTGGGCAAATGGGGGAGTCCTTTTTTCTAATATCAGATGAATATTTTTAATAAGCTTTTAAAAAAATACGTAATTTCATCTGTCTTCAGTTTTTTTAATTTTGCAAAATGCACAGTGTAGTAACCCCAGCAGCAGAGATAACAGCAAACCTGAGGTCGAGTGGAGAAAGCTGGAAGGAACCCAGTCTGGGTTCATCCTGGGGACACGGACTCCTAACTTTTTCTTTAAAAATCTGGTATCTTTGGTCACGATCCGCACGTGTAATTTTATAATTTTTAAAAATCTGATAAAGCAAGCTGTGACTGAATCATCCTCCTGTGCGATGCCTGCTATTCAGTTGACGTGGGGGAATTGCTGTCTCCATCACGTATCTGGGATTGCAGACGGTACGTGGGACAGCTTCTGGGTCCTTCCAGCACCACCGGGAAATGAACATGAGCCAGCTCAGCATAACCCACTAGAACACACCGCTCATAGCTCAGCGGTGTCCAGGAGTAAATCTGCGTGACCTGTTCAAGGTCCCCGAAAAGACCCCTGGGTGTGACCCTGGTAGCACCAGCACATCACGATGGCACGTGCCCTGGGTGGACATCCACGGTACTGAGCACCGGGGCTCCTGATCTCTTGAACGAGCAACAATACCGACCAAAGTCAGCAGTCACGTTCTGGAAACAGTGGGCTCTGCGGCCCCAGCTGAGCGAACAAGCCCTTCATGCTCTGCGGTTCAGTGTGGGATGTTAATGGTTCTTCACAGTTAACGGACAGTCAGGGCTCTGAGGCACAGCCAGCCTCACTGTGCTGTTGTGTAGAAGGAAAGAGCCGCCCGGGACATACCCGTCACCCCGGCCAACGGGCCAGCATCTGAACACACGTGTGGTGTTTGCGCTCCAGGGCGGGCACCCCGCCAGCAGGCGTGCACAGAGCTTCTGCTCACGCCCCTCCCGTGAATGGGGCCCCCAAACATGTCTTACGCTCAAATATATGTTTGAACAATGATGTCATGGTACTGATGTGGGTGTGTTTCCTGAAAAACGGACTCAGGGTGTTTTCCGTAGAGAGGGATCAGAACTGCCTAAAGCTTTGGAGAGTTTGCTCAGACCCGGAGGATGAGGATGAGGGAGGTTTGGGAGGAGGCCTGGCCTGTGCCCTGCCCAGGAGGGTGGGCCACGGGGACCCCTGGGCACGTTACAGAGCCCGCCCCCGGTGGGCCGCCCCCTCCCTGCTCACCGGCTTTCTCCTGCCCCCCCTGCAGGGCTGGCAGACACGACGGCGACAGTGGACGCCGCTGTCCGGATCCTCCATCCCAACTCTCCCGGCCCTGACGCTCCGCCCAGCCTCCACCTCCTCAGATGCATCATGCTCCCCACTCCATCCCCCGGGAGAAAACATCCCACAGCTTGTCCTGGAGCAAACGGGCCACCTCCTGTCGGCCTTGTGTGCACAGCTGTATGTAGACTTATCTGCGTTTTAGGGCAGAACTAGAATCTTCAGGCCACTGACAGTAAGCGCATGCACGCTTAGCTCAGCGACGGGGCGGTGCGGAGCATCCGTACACCAGGCTGACCCCGGCCATTTCCCAGCTCATTTACTTTCCTAACGAGGATCTACTGGTGAGTCTAGAACAAAGGTCAGTGCAGCTAGAAGACCACAAATGGCGAAGCATCACTCACTCATGTAATCACAACTCCGTTTTTGCCCGGACGTCTGTTCGTCTTTCCTTTCTACCGATGAGGGGTCCCTTCTCTTTGTGCTGCATATTTAACATTTTGAAGGCATTTTTTCTCAAATTTGGTCAAATATTCTGTTGTTAGTGGAAGAGCGGGTGTAATTTCTGCCAGGAGCTGCTACGCTTTGAGAACAGACAAGCGTCCTTGAAAAGGTGCCCCTGACTTTCAGACACGCCTTCTGTGGAGACGGAAAGTGAGGAACGTGGGTGAAACAATCTCCTTAACGTGGCTTCGACCGTGGGGCGGTGGGTGCCCGCCGGCCAGTCTGCCCGGGACAGCTGTGCTTTATAACAAGGATGAAATCATCTGATTGTCTGTCGTTGGCCCTTCCATCACCCGTGGTGTTTCTCTGCGGGCCCCGGGACAGCACAGCAGTGGGTACTGGCTGTGCTTGGTCATGGGTGAGCCCTTTGTTGGAAGGCCTGTCCCCACCACTAAGAGATTGTTCCAGAACTCTCTGGCTGGGCCTTCTCTGCTGGTGCGGCGCTGCGGTCAGCGGGGTCATGTTCAGGGGTCTGTGCCCAATGAAGGCGATCACCGCGTCACCACGTGCCAGGCCCGGACCCCCGGCTGGAGCTCCCATCGCCCTGGTCCAGAGGGGGAAGCCGGGAAGGCAATGACCGAGGAGGTCACTGAGAACATGGGGACCGGGGATGGGCCAGGCACTGGGCTCGGTGCTGCCAGCCCACCGGCATCACCATGTGACACCTGAACACAGAGACCCTCAGGGTCACTGAGTCTCCCTCAGGGTCTGCTTTCTCTTTCACCCAGAAAGTTGATTTCTTCTAAGAGCACCTTTTCAGCAAGTCCCTGGGATAAGGTTTTCATGTTTTTGGCCTGGAGACCACATCACCCCATCCCAACCCCTCTGCTGTGTGACACACCCGTTGAGTCTCAGGTGACTGTCTGTAACACCTCACAAGCATCATAACTGGAGGGTGCGGCCCCCCCAACTCGTGAAACTACAGAGTGAAACTAACTCGTGAAACTACAGAGTCCAGGTCAGGAGGCATCCTGGGAAGACTTCCCTGGATGCTTCCCTGTGGGCATGGGACACAGCAGCCGTGGGGAGGGGCGGGCACACCCCCCTCTGCCGCCCCAGCACCGTGGAGCACTGGCCACAGTTTGGTTGTTGCCACTCATACCTGAGCACTTGGGACACATCACAGGTGCCCCTTTTGTCTATGAAATTGGCCAAAGAGTTTCATCCAAATTGGTGATGAATGTAAGAGCTCTGAAATGAAGGCTAGTGTTATTATTGATGCAATAAAAAGGCAAAACAGGGCTGCAGGCAGGCAGATGCACAGCGCCAGGGACCAGGGCAGAGACTAAAGCCAGTGGCTCGACAGAGCACAGCTCGCTGTGGGGAAAGAGTGAGCCCGAGCGGCCCCGGGGAGGAGAGGGGTGATGCCCAGGGCACAGGAGAGGCCCCGCACTGTGAGTGACGTGGCCCGCAAACCAGGCTCTCCTTGCAAAAGGGAAGTTATTTTTTTCAGCATATTTGTGACTGTATGTTGGAGGCTTTCTGTTTAATCGTTTGCTTAAGGAAACAAGCAAAATCCTCCTTGCATCCAACTGAATCACAATGCAAAATAAACATTTATGCCTCAGACATGCAAATATCAGCTGTTTTTACTGTTTGGCCAACTAGATATTGACCTTGGAAAGGAACTTTTTCTAAAATAAACACCGAACACTAATAAACGCTAAGAGAACACATTGGCTAGCGCCTGCTCTGACCAGTACTGTTGGCGGTGGGTGGGAAGGCAGGCCTCCTCTGTCTCCTGGGTTAACTGCCCTTTTAAAATCTGTGGGATTGCAGTTAAATCCCTCCTCTTACTTCTGATCTTGGCAATTTGTGGGGGTTTTTTTCTCTCTTTATCAGTCACACTAGACCAGGATCTTAGTTCCTGGACCAGGGTTCGAACCCGCGTCCCCTGTTGTGGAAGCTCAGTCTAAACCACTGGACTGCCAGGGAAGTCCCTCATTTTAACTAATCTTTAAAAAGAACCAACTTAGGGCTTTGTAAGTTTTCTCTATTGTAACTGTCCTACTTTGTTGATTTCTGGTGTGATCTTTGTCTATAAAAGGTTTTAAATCTATGCTCCACGGAAAATTCAAGATTCCCAAAACCCACCGAGGGAGGTTCCTGGAAGGGGCACCGTGTGAGGGTCCTCCCCACGCTCGCCCACGTGCCCTCCACATTCACTAGACCCTCTGTGTGAAGGTTAAGAAGTTGAATCCGGAGACCTGGGTATGAGGTCAGCTCTATGACTGGGTGGTGGTACAGGTGCTGGTGTGAGTTGCTTTCCCCTCTAGGACTCATTTTCTACATCTGCAGATAGAGAGAAGGCTGCTGTGTCCTTGCAGCTGGCGCTGCATCCCGAGCCTCCTACTTGCGGAGGCTCCACCTGGGGCACGTGGGGAGGCCCCTCCGGGAATCCCGCAGAGGCTGCAAGCCCCGTCTCTGTCTTTTCCCGGGCGTCTCCACCAGGTAGAGCGCACTGCGGCCATTTCAGGCAGAGGGAATCTAACGCCGCACGTGGGTTTCAGAACGCAAAAGGGCTGCGGCAGTGCTGGCGCCACGCAGTCAGCCTGAGTCACCCACGGTGGTCCCTGCAGGCCACGCGGCTGCCGGGTCCCCTTCTGCTGGAGCAAGAGCCCACGAGAGCTGCCGTCTGAGGCTGCTGGGCCCCGAGCTGCCCCGAAGCTGTTCCTGCTGTCTGAGCCGGCCCCGCCTGAGGTCTGCTGAATTAGGACGTCTAGATGGGGTCTGGATGGTCTGTGTCTTCAAGTGCTTCCCCAGGATTTCAGACGTAGGCCTCCACCCCGCGCAGAGATGACAGGCAGCAGGAACGGATGATACACACAGTGGAAACGAGTGGTTCTCAAAGCGGGCTCCAGGGGCTTCTGAGGGTCCCCAGGTTCTTCTAGGGTCTTGGTTTGTATTTCTAATACAAGAAGTATTGATAGAAATATAATCTGCATGGATTTAAGCTCTTTGGCCTCCTTCAATAACTTTTAAGCGTAATATGTTTAAAAGTTTTGGTCTTGAGACCAACAAGCTTGGGAACTGATTTGCAGACAATTTTCTGGTGTTTTAGGCTAGTTGTTGCTAAATAGTTAAGCAGATCTAAAACTACTTCCTAAAGACTATTATTTTTTTTGCAGGTTCCCATATAATCCACCTCCATCAGGTGGGACGGCCCAACATGGGAGAGGATGCAACTGAATTATCCCATTGGCTTTCATTAAGAACTAAGAGTAGGGCTTCCCTGGTGGTGCAGTGGTTGAGAGTCCGCCTGCCGATGCAGGGGACACGGGTTCGTGCCCCGGTCCGGGAGGATCCCACATGCTGCGGAGCGGCTGGGCCCATAAGCCATGGCTGCTGAGCCTGCGCGTCCGGAACCTGTGCTCCGCAACAGGAGAGGCCACAACAGTGAGAGGCCCGTGTACTGCAAAAAAAAAAAAAGAACTAAGAGTAATATGAAGAACATTTATGCATCTTCTGGAACTGCATTTAAGGATTCGGTCTACCATATTGTATGTAATACAAATATATACATAACACAGAAATAGTTTTCTCTAAGAAAAGGTTTGTCTCTTGTAATGTGTTAGTGTGTCTTGTTATTAGATATGGAAATTAACAGCTCACTACTTTAAATTTTGCCTTTGCTACCAGGAAGCTCAGAGCTAAATTTTGTGTTCGGCTTGAAATAAGTCTGAAATAGGGAGGTGAACCACAAGACAGCCTTTTATTTTAAACTCCTCAGGAAAATAAATCTTTAGCCCTCGCCACACATGTGCATTAAATGGTTAGAGAGAAAAATCTCATAATACTGTAGCCAGGGAGGGTTTTGATTTTGCACACATAAGTGCCAGAGAATCATGTTTTTGGATAGTAAAGATCCTTTGAAGTAGTAATTACAGCTGACCTTGAGCTGGGGATGCACCACGTGGTCCCAAATGCTTCGCACACACCTCAGCATAATCCTTACCAGGATCCACTGTGTCCTCTTATCCCCATAACACTTAAGAGATGGAGACTCAGAAATTTAATGAGAGATGGCTGACAAAGAACAGCAGGCTGGAAGGCTCCAAAGGGCCACCTTTAACCTCCAAAAGAACATTCTCCTGGACCACACTGGGGAGGTGCTCAGTCTCTAAGCTAAGCACAGGGCCACCATGCCAGGCCATGGGAACAGCAGCCCTCTTCACCGGTCAGCATCTGGACAAAGGCAATGCTGGTCTGAACCAGGCCACTCTGGGCACCTCACTGGTGACAAGGCGTTTGTGTGCAGGTCTGTAACACGCAAGTGTTTTTAGTGCTCATTTCACAGTTGGCAGAAATCTCTATGCTAACATCAACGGTACAAAATTACAATTTCAGGGCTTCCCTGGTGGCGCAGTGGTTGAGAGTCCGCCTGCCGATGCAGGGGACACGGGTTCGTGCCCTGGTCCGGGAGGATCCCACATGCCGCAGAGCGGCTGGGCCATGAGCCATGGCCGCTGAGCCTGCGCGTCCGAAGCCTGTGCTCCGCAACAGGAGAGGCCACAGAGGTGGGAGGCCTGCGTACCGCAAAAAAAAAAAAAAAATTACAATTTCAGAGTCAGTTTAATATAACCAGATCCCACAGATCACCACCTTCCACAGAATTGTATCATTTCTCGTGAAACCACAAAACTGAGGTTTCTGATTTCTGGCATCTGCTATTTCCGGAAAAGACGCATCTGCTTTCCGGCAAGACGCTCTGCAACATATCCTTAGGAGTATATTTGAATATAACTTTCAAGGGGTCTGTGCCACGACAGGAGGTTAAGTACCGTTGCCAACCTTATTACAATACTCTTTGACTAGCATTAGAATGATTAAAATCCTGGTCACTGCTGGCAGTAATTAAGGCCAATGACCCTTTGCCAGCCCCTGGAAAGTCCAGAGCCCCAGGTGGGGCAGCACCACGCAGAGACCATCTCAGATGAACTTCATTCATTCATTCATTCATTCATTTGGCCTCACTGCGCAGCTTGTGGGATCTTAGTTCCCTGACCAGGGATTGAACCTTCGCCCTCGGCAGTGAAAGCGCCGAGTCCTAACCACTTGCACTGCCAGGGAATTCCCTCAGAAGATCTCTAAATACCTCGGTGATATCTTCCTGACCAGTGTTTAATATCCTCCTAAAAAGAAATACAGTCATCAAATTTCTCTTTTATTTAAGCATTAAGAAGCTGCAGTGCAGTGACTTAGAAAACATCCTCAAAACATCAGTTACAACATGAACAGACATCATGTGTCATGGGTAGAACCTTTCTCGCTTTTTACTGAGGGTCGTCAACCAGCGTAATATAAATGTTCCACGCGTCTGCATTTAAAGTGAAGAACAAGGCACACAACTCTACCCGACGTCGCAAGGGAGAAAAATGTGCATGGTGTCTCACTGCTGCCAGTTAAGAGCGAGATGGGGCTAGGAGCCCAGAGAAGCGGGGAGGGTGAGGAGAGGGAAACAGACAAAGGATAACACAGGGACACAAAGACCGCGCATGACCAGCAGCAGGACCCAGACACACGCGGGCAGATGCAGAAAGACGCTCTGCAAACGTCGATTCCTTTAGGAGAGTCTTTAAAATGTTGTAATTGTCACGATGGGCAGGACCCTGGGCCTCTTAATCACCGATATTTGCACTAAGTGCAAATGAGACCAAGTTACGACTCTGCCCACCTTGAACTCACAGTTCACTCTCAACCTGCTGATTGACGTCCAGAACGAGCTTTCATTTCTCCCCCAGGACCCAGCTCTGCAGACGCCACCAGGGGTGCCCGGAGCATTCATGAGACACGTGTCTTAATTTCACCTCCGAACGATTGCTGACTTTGTCTCTCTGGTAGTAATACACTCATTTAAAATAAAAGACAGTCTAGCTCTGTGCATTCAAACAGGAGGCAAGCTATTCAGTGGGCGGGGTATTTGGTTTTGCATCTCATCTGGCGGCTGATCTAGCTCCCACAAAATTAGATGCTCCGTGTCTACCTAGACTTAGCCTGGCCCGAGAGAGCGAGATTAGAGCAAAGATCTCCACAAGAAAAATACAAACTGGTTTTTAAAAATGTAAAGCTTCAATGTAAATATAATCAAGACTTGCCACATTAAAGTCTAATGAGATAAACATTAAACCAGTTATTAACTTTTACAAAATAAGTCCAAAATTGAGGTAATACATTACACTCTTCTATAACGAGCTTTATCTGATTATAACATTTTCCCCCCCTTCTCAACCTTCGAGTGAAATAGATGCATGGAAAAAAAAAATCTAAAAATCAGCCTGGAGTTAGTGGGGAAGAGTGTGACTCCTGAAAGGCAGAGGAGTCTTACCCTTTGTTCAAATAATAGAAATTTCCTTTTCTCAAATCACTATATACAACTGTACAAAGCCACCATGTCACCGATCTTCACACAGCGATGAAAAATACTGAAAACACACATCTGCTCTGCACGCCCCACTTTTCTCCCTAAACAAGTGTCTCTCTGGCTCGGCACATCTCGTCCTGCGTGTGGGTCCAGCTCTCTGCACTTTGCCCCCTCCCTCTGGCTACCCTTCCCTTCTGTAGCACAAAAGACATTTGTGAGCAGCACTTCAAGTACAGAGGATGCATTTTCCAGAAGCTGAGCCTCGCTCCGGCTCACACCTTACCCCAGACGCTGAAAACAGTTCCCGCAGCTGTGCTTCAGAAAGTCGTGTGTGCGCGCGTGCGTGAGCTTTGTGAGTGGAGAGAGCACTGCAAGAGCATAAATGTGAACCAGTGTGAGTGTGAGCATGTGTGAGCACGTGTGCCTGCAGGAGCATGAGTGTGAGGTGTGTAAGTGTGCATGAGAGCACGAGTGAGTGTGGGAGCTGAGTGCGCGTGAGGGTAAGCATGTGTGAGTGCGTGTGTTAAGTGTGTACGTGGGCTCGAAAGCCCCCACGAGTCAGTGTTGTGACCACAGAGCACTGTGCCCGTCACAGCACCCACTCTCCAGGCGGATCTTCCTGGTGGTCACTACCCTCCCCCTTCCCGTTGGGAAGTTCGGTTCACTTGAGCCCCCAGACCTTCCAGTCACTGGGACATGTTTCTACTCAGGAGAAACAAAATCCTAAGTGCAGCACCGTGTCCAGCTCTGCACCAGACGGCCACCCTCCTGGTTCGCCCCGCACCCACACGTGGCTGTCACCCACTGCTCGGACCAGGGCACCTGGCGTCGCCCACCCGCAGAGCGACACCCACACGCCGGGGCCCGCGCCCCGCAGAGGGTCTCCGGGACCTACGCGAACCTTAGGAGTGGGAGCTGAGAGGCACCTTCACCCCCGCTCATCCCCCCCCCCACGAGCCCCGAGGACACCTGTGGGCGTGGAAGAGGCCCGCAGGTGCACAAGGCAGACCCGCAGGCCCCGGCGTGCGGCAGGGAGAGGTCGGCTGCCGTCCGCCCCCCGCGGGAGGTGGGCCGCGGGGTCGGAGAGGCGAGCCGTGTCCCGCGTGGGCCCCTCGGCTCCCGGGAGGGGCGCGGGGCGTCAGCGAGGCCGTCTCCCCGGGGGCGCGGTCACAGCGAGCTCAGGTGCGGCAGCGCGTCCAGGGGCCCCGCCCGGTCGCGCGCGGCGGCCGCCGACTCCACGCCGCGCAGCCACTCGGTGCACTTGCGCACCAAGCCCTCGTCGGCGGCCGCGGCCTCCTCCTCGTACTCCACGTCGTCGTACTTGTGCCGCTCATTGAGCAGCGACACCTTGAGCAGCGGGCGCAGGTCAGCGGGCCGCGGGCCGGGGTCGGGGTCCTGCAGGCCGCCGGGCAGCAGCGGGGCGCCGGGCAGGGGCGGGCGGCGGCCGAGGCCTGCGGCCCGGGCCCGGGGCCAGGGGGCAAGCGGGCGCCCGGCGTCGGCCGAGGGCGCGGGCGCCGCCCGACGGGCACGCGCCAGCAGCTGCTTCTCCAGGTGGCGCCGCTGGATGACCAGCACGGCCTCGGGCGTGAGGCTCAGGGAGAAGCGCAGGGCGGCGTCGGGCCCGGCCCCGGAGGTGGCGGTCTCCGCGGGGCCGTCGCCGGAGCCGGCCGGCCGGGACGCGCACGGGGCCGGGGCGCGCGGGCGGCCGGGCGCGGTCGGGGGCGGGGCGCGCGGGGAGCCCGGGCCGGGGGCGCGGCGGGCCGGCGGCCTCTTCAGGGTGGCGGAGGGCCAGGAGCTGGACAGCAGCACCGGGGGTCGCTCGGGGGGCCGCCTCTTCTTCTCCGCGGCCGCGGCGGGCGGCGAGGGCCCTGGCGGGGCGCAGGCGGGCACGGCCGCCTTGCGGGGGGCGCCCGGCTTCCGGGGCGGCGGGCGCGCGGCCGGGACCCCCGGGGCGGGGGTGGGCGACGGCGTTGGCAGGGGAGGGAACGGCATGGTGCTGCCAGGCCGGCGGGTCGTCAGCGCCCTGGAAGGAGAGGGGCGACTTTAGTCCCGGTGCGCGGGGCCCGGCGCCCTCCCCGTGGGTGGCCGGGGTCGGGCCCTCGTCCTCGCTCCGCACCCACCTCGGTCCGGCCGCAGCATCTCCGGCTTCCTCACGTCCCGGCGCCCACACCCAGGGCTTCACGCCAAGGCACCCCTCCCTCCTTCCTTCCCTCCTTCCTTCCTCCCTCCCTTCCGGGACCGGGGGCTCTGCCCCGACTCGGGTCTCCTCGCCCGGCACGGCGGGCACAGCACCGGCCGCCCGGGCCACGCCGAGTCAGACGCGCCGGCGGGAGAAGGAGCCGAGCGCGGTGGCCGAGGACGCGGCGGGGCGAGGAGCCGCTGCGCCCGGCTGGTGTCACGAGCGACTGGACCGGGCGAGGCTCCCCAGCTGGCCTTCCACCGCCAGGGGCTAGTTTTAATCCACCAGAGGCGGGGAGAACCGGGCGTGTCCTAAGCCCTAGGCGGAGTCCTTGCACGTTGGAGAGAAAATCCTGAGCAGCCTCTCGGTGCCTTTATGATGGTGGGCCAGGCGGCGGCGGCGGCGGCGGCGGCGGGTGGTACCTCTGGCCGGCCCGGCCTCGCAGTCCGGTGTCGGAGGAGAAAGCTGGCTGGAGCTCAGAGGTGGGGAAAAGGCATTTCAGGGAATCTTCCTGCTTTTGTTTTTATATAATGTTGATGCCACTGCTGAAGGACTGTCATTTTAAAATTAAAAACCTAGTTTTCCTTGAATAGGCAAAATAGGCCAGTTTCAGTTAAATCATGATATAGGAAGTACCAGACATTAAGCTCTTTTCAGGAGTGACTCCTGTGAGCAAAGGCGAGTATTTATTGCCGCAACAGTGGTTCAGAATGAATGAGACAGCTTCACTGTCAACTTCGATTCTAGTGGTAGAGACACGAAAACACTCCTACGATATTCAAACGTTTGTTGAATACATGAATAATTCAGTGAATAATTACAGAGCAATATGTCATAAAGTCAAAGTTTCATACAAGCAGTCCCTGCATTACTTATGAGGACTGTTGGTTGTTTAGATCCGCAAAAAAACATTTCCCATAGGATATACGCTTCTGGGCTAACCCAGGAACGTAAGTAGGCTGTGTGGGGTATGGCCCCAGCTTAGCTAAGAGCATTCAAATGTGGGTAAACTCGTTTGTGACCAACGGCCCCAGCGGTCCCGCCCAGCTCTCTGAACGCTCCTGTCCTGGCACGGGGCCACAAGGGCACTGGTCACTTTCCCCCCTGCCTACTCTCACGTGTCCCCACTGGGTCAGGCATAGCAAGAAGGAAACTTGATAGCTGACCAGAAACATTTCTCATGACGGCTGGGGGCGGGGGTAGGTTTAGGCCCCATCATCTCCACCAGCACCCTCAAAACTAGCCCCCCCCACCCCGTTTACCTCTTCTCCATAAAATATGCAAACACAGCTTCCAGACATGGACCTTCTCCCCTTCCCCACCAGGGCCTCAAGGCAACTAGTCTCCTCCCATAGCCCTGGGTGAATACGTTTGAGACCGTTTAGGTCATAAGATATCTGTGTCGTAGGTCCCCAAATCACATATGCATTTTATTCCAGGTATTTCTGGGTGGGTGTGGACTAGGTATGTTAGCCGTGGCAGCAGGTGGACACTCCTACCTGGAGCATGGAGGGCAGGAGATGAGGTGAAGCCAGTGAAGACGGGGGGACTGGAGGCCGGAGGATGAAGAGGGGGCTATGGTACCACTTCTGCAGGCACAGCCCAGTGGTAGCTGGACGCCCAGCGATTTGAGTAGGGACCCCAGCAGTTCAAAAGCTGTAACTGTATCAGCAACTGGGTTTCTCTCCTTCCGATTTCCTAATTCTTAGGCTGCTTCAGAAGTAATGACAGTTGAAGGGTGAGGGTCGGAGTGAGTGTGGATTGGCATCTCATAATTATAACAGCTAAGGGATGTGACTGACATGCTACATGGCGGGCACTCTCCTGACCCCTCTGACTATCTCCAGTCTACTAGAAAATGGGGGCTTAGGTGTGGAAACACCTCCCAGCAACACATGGCTCCAATGGGATGAAGATGAGCCTCAGTCCCAGCAATGGGGTTCCAGAGCCGCATCTGAGCCATGACACTAACGAAGAGAAGGACAGGCTTTGGGCAGGGGTGATGAGGGTAAGTAGCCTCCACCACCCACACCAGCAGAGACTGAGCACTTTCCCCCAAGAGAAAGTCAGAGTCCTCAGTTTGCCCAGCACATCTGACCAGACTGGTCACTGGGATTTTCCCAGTCCCCCCCATGTCTTGTCCCAGCCCAGAAGCTCGGGGACTTGGGAGGCTGCAATCTGCCAGACCTCTGAGGCAGGAGAGTAAATGCCGAGTGCCTGCCCCCCATCACCGCCCGAGTCGGAAGGGCACTCCTCTGCCTGCTCCCCGCTGAAGGCCCCAGAGTCCCCCCCCACCCGTGGGGGAAGAGGAGTTCCCGTGCCTCGGGGCGGGTGGTCTGCTGTCCCAGGAGCCACAGGGCAGTTAGCATTTCTGAAGGGACTCCGGCCCACAGACTCTGCTAAAGCACCCAAATGACAGCATTACTGGTCCCTGCCAGCGACCTCTTCTACCTGAAACCTCCAGCCCCTCGAAAATTAGAGACTAGAAACCCCAGCAAGGGCCTGGGAGGGAGCCTGGGAAGACAGCACGGGTCTCGGCGCTGTCAGGAGCAGCTGGCTGTTAAAGAATCTATTTACACATTCTGTTTCGTTGAGTTGCTAGCCGGTGACAGTTACCAGTAAGGCAAGTCACACCAGGAGAAGATTGCCAAACATACGTTCAGATGGAAAAGGGATTAGTCAAGAAATATAGTACAATTTAATTCGTAATTTACATAGGATTTTGCATAACAAGCCCAGAACACAACATTGGGGATAAACCATTTATATATTAAATAGTAAAACTTAGCACTAGAATACTGTCATAAGCTTATCAGTTTCACAAACATGTTTCTGGGATCACCAGAGTACAAGACTTGATCTCCAAAATACACGATGATTACATTTCACCTCGAGGATATGAAATTTACTATTTCAAATAAACTTGTTAATTGGAAAGGAAAAATCAAATATATGTATTTGAACTGTCCACATTTTTTACTTATGATATTTAATTTTCAAATTATGTTTATTCTATTTTCAAATTTCAAATAAACAATGACAATACTTTTCCACCGTTTGGAAATTAATAGTAAGTTTTTCTCCTACTATTGTAGCAGAGTCAGTGTATGGACAAAGACTTTTCACTGTAACAACCCTTTAAAGTATTTCCAGGATGAGTAATATAAATGCAAAAAATATTTCAATCATTAAAATAAAATACCAAGAAGAGTATATCCAGGCCCAAGTAAAATTATAGAGGATTACTGGTCCACAGGTTTGAAACTGAACTGAAAATTATGGAGGCTGTGGTATGATGACCCCGCTCTGCAAATAAGGGCTGTAGACATGCTCCCACTTCACATCTGGACCCCACAGATATATCCAAAATGGACGTGTGCTCTTTATCACACAGACATGTTGTGATCAACTGGTCATCACCACAGAGTTACCAGTTGATTAAATTACAGCCAGTGATCGCACCATAATGCCAGGAAGTTAGCCATTATTTCAAGAAATGTTTCATTTTCCTCATTAACTTTTTAGGTTCTTGGTTCTACTAAGGCATATACTTCAATGTTAAGAAAAATTCCAAAAAGGAAAATAAATCTTATTTTTCCAGTTACAACCTCTTCCCATTTCTATATTTTGATTCAAAGCATTTTACTTAATAGAGTGAGAAGTAAATGTTCTAGATCCAACATCTAGAACTAAAACTAAATCTGAATTTTAAAACGTGGAAAGCTCATTCTAGTTTTAAAAATCCTATTTTATTACTGAGACATAGAGAATTTGGCCAGTAACTGAAAAACACCTCCATTTCTCCTTGTGACACTGGTCTGTTACTGTGAAAGCCTTCACGAGTAGAAAACATTTAGGAAATTGTTCAGATATTATTTGCTTTAGTCTTTCTTTTTTCCCATCATTAAGATAATAATCCGCTTTATCTAGATTACTGCATTGAAACCTCTTGAGAGTCTTATGAGAGAAGAACCAGTAACACTTGCATTTTACAGATGAAGAAACCAAGGTTTACCCAAGTAGCCCCACAGCATGGCGGGGGTGATACCCGTCCAGGGAGTGAGAGCCCAAAGCACGCTCACCACTCAGCGCCAGTGGGTCTCAAGACCCCTTTACACCCTCAGGACCCAAAGAGCTTCTGTTCTGTGGCCTCTATCTACTGATGTTAACCTTGTTAAGAATTTAAACCGAGGGGCTTCCCTGGTGGCGCAGTGGTTGAGAATCTGCCTGTCAATGCAGGGGACACGGGTTCGAGCCCTGGTCCGGGAAGATCCCACATGTCACGGAGCAACTAAGCTCGTGAGCCACAACTACTGAGCCTGCGCTCTAGAGCCCACGAGCCACAACTACTGAAGCCTGCACGCCTAGAGCCCCTGCTCCGCAACAAGAGAGGCCACTGCAGTGAGAAGCCCGCGCACCGCAACGAAGAGTAGCCCCCGCTCGCCGCTACTAGAGAAAGCCCGCGCGCAGCAATGAAGACCCAACACAGCTAAAAATAACTTAATAATAAAAAAAAATAGTTGGCTTAAGGATTAAAACAAAAAAAAATTTAAACCGAGACTTTAAAAAAATGTTTACTAATACATTTAATGAAAATAATATTTTCTAAAACAAACAAGTCAGAGATGAGTGGTGGGCTCTGTGCTCCATCCCTGTGCGATCGCACGCCCACAGCCTCGTGACTCCGCTGTGCACTCACGGTAGAGTGAACAGTGCAGTGTCTTGGGGTAATTACCTAAGTGGACCCTGAAAGGGTCTCCGGGACGCCCAGGCATGTCGCTGGCCTGGGCCACACTGAGAACTGCTACACTGCCTGCCAGGAGGCACAAGGAACCCCTCTCCGATGTCGCCAACCATCATCATGTCCTCCTCTTTGAAAGCAAAACTTAATACTTGGTTCCTTCTTGTAACAACCTGGAAAAAAGGGAAGCAAGTAAAAACATGAGATCATACAGGAAGAAAAGTCACAAGCTGTACTATTAAAAATGATACGCCTTCAGTTTATATTACCCCTTTTTTCTTGCAAAGCTCAGGTTTTTAGATGTATGAAATGTACTTAGAGTCTTCCCATAGGGCAGGGAGAAGCAGCAGCTGTAAGTCTTATCTATCCTGTGCTCGGAACGTGTGTGCTGATGAACGCTTTCTTAGAAACCCCAGGCCAGCGGATGCTTCCGGGAAACTAACCTGGAGAAATGGAGTTAGGTGGCTGCAGTCCTGGTGGAGTGAAAGAAACCGGGGTGGAGGACAGAAAAGCAGGGGTCCGAGCGGCCCTGCGGAGGCACCGCTGCGGTCACCTGGGCAGGTGTGCCTCGCCGGGGCCTCGCCGCCCACATTACCCGCAGGTGAGTGTGCTTTCTCAGGGCGGAACCCTTCTGTGTGACTGCACCCCTGCTCACCTCCGCGCATCCCATGACACGTTACATACAAGCACTAGACAGTCTCCACGAGAGGCAGGTGGTGTCATGTGCTTCCTCACCCCACAAAAGCATCTCGCTGTAAGCTGTTCCTCAAATAATTCATTTGAAAGAAAAGTGCCTAAATTAAGGATGGCGAGAAGGCCACTGAGGATGGCGCTCTTTAACGCGGACAGTCCCACGTGGGCCGCGACTCCCGTGCGTGTCCCGTAGCCCCATCTTCCCAATCCAGCACTGCAGGTGCAACGACAGCCTTACAGCGGCTTTGTAGAAGCAGACTGTGATTTTAAATGACTTTGCAGATGTTTTCACGGCTAGTTCATATGTCAAGAGATGGCTTAATTACCACTAGAAGAGAAGAACAGAGCGAAGTCCCCATCTTCCCGGGTCACACGAGTCGGGGATAGAGAAGATGAAGGATCTGCAAACAGGAGCAGCCGTCTCTTCGCCCTGCCCCGCCCCGACTCCGGTGCGGGTCCTTCTCCCAGACCCCCACGCGTCCTCTGCGGACACTGCCACACGGGGCCCGTCATCTCCCAGCCCAGCTCCCGACTGGATGCCAGCCACTGACGCCCCAGGACCTGAGAGGCCGCCCCAAAGCCCTGTCATCGCCGCCATTTCCAGCAGGACACCCTTGGCACCGCTTCCCGCGGAAGCTCCTACACGGCGATCCTGACGCCCTCGGGCCTGTAGGGCTGGGCATCCCCTCCCGCATTCCTGAGGGTCACTCTGGGGCCCCTCGGGTACAATGCACTGTGTCCCAAAGGCTCGCAGAGATGAGTGTAAAGCAGCCTTTCCAACAGATGCCCGCAGGCTTTTTTAATGGTCCGTCTGCTGCCAGGCACTGCTCACTCCTTTATTCCTCCCAGCCGTCCTGCCAGGCAAACACCAGTAGAACCCCATTTTTAGCCATTTTCTTGAGATGAGGAAATGGAAGCTGACGGAGGTAAGCACCTTGCCCACGCTCGAATAGCCAGACGTGGGAGGGCCACCCCATGCCCGAGACACGCTGTCCTCCTAAGGGTGGCCAAGCTGTGGGCAGTCTTGGTGAAGGTCACTGAGCTCCGCTTCCCCTCCTGACGGCTGCTGTGGCCTCAAGCAGAGGCCCCTCAGGGGTTACAGGGGGGAGTGCCTTTGAGGAGCTGGCAAAAGCGATGGGACACAGGAACGAACGCTAAGGTTTGCATACCGTGCAGGGACGAGGGGAGCCTCCCCAGGGACCGCCAGGGGACCGCAGCACGAATTGCTCTCGGGGAGGCCGAGAGGGCGGCGCAGGCAGGTGCCCGGGCCGCCGAACTCTCCGTGTGCGCTGCCGGCCGGCCGCAGGGCCAGCGGGGACCCGGAGGTGAGGGCTGCTCTGGGGATGATCCTGCTGTGGATTTGGACCTCCGACCACGACAGGCCCCCTCCCAAGGGGGACCCCCGTGCTGAAGGGTTGCCGGAAGAAGTCCGACGGGGAATTCTGCGAGTAATGAGAGACTGGTCCGCACTTCCACGCAAGGCAGGGCCCGGCGCGGGCGCGGGCACACCTCTGACGCCGTCCTTCCTGCTGGGGTCACACGTGCACCGTGTCCCACTCACGCCGACAGGCTCTGAAGCCCACTGCGCTGTCCCTCCAGCCCCTGTAGGGGGACATGGAGCAGCTACGTGGGGGACGCTGCTGCTGCCTGGCTGGACAGAGGGTCCCCGTGAAGCCGGGGAGCTCCGAGGGGCCGCAGCCCGGCTGTCTCAGGGCTCTGAACCTCCCGCACCATCTCAGCGGACTCAGTGACCCGCCCCCCGTCCCGAGGCCACGCCCCGCCTCCACGGAGCACGTCTTCACCGAAGCTGCTCTGTACCCTGTCCCGGGATCCTCCGCACCCACACAGCAACGGGCTTCCAGTCGGCTCTGCGGACACGTGGCTCTAAAGCACGACTCCAACCGTGGGCTCGACTGGAGACGAGGACCCCGTCCAGGACGGGGTGTGTCTGCTCTCTGCTCACCAGCCCAGCCCTCGTGCTGGTCCCCAGCAGACCCCTCACCGACTCAGCAAGTCCTCCCGCACCCACCCGGGAGCCCGTCCTCCCCCGCTCTCCTCACCGAGGCCGCCTTCCCTCTGCCCAGGGAGGTGTGGTGCCGGCCCGGCCCCAGGCCCCTTCCCTGCAGACGCGCTGGCGCAGCCATGGGCCGGGGGCGCCGGCGGGAGAGCTGCGGGAGGAGGGCGAGCGGCCTCGCCCCCAGGCTCCGGCCCGGCCACGCAGGCTCTCCCTCCTCGGCGGCCCGGCTCCTTCCTCCCGGCCGGCGGGGTGAGAGCCGCTTCCCGGACCCGACCCAGCCGGTCAGCCCTCCTCCTCGGGCGGCCGGCCTGGCCGGCTCTGTGTCCGGGCTCGCACCCTGAACAGCAAGCACACGGATAAATAAATGCTTGCACTGTTACTCGGCCTCTCATCCTTCACGGATTTGTGCTCAGCCCCATTATTAGGACAGAGATTGTATCTTACACGTTTTTCTGCAGAAAGATTGCGTAAGTGCCCAAACTAAATTTTATTCAACTGAATCAATGTGCCACCCACTTAAAACATAAATTTGATCAAGAAAATGTTTTTCCCAAGTGTGGGTTTATTTCAAAATTATAAAGATTTATATATTATTTTTATTACATATAATTAGCGATTTTTAGCTTATAAAAATTTTCACATTTAAAGTTTTTATTTTAAAAAGGTATTTTTAAAATGTAGACATTTTAAAACCACCAAAAAAGCTGAATATATCTTGCAGCATAGGTTCACCCTTAAATATACACATCTCAGACGCTGTTTAGAAAAGATTAAAAAACTGGCTAAAAATCATTTACAATTGGCAATGATTAAAATCTCCTTATCTCTGGAAGAGCATCTTAAAGACACAAAATGAATTTAACGTCACAAGCACTTAACAGTTTAATTAGCATGTAGTTTTTATCAGTATACAGAATGGTCTTAAATGGTCAGTGCAGTTGTTTTTTTGGAGTGATTACTGTATCAGGAAAAGTATACTTCACCAAAAACAGAACATCAGCTTTCAAATTGGTCTTTTCAAAGAGTTTCTGATTTTTAACTCAGCAAAGAAGAACAGCATTTAATTACCGCATCCCTGGTGAAAAAAACAAAAGAGGAAAACAATATAATAATCTGCCTCCAGAGTGAACTTGCGAAAAGATTCCTGCCGAGAGACGAACACACGATCACCTTTTCCCATCAGAACTCAGTGGAACCCCCAGTACCTTTCCGTAATTAAAACTTTGTTGAATATCACTTGACATCAAGAACTGAGACATGGAAATAATTTGATAGTTGCTAAAATGGTATTTATTTATTTAGAAATCTTAAACAACATATGCTAATTTTATTATGAAGAAATAAATGTAAATACCAAAAACAGCAGAAGTATTTTTAAAAAGAAACAATGAACTGGATTTTAAAAAGCAGAATGTTTATAACTGTGTCCCTAAGAATTCCAAAAAAATTCATGAGAAAAACCTCATCTGCCTTTCACATTTCTCTTCACAACAGTTAGTTTGAACTGTTGTTATATTAATACGGACTGTTAAAGGTGAGCACCAACAAAACAGACTGGAGATGTACAGACGGACTGTATGCTGCTCTCAAGGGCAGGGTCCGACACTCCTGGGGAGGCTGGTCACTGTCCAGACGCCCTGCCCTGGCTGTGAGCTCCTCTACAGCAGTGGACATCATTTTGGGGCACCTTTTCCCCTCGTTGAGAAACAGCAAGAGCTCTCCCAGCTAAGGTCCTGAGCACTGGCAAGTTACCTCTGTGCTCCTGTTCTAAGCCTGCTCTCCTTTAGTTGACCCTGCTTTGCTTTTCTCCTTTTAAGTGTTCATCAAAAAGAATCATCCATTTGAAACTGAATAAAAATAGAATTTCTATCAATTTCCTTCACTGTTCATATCAGGCATACAATTCTGCTGTTTTTCATACGTAACCTATGTTTCCAAATTTCACAAGGAAACAAAGCTGTGCCTCAACAGAATATTCCTCCAAATCGGTCAGATTTAAGACTGCAATTAAGTATTTGTTTTTTCCTCCACAATTAAATTAGTACATATCTCTGAAAAGATACAAGAAAACGGCAATTACCTCTTGACATACAGAATAAATATGTTTCTACTGGCTTAAAACAAACATTTCTATATCAGACTCATTTTTTCATTAACTTCCTTTTTTTTTTAATGTAGAATTTATTTTTGCTGAAGTCTCCATATCCTATTTACTGAATACTTGCAGTCGTGGAAGGATCTAGAATCTCTTGCCAAAATCCCCTAACTGCAAATGTTCAGGTGGTAAATCAGAAGTACATTCCCAGCCTACCTGTTACATCTGTTCAACATGTTTTTTTACTTGATATTGCAAGCTTCTATTCCACTCATTTAAAAAATAATTTCCTTTTGGGAAAAAAGTCAAAGTCAACCAAAAACAGCCTTTTAAATCATATTTTAATATGAAAATTACTAAAATTCACGTATCTGTGTAAAGAGAATTAGAGGAGCAGAAACAAGACAGAATTGAAACAAGCTCACCTCGCATATGGGATGTATGACAGACTATACCTGCAAGAAAAATTCAAGAACATTGAAACTAAATGATGGTTTCCTTTTTACCAAATGGCCATATTCTAACACCATAAAAAATGAAGCAGTAGACTATTGCACAGTGATTCTCAAAGTATGACCCCTGACGGCATACAGCATCACCGGGGAACTTGTTAAAAACGCAGATTCCTGGGCGCCCAACCGCCCCCCCCACCTCCTGAATGAGGAACTGCGTCTCAGTAAGCAATGTGCTTTTAACAAACTCTGATTCTGATGCCTGCTGAAGCCCGTTGTAATGAAAAGCCTGTTGTATTACCCCTTTCAAGTTATTTTTTAAAAATTAAAACTATAAAATAACAGAATAAACTGCACTCTCCTTCAGGGATAAAGCAATCACTAAGTACAGATTAGCAATAAAAAGCAACATATTAATAGAAAATAACAAAGATTTAAATTTTTCCACATTTCACTGAAAAAGAGTAAAACATCATAAGATTCTTTTGTAACACGTAGAGAATTGCATTTAACATCTGTTGACATTCCATCAGTGGAAAGGTAGAAACAGCACCAAAACAAAGACTAATCTCAGATTGGGTGATATCAAAAAGGAGAAATTTAGGGCTTCCCTAGTGGCGCAGTGGTTGAGAGTCCGCCTGCCAATGCGGGGGACACGGGTTCGTGCCCCGGTCCGGGAAGATCCCACATGCCGCAGAGCGGCTGGGCCCGTGAGCCATGGCCGCTGAGCCTGCGCGTCCGGAGCCTGTGCTCCGCAACGGGAGAGGCCACAGCAGTGAGAGGCCCGCGTACCGCAAAAAAAAAAAAAAAAAGAGAGAAATTTAAAACAGCAAAGTCAGGAAGGGGTTTACTGACGATTGCAAGGAAGCAAACAAGACTGAGCTCTAAAGAAAAAGGAAGAACACTACTCGTAGAAATATTTTGTACGTGAAAAACACCTTTCTGGTCTGACGCGGGAGCGTGCAAGGAGGGCACATTCAATTCAATCACGTATTCGCTGGGCCCTCAGCCCAGGACCTGAACGTGGCCTGGGGAGGCAGCGATCAGGAAGGACGGCGTGACTGAACACTCGGAGGGGAGGCCGCCGCAGGGAGAGGCAAGGGCAGAGCAGCCTCGCCGAGGAGTCAGCACCAGAATGAACTCACTCGGCGGATGCTCGGCAATACCAGGCAAAGTGAGTGGTTCCCCGCCATGCCCTCGGACTCCTCCTGTGACTCGGCCTGGACTTCAGGGTTCATGTGGCACCACCTGCGTTTCCTAGCACTTCTCTTTCACACATTAGAGAAGAAGTGAACACAGCCCTGTGTGCCTGGGCAAGCACAGCCCCCAACTCTCCTCAGCTCTCCCACATTTAGGCCCCCCAGGACACACCGCAGACCTCAGGCACCGGACCTCTCAGGAGGCCCTTCCCCTGCAAGGCACAGGCTTACCTGACCCGGTAAAATGCCAATGACCTTCCTAGGCTTACAGGCTCAGAACACAACGCGCGGCACTGCTTAGGAAATTTTAACTTTCTATCTAGTGTACGACTTACCAGGTCATTGACAAGAACTGCAATATGCAGAATAATAAAGCCAGCCCCTTCTTATGCCACTGACAACAGCAAAGACAAAGAAACAATGAGTTAAACATTTAAAAAAAAAATATTTTTCACAAGCAAGTTCAGCTCCTTCCCTTCAAAAATATAAACGATAGCTCCACTTATTTCACTAAATCCTAGTATGACAAATTTAAGATTCAGTAGATCTGAGAATTCCATATCCATAAATTGTATCTTCTTTCTAGAATTCTCTGATTCCATTTATTCAAATGCTGCTAAGTATATGGCATTAAACATTAATGAAATAACTGCACAGGCCGAAAATATTAAATCTCTCTCATGTTAGGTCCTTTAAGTCAAGGTTAACCTTTCTAAAATACACATTGGTTATTAGATCTGTATCCTGTGTGGAATTTACGTATCTTTCTCATTCACACTTGTTAATTTTCTTGAGTTATTTTTTGAACTAAAACTGTATTTTATTGTGATCTTCTGGAATAATGTAAAATAAAGTTTCCATAGTTGTTTTAAAATGATCTATTTTTAGAATTTCTTGTCCATCTTTATTTTAAATTTTTATTTATTTACTTTTCACTTATTTTTAATCTACTGCTTATAAACAGACTGCTGGACCTTTCCAAACCAGAAATCAATTTTCCATAGGGATATGCGAAGATTGTTTAGGAAAATTCTTTTAAGTTATCACTGAGAAATGAGGTATTAAGTGCTTTCTTGCATAACTAAAGTCCGGTCCTTAAATCATCAAAATTAAAAGCAGAACATTTTTGATGAACGTTTCTGCAGTGTGTCGTATGCCACCCCGTCTTCTTTAAGGTGCGCAGTGTTCCTGGGAGCTCAAGGACCTCCTCAGACCCCTCTGGAGGTAGATAAGGGACAATAAGCAAATGCAATGAAGAATCAGGCGTATCAACGAATAAACCAAATTGTAATAAAGTAACTTCTCTGAAGGCTAATGGGAAGCCGTTCACCTCATCCGTAAGTGGGGCAAGAATAATTTAAGTCCTTTTGTCCCTCTGTGTTAATTTGTTTGGGTTTGTTTTCTGGCCCTTTCTCCTCACTGTGTGGACACCCTGATGCTCACGATGCACTCCCCATCCTAGAGCCACAGCACAGCGAGGCTATCAGCACAGCACACAGAGCACACAGACCCTCAGCGAGGGCCTCTTACGGCCCCGGGCCTGAGGGAGGGGCCAGTCTGACCTGGAAGCAAGCACGAGCTCACTTCTGTCTGTTGTAGGTGGCAGAATCCACTGCAAGCCTAGCCACTAACTAGGTTTTAGGGACACCCAGTCTTTGGTGGGTTTTAAGAAACCAGACTTTGAGCTCCTTGGAGATGATGGTGCAATGACACTCTACCTGGTGAGGGGCCACACAGTTAGTAGAAAGCAGATACGACTGAGGTAACTTACCCAAAGAGCAGCACACAGGGTAAGTATGAAACACAACTACAGGAAAGGAAAGAAAAATGGTCAATTTGAGCCTTTTCCAAAGCTTAACAAAAATGCATACACTGTTCTGCATTCAGTTTGCACGATAACACACTAGAGAACAAAATTCATGAGACCGTTTACTCTTGTTGTCCTTATATATTCCCTGAATATTATTTTAAAGTCTGTGACTGCTGCAATATTCCTTGGCAAACTGAAAGCACATAATAAATCACCTGTTGACTAAGCCAACAGAGAGACTGTTTCCAGAATGAGTGACAGCGACAGCAGCTGTTGTGACGGATTTATGAATGCCTGCGCTACCGTGTACTCATTCAAGCTGCCACCACGGGACTCAGTACAACCGCTCCTGTACAGGAAGTTCTGCTTAACTTAGCTTTACATACGAACCTGTTAGAATGATTTCACACAGAAAGACTGCACTGTCATTCCACAGCCATGTCCCCCAGAGGAGGCAGGGGAGAGACGAGGAGAGACAGGGAAAGCAGTGGGGACAGGCGCGGAGATGGAGGCCTAGGTATTTGTGCAACAGTCCAACAGGGGAGCGACAAAGGCCAGGTGACAGGCCATCAAAATTAAGCCAACTCGCCCTGAGAAGCCTCATATGGACCCAGAAGTGACCCGTCTTCCAGGCCCACCCTCCAGAAAGCACACACAGGGGTCCATTAAGGTGCTCCATGGGGCCTGAAAATGAAATACATGCAGCTCTCATTTTCACGTGCAATACACACAGCTACACTGTTAGAATCCACAAAAGCAAACAGGAGGATTCACCCAGACAGTCATTTTAGGTAATGCTACATAATCCAAACTCTTTAAACACATGGCCTGAAGAATGTGACTGGCATATTCAACAAGAGAATTATAACATTAGTACCTCACAAAGTAATGCAAAAAGAAAAAAAAACTCAAAAAAAGTTTTTTTAAAGTATCATTATTTACTTACAAGCATAACAATCGTTGCAAGCAATCTCGTTGTTTCAAACATTTTCTTCAGTTGTTTCATGGGTCCCATTAAAAAGCACGTACTATTTGAAACAAATAAAAGAAATGAGAGAGGGAGCTATTAACTTGTCTGGCTACGTAAAAATAAGCACTTTTAAGAAAAGAAATCCTGTGTTAGTTTAATTAGAAAATCTCACTAAGTCTGTTGCATTTTTCCTTAACATTAGAAGGAAACGTTAATCCTTCTGTCTTCTGTGACACAGGAACGCCTCTCACGAATCACTCACAGCGCCGGTGAGCGCGACCGCTGAGGCCGGCCCAGGCTGCGGTCTGAGGAGGGGCATCGGGGCGAGCCCAGGAGAGCTGACTGAGCTTGGCCGCGGCTCACGCCCCCTGCACTGGGCAGCACCTCTGATGCAGAACGTCCCTGAAGAGGCAGGAGCTCACCTCTGAAAGCTGAGAGCTCGTAAACGTGACAGCTACACTAACAGACATCAACTCCCCCAGAGAGGCCCCCGAGGCCCCCAGGGGGGACTCCCCGAATGCCCAGTGCACAGTCCTCGGAGTCACTGCCACTGTGTGGCCCCGTCCAACTCCTGGGCCTGGCACTGCTACCCCCGATCTGCTTCCACCGCTGGTCGGCTGGGCATCTGATGGTCCCCTCGCCAAGGCAGCTATAAGCCGGGACTCCGGAGGGCTGTCGGGTGGGAACCAGGCCTGGTCACCTCACTAGGCACCTCCCCGGGGAGTGACCCCCCTGCCCCGTGCTACTACACCCTGCTATAAGATGGGGTGATAACAGTGCCCACCTCACAAATGGGGTGACAGACACAGAACACTTAGGATAGTGCCTGGCACACAGTAAGAAGCTCCAAATGCTGGCTACTCTCACCATGAACACTCTATTAGGGCAGCTGGCACACAGCAGGAGTCTAAGTATCTATTAAATGAATGTAAATTTTGAATTCACAGTATGTATAGATCTACAGAAATATATCCTATTAAAAAAGAAAATTTTGATAATAATAGCAAATGAAATATTCTGAGAAGCCAAACTTCTTTACATACCTGGCTAAGGCAGCAATATTTCCAAGTGTATAAAACACTGCAAAAAGCTTTATGCCACCAGGAAGCCACAGCAATCCAGTTCCCTGAGTTAAGATATTATAGTTATTTAAAAGTAATTTTAACATTGTAATAGATTAAAATATAAATGTGCTACTATAATAGTAATAATAGAATATATATAATATTATAAAGGTTATGTATAAATGTGTTAATATATAGTCTCTATATAGTTTATTTAAAAGTAGTTAATTTTCAATGTTATTTGCTAATTTGAATCTTCTGCCTATTTGCATATAAGTATATATAAATGAGCCATTACCTAACTTCCTTTATACATCTGAGTAAATCTCACTCTACTTAAGTATTCTTTTTATAAATGGCAAGTCAAAAATCTAACTCACATCTAAATCACTGACTGCAACTCTCCTAATACACACTGATCTTTCTTAAATGAAATTATTTTAACAATCCATAAACCCCCCAAAATATTAATCTCTGCATCTTTTTATTGATCTCTACCCCTTTATTTCAGGGGACTAAATAGGTCCCATCAGAACAGTCCAGATAAAGTGGACTGCTTGTTGGGACTAAATGGAATGATCAGTCTCACACAAAATAGAAATTACGAAGCAACGTATAGCCTTAACGTACAAGAATAGAGAACAGGATGCCACTGGCAAAGCATATGGCAAACCACTTCAGCCTGGTGTTGAAACTGAGGGACGAGGCGTCCAGGACCTGAGGAGAGAAGGGGAATTGGAACGTGTTTTAAAGTCACCACTTGCCAATGTGATGCTTTCTACTACATTAAAGCAAAGCTTCATGTTAACATAGGCAGTGAATCTGTTTTACTTTGCACGTTGTAATGTTAAGAACATTACGATTCCAGGGCCGTGAAGGGGAATATCAACAGGTCTGGGCATGAGACAGTCCTGAGGAGTCACTGTTAACTCTGCCAGGTGAGATAACTGCAGTACTGTGTTACACGGTTTTAGAAAGCTCTCACCGGTTAGGGACAGGAGAAGCACTGACGTGGATGAAATGACATAAGCTATGAGATACCTTATAAAATACTCATTGATTGAAAAGCAGGGGAAAGATGAAACAAGACGGACAAAATGTTGACAGGCGTTGAGGTGGACTCATGGACACACACCTTCTCCCAACATCTCTATGCCCGAGGACGTCTGGGCAAAGCCCCTACACGCAGAGCCTGACACGGGGACTGTCCTGCCGGAACCTCTCTCTGGGGCGGGGGGGAGCCCTCAGGCAAGGGAAGGAAGCTGGACGGAGAAGGGGAGGGACCAGCGAGGCCCTGCTTGCAGCTGGAGCTCAGGGAGCACCGCAGCTCACCATCTGTGCTGCTTGAGGCCAGGCTGCCCTTCGGGAACCCCCTCCCAGCAGTTGGTCGCTGGCTGCAGGCTGCGGGCGGAGGGCCCAGGCTGCTGCAGGAGCTACAGCGTGAGCACAAGAGGACAGCTGTGAGCTGCAGGGCGGCGGGCACGGGCGCCCGGTGACTGCGACCTGGGGAGCCCCCGCAGCGTCTACCACGGGGCACATCTGACAACCGCAGCTACAAGTCACGGAAGCCCTGGCGTCCTCACAACCGTTATTAGAAATGCACTTTGGAACGCGCGTGAATTAACTGCAGGGGGACCACATCCCCGCATGTCACGCGGACTCCAACCAGATTATACGGGGCCGCACTCCACACACGTCACACGATGATGTGGCACACAGTAACGATTAAGCACACAGTTACACAGTGTAACTGAAGTACTGATAATATTATTATATTATTTAAATATTGCATTAGTTTCAGCTGTACAGCACAGTGATTCAATATTTTTATAAATTATATTCCCTTTAAGGTTACTACAAAATAACGGGGATTTTTCCCTGCGCTGTACAATACATCTCAGCTGCTTAGCTACTTTATACACACCAGTTTCTATCTCTTAATCCCCCCCTCCTATACTGCCCCTCCCCCTTCTCTCCCCATTGGTAACCACTAGTTTGTTCTCCATACTGTGAGTCTGCTTCTGTTCTGTTATACACGTTTTATTTTTTAGATTCCACACATAAGCAATAACATACACAACTTGTCTTTCTCTTCATTAAGCTTAATACTCTCTAGGTCCATCTACACTGTTGCGAATGTAAGTACACATGTACATTACTAAGGACACCATTAAAACTCATTTCCCCAACAAGGCTGAAGAAGTATCAACAACAGATGTCTCAAGAAACTAGAAATATACAATAAGGATTTATATTCCAAAATTATTATTAACTTGCATTATCATATACTTAAAAGACCACATGCTTATAATGTATTTTCAAGAATAATGATGCAAAAATACAAAGTTTTATATACAAAAGCTCAAAATTCCTTACCTCAATAGATTGATCTGTGAATCCTTATGTAGCATGAAAAGTAGATAAAAACAACTAAAGATTCTGTCAATGTAACATCCATCACTTTTGAACACATTTCAAATATTTTTAAAAATCTGCTTTAATCCACAGACATTCTTGTTTCCAGCAATGTCATCTGTTTATACTAAAACTGATCACTGTATTTTAAACAAAGAATGATCCTGCCCATAAAAAATCTAAATTTCATTTTTATCTGATCACGTAGAATACACATAGAACAGAATAAACCCTGAAGACTGCATATCGCACAGGGTATGATCTACTGGTTTGTAAAAAAGTAGAAACGGTATCCTAAGTAAGCAGGGTTTCTAAGTGGTCAGTGCGAATACATGACGATGTGAGGACTTAATGAGAGTGGAAGAAGCATCTGTTTTTATTTCCTTTTACAAGTTTCAATCACCCCATTGTTCTTAAGTTCAACTCAGTATTAAGCAGAGTCATCTGTATAACAGTAGATATTTTTCCTCTCATTACCATCAGCCAAGTGATCTTTAAATCGAAACATGTAACAAATTCTTTCCATTTGTAAGTTTGGAATGTTTGATCCACAAGCAAATGACCTGTCGCAAGCCCTTCAGATTGTCCAGGATACAGAAACAAATCAGATTCCCTAACTCCCAATTGGGAAAATGATACAGTGCCCACCATGCAAGAAAACCAGGCACTTCCCTGTCCATAAGGGAGACGGAGGGAGCCCTGACCCTGCAGACCCGCGTTAGCATGAGCTTGTAGGTGTGACGTGCTTGTCCAACGGGATCAGGAAGGACCCCACCAAACCCAGCAACTATTTTGATCTTGTAAATTTAGTCTTAGCAAAGAAATACACATTGAAATTGCCACCAGTTATTTTACTTATTTGTTATCAAAGGAAGAGGAAGCAAAGAATAAACCTCGTGAGAGCAGGAGCGACTCTCCCATTCTCTGGTGCCCTCTTCCTGCTGCAATAAATCAACCTCACCTAGAACTAGAACTTATTAAAAAAAAAAAAGTTGGAAACAATGGAGGAAAACGTCTTCACCGCAGCACCAACATTACAGGTGAAGGAATGAACCCATGGCACAGACACGAGCTGCCTTCCTAGGGGATGGAGAAGCCGGGAGGAGAAGGACACCATCACAGGGGAACAGCGCGGGCACCTGGGCCTGGCTCCCGGGCCACCACCACTCGGATAAAGGGAACCACCGCATACACTGAATGCCTAGAACTGCTCCTCCAGAGACAATGGTGGACAATGGGATAAAGACGAGCAGACAGCGAGCACAGAAGCAGGTGCCCATGGCCCTCTCCAGTGCGGTCCTGACCCCACCTCCTCAGGGGTCCCCTCCCCTTACCCAGAGGCTCCTCATCGCCGTCACCTACCGCTCTCCCAGGCATCCTCTCTCACTCAGGAGCCCGACCACAGGTCTTGCCCCAGATCCTAGCAGAGTCTTGGGTGCTTTCTACATCCACGTGGACAGCCCAGCCTTTTTCTCACTCTCTCCTCTCCGACGGCCTCTGCTCTCCCCTCCACTCAGAGACCCAGGGACTCGCACTCCCTGAAATCACTCCATCTCCAAGTCCAGGCCACATGCTCCCAAGCTGCGACATCCTCCCCAGGGCACTGATTCAAGGGCTCCTGCCTCGACGCTTCGCAGGCTCTCGGGCCCCTTTATCCCCTCCTTTACTTCAATAAAAAAGCGAAAGTTCCCTTTCTGCTCCATCACCAGCAAAACCCTGGCATGACTCAAGACCTCCTTCCTCTTCCTCTGGGTGGAGTCACACGGCAGGACATGGCATCCTAACCAGGTCATCACCAACTTCAAGGGGCCCTGGGCACTGCCTGCCAGGCATCCCAAGTGCACTGTTGTTTAAGTTGACCTGCCTTCTCACTGTCACCCACCGACCCTGCCAATCCACCTCCACTTCAACCCTCCAGTCCCCGCCCTGGCACCTCCCCAGTCAGCAGACACACTTCCTCTCTTTCCCACAGAAAATGGAAGCCCCGTGGGGATGCCCTGCACTGCTGGCTGTTGCCAAACGCCAAGCTCACCTTGGGAACACTCACCCTCCCTTCCTGGCCCCGGACCACCGCACAGGGGCAAAGGCCAACGTGTCCGCCCTGCTTTAGAGGCCAAGCCCTCTGACGTCCCAGGGAACTGACACGGCTGGCTTTTCTCCCCGTGTACAACAGTGAACCACGTTCTTGCAGAGACCCCCTTCCATCAACCTGTGAACATGCGTAAGCCTCTTCCATCTTAAACAGACAAAAAGCCTGACTTCACCCTCCAGCCTCTGCTCAGTCATTCACTGATTCACTCAACAAATACCTACTGGGTGCTCCTGGGTGCTAAATGCCGGGTGAGGGCCTGGTTCTTGGTTAAAAGGCGCGGGGGTGGGGGTGGGGGTTCCCTGGTGGCGCAGTGGTTGAGAGTCCGCCTGCCGATGCAGGGGACACAGGTCTGTGCCCCTGTCCGGGAAGATCCCACATGCCACGGAGCGGCTGGGCCCGTGAGCCATGGCCGCTGAGCCTGCGCGTCCGGAGCCTGTGCTCCGCAACGGGAGAGGCCACAGCAGTGAGAGGCCCGCGTACCGCAAAAAAAAAAAAAAAAAAAAAAAAAAAAAAAGGCGCGGGGGGAAGCTGCCGGGCCCACAGCCCAAGAGGAGCTGCAGGCAAGGACAGCGGCTGGCCCTGCCCTTTCACCTCCCTGCACCCCCAGCCCTGAGGCTCTTTGTCTGAGGCCCTTAGGAGAGCTCCCTGTCCAACAGGGGACCCGCTCCTCCTGACTCATCCCCCTCGGCCCTCCCGCTCGCCCTCCTCCCCCGACCTCAGAGTCCATAAAACTGCCTGACCCCAGGCCTTCGCTGCCCCATCAGACCCCAGATCACTGCCCGTCCCTGGTTTTAGCCCCGGGCTGGTTACATCGCAGGAAGTGATCTGCGGCTGAATTAGCCCCTTCATTTGTGGCTCTGCTTGAGCTGCTGAGCTAGTCTCTGCCAGGACCTGGCCCTCTCCAGGTTCCCTCAGTCTCCTGAGCTCCTCACTGAAAGCTCCAGAGGTCAAACCCTGGGCCTTCTCCCTTTTCTACTTACCCACAATCCCTTCGTTATCTCAAGTACTTCCTCCCATGAACTCTAGAATCTGCACTCAGATGCTAGCTGGCATCTCACTCAACATCCAGATGACCCCCCAACGTGCGCCTTCCACGTCCCAGTCAAGGGCGACTCCATCTCTCCAGTGGCTCAGGTCAAAACCAGAGGCACCCGGGCCCCTCCAGCAGCACTCTCACACCCAACCCGTCAGCTCCACACTCAGACCATTTACAGAGCCTGGCCACTCTCACTTTAAACCACCGTCACTCCCACCTCCCTGACCCAGGTCCCTTCCCAGGACCACTACCCTAGTCCTCTGACCAGGCTCCAGCTGCCACTCTTGCCCCTGCAGTCTGTTCTCCACAGACCAGCCAGGGCGACCCTTTAAAGTCCAAGGCAGTCACATGCCCGCTCTGCTCAAAACCCAACGGCTCCTCAGCACGCTCAGAGTAAAGGCTAAAGTCCTTACTGTCCTGCAAGATCCCACGTGACCTGGAGCCCACCTCCTACCTTCCCACTTCCCCAGCCCTTGGCTCCAGACACCCTGGCCTCTTTACGGCCTTGAACATGCTGAGCACTGTTCTCAGGATGTATATTTGCATGAGCTGGAAGATATTTACTTGTACGAGTTACCCAGACATCCCAGTGCTCTTCAGATCTATGCTGTAACGTCACCCTAACAGACACATCTTCCCTGACCATCCAACACAACAAGATGATCCCAACCTCATCCACCTGCTTTACCTTCTTCCATGGCACTTATCATTGGCTGACATATTTTTATATTTACTTGTTTATTAACTGTTTTCCCCAATTAAAATGTAAGTTCCATGTAGGGGAGGCCTTTGTTTTGGTCACTGTTATAACACCAGCATCTTGAACAGAGCCAGACATATGCAGGCACCAAAATATTTGTTGAATGAATAAATGATCACCTCCTCTGAACTCACTGCACTTGTCCATTCCAGTCAATCACTCCAATCTTTGGTCAATGACTTCTCTACATAATTTTTCTCCCCTCTAGAGAGTGGGCTCAAGAGAAGTGGCACCATAACCTTCATGCCCCCAAGGTTTAGAGCAGCTCAGTCTAACAGGACTTCCTGCAATGGAATACCCCAAGCATGTACTGTCCTATGCATCAGCCACTAACTTACTTGCCCACCCAGCACCTAAAATGTGGCTGGTATGGCTGAGAAAGGAATTTTAAATTTTATTTAACTTAAATTTAAATAGCCACATGTCGCTAGGGCTACTGTTTGTATAGCACAGACCTAGAACATAATGTGAAGCACAAAACAGTGGTTTAATAAATGAGCTGGGGGCTTCCTTAGTGGCGCAGTGGTTAAGAATCCGCCTGCCAATGCAGGGGACACGGGTTCGATCCCTGGTCCGGGAAGATCCCACATGCCACGGGGCAACTAAGCCTGTGCGCCACAACTACTGAGCCTGCGCTCTAGAACCTGTGAGCCACAACTACTGAGCCCACGAGCCACAAACACTGAGCCCGCACACCACAACTACTGAGCCCACGTGCCACAAATACTGAAGCCTGCGCGCCTAGAGCCCGTGCTCCGTAACAAGAGAAACCACAGCAATGAGAAACCCACACACGGCAAAGAGGAGTAGCCCTCCTCGCCACAACCAGAGAAAGCCCGCGCACAGCAAATAAGACCCCATGCAGCCAAAAGTAAAATAAAATAAATAAATTTATTTAAAAATTAACATAAATAAATAAATAAATGAGCTGGGTAAGCCATTGCTGCCTAATGGACATTTCTCATATTATCATTTATGGGTTCTTGTATTACCATTACGATTTGCCAAACTGGTTAGAGTTCACTTAGAGCAGATGCCTGGCTTTCAGTCTCTGAACCCTCACAGACTAGTCCAGAATCCTGTTCACAAGAGGTGCTGTTTGTAACAAGGAAGGAAGTTAGGACAAGAGAAGGGACAAATAAAAGGTCCTTATGTAATAGCGTTTCATTTTAAAAGTTCCACTTCTGTGACAGGCAGGCAAGAATTTGTCTGCATGCAAATAACAAAGATACTTACAAAGCAGTTCCTGCTGCACTATTTTTATTCCTCCTTTTAAAGGAAGTAACCCTTATCAGTCTCGTGGGTAAGTACGAAGACAAGGATTGTTTTTTTAAAAAACCGCGTATGAGGGTTCAACAGACAACTTTTAATTCAGTATTATTTCACTTCTCAATGACCTGTGTTTTTTTCTTTTCTCCCTCCAGTCTCCCTCCTTCCAAAAAACATACACACACTCACAACACCTCACTTAATTCCAGGGTCTAACGGATGCAACGAAGCTTTAAGATTTCAGCTTATGCAGCTGGCAGGACGAGTACCCGCACACCTACTGCGCTACCAGCCCGAGTTCAGAGTCTACACCAGGCGCAGAAAACCAAGCGGAGGCTGGGGGAGAGCAGCGTGGAGGCAGATGGGTTATTTGGGAAAGGAAGACAGGCAGCGAAGTACATTCCTGAGAGTCGCAAGGCCAAATGGGAGGGGGGGGGAGTCTCAAAGTGAGCTTCTGCAGACTACACGGAAACCTGGAAAGCGCCCCAAGTTCTTCCCGGGAGGACCGTGGCACCCTCCCGCATCACCTCCGCAGGTAAAAGCAACCCGCTGCCCACGCTCCGCGGCCCCGCCGCAACACACGTTCAACCCGGAGGCAGGCTCCCTACCTGTGCAGTCAGGCCCTGCTCCTCGTCGTCCTGGCCGCTCAGGACTCGCCGTAGCTTCTCCATGGCCCTGCTCCCGGGCCGCAACGGCCCTTCTCGCCCTCCGAGAAACCCGGAACCGGAAACTCTTGGGGTCGACCGGAAGTCCGGGTATCCCGTTTCCGGCGCGTCGGCGCGGCCCTTGCGGCCCCCGTAGCAGCGTGCGCATGCGCGTCGGGTTCCGCCGCTGGCCTGTGTGGGCCCTGTGGCCGAGGGCGTCCGAGTTGCGCTCGCATCCCGCCGGCCTGCGCGGCGGAAGCTGTCAGGGAAGGATGCGGAGAGCCGCGGTCACTCGCGCTCGGGTTCAGCAGTCGCTGCCTCCCACCTCCGGGAGTCGGGACCCAGAGGTGCGCACAGCCGTTGCTTGTTGGATGAATAGACCCACGAACGCGGATCCTCACGAGTGTCCTTGAAGCCGCGTGCCTTGGGCCCACGTCCAGGCCTAAGGACCCGGACTCCAGTGCCGGGACTAGAAGTCTAGGTCTGCAGACTCAGGTCCAGTACTGAGGCCCCGTGCCCTAGACCGGCTTCCAGGCCCGACAGAAGAAGGCTGGGGGCCCTTGTGCCAATACTGGCAGGGATTCCGTTCTAAACTGCCGTCCTCCGAGTATCTCCGGTCGAAGGGAGTCCGGGAACAAGAGGCAGGCTTTGGGCGCTGGTGGTGTAACAGGGAAGAGCTAAATCCGACTCCCTGTTCCCGTCTGTTTCTTTGATTTCAGCCTTTGCTTTTCGTCGCTTTTGTTGGTGTAATCATACACATACATAATGGCCTGCCCCAGGGAACCCTGCCCCTCTGCCTGAATGTTACACTAAAGCGCCTCTCTTCGTTTCCCAGGGAAACAGTCTCACCCTGCCCACCTGTGGATGGCTGCCAAAAAGAAAAAAAAGACATTAACACATCCCCTCACCCAGGCTGGCAGTTCCAAGGAATATTTGCAAAACGTATGGCCTTTTTACTTTACTTCCTCGTCTCTAACCCCTTTCTGTGCTATAAAAGAAACTGGCATCCAAACCCCGATAAGGTGGTTTATCGGAGACACTAGTCTGCCATCTTCTCGGTCTGCCGGTAGTGACTTCTTTTCTCTCTTATTCTCTACCTTGCTAAGGAGAGATGAGAAACTAGGGCTTCCTGTATAGTGTGAATTCCAGAGAATCCTGGAGCTTTCCATAAATACACTCCTGCTTTCCAGTTTGGTGTGATCGTGATGAAATGCCTACTGTTTTGTTTTATTACATTACCTACTCCGTTCCTTCCCTAAAATGTGACAATTAAAAGGTGGAGCCCCAAAGGCTTTTATTGCCCATCCTTAACTGCCTTCAGTAGAATTTTATCTAATCACAATGAGATAGAAAACACATGGTAAGGCCCCTAGAAAAACAGATGATACACTTGCTCTGATAAAACAGTCCAATGTTCAGCATCTTTTAGGTGGAAAATACTTATATTTGACCTATTTATACTGAAGTGTGAGATCCTATTCTTTTGTCCTTAACTTAAAAAGATCAGAAAATAGAGCGGAAAAATGCTATGAAATAATAAACCTGTGTGCTTCTATAATAAGAGTACATCTATACAGTCTCTAAATTTTTTCCTTTTGAAGTATAGTAACTTTAGTTTTGCGTATGCAAAAAGATGAAATAAACTGATACCTCTACTAATGGGGAGAAAGCTTTCCAAGGATATGTGAAGTTGAGCCATGGAATTTGCCAGTGTCCAATTGTGTTTAACCTAAAAAGGGCAATTTCATAATTTTCAACCTGTACCTGGGTGTAAGAAATTTTACTTAGAAAAGAATATTGAAGATTTAAGAATGCGATTTGGGCCTTTTCACTTCTCATGCCCTATGAGCTAAGCTTAGTTTTCTAAAAAATACCACATAAAATTTATTGAAGTCATAACCCAATGGAGATAATTGAATAAGAGTCTAGGCTCCATAGTCAGACTGCCTGGGTTAGAATCCTGGCTCCCCTGTTTTGTAGCTGTGAGGTTTGGGGCAAGTCAACCTAAACTCCTGTTTCACTTTCTGATATGTGAAAATCAAGGTGATAATAGTTGCTATCTTGCAGGGTTGTTATGAGGATTAAATAAAATAATACATCAGTCGACCCTCATTATTCAGGGGTTCTATATTACAAATTCACCTACTTGCCAAAATTTATTTGTAACCCTGAGATCAATACTTGCAGGCACTTTTGCAGTCACTCAGGACATGTGCAGAACAGTGAAAAGTTAGTCACCCAACACTCACCGTCACGGCTGGGGTGGAACAAGGCTGTGATGTGCCTTCTTGTTTCAGCTCATACTGCAAACAGGCGCCATTTTTGCGGTCTGCTTACTGCTACAATTTTTCACATACTTGTGCCTTTTCTTGGTGATCTCACTGTTTAAAATAGCCCCCAAGCCTAGCGCTGAAGTGCTGTCTAGTGTCCTAAGCACAAGAAGGCTTATGGAAAAAAAAATATGTGTTAGAGAAGCTTCATTCAGGCTGTTATATGCTGATGTCTGTGAGTTCCACATTAACGAATAATACATACCGAATACGAAGTTTTTAAACAGAATCACTTCAGACAAGGTTATGGGTTGATCAGTTGAGGAACGCGCAGTCAGAGGCTCGCAGGACCTTGTGTCTGCAGGAGTGGGGCCTCAGTCTTCGTAAACCAGTGTTTGCAGTGACTTTATCAAACGTAACCTGCAGATGACAAGGATCAACTATAGGTGTAAGCACAGGGCCTACCACATGCCAAGTGCTGAACAAATCCTGGGTTTTGTGATTCTAACCATTACTGTTGTTTCACCGTGTCTAATGTCTGCTCTGGGTCCCTGTCTCCCCATCTGTGGAAGGAGAATCTAAACGGAGTCATTATTGCTCAGAGAGCTCTGTGACCTGGAACCAGGAAGCCACGGAGGAAGGTGACGTGCATGCCTCAGCCTGGATGGAATCTGACCTTTTGACCTGATGAAGTGGTCCAGAGCACCTGCCAGAAACACAAGATGCTTATCGGACCCTTACTCTAAAATAACTTGAGACAGTCTATCTACTTATTGAACCCCTGCCCTAAAACAACTGACGATTCCTTAAGGACAAATCTTCTCTCACTTGCGACTGTCAATCACGGTTCTTGCCAGGCAACCTTTAACAGCCTCCTGGCTTGTTTTCTTTTTTCCTGGCTTTGTGTCTTCAGAAACCCCTGATCCTTTCTCTTCCTTGGAACACTCCTTTGGGGTTGCCCTGAATCTGTCTCCCAAATTGCAATTCTTAGGACCCCAAATAGCCTCTTCCTATTTGCAGCCTCCTGCATGTTTTTTTTTTTTTGGCTGACACATCCTAGTGAACAGACTGTAAGGAAGCCCGTGCCCAGAATCCTAGAACAAAAGCCGGGAGCTTCCTACTTCCTTCCTCTTCCTGCTTCCCAGCCACAGAGCTTTCCAGAGGCAATGGCCTATCCAAACACGAGGCAGCCGGACAAGCAGGAGGCGGTTCCAAGTGGTGAGACGCAAAGCTTGAGAACATGTTTCCTGGGCCCCGAGACGAGAGTCCCCGCTTCCTTCCAGGCTGCCTGAGGGGGTCTCCGCACCTGCGATCGGTCCCTCCTCCCTCCACCCACCCGCCCTCTGTCCCTTGACCAGCCCGCAGGGGAGCCCGAGTGAAGGAAGCAACAACAAGTTCCAGCAGAGCCCCCGGTCGGGAAGCTGAGGTTCCCCCTGGGAGACGTGTGGTCCGTTCCGGAGGCCACTCCATCCCACGTCAAGACCTCTGCCCCCAAGGGACCCCACGCACAAACCAGCACCCCTTCACCAGCTGACTGTGGTGAAAGAGGCTGGGTTCCCAGAGGGGCCTTAGGAGAGAGGTACCACCTGATGAGCCTCTGCGGGAACCCTTCCCCATGGAAACATTTTAAGCATTTTGAAACAAAGACAATACAAAACATCTCAAGTTTCCTATTCCCATTTCTTAAGTTTCATACAGTACTTTGTAGAAAGATGTATCAGACACTCCAGTGACAATTCAGGTAGGAAATTACACTTGAATCTGAGCCCCTGAGCGGCTAGAAGGGCCTTAGAGAGAGTGCAGCAGCCATGAGTTGGGATAGAGCTGGTGACAGTTCATCATTGGCCCTTTACTCTGTTCCATAAGCTTGCCTTAATCCCTTCTCTGGACATGATAGCAAAGCTTGGCACAAAATGGAACGCAATAGCTTTTCTTCCTTGAGGACTGAGGCCCCAGAATGCTTTGTGAGTGAACCAAGTCGGTTGCCCGTTAAGGCCGTGAGGCTGCCCCAGGCAGAGGGTGGGGACCAGCTGTCATTGTGCAGGGGTGGGGATGGAGAGACCTTCATTCCTTTCTGCCTCCCGACCACATCCCTGGAAACAAAGCGGAGCGCCCTGACAAGCGCTGCCATAAGGGCGACACAAAGTGTCCCACTGGAACAGGAGGTGGGCACCGTCGCCACGCTCCCGGGTCAGCAGGAACCCTGAGATGATGGCCACACCGCTCCCGTACCCAGGGGAAGGCAGATGGTTGGGCAGACAAACAGCATGTGGTTTGAAAACGCCACTGTCCCAGGACACACATGGCACAGAAGTGGGCGACATCAGCTCCAGCCAATCCCTCGTCTGGCCCCGCAGCCGGCCGTTCTCCACACGTGGCGTGGAGGTCATTGTAAATCTATTCATCTCACTCCTCTGCTGAAAAACCTCCAAGGACTCCACTCCAGCCTCAGAGTAAAAGGCGCTATCGTGATAATAAAGGGCAGGGTAGGTTAGAGTAACGCACAGAGCTGGTCCTGACCCAGCCCCGGCTCCTCTCTCCGGCCTCACACATCACCACATCTTTCTTTCCACAACACATACAGGGGCACACGTACGTGCATGCCTTCACGCACACCGTGTAAGCACATGTGGAGACCCACATGTTTAGCCAGGCCTCTGTGCTCAGAGTCTGCGGCATCCGGCCTGTTCTCGTTGCTTGAAATCTTGCTCCCCGTGTCCCCCAATGCCCACCCCCAGCTCCTCCAAACTTCCTTTCTTGGCCAATGCCCACTTGACCTCTGGGTCTCCTCCTCGGGGAAGCCCTCCCGGACCTTTTACGACGTGGCCAGCGGCCCGAGCCCAGCGCCCTCCTTATGGTCTGTCCATCCCTAAGCAGGGTCACCAGTCTCTCCCCAAATTTGCCTGGCCGAGGTCGGTCATCCCACTAGACTGCCTCGTGTCCAGACCCCACCCCGTGATAGAAGCTCAGAGGATGTTTATAGAATGAATACATGGGTAACAATAACGAGAGCATATTTAAAGAACCTGAGACATAATTTGCCTCAATACGACGTCTGAAGGTAATTGTAGGGGAGAAGGTAAATCTAGGTGTCAATAAAGGAACAATTATGTGTTGAGCATGTCCTGTGTGTAGCTGTCCCTTCAGCGGGCTGGTGAGGTCTAGAAAGATACAGCTGAGCATTCAAACGGCCAAGATAAGCCAGGCATTGCTTCCACCGCGGGCGCTCACAGGCCCTCACGCCACTACTGAGGAGGAGAGGGTCCGAACCTTCGCCATGTGTGGGCTAAGTGGTGTGCAGTGTGCCTTGACCCTCAGGCTCCCTTCTCACACACCGAGCTGCGTGAGCCACTGGGTGCTGAGTGAAGGGTGTGTCCGCCAAAGATCTGCTCTTTTGGAAAATATCCTGCTGCTTAATTTTGCTCAAATGTGTTATTCCAAAGAAAGACACAAAGGTGATTCTTTTTATGATTATCTGTTGGGCATTATGTCTTTCCAGGGGAGAAACGTTTTTTTGTTTGTTTTTCTTAAGATTTTTTGATGTGAACCATTTTTAAAGTCTTTATTGAATTTGTTATAATATTACTTTTTTTTTTTTTAATGTTTTGGCTTTTTTGGGCCCGAGGCATGTGGGATCTTAGCTCCCCAACCAGAGATCAAACCTGCACCTCCTGTATTGAAAGGCAAAGTCTTAACCACCGGACCTCCAGGGAATTCCCCAGGGGAGAAGTTTTTATATCTCAAACCCCTTGACGAGAGAAAATGCCGCCCCCAAATCCTGTTTCCTGAGAGAGAGCAGAGAGCCTGGTAGGTAAGAACAGAACTCTGCTCTTTCTGTCTTTCTGTCAACAGGTGGTGGTGTCAGCCATAAAATCCCTGCTGAGGTCACAGCTGTGCTGTAAATGGAGCTTCCAGTCACCCTATTAATGTCCATTTGAGGTCTTCAGGAAACTCCTTTACTAGTCCCTCAAAGCAAGGGACCCTCTCACGACTTTGAATGAATGAACCAGCTATAAACGAGTTTTGGATGTTGCTTGCTTAAAAGCAAAGGTAAATCCAGCATTTTGATAATTTATTTCTCCCGCTCCATTTGCTATATCCCTACTAGATGATGGAAACATGACTGTAGTATTACACAAATGGTTAAAATATGTTCCCATGGTAACTGCGACCAGGATGCAATCTATAGAAAAAGAGTGTGTATCAGTGCAACTAAATTACAGTCCAATTAAAAATAACACAATCTGCCTTTGAAGGAATTAGTAGATTAACATGCATTTGTTGTGTACTTGTTATCTTGTTCAGAGAAGAAAAAGATACTATCTCACCCTTGAAGAAGTTACAAATTAATTTTTGAAATGATATTTAATCAGAAATGAACAAAAGCAAGACATCACAAGGTGAATTTTAACTTTGGACGTTCGTGGTCCCTGAAGGCAGCACCTGGGACCATTTTGGAAGTGTAGAGCCTCAGGCCCTGGAGTGAGGGCTTCCCGCTACCAGGCCCCTCGGGTGATGAATATGCACAGCAAAGTGTGCAAGCACTGGCCTCCACTAGGGAAACAGGGAGATCCGAGGCAGCTTTATTCAGGAGGCGGGTTTGGAGGGATACTTGGTTTAAAAACAACGATTTGCTGCCGAATTCCAGAGACCTTACTTTCCAAATCTGTATCGATTCCGTTCTTCTTTCTCCATCTCAACTCTCTGCAGAGCCCAAGCCTCGGCCCCCCTCGGCGGGCATCCCTTCTCCTGCTCTGATGCGGCTCCCATCCCGCTGACCAGTGAAATGCAGGTGACAGTCCCTCGGCTTTCACACCTGCGTGGGACTCCCTTACACACAGGTCAGGTCCTTACCACCTGCCCCGACTGGGTTCCCACGGAGACAGCACGGCAGGTGTCTGTGTGCAGGACACAGGACCAGCCCCGGTAGGGGCGTGACAGGAGCAGGTGTGCACCCAGACGATGGCATAGAGTCTAGGCAGAGGCTTCGAGCGCATCCCGTGAGGCAACCCATCGTGAGGGCAAAGGTCCAGGCCTCCACTTCTGCATCCACCTGTCACTGGACAGGAGCTGCCCCTGGGGACGGACGTGACCTGGTGTGAGGCGGCCATTCTCCAAGAAGGACTCAGCCAACACTCAAGTGGCTTCACCGAGGTTACGTGTGAGAGGGGCGGTCAGCCTGGGAACCGAAGGCAGAAGGCGGTTAAGGGGTAGATTTGTTTTTGCAATCAATTTCATTGTTAATCACTCTTGCAGAAGGGTTGGTTACAAACAAACAAAAAAATAAAAGTTGTACAATCTAAAGCACTTTTTTCAGACAGTCTTGGCCCTGCCTGAACTGGCCCAGACGCTGAATCTGAGAAACGTGTGAACTTTTTGTCCTAGGTTTTCATGTATATGTTAGGAGGTGAAAGGGAGATTCTAATAAGGAGGATGTATGTGTTTTTAAAAGTGTTGTTATATTCCTTACAACAAACATTAGCTGAACACAAATCACAACTCCATGACCTCAGGGTTTGAATCTTGTGAGGCCACAAGGGGGCGTAATTTGGCCACAAAAGAGTCTCAAGCCTGGAGAGAGCCAAGGAGGGCAAAGCCGCTTTGGGAACCACCTGCGTCCGGGAGGAGAAGCAGGTGCCTGCGGTTTCCACCTTCTCCCTCAGGTGCTCCTTGCTCCCCAAAGCGGGGGGCAGAGTCTCTTCCAGCCCAGCCCAGTGACTGTGTCCCTGGGGCATCACAGCTTAACACAGGAAGAGCAGTGTCCTCCCTGCAGACAGGTGGAGGGCATAGGAGATCTTAATGATTTGTGTATTTTATTGGAAACCCCAAATATTTAATGGGCTGCTAAAACTGACAACGACATACAAATTCCTCCCTCCTCACCACCCCCCACCCCGGCCCTTCTCTTTCTTTCTTTCTAACTCATATGTAGGAGCCTCCATCCCCTTTATTTCTTTTGGCCTTGATCTTGCACCTCTGCCTGGGGACCAGCTCACAAGTGCCAGTGTAAACAGGGGAAAGCGCAGAGGGTTAGGCCTGCACCTAGGAAGGCAGCTCTGTGCGCCAGGCTTTCTGGAAGGACTTCCTCTCGTACTGGTTGTATTGCTTCCACAGGATGAAAATTATTTTCTCTGACTGCTGTGTGTTATCTGAGTTCCAGTTAGGAAAACTCCAGCTGGACGGCAGATGCCTGTACTCTTATGGAACTTGAGCTGAGATCAGGTAAAATAAGACAAACATCTTTGCTGCTGGGACTACCGGCAATTAACACGTCAGAACTTGTCTTAGGTGAACGTTCCACGGTTACTGGGGACTGAGGTTGACCATGTTGCTTAGTGGTTGGGTGGTGGGTTCTGGTCTTAAAGACCTGGGTTCAAACCCTGAGCCCCTTGCTGGGTGCCTGATCTCAGACAAGCTATCTAACCTCTTTGTGTCCAGTCTCTATCTGTGGAAGAGGGAACACGGTGGTATGTAAAGTACCCAGAGCATCTTAAGTGCTTCCTATACACTTGTTATTATAATGTCACAATTTTTATAGTAGCTCATCTTTGTCCTTCAGGAGTCTCCTTTCAGAATAACTTTAGACTTGAAAAAATATTGCAAGCATAGTAGAGTTTGCTCATACCCTTCACCTAATTCTGCCTAATGTTGACATCTTACATCACCAGACTGCAGGGATAAAACCAGGAAATTAATGTGGATGCAATACCATTAACTAAGCTGTAGACTCTATTGGCGTTTCTCCAACTGTCCCCCTAATGTGCTTCTTTGTGTCCAGGACCCAGTCCCAATGGGCTCAGCGGCCACGACTCCTCAGCCCCTAGCGGGTCTGCAGGCTTCCTTCCTCTTTCACAACCTGAGCACTTTGGGAGATTCCTGGCAAGTGATTCTGTAGAATGTCCTTTGCTTTGGGCTAATCTGATATTTCCTCACAATTACACTGAGCTTACGCGTTTTGGGGCAGGAATACCGCAGAATTCTCAGTGCATCCTGTCAGGAAAGACGTGTGTTGATATGTCTTATTACAGACACAGTCTGTCCTCCGTATCCGTGGGTTCCGAATCTGGTGGATTCAACCAACTGAGGTTGAATGAGAACATTAAAAATAAATTTTTCCAGGAAGTTCCAAGAAGCAAACCTTGAGTTTCAGGTGCCAGCAGATATTTACATAATATTTACATTGTACTTACAACTACATGGCATTGACCTTTTAATAGGCGTTTTAAGTTATCTAGAGATGATTTAAAGTATAGGAGGATGTGCATGGGTTATATGCAAATACTACACCATTGTATACAAGGGACTTGAGCACCTGTGGATTTTGGTGTCCGAGGGGGGTCCTGGAACCAATCACCCTCGGATAATGAGGGACCACTGTTCTGTTAACTTTATTCCAGTGGCGTCAGCCACGTGTCCTTGCTGTAGAGTCACTGTTTTCCCATCTGTAATTGGTACACACCTTGGAGGAGATACATTGAGACTGCAGCTATGTGATTCCTCATCATGCCCACACCACCACGTTTAGCACCAGTAGATGGTTCTGGCCTAGGCCCATTATTACTGTGGTGTCGGCCTAAGGGAAATTTTCTGTTTCCATCATTTACATTTACCTTTGTAATTCTACTATAAGGAAGAACTCTCCCTTCTCTGCTGTATGCATGTATGTATGTATGTATGTATGTGTGTGTGTGTGTATTCATTCATTCATTCATCCATTCATTCATTCGTTCTTCATTGATATGACTATGGATTTATGGGTATTGATTTTATTCTATGGATTAGTAATTACTATCATTATTTTATTGCCAAAATTGTCCCAGGTTTGGCCACTGGGGCTCTTCAAACAGGCTCCTGTGTTCTTTCAACATGCCCTCGTGATTTTTTCAGCACTGCCTTAATTTCTGGCACCATAAAAATGTTCCAAGCTCATCGTGTGTTTTCCTAACCCCACGCTGGAGTTGACCATTTTCCAAGGAGTACTGTTTCCTTTGTTGGAAACTCATACTTAGAAACGAGTATCTGACCTCCAGGTATGCTCACTGCCCCTGGGTGTCCTTGACTCTCAGCCACCCAATCAGACAGAGCTGGGTCAATATATAGACACCGTGAGTTTATTCTTACACCTCCCATTCATCCTGTCCTCCCCTTTGCCTGACTCAACGTCTTTTTCTGACGGTGAGAAACCTGGCTTTCATCATCCGCGGTGTATTTACATATTGGCTCAATCCTAGATTAAACGTAATTCAGTTCACAACTTCTTACCCTCACTCCTTGGGAAACACATTTCCTAATGAGAGTGAGATACTTGAATATGGATCGTTTTGTCCTGAGCTTCACCGTGTAGTCAATATACCGTTTTCCAAACGTAACGGGTTAGTGATTTTCTTCCCCACTCGCTTCAGTGCCTGTGTCATTCAGTCTCCCCACAGCCAGGTTCACCTGGGACCAATGCACTACATCCGGGCTACCCCCCATCCTGGCTGATTTTAAGTACTTATTTGAGGGAGCTGTTCTAGAACTAAAGGATACACAGAGGTGTCTCTCTCCCCTCACCTCCTTTTCCTCATTCCCTTCCCTTCATGGTCTCCACCCCATTCCCACACCGCCCTGGCTGGGGACTAATCTCATTAATTTCTAGTTTGTGCTTCTGCATTTCTTTTGCACAAAGAGCAGATACGTGTGTGTTTTCCTGCGTCACCCTTCTCTCTTACATGAGGATGGTCTACTAAGGTACTCTTTTGTATTTCACTTTTTTCACTTAGCAATATATTCTGGAATATCCATATCAGTTCTTAGAGGTCATTTTCATTTTTTTTTTTACAGCTGCATAATGCTACATTGTATTCTGCAGTTTTCTTAATGACTACTTAGGTTCTTTCTACATTTTTTTCCATAAAAAATAATGTTACAATGAATAACTTAATGCATACATATATAGATACATGTATATACACATACATGTATACGTATACATATATGCACATACACACACATACATATATACATATGTGTATGTGGAGTTATGAGTTATCTATTGCTGCATAACAAATTACCTCCAAACATAATATCTTACAACAACGAGCGCTTATCACCTCACGGAATCCGGAGGTCAGGAATCTACGCACGGCTTCTCCGGGTCATCTGGCTCAGGTCTCTCCCAGAGTGCAGTCGAGGTACCAGCAAGGCGGTGGTCTCAGCTGAAGGAGGATCCAGGTGCAGCTCACTCACATGGCTGTTGGTAGGATGCAGTCACTCGGTGGCGTTGGGCTGAGAGCCTTGCTGGCTGCGGGCTGCTCTCAGTTGCCAGGTCATCCACAGGAAGCTGGCTTCCATCAGCGCGAGCAAGCAAGACAGACCAAGACCTAAGTCACAGTCTTTTTGCAGCCTAATGTCAGACGTGGCATTCCAACCCTTTGCCACATTCTGTTCATTAGAGGTGAGTCACTAGTTCCAGGTAACACTCGAAGAAGGGGAGTGCACAAGGGCCTGAATTCCAGGAGGTGGGATGCCGGGGAGCCGTTTAAGAGCCTGCCTGTCACAGAATGTGTCTTCAGGGTAAAGCAGAGGATTGCTGGGTCCGAGTCCGTGTCTGTAGGTTTGCTGGGCATTGCTGAATTCCCCCGCAAGGTAGGTTATACAGATTTGCATTCCCACCAGTCACATGTACGAGTGTGTTTGCCCACAGCCTGGACAACAGGATGCATCATTGGGCATTTCTATTTTTACCAATTGGACAGGTAAAAAATATTTCAATGTTGTTTTATTTTGATTTCTTTAATTATGAGTGAGTGTGAACATGTTTTTCATACATTTAAGTACCATTTTAATATCTTTTAGATGAATTGTCTGATCGTGTATTTTTCCTATTTTTGTATCACAATTTGGCTTTCTGTTCTTCAATTTTAAAGAGTTTTTTATATATTATAGTTATTAGCCCTTTCTCTGTGACATGACTTGCAAATATTGTCTCCCAGCTTGACAGTTGCCTTGCATATAGTGCTTTTTCCATGCAAAAATTTTAAATTATTTTGGTAAGTCAAATTTATCACCTTTTTTTGTATAACTTCTGAATTTTTAGTTAAAAAGCCTTTCTGTCCACTAATGTTAAAGAGGAGTTCACCCATGGTTTCTTCTAGTGTTTGAATGGTTTCCTTTTTCACTTATGTCCTTGTTTCATTTGGTGTTTATCCTCGTGTATGGTGTGACATAGGACTGTGACAATGTCTACTTGCAAATGGTTACCCAGTTGTCCCAGCAACATTTATCAAAGTCCTCTTTTTTTTTTAGAGTTTTGACTGTCATCATCTTCTTTTTTTTTTTAACATCTTTTTTGGAGTATAATTGCTTTACAATGTTGTGTTAGTTTCTGCTGTATAACAAAGTGAATCAGCTACATGTATACATATATCCCCATATCCCCTCCCTCTTGTGTCTCCCTCCCACCCTCCCTACCCCACCCCTCTAGGTGGTCACAAAGCACCGAGCTGATCTCCCTGTGCTATGCGGCTGCTTCCCACGAGCTATCTATTTTACGTTCGGTAGTGTATAGATGTCCTTGCCACTCTCTCACTTTATCAAAGTCTTCTTGTGTCCTGTTTTGCTATTGAGAAGTCCACTTCAATCTGACTTATTCTTTGCCCCAGTGACCTGAGTATATTAAATTTTCATATGTGCTTGTATCTATCCCTGGGCTTTCTGTTCCATGTCACTGGTCTCTGTCTGCTCATTCCCCCGTACCACAGTATGGTAACTTAAAGGTTTATAGTGTGTTTTAATGTCTGGCAGAGATAAGCCACCCTCATAGTTTTTCTTTTTTAGTGTTTTCCTAGCTATATTTACATGTTCAATTTTACAAATGAACTTAAAAAAATTTTTTTTTATTTATCTTTGGCTGCACTGTGTTTTTGTTGCTGTGCGCGGGCTTTCTCAAATTGCAGTGAGCGGGGGCTACTCTTCGTTGCAGTGTGCGGGCTTCTCATTGCGGTGGCTTCTCTTGTTGCAGAGCATGGGCTCTAGGTGCACAGGCTTCAGTAGTTGTGGCTCATGGGCTCTAGAGCACAGGCTCAGTAGTTGTGGTGCACGGGCTTAGTTGCTCCGCTGCATGTGGGATCTTCCCAGACCAGGGCTCAAACCCGTGTCCCCTGCATTGGCAGGCAGATTCTTAACCACTGTGCCACCAGGGAAGTCCCCGAAATGAACTTTAATATTAACTTGTCTAACTCCATAAAAAAAGCTTATGGATATTTTTATTTCTATTGGGGTTTTATTGCATTCATAAGTTAATCTAGGGAGAACTGACATTTTTATAAGTTTGAATCATCCTATCCAAGAACAGGTGGTGTCTTTCCATTTGTTCAAGTTTATTTTTGTGTCTTTCCAGAGTACTTTAAAGTTTTCCTCCTATAGTTTTTGCATATTTCATGTTTTTTTTATTCCTAAGTATTTCATCTTCTGTTTATTCCTAAGTATTTCATCTTCTTTGTTGCTTTTGTAAATAGAGTTTTCTCTACTACTGTGTCCTCCAATTGGTTATTGTTTGTGTAAAAGAACTGTTAATTTCTGTATGTGAGGTTTATATCTTGCTACTACATTAAATTATTTTATTGAGTTAGTTTTGTCATTGATTTTCTACGGTTTTCCTGGTATACTTTCATATCATATATAAAGAGAGAGTTTTTACTTCTTCTTTACCAATTCTTACACCTGAACTTGATTACTCTTCTCTAATTGCATTGCCTAGTGTCCCTATACAGTGTTGAATAGTTGAGGAGATACTGGGCATCCTTAACCTTGTTCTTGATCTTAGTAAAAATGCCTCTAATGTTTCTCCATTAAATAAGATGCTGGCTTCAAGAACAAGGAATATGTATGTTATCTTTATTATTATTATATTAAGAAAGCATCTGGGGACTTCCCTGGTGGAGCAGTGGTTAAGAATCCGCCTGCCAATGCAGGGGACCCAGGTTCGATACTTGGTCTGGGAAGATCCCACATGCTGCGGAGCAACTAAGCCCGTGCGCCACAACTACTGAGCCTGTGCTCTAGAGCCTGCAAACCACAACTACTGAGCCCACGCACCACAGCTACTGAAGCTGCGCACCTAGAGCCCATGCACCGCAACAAAGAGTAGCACCTGCTTGTCGCAACTAGAGAAAGCCCACGCCCAGCAACGAAGACCCAGTGCAGCCAAAAATCAATTAATCAACCAATAAACCAATCAATCAATCAATTTATTAACAACAACAAAAAAAGAAAGCATCTTTCAAATCCATTGAGTAATTTTGATCCGGAATGTGTTCTGAATTTTGTCCAAGGCTTTTATAGCCTCTGTGGAGATACTGTAATTATATGATGTCTTCCTGGATCTGTAAATATGTGAATAATATTAATGGATTTTCAAATATTGAGCCAACTTTGCTTTCCTGGAATAAGTCACACTTGGTCACGGTGAATTATTTTCTTAATGTGGTATTGACTTCTACTTGCTAACATCTTATTTGTATTTTTGTCATCCATTATATGCAATTTTTTGGTATCTTTCTGTTTTAATTATGTCTCTTCTAGACATCATATTATTGGACATTGTTTTTTTTAATAGTCCATCTGAGAGTCTTTATCTTTTATATTGTAAGTTTTATCTATTTATAATTATTATGGTGACCATATATTAGGATTTATCTATTTCATATTTTATTTTGCTTTTATTGAACTTTTTTTTGGCTTCTTTTATTCTCTTTTCCTGTTTTCTTTTGGTCATTTTGAGTATTCTGCCAGTTTAAAAAGTTAAACATTATATTTTTGTTCTTACTGTGGCTACCCTCTATTGAAAATCTATAATTATGCATATTTACCTGTAGTAGTAAACTTAGAAATATCTTACTGTACCCTTATAATTCAGGATTTTTTGCCCACGATCATGTCCCTTGGTCTCCCTCTTCCCTCAGCCCCATAATGCTGATATTTTAGTTCTAGACTGTTATGGACAGTCTGTTTCCCACTTGGGTCCTATAGTGGACTTTACCTAAGCATTTGATTATCTTTAAGTCCATACCTCTTATAGCAATCTCCTGAATTTGTCTCTTTTCTTCTCTGAATCCTTCCTTCAAGAGCATTTCCACTGTGTGATAACATTTTTGAGGCTTTATATGAGTGAGAATATTTATATCCTCACATCCGAGTGACAATTTGGATAAAAAAATCTGACATTCAAAGTTCTTTACTTTTACTACGTTAAAACCATTACACCAGTATCCCCTTGTACCATTTTCCTACCAGTCTGTCTCTTACTCCTTTATAGGTTAGGGTGAAGATAAAATTTACTGTTCAACCAGGACATATTTGAGAGTGAAGAGGGCACTACCAGTAATTAAGCTTGGGCGGTAGGTGTAAACCAGGATGATCCTGCATAAACTGAGACATAATACTCTGCTTACTTACAGGTGGTTTAGTCACCCCACTTATAGGTGATTGATCCTTTCTCTCTGCAAGCTTTTAGAATTTTCTTTCATTTGATATTCTTGGGGTTTGCTATAACACTTTTAGGTGTGGTTTTCTCTTTTTCTTAATATTTATTTATTTATTTATATTTTTGGCTGCGTTGGGTCTTAGTTGCAGCAGGCAGGATCCTCTGCTGTGGCCCGCGTGCTCAGTAGTTGTGACCCATGTGCTCAGGGGTTGTGGCACGGGGGCTTAGTTGCCCCGAGGCATGCAGGATCTTAGTTCCCCGACCAGGGATCAAACCGGTGTCCCCTACATTGGAAGGCAGATTCTTAACCACTGAGCCACCAGGGAAGTCCCTAGGTGTGGATTTTCTGTGGTCCCCTACTTGGTCTTCTATGAATTCTTTCCATTTGAGCCATATCTTCCTCCCTTCCTTCCTTCCTTCCTCCCTCCATCTATGTCCCAGTGACTCCTGCTGTGATTTCTTTCACTCCCAGACTCTTTATTGTAGTCAAATGCAGAGAGTCACTTATCCTGCCCACAGGACCTCTTTCAGTCTATGTGAGACGTATATTTATCATTGCAAATTTTTATAAAGGATTTTGTTGTGCACCTCTGTCTCCAGTACATTTTAATTTTTGAGTGCTTTCACAGTCTTAGGCACTCTGGGCCTGCGGAGTCAGGAGGCCCATCCTCTGGCCTTCCCTAAGAAGACGTCACACTGGGCTAATCGTAAAGGGTATCTCCAGATGCCCATGGCTCTACTGATGTCTCATCAGGAATTGTGGACATGAAGCCTAAGACGTCACATTCCTTGTCTCAGGATGGTTAGAGCTGCTGATTGCAAACAATGGAATCTACTTGGACCAGTTTAAGCAGAAAAGGGATTTACTAAATGCTTTGAGGTCCACCACGGAATCGTGCAGAATGGAAATGAGTTTTAAGACTATGTTTCCAGGACCAACACCTGGACCGTGCGATGGGACTGGACAACTGAGAAAACGGCCTCCACCTGATTAAAGCCTGGGCATCTGCTGCCGGAACTGACGCCCCTTCTCAGTGATGGAAGCTGCACATGGACCCGCAAAGTGGACGTTGTGTGGAGAGCCTGCTTTCTGGAATGCTCGCTTCCAAATGCAGGGTCACCTGGGAGGCCTGTGTGGCACAGAGGGAGCCCTCCAAGCCTCCCAGTTGCCAGGGACGCTTAATTAGAAAGACTTTTAGAAGTAAATGGAATGTGGTTGGATTTAATTGAAGCAAAACTTGAATGATTGAATCCATCCATTATAGACTGTTATTATCATCTATATAATAATGCAGATTATTGTATCTGTACTGCTAGTTTAAAAATACAGAGGAAGGACTTCAGCAGGCCCAGAGCAGGTGACTGGAGCCTGTTTGAACGTGTTTCATCCCATGCTCTTGTTTCACTCTTGGCCAGAAGCAAAGATATTGCAGCGAAAGTCACTGCTGCACACATTAGACTTCCAGCTGGCTCGCTTGGACCTTTACCCTGACTTTTGGCAAAAATTGTGTCAAAAGTGGTGCTACTCTTACAAACTAAGCACATGTGGTCAGGCTAAACTCTTGTGTTTTATTTGTATTTTAAAGAACATAACTATAGTCACTATAAGGTTTGAGGTGGGTGAACTACTTAGAGGGTATTTGATTGTGCTAGAAAATATATTCAAAAAGCAAACCCTGCATTTTGACTTCTGAGTGAAGAGAGGATTTCAGACAAAAATTTAAAAAATAAAGAGAGCTTGTTTTTACATGTGTTGCCTTTGCTTACCCTGTGGAATCTTGGGACCATGTGTCTCCTCAAAATCTCCCTACAAGAAAATTAAACACTGACTGCATGCGGTTAAGAAAATACTAACTGAGAATTATTTGAATGTATATAATGTAAACCTTGGTGTGAAAATACAGAGTGTGGTATGCAGAAAATTTGGATATTGTTATTTTTATTTAAAGAGAAAAGTGATAACTCAAAAAGGGCACAAGATAAAACTTGTACATCAGTACAAGATTTAAAAATTAAACTATGTAGGTTGTAACAGAACTAGAAATTAAGTAGGAAAAGGTAGAGTTGATTTGTTCAGCCAGAACCCATGAGTGTAGACAGACTTCACTGTCTACACTGGAGAATTGAAGCGATCATAGAGATGGACTTTCCCGGATAGTCATTTAACTGTTAGCCTGGCCTCCAATTTCCTGTGCTAGGAACACGAGCCAAGAGCCACCACCTTCTAAGAACTATAGCAGCTGCTGGAACGCAGAAGCCTTCACGCTGAAAATAAATATGAACAACTGTGCTGAACTCTCCATTGGGTAAGTGCTTGCGTAGCAGAGACAAAAGATTATTATTATTATTTTATTTATTTATTTATTTTTATTTTATTTTATTTTATTTATTTTTTTGCGGTGCATGGGCCTCTCACTGTTGTGGCCTCTCCCGCTGCGGAGCACAGGCTCAGCGTCCATGGCTCACGGGCCCAGCCGCTCCACGGCATGTGGGATCTTCCCGGACCGGGGCACGAACCCGTGTCCCCTGCATCGGCAGGTGGACTCCCAACCACTGCGCCAGCAGGGAAGCCCAAAAGATTATTTTAAGTGAATTTAGAACTATTACTTGGAACCTACATACTTGGGACGTTCATTCCAAGGACAAAGAATAAGGGAAATTTCGGGCTTGTATTCAGTAGTTTCATTGTTTACAGTAATAATGGTGTGATTGAGAAATCATTCTTCTTTATATTGTTGGGTAAAGCAAGTAAGTTATGAAATGCTTGTGTTAGAAATAACGCAATTAAGTATAAAAGATTCAATTACGAAAGTGAAAGAAATTAAGTAGAAGTACTATAGTAGAATTGACAGGGAAATATCAGTATGAATGCATGATTTCTTTTTAAAGTCCTTTTGAGTACTGTGCGCTGAACTGGCCTAGAAGCCCCGTACCTCTAGCAGCAAGTGGGTACTGAGAGCCTGTGTGTAGGGTACAAACCCCACTCCCCATACATGGAGCCCGCGCTCCCCATACATGTAGAAATGTCTTCGTGGTGGGGAAGCGAACGTTCAGAGTGGGCAGGAGGCATCTTGTGCCAGGAAACCTGGAGGCTTAGTGGGATCAAAGCCCAAGAGACCTGGAAGGGGGCACCCAGTGGCCAAAGTTACGACAATTGAGCCAAAAAATGATAATAAACACTGTTGATAAAAACACTTTCAATCTATGAAAATTTGTGTCTGTTATGCTCAAAAGGGAAAACGCCAGAAAAAATAATTCAAAATAATGTGTTACAACTGAAACAGCTATTGAGCCAATTATACTTTAAAAATCGGGCAGAAAAGGAAAGAACTGAGTACTTATCCTGCCTTTTCAGTAGGGCCCATGTCCAGGTGTAAGGGTATAGACTTAGTTAATGGAGTAAAGCCCTAGTTTATGGAAGGCCCTGTGATAACTAGACATAGAACACCATTGTCTAGCAGGCCTCGTGAATGATTAGGTGAGAAATACTAGTTGGGGCTGAAATATTGTCTCGTTGGCCTCAGCTGGACCTTCAGAGCAACTGAGAGGAATCAGAGCCAGGCTCCATCAGGAATATAGGCCAACAGCCCGTTTTGTGCCCGTCGCCTAAGGAACATTTGCCTGAGGTGCATGCCAGCAAGCAGATCTTGGCTTTGAGATCAGCTTTTGTAGCAAAGCTCTCAGGGAGTGTAGCTGATTCTCATGCAACTTTTCTGTGGAGTTGGGAGCTCCATCACAATCCTGGGAGCCCTGTGGCCACCCCTTGGCCGGCACCTCCCCCCAGGCCATCGTCTGCCCTCCTCCCATCCCCCATGGCTCCAAGGCCACGGCCCTGCCTGGGGTTACCGCCCCCCAGTCACCAAGCTTTGCTCTTGTTGGCTCTCTCCTGGGCCTGAAAAACCAAATTATTTTGAGACAATGAAATTGATCTCAGAGAGTCAGCAGTGGCTGGTGGCTTGAAGCGCAATCTTAGTTCCCAGACCAGGAACTGAACCTGGGTAGCCTGGATGGAAACCAGGAATCCTACCTGCTAGACCAGCAAGCCACCAGACAAGCAAATTTTCCCTGGCTCTTTCCCCCACTGAAAAATGCATTTCTCCCATAATTCAAAAAGACACAAGCACCCCAATGTTCATTGCAGCACTATTCACTATAGCCAGGACATGGAAGCAACCTAAGTGTCCATCGTCAGACGAATGGATAAAGAAGATATGGTACATATATACAATGGAATATTACTCAGCCATTAAAAGGAACTGGGTCATTTGTAGAGACGTGGATGGACCTAGAGAGTGTCATGAAGTAAGTCAGAAAGAGAAAAATAAATATTGTATATTAACTCATATATGTGGAATCTAGAAAAATGGTACAGATGATCTTATTTGCAAAGCAGAAGTAGAGACACAGATGTAGAGAACAAATGTATGGATACCAAGGGGGAAAGAGGGGTGGGAGGAATTGGGAGATTGGGATTGACACATATATATTATTGATACTGTGTATAAAATAGATAACTGAGGAGAACATGCTGTATAGCACAGGAGCTCTACTTAATGCACTGTGGTGACCTAAATGGGAAGGAAATCCAGAAAGCGGGGGATATATGTGTACATATAGCTGATTCACTTTGCTGTACAGTAGAAACTAACACAACATTGTAAAGCAACTATACTCCAATAAAAATTAATTTAAAAAAATAAACAATGCTGACTGGAAAAAGAAAGAAAGAAAAATGCATTTCTCAAGGAGGCAAAAACTGTAAAAACAGGCACAAGTTTGTTATTAGAGACACAGCACAACAAGTGGGAGAGCACACGGAGAAGCAGTTTGTTTAGTTCAGACAGAAGCAGGGCCGAGATGCACCCCTGGAGAGGAAGCGCGTGGGCGAGTGCAGAGAAGAGGAGGTTAAGTCATTTACAGGACAGCCCTTCCAGGTCTTCCTTTGCCTTTGGCCAATTACCTGGTTTCTTTCTCCACACCTGACCTCCTCTAGGACCCTCCCTACCATGCTTGCACAACATTTTTCCAAGATGGATTCCAGCCCAGAGGCCTATGGGGGGCCTCGGCGTCACATATTATGGGATGGTGCCCCCTCCTTTTTGACCCCCAAGGAGCCTTTCTGCACACGCGCAATGTCTCCCTTGCCCCAAGGGTGGGAGATACGTGACCTGTGGATCTATTTATTACTCAAACAAGGGTTAGCTCCTCTCTGTTCCTGCCACGACTGTTATCTTAAAGTGTCCTCTGGAGGCAAAATCCAGCTCTTTACCCTGTTCCTGTTGTTATTTCTATCTCAAAGTACAAACAGAGGGCTGGTTGTAAATGCCCAGCCTGGAGCCCATCTATCTCCAGCCTCAAAATGACTGGGAAGAACTCTGATGTAATGTCGGGTGTCAGGACCTCAGATGTTGTAACAACTCTTGCTGCTTTCCCGCTACTGTCTGCAAACCTTCCGAACACATGCACCTGAGAAAACAACTAAGAAATCCTGGATGAAAATGTAAAAAGACAAAAGGAGTCATTGAGCCCGACTGGAGGTTCCGAGTGGTCCCCGTGGAGTGTGGTAGGAGCTCTGCAGGAAGGCATGTGGCAACTGTCACCACCAACGCTTATCACCCCTTTGCTCCCAAGGAAGTACACGTCCCAGCCCAGGACTCACGCTGTGGGTGGGAAAGATGGGGCAGTGCAGGACGTACTTCACGAGCGTCACCTCTGTCCCGTGACTTGTCAGAGAAAGGAAACGCTCTGTGGCTGAAGCCCTCGTGACACTTTGGCCCTGACAGTCAGTGGCCCTTATCATGGAGGTGTCATAGTGCATTCGTAGCTTCAAATTCTCTCTGTATTTTATTATGTGAAATGAAAAATATTTTGAGATCTTGAGTATTTTTAGAGAAAACGTTATATGTGGTAATTAAGAAATCTGGAAATGTATTTTTACCGGCCCAAATTTGGGTCCACTTGCCCGCATGGTAAAGCCAATCCACTGACCCCGAGCTGTGGGGAAGGCAAGTGCAGCGTTTACTGCAGGCGCCAAGCAAAGAGTCCAGACAGCTTGTGCTCACACCACCTGAACTCCCCCATGGGTTTCAGGAAAGCATTTTCAAAGGCCAGCTGAGGGAGGGGGTGGTCCCAGGGTGTGTGATCAGCTCATGCACAGTTCTCTGATTGGTTGATGGTGAGGTCACAGGGTGGGGTCACAGGGGTGCACATGATCAATCCTTAGGTGCCAGTAGGGCTGGGGGCTACGTGCCCATGGTCGTCAAGTAGTTAATTTCTTCCATTTGGTGGCAGTTTTAGCATCTGTAAAACAACTCAGGAAAGGTGCAGCAGATACTATGATCTGGGTACTTCAGAGCAGAGCTGACGCAGAGGACCTGGGGGAGGGGCCTGTCCCAGGAAGGCCGCATCGGGTCCTGCTTGGTTACAGGATCGCTGGGCTTTTAGAGTAATTACATTTTGCATCAACCCAGTCCTTGTGTTTTCATGTTTTAGCTGTGCAGCTATTGTGTCTGTAAATGTGAACTCCTGCTCATTGTTAACGTATTTACGTATTTACATCGCTGGCAGTGTTCTCTACTAATACACCCCCAGTGCTCAGGTATGATGCCCTGAGGACATCCTGAAGGGAGCAGGCACTGCTCTCACAGTGTAGACCAAAGAGCCACTACATTTTTTCTTTTAACTTTATTGGAGTGTAGCTGATGTACAGTGCTGACCACCACATTCTGTGACGACTCACTTCAGATGTCTCCACGAGACAGCGCTCTTTAAGTTCCCAGGAAGAGCGCCGAGCTTGCCCAGGCCCTGGAGTCAGTGCTCCCAGGAGGGTTCCTGTCCAGTCCCCACGGCAATGACGTTTTCATACCGTTTGGTCAGTCTGCTTGACGAGGCTTTCACTTATACATGGAACGCCCACTTGTTTTAAGTGTCCTTTTTGCTAATGAGACATTAGTCATTTTAAAGGAACCAAGAACCTTTACAAAATCTTGTTCCAGAATACAGTTTTTCCTGTTGGTGTGGATGCTGCAGGAAATTAGGGGTCAGATCCCAGCCATGGCACACTGCACACCCTGCCCCGCCCTTTCTCATTGTTCACCTGGAATCCTTGCCTTAGTCCTTGCCAGTACTCGGGACACTGCGCTCAGAGAAAGAGCACAGCTGGGGGCTTCCCGAGACCCCCTCTGGGAGCTGCCCGAGACCCCCTCAGGGAGCTGCCAGGGTACAAGATCCGTGTCCTCTGTCTGAGCCCCTCAGGACCCGCTCTGACGTGGGCCGTCCACCTGGAGGCTCCCACGGGACCGCTTCCCCGCACACCTTTTGCCCGTGCACACGCCCTGCTCATCCGTGTTCATTCAGAGCATTAGTGACCTTGCTGGCCTCCGCCCGATTTCCTCACCAGGTGTGAGAGCAGCTCAGGGAAGCAGACTGGTGACTGACGTTATCGGGGCCTCTCCTGCTCCCATCTCTGGAGCATCTCTCCCGGCCCTGGGGCGGCATCTCTCCTGGCCCTGGGGCGGCATCTCTCCCGGCCCTGGGGCGGCATCTCTCCCGGGCCTGGGGCGGCATCTCTCCCGGGCCTGGGGCGGCCTCCTGGGGCGGCATCTCTCGGGCCTGGGGCGGCCTCCTGGGGCGGCACCGCGGTTTCCGCCCAGCTGACCCCCGAGGGCTACCCCTGCTCCGCACTTAGCACTAGAGACGGGTAGGTAGGACGAGTTTCCCAAGGTGAAAAGGGAAGCGGAAGATTCAAAGCCACAAAAACTAACAGTGGTGACTCCGGACAGATGGGAAAGGAAGGCACGAGCCTGCGGTGGCTCCTTTATATGCACGTGTAGAGTTTGAATTTCTTACCAGTTATGTTACTTGTATGACAGATTAAGCAGGACGCACGGTTTTAACTGAATTAAACGCATCTGGGCTCTTCTCGCCAGCTGCTTTTAACCACCCTCAACTCCAGTGAGCTGTGGAGGAATGAGCCTGAGGGGGGAGGACAGCCTGCGCCCAGCTCCCCGCCCCCAGCCCCGGGTGGCGGGGCAGCCGCAGCCGCTTGTCAGGAGGCCCCGCCACGCACACCCCCTTGTCCCCCGGGTGGAAGCAGAACCAGTCCAGCTTCACAGGGCTGCGTGTGGCTCAAAGAACGTATCCTAAAGCGCTTTGAAAGCTGTGTAATGCCTCTGAAGGAAAGAAAAAGAAAGTGACAGAAATGATTCGGAGGGAACAGGCCAGCTGAGGAGGAGCTGGGACACAGGCCCGCCGACGTCGGCCCTGCGCCCGCCGCTCTCATCCACTATCGCCGGGAGATGGGAAACCGTGCTCGCGTTCACGGTGAAGGTTGACGAACTCCAACTACCTGCGTGACGTGACCTGAGGCGTGAGGACTGTGCTCTCAGGACGCTCTCGGGCCTCTGGTCCCACTCCACGGAGCAGCTCCACCCCTGCCCTGCAGAGCCAGCTCCCCGCCCAGAGGTCAGCCTCCCCTCCCAGGGCCCAGCGCGGCGCTGGCCACCAGGCCATCGACACGTGCTGTGGACCTGCAAGCCCTACGGCTTCCCTGGAAACAGCACAGACGTTAGCTGACCTGCCTCGGGGGGAAACTCAAGCCCAGGACACTTCTGGGCAGTCTGCAGTCGGCTAGTTCGGGGCCGTTTTCAGGCGCAGTGCTTGGGTGCCTTTTCTAATGTCTGCCCATTGAGAGAGCGCATTATGAATAGCTGGGAATGTGGATGCTTTCGCGAAACTGGCCCCCAGCTTGTCACTTCCCTATAGCCATGTTAATCATTTTCAAGGAGTTCCACTTTTCACCTGTAATTGACCTTTCAGGGATATAGTTCTTCCGTTTCTTAACAAACATAACAAGGTATTTAATCATGCTCATTTGACAAATATGTAAATCATTTATTGCCATTAATTTACAGCATTTCAATATACACACTGCATGGAAATACAAATACCTTTTCAAACACTGGCAATGTGATTTTAGGTATGTGGCCAGCTGTCGGCTGTCTCATGGTCATTAAACGAAAGGTCACGATTTCTGAGTACTTAAATGCTGATGGTTACAAATTTTGTTCTCTTCTGTTTTTCATTAAGTAAATTCTAACAGATAATATACATATTACTGCAGATAAAACCATCATTGGGAATTATTAAATTGATTGCATATTTCAGCTACTCTTTCTGAAGAGAAGTAAAATATTCAGTACTTGTAAGGCAGCAGAGAGTAGGTTTAGGAACTCCCTGCTATTTCTAGAAAAATAGTCTGGTTAGTAAAAATAGCATTCCGCATATTTTTCTTAGCAAGACTATTCATTATGATGGAATCTGTGACTCAGCAGCAGCAGCTGGCAATGCCATCCCTTCAAGAAGCCGGTCCTTCATTTTCCATTGTTATGCTGAGGCATTTTTAGACATCCTGGGAAGAAGCACAAAGACAAATTCAATGAGAAACAAAACTTCACCGCCAGCCTCGAAGGCCTTGGAGGGCTTTAAGAAGACACCTTTAGGTTAACACGTATTTCAAGTCACGGTATCATAAGAACAGTAATACCCTATTTCATGCTAATTTTCGTGTTTAATAAGTGAATTCTCATCCCACTGTCTCAACGGCGCAGTCCCTGTTTTAACTTCTCAGCGTATTTCTGCTCTGCGTCGAGTCTCCCCAGCTGCACAGTCACAGCCCGCCCCACGACACAGGCCTCCCCAGCTCCTCAGAACACAAAGGCTCAGTGGGATCTACTTACTCATGCCTGAGCAGCCGTCCCCCCTGGATGAGCTGGGCTACTTCATTTGTGGCGTGGCAGGCGAACAGCAGCCAGTTCCGAGGCTGCACCTTGTAGGCGAACCTCATGAACGTCAGGGAGTAACAGCAGAGGGCTGCCAGGAACACGCAAGACAGTGACTTACAGCCTCCAACTGAGGGCTGACAGGGCTCAACTGCCTCAAAAAAAAAGAACCTCTTCTGCTAAAACCTTTACAGATGATAGAAGTTACTGCTTAAATGCTTACATGAATGGGAAACTCATCAGATGGTTTGCTCCACTGTTAGGTATTCTGTTACTTATTACTTAAACAGTTAAAGAACATAATGTCAGTAAACCGACATCAGTTCTAACCTCCTTTTCTGTCCCCTAGAGTGGTTTATAGTCCCTTATCTGAAAGAACTGCTATTTAATCCCCTCAAGAAGTTTTATGTTCAAATATCAGGATTTCAAGTAAACTTAAAGATCCTTTTCCCAAATAAAGTTCAAGAGGACACACTCTTTAACTAGGGGTACTAAATCTGAAAGGCAACCAGGACCTTAATAAATACTTCCAACTACAGTAACCCTTTTTCTCCCTTACCATGAGGAGAACACCCATCAATGACGTCAGGCGCTTTACGTTACTTTCTATTAGTGACTTTAGTGTCTGGTGCTACAAACTTGAAATGTAAGCAGGAGCTGTATTATGCTATCATTTTATATATAAAGATCCTCCCAATTATTCAAATCTGCATCCTTACCAAATGTCATCCGCCCACTGATAATCTCCGGAGACTTTTTCATGTCATTGATGGCAGCAATGGGAAGACCCCAGTTGGCTACTGGGCCCCAAAAGTGCTGTTAAAAAACGAGAAGAGAAAGAAGAGGAAAAGTCAAGACGGAGCGGTGAACAGCTACAACTTCTCTTCAACAGTAACGTGAAATGTGCGGTTAACTGGGGAGGGTTACCATGCAGGCGTTCAGTTGTGCAAGTATGTGCCTGTGAATCAGCAGTTCTCACAAGGTGAGAGCCCCAGACCAGAAGGGATCAGCCAGTTTACCAAGGTCCCTACCAACTTCCAGATCACAACCAAGTAACCTCAGACTGTCCCGTTTAGAGAATTTTCAAATGAGATTAACTTCTTACACAAGTCACTCTTGCTACAACTTAAACCTCTTACAACCATTCTCTGTAATGTTAACGTTTAAATCTATCAAACTTTCTTCAAATTTTCATTAAGATATTTGTCAACATCTCTTAAAATGCACACCCTAAGTTGGATACTTTTTCTGAAGAAAGTAACTTAATAAGGGAAGAAATTGCTTTTCACCTCATATGAGCTGTATGAAGATCAGAGAACCTAAAAATCTACACTCAGACCCCCAGATAATGAGAAATTAAACTGAAAATTAATTTTGAAGTAATAGGAACAGCCTATATTTAAGAAATGGCTCAGGAGCTTCTCATGTGCGACCACGGCCGTCCCAGGCACCAGAACTAAGTTGTCACGTTGAACAGTAGCAACGTCCAATTTAATCTAACTTCTGAGGTTGAAATAAGTCCAGCGGCTTTCCCCATTAAATTAAAACTTGTTTTATTTATGTACAATTTGCAAATAATGCTTTAAAATATGAAGGAGGTCCTGGAGGTCCAATGGTTAGGACTTGGCACTTTCACTGCCATGGCCCGGGTTCCATCCCTGGCTGGGGGACTAAGATCCCGAAAGCCATGCAGCACGGCCAAAAAAAAATGAAAAACAGAAAATAAAATAAAACATGAAGGAAACCACACACTGCTGGGTAAAGACCCTTTTCAGCTATTAGAACATTAAGCAGTGCTTTATTTCTGCCTATCAGAGCATTTAAGATAAACGCAGACTGCAAAATACCTTTCTAGACCTGCATTTCTAATACTGACCAAGAGTCATTAAAATCCAAAAACTGGGCTTCCCTGGTGGCGCAGTGGTTGAGAGTCCGCCTGCTGATGCAGGGGACACGGGTTCGTGCCCCGGTCTGGGAGGATCCCACGTGCCGCGGAGCAGCTGGGCACGTGAGCCGTGGCTGCTGGGCCTGCGCGTCCGGAACCTGCGTTCCACAACGGGAGAGGCCACAACAGTGAGAGGCCCGCGTACCGCAAAAAAAAAAAATAAAAAGAAATCCAAAAACTTCGTAAGAATGAGAAACAAGGAAATGCAAGAAAAATCAGTGAGAATTACCTTTGTCATGATCTAAGAATATTTTGAAACGTTTACATAACGTGTTTAATGTAAGCATGAGGCCTCTGCCTTAAATAGCTATAAAACTCTCAGAGCTGTTCTACTGCCAGCATGGTGAGTGCTGCAGAATCTCACATCTGAGTTATGGACGCTGTAACTCAGGCACAGTTGGTATAAAGACTCTTTTGAGGTTCTGGGGTGGCTATTTGGTCCTCCTGCTTTCAGACTGGATTTTGTCTCAGCTACTCATTGCTGAAACTTTCCTGTTTCTTGTACCTAGATGAAGCCTGGCCACCTTCCTCCTTCCTCATCCTCCAGACCTTTGGCGATGGAGCATCTATCCCTCCTCACCTACCTGCTTGTCTCCCTTCCTGTCCTTTCCTCCGTGTCCCTCCACTTCCAACTCTCTACTACTCCAGTGATGTTCCCCTCCTCCTTGTTTGGACCACGTTAGTCTATTCCCAACGCTTGGCTGTTTAATCACTTTCCACCGCTCTGCTCTGGTCTGCACAGTGGCCCCCAGATCCCCGCACTATGCACACACTCAGGGCTGCCCTGAGGGCCTCAGCCATGCCAGGCGTCTGCGCTCACAGCTGCGGCCAAGTAGTACGAGGCCACGGCATAAATCTGAAACCTGAGGCAGCCCGGGGGACTTCTGGTCACAAGACAGTATTCAAAGTTTTACTGTCGTGAGTGTAGGGTTATATGAAGCAGAATTCTGCAAGTTAAGGGCTATATAGACACTTGTGATTATAAGCACTGAGATATACTTAAGAGATATTTCATAAAAAGAACATAAAAGGTAAAGATAATTTCAACACTAGTTACTAAAATATCTAACCATAGAAAGTTAATAATACATCTTTTCTATCGAGTGCAAGATTCTAGTTCTCCCCTTTTCTGGAATACATGTTTGGTCTGTGCTCTGTCAGATATTCACCAGTCAATGCACTGGTCCTGCAGAGAAGTTAGTGTCCAGAGTGGAACTGGAGGACCAAGGGGTCACTGGAGGCGCCCTCAGCCCGGGACCCACAAGGATGTGGTATGATGGCTGTCTCCTGTCCCTACTCTGTTAATGCAGAAAGTCTGCAGAAGCCTGATGTGAAGTAGCAACAGGTTCTTACCGTACTATTTTGTGAGGAGTCACCAAGGTTCAGACAGGAGAGACATGTGGGGGAAAAAAAAAGATCAGATGCTTTGAAAGATTTCGGTTACTTTAACCTCATACATGTATTCAAGTTTCAGTAACAGATCTACAACACTAGCAGCACATATTCTTTTTTTTTCTTGAGAAGATCGAGTGATATTGGGTCAATAACTTTGACCTAATGAAAGTAAACCTTAATTTTATGAAACGTAAACTTAACCCTTAGAGTGGAGCCATCCAACAGGAATATAGTGCAAGTCACGAACAGGAGTCACATGAAATTTAAAACTTTCTAGAAGTCATGTTAACAGAAGTGAAAAACAACAGGAGTTAATTTTATTATTTATTCCAACATTTCTAAATGTTTTAATTTGAACATGTAATCAATAACAACCTATTGATGAGGTATTTTACATTCTCTTTCGGCACTGAGTCTCCGAGATCCGGTGGGTGTCGACACTGCTGCACAGCTCAGCTTGGACTGGCCACCCTCCACGAGCTCCCCTGCCACCTGGGGCCTGTGGCTCTCAGACTGGACAGCACGGGCTTAGAGGGGGCATTTCTTTGAAAACGACAAGCTGGAGAGAAGCACAATGCTGCAGAATTCTACCAGCAACAGGCTTTCCATTTTTACTTGCCAACAGGCCCTCACCAGAATGTAAGCTCCTAAAAATAGGCGTGTAATTCCATATTCTGTTCACAGCTGAAACTCTGGCCCAAGTGGTGCCCAGAATTCACAAGGCACTCAAAAAATGTTTGCTGAGTGAATGAAGAGAAAAATCTTCTAATGTTAAGGGAACTGTTTTCCTCAATGTTAAAATTAATACCATTCAGAAATACGTCGCATTACTTTTACTTCTGAGATGGCAATTCTTCTTTTCAGGATATAGCTTAATTGTTCTGATAAGGCAAACTCTTAAAAGTGTAGCCCTGAAAGAATTACTGAAATAAAATGATAAAATCCCCGATACACACCGTCTCGTCCAAACAGCTCCTAGCAGTTCTGACGTAGAGGTCAGGGAGGTTCTAATCTCCAGCATGAGAGTAGCTGTGGACGATCCTAATAATATACTTCAAATAGGTTCTGTTATGAAATACGAACAGCCTAGAAAGAGTCCGTCTTTCAATGTTAAGTGCACTGTTTTAATAGATTATGTTTCAACTGCGGTAACAAATTACGTTGCCAAGATCGTATTTCACAGCAAGTCCAAGCTGAGCACAGTGTTTGGACGGCAGAGAGGGTGATTCCCTCGTCAGGTCAGAGGGCAGGAACCAGTAGTTTATGGACTAGAGTCACCTGTGGTGTCACTCTTCTTTGTTCAGGATCCGAACACAGGCCTTTTATTTATCTATAAATTACCAATGGCACATTTTTTTCCTACAAAAGTATTTTAAAAGATGTTATTTCTTAAAATCTAAATTGTCAACTTGGAGATAATTTAGTTTTCAATTCAGGACTCTTTCCTTGAGTTGTACAATAGTTCCAATTCTACCCTATTTTACAACAGGCAGGTTATAAAGGAATGTGGAGGAGGAGTTAACTTCTGCCGTCATACCCTGTTCGGTCCAAAAGTCCTGTGTGAAACGGACCACAGAAACAATGTTGATCACATCACTTTAATAGTGGTTTAATGACGGTAAGCCAATCTGAGAATAAATTTATTCTAAACATCCCTGGGAAATACAAAAAGCCACAACTCAACATCCCTTAATTCTATGTCAGAACTGTCCAAAACATGCATCAACTACTCAGTCAAAAACTCTGAAAGGCATATTTGAGCAGGGCCAAACTAGAAAAGAAAAGCTTCCTCGTATGTGCTAGTTTCTGTTCCGAAGAAAGATAAACTTATAAGCAAACACAAACTGCAGTTGGGGGACAATAGTGTTAAAACTGTGTGGAAAACACCCTTGACTTTCTCTTTATTTGGTATGTTGCCTGTATTTTATCTCAGTCAAGGTTAAAACAACCTCAAAATGCATAAGGGTTTTCTTGGTTCACTTATGACCTTGAATTCTTGTGGAGGAAAAACCGATCTCCCCCGTTAAGAATGCTGATGGTCACAAAGCACCGAGCTGATCTCCCTGTGCTCTGCGGCTGCTTCCCACTATCTATCTACCTTACATTTGGTAGGGGAGGGTGGGAGGGAGGGAGATGCATGAGGGAAGGGATGTGGGAACAGATGTATATGTATGACTGATTCACTTTGTTATAAAGCAGAAACTAATTAAAAAAATAAATAAATAAACTTAAAAAAAAAAAAAAAAAAAAAAAAAGAATGCTGATGGAGGTGACAAGGAGGATGGCTACCCCGCATAAACTATCCTCTGCTTCTCCTTAATCTGGAATACTGCTTGTTTGGCTCCAGGTTTCTTCTAAGCTCATTTTTATTTTCTTAATGTCTTCTCGGCATTGCCAATCTGTTTCTTCCTTTCCTAAAATTACTGACAGTAACTGCTAGCTTTCTCTGAAAGTACTGTGAGTAATTTAGGTAATTTATAACTTGCTTATACAGTACTAAAAGGATCTAAGTGACAGCCTAGCATAGTCTGTTTATACCACTACTGAGAGCGGGGTAAGGCTTGGAGATATTCTAGACTGAAATTCTCTTATAGGTTGAAAATGCTCACCACCATTTCATTTATGCTCAGCAACTTTTACCTGATCTTCTAGTTCAAGGTAAAATGAGAGAAAGCTTTAACAATCAGAATGTGTGATATTCAACTGTATTTAGATGGTCAACACTACACTGGACGGCAGCAGAGAGATTCCTGTGGCCAGTTCTGCTTCAAGGCCGGCCTTCAGCCTCAGTAACTTTCTGAAGGTCATTTACAAGGCAGGGAAGTAAGGCCGGGGCGGGTATGCAAGCAGCGCGGCAGAGAAGGGAGGCAGACGCTGGAAAAGGAGGTGCAGAGAAAGTACCTGAAACCTTCTTTTCAAAACCATTTTTGTGCATAACTATTTCCCTTTAAATCTTAACTGACATTCCTGTTTTGGCTTCACAGGTTTGGCATCCAGAGGGTCTCAACTTTTCCACTTGGTTTGGATCTCAGTTTTTCTATATGGCAGGTGAAGTGTTGGACTATCTGATGTCTGAGGTCCATTCCAGCTCTAATATCCTATAACTTGTGAAAGACGCCCTGTTTTACACTGCAACTTCTCACTTGGGTAGTAAATATAAATTCTTAAAGCTCTCCTGGAAACTAAGAAGTTAAAATAACTTAGAATAGATAACCTTATTAACTGGAGAATATTCACTGCAAACAGCCGACTCACTTCGGATTTACAAGAGCATGCTGACTGATGAACTGATTTTCAAATACTCGTGATCTAGGTTCTACCTAAGAAAACATTCTTTGCACATATATCCAAATACATATGTGCACATATACATCCGTTCACTTCTCTGAGGGAGGGGAGTAAATCTCTGGGATAAATATACACAGACCTTGACTGACTAAGTCACTAGAACATACATCCTACCTCAAAACTTAGTTGCTCATTCTAATTTATTTTTCTTAACCAAAATTCAGGAGGGAGAGTAAGAGCAGAAGAGCAAAAAAGAGAGAGCTATCTTCTTTTACTCCAATAACATATGTGAGGAAATAGTTTATTTAAAAAAACAAAACAAAACGATAATAGAGATCCAGGAAGTTCTTGATTCAAGATTTTCATTAAAGTAAGTAAGAAGAAATCAGTGAAAGGCATCAAAAGGAGTACCAGGAACCCAGGGATTAAACATGGAATATTGATAACAATAAAAATAGAACATTTACTTTTGTAATATACACAGCACTATGCTGTGTTGTCAAACAGCTACCAAAGCCCAAACACTAAGCAATTTGTCCAAGACTACACAGCTGGGAAGCAAACAGGCTGGGATTCAAACCCATCCCTCAAACTCATCACCTAGGTGTAATAATACTGCCATCACAGCCAACAAAAACTGTCAGTAATTACTTAATACTTTAATACTAAGACCCAATTTAAATGCCCCAGTTGTCCCAGTAATGCCTTCTATAGCTGTTTTTTCCCATATCAGATCCAAAGTCCACACACTGCCTTTGGTTACAACCCGTTTTTTTTAACTCCTGTTCCTCGATGAAAAAAAAAAAAAAAAATCAACATTTTAAAATACACTTGGAAATTCACTTTAGTAAGAAAGACATTTCAGTCTTATCCATAAAATGTAATTGACAGGCGGTTATAATCTATGTAAAATATGACTTTAAATTTTTGCTAAAAACTTCAACTATGTTGTTAATAAAATGACTTAAAATTCTAGAGCAGCTTTAGTTTGGAAAACCTCTACACCCCTTCGGCAGGCTATAAAAAGAACGCTAGAGGGCTTTCCTGGTTGCGCAGTGGTTGAGAGTCCGCCTGCCGAGGCAGGGGACACGGGTTCGTGCCCCGGTCCGGGAGGATCCCACACGCTGCGGAACGGCTGGGCCCGTGAGCCATGGCCGCTGAGCCTGCACGTCCGGAGCCTGTGCTCCACAACGGGAGGGGCCACAACAGTGAGAGGCCCGCGTACCGCAAAAAATAAAAAATAAAAAAATAAAGAACGCTAGAGAGCTTGAGTTGCTCAGGAGTGCAAATGATTGATGAGGTGAGAAGGCCCAGGCCCCGTCTCTGGAAGAGAATGTGAAATTGTCTTATTACGGGTTTATTTATTTGCAAAAGTAAAGCAGGGGCTGTAAGCAAGAAGACTAGAAGAACAAACAGAGGAAACGTTCCTCTAATAAATGCTGGGAAGAAGTGACTCCTTTCTGGAGAAAAAGCTAATAAAAGAGCTTCTGCTGAGCGTTTTGATATCAGCCCAATCACTCAATCACTGCTCTGCAGGCTGGCATGAAATCCCACTGCTGCCAAGAGCAGCAGGGAAAACAAGGCCAGCCGGACATCTCACTTCATCTGTTCAGTCCACAGAAGTATTTCCAAGTCAAAATCGCAGAGCTTTACGCCTCATGAAACTGAGCAGGACCCTTCCTGAGTACAAAAGCCCCTCTGTGTCCCCGGTTTCTTGTTGTAGAAAAAGGCTTTAGTCTTCCAGGCCTTCCCCAAGTTCCCAAGGGTGGACTCAAGCAGTTGCTAATGAGGGAAGTGAGGGAACGCAGGAAGAAGGAAAAGCAGTTAAGCAAGAAAAGCAATGATAGCTTAAACAATAGTTCAGCGACAAAACAGAGTCCTGGTTCCTCCTGGAGGGATATACATATCAATCTAACACATATCTTTGAGTTGTCCTGCAGGAACTAAGGCTCCCACCCAGGTGGAGGATGGTCACTACATTCCCACCACAAGAAGCAGCCTTCAGGCTGGTTGGAACCAGAAGGTTGACATTAAGATTCCCAAAACATCACCCTGTTACCTCACCACCTACCAGTCAGAAGAAAGTCCACAAACTGATCACACACCCTGCAACCCTCACTCCTAATGTGCCTTTAAAAACCCCTCCCTGAAAGCCATCTGGGAGTTTGCATCTCTAGAGCATGAGCTGCCCCTTCTCCTTGGTTGGCAGGCACCCTGAAGTAAATGCTGCACTTCCCTTCCCCACAACCGGTGTCAGGAGACTGGCTTTGCTGTGTGTCGGGTGCACAGACTCAAGTTCTGTTCAGTAACACTCACACTTAAGATTTTAACTTTTCCCATAACAGTACACCTTTTAAAATGTTCCTGCTACAAAAATAGCAAGATATAATAGAAATACGTAGTGATTTGGGGTTTCCAAGTATTTTCACATCCCTCATCTGGTTTAATTTTCTCAACAACCCAACCAGATAGGGCACTGTCATTAAACCCATTTCACAGACAGGGTAACAAAAGTCCACTGGGATTGACTGCTGGGGATCCCTTGGCTAGAAGTCATTCTTCGGAATCCTAGCTGGGTGTCCTACCAGGCAGCACTTTCCTGGACACTGCAGTTCTCTTTTTTTCCTCATTTAGTCAGAGCTTAATACAATTAAAGCGATACTAGAGAAGACATGTAAACATTAAAGCTACATGAACTTAATCTTTGAAAAAAGGTTAGACCATATATCAAAGTATTCAATTGAAATACCTGGCTCACAGACACCTGTCTAGTAAAAAAACATAAGTTTAGAAAAGCAGGGCTAACTCTCTTCTTTGAAAATACATATATTTTACAAATTCTTCCTGTGTAATAGAACGTTAGGTAATCATCAGCATATTTCTAATATGGATAAGACTTTATTCTTAATTATATCATACAGTTTTATCCTTAGCTGTACTTTACTATTAGGAAGGCTCATACAAAGGAGATACATTAGTAAAAACCTAAGGTAATATTTGAAGTCATAGAGAAACTTAACCGCAGGGACTAAGAACACAGCCTCCCACGACTCCTTTCCTCAGATTTCCCCAGCACAGTAATCTGATAAATACTCTCCTCCACAGTACTACACATCTCTCCTAATTAATCATGGTCCTATGCAAGTACACAAAGTTCATTTTTGGAAAGTCAAGAGTGAAGCTTCTATTTCCAAATCTACCACATGGCAGACAATTACTGTTCTTACCCTACTGCCCTTTAAAATTACAAGCAAACAGTATTTGCAATAAAATTCAGAATTAAAAGAAAATAATCCTTTTTTTTTTTTTTTTTACTGGTAAAATGAAGCTGCCTTCATACTGTACCCTATGGATGGTTATTTCTCCTCAGCTGTCATCACTTTACCTCTTTACTACACTAACCTGTTGAAAAATACCGCACCCTACACTTACCTAGGTTTAAAAAAATCACACAAAGAAAAACTAAAATGTATACACCTAAATAAACTATATTAAACGGTTTTAAAGTTATATTAAATAAATGAAATAAAAAGCAGGCATCTCAAGATTACAGGCGAAAATAAAATACAGAAAGTGGGACTTCCCTGGAGGTCCAGTGGTTAAGACTAGCGCTTCCAATGCAGGGGGCGCAGGTGGTCCCTGGGGGGAAATTAGGATCCCGCCTGCCGAGCGGCGAAGCCAAAAAATAAAATAAAATATAGGAAGTGTCTTTAGGCTTTTCATCCCGCCACTGCCCTTTCTTTCTCATTGAAAACAAAGACTTAGGCAGAATATTAAAAAGTATGCCCTTGGTTGGCAGAATATTCGTTATGTTAGATTTGATTCCGTCCCACGCTTGACGTCCTGAAGCTGCGAAATCCGAAGGTCGAGGTCGACCCGGCGGGCTCAGGGCCCTTGTCGCGGAAAAGGAGCACCTGCGGCTCACCTTCCACCGAGCGATGCCGGGACGCCCCCTCCCAGCCCGCGCCCGGGGCAGGTCCGCCGCACACCTGGGCACACACCTGCCGAGCAGGTGCAGCGAGCCGGAGCCCCGGCCCCACTCGCCGGACCGGGCCCGCTCTCGGCGCCCGCCCGCGCCGGGGTGGGGGTCCCCCGGCAGGGGATCCGGCCCGCCCCGCTGCCCCACTGTCCGGAGCCCCCTGCGCCACTACCCCGGGACCCCGCCCGGCTGCCTGGACTCCCGCCCCGCGGCCGGGAGCCCCAACCCCGCTGTCCGCACCCCCCCGCCCCGCCGCCCCGGAATCCCCGCCCCGCTGCGCGGAGCCCACCCCGCTGCCCGCACCCTCGCGGCCCCTCGTCCCGGCGGCGTCGGCTCCGCACCCCGGACCCCTCGGCGGGTCCGGCCCCGGGGACTCGTCACCTCATGAGGTAGTCCCGGAAGTCCTTGCTCCGGACATAGTCCGCCGCCTTCCGCACCAGCGCGCCCGCCATGGCCGTGCCGGACACCAGGCCGCCCGCGGTGCCCTCGGCGCCGCTCCTCGGAGCCCAATGACACCCGGCGGAGCGGACAGCGCGGACACTGCACCCGCCCGCCGGCGTGCCTCACGACAGCTCGGCCCCACCATACGGTCGCGGCCCGCCGCCTGGCTCTGGGCCAATGGGAGGGCGCAGGGCGGGAGGCGGCGGCACGGATTGGCTCGCGCTCGCCGCACACCTCCTCCCCGCCCCTCGCAGCGCGTGGGGGCGAGGCCTGCTGCCGTAAAACGGCCGGGGTCCGGCGGCGATTGGCTGGCGGTTGCCAGGCACCCGCGCTGGCGCGCTCCGGGCAGGCAGATGACTGTCCGAAGGCGCGCGGGACTGTCCTCGCCGCCCGCATCTCGTGGGCCTTTGCAGCAGCCATGAGCCCCCGCGGCCTCCCGGGCCTGCAGGCTCCAGACCGGAGGTGGGCGCCGGGAGGAGCGCAGCAGCGGCGCGCGGGCTGCGTCCGCAGTTGCCGCTACATGTGCCGGAGAGCAGGTCCGCTAGCTCGGGACCAACGCGGGAACCGCAGCGCCACGTGTGGGGCGCACCGCGTGGAGAGGGAGACGTGGGAGGTTCCGGCTGTTCAGGGCTTTGTTTTGTTTTTGTTTATTGTAAATGTTTTATCCTGGCCAAAACTGTAGACGGCTGAGTCATCTAAAATGCCCCGGATGAGAGCATGGGGGCAGAGACCCTCGTGCATCTCTAGCAAGGACTTCAGTTGGAATGTAAACACCATTATTTTTAATATGGAAGGATTGGAAATGAGTTGCATATCCACCAGAGGGACAGAGTCAAATAAATCGTGGTGCATCCATCCCATCATCGAATACTATACGGTAGTTTAAAAGAATAAGGGAACTATGTGTGCTGATATGGAAAGATCTTTAAAATTTATAGGCAAAAAAATCAAGGTGCAGAATCCTGTGTGAAGTATGCCAGTCATTTGTACATAGGGACAAAGAAAGGATAAAATTGTCTCCAAAGATAGAGGAGAAATGTTAGTGGCTACCTCTAGGGAGGGCTAAGGGGGTGAGGGATGGAGGGAAACTTCACTGTATACTCTTGTTCCTTTTGAAACTTGTACAATGAACATATGCTATCTATTCAAAATAAAAAGCATTAAAGAAGAAAGGAAATGCCTTTGAGAGTTAAAATAGCAATCGTTTCATTGAATCAGATTTATTTCCTGTTAGGATGTCTACGGGTCACACCTAACCTTGATCTTCTGTGAAAGTATATCTTAATACACAATGTTGCAATCCCATAATAACACCAGGAAGGCCGTTAGATTCCACTGGTGCTTTATTGTGGAGAGAGAAATGTACGACCTAGAAGGACCAAAGCTGTCTTTATTATTCATAATATTATTAATACCTCCCATTTGTTGACCAAGAGGCACTTTATTTATTTTTGGCTATGTTGGGTCTTTGTTGCTGCGCACCACGGGCTTTCTCTAGTTCCGTCGAGCGGGGGCTACTCTTCGTTGAGTTGCGCGGGCTTCTCATTGCCGTGGCTTCTCGTTGCGGAGCACAGGCTCTAGGCACGCGGGCTCAGTAGTTGCGGTGCACGGGCTTAGTTGCTCTGCAGCATGAGGGATCTTCCCGGACCAGCGCTCGAGCCCGTGTCCCCTGCATTTGTAGGCGGATTCTTAACCACTGCTCCACCAGGGAAGTCCCAAGAGGCACTTTTCAAATGTAATTTCTCCTCCTCACATCAGCCCAGAAGGTGGGTGTAAGGAAACTGAATGGCTTTTTAAATAAAACCAAACTGTGTCTGCCCCCTGCCATGTGAGAAGGGGCTCCTGGATCTCAGTGGTTCAGTCTTATCCCCTAATATTTTTCTTTCCCTCATGAGCAGTGGTTCTGAAACTTGAGCTGTCAGAAGACCCCCCAACCTCAAAGCATCAGGAGGTCCAGAGTGGATCCCTGAGCCTCACTGTCAAGTGACAGCACTTGGAGAAAGGCTGCTGAGGTCACCTGTCCCAATTACTGCTGTTCTCTCTTGGCCGGCCTCGAAGACTCAGCTTTCCCATTTGGGCCTCAGCTGGGCCTTTGAGCTTTCCATTGGTTTCCCATTGTGTGGAGGAATGTCAACTGGAGTATTTAAGTACAGGAATATATAAATGTCCTACTAAGTAGCTAACCTGGGATCTGAGCCCAGTTCTCTTACTCTGAGAGCCATACTTTCTCCACTATTTCAAATGTTGGGACAAAGGGGACTTTCATGTTAATAGTATCTTTGCTACTTTAAATATGGAGCAGGCAGTGTGGTCTAATGTAGAAGTAAACATAACAGTAGATAAGAAACCCAGCTACTTTATTTCCTAAAGCTTCAGAAAGGCCCAACCCTCCGTGGTCCCTGCACGGACAGAGCATGGGAGGTGAAGATGCAAACATCACCGGCTACTTTGAATCCCAGGTTTGCGAAAGTGACTGCAAAGGCCTAGCAGTGGGAACTTGCATGCCCATCCAAGTCCAGGAAAGGCAGTCACCCCCGAGGCTGCACTCAGAGCTTCCCTGTTGACTGAGGAGCAGACTGTGAGCTTTGACAGATTGCTGAAGTCAGGATGGAGGGAGGCTGGCCCCGGGTTCAGAGCACCCTCATGGCCAGCTCTGTTTGTACACACTGTGTTTACATACAGTGTGTGCAACGGCAGTGCTTGTGCTGTGGAAGGGCGGGCGTGTCCCCTGGCTGGGTGTCCCATGGAGAGCTTCACTGCACGCAGCTCCGTGATGCTTCGTACAGTAGAAGAGCTTCCATGTGGATAAACAAGCTGTATTTTCTCACCTAAGTATCAAAATAGAAAAAAAAAATTAAACAGTAGGTCTCATTATGAGCTGACACACTGAATTCCACAGGTCACAGATCATATAATCTGTTATGATGAAAAGAGGAAACATCTGAGGACGTACTTAGTGGTGATAAAAGTGTCATAAATGGAAAGAGGTATTGTTTCTGTCCTTCTGCCCGGTTTTCTTTTGTCCCAACACCTGCCTTTCTTGGGTTCCGGTTAGGCAGGCACGGGTCAGTTTGGTTAGCTTAGAGTAAACCACGGAACTCCAGGCCTTCGATGAGAGCCATGACACTTAAATTCAAAAGCCAAAGTAACTTTCTGAATCTGAAGGCTTAATATCTTAGCCAAGTTAGCTCTTCCTGTCTGGCCTGAAATTAATCCGCTGCGCTGCGCCCAGCTGCACTGCCCACAGGGCTTGGAGAATTAGATCCCTCCCAGGTTACGGTTCTAGTACTGAGGTCAGGGAAATCACAAACTTTCACAGGCCAGGAATCTTCACTCTGCCTAGCGATTCAGTAATTTGCTAGTGAATAAATGGCAAAGGAATAAAGAAAATAGAAACATCACTATTTTGCCCTTCCTGTGGAAATGTGTGACTCAGGCATTCATCAGTGGACAGAACCCATCCACTGAAAGGTGAGAGGAGCTGAATCACCCCAAGGTGCCCGGGTGTCACCCACAGTCGCTGGCTGCTGGTCACGGGGAAACAGGCTTCACACACTGTGGATACGGACAGCTTTCCCCAACTCCTGTGTCCTCTGGAGTTTTTACGGGGGAAATGGTGAGGGCAGTTTTCTAGGTCAACTGTATTCAAAAACTTATTTGAATCAGACAAGGTTATTTTTTTCTGCAGCTCTTCCGAGAGAGCCTTGACTAAGCTCCTGTGAATGAGAGCATAAAAGAAGCTTATGCTACGGAGCATTTCCCAAACGTCCTTAACCATGAAGCCTTTTCGGAAGGAGCATCTCATGGACTGTCTGTCTGTCGGGTCCAGCGTCCGGGTTCCTGCCTTCCAGCCCTCCAAGCCAGGGCACGGTGAGGAACTCAGGCCTTGCAATCAGGCGGATGCTCCCACTTTTTAGCTGGCAAGTTATTCAAACCTCCCAGGCCTCAGTGTTTTAATCTATAAAGTGGAACCAATAAGTATCACATCATACACGTTGTTGAGTTTTTGTTAGAATTAAAAGGAATGATGTCTGTGCAAAGCCTGACACTGTCAACAGTAGCTTTCCACTTCCCTGCATCCCCTTAGGACATAAATGTCCAGTTCTCCTTCCCTGAGTCCCCGTTGGGAAGGGCCTGCGCTCCCACCTGCCCTCCTGTCTTTTGCTACTGGGTCGTTTTTTTTTTTTTTTTTTTTTTTTTTTTATTAGGGAGAGGTTGTACCTTGCACCACCCTTTAATCCTCTGAGCATTATCTACTCTCCTGAAGGAAAAACGTGGAGATAGGTTATCTGTGTGGATTTCTGTCCTTGGAGGAAGGTCGGAGGGGTCAGAGCTCGCGGGGTGGGGGTGGGGGCCTCATCTCTGCTTCTCCTGCACGATCATTTGGTTCTGTGTATGCGGAAGACCAGGTTGGGGGGAAACCAGGTCCACCCAAAGGGTAGGTCCCAGCTCCGACCCAGGCTTAGCTGGTGGTAGGAGCCTGCAGGCGGAGCTGGCCCTGAGCCCTGTGAGGGGCTCTGGGGTAGTGGTTACAGGGGCCTGGGAAGTCCTCTCTCATCTCCAGCTAACACTGACCTGAAATTCTACCTCTGTGAGGATGCTCTTGAAGACAGTGTTGTATTGACAGAACAGGAAGCCATCCTTGGAGGGGCTACCCCTGACTAAACACAGACAGGCTGAGTATTGAAAAGAATGACTGCAGACAGTGGAAACATGCATGTGATTTTGTGAGTTCATGATTGTCAGGGAAAAGCAAAAAGATAGATACACCACAGAATGGGAGATTTTTGTAAATCATATACCTGATAAGCGACTTGTATCTAAAATAGTTAAAGAACTTGTAGAACTCAATAATACAAAGACAAAGAACCCCATTAAATAATAAGCAAAGGATCAGAATAGACATTTCTCTGAAGAAGATGGACAAATGGTCAACAAATGCATGAAAAGATATTCAACACCTTTAGCAATCAGGGAAATGATAATCAAAACCATAATGAGATACCACTTCACACTCTCCAGTATAGCTACAATCAAAAAAATGGAGAATGGTAAGGACGTAGATAAATAGGAACCCTTGTGCACAGCTGGTGGGAAAGGAAAATGGTGCATCTGCTTTGAAAAACAGTCTAGCAGTTCTTTGAAGGATTAAACACAGAGTTACCATGTGACCCAGCAATTCCACTCCCAGGTATACACCCAAGAGAAGTGAAGACATGCATCCTCATAAAAACTTGTGTACGAATGCTCATAGCAGCCCTGTAAATAATAGCAAAAAAGTGAAAACAACTCAGACGTTTAATCGTCTGTGAGTAGGTAAATATGGAATATCCATAAGATGGAATATTGTTCAGCAATAAAAAGAAATGAAGTTCTGACAGGTGCTACAACATGGACGGATCTTGCAAACACTGCTAAAGTACAAGAAGCCAGACACAAAGGACCACATATCCTGTGATTCCACTTACGTGAAGAGTAGGCAAATCTGTAGAGACAGTAAGTTGCCTGGTGGCTGCCTCCGGCTGGGGGGGGTTGGGGAAACAGAGATGCTAGTAGGTCTACGCTCTCCTCTTGGGGTGATGAAAATGGTCCAGCATTGGTTGTAGTGATGGTTGCACATCTGTGACTATGCTAGAAACCATGGACTTGTACACTTTTAAGGGATGAATTGTAGGATATGTGAATTATATCCCAATAAAGTTATTTTTTAAAACTTAACAGAAAAAAATCTTTAAAAAGATGCATAGAGGGCTTCCCTGGTAGGACAGTGGTTGAGAATCCGCCTGCCAATGCAGGGGACACGGGTTCGAGCCCTGGTCCAGGAAGATCCCACATACCACGGAGCGACTAAGCCCATGCGCCACAGCTACTGAGCCTGTGCTCTGGAGCCCGCGAGCCACAACTACTGAACCTGTGTGCTGCAACTACTGAAGCCTGCGCCTAGAGCCCGTGCTCCGCAACAAGAGAAGCCACCGCAATGAGAAGCCCGTGCACCACAACTAGAGAAAGTCTGCGTGCAGCAGCAAAGACCCAACACAGCCAAAAATAAAATGTAAATAAATTAATTTTTTAAAAAAAGGTTAGTTATTGCCTAAATGGAAAAGCATCTCTTTAGTTTGAGGGTAGTTTTTGCAGTTAATTTACATAACGCTGTTTATTACTATTAAAATGTTCTGCCTATGTATTCATGTCAGGGAAGCTTTGTAAAATCATTATTATTGATCTGTAGTCCAAAAATTTCAATTGCAAATAAATTCTCATACCTGTCTAGATAGGACACAAGTGTGAAAAAGTTCACTTTTTTTAAAAGAAATATTTTTTTATTTATTTGGTTGTGCCAGGTCTTCGTTGTGGCATGCAAACTCTTAGTTGCAGCATGCATGTGGGATCGAAACCGGGCCCCCTGCATTGGGAACGCGGAGTCTTAACCACTGCGCCACCAGGGAAGTACCCCCTAAATTCACATTTTAAGTGAAGTTTTTAAGCTTCAGGTTTAGCTCATTCATATGCAGTGTGATGCTGGGGAGAAAACACAAACCACACAGCTCTTTGTTGCCTTTGATCACTGAATATTTGGCAAACAGTCCCTTTATTTCAAGAAATCCTTGAACTGGAGGTAAAGTAAGAGTAAAACTCTGCCAGTGAGCACTGGCACACATCATTACATTCCTTGTCTTTAATGGGTTCTTTCAACAAATCCATTAAACTGAGGATGAGTCATAGCATTGGCACACATTTAAGGAACAATTAAAAAAAACTATTTATGACACTCTTCGCAGGGTCTGCTTCAGAAAACCGAATACGAATATTTTCAATATGCATCACGCAAAGGAACAAAGCAATAAGAGAAACATCAGTGTCATGTTTTAAAATTCCAGGGACTTCCCTGGTGGCACAGTGGTTGAGAATCTGCCTGCCAATGCAGGGGACACGGGTTCGTGCCCTGGTCTGGGAAGATCCCACATGCCGTGGAGCAACTAAGCCCATGGGCCACAACTACTGAGCCCATGTGCCACAACTACTGAAGCCAGTGGGCCTAGAGCCCATGCTGCGCAACAAGAGAAGCCACTGCAATAAGAAGCCCACACACCGCAACGAAGGGTAGCCCCCACTCACTGCAACTAGAGAAAGCCTGCGCTCAGCAACAAAGACCCAATGCAGCTGAAATAAATAAATAAATAAATAATTCCCCAAAATTCCTGATTTCAGCTAACATAGTTGGAGCACCATCCATTGTGTTAAAAATTACACCCATTGTTTTCACCTGTAGCTGACACTGTAAAAGACCCCAAAATGCCTGCCTTGGGCTCTATTCTCCAGGCCATGAATTGGCAACATATTTCTTCCTACCTTTGCAAGTCTGCTGTTGGCCTGGTACGTGGCTTCAGCCTTGGACCAGCCCATGCCATCTTGCTTTATTTCATATCTCGTTCCATATTCGACTTGTTTAGGTGCATTTTAGATCCGTTTATTATTATTATCTTTTAAAACCTAAATGATGTTTCGAGCAATTGAAAAATGGGTGTATTCTGAATACATAATATTGGCAACTTGCCACCAATTTTTCATGAATATGAATTTTCTTTATCGTAACATGCAGTGCCCATCCTGCTGTGTCAGCTGCTAGTTTCTTCAAGACACATTACAGATGGTTTCCTCTGATGCCCCATCCTGGTTTCTTCTTGTTTTACCTGCAGAACACCCCACAAGCTCTGCCAGCTTTCCACAGCAGTGCCTCATCTCAGCCAGAAGCCAGTGGGCTGGGAGCTTGGATTCTAACGGCTCCAACTAGGCCTCAGTTAACACATCTTCTAAATGGGGAAAAGGACAGAGATGAAAGTAGCTGGTGGCGCTGTGGCATCGTTGAAGTGCATATACCCTATCAGTACAATGCGGCCACACAGATGAGTCACAAACACTGAAACACAGGATAAGATCAATCAGTTTCTTCAGAGACCTTTCACCCACAAAATGGGTTAAAGTTTGACTGGGTTAAGTCTATTGACTTGACCTCAAAGACACTTCCACATGGGCCGTGCCCTGCGGCCTGGATTGCAGTCTGAGCGGCAGATCTAAAGGCTAATATTTGCTCTGTCCTCAGCTGTTATCCTCGGTCTAGTTCTACGCTTCAAAAGAGAAGATGCAGCTTTACAGGATCCTATGCTGATCAAGCAAACGCTAGGGTCCTTGGGTCATTTAGCTGAAGGAGACATTGCCTGCAACAGCAATAAAAGTTACTCTGGACTTTTCCACCGAGAGAGAGAGGGACCCCGTGTGGTGTGGCACCTCCTGTGGTCCCCACGTGTCACGCAGCTCCCCTCCTGGGGGGAGAAACAGGACGGCCCCAACTTCACTCCACATTCCCTTCACCGAAGCCCCTGAGACAGGACAGCTCCTCACACAGCTCAGAATAGCCCAGGGTTTGAGCCTGTGGCTTCCAGGTGCCAGAGGGAACGTGCTTTTCTATTTTCACACACGGCTGGTACCGGCTGTGGAAATGAAGTCTTCCAGTGACTTTGGGTGGCGTGGGGAGCGGAAGGGGGAGGTTTTCTCTATCTAGTGACCCCAGATCTTACAGGCCGCCCCCCCACCATCTCTGCGCTGCTCCCATGCTGGTCCACTTCCAGTCTCCATCCGTCCCACGGGTGCTGCCTGAGAGCCTGGGAGATGCCAGGCGGTGCACCTGAGGTTCAGGGAAACACAAACAGATGAGGACTCTGCTCACATTCCAGCAGGAGAAGCAGACACAGACAGAGAGAACAAATTAATGCACTTCTGCCAAGCGCCAGGAGAGGAAGGGAGGGTGATGAGATAGAGCAGGATGTGGACAGGGCAGCCTAGGCGGACCCGCTGCTGCTTTGGGGGGGATCATCGGAGAAAGCCTCTCTGAGAAGCTGAGGCCTGAATCCACAGCAGGAGCCTCTAGGGAAGGGTGTCCGGGCAGAGGAGATGGCAGAGAGGACTAAAACTCCTTTTGTTAGAGAAACAGCTGGGAGTTGGGGTGAGGGACAGGGCGGGTCGCCCAGCACAGGTGGGTTGAGTCAGCTGGTGTCTCTGCCCCCTGGCACCTTCCCCACGGCCTCCGGGGAGGCCTCCCTGACTGGCTGAGTGAGCCCAGCTCCTAGACAGCCCTGTGCGATCAGCCGGCCCCCATCAGGCTTCTTCATACAACAGCCGTGGGCTCACCGAGCGCCCGTCACCATGGACCTGCCCAGTGTCGTTTCTGCCCAAGGGGCTCAGAGCGAAGGGGGCGCAGGGAGCTGAATGCCACTTCCGCTCCAATCCACATGGTGAACCCTAACCCCCGTGTGATGGCACGTGGAGGGGGGCCTCTGGGAGGGGCTTAGGGTTAGACGGGATCATGGGGAGGGGCTCTTACAAGATGAAGGGACCAGAGCCGTCTCTGAACCAGGAAGCGGGTCCCCACCAGACACCGAGTGGGCGGGCGCCCCGACCTTAGACCCCTGGCCCCCCTGAACTGTCTGCTGCTTCAGCCCCCAGCCCGAGGAACTCTGCCTGAAGGCTGATGCCTCCAGGATTCAGGGTCCTGCCCAGCTTCCTTAAGGCCTGTGCCAGTGTCAGGGTTGGACAGCGCCGGGGCCGCCTGCAGAGAGGTCACCGTGAGGGGGACTGGGGTGTGGTCCCGGCCCAAGCGGTGGGCACTGAGACACTACAGTTCTGGGGCTTTTCTCTGTCGGACCCCAGGGGCTGGAGAATGAGGGGCGCAGGTGCTGGTGGGACCCGGCGGGCCACGAGCAACCCGTGTCTTGGCTTTGCCTGTGCCTTTGCGTGCTGCAGGTGGGGAGCGAGGGGTAAGTGTCTCCCCGGGGACACAAATGCGGCTCTATCAAACCGGTCTGCCAGATGCCACCAGGCTGCGTCGCAGGCCAAGAGCTGTCACCGCGTGGTGACCTCTCCTGATGAGCCGGCGGTGGATGAGGGCTCCTGCTACAGTGGAGAGGGAGGAGGCCCCCACGCACAGCTCGCCCAGTGGGGAATATTGATGGGGGACCGGGGACCACACAGTGAGAGCTGCCAGAGGCAGAGAACGCCAGACACGGGCCCAGATGAAAAGGAAGACAGAGTCCCAGCCAGCTCGGATGCTAGTGAGGGGAGAGGACCAGGGGGGCTGGGCGCAGCAGGTGGCCAGGGCTCTACCAGCAGCCTTGGGATGAGCGGGTAGAGTGCGCTGTCTCTGGCCGTGCAGCTTCCAGGCCTGCCCTCCGGAAAGTTCGGCAAGGTACTTACTCCTCTATAAGAATTCCCTTTCTGCTTAAACTTGCTAAAGCGGATTCTCTTGTTTGTAACTAAGACTCCTGACCAATGTACTAGAACGGTGTACTAGTGGAACTTTCTGCCTTCATGGAAACGTTCTAGAATCTGGGCTGTCCAACCCGGGAGCCCTGGCCTCCTGCGGCCATGGGGCACTTGAAATGTGGCTGGTGTGGCCACAGAACCGAATTTTGACTTTTATTTAATTTTAAGCAATTTAAATTTAAATAGACAACCATGATGGGAGCACACCCTATTGGACGGCACGGGATTATAAACTTAAGGTGGGGTGCGCCTCGAGATTAGCTGAGAACACACCGGCCAAGGTCATGGGGGTCAAATACCAGATAAACAGGCTGGACTTTCTCCAGAAGAACCAGAGCTGCTGAAGATTTTCCTTTAACACAGTAAAGGAATACGGGCACCACTGTCTGTTGATAGAATTTTAAGCCTCAGCATGGACAATGGGCTTGGGGGGCAGTGCTGCAGTGGGGAGCCCAGTCAGGAGGTCATTGTGGCTGCCCAGGTGAGCAGAGAGAAGTGGGGATAACGGGAATGAAAGGAAGCCCCGGCTCAGGAGGCGAACCAGCAGGATCTGAAGGTTGATGACGCGGGAGGGGCTGGGGGAGAGGCTCTGGACCAAAGGACGGATCCATCTCTGGATGGATCCTTTGGAAATGGTGTGAGTCAAAGTGTCTCCACTGAGTTCAGGGATCAGGAAGGAGCGGCGAGTTTTGGGAGGCTGGGGTGAAGACGCAGGTTCAGGATGATGAACCAGGATGAAGTGCTTGTCAAATGTCCGTGTGGCAACGAGCAGCTTGGTGTCCAGCCAGGGGAGGACTTGGCTGTTTTGGGGACTTAGAGGCACGCATGGCATTCTGCTTCTCCAACAGGGCCGATCCATGGAATCACAGGGATGCTTTACAAATGCAGGTATGCTCCAGGGGCTTCCCTGGTGGCACAGTGGTTGAGAGTCCGCCTGCCGATGCGGGGGACATGGGTTCGTGCCCCGGTCCGGGAAGATCCCACATGCTACGGAGCAACTGGGCCCGTGAGCCATGGCCGCTGAGCCTGTGCGTCCAGAGCCTGTGCTCTGCAATGGGAGAGGCCACAACAGTGAGAGGCCCACTTACTGCAAAAAAAAAAAAAAAAAAAAATACAGGTACTTTCCAAATCTATTGTCTGAGCATCTCTCCTTGGTGGTTACCAGAGTCTTTGATTCACAGCCATTTTCACCACCAAAGACCTTTTTTGAAATTGTTTTTCCTATAGACCTGTTTTAAGAAAGACTGTCTAATAAAGATATATTTGTTAAGTAACTTTTCTGCTCCTCTACAGGAGTATTTTAAAAGAGAAATTTTAAAATTTCCCCTATGTGTGAGATAAAGTTAATGTAAAACCAACCAAAGCTCAGAGGAGCCTGACGTGTTGCCGTGTAGGGTTCTGGTGTGTAAATTTATGTTTCTCACACAGCTTTTGGCAACGTTGACATAGATCTCAGATGCCCAGATCTGCCAAGAGCTCAGGCTGGCAGTCCCTGACCGGGTATAAGGAGCCAGGGGCAGGATTGGGGACAGCTGCCATCCCCCCACTGTCCCAGGGAAGCTGCGATCTGGGAGGGGTGCCGGGGAGGGAGGGGACACTTTCAACACTGCGCTCTAGTGGCACATTGTGACAATTGCAAACTCACAGAAAACCCTTGCTCTGTGCCCGAGGCTGTAGTGAAGCTTTGGGGGGAGGAAATGAACTCATGTGACCCTCCCTGCCCTGCAGTACCTGACCCCCACCACCCTGTGCTGACCCACCGGTGACGGCTTCTCCAACCCTGTTTGAATTTGCCCACCGCTGCCCCCCTTGTCCTCTGTTTCTCCCACAGTGCTCAGTACCCTTTGAGAGCCACATCCTCTGTGTGATTTGTTTCTTCTGTTTCCCCTCACTAGGAAAAAGGCTGATGGAGGGCAGAGAGCTTTGTCTGCTTTGTCTGCTTCCCTGGTGCCTGGCGAAGAGCTGGTGTCAGGAAATCTTTGTGTGAATGAACCAGTAGATCGAGAGCTGTCCGACCGAGAACCTCCCCGACTGTGGCTCACGGCGCTCTCCTTCCTGGACAGCGCTGGACACCCCCTGCGGTGGGCCCTCCCCTTTCAGCGCCTCTATCAGCCATCAGGAGGCTGAGGCCCCCGCCCAGGGGTCACTGCCTTCTCCCATTTCCACAGGGGGTCCTGGAAGGTTTTGTTGGAGGAAATGGAAGTCTGGAGTCACTAGAACTTTCGGGGGATGTGGGAGCCTGAGTCGCAGCCTGTGAACTGTAGTCTGGGAGGCGTACTGACCTCTGGCTTCCTTTTGTCTAAAATGTCAGAGACAGTCGCCTGTCCGGTTCCTGTGAGGCCAATGTTTATTATTTTATCATTCATCTTCTCAAGGGCTTACACATTAAACTTTCACTACTGTTCATACCAAAGTCTTTTAGATCGAGTTCTATGTGAGTCTGGGTTTCCTTGGGTGTTTTCCAGGTTTCACTGGGGATATTTTGTAACTAGGCGAGAGTTTACGTTGTTAGCAAAACCTTAGGCTCTAAAAATGTGTTTTAAAGTTATGTGAAGAGCTTAACTCTGCTCTTAATTTCTCTTAAGAAAATCTTTTCTTTAGTCTGAACACTTATTTTCAACTGTTATTTAGGACTAAAAACAAACCTGATTGATCCAGTTTCCAAGTCCATAAAGAAGCAGAGTTTGAAAGTCTGTGGGTTTTGACGTGTCTCCGTCTGATCAAAGTTTCCAATTTCACAATCTGTCCTTCAGCCCAAAGCAGAGCCCAGGAGAGCTGAGATCAGGGGCCAAACTGGCTTCCTATTACCTCAGGAAAGAAAACCCCGTGTGATAAAATTTGGGGAAAACACCGAAATAAGCGGAACTTGCTGCCAGCAATGATGTTTCAGAGCTAAGAGCACAGCTATGATTTGGAAATCGTGGCTTTCTTGCCCAAGCTCAGGTGTGATGAAAACAGCATAGTGGAGATGGTTTCTCTGCCAAACATTTATTTGATGTTTCTCCTCATCATGGTAGTGACAAACACATGCCCAAATTGGACAGACGTCATAAATGAGTGTTCTTGATTTTGCATCCTGAATTATAGGGGAATCAATTAAATAAAATCCAAAAGTCATGGGCTCAACATTGAAAGGTTGGTAATATCTGTTGCTGAGGAGAACCAGCAAATCTTAAGGATTAGTGTACGTTTTGAATTCCCTTCCTGAATAAAATGGCGAGTCCCCTTGGTCTGCTCTGCTTTTTCCTCAGAGCGCACGCCACCTTGGCATCTACCGTTTATGTGCTGTTACTGGTTTGCTTTCTCTCCCCTGCTGGAAGCTTAGTATCACCAGAGGAGGGCCCTGCCCTGTGGCTGCGGAACCTCTTAGGACAGCGAGGGGAGTGTGGTCCAAGCTCAGGAAATGTGTTTTTTTATTTGTTTGTTTGTTTGTATTTTGCGGTACGCAGGCCTCTCACTGCTGTGGCCTCTCCCGTCGCGGAGCACAGGCTCCGGACGCGCAGGCTCAGCGGCCGTGGCTCACGGGCCCAGCCGCTCCGCGGCATGTGGGATCTTCCCGGACCGGGGCACGAACCCGTGTCCCCTGCATCGGCAGGCGGACTCTCAACCACTGCACCACCAGGGAAGCCCATGAAATGTGTTTTGATTGAGCGAATCTCTGCTATGAGGGATCATCTGTTTAGTCTGAGTTTCCACATGCCAGTGACGAAATGACTGTCACTATGTGAGAGCACTGTGACAAGCTGAAGCAGCTGGGGCAGTTGTCCTCCCGTCCGTGGAGGTGTCCTCGACCCTTGTACGGCCAAGGAATCTGAGCCCTGGGATGGGGACGTGTCCACACCACACTGGCAGCAAAGCCCGACCCCACGCCCAGCCTCTGACTCGGGATCCTGAGTCACAAGCTGCCCTGCGATCTGCCCTCGTACACGAGATTTACTCATTATGCCTAGGAGGTCACAGACCGGATAAAACACCAGGGATTTGGTGGGCGGCATAGCTGGGTGAGCCGGGGGCTGCCTTGGAAACCAGGAGCCCAGGCCCGAGGCTCCCTTACCCACCTCATGTTTCCAGCATCTTGGGAAACAAATACGGTCAATGGTCTGGGTTGGCATTACTTAGGACAAGTGGCAAGCTGGATTTGCAAGTATGGATACAATGCTCTGCATGAAAGGCACCTGGAGGACTAGGTCACATCCTGCAAAAGACGGATGTGCGCGCTTGCGGTTGAGTTAGCGGGACGTCCCCTGAGACACTGCATAGCCGGGGAGACAGGACTGCGTCCCCGTCCCGAGCAAAGCATGGCTGTTTGCTTGCAGCCCATTATAAATGACTGGTGTTTCCCAAGTCGGGCCCCGGCTGTCACACAGCCCTCTAGGCAACCCTCAGCCTGGGCCACATTCCACCACCCCCGTGAGACTGGGGGGCCAGGGGACTGACGCACACGGTATCTCGCTGTTTGCTATGGGGGTGGGTGGGCTCTGACCCGGAGTCTCGTGTCTCGGTCCGGCATCCACGAGACTGCGGCAGGTAACTTGTCAGCTTCTGAGAAAGCAAAGCCCCAAAGCAACACAGTTCCTGAATCTCGTCCCCCTGTGAGCCACACACAGGCTGAAACGTGTGGCCAGATCTTCGCTGGCCCGGCAGACAGAGCGACGGGCCCTGCAAAGATGTCACGTGCTGGTCCTGGGGCAAAGGGGAGCTGAGGTGGCAGGTGGAATTCAGGTTGCTGACCAGCTGGCCTTACAGAAGGGAGCGTGTCCTGGGTGCTCCAGGTGGGTGACGGATGTGAGGACCGTAGCTTCGGCCCCTGCGGCTGGCTCTGAGGCTGGAGGGACACTGGAAAAGGGCTAGAAAGGTCTCCCCTGGAGCCCCCAGAAGGAATGCAGCCCTGCCCACACCCTGATTTCACCCCATGGGACCCATCTCGGACTTGTGACCTCCAGAACTATCACATAACGAATTGCTCAGCACCACCAGGTTAAGGGGATTTATCACAGTGGCAAGAGAAGATAACACACATCGGATGTAAGAGATGTTTTCTCCAATTCAATCTCTTCCAGTTGGCGTTTTCTGAGCATGCTCTGGGGCAGCAGGAGAAAGATTTCCTTGGGCGTTATTGTTGGCCCTGAAACTCAGCGCTCCACCTGTCCCGTGAGGATGTAGGATCTCGGGGTGATCCCGTACCTGCTGGGGAAGCAGCCCCCAAACGATGGCAGAGATGTGTGCGTGGGGGGGTCCCACCGGCGGACACACGCAGGTTAGGAACTGGCCAAGAGGGAAGAAGAAATTAGGTTGCAGAGCTCACGACCGACAGCGTAGCTTCTTGTTTTATTTCTGTACGAAGAAAAGATGGGCGTGAGGTGGCAGGTGGTACACCCGGGAGAGACGGCGGGGATGGCGCCCAGCGGACCACCGGGCCACCTGCTTCGCTACCAACATGACCGTCCCGTCTCCTGCTGGGCTGCACGGGGAGCGGACGCACACACACGTGCTCACACGTGTACACGTACACACGCGCGCGCGCACACGTGCATCACACAACACACTTGGGCACGCATTTACACACCCACACGTGCACGCACGCGTGCCCCCGTGCACGCACAGCTCTCAGGGTGGGGGACGGCCGTGCCGCCTGCCCCCACGAAGAGGCCAGCTGGTGGCAGCAGAGGCTGGGAGCAGCTGGAAGGCAGTGCAAGGGGAGGGGGAGGGCCTGGTAAGCTCACCTGCAGACTGTTATTCGTGACGGTATAGAAAGTCCAATATCACAGTTATGCTCGAAAAATATTACACTTCATAAAACCCATGTTTATTAAAAAAATCTATTCAGAAAGTCTGGAAAGCGTAATAAATATCGTAGAGTGGCCGCCCATCTCCAACATAAAATATAAAGCGTGAACACGAGAGTCCCCTGTAAACACAGACGCGGGCAGGGACACAAAGTGCTGGCGGTGTCCTCGGGGGAGCGCGGGCTCGGCTGCAGCTGGCGGGTCCCTTCCTGGTGACGCCCTGAGCCCGCGGGTGGCTTCTCCTCATCACTCAGGACCTGCGGTGTCCTTTCCATTCTAGAATCCCACGGCTCTTGGAGAGGTGAGGCCACCAAACCACATGGGAGAGAACGAGTGCAGATCGGACCCCTCCTGTGCTGGAGGCACCCAGAGAAGCAAGGTCACCACCCCAGGCGGCGCTGGGTCACGTCAGTCAGCAGGACTGGCTCGCGTCGGAGCCGTGACCACTCAGAGCCCTGACAGCCTTCCGCGCGGCCACACACACGCGGGAAGTTTGAAATCACGACCGACTGCCCCTGGGGAACAAGCGAAATCTCACTCTTGCCCAGTGTGACGTGGGGGACAGCATCGGGCAAAGCTCTCCCTCTGGGGGGCGCCAGGTGTTTCTCTTAAAATGGGCAGGCGCCGGGGTGGATGGGACCACAGTGGGTGCCACGGAGGGGGACCGGCAGGGCCGAAGGCCTGAGACCCCAGGTTCGGGTTTATCACAACCAAGTCTGTGGTTCTGGTGATCCAGAGGGGGTCTGACTCTACAGGAGGGCAGGGCAGCCAGTTAACTTACACCACGTGTGCAAGTCCCGCAAGGCCTTGTGTGAATGGTGGAGGTGCCCCGTACAGGTGAATAACGCGGTGATGGCACCTTCATTCACATACCGACTGCCGGTTAGGAAGCCCAGCCACTGGCTACTTGAGACTTAAGCCAGTTCAATTAAACACAGGCTCTCAGCTTCTCTAGGCTGCCTCTCTGCAGAAGGGTTTCAAGTACCACTTTGTTTGCACAAGGGCGAGGGCGTGGAGGTATCTCAGGGCATTCGAGTTGGTTTAGCAGAGAGTGGGGAACAGCCGGGGTGCCCTGCCACGGGCGGGGTCCGCTGCGGGGCGAGTCCCGGGGTCCCCAAGCCCAGGACAGAGGCCCAGGCGGCTGATGGACCGGCCGTTGCCTGTGTGGCAAACACAAGATACAAGGACCGCTGTCGATTTCTGGGAGGGCAAAATCTGTGACCTGGGACCACCCAGGTTTTCCTAAGTTTCTAATAACAGACAAAGTAGTTCTGACCTAAAACAAAACTATTGTGGGTGGAAATCTTTTGAGCCTTGGGAAAAAGCACTTTCTATTGAGAAATATGCGAAGTGCCCAAGAGGGCTTTGTGGGAAAACAGGTACATGAATGAGTCCCCACCTTTTTATTCCTTGTGGTTCTGAGGGAAAAAAAAAAAAGGCTCATGGGGTAATTAAAGCTTCTGCGATACATTTATATTTTCAGGTCTGAAAACCATTAGACCAAGCTAGGGAGCTATTTTTTAGAAGGCGGCATTGTTTTTGTTTTTGTCGGTTGAGTTGGGTACCAGAGTGAGTTGAAATGGAGAGACTTTCAAAAATCGTCTTCTTGGTGAAAACCCGGCTGAGGCCAACAGGTGCTCCCCCTCCCCCCGAAGGCAGGGGGTGCCCAGCGATGCCGGCCAGTCACAGCACGGTGGGCAAGGGCCCTCCGGTCAGCCGGCCGGTGGGCCCCTGGTTTGGGGCCGGCTGGGAGGACACAGGCCTCTGTCCTCCAGGCCCCGGCGGTGGCTCGCCCTGCATCACACCCACTCCTGTGTTCACACGCCCCGGGGGACACATTAAATATCCCTGACATGTCAGGTGAGGACAGACCTGTGCAACAGAAACACAAAGCACGACACAAAAGCACAGCTTCCACACAGGGCGCCCCCGCGGGCACCCCCGCTCCCGGCAACACAGCCTCTGCTCTCCTCCGGCCCCGGGCGGGGGGCAGGGGTCTCCAGGGGAGCCGAGAAGGGACTGATGGGAGGCACCCCAACTGAGGGTTCCCACGGGCCACAGGGTTTCCATGAAAGGGGAAAGCCAGCCCCTCTCGGAAGCTCGGGGCGGCCGCGGCGACCCTGGAACCGGGGCAGGAGTGTGAAGCAGCCGCTCCTGCAGCCCCCGGTCCTCAGGAGAACGCGAAAACATGGGCACAAGTTGGGCTGGCTCCCTCCCGGGGACGCGAGCGATTCTTGTGAAACGTGGCCACCGAGGCGAAGTTGCTGCTCCCGGAGCCAGGGTGGCCTCGCCCCATCAGATCTGCAACAGGAGAGAACACGGGGGCCTCAGTGCCAAGTGGGGGGCAATGAGACGAGGGCTCTTTGGATCATCTGGAGGGACCAGGCGTCTGCTCCTAGGTGCCCTGTGCCCACCGGTCACTCAGCCGTGGGCAGAGGCGCAGAAGCCGGGCCCCCAGGGCTCTGCCGTTAACTGTCACCTTCACACCGTGACACCTGGGCTGTGTGTGCCGGAAATCAGACCAGGTCACTGACTTTAAAACTGGAAAACACACGTCTCCATGGAAACACAAGCCATGACTGTGCAAGCCCCACAGGCTGGAGGAGCCTCCAGGCGCTCGGCGCGGTCCGCGGAGGAAGGCCTCCGTCTGGTTGGCTGGGGGCGGAGGTGGCAAGGTGGGCGCAGCCAGGCGTCGGGAGGCCGCCCGCCTGGATCCTCTCCGGCTGCCCAAGAAGGTGCAGGATGAGCTGGCGCCGGGCTCGGCTACAGCCGCGTGGACGTGAGTCTCTTCATGCCCCGGCGCTGGGCCAGGCTGGAGGACAACACGGGCTCCAGCCGCGGGGCCTGGGGGGCTCTGTTCAGGGCGAAGTAGGTGGCGGCCATTGCTCCCTGCAACACAAGGGAGCGGCGGTGACGCGGTGCCGGCCCCCGACCCGGCCTGGGCCTCGCCGAGCCTGGGCTACGGGAGGCCTTCCTTCAGGACCATGGAGCACCGGCTCTCAATCATCAGGGTGTTGCTCTGGTTGCCGTGTCCACCCGCCCCCGACCCCATCTTTGAACTGTGCGGTGACTGGGCTCCCAGGGAGCCCCGGCGTGAGGTCCTCCCGGCCCCCAATCTGCCCTGCGGCTGCTGGGTCCCTGGGGTGCCCTCCTGGCAATGGCACACCAGCTCTGCCGATCTTGAGGATCCGGGACCAACCTGGGTGACTGGGCCCCTCCTGGAGCAGCTCTAAACCCTCGGGTGGTCTTGAATGGGCGGCTCCCAGCAGGAGAACCCCAGCCGCTGCACGGCTGGGGGCAGTGCACACCTCCCAGAAGAGGGTCCACCCCTTCTGTGTTAACAGAAGTTGTCACTTATTCAGAGTCTGGCATGTGACTGCATGTATGGAATGAACCAAGTAACCGTAAATACACCTGGGATGCCTATCTGGGCCTGTTACTGGTTCCCTTCCGGCACCCCGTGACCCCTGGGGTTAGCCGTGCAGGTATCGGAGCAGCTCTCTGGAGTCCCCGCCCCCACCATTCTGCCGTGGGGACCCGCGGTCGGTACCTTCACCAAGTGGACGTCTTGTCTGCGGAGCTGGTTTGGGGACAGGTACTCTCTGTTCACAATCCACGGGTGTTTGAGGACTTGAACTGCTGTCAGGCGCTGGTGAGGATCCACGTGGAGCATCTTGGACACGACATCCTGTGGGGGGAGGGGAGTGAGTGCTGCTGCTCCTCAGAGGCTTCCCAGCAAAAGTCCTCTCCTCCTCCTCACGGCGAGACCTCACCACCGTGCTGAGAGTGAAGCTCCGCACCTGGGGCCGAACGTTTACCCCCGGGTTTATACACATGTGAATTTTTTTTTAAAGCTTTAACCATCGTCAACTTGGTGGATCACCCTAGGTTTATACAGTATTAAATATTTTATGTCTGAAGAGAAATCACATGTGGAAACGTTCAATAGCGGGTGTAAGTTACTGAAATATTATTTGCATAAAAACGATAATCTTCCAAAGGGAGAAGCTGAAATAATGACTATCCCACAGATATAAACCAATCATAACAATGTCCTCGGTTACATTTTATCACATATAATAAATATTACTATCCTCAAATCCACACATATTTGCTACAAATAATCACCAACTGTGGAATTAACAATCTGTTGCCGTTACTTGTGTCCAAAGGGGCCCATGTTCCATAGAGGTGATTTTCTTATTTGATTGTAATGTAATAGCAACAAAAACTCGTACAATGGGTTTAAAGACTGAGCTCCACTTTAGATTTACATGTGGCAATACATGCAAATGTGTGTACCTACATGTACACACACGTACAATTAGAACTGTGATTTGCATGTGCATGGAATTCATGAGACTGTCTTCACTCGCTTGAGGCACCTGCCCTTGTGAGTCATCAGGGCTGTCCTTGGGGGAAAGCGGGTGAATATTACATCCCCGTCTTGTAGGTGAAGACGTGATGTGTATAGTTGTTCACCAGGTGCCCAAGGAAGAGCCTCGGCGAGAAGCCGTGCTTTTCCACTAGCCTCCTCTCCTTCTTTTATTGTTCCCATCACATTCCAAAATGAAATGAAATCAATTAGAGTATCTGTATAATGTGAAGTTGCATCACTCAACAGAATTTGTGGTCATCAACCGCAACAGAGAAATATTATACACTAATACAATATCCTTCTTCTACAGAGAAATACAATGCCTTTTAACATTTGATAACATTAATCTTGGTAACTTCTTGAAACAAATATCTCCTGGAAGGACTGTTCTCCCCATTTCCATGTGTAAAAAATGAAAGCAGGGAGACCTTTATTGACTTGCTCAAGACCTCACAGTAAGGAATTCCCTGGTGGTGCAGTGGTTAGGATTCTACACTGTCACTGCCGAGGGCAGGGGTTCAGTCTCTGGTTGGGGAACTAAGATCCTACAAGCTGCGTGGCGAGGCCAAAAAAAAAAAAAAAAAAAGTAAAGCAGTGTGTTTTTATACAGTGCATGCAGGAGGCGGATAAAGTATTATAAAAACATACAAATCCGTAGGCTTTGCCTGTTTTCGGAGGATTGTAGGTTTTGTTGTGTGGTGAGCACAGAGGGGGGAAAGGCACAGGGGAACGAGAGAGGGGAAGATATGGCAGGGAGGGAGCAGGAAGAGGTCAGCAAAACGTCCTGGGAGGCAGCGAAGCCCTCTCCCTGCAGCTGTGACCTTGGTAATGTGTCCTGTACCTGACGAACTCCTTTCCTGCCACCTTTTCCATGCCCCCCACTCCTGCTTGAAATCACCTCTCAAAGAAACCACCAGCACCCAAGTCCTGGTCTGTGGCTCTACTGTGGGAACCGGAACTAAGACAATTCCCATACCCATTCAAAACAGAGTGGATGGAAGGAGCAACGCGGGTGTCAGGATGCGACACAGGGGAAGTGCTCACTAAATGCCAGCTGCCATTACCTCCACCATCTCCTCCACCACTTCCTCCACCATGACCTTCACCATCTCCTCCACCACTTCCTCCACCATAACCTTCACAATCACCTCCACCGTTCCCACCATCTCCTCCACCATGACCTCCACCATCTCCTCCACCACTTCCTCTACCATGACCTTCACCATTCCCATCATCTCCACCATGACCTTCACCACCATATCCACCATCTCCTCCACCATGACCTTCACCATCACCTCCATAATTTCTCATCATCTCCTCCACCATGACCTCCACCATGACCTTCACCATCACCTCCATCATCTCCTCTGCCATCTCCACCATCCTCTTCACCACCTTCATCACCTCCATCATCTCCTCCACCATCACTGTATGAGGTCATACAGAGATAGTAATGGCAGAGCTGGAATCAGAACCCCAGAATTTCTCCTCCTCTGGTCATTTTATAGAAACACAGGAAACAGACTTTTGATGCTGTTTCTTACTGTGGTTGGACTATAATTTACTATTTGATTAGAGAGGAATTCTAAGTCTGATGGACAGAGAAACAGGGCTGGTCACAAATGGTGCAGCTGCAGAGAAGCCCCAGTTCAAAGTATTTTTTAATAACAGAAATACACCCCTGTACCAGAGCTCTACTTATCAGTCTGCGAACACTCAGGGCAATCATTTTGCAACATCCCTAAAAGTGTGATGGTTAATTTTCTGTGTCAATTTGGTTAGGCCATGGTACCCAGTGTTTGGTCAAACACCCGTCTGTTTTATAATAATTATAAATGGAGTACAATCTTTAAAACTTGTGAATCACTATGTTGTACACCTGAAACTTACATAATGAACTATACTTCAATGAAAAAAAAGAAAAACAAAACAAAACAAAAAACACTCATCTAGAGAACTTCCTGGTGGTCCAGTGGTTAGGACTCTGCCCTTTCACTGCCGAGGGTGCAGGTTCGATTCCTGGTTGGGGAAGTAAGATCTCACAGGCCGTGTGGTGAGGCCAACCCCCCCCCCCAAAAAAAAAAGAACCAGTAGTGGTCTAGATGTTTCTGTGAAAGTGACATTAACAATTAAATCTGTCAACTTCTCCATAATGTGCGTGGGCCTCATCCAATCAGTTGAGGGTCTTAAGTGAAAAAAGACTGAAGTCCCCGAGGAAAAGGGAATTCTGCCAGAAGACGGCCTTTGGACTAGAGTTGCAACATCTACTCTTCCCTGAGTCTCCAGGCTTCTGGCCTGCCCTATAGATTTTGGACTTGCCTCCACAATTCCATAAAAATAAATCTCTCATCCTCTGTCTTAGTCTCTCTCTGTCTCTGTCTCTATACATACACATCCTATTGGTTCTGTATCTCTGGAGAACCCTAATACACCAAGACTGTAGAAAATGTGAAAAGTGCTATGAAATATTTTTGCAAAATTTCTTTTTTTTAGCTGTGTGTCTTAAAAAAATCTATGAGTATAAAATATCTATATTATTTACACAAAAAGTATCCTCTAGTATTCCTCAAAGATAAAATGGTGACTGCAGAATCTCCATACCTAAGAAGTAAGAGCACTGGGCCATGTCCTCACCTTTGCCGCGTCAGATATGGAATCCCAGTTTCCCCCGGAAAGGGCGTACTTCCCGCTGCTAATCCTTGCCAAGATATCCTCAGGGGTATCATCCGGTCCGTTTGCAAAAGGGGTAAATCTGTGTGATGAGAGAATTTGTGGTAATGAGCTTCCATTTTATAGTCTAAGGTAAAGTTCTTTTTGCCTCTTTGTTGTAAAAAGAATAATTTTTTCTTTCCCATCATGCCCCAAGTCCAGGATTCATGGTAAAGTGTAATTTATTTCTTACTGCTGTGTCTCTTTTCCTTACTCAGCCAGTGAAGAAAGTTCTGTGGACCCAAGGATGAGCCTTTCTGGACCGTTTCTGGCTTCCCTGGTGACAGTGTGGTACAGTGGTTTGCCTGGTGATGCAGTTTCCATGGTGACAGAGTGGTATATAGTGGATGGGAGCCTGGGATTTGAAGTCTGAGAGACCCATGGTCGATCTATTACCAACTCTGGCTTCTCTGGCAAATGAATTTTTTGAACCTCAATTGCAAAATGGGCAGAATAATACACTCGCAGGGGTCTACAGCAGCGGTACGCACAAACACACACAAAATGCAAATGGTTCTTGCCCTACTGTAAGTGTGTGATAGATGTTTATCGTCACCCCTTCACATAAACCAGGGTGGGTCAGTGTAGCCTCCCCAGAAAGGAAATTATATGTAATCCTAACGCACTTCCTTCAGTGGCAGGGTTTGTACTCCTAGTTTATGTATTGACAAAGTAAGCACCAGAAGAATCACAAAGTGTGGCATTGGGGAGAAACTGCAGGGCCTCCTCTGCTATTGCAGTCATCAGGGCACAGCCCCAGGCTCACCGGGGCTCCCCGCTCCACTGCGACACTAGTCACTGACTGACTAGGAAACACCTCACTGAGGCCACGCCCAAAGCAGGCCACTCTCAGTCGCTCTTGTGATTCACCCGGGAGCAGAACTAGTGAGGGTGAATCTATGACCCGGAGCCTGGGCTGCCTGCCTCTTCGAGACGCTGCTGCTTCCTGGCTCGAGAAGATGTTTGTGAGGAAAGATGCTGTGACCTCTGCAGAGGACGCGTGGTGCAGAGGTGAGAACGTGGACCCGCGGTCAGAGGCTTGGGTTTTTGTTGATGAGCTGAGCTGAGCTGTGGAGCCCCAGTTCCCGAATTCCAGAGACACACTTGAACGACAAGGCATGACTTCCTGCCCTTGCTCTCTGGTTGTCCCGCAGGGGCCTCGGGAGACTGAACTCAAGGCCTGTAGGTATGGGCCCACACCCGTGCACAGGGACAGGCCCACAAGGGCCAGCAGCCACGGCAGGGGTTCCCTGAGCGCCGACACCCACGTGAGGGTTTGCGTTACCCCGCCAGCATGGTGTACAGCAGGATCCCCAGACTCCAGATGTCACAAGCCGCGTCATAGCCTTGCCGCTTCAGGACCTGCCAGGGGAAAAGCAGACGACGGATAAGCACTTGGCAGGGAAAATTCAAGGTCACAGCATGTTGCTGTGATGGGTCCATAACCCCGGCGGGGGTCGGGGGGATGGCTGGGGATGCGGGGTGACTTCAGTGGGACTGTCGCTTATCGCCGCAAGGCCAACCCTAATTGTGTGCAGTAGGATTCCCCAAAGACCCGCGCACACAGGGAGCCCTGGCTCTTGCCAGATACATGACAGACTGAAAAGGAAACAGTTTATTTTTAAGGCAGAAGAATTTGGGGAGTCCCCTGGTGGCCTAGTGGTTAGGATTCCGGGCTTTCACTGCGGTGGCCCAGGTTCAATCCTTGGTCGGGGAACTGAGATCCTGCAAGCCGTGCGGTGTGGCGAAAACCAAAACCAAACAAAAACGAAAACAAAACAGAAGAATTTTTTTTACTCTGGTAAAATATACTTAGCATAACATTTCCCATCTTTGCCGCTTTTAGGCGTACGGTTGAGTGATACGAGGTACCTTCATGTTGCTGGGCAGCTGTCAGCATCACCCGTCCACACAACTCTTTTCCTTCTGCAAAACTGAAGCTCTGTCCCCATGACACAACTCCCCCTCCCCTCCCCCCAGCCCCTGGGAACCACCATTTAACTTTCTGTCTCTATGAATTTGCCAACTCTAGGCCCCTCATGTAAGAGGAATCACATAATTGTCCTTTCCTTCCTGGCATATCCCACTCAACACAGTGTCCTCAAGGCTCCTCCATGTTGTGGCGTAGGACAGGATTTCCCTCGTGCTTCAGGCTAATGATCCACTGTACCGTCCATCCATCAGTGGACACTTGGCTTGTTCCCACCTTTTCGCTGCTGTGAACACGGTGGACAGACGTGTTCTTGCCTCTGCTTTCAACTCTTCTGGGTTTGTACCCAGAGGTGGAGTTGCTTGGCCACCTGGTAATTCTGTGTTTGAGTTTCTGAGGACTAGTTACCACGGGAGAGTGTTCATGTCCCAGGATTACACACTTCAGGGGAGGGCAATCCTCTGATACGTTTACAGTTGAATAACAATAAAGAAAGCAGCACAGGCACTCCGGGTGACTGCGGGTTATTGGACTGACATGGAACGTGAAGTCAGGAGAGCCATGTTCAATTTCCTTAGACACAAGGGCCGGGATCTTTGTACCTCAGGCGTGGTGCCTGCAGCATGGCAGGTCACCGAGGCGTGTGAACACACCAAGCATTCGCTGTTCGAGCCCTTGCCCACGTTCACTAGCTGAGTGATCTTCAAAGTCCCTTCAACACATGGAGTCTGTTTTTTTTTGAATCTGTGAGGTGTTTGTGGCTAACAGTATCTACCCTGCCCACTCCATGTGGCATAGGAAGATAAAAGCAAAAAATACTGGTAAAAGTGCTCAGTAAATGGTAAAGTAATATACCAACGTAAGGTAGTCTCTAGTCACTAAAACTAATACTATTAACGTTAGTAGTGATCAAATAAGGCAATAATATTGCTCAAATAGAACCAGATTTTCTTACAGGGGCTACAGGTAGCATCTGGACAGCCTAATGATGGCCCCAGCTGCACATCCATCCGTATCCTGGCAGGCATGTGGACATCTTCCTCGTGGACCACTGGCCGTGGTCACCTTGTGGACCCCACCTGGGTCACCTCTCAGCTCACAGACTGGCCACTAGGGGCCAGCATGCCTCTCTCTTAGGACTTTCTGTACTTGTCACTGCACCCACCGGGGCCACTCTGGAGCAGCTTCACCAACCACCAGAAGGATCCACGCAGAACCTAATGTCTGTTTTCATTCCTGACCTCCCCCCCGCCCCCCACCCCCGCCCCCATCAGCAATGTCAGCCTCTTCTGTTTCCACTCCTGCTCTCACCAGCATCTCAGGTTTGGTTGCTTTTCTAAAAAGCAAGAAAGTGGATTTGTCTTCACAAACACATCAGTGACTTCAGGACCTACCGGAAATGATCCCCAGGAGGCTGAAAAGGGCACAGCACATACGAGATGTGCCGCCGAGGCCTCTGATGCCCTGAGAAGAGGGAGCGGGAGGGAGGGGCCCTCAGGATTCACGTGCGTCTCATCCACAAATCTCGGCGGAAGCCTAACGTTCAGTCCCATAGCACCTGACTCGCTTCTGGGGCTTTGGAAAACAATCTGGAGCAAGAACTCTGGCACCAAGTAAGTCCACGCACATGCACTCTCTCCTGGTGCAGCTGCTGGGTAGATTTCTGATCCCAGGTGACCCACTGGCTCCCCTCCCGGTTGTAGGAGAGACTGACACATTATTTCTCACCGTAACTCCTAACGGACAGGCAGATTTGATCGAAGTCGTCTAGAGCACAATGACAATTCCACATGCAAACCTCACCTTTACAAATTTTACGAATAGGAAATAAAATGATAAAATAACTGTGTTTGAGCAAAAAAAGACCGAAGCTTCTCACTTCTACCCTCTAGAATTACTGCTGACTCCAATACACCAAACTGTGCAGTGACTTTGAAAGTAGGAAAGGGCCGTCTCCCCGCTGGCTCAGTGGTCCTCTCACCTCCGGGGCAACGAAGTTGGCTGTGTAGCAGGGGGTCATCAGCAGCCCATTCTCGGCTCGCAGCTGCTTGGCAAACCCGAAGTCACAGATTCGGATGGATTCGGGGTTTCCAGACTCGTCCATATACAGAATATTGCTCGGCTTCAGGTCCCGGTGAACAACCTGGAGAGGCAGGAGGAATTATGCCTGAGCTGGGGCCCAGGCTGGAGCAGGAGAGAGAAGCGGGGATGCACTCAGGAGATAAGGGCTTATTTGGAGTTGTTTATTCTGGGCAGGTCCTGAGGCAGGAAGCAATTGGCTGGGATGCTCTAATCTCTGTAGGTCCTCCCCCCTCTCTTTCTCTCACACTGACACTCAAAAATTGAGGACCCCGCCTAAGCCCCTTGGATGGTGAGTGAGTATTTGGATGAATAAATAAGTAAGCATGTGTCCAAGATCAGGGAGGCCCGCTGGGGCCATCACACAGAGAGACACTGGTGGTGAGCTCAGTAACATGGATGGAAGATTTCTAAAGATAAACATCTGCTGTGTGATGCCACGTTCCAGCGGGCAGGTGCCGGGCACCCCAGCGGGTGATGCAGACAAGAAGCCTCTGTCATGTGCACACGGCCAGTGGACAGAAACCCGAGAGCTGCATCTGTGCGGAGTGAGGCGCAGGGCGCTCTGAGCACCAAGGATGGGGCCAGCGGTACCTCAGAGCACAGCGGCTATTTAGCTATTTAGGGCACAAAGCGGTTTCTTCTGAAGGGGACAGAGGTCGATTGTAAGAACATGTGTTGTGCCTGCATGTGGCTTGGGGCCCACGTGTCTCATTGTCCTGCTAATACCCAGGGAGAGGACAGAGAAGGGAGATTAAAGGGCCACGGCCGGCAGCCGGCTTACAGCGGCTCCGATGGCCGGGAAACAAAAGACTTTGGTTCCAGGTCTATTGCCCCACCTCGTGCAACAGAAGTCAATCTGCAAAACCATCATCGGAAGGGCTGCTTCTACAGTCTGACCGTCCTGGGAAATGACCATCGTGCGGCCCTGGAGGAATGTCCTGGTCAGACGGGGCTGCATTTTAAAAGCTGACAGGCACACGTGCACGGCTGGCCAGGGAAGCACTGCTGCTTCCTGGGAGGTGCTGAGAAGGTGGGGGTCCAGGGCTGAGGGCAAGGGGTCTAGAAGCATGGTGCTGAGTTAGAACCCGGCTCTGTGTGCAGCTCTGGGCGCGATACCCAACCCTTCTGTGCTCTGGTCTCCTCAGCGGTGAAATGGGTGTGATCCAGAGTCTAGAACTGCCCAGACGAAGGGCTTAGAGCAGCACCTGGAACCCTCAGCAGTCACTGCCATTTTGTCACCATATCCCTTGGCACTGGTGGAGGAATTCAATTCTAAATAGGGCAACTGATGAACATTCCAAGTTTCCCTTTATCAAGCCCAAACTACTTTTTTGCTATACCTGGTCTCGGTGAATTTAATTTCTTGACCTAGCTCCTGGGCACACAGCGTGTGTGTCTAAAATCATTCAGACCCAAGAGGGACGGCTGTGATTCACAAGGAAGACGAGGACACCCGAGTTCCCAGCTCCTGAGCCCGTGGACTCCCAGCGCCCCCGGGTCCCGCTCTCCCTCTGTCCTCCTCCCCGCGGGGCTGCCCGGGGGGCGTGGCCTTACCCCCTGGGAGTGGAGGTAGTCCATGGTCTTGGTGACGGTGCACAGCACGTCGCTGGCCTCCCGCTCCGAGAAGTACCTCTGCCGCAGGATGCGGTCCAGCAGCTCCCCGCCCCTCATCAGCTCCATCACCAGGTACACGAACTTGCCGTCGTCGTAGACCTGGGGGTGGGGCAGGAGAGCACACAGGCCTCAGGGACCTCGCGGTCACCCTCGCGGGCCTGCTGGCCACTGGGAAGGAGGGGCCACCCCGGCAGGGGCAGGGGGCGCCGCAGTGCATAGAGCCTGGAGTCCCAGTGCTCCCCTGGGAGCAGACACAAGACTTCTGTAGAAAATGAGTGAGGATTTTCTAGTCATGCCAGACAAGGCTCTTACTGGGAAAAAAAAAAAGCTTTAATGACCTGCTGCTGGGCAGGGCATGGCTCAGCAGGACTGAGAGCTGCATGGATGGATTTAGCTGCAGTGAACCCTGGTACTGCCCCGCCTCCAGGAGAGCGATGTTCAGAGACTGACAACGCGACGCTGGCCCAGCCCCGGGTGGCAGCGTTCTCCAGGGCCACGCTTTTCAAACCTTACCGAGCAGGGTGACAGGCCGGCCCGGACCCAGCAGGTCTGGGGTTGGTGGGGAGCCTGACCCCGGGGGCCCTCTACGCTGCTGTGCCCTGTGCGGGGGACAAGCCCTGGGAGTCCGGGAGGAGAGAAGGTAGGAGGGCTGATCTGCTTTTATTTCAGAAAAGCAGTAGATAAAGAGAGCTTTAGTCATACTAGCGTTAATCTCCTGAACTTAAAAGACAAACCAAACCAACAAGCTCTGGGTCTCCGTCAGGCCAATGGCCCAGCAGAGGGGCCGCCCAAGTGCTGAGAAGAACCAGAGAGAAATGGAGCAAAGCACCTAAAAACAGTGACTTTCTAGCTTCCAAGTCAATGATTTCAGAACAAATCACTAAGACAATCTGGCTGGCACGGAGCTCTATAAAGGATGTAAAGTTGATCTTGTTGTATTTATTTCTGAGTTTATGATCAAATGCTCTGCTTTCCAGAATGTGCCCGGGTGACATCACTCATCCCAAACCCAGCCAGAGCTCTTCGGGAGTTTTCAAATTCACTGATTTCTGTTTGCGGGTCTTCGCAAACACACGACAAAGGAAACAGCAAGGGGACTGATCTCGTGCGGGGGGGGCTGACTGTGACCCACAGGGATGTGGCTGGGCTTCACTTTAAGCTTTGTTCACACAAGGCCTGTTCCACGCTTTCCTCAGAATTGACTTGGCATTTGGAAGGCCTCTTACTCCAGGCATTTGTGGGGCCCGAAGGAAACTGAGGTGGCCCCAGTATTTTGAGGTTTGGGGTTCACGATGCTGGGATCGCTCTGGAGTTGGAGAGGAAGATGAGGCTCTCTCCCCTGCCTGACCCCAGAGGCCCAGCCCTAGGCCCCTGTGGATGCTGCCAGGTGCATCCAACTGGCTCCAGCATGACTGGTCCCTGCTCCCTTCCCCTCTTTCAGGGATGAGGGCCACAGATCGCTCAGTCGGGAAAGCGAAGGAAGCTGGGAGGGGCTCCGGATCTGGAGTCTCAGAGCTGGAGCCCATCTCACGGGCCCCACGCTCTCCGTGACAGCGAGGTGAAACACACCTGGGTGAGAACCCACACCAGCTCTCTCTCCTCTTTCACACGTGTGCATTCTGTGATTTGGGAGTAGTGGGGTGCCATCAATAGGGGCTAATAAGCGGCCCGGCAGGTCGGGCTACCCAGCTTCTGGGGGACCCCGAGGTGTCTGGGCAGCAGCCCCCTCCGGCTCTGAGCTCCTGGGCGCCAGGAACAGCTGGTGAGCCGAGCAGCCAGTGTGCACCAAATCAACGGTGGCCTCTGGTGCCAGCCGGAGAGACACAAAGCGCAAGCGACATCACTGTTGCACGAAGGCGCTTACGTCTTTGAGGGTGATGATGTTGGGGTGCTGGCCGTACCGCAGGAGGATCTCAATCTCTTCCGAGGGGTCCCTTTTACTCTTATCGATGATCTGAAACAAACAGAGGTGGACGTGAGGCTTCCAGCTGGCGCCTGCGGCTGGGACCCTTTCTGCCCCTCCTCCCCTCTGGCTCAAGCTCAACCAAGATAACCCACAACTGCCTAGAAATTCACGGCAATCCTTGCTTTCCCAATGAGCAGAAGAGACTGACATTAAAAAAAAAGAGAGCACCTGCCTCCAGACACTAATTTTAAGCTATGACGGGGCTGGATGGAGAAGGGTGGGTTTGGGGAGCTCACACAGGCCCCACCGAGAACACAGAAGGTGCTCTTCCGCCACTCGCAGCGCAGGCTCTGGGCTGGCGGCCTGTACCCCCTGCTCCGTCCAAAGCGGGCCTCCAGCTGCTGTGCGTCTCTCTCCCTGTTTGGTGGTCACACGCCGGCAACAAAGCGAGACCCAGCGTGGTTCTCACCAAGAGACGCCACGGCGGCGTGCGTGCTGAGACTGCGCTGTGACTTACACATGCGGATGCTGCTTCTGGCTCCTGTCTCCTCCTCCTGGCACGTGTAGCCCAGGGCTTAGGGTGGCAGATAAAATTCTCTTACCCCATGAAAACAGATGGCTTCCAATCACAGGGTGTCATGAATGAAAGCCCACCTGGAGACAGGGGGTCACCTGTTGGTGGATAGTGACTAAAACCTCTGAGGATAGCTTCCTGGGCCCCAGCTCCTGCTTCTTACCGGGATGGAGCTGGCTGGGGAGGGGACCCCACTCAGGCGAAGGCTACAGCACGTGTGTGGGAAACGACACTCAGAAGAGGAGGATCGTTTTTGTGCGTTAGTTTCACTCAAGTTCAAAACATTCGCCACGTGGAGGACGTGCAGTCATTTCACTGCTGGAGTACGAGGGAAGTTCACTTTCACTCTCTACCACGTCCCAGGCTCTGAGTGGAGGCTTGCGTGAAACTCACTTTCTTCTTTAGATGAACTAAATGCTCGGGTGGCACAGGACCCAGTGTTGGAGCTCTGCCCGCCCAATGCCCTGAGGCCCCTTCACTGCAGTGGAAGACGGTCGTGGTGCCCGCGCTTCTCTCAGTTTTAAACCCACTGCCAGGCTCTGAGGACATCGGCGCCCGGGACCGTGAGCCCCACGACACACGTTGTTCAACAAGGAAAAACCCAAGCTTCCTTTTTTTTAAAAAAAAATAAATTTATTTACTTTTTGTTTATTTTTTGGCTGCGTTGGGTCTTCATTGCTGTGCGCGGGCTTTCTCTAGATGCGGTGAGTGGGGGCTACTCTTCATTGTGGTGCGCGGGCTTCTCATGGCAGTGGCTTCTCTTGTTGCAGAACACGGGCTCTAGGCACGTGGGCTTCAGTAGTTGTGGCACGTGGGCTCAGTAGTTGTTGCTCGTGAGCTCAGTAGTTGCGTCTCGCGGGCTCTAGAGCGCAGGCTCAGTAGCTGTGGCGCACGGGCTTAGTTGCTCCGCGGCATGTGGGCTCTTTCCAGACCAGGGCTCGAACCCGTGCCCCCTGCATTGGCAGGTGGATTCTTACCCACTGCACCACCAGGTAAGTCTCAGCTTCCTTTCTTGACACAGCTTTCCTCCTTTTGTTACTAAAGTTCTAGCTAGGACACCAGGATTACTTCTGTTATTGATAGAAGCCAACAGACATGCATCCTTCTAGAGGAGAGTTTTTTAAAGGCTCATTCAGTGGGTGGTGGAGGGGATGCCTTAACATGTGGATGCCTAGGCGGCCGCGGGGAAAATCCTTACACTGCCCGGATCACATGTTGACCAACAGGGTTCTAGGACCGTCTCTGCCCCAGCTGCCTGCCGCGCCATTGAATCCCTGGGCTGTGATCCCTTTGCAATTTGAGAAGGTTAAAATCACTAGTGGTTTTTTTAAAAAGTTAGTGGTAGATTCATTTTTTTTTCAAATAAAATTTCATGATAAAGGAGATGTATTTTTAGCATAAATCACAATAGAATAGGATGCAAGATAAACAAGAAAGAGGAAGGCTTTTCTCTATGCCGATGGCCCAGAGCAGGGGGAGGAGGGAGCAGGTATGGGACCAGAGGGGCGGCTGCATGAACAGGGGGCTCTACCCTCCTCCCTCCTGTGGCGTCTGCCCCGGCAGAACCGACTGGAAGCCAGAGGGCAGGCAGGGTGGGGTGATGGGGTCCCTAGCGGGCACGGAGGAGAGGGTGGGTGCCTGCCTGGAAGGGAGGCCCCAGTGGAGTGGTGCCGAGCACGGGCTCCTGCACCTGCCCAGCCGGCCGCTACCTTTCCTAGTCTGGGCAACGTGGGACCGACCCACAGCAGCAAGTTCTGTTCAGACCCAGCGTTCTGACCCTGATCGTTGTCAGCAAAGGCTGGCAGCTTTTATCCACAAATCTTTTTCTGGGATTTTTTTGGGAGAAAGGTCAGGAAGAGACACAGAGCAGTGAGGTGTGATGACTGGTCCCTGAGCACAAAGCCCAGGTCTGTGGGGTACAGCAGAGCCTGGGGGTGGGTGGTTTGAGCACATTGTTCCGATGCATCCAGGAAGGCATTTCTTCTCCGTGGGGTCCACTTCTTGGGATTGCTATTGTGGGACTGGCTTCTAGTTCAAGCGAGCCCTGGTTAATTAAGTCCCTTATTTTGAGAACAGTATTGTTTTATCATCTTGTTTATACAGAAAAACCGAGGGAGGCATTCTCAGCAAACATGTTCACCCGCAAGGCCTCCTCTCTCCATGCCGATGCTCAAATGCTGCTGACGGACCATAAGCAGGGAGGAACGGTGGACCTGCCCTCACCTGCAGCAGGGAGCCACCCACAGGTCAGCACCCAACGGGGCCGGCAAACCAGACTCTCACGGGGCTGCTGTTGGACAAGCTGTGTATTTCCATAGTCCGTGAAGCAAGTCTGGCCCCAACAAAGGATGGCAGACAACGTGATGCTCCTCAGCAGGTGAAGCGTGCAGGTGGGTGTTGGTACATCCTTATTCCCGGTGGCTGAAGGCGGGGGCAGGATTGGTCCAGGCTTCACTACCATCCACACAGTCTCCTCTCTCCCTTTTGGTCTCTGCGTTTCCCCATCTTCCTCTTCCCCAGCTCTCTCCAGCACAGGCTCCCCTCCTGGACACTGAATGGCGTGGGGCTTCAAGGTGGACAAGAGGTGGCCTGAGCTCACAGGCCGGCCCAACACCCTCCGGAGGCGGGCGTTTCTGCTGACGTGTCGAGAGGATCGACACATTTGACACGAGAGTCGCAGAGCACAGAACCCCTCTTGTAAAATGCCACAGATACCCTCTCCTGTTCAACTGCTTTAAACAAATGACACAGAGAAAGGACTCCAAGTTTTCCTGCTGGAAAAAATTAAAATTTCCATGCCAATCAGTTTTCCCTCTAAAAATAAGCTCTATTCACGTCAGGCATCTGTCAATTCCATTGCTTTTTCTGGTTGACAAATTACATACACAGTAGGAAAATGAGCCCAGAAACGCGATGTAATTGTCAACGGTCTGCTGTGAATACAGATTGGGGCTCCTTCTGGAGAGAGCCAGCCCAGCTTCAGCCTTGAGTGTGTCAGCCACACTCCACTAGAATTAAGGACTGCATGACACAGACTCTTGTACAATTTCAAGGATCTCGCTTTATTTTTACCTGCTTCTATTGCTACTTTAATAATACAAAAATCTGCTCCTGAAAGGACACGCAGCTGTGCTTCCCTCCAGGAAAACGTGGCCATGGCTGGTGATATCCATCCATCCCTGAGTGAGCGTCTCAGACAAAGTAGGGGGAAAACGTGCAAGTGGAGCTTTGAACGAAGAGGAGCGTGTGTCTGTATGTTGGAAGATAAAACAGGCCAACAGGAAAGGCTACAGCGACAGAAAATCTCCCTCAGTTTCTGATTCTTCAGTGACATTCTCCTTTTTGCTATGGCTTCTGGTTCTGTGATCAGTAAAATCCCTACATGGCTGGAATGTGATTTCCCTGAGAACAGGTTTGTTTTTGCCTGGAACCTAGCACTGCGTCTGCCTCGGAAAAAGAGTTAATAAAAAATTTGTCAAAACGAATGAAAGGAACTGGTTACTGAACAGGGGAGTCCCTGCAGAATGAAATGCATTCTAGAGACAAGAAATGTTCTTTGGAGCAGCCGTACTGCCCGCTTGGACAATAAAAAAGGCAAAGAAAGGGATGAGGTGATTTTGAATTTGAAGAAAAGCTCCTGAGTTGTATTTTTTTTCTCTCTCTCTCCTTTTTTTTTTTTGGCTGCACCGCTCAGCTTGTGGGATCTTAGTTCCTCGAGCAGGCACTGAACCCAGGTCCCGGCAGTGAAAGCGCGGAGTCCTAACCACTAGACCACCAGGGAACTCCCGATATTTTTCTCTCTTAAATAACATTGGTCCTCGACACCACCAAGCACCGTAACGGGGGTGTGGAGACAGGAAATGAGCTGCGAAGCATGTCAGGGGTTACAAAAGCCCTAAAGAAGGTACTGAAGGCGAGGACGATGGGGAGGACCACATCGGGGTCAGAGATCAGCACCCAGGCTGGGGAGGAAACTTCTGGGCTCAGAGAAGGGTGTGTCGCCCTTGTGGGAGAGGGCTGGGGACAGAGGAGGGGCCTGAGGAGCTCCAGGAACGGGGCTGTGAGGCCCTGCTGGCCACTGCAAGGATCTGGGCTCCATCTGAGCGAGACGGAAACCACTGCAGAGGGGGGGTTTGTGCAAATGGCAGTGTCCAGAATACACACCCGATCGTGTCAAGCCACAAAGACCTAAAACCAAAATAAAAATGAAACCTTGTGCAATTTTTGTAAAGTGAGTAGACAACCTTTCATGAAATAAGAATATTATCTTCTCCTTCCAAGTACACCTCTCCCCTTTGAATCTACTCTATCACAGTTACTTTCTGCAGTTCATCGTTGATTCCATTTCAGTCTTATTTTAAATGACAGGTGCATTAATGCCTTGGCATCTATGCAGCATTATGTCATGCTTATTTCAAAGTCCTACACACTTTCACCTCCTACCACTAGCCTCTGGGGCTGGCTAGGAAGACAAAGGTGGACTTGAGCTTCACATCAGACTCCTGAGCTATTGTGTCCCATGGAAATAGTTCCGAGATCTTAGAAAGTAGGGCACATCTGTTCACTGGGATGTGTCTGAGAGAATGTCACGGTTTATCTCATTCAGCCATCCTAGCCCAAGGCAGGTGAACTGGGAGGACACCTCCAGCAGGTGGAGGAGGGCATCAGCATCCTGTCCTCTGAGGCCAGATTCTCCCGGTGGAGGATCCCGGGCAGCCTGACGGTGTTTTGCCACAGCAGAAGGGAGGGACCAAGCCTAGGGACCCAGACTCTGAGTGAACCCACACTACTGAGTCGCTATTCCATGTAGGCACTGCCCTAAAGGTTTTGTTAAGTGGTAGCTAGAATTGGTCTCACTAATTTAGGACCTGCGCATAAATATGCAGCTGAGAGCAAATGCAAAACCAGCAATCCTGTTGCCTGGGAATATACTGGGGTAGGTTGGTTTAAGTATATCGGTTAAGTTTAACTTAAATGCAGTTAATATGATGACAGAATAATTATTGTGCAAAATTAGGTACTTATAAGACAGACATACACTTAAAGCAAAACACAATGGTATTTCCAAGAATGTGAGACCCGCTGTATCCCATACTCTTGAGTTTGGAGGCTGCCCGTTAAGGGCTGGCACTGCCGTCCCCTCAGAAGGACCGCACTTGGATTCCTGCCCCTGCACAGAGGGTGGGAGCCGCTGTGCTCTTGGTCCATTACCTTCCCGCTGCCAGAACAGTGAGCAGAGGCTCAACAGAGAGGGAAACCCTGCTTCATCTCCGGATACCAGCTGCTGGAACTTATCTACAGAAGATACCCCTTTAACTCTATGTTTTTGGCTGGGGTTCCCAACCTCGGCACCCAGACACGTTGGCTGGGTGAGTCTCTGGGGTGTGTGGGCGGGCGTCCTGTGCAGGAGGAAGGGCAGCACCCCGGCCTCTGTACACCACATACCAGGAGCGACTCCGCCCCAGGTGTGACGATCAGAAGGTATCCAGACACTGTCAGCGTCCCCGGGGTGGGGGGCAAAATCACCCTGATACGACGGCCTCAGGCAAAGCCCGTGTACTCGGGCCACAGAGCTACAGTCCCCTGGGGACCTGCTCTCTTCCTGTTGCTCTGTACTCAGTGGGGACGTTCCTGAACCCTCCCCGTAGCTGGATGGAGGCACCAACGGGAATGTCTCTCAAAATGAAACGGACACCGTTTTCCATCCAAGAATTTGCAGAGCTGGGTTTGCAAACTGTGGTGGCCCAGAGAGGTGATGCTAAACTCTAGTGGCTGAATCTCAACGGGGCTTTTGCAGATCCACTCTCAGCCAAGGCACTGAACGGCACCCTTGGCTCCGTGCTATATTCGAGAACACGCTGAGCCGTGCATTTTCTCAGTTCCTCCATCAGTAAGCGGGGTACTGCTGCCCATCAAGATACAGAGTAGAAAAAAGCCCAAACACATTTCAGCTACGTTCTACCCAGAAAACGCTGGAAAGGGAACAGAATAGTGACCCTAGGTGGGTTACAGCAGTTTGGGTAGCAAACGGGCTCATTCTAAACACTCTTTGCCACGGCACTCCTGCCAGCTCTTCCATCTTTGAAGGAAATCTGCCCTCGGATGGAGGAACCGACCTGCAGCGAGCAGCTTAAAACATGCCCCGAAACAGCCCTGGGTCCTGGGGCACTCATCTCACTGGAAAGTCGCTGCTTCTTCCTGTGCTCGGGTAATTCAAGCATCTTCCAGACAATGAATTATGACCCACCAGAGTCTCGGAGAGGATGAGGGAAATCCCTGTAACGTCCACCTGCCCCGTTCACCCGGGGAACTTCAAGCTTTTGTAAAGCACAAACAGGACGCCTGCCTCTTTCTTTCTCCATCAGTTGCAACCACAGCTCCTGGCTTTGCTGCCAGAGAGGCCGGGGCTGAAATTCCCCAGAAATTCCCATCGTGGGGTCTGATCTTTGGGGATTGAGTTATAAGCCACTTGTTGACAAAGCTGATTCAGATGGTGTCTTTTTGTGAGAGCTGGATATGGAAACATAAGACACTATTGCCTTTGTCTGGGGATTTATTTTCAGACACCTCCCAGCATCAGGCTGTTTTCTAGAAAGGCATCAGGGTCAGCGAGCTTGCCAAACACTAGATGGGCTTCTTTGCGCTCAGTGGAAGCCGCAATTGGTCACCTGATAAACTGTCTAAAGAAATTCTGCGAGAAATGACACATGCAGAAAGAATTTTAAGATACCTATGCACGCTTATGAAGTATGTGAAATATATTTAAAGTAAAAATGAAATTCTCTCGTCTGAAGCAGGACTAGGGTCTCCTCTCCACCATTGGCTCGTCTGGATACGGGAATGGCATCATCCGAGCTCCCCTACAAACTCTCCCAAGGATGGGGAAAAATAAAATTCCTCAACGATCCAAATCCTGAAATACCTCAGACCCACATGCCAGTGGCTCCAGTGCAGCCTCAAGGCTCCTCTCCCAGGAATTTTAAATCGTGCGAAGTTTCCTTCCGTCACCCACTCCTCAGTGTGTTCGAGACACTGGGCAGGCTGATAACCATGGACCCAAAGGACCCACACACTGAGCCTTCCTCCAACGTAAACGTTCTTTTTTGTTTGAGGAATTCAAGATAACCTTGCCCAAAAGCCGCAAATTCCCAACCCAAAACTAAACCAACGGGCCTGCGTTTTTTGGGGCTGGTGACTTTTTTGACAGGGCAGCGCATTTCCTCAGGGCCAGAAGCACTGGGCAGACATCCCAGCAGATACGAGGGTGTACCTGCTTCCACAGAGCGGCCATGAGCCGTAGGTGAGGTGGAACGAGACCATTGCTTCATCGTCACCGTTTTGAACAATCTTCTCAGAGCTTAGGAAAATCACAACGGACGGAATGACTCCTCTTACACGGCTGCCTGCTGGACAGGCTCCATCTGTCCCCAAAAGTTCTTTGAAGAGCAGGGTAGTGTCACGTGCTCCATATGAGTTTGGGATAAGCCAGGATGGTCTGGTCACCATGACACCACCGGCCGGACCTGGGTCCTCAAGCGCCTGCAGGTCAGCTGAGTGGGTGAGTGGTGGACAGACCAGCTCTCACTCCCTTGGAGGGAGAATGTACAATTCATGCTTTTTACAAAAATTAGATTATGACTTTAGCAGAACGCTTCAGCTTTCATCCACATTTTACGCACCAGGAAACGCAAGAAACTGGTATCTTGGATTTCCAGATCAAATATTTAATTTAGCAACGATTACAGAAGCCAAAGGCAGGGTGGAGAGAGTGCCAAACTGGGCTGTAGTTGTTATTATTTTCTTATGCATTCATTTATTTATTTAGGCTGCACTGGGTCTTAGTTGCGGCACACGGGATCTTTTAGTTGTGGCATGCGGGCTTCCTCGTTGCGGCATGCATGTGGGATCTAGTTCCCCGACCAGGGATCAAACCCCGCCCCATGCACTGGGAGCTCAGAGTCTTACCCACTGGACCACCAGAGAAGTTCCCTGTTACTGTTTTCTGTTCTTGATGATTCAGGGTAAAACTACCAGCTCTGTCCTTAAGGTTTTGCAAATACTACAAAACATTTGATTCTATTTATTTCTTTGATTTCAGTTTCGGTGACTGGAGCTTCCTTTCCTTCTCCTTTCCTCCCCCTCCCTCCTCCTTCCCCTCCTTCCCCAAATGTTCTGCCTGGCCCCCAACCCTACATTTTCCAAAATGCTGAGTGCCCAGAGCTTTTGTTCTGGCGTGTTCTATGTAGAAAGTTACTAAAGGTGGTCGGTACCTACACGTCGGCTGGAGCAGAACATATTCAGGATTTGCAAAATAGTTTTTTAACAGGTGACCTAATATCAAAGCCAACGGAACGGCCCCGCATCAGAGCTTAGAAGAGGCCGAGGGAGAGTGTCTGTGAGGCTGGGCGTGCCCGCCGGGGCCTGGGGCCCGGGCAGCTGCAGATGCGGCCGCCGCGTGCCCCGCTCTTACCTTCACGGCGTACTCGGCGTCTGTGGCCATGTGCACACAGCGCTTGCACACGGAGTAGGCGCCCACCCCGATGTCCTCCTTGACCTCATAGCCATCGGTGAAGCGGGTGTTGTTCCCGTGTAACTGCTGCAGAGAGAGCGGGCAGGCAGAGAGCGCGATCAGGGGCCTCTCGTGCAAGGGCACCCAATGTGGTGCAAAGGAGGCTTCAGCCCTTGCACGTGGGGACACGGAGGCCAGGAGGTGGTGGCATCCTCGGACCACAGTCACGGAGCTAGCTGGCAGTGGTTCCAGATCTCAACCCAGCTTCCCCATCTGTCGGGTCAGGACCCTGTTCTCAGACACCCAGCACCCTGTGTTGGCCGACCTGCCTGCTTCCCCCCAAAGGTCCGAGAGAGGTGAGAGGTCAGATGTCCCTGAGACCGGGTGCGGCTCTGACGCTGGTGTCCAGAGCGGTGTCCGGATGCCGACGTCTGATTGGGAATCTGACCCCCTGACGCCCCCTCGCCATCCTCACCCTACTGACTAAGGGCGCAGAGAGAGTCACCCATTGCAGTGGACACTGCCACAGCAAGTGTCCACTTTAGACACGCTGTGTCTCCCTGGAGGCCCCTGGGGAGAGAAACATGGAAGCCCAACGCCATCCACTGTACCCTGACTTGGTTCTTAAAGGAAATGTTGTCATGATTCCCTCTGAGATTCTCTACCTCTGCTCATATTTATACGGTGGAAAACTCCTTATAAAAACAGCACCTTCACTGACCCCCCGAAGACTACATTTCTTGATGGGGATTGGTGCCTACAAACCCAGCCACTCTCTGCGGTGCTGGCTCGACTCTGCACAGCAGAGACCCCCAAGCATGAGCCCTGCTGGGGCTCCAGCCACAGCCACACCACGATGACATCCTTCTCAGGACTCTTTCTGTCTTGAGGACAAACGTGAAGCACAGCTCAGATCACCGTCTCAATGACCCCAGGGAGGCGGGGGGAGGAGTTCATGAAGGAAGTGCACCCCAACTCGGCTGAGACAGCTCTCAGTCCACGGTCACCTCGGCGAGGCCACCTCCTTGCCCCAACCTGCCGGGGGTGAGCGGAGCCGGGCTCTGCAGGATGCCCTGCACCATGGGGGCTGATTACCTGCACGATGGGGTGAACTGTGGCTTCGTGCAGATCTTGCTGCGAGGGCTCTTGGGCCAGGCTGGAGGCCACGAAGCTGAATCCTCTAAACAGATGGGGAGCGTTGGCGCTGGGGGGGACGCCAGGTGAGTCTGCAGGGGAAACAGCCAGAGAGACAGCGGCCACGCATGGTGAGGTGTCCCTCTGGGTGTGTGAGGTGTGCGTGCGTGTGTGCATGTGTGTGGTGTGTGTGCATGTGTGAGATGTGTGTGTGTGCCAGGTGTGTGTGCAAGTGTGTGCATCTATGTGACATGTGCATGTGTGAGGTGAGATGTGTGTGCCAGGTGTGTGTGCACACATGTGCATCTGTGTGCATGTGTGTCAGGTGTGAGGTGTGTCAGGTTGTGCACGTGTGTTCAGTGTGTCAGGTGTGTGCGCACGTGTGTTTGCTGTGTGTCAGGTGTGAGGTGTGTGTCAGATGTATGTGTCAGGTGTGAGGTGTGTGTGTGTCAGATGTGTGTGTCAGGTGTGAGGTGTGTGTCAGATGTGTGTATGTGTCAGGTGTGAGGCGTATGTGTCAGGTTGTGCACGTGTGTGTTCAGTGTGTCAGGTGTGTGTGCACATGTGTGGTGTGTGTGTGTCAGGTGTGAGGTGTGTGTGTGTGGTGAGTGTGTGTGTTGGAGAATGAAGTAAAACGGAGATTAGACAGGCTGAACCATATGAAGCCACACTTTATTCTGGGTGGTGCCAGTGGTTTGATACACGGCAAAAATACCCAGAACAAAAACCTGAGGGTAATCGTTGATCATCACTTACTAGATATTCATTCTCAGTGGCAACCCTCTGCCCTGCGCACTCCAGACCGAGCCCAGAGCCACCAGCAACCTCGGGGTGAGCTGTCACTCCTGGGCCAGGGCAGAGGAGGCCACCCTCTGAGCTTCTCAGGTCAGCAGGAAGCGGGCACAGGGATGCAGGCCCGGGCATTGGTGACTCTTCTGCCCCCGCTGCCCCAGGCCTGAGGAGCCCGAGGGCAGCACGCAGGGTACTCTGTTCCCAGGGACCCTCAGGGAGCCCTTCAGTCGTGACCCCTCTAAGCTCTGTCGATTTGTGTGAAGGCTTGACTGCTGGTGAGACGGGTCCCAGTTCCAGTTTATCATTAAGGAAAACAAAAGGATAAAAGATTGGTGGAGAGGAAATATTTGCATCATATACAACAGACAAGGGACCAAACTCTCTACTTTGCAAAGAGCTCCCAGAGATCAATGAGAAAAAGGAACATGCCCAGAAGAAAAATGGGGCAGGACTCAGACACCGACTGCTCTCCTACCTGAGAAGGTGCTCAGTCCCTCTAATGGGGGCACGTACACATTTAACCGGGGTAACACTTTGCCTAACAAGTTAGCAAAATGTAAAGTAACCAGCTGCATGTAGGTTTGGCTGGGGCTGGACATTGCGGTGGTAGGTGGGAGCCTAAGCTGGCATAATCTTTGCAAGGTAGAAGTGGGGTTATCTACCAAAGTATAAAATACACCTGTCTTTTGGAGAGCAACTCGACTTTTATGAATTTATCCGACAGAATTACTTTCAAAAGTGCTTAGAAATAAATGTAGAAAATGTTTGTCTTGGTGTAGATATATACTGATACAATGGCATATTACTCAGCCTTTAAGAAGAATAAAATAGTGCCATTTGCAGCTACATGGTGGACCTAGAGATTATTATACTAAGCGAAGTAAGTCAGAAAGAGAAAGACAAATACCATATGATATCACCTATATGTGGAATCTAAAATATGACACAAATGAACCTATCTACACAACAGAAACAGACTCACAGACATAGAGAACAGACTTACAGTTGCCAAGGGGAAGGGGGAGTGGGGAACAGAATTACTGGGAGTGTGGGGTTAGCAGATGCAAACTGTAATACGTAGAATGGATAAACAACAAGGTCCTACTGTAGAGCACAGGGAACTATATTCAATATCCTGTGATAAACCATAATGGAAAAGAACATGAAAAAGAATATATATATATGTATAGCTGAGTAACTTTGCTGTACAGCAGAAATTAACACAACATTGTAAATCAACTATACGTCAATAAAATTGAAAATCAAACAAAATGTGATCTTTAAAAACACTAAAAAAAGAGAAAGGGCTTCCCTGGTGGCGCAGTGGTTGAGAGTCCGCCTGCCAATGCAGGGGACGCGGGTTCGTGCCCCGGTCCGGGAAGATCCCACGTGCCGCGGAGCGGCTTGGCCCGTGAGCCATGGCCGCTGAGCCTGCACGTCCGGAGCCTGTGCTCCGCAACGGGAGAGGCCACAGCAGTGAGAGGCCCGCCTACCACAAAAAAAAAAAAAAAAAAGAGAAAAAAAGAGAATGTTTGTCTTAGCAATATTTGTAATAGCAAAACAAACAAACAAACAAAAACTGGAGACAACCTAAATATTTACCACTGAGGAAACCATGCACAAGACCAACAACGTTCACGCGTGCAGGTAACACTAGTAAGACTACAATACCCGGGATGAGACACGGCTGTGTGAACTGACACAATAGTCTGTCAACTCAAAAAAGAGAAAACAAGCTGTAGAACGTACACACTGTAGGAAATTTTTCTCTTTTTTTTTTTTTTTTTTTTTTTTCGGTTCGCGGGCCTCTCACTGTTGGGGCCTCCCCCGTTGCGGAGCACGGGCTCCAGACGCGCAGGCTCAGTGGCCATGGCTCACGGGCCCAGCCGCTCCGCAGCATGTGGGATCCTCCCGCACCAGGGCACGAACCCGTGTCCCCTGCATCGGCAGGCGGACTCTCAACCACCGCGCCACCAGGGAAGCCCCTGTAGGAAATTTTTAAAAAAATTTTTTTTTAAACTTTTTTTTAACATCTTTATTGGAGTATAATTGCTTTACAATGGTGTTAGTTTCTGCTGTATAACAAAGTGAAATCAGCTATATATGTACTAAAACACATTACAATAAACTCATAAGCAATATATAACAATATGATAACATAAATGCTACCACTTAGGCATTATATATATATATATATATATAAATCTATAATAATACATAAAGTATATAATGTGGATTGAAATTTTTCTTACAACGTACATATGTAAGATTTAAATCCATATTATATAGAAAACTCTGGCGAGTGGGACTGGTAATGCCATGAGTGGATGTTTGCTTTTCTACTTTTTACCTTTTTACTTGGTCTTGATACTTTCCTTTGATGTGGAAACAATACACTAAAGCTTTCATGGTGGAGCAGGTGGCTGGGGGCTTGCAGGGGTGAGCTGCTGCAGAGAATGTGGGTTTTATTCCTGAGCATTTTATTTTGAGGGAAAGGTGACTGGGGCACTCCTTCCACACCCGGGAGCTACACCACGAGCTGCATGATGTGGGATCTCTCCCTGCAGATAAGCGGCCGACCCGGTGGCCCACACGGCTCTTCCAGGGAGACCTTGTCGGGTGACAGGGGGCTTCACGTGCCTGGCCCACCACACCTTCAGCATCCTGGACCACGAGGGAGAGGACTTGGGCCTCAGCCCCGTACCTGTTGCCTCGCAAAGAGCTCCAGAGTCACCCCGGAGTTAATGAGATCAGAGCTGACTGTGTTTGGAAATAAGCTGCTAGGCTAGAGAAGCTTAATTAAAAAGCACAAGGCTGGGCTGAGTCATTTTTAGAATTTGGAAATTATGCACCACAAGACAGCAGAGGCAGCAAGTGTGCTCTGAAGATGCTGGCCTTTGCTCCCGGGCTGGCTTTGCGCTTTGCCTTGCTTTGCCCTGCAGAGAACCCTGGCTTTGAGGTCTGCCTGCTCTTAAAAATCCCCCAGGCTACCGTGTCCTACCCTAGGTCTGCACCAAGCACAGGGATATAGCATCGATTCAGTCACCGTCAAGCCCCGAGGCACAGGTTTTAGATGGAAGAACTGAAGCCCGTCCCAGGAACTAGTGTGAGCTGTGCATAGGTTGAGGGCGGAGTGGATGGAGGCTCAGTTACGGCACCTGGGAGTGTGCGCGTGGTGGGGAGGTACCATCTGGTGAACTTGAACTGATACACACCTTCCCTACTGAATGGAAAGTCTGTAGATCAAATAAGCAAAAGGACTTTCAGCCACCAAGGAGGCGTGAAGTCCAGGGCCATGCCTTCTGTGCCCGGGCTGCCTCTCCCTGCTCAGACCAAGAGATCAGCTGAGGTTCACACGTACTTCACGAGAGGTTGTCACAGCCAACACTGGGTCCGTTGTAGCTAGATGGTGACCACATGGTAGGTGGTATCAACGGCATTTAACACGCTTTATAACTGGCTAGGGAGCGCCGATTCTTAGCTCAGTACTAAAAGAAGAGCAAAGATGTGAGTTGGATGAAAGGAAATTTAAAGCTGAGTACAGTCAACCTTTGCTGATCCTAGGAGTGATTTCTGACTCGTGCAATACGTTTCTGGGTTTTTATATCTTCGAGTGGCCACTCCCTTCGGTCAGCAGGCTCTGATGGGCAGCTGGTGTGTCTTCACGGAATATCCACCAGCTTTAGCATTGGTTTAAGTTAAAAGAGAAAGACTTTAAGGCCACGACAAAAAATTCCGACAGTGCAGCATCCGAGCCCAGCGCAGGATGCGGATTACCCGCTGTTTCAGAATCACAGCACCTCTGCTGCCCTTTAGGGGCTGTGCACTCAGCTCCCGTGCCTAGAAAATTCTACTCTTATCAATACAGAGAGAGAGAATGATTCTTCTGTGTCTCGGCACTTCAATTACTACCTCCTCCAAGGCAAACAGTGTCCTGCAATAAGGTGACTTCAAGTACAATTGATTGGAGAAATCCAAATAGCAAGGAGTAAAAAGGCCATTTCTGGACGTCATTAAAATGCATTGTGTCTAATGACGTTTTCCTTCGGCTAATAATAAAATACATTTGAATTCTCTGTGCACAAAAGGTTAATGAGGTGCTAAAAAAAAAGCCTGCTAATCACACAGGCCGACTAGGTCGGAGTTTAAATTCTTCGTGGAGAACACAAAAAGCATGTAAAGGTGACTAATTTCGAGCTGACTGTATGAGCATTTTCTTGCCAGGCAGCACAAACATGGTCTTTATTTCAGTATTTTAAGCACAGAGTTCCGAATGACGGAAACCCTCGGTGACACAGTGCACATTTCATTAAGGACCCGGGGGAGGTCGTGTGGGTGGTGGTCATCACAGGCAGTGTCCTTTGGCAGGGTTAATCGTTTCTGTGTTCCTTTACATTCACGTAAACCACAGGAGGAGAAAGAAAGCGACCTGCTCAGGTGAGCTGTGGGCACACCTGGGATGGAATCCCCAATCCTGCCCCGCCTTTCCAAACTCTGAAGCTAAAAAGTAATCTGATTCTATGAAGTGGGTCAATTTTGTCAACAGGAAGGACTGACCCCAACACCCAAGAACTTTCTGAGGCCGCTGAGAACTGGAGAAACATTGGACCGTCTCTACTAGAGAGGACAGACGTAGATCTCGTCCACCTCCTCGGCAGCCATGGTACGTCTCGCAGCAGCCATCACCCCAGACTGTGACTGCAGGCATCACTCTAGCTCTGTCCCTGAGGACACTCTTAGCTTTATCTGGGGGCTGCGGGAGGACCCGAAAGAAATGAGTGAGCGTCTGCGTCCCGACTCCCTCATTGAGGGCAACCCCCAGAATTTGCTTCTTTCTCGGCCCTGGAGCCCCTGCTGCCTGGGTCAGGAGCTGGCCTGGGACCACCAGCGGCCCCAGGGATGTCCCCAACCCTCTGTGTTTGCACAGAGCTCACACCCCTAACGTGCCTGCCCCTGGCGTGCGGGACACAGGCTCTCACCAACAGCTTAAACCAGAGGGAGCCCAGTGGATTCTCTGTTGCAACTTTACCTACTTGATATTTTGTATCTGACCATCTATTTGCTTCATGATCCTTTTTTAATCACAGAAAATTTTAGATGCAATAACAGTGAGAAAAGCATGGGAACCCCCCATGGGCACATCACACAGCCCCAAGAGCTACCAACTGGCTGAACTTTTCCCACCCATATCTCCAGAAGGGGCATGTTAATTTGTGTTTTAGACAAAATCACCACATTTTCACTGGGATGAACTGAACTGTGCCCCACAAAATTCACACGTTGAAGCCCAATGTGGCTGCCTTTGGAGAAGGAGTCTCGCGGAGGGCAGCTAAGGCTAAATGAGGTGATGGGGGTGGGACTCTGATTCAGCAAGACGGACGTCTTTATAAGAAGAAGAAGGAACACCAGGGGCTTCTCTCTCCTTCGCCTCGAGCACAAAGTAAGGCCACGCGAAGACACAGAGAGAAGGAGGCCGTCTACAAGCCCAGAAGAGAGTTCTCACGGGGAGCCAAGATAAATTTCTCTAGTTGAAGCCGTCCAGTCTGTGGTATTTTGTTATGGCCACCTGGGTAGACTAGGACAATTACCATATCTAAACAAGGTTAATATTAATTTATCCATATCACAAAATGACAAATTTTAAAGGGAGCTGACCAGTTCTGATTGAATTTGGTAGACCTTAAGAGTAATTTAAGACACATCATAGAGGCTAAATACACAAGTCCATCTGCTGTGCCGAGATACAGTAGCTGATGCAACTTCTCAAACAGGTTTTTTTTTGTATGAATAAGAACAATAGTCCACATATTAACAGACTTAACCGACAGGCTCCCTCTTCCCATAAAACCTCCCTAATTAAACAAGAGGTTTTCGTTGTCTTGAGGTTCTTTTCTCGAGCTTGCCCGGGTGTGTCCCTCTGACAGGTGGTCACCGGACTGACAACTTAGGCCAAGATTTCCCAGCTGGGTGTTACCTGGGGGCTAACTGATAAGTGGTTCGATCACGTAAGCCTTTACTACGAGCAGAGGAACAAGAGCATCAAACAGAACTGAGGACTATATCCCATGGAAGTGCCCTTGAACATGGCGCTCTCTGGCTCCTGGATGCCTGTCCCTACCTGGCCAGGTTGGAGGACCCGCCATGGAAAGACACACAGGCCCGCCCCCCTCTCCCTGCCCGCACACACCTGTGGGCGTCCTCGCCGTGAACTCGGGGTCGAAGTGGAAGGTGTCCTCTGGCCTGCCCACCGCCGGCTTGAAGGGCGGCTTGATCTCCTTCCTGTACAGCTTCTGCGTGGACAGCAAGACAGGGCGCTGAGGGCCAGAATGCGGGCGGGAAACCCATCTGTGCCACCCCCCAATCAGGTGCCAGCACACGGCAGCCCCTCCCAGAGCTCTGACACGTTTCGTAACACACATAAAATATGGTATCTATTGTATACGACATAGAATATAGTTACATAGCTTATAAAGAGACATAAAAGCCATAGTTCGAGGGAAAAGGGTTTGGGAATATCTAAGTATTCTTGATTTTAGGGCAATGGTTTTCAACCTCTTTTGGGCAGTAGAATCTTCTTCTTCAAGTAAAATCTGACAGGACAGCTACACCCTGCCCCACCCTCAGGTAACAGCAGGAAGAGCCCTGCTCCTTGGCAAGTGCTCCCCGCCCAGAAGACCTCGGAGCCAGCACCTGGGACCCTGCTCTGCGGGGACACAGTCCCCATCCAGGTCCTTCCTCACCCACAACCCAATGTCTGTGCACCTCCCTGGGGCACCTACTCTGGCTGCCACCAAATTTGGGTGTCCAGACCCCTCTGCTCAAGTCGAGGGGCTGCGTCGGGCTTCTGGGTTTAGTTACACATTTTTGCACACTTTAACGGCCTGACGGAGCATCAGCCAGAGAAGTGGCCACGTGTGGCACTGCCTTGGCGGGAAGCAGAGGCCACACCCTCACGCACATTGTTCCAAGCCTCTCAGGCCCAGCAAGGACCCCTTCTGCTGGGAGGGGTCCTGATGCAGGACTGATCAGGACTGTTTCCCGGCTGGAAACACCAGGCTCAGGCACTTTTCAGAGCTCCTGTTTCACCAGGTCTGGACTCAGGACCCCCCAGTTCAGGGGAGTCTGGAAATGGAGCCAGTGACTTGTGGAGATCCACTCTCAATCTTTCAATGTAATGCAGATTTTGTCACCCGAGTTTCCAGACGAGGAAATAGGTTAAGATTAGGTAAGACCCCCTCCAGGGTCAAGGGCGACGAATGGGCAGACGGGAGGAGGGCCTGGGTCTCCAGACTCTTCCCATCCCAGGGGAGACCCCGCCCAGAGCACACCCTTCCAGAAGGCGCCGCCGTCAAACAGCTGCACTGACCGGTGGCCGCTGGGCTCCCTCCCGGGGCTCAGAGCAGCTGCGGCTGCAGGTGCACGTGTGGAGCTGGGGGGGCAGTGCACTTGGGAGCCATCGGAGGAGAAAAAAACGAGTTAATTCAGTGGAGCATTATTCGGTCATTTCCTGCCCTGGGTGAAGAGATTTCATTCCGAATTGAGTTCCTCTATAAGCCCTTTCCAGATAGAAAGAGGATGCCTTCCACGCGGACACACCAGTACGGTGGGAATGCACTTCCCTGACGCATGCACTTGTCAGGGGAAATCTAATAAGCAGGGGCGAGCTCGGCACCCCGATTAAAATGCTGCCCAGCCTGGCCTGCGGGGCTTGACTCTCCCCCTCCCACCAGCGATATTTGAGCTGGGTTATTAAATAAATATTTGTCCTGATCCAGTAAAAATCACAGCCTCTCCCTCTGCCTTCAGGAGTCCTCCTGCTACTTCCCAGAGAAGGGGGAGGAGAGGAATCTCCACCGCAGCAGGACTCCTGCTTCTATGATGAGCGGGAATTTGTTTACAGGAGAGATTTCCATTATAAAAGCACACGTGTGGCTGCCAGAGGTGGGGTGGGGCTTGGGAGAGTTTGGGGAGGGGGGTTGGGGCGGCTGAAATGGACCCAATGAAATGAAGAGGATCGAAAGGTGCAAATTTTCGGTTATAAAATAAATAAGTCCTGGGGACGTACGGGACAGCCTGGTGCCTACGGTTCGTAAGACTGTGTTGCAAGCTCTCATCACGGGAAAAAAACTTCTTATAACTGTGTGGTGATAGGTTTTAACTAGACTTGTGATCACTTCACAATGCAAAGATCAAATCATTATGTCGTACACCTGAACCTAACATAATGGTTTTTTAATTTTAGTTTGTTTTTTTACTTTTTATTTTTCTTTTCCAAACAGCTTATTTGTTGTTTAGCTTACAAATGACCAAGTTTTTTTTGGGGGGGTTCTTTTTTGTTTTTTTACAGCCCATGCTGTCTCTTTTTTAAAAATTTAATTAATTTATTTATTTATACAGCAGGTTCTTATTAGTTATCTATTTTATACCTGTTAGTGTATATATATATGTCAATCCCAATCTCCCAATTCATCCCACCACCCGCTTTCCCCCCTTGATGTCCATATGTTTGTTCTCTACATCTGTGTCTCTATTTCTGCCTTGCAAACCGTGAACCTAACATAATGTTATATGTCAACTGTATCTCAATACACACACACACACAGAACTGGCTGTCATTTCATGCAAATGAGAGACATTTTGCATCTGAAGGCTGAAGCTCATACATTTCAGTTCCTCTCCTCACCCCAACTCCCAGGCCGATTCTTCTACTTGCCTCCATTGACTGCAGCTCACTGGTCCTGGCTGGGAGGCTGACCCCTTGGGAGAAGACACAGCCCCTGACTTCCAAGTCCTCAGCCATAAAGAGAAGAGTTCATCGGAATCAGACTGTCCCCTGGCCGTGAGCTGCTGTGGACTTGGTTTGGGTGGAGAGCATGGCACCCTTTTAACTGAAGTATCTAGTGATGACTCGGGAAGCAAGAGAGGATGTGGTACCCGGGGTTCCCCGCCCAGGACGGTGCTCGGCTCACGCCCTGTGCAGAATCCAAATTCCAGATGCCCACCAAGCCAGTCCCAGAACCTGGTGTGCAGCGTGTACAACCTCTGGCTTCACATGGCAACGTGTGCAAGCACATGTCTGTGTTTCCTTGCATTTTCCAAACCGCCTCTGTAAGCCTGTGCATCAGCTACGGAGAGCCTGACTGACCCGAGGGACAGCGTGGAAGAAAGCTTCCCAAGGCTTGCAGGAGGGCAGCAGGAAGTCCTCTCGAAGACCCCTCTTCACCCCGACACTGGTCCCTGCAGAGACAGAGCCTGTGAGCATAATCTGCCCACCGGCCCCCAGACCACCACCCTCTCCGTCTCCGGCGGTTGCTGCGGTTTCATCCTGGTTTCAAGTGGGCAGAAAAGAGCTGTGTAGGCCACCTGGGGTGTTTGGTCACCCTGCCCTTTGGATACACCCTTGTGTTTGCTGCAGTCTTAAAGGCCTGTCAATGTCTTCCTGTTACTGGATAAACATTTTGGAAAGTGCTAATATGTGTTATTTTTATACATGTTTTTTCTTTCTTTCCAGGTGTCCAAACCTAGGCGTGGGTTTGAGGATTTAGGGAAAAGGTGACCTTGCTTCCCATTCTGTAATGTCCGCCGCTGTGCACAGGGTCAAATGGAGAATGAACAGGCAGATGCATTTTGTGGACTTTGAGCTTGATGAGATGCGGCATAGTTCTGACCTAGATTCCCCTTTCTGAGCCTCTGGAACAATGTACCCCACACTGATGGAAAGAAAGTGGGATCTCATGAGCAAATTCACCAGGCGTCACTTTAAATCATGGCATTTGTCCCAGGATCTCAGGATGATGATCTCAAGTTGCAAGTTGTAGCAGCGCTGGAACGGATTTCACGTCGCACATGGACAGGCTGGGATGCTCTTTGCAGGTGCGTCTGAATTCTACGTATACCTAAAAGACCTTCAGGTGACTAGGGAAGGACAGAGGGAGCAAAATAAAAATAGCAACTGGATGGTGAAGAGAAGACTGATGCTAGTTCGGGGCCACAGACCTAATGCCTGTTTTCTGCCGGCACTTTTGGCTCCGGGCATTTCAAAATCAACACGCTCCAATTAGGCAAAGGGCACCGTTAGAGATGATTCCTGAAATAGCAACGCAGAAATGATGCAGATCCAGATGCAGAGCGATGGCAGGGCAGGAGGAGGAACAGGGAGTTCAGTGACGCAGCACTGGTCCCCGAGGTCCCCGAGGTGCATAGCTCTGCTTCCACTGGCGACCCCACCGAGAGCGGCTCCAACCCCAGTATCTGGATTTACAAAACCCCTGAGCCAAAGGGCGATGAAGTCTTTGAACAAAGACACTTGTCGGCTCCTTGGAAGGGTGAGTTCTCCTGGTGTACTTAACATGGAAGTAGGTCGACAGCAATCTTCCAGTGGCCGTGGAGGGGGCCCACGCACGGTGAGATGCTAAGCAGCAGCCAGTAGCTCCCGGGACCCACACCGAAGGGTCCCCCCTCTGCGGCCCGGAGCCCCACTCTCCTCCTGCCGGCCCACATGGCCGGCGACCTGGGGGCTCTGCACACGACGCCAGGTCGCCCAGGGACGGTGCGCACGCCTCTCACTGCCTTGGGTTCAGTTCCCCCCGGGGAATCCCCCCCATCTCACACCCGCCAACCGGTGATGTGCTTGGAAGGGTTTCAGAAAGTAAAAAGAACAGCACAAGTGTACTCCCAGCATTAATAAAAGTGACTGGAAGGATGAGTCGTCATAGTTACAGGGAGGGCCTCGGCTGTGGAAGCATTATTCCCACTGCGAGGGGAGCCCGGCTGCTTGGAGGGCTCCTTGGCCAGGCTCACGGGGCCCGAGATGATTAACTTTGACGAAGTGTTCATTTTCGGGAAAAGTAAACGCAGCTTCTGTGCCCGACTCTCCCAGACTCTCCCATCACTGGCTGCGGAGGCTTTCAGTCTATAATTAACCTGGAATTTTTCACTTCTCCTATCGCAGGGAGCGAGCTTTCAGGGCGGATGCCTCCTGGGCAGGCGCTAATTGCTAGGCCCTGAGGACAGGTGACGGCAGAGCAGGATGAACAGGGCAGCGCCCCCCCCCCCCCCCCCCCCCGTGCAGTGTCCACGGACTCACTGTGCCCCGGCAGGAAGCCCCAAGTCCCCAGGGAGAAGCGCCGGATGACAGGTATTTACTTAAAAAAACCAAAAACTTCTGCTGGCAGTTCTGGGTCACAGAACGAAGCAGAGGTGAAATCATATCCTTATATGTTCCAAGCTGGATCCTGAGGCTGGCTCTGGGGTAGAGTTGAATAGTCAAGGAGATGCCCTGTCACTGTCATTCCGAGCAGCTGCCTGGCAGTGGGAAGGCCCGTTGGTACTAACGGTTTTTGCAAATGCGTCTCCCTCCCCTGTGGTTTCCAGTTATCTAAGCTGCCGAAAGCAGAAAGAGCACATCTGGACAAATCTATCCCATGTACGTCTTTCTAAAGCCGGGGCCGGTCGCTGGCCAGGACCCAGCGGCCCCTACGGGGCTGACCAGCTCGTGCCGGGGCTGGAGAGGACGACAGCTCATCGTCCCGGGAAGGGCCCGAGCGGCTGGACTGAGGCTGCGGTCCCAGGAGGTCTTTGCTGGGAGGACCCCTCCCCCTCCCCCGCTCCCCCCTTGTCAATCCTCCTCCAATCTCTGCGGCGTCACCCCCTCCCAGACGGGGCAGCCCCACCGCACGCCTCTTCCGTGGCTGGGTGACGGCACGCCTGCATCCCCGGACTGGAAGCAGCTTGAGGACAGCTGAGCCTTTCCATCGTTATGTCCCAGACACCTGCTCACCTTGACACGGGTGAGCCCCAAGTAGTCATTAAATACATCAATGTGCACAAAAGTGGTCTCTCACGTTCCCCCCCGTCTCTGGCTGCTTCATCCAGAGCGAGGGATGCAATGAGATCCTTCCACGCCTCTGGCCCTGCCTGGTCATCCTCGGGTCAACATGGAAATGACAGTAGGTAAGGCTGTCTGAGGGCATCAGAAGGGTCTCCCTCAAAAACCAAACCAAACCAAAATGAAATGAAACGAAACGCGAAAAGCAACCAAAGAAACTTCCCAACCTAACTCCAGCCCGATTGCTTTGACATGACGCAGAAGTGCCACCTGCTTGGTACAGGAAGCCAGGGACTTTGCGCCGACCACAGAGCCAGGCCCAGCCGGGCACCAGGGCTGCTCTAAATGGCCTCAGCTTTTGCTCAGAGCTCACGCAGACCTGGGCTTTCTGGAACACATGGGAACCCAGCGTGCAGTGTTCCAGGGCCACTGCGCTGTGAAGATCCCACGCACTTCACGAAGCTGACTTGGATCCCCCATGACAAGCCCCTTCTTTGGCGCCGTCCTGGGGTGAGCATCTCCCCAGCACTGCCCACGGCCCCCTCCCAGCCAGGCTCTAGTGTTGAGTGGTGTGGCCGCCGGGACCCCTTCCTTCCCCTCCTGTGCTGGTCCCTTCCCACTGCAGCCCCTGCCCCAGCGATGCTGTCCCTGTTTCCCAGGCGCCTCACGTCACCGAAGAGTCACCAGGTTTCTCTCTACTCTTACCTCTGAAACCGAGTCTAATCGTGTGCACGTATCCTATCACCTGCATCTAAAACTAGGTTAGCGAACTGCCGCCACTGCCAGTCGGAGTGCTTCCTGGGCCGAGGTGGAGAGCGGAGGAGAGGCTGTCGGGCTGAGGCTGGGAAGCTTGGCGAGCAGCGGGTTTTACGTGCCGTTTGTGCGAAAATGTCCCCAGAGGTGAGACCTGGGGCGGGGCCTGCCCACCCACCGGAGCCGAGGTGCCACCTCTTCCCGAGGCTCGCGGACACCCCACACTCTGCGGGGAGGGGGGCAGGCAGACACGGGCACTGCCCTCCGCAGCATAGAGAGACTTCCACTTTGTAAACATTCTGGTCAAATCCTAGCTCAGGAGAAGAAAACCCCAAAGCTAAGAGCTGTGCTTACCCAATGGGAAAGGACCAAGGACCTGCTCCCAGAGGAGGCCTGCCAGTTCCAGACGGGGAGCCTGGCCCGGTGGTCGGCTGGTGACTCGGGAGCTGCCTGCCCTGACCCTCCCCCGCAGAGCCAGCAGCCGGGCGCCGGGGAAGTGAGAGTCGGGAACTTCTGAGCTGGCGTCCAGCTCCACGCCGCGTCCAGTCAGGCGGCTGGGAGCACTGGACCTGGGGTCCTCCCTGGGTGGGGGCCGCAGTCCACATCCATCCGGCAGCACGGAGCCGGTGATGTCCCCTGACTCTGACCCGACCTGCTCGGGCCCCTGAGCTCTTCCCAGCAGGCCTGACTGCTGGATTTGTCTGGACACCTGACCCGGCTCAGCAAGAATCCTGGTCGGTGGGTTTAGCCGGAGGCCCCTTACCCTGGCACTTCCTCTTAGTCCCTTTCTGGCCCCTGACATGACTCTCCTTCCTTGTTGTATTCGGAGTTGAGCCCCATCTCTCTCCCGAGGGCTGGACCCCCTACCCCCCTGCAGTGGTCCCCACGCCATCTTGACAGCCCCCTGAGCGAAGTCTTCTTTATGTCTTTAACATGCATCCCGAACGGCTTTGTCTTTTCCAGTCTGGATAATGTTTTTCTGCAGCAACTTCTATAGGACTGCTGAGTGCAGGCGGGATGCTGTTTAGAGCCAGGAAGCAGTACCGAACCTGCGCGCCCAGAGGCCCCAAACTGAAAGCCTGTGCAGCCCGGGAGCGGCCGAGGGGCCCCTTCAGCCTTCTGCTGGGCCCAGGGTGGCCTCTGCTCTGCCCTCGGGGAGGTGGCCCGGCTGCAGGGCCACTGAGGACGGCCGATCTCTGACAGGGAAAGTGTGGAAGGGGTTCCAGTCCTGGAGCCGCAGGGAAGGAAGGGGTGGCGGCGCCTGGTCTGCGCCGGGGAAATGCCTGCGCGTTCGGAGCCCCCCGAGGGAGTGCGCTCCTCCAGGTGACGGGTCTATACTGACCTCGGGTTTGTACCCAGCAGCTACCGACTCCCCTGCCCCACCTCCCTGTGCTTTCTGTGCAGTCGGGACGCTGGCCTGCAACTTACGTTCCAGTCGATGGTGACAAAGAAAGGGTGGCGCTTGATCTCCTCCACGCCGTCCAGGCCAGCACCTGCGGTGACCACAGAGCAGAGATGAGCATCAGAACAGACCCGTGACTGTTCTGCGGAGTTTCTGACACAGCAGGGAGGGGGCGGGGGTCCTGACGCCCTCCAGGGGGAAGGAGCCCCCAGCTGTGACCTCTCCTGCCAGTTGCCCCCTCACAGCCCGCAGAGGCCACCAGTCAGCCCTGCAGAGCTGTGACCAGGTGAGGTGGGGCGGGCAGGCTAGAACCTCCTGCTGCAGGTGTGGGGATGCCCGGGCATCTGGGCGAGGAAGTGGAGGCCCATCCCAGTCTCCATTAGAGCCAGCATCAGGCCGGGCCTTCCAGAGGATGAGAAAACGCGGGCGAGGGCAGGGTGGAGGCTACAGTGCAGAGAGCCCTATAAGGCTGCTCTGGGGCTTACGGGGAAGGGGAAGGAAGCCAGGGCCTGGAGAGGCCGTTTCTAGCAGGACGGGAACCTGGAGAGAGACGGAGGTGGCCTGTGTCCACCTGGGCCTGCGCGAGACAGGTTTCTTGTCACCTGGACACTGTGTACAAACAGTGCTGCTTTGCTGGCTACTTCTGCCTGATCTCTCCCTGCCTCGTTGCTTACGTGAAATCCCGAGCCCCGAGAGAGGGATGGGTGAGGGCGTGAACAGGACTTCGGACGCCTAATGGGAGACACACGTCGTCATGCACTTGCTGAAGCCCGTAGCTACCCCTCCCAGAGTGAACCCTGACGTGAACCGCGGGTTTCCGGGAGTAATGATGTGCCGATACTGCGTCATCCCTTCTGACAAGCGCATCAAATCAGCAAGAGCTGACACCAGGGGACACTGCGTGCAGCGGGTGACGAAGCATGTGGGGACTCGCTGTACCTTCTCTTCCATTTTTTCTGCAAACTTAAAATGGCTCTAAAAATAAGTCTATTAATTGAAAGAAAACCCCCAAAACAAAAATCAAACAGCCAAGCCCTAAGGCCCCACGAGGTCTGCGTTTTCTCCAGGATGGGAAGGTGAGTCAGGGAGGGGCCGGGAAGCAGCGCGGATGCGGGAAGTGGTGGCAGGCGGCCTCGGGCCGGGCGACTCCTGCTCCGCCTTTGTCTGGGGAAACGGCTCCTGCGTCTCAATCGACCAGGTCGGTCGTGCACCCCGAGCGCTGGGGCCCAGCCCCGCTCCGTTCGGAGGCTCGGCCCGGTCTGCCCCACGAGGCTGAGCCGCCCCCCTCATCCCCGGGAGGGAGGCAGGCGGCTGGGAGGCCGGAAGCAGGAAGGTGCGGAGGTCACCGCGGAGCCCCCGGCCCGGCCTCGCCGTCCGGCCTGAGAAGCGGGAGGACCCTCCCCCAGGACGCCGGGGGTCCCGGGAGACACAGCCCGCTGTGGGCTCATCGCCTCCTGTTGTCACCTCCGGCCCTGTTCCCTGGTCGAAGCCGCGACATGTGCAGAAAAGGAGGCGCGAAGCTGCCCGTGGCACCGGGGTCGCCTCTAGGTGGACGAGGGCCCGGCTAGCTCCCACTCCTTGGGGAAGCCTGGCCGGGCCAGCACCCTGGGAAAGAGCCCCTGGCCTTGTCACCACGCTGGACTCCAGTGATCTGGGGATTATCCCTTTGGTATGCAAATGGACGAACAAGGAACGGAGGAAGCTGTCAGACCCAGAATTTCCCCCTCTAGGGACATGGGGCAGTGCCGCGGGGCAGACACATCACAGGCATTCTCCTGCTAAATGCCACCAACACCCAGTGCCTTGGACACCATCCCTACTCTCTAGATAAGGAACCAGCCTGAAGGAGGCTGGGTAACATGCCCAGGACCAAACCGGAGTTTAGGAGCAGAACCGGAAGACAGATCCCGCTCTGTGCCCCAGAACCCCACCCCGACGTGTGTAACCAATTTGGCCTTTCTCCTGAGACATTAGGATATAATAAGAAGTATATATTTTGGTCTTTGTCTCGGGCTCCTGGCCAGAGCTCCGAAGACGCTCGTAATTTCCTGAGTCAGAAGAATGAAGGAAGCATCTCCTGTTTTGATGTCTGGCTTTGGTCACTGGCTCCTGGAAGGGCTCCAGGCGTGAAAGAGGCATCTCTTGTTACTCATAATAAGCCCCTCTCAACCACACCTGAATTTGTCTTAATGAGGTGACCTGTGGAAAGACCCTACAGACGGAGCCAACCCTGTGATGAGGCTTGGAACTTTCATCCACCTCTGACGAACTCGCCCACATGCCCCAACCCCAGGGAGCGGAGAAGGGCTGCGACTGAGTCCAGTCGCCAACGGCCAGTGACTGAATCAATCACACCTACATAATGGAACCTCCAACAAAACCTGAACACCAGGGTTAGGGAGTTTCTGGGCTGGTGAACAACCAGGAGGGTGGCTCCCCCCAAACCCCAAAGGGACAGAAGCGGCTGGGCTGGGGACCCTTTCGGACCTCGCCCTATGCACCTCTTCATCTGGCTGCTCATCTGATCTTTTAGAGCATCCTTTGTAATACATCGGTAACAGTAACTCACTAAAGCACTTTCCTGATTCTGTGATCTGTTCTAGTGAATTATCACAGCTGAGGAGGGGGTCCTGGGAACCCTGGGTTTACAGCTGGTGGGCCGGAAGCACATGGACAACCTGGCACTTGGGACTGGCATCGGAGATGGGGTGTCTGGTGGGAGTGACCCTGACCCTGGGGTCTGAGATAACTCTGGGTGGTCAGTGCCAGAACTGAGCTGAATCGTAGGACACACAGTCGGTGTCTGCAGAGAAGTGGAGACGCAGTTGGTGTGGAAAACCCCACACGTCTGGTGTCAGGAGTGCTGTTATGAGTAGAGAGAAACAGTTTTACTGAGGACCTCACGCTGAGGACGCTCCGGATGTCCATGTCCATCCCTTGCTGTATAAACCCCTGACCTGAGTCCGGAGATCTGGTCTCAGCCTAGGCATCCCCACCTAGAGGCCCTCCAAAGGTGCCCAAGCAGCTGCTGGAACAAGATGTCGAGAATGAACAGATGTCTGGCTTCGTGCCCACCTGCGTGCAGGCCTCCTTTGATGAAGACCAGAGCTCGGGATTGAAAAAGACTTCTGGCCACGACGATTAAAGAGAAACGAAAAACCGCCTCTGATTTGTACCTCTTCCCGCTCTTTTTGGTGAATGCTGGCTGCGTTGCCGGAAGCTCTGTGGGTTAGTCAAAGGTGGGAGACTGGTGCTTACACGTTGAGCCCAGGTAGAGGCACCTGTACAGTGACTCACTGACTGTGTGACTTTGAAAAATCTACTTTGCATTTTGTACCCACTGCATTTCATGCTCATTCATCATTTGCAAGTATGCTCTGCAAGAATCAAAACGAAGTAAAACAGAAAGGAAATACAGGTGTTGGTGTAACTACAATCGTTTGCTAGTACCAGCTGGGTTTTCTCGGGTTCCTACTCAGGACATTTTTATCTGCATCTTCCTTCTTCCACTGCAGTGAGATTTTGCACACATTCGTGCTTCGAGGCCTCAACAAACACTCGAGAGTGAATTAACACTTTGGTTATTACTCAAAAATTCCAGGTGTTCCAAAGAGGGGAAAACGTAAAAGAGAAAGAATTTCTGCACAGAGTTCTCTAAAGCCTTTGTCAACCTTCCTAGGGCACATGGGGTTATTATTTTGGATTCTAGTTCTATTTATCCTCTCCTGAAACATGTTAAAAGAGTCTACTTTGTGCTGGACAACTCCTTTTTGTTTAATACATTTGACAAACAGCAGTGAGCAGAGGTCTGAGCTGGGACAGTCCAGAGACTGTGTCTGTGTTTGTCTCTGAATCTCGGCTCACTTGCTGTGGGTTCATCACCAAATGCACTCAAGTCTCACTCTGTCCCCAAGAGGAGGGCTCACGAAGAATTGACAAGAACAGGTACTTATGGACAGAAACATGGAGAACGGAAGAACAGCATTCTCTCTATGCAGTTTGGCGAGTCTTGATTAAGATCCCCAATGCCTGGCAAATACGCAGAAAGAGTTCACTGGGGCAGCAGATTCAAGAATTCACGCTTATTCTCTGGCGTGTGAACATTTAATTACTTTTGTTCCAATCGCGTTTGGGCTGTCTTCCTGAACCTCTGTATCTGGACCCCCGTCTCGGATTTCTCCGCGTTGGTTGAGGGGCAGTTTTGCATCCCACTGGAACTGTCTTCCAGCGGCACGTGGCTGTAAAACGCAGCGCTGTGCCTGAGGCTGGGACCTGTTCTTCTATGGCCCTGGGTACCTGCAGCCCTTCCACCTCACATTTTTAACGAGGCGACCCCGTTCCTTTCCTCCTGGGCTTAATCATGAACGGGCTTCCACTTTCACAGTAAATCATCCCCAAAAGGTTTGGGGATTGGCCAAAAATGTTTTCCTTGAATCTTCCTGTCCACAGATAGCTTTGGGAAATGTTTAATCCCTGGACCCTTTGTGACTCTGTTGAAATATTTGTTTTTGTCGTTTGAGAGTCACACAGAGTCCCCCTCTAATGCTTTTGGGCACGTTCAGAATAAATTCACGTCTGCCTCTTTTCCTTGCATACTTTGCACTCTACCGGACCCGCACACTCCTAAAGGCCAGTCCATAACCACCCAGGATTTGAACACCAGGTCTGCTTTTTCACTTCTCAGTCACTTACAGATCATCTACACATTATTTTTAGAGTCTTAAAGTATTGTCGGTCAGCTTGAAATTTCATTTACTGTTTAAAATCTTTGCTTGGCGTAGCTTGTGTCCTCTGGGACCCTGCTGGCTGAGGCAGGGCCCCGGCAGCACCCTCAGGGCTGGCTTGGGACCACCAGCTCCAAACCAGGGGCTGGGGCGTTCGCTCGGCCTTGACCAAGCCGTCAAAGGCTGGCCCTTTACAAAAGGTCACAGCGATGCCCGTGGGACCAGAATGAGATGGTTGGAGCCCAGAGCGGCTGGTGTTTGAAGTCAGATCAGGAAAGCACACCCTCTGGAGATCGAGTCTGGAATGGAAAAAGGAAACACGAAAAGCAGAAGCCCTGGGCAAGTGGACGGGCCCTGCCCACACGTGTTCTCCGGGCACCAGCGGTAGTTGACTGGCTGCACTGTTTTATGCTCACGGGCACGTCTGACACCTTTCTAACCTCTGCCCCGTGTGCCCCCAGGAGTCCAGCATGTCCAGGACTTACGTTACAGATGCTCACAGGGGTGAGCTAGAGACGCCCCAAGAGGGTTCTTCTCTAATTCACGACTAGAACGATCGATCCTCTGAGAAACAAGACTGCCGCGCTCCACTTGCCGCGTCCTTCCGAGGGTCCCGACCAGGGGCGTCGCAGCCCTGGCTGGGCCCAGGCCTCTCCGCCTGCCCTGCCCTCCCAGCCCCCCACCCAGGCCGCCTGGAGGACACGCGTGCTCTCATATGCTAGTCTTCTCCGCATCTGCAACTGCGCCTGTGACGTTTCTCGGGCCCAGAACTCACGCCCCCCACTGCCCCCTCCCCAGCACACGCACAAGCCTGCAGGTGCCACCCAAGGGTCCCAGGCAGCCCTGCTGGGCGGGCATTTTGCACCTGCTTCCATCAAGTGCGAAACCCAAATAATCCAGTTTTCCAGCTGCCGGGTCCACATGCCACCGTGGTGGAAATAAACTCACATTTGACTCCATTTTTGACAAAAATAAACTCTCTCCACTCACGGCACGGAAAACCACCCATTCCCTCCCTCCTCTCCACTGACCGCCCAGCCCTGCCAGGCCCGGCCTGGGTGGGGGCCTGTCTGCCTTCTCCATCTGTCTGTCCCTCCAGCACCACCCTGGCCCTGCCTCTGCCCCTCAGCCCCGGCGTCCTGCCCAGAGGAGGGGGCTCCCTCTGGCTGGCTCCTCAGGTGTCTCAGGTCTGCAGGGAAAGGCGGGGGGATCTCTACCCGAGATTTCTGGTCTCTTTGCCCACACGACTGGGTTGCCCACGCGGCAGCATCCTCTACCTGTGTGTCACCAGCACCTGCCACAGGTGCATGGGGCACCTCACTGAGCAGTGCACACTGCGGTCAGAGGTGGGCTGGAGACTTAGACTCGGACTCCTTGGGTGAGGACACAGCACCTTAAGGGGACAATGGGGGGGAAACGCCAGCTCTAGACTTGGCAGCCATGCCGCCTTGGACAGGTGATCTGGGGCGAGGACCTCGGTCTTGTCACCTGCCGAGCGTGTGACATCAACAAGGAGAACCTCTGCCGTTTCTTCCACTGCAAATGCTATGGACACCCTCTCAGAGGTGCTGAACTGTGTTCCTCCAAATTCAGATGGTGAAGTCTTAACCCCAGAACCTCAGCATGCGAACTTACTTGGAAATGAGGTCATCGCAGGTGTGATTAGTGTGGATGAGGTCACGCTGGGGCAGCGGTGGCCCCGGATCCAACATGACCGGTGTCCTGGTCAAGAGGGGAAATGTGGACAGACAGGTCTCTCCAACAGTTCAAGGGTCAAGAGACAAGAGATCTGGGCTGATTTGAAGGTAATGTGCTTAAACCACAGATCTGCGTGAGGAACCGGGTTTGGGTGAGGCCTTCTGATATTGACGACCTCCCCAAATGGCCAGTGGACGTTTTTGGGGGCGTCAAGAACAAGGCTCAAGGCAATCATAAGAGGAAGAGTCCCAGCCTCCTAGTCTAGCTCCCTGTGCAGACCAAGATAATTTCCACCTTAAGGCTAAAGATTTTCAGGCAATTAAATTTAGTAGCTGACCCGGGTCAAGTTGGGTGAGTAATAATTCCGACTATAATTTCTTCTTTATGTGAGTCTGGACATCCTAGGATATGAAATACTGCTGCAGGATGGTCCATAACTCCTGGAAAGCTTTATGATAATTCACTTTAGAAATTATCTGAAGGGCAATCTTTGGCCATGGATGGGCCATTTTCCATGCTTCTGTGGGCCCCACTGGGCTAGTATCTTTTAACTGATGGTTATCTATCCACCTAATGAGATAAATCCATCTTTCTCTATCATCAGGTATGCAAACTAAATAATACAACAATATTTTGGGTTAGAGAACTATGATTTTTTGTGATGTTAAATTCTAAGACATAAAAACAGATTTATAAAATTATTTCCTTCTTCCAGAACGAGGGGAGAACAAATCTAGCACCCCCTACCCCCCGACTTGGTCACAGTCACCTGGTCCCCTGTGACAATCCTCTCCACCAAATGCAATGATATTTGCAAGAAAAGAGTGACCCTCAAGACAACTTCAGTCGCTGCAAGAGATGAGACTAAGTTGTTTGTTCTCCTGTGTGTTTTGGTGGATAAAGGAGCTGATGTCTTCATTTCTCCTTCCTGATTCCAGTTCCCGCCCCCAGGGAGGTCAGGCAGGTGAGACCACACCTGGGCACTACCCAAGGGCAGTGCGGTCAGGAGTGCAGTGGCATGCCCTTACCTAGGAGGCAGGTACTTTGCACACATGCTCTCATATGTATTCATAATAGAACATGTGTCCGGGTTTTATTCTGGCACTCAAGAATAACAAGGCAGAGACCGGACGGATTTTCTTAACAAAACTTGGTACTGAAAGGAAAGTTCTGACCATCGGCAAAGTTACTGGTGGCAAGTTTCGTGAGGACTCCTCTGAGGGTGACAGGCTGCAGAGGTCCCTCTTCTCTGTAGCTGGTTCCCCCTTGTTCTGCTTCTAGCATGAACTTAGGACCTGGCCAGGTGCTTCTCTGTCTAGTGATGCGGGGCTTTCCAGAGACAGTCAAACAATCCCTTCCTCTTTCATCCTCCCTTTTTGCAATGCTGTCAGGAGGCAGTTTAACAAGATCTGTTAAAACGCATCACAAAGGCCGATAGCTTTCTTTACCAGTAACTGTGCCTCTGGTAACTTTCTGTATCCGTCCAAGTGGCAGAGAAAGAAAAGGGTCCAGGTGGCAGAAAGCAATGCGGCCAAGAGTCCGGATGCCCTCCCCCACCCCACAGGTCCGTGCGCTCCGATTATCTCTGCTCTTTTTTTTTAAATTAATTAACTTTTTGGCTGCGTTGGGTCTTCATTGCTGCTTGTGGGCTTTCTCTAGTTGCGGTGAGCGGGGGCTGCTCTTCATTGCGGTGCGTGGGCTTCAGTAGTTGTGGCACGTGGGCTCAGTAGTTGTGGCGCACGGGCTTAGTGGCTCCGCAGCACGTGGGATCTTCCCGGACCAGGGCTCGAACCCGTGTCCCCTGCGTTGGCAGGCGGATTCTTAACCACTGCGCCACCAGGGAAGTCCTATCTCTGTTTTTTTATGCATTTATTTGTCAAACACACTAGAGTGTTTCCTACGTGTCAGGCACTGGTCCTGCTCTTTGCGTCCTCCTAATGGCCCTCTGAAGAGGTTCCGCTATCACCCTCGGTTCACAGGGCAGGAAACCACAGAGCGGGGCAGCCATCTGCTCAAGGTCGCCCAGCAAGTCACTGCTGGGGGGGTGGATCCCCGCCCTCTGCTTGGCGCTGCCACTCAGGGCTCCTCGCTAGCTCCCTCCCTGGCTCACGTCTGTGCTCCCTCCACGTTCCAGCAGCCCCCCGGCTCCTGTCCCTTGAGGTCTGTCTCCCCCCACTCCTTCTCACGGCAGCCGAGGGGCGTTTGCGTGCCCCATCTTTTACCATCGTAGAGGCCCCATGAGAACGAGGGCCACAGTTTTGCTCCACTGTTTCCCCAGTGCCAGAGCCTGGAAAGTATCAGGGAACCAGTGAAGGTGTGTGTGTTTCTGGGTCACATATACATCGTCCCTCTCCTTCCTAATTAAAGGACCCTTAGTATCTGCCGAGAGGAAGGCAGGCCAGGCCCCAAGCCCCTGACGAGTCCACACTCTTGACATCTGCCCGTCTGGGCAGCTCCGAGGCCAAGAATGGGTTCCTGCACCACACAGAAGTCTCTGAATATCCCGTGTTTCTCTCAAAACCAAGTTTTAAGAAACTAGGCTTTTCATCATAAAACAAGTGTGTGTTATTGATTAAAGAATCAAACTACTGACATGTCTGGGGTGAAAGGAAAAGCTCACCTCCCCACCCGGCCCTCCACACTCGCTGCTAACAGCTACTTGTGTGTGTTTCCAGAAATTTTCTTTGCTCACTTCCCTCCCTCTCTTCTAAAAAGGCAAATAGAATCATTCTGGGCATTTGCTATTTTTCCTTAACTCTTCGTTTCTGGCTGAGACGTGTCGCCGAGCCAGTGGTGCAGACCTGCTTCACCTCCCGGGTAGATGGACCCCGCTTCCCTGAACCGTCTGTCGGCGGTGGGAATGTGGGCTCCTTTCTTCCCCTCCTTCCTGCACTAACAACATCCCGTATGTCTCTGGGTACTTGTGCGACTACGTCCTAGGAAACATCCCAGAAGTGGAATTACTTGGAGGAAGAGTATGTGCTTTACTTTGACAGACATTTTCAACTGATGTATGGAGAGATCGGGGCAAAAGCACCCCCTGCCGAGGGTTCCCCTGTCCTGACACCTCACCACAATGGATGGTTCCAGACACGGGCCGCCATGCTGGATCGAGAGGCTAAAATGGTCCAGAACGCTTCTACAGTTAGGAAGAGGGCACAGCCACTGTGGAAGATAGTCAGGTGGCTCCTCAATAAATTAAGAATAGAATTACCATAGGATCCAGGAATTCCCACTTCTGGAACTCAGGGTCTTGAAGAGCTATTTGCACACCCATGTTCGTAGCAGCATTATGTACAACAGCCAAAAGGTGGGTCAACCCAAATGTCCACGGAGGGAGGATGGATGAGCACAGTGTGGTACACCCGTTCCACGGAATATTATTCAACTGAAAAATTAGCGAAATTCTGACATACGCTACAATACGGATAAATCTTGTGGACCTTATGCTAAGTGAAATAAGCCCGACACAAAAACCCAAATTCTGTATGCTTCCACCGACATGAGACCCCAAGGAGAGTCAAAACACAGAGACAGAAAGCAGAAGGGTGGGTGCCAGGGGCTGGGGGAGTGCGAATGGGGGTTTCTTGTTTCATGGGGACAGAGCTTCAGTTTTGCAAGATGAAAAGAGTTCTGTGGATGCATGGTGTTGACGGCTGCCCAACGCTGCAAATGTACTTGACTACTGAACTGTGCCCTTAAGAAATGGCTAAGACGGTAAACTTTTTGCTGTGTGTATTTTACCACAATTGGAAAAGACAGGAGGGGGATAAGATATCACAAAGAACTGTACAGGCACTCACTGGTTAAAAAGTATAGCAATTATGGAAAGCAAGAAAAAAATTGCTCTGGCTAGCCGCTTGATGACATAGGGAGGTCTTTAGGTAAAAATTGAAACCCTCGGGCTTCCCTGGTGGCGCAGTGGTTGAGAGTCTGCCTGCCGATGCAGGAGACGCGGGTTCGTGCCCCGGTCCGGGAGGATCCCACATGCCGCTCAGCGGCTAGACCCGTGAGCCATGGCCGCTGGGCCTGCACGTCCGGAGCCTGTGCTCCACAGCGGGAGAGGCCACGACAGTGGGAGGCCCGTATACCGCAAAAAAAAAAAAAAAAAAAAAATTGAAACCCTCACCTCATGTTTGGGTCTGATAAATACACCATTTTATTCCTCAAGACTGTGATTTTATGTATTATCTTTCTTGTGTTTTTCTAAATCTTGATACTTTTTGTCCAGTTTTTCCACAGAAAGAAAATTCCATATAAAATGAAAACAAGTTGAGATTTTCACACAATTCATTAAATCCAATTACAATGAAATTTCAGGGAGTTCTCTACAGGTGAAGGGAGAAGAATTATATCCTCAGCTCAAATTAAAGTAAAAAAGAATCAAGTTGTGAGCTAAAGATAGTTCGAGGGAGGGTGAGGGTTGACACTTGGAGAGAAAAGGAGTGGGGGGAGGGCGAGAGACCCCCATATCCTATTTTACACGAAACACCGAGCCATTCTCCATCACTCCCATCACAGAACAGTCAAACTGGGGGGGACTGTTTTTAATTAGTTACCTCTCAAAGGTGGATGGTCAGCCTGAGACCATCAGTACGGAGCCCCAATATTCCCCCAGTTGCCTAAAAAGCAGGCATTTCGGAAACACCAGAGGGACGTGGTGCCCCAGACCTGCACAGTCCGTCAACCACAGGGACCAGAAGATGAGCTATGATGGGGCCGGTTTCCTAGGATGCATGATGAGGTGAGGGGGGCCCCGGGGGCCCGGGGACGTGGGGGGTACACGTGGGACCCTGTGGCCACAGAGCTGGGAGGCTCTGGTCAGGAGCCACCTTGTGCTCCCTTCAACATGAATGTGATGCCTGGAGCTGCAGCAGCCATTCTGTGATCATAAGACACCATGTGTGAGGATGAAAAGGCAATACACTGAGGATGGTAAACTAAGAAGACAGACCTATCCGGGCTTTTGAGAGCAATAGTTCAGCTGCCCAGCCAGTGGTTACAACCCTCTACTGCAACACGGCTTGTAATGTGAGAAAAATAAACTGCAGTTTGAAACATTAAATTAGCTGGGTTAAATAATTTTAAATTATTTAAGAGTTCTTTACTTTGCAGCTAAAAGCAATTCTTAGGGATATACCCCTTTTCATAAGTGAATCTAACATTTCTCCTTTTATCTACTTTGTAGTATTGTGAGGATTTGAATGAGATAATAATTTTATTAGTGCAGAATTCCATGTGTATCATTGTCATCCCGAGAGGAACCAGAGGCTCAGGAAGAGAAATGACTTATTTACCTGGTTTGTGAAAGAACCAATCAGCAGAGGAATGTGAGAGGCTGTGTACCCGCCTTCCCCAGCCCCCTGGCCTCTCAGTGCTGTACGGAGAGCCTGTGTCTACACTGGATGGGGATAAAGCACGAGGAAGGAGTCACAGAATCAAAACAAAGGGGTAATTAACCCAAAGTAATTGCTGGGATCAAACATTAAAAGACTGATGATACCAGACGGGGGTGGGGCTCTAGACCAGGCAGGCTCAGGGGTTCAGGCAGGAGCAGAAATGATGTGCAAAGAGGTTTACATGCACTTTGATGTTTCACAGCTCTGCAAACCGGATTCTGAGGCAGGTGTGTTCTAAATCGGGTTAAGATCTGCTCAGCTGAACGACAAGTTGGCCTTAGACTAGCAGAGATTATTTCAGTGTCTCTCTTGAACTGATGGAGACATTAACGAAAAGTAATCAATTAATTCATGATCCAGATCAGAACTGGGCAAACCATTATGATCTCTCTGTAACATTCAAAGACAAATTAGACGGGGTGGCTTTTCCAGGGTTCTGTCTTTAGTTTACGGAGTTCTAAAGTAAGTGCCACCATTTTGTATAAAAACGGTGACTGTTAGCTAACAATACCCGGGCAGCGACCGTGTGTTTTTGAAATCCTCAGAGCTCGGACAACACGTGATAGAACTTCCACCCCTGCGTCAGGGCCTTTTGCTGTCAGAGAACGTGGTGAAATGCGGGGCCAGACCAGAGCAGAGTGTGAGCATGTGGGCGTCCCAGGGCGGGCCCGGGGGGCTCAGGGAGTCTTACCCAGCCGGTTGCAGGGGTTCCGTTTGAAGAGGGCTCTCAGAAGACTCTGAGCCTCCACGCTGAGGAACTGCGGCATGCCCAGCTTGGCTCTGAAAAGCACAGTCGTATGTTCGGGTAAGAAGGATGAGCCCCAAAGGGCGCAGGGTTTTCTTCAGGCCTGTGTGGTTCTGCAGTCAGCATTCACAGACAAGTCCAATCATATCCACGTGACCCAGAGCAGGTGTTTACAACAGCTATATAATGATTCACTAAAAATAACAAGGCCACTAAAAATAAACAAGAATGATCCCACGAACATACAGAACATTTTAAATGGAAATTAACTATGGTTTCCAAGACAACAACAAACAAGGCTTTGGAGAGATGCCAGCGTGGTCGACGTCTTAGGACCCTCCTCTTGGCTTGAGGAGACAGCTGGATTCTCTCCTCTGCCTCCGGTGGGGTCTGCGGCCACATCTGGGAAAGGACGGCCTGGCAGGACCTCGCTCTGGGAACCACGTGTCCACAGCTTGTTGCTGCCCCGTCAGAAATGGTGTCACTCCCAACGACGGGTTACAAGTTCACACCTGGGAGTTGCTGGAGGGAATTATTCTAGCTTCAGAAAAAGGGTCTTGTTCCCTCTTAAAATGAAAAGGAACAGAGGCCATCAAAAAAAAAACAAAAACATAGTAGACCGTAGCTACGCATGTCATCCATAGTGTAAGGTCACGTGACACAGGGAAACACCGTTTACATCCTCTCTACGGGGTGTCTTCCACGAACTGCTCTCCTTCTATTTATACAACGAGGTATCTACAAAACCGTAAGCTTTGCAGGTGCCTCCTGGTTTTATAAACGTTGCGTGTCCACCCGCAAGCAGAGTTTGAGAGAGCTGGTCGTGAGGCCAAGCACCTTCATGGATTCTCCTGCAGGTGCAGTGGGCCCACCCTCTCACTGAGCAGGCAGACAGTCATTTGGAGCCTGCCTGATTCCAGGGCCACTTCCTCACCCCGTCCGCTTCTCTCTCCCAGAGCTTGCCCTCTGACACCTCGCTCAGAGGAAGCCTGCTCTGATGAAGATGTTACAGCAAGGGACTTCCCTGGCGGTCCAGTGGTTAGGGCTCTGCGCTTCCACTGCAGGTGGCACGGGTTCGATCCCTGCTCAGCGAACTAAAATCCCGCATGCTGTGCAGCACGGCCAAAAAAAAAAAATGATGTGTTTTTTTGTTTGTTTGTTTTTTGTTGTGTTTGTTTTTTAAAAGCTATTACACCAAGACTGGCTCTGGGTTTAGACTTCCTTCTAGGGTTCTAAGAGCAAAACCCATTTCTGTATTAAAAGATTCTTCATGAGAATTAAGGAGAAAATTATGTTCGTACTCAGTGACTCGGGCCATATGATGCCTGCTGACGTCAGGCAGGAGAGCTCAGGCACGTGCACGAACGGGTGAACAGGCAGAGAAGGGAAGGCTCTCTCAGGAGCCCCTGCGGCCCTTTGCCCCCCAAACCTGCACTTTTGAAGGTCACCAACCATCATGTCCAAAGACCTTGCCGTTGGACAACTTAGACGATTTTTACTGATGGAAAACTTTATCTTTGGTAGGAGATTTCATCAGAATCACTCAGAGAGGCCACCGGCGTCACCCACTGACATGAAAATGCCAGGAATGCTCATCACCGTTACCGCCTCCTCAACAGTCCCGGTTCTGAAGACCGAAGCTCTTGACATCAGCAGGCGCTGACACGTATGGGGTGGGTCCCAAGCGGGTGTGCTACTCACTTGAGGATGAGGGCCATGGTCTCCTTCCTGTCCTTCCCCTGGAATGGCAGCGAGCCCGTGAGCATCTCGAACTGCAGACCAACACAGAACAGGAGAAAGAGTTCAGAACAAACGAACTTCACAGTGGCGAGACCCAGACAGGCAAAATGCAGCCCAAGTTCATGTACCCACTCGAAATCCTGGTCAGTTAAGTGCAGGCGCTGGCCTACGTGCTTGGTGTACAGCAGCGAACAGAACTGCACTGTGGACCTTGGCACTCAGTGGGGAGACTGATGGATGATGGACACAGTAAATGCTTCAGCTCTACGGCTGTGAGGAGGTGCTCAGTGCCGTGGAGAGGGGGATGGGGACCTGCAGCCCATGGCCACACACCTTCCACGGGGTCGACGGAGGACCCGCCCTTCTCTGGCGGGTGCCGTGGAGGGGCTGAGCTAGGAGGGGAGGGCAGGGGTGGGGAGAGAGAGCTCCGGGTCCAGATGGAACGGGAGGCTGCTCTGCAGACCCTGAGTGCCCTGAAGAATCATCCCCGTGACGACCCGCCTCCTTCAGGCGACTGTGACCCACCTCCCCAGCTGTCACGAGACACCGAACGTGGAGGGGACGAGTCTGTCAAAGGAGTGAGCAATTCAGGGAGGAATGCCCTGTGCCCGAGACCAAGGTGGCGGCACCGTTGGTGGCATGTGGACCGTGGCAGACAGCAGAGGCTGGGCCTCTCCTGGAAGAGGCGAGGGGCCAACCTCTCTGGTCAGCTTCTCCAAAGTCCAGGGGCATTTCCCGTCTCATGGGGGCAGGGGGGGCAGGTGCCCGGGGAGCCCAGGCCCGCTCTGCTCTCCCTGCCTGTGGACCCTCGGGGCACAGACCTTCCTGGGCACAGGCACCGCCACCTGCGCTAGGGATGCGTGAAGGTCACGCCCTGTGCCCGGGAGACCCTCACAGATATGCGTGTTCACAACACAAGATGACAGGGCCCGTAAGAGCAACGCGGCAAAGCACCAGCCATCGACAGCTGGGGAACCAGAAGAGGTTCCAGACGTGAGTGTGGGGAGCTTGGGGAAGACGTGGAGGAAAGAAGTGGGGAGAAGCCTGACTGGGGGCATCAGCTCAGGACGGGCCACTGTCCTCCTCCCTTTCTTGTCCCTCCTCCTTCACTACCTTTTGTTTGTTTGTTTTTTTTTTTGCGGTACGCGGGCCTCTCACTGTTGTGGCCTCTCCCGTTGCGGAGCACAGGCTCCGGACGCGCAGGTTCAGCGGCCATGGCTCACGGGCCCAGCCGCTCCGCGGCATGTGGGATCTTCCCGGACCGGGGCACGAACCCGTGTCCCCCGCATCGGCAGGCGGACTCTCAACCACTGTGCCACCAGGGAAGCCCCCAGCCTACATCTTTAAGGGCTTCGCGAGTATCCCTAGGATCCACGGACAGGATGAAGCCTGTGGTCTCCCTCCGGGAGCCCACCCCACCCTCCAGAGGAAGGTGCTTCTCAGGCGGATGCGGGCTTAGGATTGGAATCACTCCCGAAGATGCAGAGCTGTAACCTCGGACCTGGGATGCCGTGTCGGGAAGACGACTTCAAACTTCTGGTGAAACCCGCAGCGAGGGTGCTGAGGCCCCCATGCCCGCCCCCCAGTACACACCCTCCAGACAGGGTAACGGGGAAGCACCCCCGTGGACAGGAGCGGAGTCGAGGACGCAAAGTCGCCCTGCAGAGGGAGAGGCGACCCTGACGGTCTCACCAACGTATCTAAGAGAGACGATCGCTGGGAAGGTAAGCAGAGCGGGACGTCCCCATGGCTTCTGGCCTGGAGACGGACTGCGCCCCAGCAGAGGCCACTCAAGGTCTGCATAACCACGAACACAGCAAGCGTCACCAGCGCCCTGGCAGCTGATGCTCACGGAGCCCTTGTCAGGTCGCGAGCTTGGGCCCATCACTTGCCTGTATTAATGTGCTTAACTTGTTGTGATTCTGTTTTGAGAACAGGCTTCTCATTACAGTCTGACTTCCCTCGTAGGGGGCTGACGGGGGGAGGACGCACTGACCCTGGAGACGGGGGCACTGGCCCACGTGGCGTGACGTCACCTACTGTACGCCCGTGAGCTGGCATCCCGGCCGGAGCCGTGGGAACTGCCTCCTGAGCTGGTTTGACGTGTCTGCCCCCCACAGACAGGGGTCAGCTGTCCGTGCCGACAAACCCAACAGAGCCAGCACTTCCGAGCCCGTGGGGCCGGGGACCAGAACCGAGAGACCGAGTGTGGCCTCCTGGGTACCAGCCTAGGGGCACCCAGCTGATGCCCTGCACCGTGAGCAGGACACAGCCCAGCGGTCCTGGGGCCAGGGCAAGAGGCACGTGTGTGCGAAGGAGGCTACGCCGGTGCTGGCCGAGCGACGGATCTACGGAAACTCCCGTCGCCTCAGTTTCCTCATTTGTGAAATGCACAAGGAGGGGGCTGACAAGCCGGGAATGTCACGATGCTACTCCCATCCAGTCAATGCCAGACTCACAGCCTCGGAAGTCTGGTCCACGCCGAGGGCACGGCGGGCCTGGAGGGGCTGCCTGCATAGGGCCCGGCTGCGGGGGATGGGTGGGGGGAGGGGGAAGGGAGGAGAGGAAGGACCGCGTGAGGCCGGGCAACAGCAGCCAACCCCGCTTCTGTTGTGACTACAGACCGCCTGGCTAGACGGTGTTCGCTGCACGCTCTGTCTGCAAACACATGACCCAAAGAAAATCCAAGTTTCTCGATGCAGATGTAAAAACGCTTCGCTCCACGTGTATTTTGGTTCGTGGTGATTTTGCTGACTAAGTGGAGGAATTCTGTGTTTGAAATAAGAAAATATCTTTAATCTGGAGAGAGCTGCGTCCCTTAAAATCCTCATGTTAAACCCAAAAGAGCATTAAGTACAAAGGTCTGACTCTGAACACATTTGCATCCTCACTTGAATCCCAGCTCTGTTTCCTGATGCTGGGAGTCTGGGGCGGGGACAGAGAGGAGGCTGCCAGGAAATGCTAGGGCCAGGAGTCGGTGGCCCCCCTTGTCCTGAGTCACACAATGGGCACTGTTTTCCTCGGGTCACTCCTGCATCTCTGAACCCCAGGGACGGGCGGGCGCTCAGGGGACAGCCACACGGGCACCTTGGGGACCGCAGATGCCACACTGCAAGCAAGTCAAGCCACGAGCATGCCATACCATGAGCACGCCATACCACGAGCACACTGTACCATGAGCACGCCATACCATACCATGAGCACGCCGTACCATACCACGAGCACGCCGTACCACGAGCACACCGTACCATGAGCACGCCATACCATACCATGAGCACGCTGTACCATACCACGAGCATGCCATACCATACCACGAGCACGCTGTGCCATACCGTGAGCAAGCCGTACCATACCACGAGCACGCTGTACCACAAGCACGCCGTACCATGAGCACGCCGAAGGACCACCAGTCCGCGCTCTGCGTGTGGCCCCGCCGGTTCACCACCTCGGGCGCCATGTACTCGATCGTCCCACAGAACGAATAGGCTCTCTTGTCGTGGTCGATGGCCTCCTTACTCAGCCCGAAGTCTAAAAGAGGAAGAGCACACAGCGCTCAGTGTCCGGGCGGCACTTGGAGCCCTGGCTGCCCAGCCGGCCCACCTCCCGCCGCTGTCCTCTTGGGGCCGAGCTGCCCGCAGAAGCTGAGTCAAACCCGACACCTCCCGGTCAGCTTCTATAGGGACCCACACGTTCAGGAGTGCTCCTGAGGGCGCCCAGAAACTGCATTCCTGATGCCCGACACCAATTCCCCGGGAGCCTGTTTTTAGCAGGACACCCTGGACGTCAGTGGCCCCAGCGGAGAGGCCTGAGGGGCTACTCCGAAGGAAAGGAAGGAAGACGGCGCTAGTTCTGAAGGAAAGGGCGGGAAAGGGGGTACGAGCAGGAGGTCCCGGCCGGTGAGGCACAGAGGGGAAGGAGGACAAGCTGGACGGGGCTTCAGAGCATTTGCCATGGGGTATCCTCCCCTGGACCTTGTCCACGAGACCTTCAGCCAAGGCCGCCGTCCTCCAGTGCCCGTGTTACTGCACCCAGTGGGTGAAGGACACAGTGAACACGCTGGTTCTGAGATCACAGAGCCCTCCAGGTTCACCGTCTGTGAGGTTAAGGGTGACGTGCCTTCTTCCCGGGGCCACGTGAGGACCCAGTGAGCTCACGGCTCAGTGACAGCCTCCAGCACCCGCGTGGGTCCGCTGCCTCGCTGCCGAAGTGACACTCTGCACAGCAGAGTCTCGGGGCTGCTCTGACCACGATGACTAAAACCGGGGAAGCCAAAACTCTATAATACGACACGTAAATTTAACGTGGCAGCTCATACCCATTCCAGCTACCTCTGTACACGTGAGATTTATATAATACACGCGCAGTTCCTCACTCAGCAGAGAAAACCGGTCAAGTACTAGCAGAACCTTCAATCTCCACGAAATGCCACGCTGGCACTTCTGAATGGCCTTGACCCGTTGTAGAAGTCAGGTTTACTTTCTCAGCTTGTTAAGGGTTCATTTCTTCTGCTGCTCTACACGTGGCAAGGCACAGAAGGCCCCAGCAGGTCAAACTGGACTCATTGAGGGGGGCAGGTCCCACCAGCAGACACTGCGGACGCCCTCGGACCTGTGCAGCCCCTGCCAGGAGGTCGCCGTCTACAGGGTCTGTCAGATGAGTGCCAGGCTCTTGTGCATAATTCATGAGAAATTTAAGAAGTCTCACTGTTTGACATTAACGAGCAGTAACTGTCAATTGCTCTGGGCACTCTGCTGGGACTGGGGCTCCATCAGGAGCGGGGGGAACCAGCCCAGAGAAGGGGACAGGCAGCAGGGAGACCAGACGGCGTGGGGCTGAGGAGCAGAGGACGGGAGGCTCTGCAGACAGAACACGGACAGAGCAGGTGCCCCCCCAAGCAGAGACAGCGGCCACTGGAGGCGAGGGGGGAGCATTCGCGCAGGGACAGCCCGCTGGTGGACATGGGGAGCGGGTGTGAGGGGACACCAGGCCAGGACCCGGCCAGCGGGGGGCAGTGGAATGGCCCCCAGAGACGTCCATGCCCCAACCCTGGAACCTATGAATAGGTCACCTTCCTGGCAGAGGGGGCCCTGCTGTATCTCGAGAAGGGAGGTTATCCCGGGGCGCCAGGATGAAGCACAATAAGCACAAGGTCCTTACATGGACTTGGGGGCAGAGGCCAGAGTCAGAGAGAGACTGGGGTGCTGCCCCCTGGCTCTGAAGGAGGAGGATGGGGCCATGAGCCCAGGGAAGTGGGCAGCCGGAGAGGCGACAGGACCATCCTCCCCTGGAGCCTCCACAAAGGAGTGCACCCCCCTTTTGATCTTAGCCCTGTGAGACCTGTTTTGGATTTCTGGCCACCAGAGCTGTTAAGATGATGAGCTGATGCTGTTTTGAGCCACCGAGGTTGGTAATTGTGACACAGCAAGAGGAAACTAGCACAAGTGGGTGTCACGGAACAAGGGGGGGTGGTGCTCGTTCTGGCTGAACCGATGGCAGTGGGAGGGGTTTGAGGTTTCAGTGGGGAGATCGGCCCCGCAGACATGCTAAGATGAGATTCTTGAACAAAACATCCAGTGACGCTGAGAGTCAGCAGGAAAGGCACTAGAAGGGTCTTAAGTCAGAGGGAGAGAAGGAAGGAGGGCCGACCTGGGAAGCGTGAGCGTCCCCGGGAAGACACACACCAACAGAACTAAGCCACGGCCACGGGGAAGGCAGCCCTGTCTGCACACGCTGGTGTGATGAGAGAGAGGGCTTTAGCTCTGAGTCGGCCCCCAGGTACCAGGGCCGCCGGGGTGAAGTCATCGGTCGGTAGCGGGTGGAATTTTACAAACCTGTGATCTTAATGTGTCCCTCTTCGTCCAGGAGGATGCTGAAAGAAAGAGGAGGAAAACGGATGCTTTAAAAGAGACGAGACACACGGAAGGGCACGGAGACCCCAGGGGAGCCGCCCAGGCCCTTGGGCAGCAGTCTCCACGCTGGCTGGGGGGCGGCAGGTCACCTGCTGTTCGCAGACGTGGCCTTCAGACCACTGCTTCCCTAGTCAGCAGCTTCTGCTGGGTCAGGAGCACAGGCACATCCACGGTGTGTGGGGTGCAAAGGGCACCCCCATGTTCTTGTGCCTGGCTCAGCAGGCTCACACTGGGGACTGCAGGTGTGAGACCCTCTCAAGCTCAGGGAAAGGTCTGGGGACCCCCCCAGGCTGTCTGTCCTGCATGAATGGGCCTGAGAGGGTCCGCGAGTGCCCTGGCCTGTGCAGACGCAGAGCTGCTCAGAGGGGACTTCCTGAACCCAGGCGGGCCCGCGACGGCTAGAGCCCGCTCTTCTGGCCAGACCCATCCACGAGCCCCGCCTGGCCCTGGGGACCACTGCGACCTCCGGGGGAGTCTGTGACACCTCAGGCCTCAGCCCCCGGGAGCCATGTTGTGGGAGCCGGTCCCACGGGGTCCCTCCTGGTGCCCTGGGCCACGATCTCGGCGTGCAGGCGTCTGACGTTCAGATGCCCCACGGGGAGCACTGCCCTGTTCCTCCCAGCTCTCTGGAGTACGGCGAGGCTGACGCCCACGGGAGGGCGGAGGGAAAGTCTGAGGGGATGGATGCAGGCGAGCCTTCCACGAGGCCCTTCTCCAGCCCATCAGCCCACAGGTCCCCGGGGCTCCTGGCTTGCCCTGTTTCTTTCTTTGCTGTAATTAAACTCTGTTCCACCAGCTCCTGGGAGGCACCAGCCCGGACCTAAAGAGACCAGGACGTGGGCTGTGAGGATTAATATGTGGTACCTTAGACACATCTGGGAAAGGAAGGAAGTTCTGACACAGGCTACCACATGGATGGACCTCGAGGACACCACGCCGAGTGCAATAAGCCAGCCACAAAAGGACAAATACTCTGTGATCCTACTTACATGTGGTCCCTAGAGCAGTCAGATCCACAGAGACAGAAAATAGAAGGGAGGGTGCCAGGGGCTGGGGGAGGGTGGTGGGGAGTTAGTGTTTCATGGGACAGGGTGTCAATTTTGCAGGATGAAAGAAGTCTGGGAGATGGATGGTGGAGACGATTGCACAAATGGTGTGAATGCTCTGAACACGACTGAACTGTGCACTTGAAAATAGTCAAGGTGGTAAATTTTATGTCATCTTTATCTTACCACAGTTTAAAAAAATCTGCCATGGGAATAAAAATCATACCTATTATTTTATGGAAATGGGAAGGAAAAAGTTACAGTGTATAATTAAGATGACAATTTATCATGAAAGAAGCAAATGTTCTTATCTCTGCTTTTCAGTTATACTTAATCTTTGCCCAGAAGTGAGCAACTTCCAAGATTAATTCCCTTCTAATTCTAATGAACAACGAAATCCTTTTTCTTCAATCCTGCAATTGCATATTACTATTTTTAACTATAAAGATCCCTTTGACCTTTAACTAGAGGGAGAATCGGGGTGCTGCCTTCATGGGGCAGAGCCCACAGCAGGGGTGAGCAGGTCAGCCGAGCTGGCTGTGACAGTGGCCTCAGCGCCTGTTTTCTGAAGGCGATGCTGAGTTGGCGGGACGTGGCTCTTAGTATGGGGATACTCAGGAGAGGGCCTCTCATGGTTATTTAAACATCATTTACACGTGCAGCCAGTGATGCTCTACCCAGCCGGCGGTTAAGCTGAAGCTGTGCGTGGGGAGCACTTCCCTCTGGTCACAGGCAAATACGCTTTGATTCAGGGACATACGCAACGTTCCTGGTCTCTAGGCAAACCCAGGCGTTTCCCTTAAACGCCTGCCACTTCTCAGCAGAGTTCGCATTTTTCTCAGTTCCCTGCAGGTGAAGAAGTTAAGGGACCAGGAACAAGGGCTGGGATCTACTTCCTGTGCCCTCAGGTCCTGGGCTGCCTTGTGCTCCAAGTCTTGGGGTCCCACCAGGCCCCATATATCCAGGGGCAGGCATGGCCCTCAGTCTATAGGGGGACAGGGGGCCGTTATGCACCACGTCACAGGCCAGAGGGAGAAAATCATCAACTTCGCTGCAGGGACCACTGTCAGGCCAACCAAATGAACTTAAAACAGAATCTCCTCTAGATCCTCTAGATCCTTCCTCTTCAGTGGGCCCCTCCTAGTTTGTGGCAGCTCGACACAGAAAATAGCAGGAAGAAAACCTGGAAGTAATATTGCAGGTGATCATGGCCAAAGATACACAAACCTTCTTGGAATTTGGGCTGGGAACCTGGTGCCACCGTCTTTTGGAAAAACTCAGAAAGGCTCATCTGACTCGTCACCTAGAAATGGGTCTGTCAAGACAGCTGAAAGGGCTTTCCAAGGTGGAGGTGGAGATGGGGAAGAGACCGGCACAGAAGACACAAACTAGCGAGGAGGTGACGTGTGAGACATTCCCAGTGCAGGATGGGGCCCATCTAAGGAGGGAGGGCACGGGGTGTGGGAGGAGGAATAGTGGGCTGCCTACCTGCCCAGCCTCCCCTGGACCACAGGGATGCAGGCCCGGCCCTGCCTCCCTTGGGGGGTGTTATGAGGGTCAGGTGAGAATAGGCTGGGACCATCCCACACAAATCAGCACAAGCCACACCTATGTCTGGGCACCTTTCCAGGGGCGGGCATGTGGCATCCCTGCCTGTGGGGTGCCAGCACCGGAACGTCCCCAGGCTACGGCCTCACTGGGGAATTAAGTACGGGGACAAGGCGACGTGGGCAGCAAGAGGGCCCCGCCCCGCCTCGTCCGCACTCACTTTTCCGGCTTCAGGTCTCTGTAGATGATCCCCAGGCTGTGCAGGTGGTCTAGCGCCAGGGCCAGCTCGGCCAGGTAGAACTTGACGTCCTCCTCCGTGAACATCACCTGGCGGGAGAGAGGACAAGACCTCAGCCTGCGCTGCGGCTGCTGGCGTTAAAGACAGAGAGGCACTCAGCCCCACCAAGACTGCGCTCCGCTCTGCAGACCGCGGCCCCCAGACAAGGCTCTTCCAACTGCTACAATGGAAACGTGAGCTGTCAGCAAAGTTTTAGGACCCGTGAAGGGGAGGGGGCACTCCTCACACAGCGACTAGGCCTTGTGGGCGGAGCCCCGGGCAGAGTTCCCTCCCCCGAGCTTTCTTGCCCCACAAACCATGCAGCTCTGGAGTGTATTTCTGGGTTTATGTTTTAATATGCGTGCTTCTGATATAACACTTTAATACAAAAAACTAAACCACACTGTGAAGGTCTGACATAAACAGGCCTGAAGGATTTACCGAAAATACGTCTCAAATGTCATCCCTCCTCCTTCAAGTTCACCTCTTCACCCCTTGGGTTTATGCAAACTAGGAACTGACATCTCCCCAGAGCGGGACGAGTCTTACCAAATACAACCCACCCGTGTAGCATCGGTGGGTGCCCCTTGCCGGAGAGGCTGGCGGGAGAGGGACCCTGGTTTAGCTAAAACACACACGAGGCCATGGCGCCCAGCAGACCTCAAGGTCATCGTCTCCTACTGTTTCCCTGTCCCTGCGGTTGTGAGAACCAGCATGTAATTTTGTAGTCACCTTACCAGCAAGCCAGATGATATCAGAAACCATTCTTTACCCGCCCCATGAGAAATGAATGTCACAGAGACTAGAAATCCACGTCATGACTGAATTCTCTCTGAAGGCAGACGCGTGAAAAATCAATACATGATCAGAAGGTTGCCTGGGAAGCTCAGAATCAGAATAAGGGCAATTTGGGGAACTGAACAGTGAATACATCAGGCTAATGAAGGTGGAGCACATCCATTTCACAAAAGGGATGCCTCCCAGTGGGGAGGACATGCACCCCAAGTCCTGGATGACACTTGGGTGCCACCAACCCTCGCTGCCCCTCTGGCCTCTGGAATCTCCTGTTCTGTCTTCCACACTTGACCGGCACCTTTCCTGGCTGGGTATTTCTTCTCTAAATTGGTTAGCATACTCAGTGGGCTTCCCTGTGAGAAGGAGTTCCCTGTAGGAAATCCTGCTGGCTGTCGAATTCTCTTTGGCCCGACTTTCTCCATCTCTGTGTATAACCACACAGGCACGTCTACAGCTTAGTGCTCAGGGGCGGCCATATTACTCTCCTTGGCTGCTCTTAGGGCACAGATCTGCGTGGCCACCAAGTGCAAATGCAAAGGGTTTCTCTATGGATGTGAGTTCCTGAAGGCAGTCAGTACGGAGACCGACACACACAAGGATGCTGTCTAGTGGGCTCGGTGAAGACGATGGAAGGGAAATACTTTTTTACACAGGGTTAGGGTTAGGGTATCATTCATTTCCTGTGTTTCTGTGAACTCTGAGACCCTGTTGAGCCCAGGCTGGACAACTTCACTTCTACTCTGAAATAAAGGGTCCTATGGGTACCTTGCGTGTGGCCTTTTTGGTCAAGAAGCCCAACAACAGGGTGTGTCACACTGGATGCTGGACAGACCAACCCCCAGTGGCCTGACTTCCTTTGGCGGGGGTGGGAAGGAAGCAAATCAATAGGCATCAGATGAGAAACTGGCCGAGGTCAATGATTCGCCATCTTTGGAAACGTGAGCTCAGCTGTGAGGCAGGTTAAGGGACCAGAGACCTGATCCGAAAGGGCTTTTGGAGAACTTGGATCTGAATCCTCCAGCCCGTGCTTTCAACCTCTATCGCCAAGAGTCCAATACGTCAATAGTGCCATTGCCCGAGGGACCATCAGGAAACAGGGAGAGAGCAGCTCGAGGTCTTGGGGACCCCACTGACGCTCCACCTTGATTGACTGCACTTTGGAGTTTCGCACAGGATGGAGGGACCTCCTGCTGAAAAAGTGGGCGGTGAGGAAAGGGGGAGGGCAGCCCGAACCCCGTTACAGCCCAGTAAGAACCCCGGTGCCGGCTGAGGTTGCGTCAGAAGGGCCGGGAACCTGTTCTGTGCATCGTGTCAACACGCTGTCACCTTCATCATGCTCTCTTCTGTATAAAGGAAACTTTATACAGAATCAACAGGATTAAAAGCCTGGCATTATCACTGCCTCGAGCAGGATGCTGGGTTTTCCATCCCATGAAGCAGGGGCCAGAGAGCTTTCACGTTGCGCTGCAAGACATCCTGGAATGTTCCTAAGTCAGGTAGTGGGGGTCAAGGACAAGCCCTGGGGGTCACGGAGCGCTCACGGGTGAAGCCCTAATTAGACGCTCCCGACGCCCCTCCCAGGATGTGTGGTCAGCGTGTTAATAGCGTCTTCCTACGGTGGAAAGTGAAACGTTGTGACGTAAAGTCTTCCCTATGTAACATAAATCAAGTTTCCATCTGCTCTACACAGGGAAGGTTCTAGAGCTCCACGGGGGTCTTGGGAAGAGTCCGTTTTCTTAAGAACTTTCCAGGACAACAGATTTCTTCCCTGTGTGACTTGTGAGACATCTTTAAAACACACGCACACACCACACACCATACGCCCTCACACCAAATACATACACACACCACACACACACTTACACATACACACGCCACCCACCACACAATGTGCGTGCATGTACACGCACTTTCATAATTCTCTTGCACACACACCACACACACACGCACGCACACACACCCCACCCTGCCCCGTGCTCTCCTGTCCCTCGAATTCTAGGCAGAAACCCACAGCCCGCACTCCGTGTACCTCTTTGGAGAGCCTGGTGAAGAGGTCTCCTCCGCGCAGGAAGTCCAGAATCAGATAGAGTTTTCCCTCCGTCTGGAAGGCTGCGGAAGGAGAGAGTTGAGAGCATTTCGGTGTCATGGTCCCCTGCGGTGGACATCAATCCCCTGGGTCCAGGCTCTGAGTGCAAAAAGCCCGTCTCTTGTTGGCTCAAACAATACCGCGTAGCCTGTAACCCTGGGTCATTTCAGAAACAGGACTGGGGCCGGGCTGGAGACCGCACAGCAGAGTGAGGGCAGGACTTGGGGAAGGGAGTGGACGGTGAGGAGTTCTGTCTCTCTCACTTTTCTTCATGGTCTGGAGGTTATTTCTCCTCCTCTCCCCGCCCCTTCCCCGCCTCCTTCCTCTTTCCTTCCTTCTTCCTTCCCTCCCTCTCCTTCTTCCTGCCTTTTTTTAATCACAAAGGGATTGAAAGACACACGGAGAGAAGTATGTGTAGGTTCCACTTGCTCTCATCACCACTACCGACACGGGGCTTTGGGCACAACCGTGTCTTGTTAGAGACTTGGCTTTGCTGGAAGGTGGCTGGTGAGCAGCAGGGCGATCGCCGCGACATCTGGGACGAGTCCCCTCCCCCTCCTATGGAACTGTGCTCGGTACAACTCAGGGCTCAAGGATATCCACCACCTGTTCCTTCTTTTACGGCTGCGCCGGGGACGGGTCGGCCCAGCTGCCTGTACCTGGTAGCAGCAGCGCTCGTGCTCTCCCTTTGGCCCTTGAGGGCCACAGTTATGGGCATGGAGCTCACGGTTCAGGCCCCGCCTGCCACCAGCAAGGGCACGCCTTGGTCAAAGGCGGGCACGGTGCATGCGTGTGAGGCTCAAGAGAAACTAACCACCGTGGCTACTGGATGGTCAATTCAATGTTCCCGCTGGTCTGGCACGTGGCATCTATTTTACACACAAAGGAAGTATGGCTGGAAGGGGTGCTGACATCCCCACACACTTGGGAACTTTTCATTTTCTAAAAGTCAATGCCAGAAGCATTATAACTGTTGGGGTTTTAGAAACATAAAGCCTCTAACTAGAAACCCCTTTGTCAGAATTGTGTAAACTGCAGCGTGGATGAATGCTCCCTCCTAGGGCTTGACAGGCAGACAGAGGACAAGTAGCTTGTGATCCATCACAGAGGTCACGTGGAGGATGCCTTTAAAAATCTCTGCAAGACCCCAGTTCTCAACTGCTTCAGAAAAACACCCGGGAAACCAACCGAAACGACACCTGGATCGGATCTGACACCAGCGAATCAGCAGCACTGAGGCGGCCGTGTGATAGAGGGGGGTCAGCCTGCCGCCACCGGTGGGATCTAAGGGCACCTGCCCGTGGCCCGAGGGATCCGGCCACCACGCGGCTGCCCGCAAGGTCACATCCATGTTGGCTCTTATTATTTCTGAAAGGAGAGGCCCCGTGCTTTCCAAACAGGACTTTCTACACTGTCTTCTTAGGAATATCAGAAGTTCACGAGCAAAGAGCTCTGTCCTCCCGCCTTTGCGTGTGTTCATGCCTTCACTCCCGACGTGGGTGAAAGTCACGGACAGTCTCCTCCAACTGTGCCCCCCCCCGAACCCTGTACCAACAAGGTACGGGACTTGTCCTTGTTGTGCCCAGCGCTTCGCCCACATTAATTACTCGATTAGGGCACAAAGCTGTAATGCAGTCTGCCATGACTCTGGAGCCGCCATCTCATTATTTTTAATTTGAAGATTTCACTTATTGCTTCTCCGAGGAGGTAAAATGGCAGAAAGCAAACGAAGAAGCCTTGTGTGGCATTGCAGATATGTGGCCTCAGAAATCAGAATTATTCCATCTGAGTCTCAGTTTTCTCTTCTGAGAAATGGAAACAATAGCCTACCTTGAAAGGCAGTTTTGAGGGCTCTACCGTCTTTCAAATGTCTAAAATATAGTCTTTACTTAAAATGCAGGAGATGTTACCATTCTGGTTTAAAGAAACTATGGGGTCATAGGCACTTTACTCTGAAACAACACAAAAATATGTCATACATTCACCCCATCTAGGTTGAGACCATTTTTTAAAACCACTTTCTCCATGTTGATAATTTAATTAAGGGTAACCTCTCGCTCCCTCAGATTCGGTTTTTCGAGATGAAACAGGGCATCTTCCTCCCCCAGAGAAGAAGAATCTGAGGCTCAGGAACCCGGGGGGAGAAAGCTCCACCCCAGACAGCGCCGGACGCTGAGACAAGGAATCGATGCCGATTTCCTCCGATTTGGGGGAGGGTTGGTCTAGGTCCTCTCAACAGCTGGGAATTTTTTTCCCTCCCTTTACCGTAATGAAGCTTTACGATGAAAGGGTGATTCACTTCTGCCAAAATGTCTCTCTCCATCTTCGATCTGACTCGGTCCCGAACTGCAAGACAGAAAAATCGAAGGCTTTCAAAGGCAGGATGTGAAACACAAGACATTAGATATAAATAATTTCCCCCAACTTTTTGTACAAACTTTTCAAACATACACAAAAGTTGAAAGAGTAGGTGGAATGGCCTCCCCTGAGTCCTCCACCTATAGACTCAACAACTGCTTACATTTCGATACATGTTCTCTCCCCTCTCTCTATCTCCCTCTCTTTCCGCACACATACACACATTTTAGCCACAAATCTGACAATATATTGTCGACGCTGTGACACTTGACGCCTAGGTGCATTTACATGCAGCATGCCCTAAGAACAGGGTAATCTCTTACATAACCCTAACGCGACTGTCGCCCTGAAGAACATTCACCAGCATTCCATAATATCATCTAACATCTGGTACATATTCCAATCCTGCCCGTCCTGCCATGTCATTTATAGCTGTTATTTTTTCCAACCTCGGATTCGGTCAAGGTTCACACGTTAGATCTGGTTGTTATACTTCCTTATTCCTTTTGCTTCTAGAATACAATGGTCCCGCATCTTTTTTTCCCCTGTGCTTTTTGTGGGCTTTTTGGTTAAGTCCAGGTCAGTTTTCTTGTAGATTGTTCCTACGTGTGTCTGATTGTTTCTTTACTGGTTGCTCTAACTCCTATATTTCTTATAAACCGAGGTTAGGTCTGGAGGCTTTATAAGGTTGAGGCTAAATATATATATATATATTTTTGGCGGTACGCGGGCCTCTCACTGTTGTGGCCTCTCCCATTGCGGAGCACAGGCTCCGGATGCGCAGGCTCAGCGGCCATGGCTCACCGGCCCAGCCGCTCTGCGGCATGTGGGATCTTCCCGGACCGGGGCATGAACCCGCGTCCCCTGCATCAGCAGGCGGACTCTCAACCACTGCGCCGCCAGGGAAGCCCCAAGGCTAAACATTTTTGGCAAAAATACCTCCCGGGTGATGCTGCAGACCTCAAGGTGCAGCAGATGCGGGGAGGGGTGCCGCACTACCCTTGCTCAGTGATGCTAAATTCCACTGGGTCAAGTCATCAGCCTCTCACTGCAAAGATGTGTACATCCCCTTGTAAGTAACAAATAACGTGAGGGGTGATATTTTGGTATGGAATGACCTGTGGGTTCCCTTACAATCCTTCATCCGTTAGCTTACATATACGATCCTTGCTTATACGGATCAAGGATGCGTGAGTCATTTAGGGTTACAAAATGGCAATGTTCTCATTTCTGATGGGACTAGAAATCAAGAGGAAAATCCCTTCTCTTCCTCTTCCTGAGGATAACTATGGATTATGGATTTTTTTTAAAAAAAATGACCAATTACAATTGGTTATTTAAAAATAACCAATTACAATATTATTCTTTTCGGTGCTGACATTGCCTAAAGTTTAGCCATCTGGGAATACAGATGGGATTAGTTTTGAGGAAAAAATAAACAAAAAACCAAACAAAATCACCACTTGAGAATAAGAACAACTCCAAGATTCCACAAGCAAATTGGTACACCCAGGGCAATGTCCGAGTGACGTCCTACAGCCCTGCGTGTGTGAAGGCAGAAACTTTCCTCAAATATTCCTAAGTGTGACAAGTATGATGAATACCACCGTATGGACCAAGTATTTAAGTCGTTCATACTTTGGTCTTATGATATGTACTTTTAAAGTTTTATTTAAAAAGTCCCTCCCAAAGGATGGCTATAATAAAAAAAAACCCCACAAATAATGGAAAATAACAAGTGTAGGTGAGGATGTGGAGAAGTTGGTGGGAATGTAAAATGGTGCAGCCACTGTAGAAAACAGTTTGGCAGTTCCTCACAAAGTTAAACACAGAAATACCAGCAATTCCATTCCCCAAAGAACTGAAAACAGGAATTCCAACAGATACTGGACACCCACATTCACAGCAGTATTATTCACCATAGCAAAAATATGGCAGCAACCCAAGGGTCCACTGATGGATGCCTGAATAAGCAAAAGGGAGTTTGTCCACGCAATGGACTATGACTCAGCCCTAAAAAATAAAACTCTGACACACACTACAGCAGGGATAAACCTTAAGAATACTACACCAAGCAAAGTAAGCCAGACATAAAAAGGACAAATACCATATAATTCTACTTATATGAGGTCCCTGGAGAAGTCAAATTCATAGAGACAGAAAGTAGAAGGGTAGGTGCCAGGGGCTGGAGGAGGGAAGTGGGGAATTGTTCTAATGGGGACAGAGCTTCTGCTAGGGATGATGAGAAAGTCTGGGGTATAGATAGCGGTGATGGTTATACAATGTTGCAAATGTATTTACTAACACCACTTACAAATGGTTAAAATGATGGATATCCTATTATGTATATATATATATTTATTTTTTTATTTTTTATTTTTTTTTGCTTTATAACAAATTTAATCAGTTATACATATACATACGTTCCCATATCCCCTCCCTTTTGCGTCTCCCTCCCACCCTCCCTATCCCACCCCTCCAGGCGGTCACAAAGCACCGAGCTGATCTCCCTGTGCTATGCGGCTGCTTCCCACTAGCTATCTACCTTACGTTTGGTACTATTATGTATATTTTATCACAATTAAAGAGAACAGAAGTCCTTCCTGTCCCTGGGCCCCAGGACAGTCTCCTGCATTTTGCTCCATGACTGGCTTCCTCTTTCACACTCAGGTGCTCAGGCTCCCTGGGGTCCACCTCTGCTTTGGTGCCCTGGCCGCTCACCTTCCCGGTGGGTCTGTGGCTGAGAGCCCGGGGCCCGCGGCCTGGAGCACACACACCCAGGCTCCGTCTCTCCCAGCGCACAGGTGGCTCCCTGCTCAGCTTCCTCCTCTGTAATCTGGGGTGAAGATGGTACCTGCCTCACGGGGTCATGACGAGAACAACGGGTAGCGTGTGAGCACGACGGTGCTGGTCCCACAGCCAAGGCCATGCCTGCGCTGGGGTCATTTTACTGCCTAGTAAGTGGAGTCAGCTTCACTGCATGATAAGAGTCAAGGGCTTTTCCCTGACCTTCCTCTCTGCTCTGATGCTTGGCTGTTCCTGGTCCGATACAGACCCCTATGACTGCAGTGGCCCCGAATCCCTGAGACGCTGGAAGGGCTGAGCACTGGCATACAGGACGCAGAGCTGCCCCGGCAAGCGGGAGTCTGGGGGCCACAGTGTGAAGAGGGAAGCAGGGGAGCCTCCCGAGGGCTGTGCGCCCGGGGCAGCGGGGGCCAGGCGCCCGGGGGAGTCTCCATGGATGCCACCTTCAGGGGCCCCGGGAGGGCAGCACTCCTCCGCTGGGGACGCAGCCATGACTGTTTTCACCCCTGGAGGGAGGGGAGACACCGGGTGTGTGATGGCGTTGGTGAGCAAGACCCGAGGAGAGGTTGGTGTCTCTGGGTGGCTTTTTTTGGTGTCGTTTTAAGAAGTTTTGATATGCTTCTTCATTAAAACACATTTCATCTATTCATTCTTTAAAAAGTAGTTTATGGTAGAGGTAAAAATAAGAGGGTCTGTTGTTGAACACGACTGCAGCTACACCAGAGAGAAGGTTTTATGGCAGCATCTGTGCAGCTCCATCAGGACACGTCCCCAACACAAGCCCATCCCTTGGGAATTCTGGCCGTGGACACCCCGGCACGGCCACCACTTAGGAGAATGAACAAAGGGGGCAGAAGCAGACAGTTCCCAGGCAGACGGCACAAAGAGTCGCTCCATTTCCTGTCTATCCCGAGTTACAGGTTCCAGTGGCTCTGCCACGGAGAACAGCAGAGAACGGGTTTCAGGAGAGTCAACAGAAGCAAAAGCTGAGACCCATTCATTCAATAAAAGACGCAGAGGATGCCAGCTAAAGACCCTGAAGGGAGAACGGGATCCCACATAAGCAGTGGGATCCGAAAGACGTCTCTCCAAACGTGCGCAGGCTGAGGAGGAGACCTTGGGTGGGACAGGGTCACAGGAAGGAAGGGGGGATGCGTCAGTGACAGGGGGCCTGGGGCCGCCCCTCCCAGCCCTGGCCGACAAGACGCCTCTCTGAGCAGCTGCTGTGCGGGCCCACGGGCTCTTCATGGTGGGAACCTCATCCAACGCATCTCAGGCTCCTGCATCCTTTGCCTCAGGCTCCTGCGTCCTTTGCCTCAGGGAGCGGAGCCGGCTGAGAAGGGCCCGCGGGAGGCAGTCTTCTGTCACCCCCATGTACTGCCACCCCCAGGCACGTCCTCCTCTGGGGAGAAGCCCTGGTCCACTCCCACCCCCATGACGTGATCTGGTGAAGCAGGTGGCAGGGGACCGGGACACTGTGTTCCCACCCCCGTCCTGCCATCTCCTTGCAAAGCTCACTCTTTGACTTTGGTTAAGAAAATCTAAAAATCCTCTAAATGGGACTGATGTTATTATCTTGGGTTCAGACCTCTTTGGAATGAGGAACACTGCTTTGTGTTACTTACGTATCTGAAGATAGTATTTGTCATGGAAAGCAAAGGCCACAATAAGCCTGGTGACAAAATTAGAAAAAGATGCTTACATTCAAATTTCCAAGGGGCTGTCCAGTTATAGGGGTAAAATAAATACATATTTCTTCCCTACATTTTATACAACAATAAATCCAAGATCGATTAAAGAGGGAAATGTTAAAAAAAAAACAAGCTGTAAAAATGGTAACAAAGATGAATACTCATCTGATGTCTGGGTGGGACATTTTATTTTGTTTTAAATAAAAGCAATGGAAGAAATAACCTAGGAGAGAGTGATAGACTGAGTTACCAAACAGATTTCCCATCCAAAAGGTCATAAAATTAAAAGGCAGACAAAAAATTCAGAGATTATCTGAAACAAACAGAAAAAGGGCCAGGAGCCTAAATACACACACTATCTAAATACTCTTATTCTGTCTAAAGTAACAGAGGAGAAACCAAGACTCCAGCCCCAACAGTGAACCTAATGGAGCACAGATAAGACACATCGCTTTGGGGAAGATGCCTTCACAAACATGTTTGGTAAGGCTGACCCCCGGGGCATAAACTGCTGAAACACAAGCATACTGGGTCCAAGGTAGCAGGAAAAGGGAAAGGCTGTGTTCATGGAGGCGCAGGATTTTATCACTGCAGACGGCCAACGGGGGAACTGACCGGGGCCAAGCTAACACGATGCGCAAGGACAGCTGTCACACAGGCAATGCCCTTCAGATGTGAAACAGCAGGCGTGAGGCCAGCCCTGCAAAGGTGACTGGGCATCTCCGGGTCTGCAAGTTCTGGCTTTGCCGGGCTGAACCGGCACCAGACCTCACCACCGCCCTCTCTGGGTGGCGGCAGTCACTCGGGCCACCAGGGATGGAGGGAAAGGCCCTGAACGGTGCCTCAGCCATCTGACGGGCAGCTGCAGAGTGGTCCCTCCACCAAGAAAGAAAACCGACATGAGAGCAAGTGCTTCATTTCTGATGCTGAGCAGTTCAAGCTGCCCCTGGAGGCTAAGGATTCCAAGGGATTTTGAGTTCCAAGACTCAGATGCATTAAAAAAAAAAAAAAAAAAAAAGCCCAGAGAGATGTTTCCTTCATCCTTCCATTGCTACCGTGCCAACGAGTTACAGAAATGGTGAGACACGCCAGCCTGAGGCGACACGTCCCCAGTAATCTCCCGCTGGGTGTTCTGGACCGGCGTGGGGTCTGGAGCCAGGCCACTGCCTCCCTGTGATATTTACTCTCTGGCATGAGACATGTGAGTCTGGAATCGAGCGGGGCTTGACCGTATAGATGGAAAAACCCAAATGTCCTAGACTATTTTGAGATTCACTAATAAACCGTAGACATCGGTGATAAATTAAAATCTTTTACACTTCACATCAACCCTGTACTTGTGGCTGACCCGCCATGCGAAGGATTACGGTGATGTGCTTTGCTCTGTACGGTAACCTGCAGCTCCAGGCGCCGGCTGTGACCTTCCCGCGTCCTTCAGCCTTCCGGGCCCGGGGCTGCCCCTGGGGCTGACATGAAGGCAGGAGCGCCTGTAAACTCGTCCTACCTGAAAGGCACAGTTTCCTTCCCAGGAAAGTAGAGGATGAAGCACACTGTGGGATTACCCTGCTGGACGTGACACACAACACAAAACCAGAGCTGCTTTCTGGACCCCACACACACACATTTTTCGGATTGGGCCCACGTCCCCAAGGCTTCCACGCCCCCCTCTCCATCAGACAACTTCAGGGGCACATGCTCCCAGGTGCTCCTGTGGAACTGAAGGTGCAGGTCATGCTACCCTGTTGATTTTCTTTCCTCAACCACTTGGCCTGTTCTGGACTTCTGGAGTTAAAAAGTTGGCTAATGCCCCTTGTGCCCTAACAAAAAAAAAAGTCTCAACATCCGTAGTCCTTTGAAGTCTCTGGCAAGTGACGAACCACAATGCACGCAGGTCCCTTTTGCCAGCCAGCCGACGGCTTGGCGCCCTGAGCGGATTTGAGCCTTGAAGCCTCCTGGGATTTCCTGCATCCCCACCCTCTGTGAGTCACCACAACTCTCTGAAAAATGGTCCATACGATCTCCTAGAGCCAGTCGGGAAATGCTCATGAAACTGATCTTGAAGTACGTGGCAACTGCAAGCTGCATAAGAACCCCTGGTAAGAATCATTAACCTACTTTGGAGGATGGATTTACTTAGGAGAGCTCCACCTGCAATGAGGCTGGGACGAAATCCTCTTGTTAGAGTTGGACACCATTGCCTGTATTTGCCTGTTTTTAAATGACCTCCCTCAATACACATTACTTTTACGCTACACTATATATCATGTCATATCATGTTACATTATGTTACATTATATTCTACTATATAGAGACTGTATTTGAAAAGAGAATGAAACGTGAGATAAAAACAAGTCCTATCGGTCACGGTGAAGATGAGAGATGGCCAGGTAGGAGGTACATCTTAGAAAAGCCCGGGGTTGCTGTGGACGGGGCTGCGACATCCCTCAGGGACTGCGGGGCGCGGGACCGCACGCGCTGCACGCAGCCGTGCATCTGCAGGCGGCCGCGGTCACGGGGAGGCCTGAGCCTTTTAACTGGAGCTGGACACCAGGCTGGTGAAGAACTCAGGCTCTGCCCAGCTGAGTGACCACACTTACTGCCTCCTGCCTCTGTCCACAAAAACCTGCCAGGTCTGCAGTTATATCCCGAGCGGTCTCCTGGATACGGAATAAAAATCCACCTTCACACAATATCTTTTAACCTTCAAAGGTCTAATTCATAGCAAAGAGGGGCCTCCCGTGGGAAGCTGTGTTGCTAAATGTTTGGTGACCAAAACTTTGTACTGCTCATCACCTCAGAGAGAAAAGGAAGAAAACCAGGCATGATGAAAATTAAAACGTTAGCCACACTGATGATTCTATCGGGCACAATTCCCCAAGATTTGTCTCTATGCTAGATTATTTAAACCAAGACTGACATGGTTACTTAACTAACTTCTTTACCAGAGAATCCTTCTGTGGGTAAATCTTCAGCCCATTATGTTTTCATATTTACAGGCATTAAAGATGCAAGTAGTGAAAAAAAAATCTCTTTCCTACTTTTTCTCTACAATGTAAGAAATGCAATTCTGGTAGAAATTAACATATAAACGATGCCAAGGCACACAGCCGGTGTATTACAACAAACGGGAGAGCTATTACTTAAGGATGATGTTTACATGTTACTTTTTGTCTTAGATCATCTACTGGGAAAACAGCTCCCCTGAATAGTAAATACCCCAGGGATAGCTGGATGAGGCTTCCTGATGAGGAAATGATGCCCTGGGGGTGGGGGGCACGGCTGGTCCCAGGTGCCCCCTTCCTGGGAGGGGAGGAACACGGGATAGAGACCCCGCCACCTCCAAATCATGTGATTCTGAGTGTGTGGCTTCACTGCATTGTGACTCAGTTTCCTACAATACCAATAAGGGCACTTAAAACGTGTGCTTGGAACTTGCCTTACCTTCCCCCCTAGGAATCTGTAATCATCCAAATGTGAATCAAATGACATAAATGAATTAGCATGGAAATAACAGCTGTTCAAACTAAGGCACCGATTAAAGCTTAGTTTCTAAGTCAGTGTTTTTAAAACAAAGCATCTTGGTGTAAGAGAAAAGGAAATAAAATGGTGCTGGAAACCACATTCTGAGGTTTGAAACCAACCAGGCTAACTCTGACCAGGGGCTATTTCAAAATGTTGTAATCAGCGTGAATGTAATCCATGAATTTCTGTCCTGGTCACCCCGCACACTCCCGCATTCCCTCCTGTATCTGCTGACATTCGAGGGATGGAATCAGAGCTCTACTTAAAGAAAGGATAGAGGAGTGACAGAAACTGGGCTCCAAAGGACAATCCGACAGGCTCAGAAAGCACCGTTCGGGACCATTTCCATCTTGTCTCCCAGCCAGGCTCTGGCAGTAACCCACACGCACAGCTGGCCAGAAACACCCATGAAGTGACCGTAACGGTCTATTAGTTACTTACTAAACAAAGAGATTTGCCAGAATAATATTTTCTTCCTTTAGAATCAACAGGACACAACTTCCTTCCTTCAACGAAAGAAGCATGTATTACCTTTGGGCTTAGAAAGTTGACTTATAAGGAAAACGGCTGAAAAATTAGTTAGGCATGAGAACATAGATGAAGTCCTACCAGAAAATTTTCATTGCAAAGACATATTTCACATAGAAGCTCTCCACATTGTGGAGAGGTGTTTCAATCCTCACTGGAATTCTACAAGAGGAGCCCTCCTTGGGTGGATGTTTGTGGTCCCCAGCAGGTGCCAGGCACCCTTAGTAACTAACACCATCACAGGCTCTTCACGTAGCTGGAGGAACTGGGGCTGAACAGAGACGTAAGTCTTTCTAACCAGATGGTAATTAACGCTCAACCCTCCTCCTCACCGCCCCCCCGCCCCCCACTTAATCAGACCTAAGCCAAACCTAGACCAGAAGAGTCCTAACACACCTCCAATGCCAGTTTTCATGGAGAAAAGGACCAGAAATGAATACAGGTGACGGTGAACCTTGTGCCAGCAGCAGCACCTCACGTGCATTGACAGATTTAATCCTCACATCAACAACGCTGTGAGGTAGATACTATTACTGACATCATCTCATTTAAGTAGGAGGAAACAGAGGCCAGGAGAGGTTCCCCAGGGTGACACAGCCCGTGGAGTCTAAGCCGGATGGGGTCCCAGGGTCCAGTGTCTGTGCTCCCAGCTGCTGCATCGGGGTCCTCTTGCTGGCAGTACCCTAGAGACACCCGGATCCTCATACCCAGACCACATCCAGACCAGGGATTCGAGGAGTTGACCTGAAGTGACCTCAGCATTTTGTGAAAGTCCTGCAGGCCATTCCAGCTTGTGGCCAAGGCTGGGAACCACCTTATTAACGTGGGTGACAGTCCCCACTTGCCAGCTCACTAAATGGGGGATGGAGACCAGGCTTGCTTCACTTGTGGTTTCATGCTTGGGAATACACTGACAGTCTTTTAAACCGAATTCCTCTACAACACAAAGTGGGGCGTCACCCTTTGGAATTCATTATGTTTGGAATTCCTTACATAGAACTGTCACCTGCGATAATTCAGTGTTGAGTCACGAATACAGAAACTTTGTCAATCAGAGACATTGAACACTTTGAAAGGGTCCTTAAGCGATGGGGGGGAAAGCAGCACCATCCCTGCTCGTGAGGGGGGCTGCGGGTTAGGCTGGGGGCGGCTCACGCCTGCCTGCTCGTCACACTGTCAGCTGCTTCAGCCGTTGACATTTTCCTTAGAAATGGCGTGCCACCTCTTTAAAGAAAGGCGGAGGCAGGCGCCTGACCCCTCCAAACCCATTTAAAGGAGAAACAGAGCTGTCAGAGACTATTATCCGTTTGCCAAGTTATTTGGAATCCAAATGACGACGACACTCCCTTCTGTACACGGGACAGCCATCCGCGTTTCTGAGAAACCATCCGGAAGTTTGCAGTCATTGCCATGAGTCCTCCGCCCCCCTCTCCGTTTTCCCCTTTTCAAAATAATTTCACTATTGAAGTTCCTGGTCTGCACTCCTGGAGGGCGCTGCTTTCACCCACATTTCTTTTCTAACCCGTTCTTCTGATTCACTAATGAGCCTGCAAACTGGTGAGGATTTGAGGATGGAGAATGGCTTACGAATATTCGAATCTCTCAGGCTAACAGAATGCAGAGGTGTTGGAGCCAAAACAAATCTAAACAACCGGCTTCTTTCACGTGGGAGGAGAAAGGAATGCCTAGAAAGCTCAGAAGGTCCCTCGGTGGCTCAGAGACCTGGCCTCCGTGCTGGACGTACTTGGTCCTCCTATCATGGGTCCAAGCACCACCTCACACAAAGGACTGTTTTGTAAAACTTCTATATCTTCTCTTAGGGAAATAAGCTCTGATTGCACTTCTGGGGAAAAATCTATTCTTTAGTGATGGACCATTTTGAAAAGCTGAAATAGTAGATGATACAAGATAACGTTTGGTTCAAAAGCTGGCTTTTAAAGGAGCACTAGGAAGTGGGAAATTTTTCTGACTTTGTGCTTGTAAGTTTTATGCTTATATGGCTCATTCTCACAATGTAAAAATGATTTTACATAGTTAAGCGTATTGTTCTGGAATATTACACAAAAAACTTTATATTATACAAAGTCAAATAGATTCTACGTTTGATGAAAAGTTGAAATATAGAACACAGAGAAGAAAATAAAGGCTCCCAGTAATCCTATGAGTGTTTTTGTTTTGGCATATTTCTGACGAGCACGACATATATTCAATATTCGTACACACACAGAGGCATCTACCTGTACAAATGGAGGCACACATGCATTTAACATCTCTATCGTTCTGTAACACAGTTTCATATCCTGCCTAATCCATGTAACCTTGTATCAGGAGCGCTTTCTCAAGGACACTGGATCGGATCATAAACACACGTGGAGACTTGCGTTCCCGTGGAAGCTGAGATCACCGAGATGAGGTCAAGGCTGGGGCTGATGGACGGGCTGCTCCTCTCTCACGCCTCCAGAGCAGGGTGAACACACAAGTTCCCCCACGGTTCCAATTTCCCTCCCACTTCCCCCTCTCCCTCCTTTGGGGGCAGGAGAGGGTGAGATGGTATTTGATGGGAAAGAAGGAACAGTTACAACTTGAGGAGAAAGGGAACAATTGAAGGGCACTGAGCACGTGCTGGTGAGGTTATCAGACGTGCTGATGGAAGGTGCGATGGGCGGGGGATCTCACCAGGAACAGCCTGGTCAGACGATGAGCTTCTGCTTCGACCTGCCCTCATCTTCAACCACAGGGAGCTGCCTGCTCTGTGTCTGAGAGAGTAAACCTCCATGCTTTGAGGATGAGAGAGTGGGTTTTAGCAAATGGCCATGTTACGTACCACCTGTTCATTTAAAAAATAACAGCTTTATGGGCTTCCCTGGTGGCGCAGTGGTTGAGAGTCCGCCTGCCGATGCGGGGGACGCGGGTTCGTGCCCCGGTCCGGGAAGATCCCACATGGCGCGGAGCGGCTGGGCCCGTGAGCCATGGCCGCTGAGCCTGCGTGTCCGGAGCCTGTGCTCCGCAACGGGAGAGGCCACAACAGTGAGAGGCCCGCGTAATGCAAAAAATAAAAATAAAAACAGCTTTACCGAGATATAATTCATGTACCACTCAATCCACCCCACATGCACAATTCGATGGTTTTTGGAATATTCAGAGTTGTGCAACCATCACCACAGTCAATTAGAAAACATTGTCATCACCCCCAAAAGAAACCCCATAGTCATTAAGCCACACCCTGTCTCCCTAACGTCCCAGGCCCCGGCAACCACTAATCTACTTCCTGTCTCTGTGGAAGCTACCTCTTCTGGATTTTCACATAAATGGAGTCCTACGATGTGGGAAACTTTGTGACTGGCTTCTTTTCACCCAGCGTAATGTTTTCAAGGTTCCTCCAGGCTAAGGCACATGCGTCAGTGTTTCATTTTTTGTATTGCCAAATAATATTCCGCTGTGTGGATGTACCATACTTTATCCATGAGTCCATGGATATTTGGGGTTTTTCCACTTTTTGGCTACTGTGAATTAGCTAGTGCTGCTACGAACATTCATGTACACAAGTTTTTGTGTAGGTGTATGTTTTCGCTTCTCCTGGTTATACACCTAGGCTAGAATAGTTGGATCATACGGTAACTCTATTTAACTTTTGAGGCAGTGTCAGAGAAGCTGTTCACTCTTTTAGACAGTCCGATGATCTTGAACTAACATATGTTTAATTTGATTTTCTATTTCTATGGAACTACTGTTTAGTGAAGAGATCATTTTATTCAAAGTTGGGGATAGAAAGCCCAAACCTGCTTTGTTTCCTATAGGTCTTTTAACAAACATTCTTTAGAATTATATTATTATGAGGATCTTGGACGATTTGGCCACGATCAATCGACAAACAATTTTAGAAACATTATTATAGCTACAATAAAAAAACGTTCACTATAAATAGCACGGTTTAAATTATGTTGTTGAATTAAAAACTCCAGTGTCAACAATAAACTATAAAACCAAAACTGTATCATAGAACCCTAAACTTTTGTGTACAGAAGAATTACTGGGACAGTTTGTTAGAAAACTCCAATTCTAGGCTCTGCCCCAAGAGATTACAATCCAGGAGGCCAGAAGTGGGGCCTTGGGATCTATTTTTAACAACTTTCCCCAAACACATATAGGTGATTCTGATGCAGGCTCCAGTCTGGCCAAAGTGGCAGTTTTTGTATTTTCTTTCATGGGTTGTGCTGACAGTGTCAACTTGATTGCTGTTTTCTATAGAAGTATTTACCCATCCTTTAAGAACTGTCTCGTTCACCTTCTAAAACCTTTTTGAATGGCCTCATGTGGAAGAACTCTTTCTTCCTTTGTATCTAAAATGTTTAGGTCTATATATATTTGGTCTATGCATTTAGTGTTCTATATTATTGGTTCTGTGTGGCTCAAAATATATCTTATTTACCAGCTAGACAGTAAGTGACTTGAAGGCAGAGAATGACATATTTTTGTACTGTCCCCTGCATGTAGGTGCTGAGGACATTGTGATATAAGACCTAAAAATTCAAGAGCTGCCTTGACACCTCTGAGCTTCATGGGCCCGAAAGGCTTAACCACGAGTTCCCCTGCCCTTGACAGATATGCCCCCCCGCCTAGCAGGAAAGGCTCCCCACTCTGTTGGTTCCCTCTAAGCCAGACCAGCTGTACCCCATCTGGTCTTTAACCTAACATGTTCAGTTCCCTGCCAGCCCACAGAACTATTCAAATAAGCCCATCACATCTTCCCTGGAACCAGGGGCCACCCCACCCTCTTGTTACTACAAAGCCTGCATCTCACAGTCCCTGCAACTCACTCTGCTCCTGTGCAGCCCCTCGTGGCCCAGCATGCTGTGCAGTGCCCTCCGCCCCCAGTGAGAAGTGTAGGTGACTGATAAGCTCTGTCGTCTCACCTGCCCAGGCCAGGTGTCGTGTGCCCAGCCTCTAGCACTATTTAGGACACGGATCCCTCCCTCACCAATGGGTGAATAGGAGGTGATCAGAGCAGATGTAGTTGGTGCTCAGCTGTACGTATTGCTGGTTAAATGACCCTGAGCTTAGAATAGAGATTTTAGATAATAGCTTACCTTGACCTGCGTTATGTGCGTGTACTTTTCTGGAGGGGAGGAGTATAGAAGCAGGGAATCAGGTGTTGGACTGAATTTCTAAAACCCAGTCCGGGGGAAGAAAGGGAAATAATACAGCCGTGAATCACATTTTGTTTAAAACTGAGCAATCCAGCCTGAAGGATGAATTTAGGCTGATTTGTTGCCCAATACAGCCAAAACAACCTGCTTTTGCTTTCCTCCTCAATGCTCTTTTCCCCAAATGGCACGTTACAGCAGAGCATATGTGGAGGATGGTATTTACACAATATGGCTTTCCCTCTGAAGACTGTGGAAATTTTGCAGGGCTATGTTAGATACTCAGGGACATGCTTTTAATGTGTATTATCAATCAGAGAGTAACATGTCGACATACAGAAATCATGCAACACTAAACAGAATGTCTATTTCCCCCAATAACAAGCAGAGGATAAACCACAGTTACGTGTCTCCCCCTCTGTGACCTCTCACCTTTCAAGGTGGCCTTCTTCAGAACCTTCATTGCGTAGAGCTGCCCAGCATCCGACCCCTTGACCTTCCTCACCAGGAACACCTGAGAAAGAGAACACAGAACACCTGCAGTTGATATGACTGTAAATTCATTTTCCTTATTTGATTTGACACAGGGATACATAGGGAGTTTAGGAAACTCCAAGAAAATAAATACACTGTAGGAAAAACCTAAATGTAAAATCTTCTCCAACATCTGGGATGTCAGGAAAAGTTCATCTAATTTATTACCACCCTGTGAGGAGCTGTGTTACGTGTTCGTATGAAGAATCGCGTTTGTTTTCGGCACCACTCACTTTCTATGAAACATTTTATATCAGAGGGAATAGCACCCTCCTTTTAAAAAAAGACCAGTTGTTTAGAAAAACAGACACTATTCAGAAGTTTTCAGGGGGGTCATTTGGTTTATTGTGAATATGCCCTGTAAATCCCCAAGGCGAAGGCCACCCTGAGAGTCACTGTGAACCACACAGGACACTCTCTGACTCTCAAGATGAGCTAGACTCTCTTATTTTGAGCTTTCTTCACCCAAATTTCAGCTTTGAGTAGCTTAAGTTTATAGTTGGAGTTGGTTTCTAAATGGCTCTTACATCATCTTATGTGGACACAACATCTGCTGGGATACATTTTGACGTGTATCATGGAGGAAAAGACAATTGTTTGAGAGGCTGAGCTTAAAAGTCACATTCATAGTTGTTGAACAAAATTAGTAAAAAACAAACCAACCAACCTGGGGTATCCGTTACGAACAGAACACCTTCCACGCAGATGAAACAACAGTATTGGCTTTTCCTAACAGTATTTACCAATAGATGCAAAAATCTGCTGTCATGACAGACACGCGGGTGCAGACGTGTGTGTCCAGAAGGCACAGGTGCTGCCCACGTGTGTGCTTGGAGCTTCCCTGCGTGCAGTCGCCACGGATCGTGTTCAAACCCACAGGGGCTGTGGGACAGGGTGATCTACCCACCGTACTGCAGTGAAGGTGACCCGTTAGCCCCAAGACGAGGCATTCGTCATCGGAACGCTAGTGACAAGAGTAAGACCCCTCTTTCAGAACGAGGGGACGACGGAGAAAAATGAGGACAGGTGTAGGAAGGATGTGCGTCCGGAAGGTCGAGCCTCTGGAATATCCAGAGTCGGTCTTTTCTGTCCCCCTTTTCATTCCTTTCTCCGCCTCTTCCCCACAATATAAGGGGGTCCGTAGGAGCTCACACGTGAATATGTATATGAGGTACATGCGTGGGTTCAGAAGTAGGGAAGACTGTCCACTCAAGTCCACACGGAAGGCCATGTTCACATGGCATCTGACCACATGATGGTTTAGTTTCAAGGATGCAAATCTTGCCATGGATCGCTTCACATGAACCTTTTTTCTTTTATTGCAACTCAGGTTTTATTAGTAAAAATGAGATGATGGATAATGATGGCTATTTATATTCATCTGTTTTACAAAGGAGTTCTATTTTTATTTTCAAAAGAACAGGGGAAAAATCACCACACTACCAATATTTGTCAGGCTCCTGCCACACGCCAGGTCCTGCAAGAAACGCAGCAGGAACAGCCCTACAGCAAGCAGAGCATCCAAAAGGAGACAAACGCATTTCGAGAGAAACAACAAAATACGGTAACAATCGACTTAAAAGTGAAGAGGTTGTCTCTGTCTGCCCCGGGAGAGCCCTCCCGTCCGAGGCATCCCGTACCTCTTGCCTCTTCATCCTTACGTGATTCAGGAACACATTCTAATGTAGTGAGATAAGTTCCCAAACGACTGGACAATTTCAACAAAGACAGCTGCCGAATCTCTAACACTTAACCCAGGGGACTTTTCATGCGCTCCCGCGTTTTATTTTTAGAGCTGCTTCTTCAGAAGCTCAGCCGAGACTCTGCAAAGCGCTTCCGAGAGCACACGTGGAGACAGATGCCGTGCCACCCGAAGCTGCCCTAGTCTCCACGTATCACCGCGATCAGCCAAATCACTACCTCATTCTCTGAGCGAGATTTTCAACCCTGTCTCAGAACCGGAACCTGGCAACTGGTCTGCAGTGTTCCCTCAACACACGAGCCTGGCAACTGGTCTGCAGCGTCCCCTCAACACTCGAGCCTGGCAACTGATCTGCAGCGTCCCCTCAACACTCGAGCCTGGCAACTGGTCTGCAGCGTCCCCTCAACACTCGAGCCTGGAACTGGTCTGCAGCGTCCCCTCAACACACGAGCCTGGCAACTGGTCTGCAGCGTCTTCCCAGCGCACGACCCAAGTGGATGGCAGCCGTGCGTTTCCAGAGGATGCCAGGGCACCAACCTTCCCCCCAGAGGCAGACATTTACAGACCTGCTCTTACCAACCCCACTGCTTAGTCACAGGGGAGCGAGGACGCTTCTCACTGGGGTTTGGTCCCACCTCAGAACATGGAATCCCAATCCAGTCCTTATCTGCCTGGGGAGACCGAGGGGCAGGTGACGAGCCAGGGAGGGGGCAAAAGCTTTGTTTCCACCTTCCTTGAAGGTTTCGGGGAACATCTGGGCAGCACCATACATTTTAACACTCAGACACCCTCTGCCCCGTTCCTCAGAGTGTTTCGCTGCTTTCCCACTGCCTGCTTGGCCGTTAAGGACAGGCTGTCTTCCTCTGGTCCCAAGCACTACGACCCCCTGCTCTCCGGCCATCACTGAAATAATCATGGTTTGACCAAATTACTAATGGCCAGAAACTGTCCCCATGATTCCCAGCAACTTCCTTCAGCAAACGGGCTACTTGGCTCCCTAGGCTCTGCAGGGCGGAGTGTGGGGATGGCAGAGCATGCTGCCCTTTGTGTGGTCCCGTCTAGGGACAATCCTGAGGCCGCCAGCCTCAACCATCCCTGTGAGAGACCCTAACCCTAAGCCGGGGCTGCCCCTTGGGGTTGAACGCTGCTCCTCTCCAGGAACGACCTGCCAGCTGCCTTGTGGGGGCTGAGGAAAGGGGACTGACGGGTGAGGGCGGAGGATAAGGTCACTTGGGCGATGCCCAGGAGCAGTGTGGGGCCAGCAGCAGGCATGAGCGAGGAGGTCTTGGTGGCATTTTATCCATTTCCACGCCTCCAACAGCTGCAGTCACTGAAGGGGTGAGAGAAAGAACACAGGGACCTGGTGGGGGGTGAACGTGACCCCGGAGCCCAGGTTCACGCCAGCTCCCCACTCTTTGGGGTCTCTGCAAGAGACGTCCGTTTAACAGGAGCTTCCTGCAGGATGGAAACACGTAGTTGTGCCATTCTTCTCTCTTACCGAGAGCAAAACGAAGATACTCCTGCATAAGGACATGTGATTTCTATTTAGAGATGAAGAATAAAATAATATGGATGGTAGGACATATGGATTTCCCCCTCTCGTCGTTAGTTTGGCTTTTATAAAACATTCATAACAAATACTGCTGTGTGGACACATAAGATTTGTGATTGTGGTTCTCTAGTGCCCACCGTTCCCAGGGGACCTCTGGGTGGAGCTTTCCAGAGCCCTGTTGCGTCAGCACAGCAGCCTCGTCCACCGGGAATCCTGAGCCTCACCTCCAGTGTCTGCAACGGTCCTGATCCGGTGACCAGGCCCAACACACAGGCAGCGGTTGAGCTCGTGAGTCAGTAGTTAATGGAGGTTGAACATCTGTAGGCGTCGCCACCGCCACTTCCTTTTATTTCCCTTCACTTACTTAGTTTACTTTTAATCTCTTAATTAATCTCTTTATTTATTAATATCAGAAGATATTAATCTTTTAAACTTTACTTTCTTATGCCTCATACAACGATGGCTGGGAAGGAAAAGTGTGGAGTGTTACAAAGCTTGTCATTCCAAGGGGATTCCACCCGACACCAGGATTTCACTTGTTTCCCAAAGAATTTTTTTTTTTTAATTAAAATTGAAATTCAAAATTTGCAGGGAATTGGAAAAAGTCTTTTCTCCTTTCATTTTTAATGCCCAGATCTCTGAGCAGGGCATCGTCAATGTAGCTTTTGTTCAGTCGAGTTTTGAACGGACAGGCTCAGATCCATTTTCCTTGAGCTCAGAAGGCATTTTCCACCTCTGCTGCTTCCAGACACCCTGGGGGGAGGGCGCTCAGTGAAATCAGGGTCCTGCAATAGGCCAGGGCATCAGCCAGTGCCCACCCAGCAACCCTGGGCCTCGCCTGCAAGGTGGGTCCCAATCTCCATCACTGGGGACAGAGGTGATTCAGCTGCACTGGTCCCGCGTGTTCTCAAGAAACAACTTGTGGGCAGCGTCTCTGAAAGGGAGCAAGGGGCACCTTGCTTGTTCCTATTTCCACGTCATGGTTCTTAGAGAAAGACTTACGCTGCTTCATCTTTTTCCAACATTTCTGATTAATGGGAAGACAGTCCATTACCACATAAATAGGCCTGCCTCTATGTTTTAGTAACAGCTTTTTACCCTGAGAGCCTGAAACCTTCATTTTCCTACTTTCATAAATGCCTTATAAACCATATGAAATAGCCATTTTTGGAGGCCACAACATTTTGAACACTGGTAATTTCATATGGTTCAAACGAACATGTCTGTAGATACATTAGTATAAACACATGTCTGTACCACATTGTGTGGAAAAGAAAAAATAAAATAAAAAGACATTCTACCGTTTAAGAATGCCGAAAGAGAGATTTCACAAACAATCAAATTTTCGTGGTCTGTAAGAGATTATCTAGAACATCACTAACAAACTATTAATCCTACATGAAATCGACATGCGCCAGATTTCATCTTGGCACAAAGTCCTATGAAGAATGGGGAAATTTGGTGAATGTCCACATACCATACAAAAATAGTTACTTTAAAAAGCCAGGACTCTGTTCTGCTTAAACTCTAGGAAAGGCTGGCTTCGTTGTCTACCTCAGGCCCTTGTATTCTAGAAATCCTAAGTCTGTATACTTTCTAACAGTTACACCAAGGATGTAGAGATATTAGCACTGCCCTGCAATAATTCACTTATCCTCGTGAAAGATGTATTGACATCGTGCTGTATATGGATGTGGCCCTATATAAAGAGACAACTATTTCTCATTTCCTGAGAGAAATCAGTTTTCATTTTAATTTGAAGGTAAAAACGAAAGGAAACGAAAAATTCTAGTGCACAGATTCATCGTAGACGATTGCTAGACGTCTAGGAGTCATGTCTTATTTAATCCACAGAATAATTATAGAAAGTAGTTCACATTATGTCCCTTTCATAGATGGGGAAACTGAGGCTTGGACAGGCAAAATATCTGCACAGTTTACACGTAGGGTGAGGGGAGCCAGCCTGTAGTCCCAGCCTCCTTGACTCCTTGGTGACAGTCACATGAACCGGTCCCGAAGGGAACTGCCTTCTCTGTTCCTTTCTTCCTTGTTCTCCTACTTTTTCTTTCTTTTTGAGAAATACTTGTGGGGTATGCACTTCCAAAGATGCATGGCTCAAGTGATCTAGCCAGCACGGTGATACACTAAAGTCCCACGGAAGCTACAGGAGAGGGAAGGTGTGTGGTGTCCCTAAGCTCAGCTCCACGGTCACGGGCTTCAGGCAAACTGAGGCCCCAGCTCCAGCCACCACGGGACCCACCATGTGGGCGCTGCCTGTACTTTTCATTCCCTCAGCTTGGGGCCACCTCTCCCTTGGGCTCAGGAGGTACCTCTGCCGTCTCCTTCACCAGACATTCAAGTGCTTCGCCCTGACATGCGGGACAAGCCCCAGGGGAATGAGACCCACTTGGAGGGAACCATGGACCTAACTTACCTTTCCATAGGACCCTTGTCCCAAAACTTTTAACAGTTCAAACTGGGAAGGGTCGGCCTTTTCAAAGCCTGCTTTCACATGATGACTGATGTCAATCTCCTTCACGATGCCTTCTTCCTGCAAGAGAAAAATGACAAAAATACAAATCAAGGGGTTCCTCTGGATTCGTCCTCTGAAGTTACAACAAGTCGGGTACGTTATGGATCTTCAGGATAGGAGTTTAAAGCTGTGACACCACAGAGCTTTACAAAATCAACTTGCTTATTTATACCAATGATTCCGTTTGTGAGCCTTTAACTGTTTCTTTACCCCATGGAGTTGTGTCATATGGTCTTACCAATATCTCAGTGAAATCCATTCTGCTTCTTAACAGTTTGGGCAAAATTTTGGACAGGGAGGAATGTGGGAACCACGGAACAAAACGAACCTCTGAGAATCTGTCTTAACGTCTACACTGCTGTGGTCAAAAAGGTTATCAGGGGCTTCCCTGGTGGCACAGTGGTTGAGAGTCCGCCTGCCGATGCAGGGGACATGGGTTCGTGCCCCGGTCCGGGAGGATCCCACATGCCACGGAGCGGCTGGGCCCGTGAGCCATGGCTGCTGAGCCTGCGCGTCTGGAGCCGCAACGGGAGAGGCCACAACAGTGAGAGGCCCGCGTACAGCAAAAAAAAAAAAAAAAAAAAAAAAGAAGAAGAAGGTCACCAATAGGATCCACAGGCAGAAGTCATCTGTGAAACGCAGATTTTTTTCTCCTCCTTCTTATCATTCTACTCTCCCTTATATTTTTGCCAGAGCTAATGCGAAGAATGATTCATTGCCATCCCAAAGCTTATATTTCAGAAGAAGCAGTCAGATAGGATTTTCTGCCAGTCCAGAAGCCTTCCCAGTAGGAAAAAAAGGCCCTTGATCTTTAAATTAAAACACTGGCAGAAATCACTACAAATTCTCATCAGAGAACTACCTGTCCCCAGAGACATATTATTGCACCTGTAAGGGGTCATTGCCACCTACCCACCACCAGCTATTTGACATGGAAAAACTGTAAAGTAGGTGTTTTCCTGTGGGGAGGTGCATGAGGTCACTCAACCTGCTGTGACCCCCTCAGCAGGCAGGTGACCCAGATCCTGCAGTGCAGCATCCCCGGAGGGGTCCGTGCCCCGGACCCCAGGATCCCCGCCCAGGGCCCCGCTTCACCCCTGCTGTGAACAAGCAGTCCAGCACCCAGGCCACCAGGTCTCCCCAGCCCAGCGCATCCCACCAACACGTCAGTATTCACCTTCCCGAGTCATCACTGCCCGAACGTTTCGACTCAAAGGCTTAGAAGCAGATCTCTCCTAACATTTCACTTTGTGTAGATTCTTGCTGTCCAAGTATTTACAGCAAACTCACTCAAAGCACATAGCTAACCTCCTCCTCGGGAAAGGCGTTAAAACCTCAGGCTGCTCCCAGATAAGGCTGCAAGGCAGCTGATGTCTCATTTAAAATCAGTAAGGTCTTGAGCAGCAAAGAGTCTCAACTACCCACAGAAAAAGGAACCAAGAGTTTCACATTTTAGATTTTAGAGTTCTGCGTTCATAGTGACATTTTGGCTTGAACTTGCTTGAGATATTTTGTTTTCCTCTTTCCCAAGAATTAAAAAAAAAAAAAAAAAAAGAAAGAAAAAAAAGAGAAAAGGTCTGGAATCCAATGCTGATTGCTGTGTGCACAGGAAACACCCAGATGGGAGCACGGAGAACATGCCTGGGCCTGTCTGCTTCTGTTTCCAGAGTGGACAGTGATATTTTCTGAATCATTTTGTGACTATTGCCTTAAAGGGCAACCAGACATAAAATAGTGTCTATGCTTCATTTTGAAATAAATGCCTTTTCCCTTTTATGAGGCAGGTCATTTTTTCTAGAATTCGATGTGGATTTTAATGCCATTCCCTTAAGAAAATAAAGCCTGTTCCCTCTACATATAGCACTAAAAATTTGGTTTGTAGCATAACTCCTATGAAAGAGTATTTTTTTTTAAATAAATTGAGAAATCTGTGGGGAGAACCTGGTGTCGTGGTCAGGCACTTGCTCTGTAAGCAAGGATTTCAAAAATGTTCTAATGCAAGAGAGAAAAACTAGAGAAATGAATTGCTGAAATGACATCAACATAGGACAAAATAATTTATGACAGTGAATTTTAGACTCCCTGTTGAAATTCTGACAGATGGAGGAAATTCCTGTGCAGGTATTAGAGACACAGGGACAGTGATGGAAACGGCCGGAGGCATCTCCCATCAGGGCACCACGGCTCCCTCTTCTAGACCCCAAAACAGGCTGTCCTCGTCAGGGAATGACATCTTGTTCCAGAGGCTGTGGCCGTGGTGCCCCTGCATCAGAACCACCAGGGAACTCGTTAAAAATGCAGATTCCAGGCCCCGGGCGGGACTATGGAGCCTGGAATCTCTGCGAAGGATGGGACTTCACCTCCAGCCCCACTCCCCGTCCTGCAGGGCGGTTCCCTGCGGCACACAAACAGGCTGTCCTGTCCGCATCCTGCTCAGGAAACAGACTGCGTGGTCCCACCGCCGCCCGCCAGCTCTCTGAAGGGATTTCCACACTCGCTGCCTCACTTCCCTCCTCTCCTCTCTCACACCCACTGCCACCCATTCTCTTCACCTCATCAAGTCATCAAAACCCTCCACGGGGGCTTCCCTGGTGGCGCAGTGGTTGAGAGTCCGCCTGCCGATGCAGGGGACACGGGTTCGTGCCCTGGTCCGGGAGGATCCCACGTGCCGCGGAGCGGCTGGGCCCGTGAGCCATGGCCGCTGAGCCTGCGCGTCCGGAGCCTGTGCTCCGCAATGGGAGAGGCCACAACAGTGAGAGGCCCGTGTACTGCAAAAAAAAAAAAAAAAAAAAAAACCCTCCACGGGGCTCAACCCAGGGGTCAGACCTCAGGGTCCGCCGCACTGGGCACCATCCACCACCCCATCTTCCTCGAAGCACTTCCCTCACTTGGATTCCGGGACACCACGCCCCCCGGGTCTCCCGACACCCCCTCTCTCCCGTCTCCTCATCTCCCGGTCTCCCAACATCCCCTGGACCCCGGCCCTTCTTCCCCGTCATCACCCCCCCGGGACCTAGTCCTGTCTCGGGGCTTTTGTGTTACCGTCTGAACACCACCGACAGCTCTCAGGTCTGGACCTGTCCCCAGAACTCCAGACGTGAGGCTCATCCCAGGTGAGGTCCTGAGCGCGCGTGTAGTCGGGGAGACCGCAGGGGCTGGGAGCCTCCCAGGGCCTCCGCTCTACGCGGGCAGGGGAAAGGGATACGGGGCAAGCCTGGCATTTGTCGCTGGTCCTCTGCCCTGTCAGCTGCTCTGACCCGGGGCAAGGCCTCTGAGTATCTCCTACCACTTCCCAGCTCATCAATGATACTGTTTAAAAGAGATATTTTATCCATACTTTCAATTGTTTTTAGCAAGAGGGCTCACCACACCTAGCCCACCGTACTGCTAGGAGCAAAGTTCAGAAATGCTTTGAAAGTGGAGAGAAGTCACCAAGTAGCTCATCAGTCTCTTCCAGGGAGTGAAGACAGGGGACCCTTGAAAAGTCCCTCGGGGAGGCGCACCCCACCCCAGTAAAGCGTCCAGAATCAACGACACAGGCCGTTCACTACAAAGACCCCCGAGGAGATGGCTGTGCACACGTTATAACACCAGGTAGAAAGACCAGGCATGAGCCTCAGACTCAGAGCCAGAAGGAACCTCCTCCTTCTAGGCAGGTCCGGTGGCTTCTCCAAGGGAACCCAGAGGCCGAGCCGCAAGCGGATCCCGACCTCCCGGGGCCCGGATGGGATGTGGGCTCCGGGCAGCGCGGCTTCCTCTCCCTCCCGCCCGAGGAAGCTTCTGAGACGCAGTGGCTCATGCATTGCAGACTCTTCTCTGCTCTTTAAATTGCCCTTCACACGTCTCCGCCAATGTGTCTGCTCCCGCTGGCGTGAGCAAATGTGAGATGAAATTACAGGACCAGCTGCACTGGTCCAATCGGTTCCTTGGGAAACTATTTCTACTGAAAGTTTCCACTCCGTTTCCAAAGGGCTAAATATAAGCTAAGGCATTTAGGATGGCGACACTTCCCCAACGAGAGTGGGACTCCAGCTGGTTCTATGGGCACTTCCTGGCCTCTAGACAGAACAAAGACGGCCCACTGAAGAAGAACAAACCCTGCGTGAAGGCACAGGAGCAAGGGAACGAAAAAGGAAAACGCTGGAGGAAACCATTGGCCGGAGGCAGCGGCTCTGAGGTTCAGAAGGACGATGCACGGAGCGGTGGCCCCTGCCTGGGGTCCACCGGGTGGGGTCCAGGGCCTGAACCGCAGACCCACCTGGTGCAACGCCCGCCTGGATGCTGCAACTCCCCGAGGGACAGATCGTGCAGGGCACGCAGGGCACTCTTTCCTCATGCATCTTGGAATGGCGTTTTCCCTTTTTTTTTTTTTTTTACCAAAGAAAGTGACCCAGTCCCCAGGGCAGTCACGGCAGTAACTCACACGCAGGGACAACCTGCCAGGTGTGTCCACCTTCAGAAAGAAAACTTGAGCGGCTCCTGAAGCCCCTCAGGGTCTGAACTGGGCCGAACTTGGGACTCAGACATCACAGCAGGGGGAAGGGAAGAAACTCAGAGGAGAGGGGAGGAGGAACAACCAAGACTCGTCTCATTTTTATTCTCTGCCTTCTCCTTCCCATCCAGACTTTTGCCCTCTACCTCCCTTTTATTAATTTTGTTATTAAAGGCAAGGTGGGCTTTTCCCTCTGTTTTTAAAGGAAAGTGCCCCCCCGTCACGGCTTCTTCCTTCGCCCTCCTTGCCTGTCGTTCCCTCAAATTATCTTCCCTTCCATCCTTCTGAAAGCCTCTCGGTCTGCTGGTATTTTTATAAATCACAGTCTATGCAAATTGGACGCCCTGGAAGCTGTGATTAGAGCGGTGACGGGCAGACGAGCAGCGTTCCTGCACAGAGAGAGGAGGGCACAGGCGCCCACAGCACACGGGCTGCAGGCTCCCAGGTTCCGCCCCCTCGACGTCCCTCAGGTGGGTTAGTTCTAGTCAGTTCCATCAATCCTTGAGCCCCCGGAGAAATCAGCGTTCTGTGGAACATGAGCTGTGAAATGACAGAGGTGCTGGTACCTGGGTGTGGTGTTTCAGGCGCAGAGGCTCTAGATGTGGCCGTGGACAATTTCCATCTCACCCGGACAGCCACCTTCAAGGATGTGCTTTGTAAAGAGTCACTTGGCACACGGATGAGGAAGTCGTTATCTGCACTTGTCAAGAGGCACTGAGGAATCGCCAAAGAGCCTCAAAACTGTGGATGGAGACGTATATCGCTAGGTCCCAAAGCAGAGGAGTTTCCTTACGGAACACAGCTCCGTATGGGGACAGGGTCCGTCCTGGGGCAGTGGGATGTGTGCTGACGGGGCCAAGTCTTTATTCTTTAGTACAACTTGAAAAATAGTGCTGAGTAAAGTGGGTGATAAAATGATACCAGGCTGCCTGCCTGCCGTGCACCGAACAGGCAATTATCACCGTTTCCCATCCATCCTCATACTCAGAGCATTGTCACTTCGGATCTGAGATGCGTGGTGTGAAAGCGAGAGAGGCTGCACCGAGAGCTGAGAAAAGCTGACAACGTGGGCTTGAAATTCCCAAACGAAAAACCTCCGCGATGATCACCCACTATCGGTGTAACTATAGTCTCATCCCAGTGAGATCGACTGGGACAGCTTCACGTTTTTTTCCAGAAAAGGGAAAATTTCACTTATCTGAATATCATCATCTCCAAGACTTAATTATTTACATATTTCTGACCTGATATCCAATTTTTGTTTTCAAAATCAACATTTCGGTAAATATCTCTATCAGAACAAGTTGTTGATAACTGTGATGTTTCTGATAGAGGTAAGGACATGCTGAGTCAGCTGGTGTCAGGGACTCTGTGCCCGTGGGATGTGTCCCTCCTGCCAGGCTGTTTTCTGTTCCAAGTCTCTGTATCTATTGTCAACGGAAGGCCCAGCATTCCCCGGTCACGACTGTGCTCTCTCCACAACAAAAACAGGCTGAGCCACCCGTACAGACAGCTGGATGTCAATTCTCACTATTCCATGAGGCCAGCTCGTGCTCTTTCTCTAGTAAAAGGTGACGGACTCATAGGGACCCGTAATTAGCGGCAGAACATCTACCAGCATCATTACAAAGGTTCCATTTATTTTCCTCTTCAGGTATGAAACGAAAGGTCCTCCAGAACCATCCGTAAGAATTTCTTTGCATTCGAAGCTGGTCGTCAGATGGTAGGTTGGAATGTTCAAAAGAGCAAGAATATTCTCAAAGATAATGTGAAAATTCAAAGTCTAGTGGATTGTTTGTGTTTTTCTTGCTCTACTGGGAAGAGCATCACTGTAAATTTGTGCATGGGAACATTTAAGTCAAAGGTACAAATTGTAACGAAAGTACAGATCCTCCATCACCCACTGGCACACTAGACATAAACAGTGACTCAAGGGTAAACACCAAACTATAGCAAAAGCTCTGGGCTGTATCCATCCAATCACTCAGACATCCTCTGAAGACACCGGACTCGGGTACCACAGACCAGTACACTGCACCCTCCTGTCCAGTGAGCAGGCACTGATTGGGCATCTCTAAGCAACACTTATGTGGAGAAGGGCCATTTGGTTTCTGCAAAGAAAACACTGCTAAAGTAACAAGCTTTTTTTAATGGTGCAAAAAACACACAGCAACAGTTACTAAAACTGATCGCTATGATTGGGAACGTCTTATGCTGGAATGTCTATATTTATAGCCCTTCCTCAAAGTAGAGATCACTTCTTCCTCAAAGAATCTGCCTGCCAATGCAGGGGACACGGGTTCGAGCCCTGGTCCAGGAAGATCCCACATGCCGTGGACCATCTAAGCCCGTGCGCCACAACTACTGAGCCTGTGCTCTAGAGCCCGTGCACCACAACTACTGAGCCTGCGCTCTAGAGCCTGTGAGCCACAACTACTGGGCCCGTGTGCCACAACTACTGAAGCCTGTGCGCCTAGAGTCCGTGCTCTGCAACAAGAGAAGCCACTGCAATGAGAAGCCCACACACCACAACCAAGAGTAGCCCCTGCTTGCTGCAACTAGAGAAAGCCCGCACGCAGCAATGAAGACCCAACACAGCCAAAATTAAAAATAAATAAATGTATTAAAAAAAAAGTGATGTTGGTGCCCCTCTCATTAGTAGGCATGTTTGTGATCTTCATGAGGGCGGACAAAGCAGAATCTGTGGGGTGTAGATAAGGATGAATTATTCAAACTGGTAACATCTTAGCAAATGGGAATAATTTGCAAAAGGCTCATAAGCGGCCACTTGGGTGAGTGGGATGATGGCGGCACACTTTACCACGTGGGCACGTGTGCAGGACGAGGTCACGTGTTTGGGAAAACAATGTGCCCTACAAAGAATTTTATATTTTGACAGAGAGTAATCAGTCACAAGGCAGGAAAGGATCTAAAAACCACTGAGTCCACGTCTTGGAAAATTATATGCCATGATGCACAGAAAGCCATCGGTCTTACTGGACAACTGGGCAGACTGGTGGGCACTGAGCAGGAAGCCTGCTTTTATTCACACACAAATCCCACGGTCACCAAGAGGCACACACGTTCACACCGCCTGACCCAGGGATCTCACTCCTCAGACTTTATCAAAAGAATCTGAATATGGAAAGCTGTTTGTTACAATGTTTTTTTAAATAAGAGTGAAGAAATGAGAAACAATTTAAATGTCCAGCAAACAGTGGAAGAATTGAGTAAATGATGACATCCACCAAATGAAATTTTACAAAGGCATTAAAAGTGATTACACCATTTACAGTTGCTCCCAGAATAATGAAATACTTAGGAGAAAACTAACAAAACACGTACAGTATCTGTCTGCTGAAAATTACTGAACGCGACTGAACAAAATCAGAGAAGAGGTAAAAAAATGAAGGGACATTCATGTTGACAGATTGGAAGACTCAGTAAAGAGTATAATTCTCCAAACATTGATCTGTAGGTATAATGCAATTCCCATCAAAATCTGAACAAGGCTTTTTGTAGATATAGATAAGCTTACTCTAAAATTTATATGGATTACATATGTATGTATTCGTATACAGTATTTGTTTTTCTCTTTCTGACTTACTTCACTCTGTATGACAGTCTCTAGGTCCATCCACCTCACTATAAAAAACTCAATTTTGTTCCCCTTTATGGTTGAGTAATATTCCATTGTATATATGTGCCACATCTTCTTTATCCATTCATCTGTTGATGGACATTTAGGTTGCTTCCATGTCCTGGCTATTGTAAATAGTCCTGTAATGAACATTGGTACATGTCTCTTTTTGAATTATGGTTTTCTCAGGGTATATGCCCAGTAGTGGGATTGCTGGGTCATATGGTAGTTCTATTTTAGTTTTTTTAAGGAACCTCCATAGGGTATATGTATGCATATGGCTGATTCACTTTGTTGTACAACAGAAACTAACACAGCATTGTGAAGCAATTATACTCCAATAAAGATGTATAAAAAAATAAAAATAAAATTTATATGGAAATGCAAATGACCTAGAATCCCTAAACACAATTTTCAAAAAGAATAATAAAGTGGGAGGAATCACTCTACTGATGTTAAGGCTTACAACGTGGCTACAGTAATCAAGACGGTGAGGTACTGGTGGAAGGACAGACACACAGACTAATGGAACAGAACAGAGAGCCTGGGCATGAACCCATCCCATTCAAATACACCCAACTGATTTTTGAGAGGGTTGAAGAAGAAATTCAATGGAGGAAAGAAAGTCTTTTCGACAAATGGTGTTGGAGCACTGGACCTTCAAGGCAAAAAAACCCAAACAAAACAAAACAGACCTAAATCCCGTTTTATACAATGAACCAAAATTGGATCACAGACTTAAATGTAAAACATCAAACTATAAAACTTTTAAGAGAAAAGCTTCAGGACCTAGGAATAAGGGAAAAATTGTTAGATATGATCTCCAAAGCATGATCCATAGAAGGGAAAATCAGTAAATTGAACTTAATCAAAATTTAAAACTTTTGTTCTACAAAGACTCTGCTAAGAAGATGAAAAGAGAAGCTATAGCCTGGAAGAAAACACCTGCAAACCACTTATGCAACAAAGGTCTTGTAGCTATAACAAATAAAAATTCTCAAAACTCAACAATAAAATAAAACAAATAATCCAATTAGAAAATGGGTAAAAGAGATAAACAGTCATTTCACCAAAGAAGATATACAAATGGCAAACAAGCACCTGAAAATATATTCAACATCATTAGCCATGAGAGAAAGGCAAAACCACCGTAAGATATCACTACACACATATCAGTGGCTAAAATAGAAAATATAGTGATAACATCAAATGCTGGTGAGGATGCAGGGAAACTGGATCTCTCATCCATTGCTGGTGGGAATGGAAAATGGATCAGCTGCTGGAAAACAGTCAGGTAGCTTCTTACAAAATGAAACACGAACTTACCGTACAACCCAGTAATTGCATTCTCGCACATTCATCCCAGAGAAATGAAGCGTACGTTCACACAAAAACCTGAATGTGATAGTTCACAGCAGCCTTACACCCAAACAGGAAACAACCCAGACGTCCTCTAACTTAAATGCTTAAGCGAACTGGGACACATCATCCGGCAACAATAAAAAAGGGACAAACTACGGATACACACGACATGAGTGAGTCTCCGCAGAATGATGCTGAGTGAAGAAAGCCAATCTCAAAAGATTATATTTACACTGATGAAATAAAAATTCCTATTTTGAGGCAAGACAAGAAAAATGTAAACATAAAACGTTTTCTCTGCCTGTTTGGGCCTCCTCCCTCCCCTCTAGTTTGCTCTGTGCAGCTGCATTATACATTAACCAGACCTCCCCAATGGCAGTAATGCCAGCTCAGCCATGAAGATCAAATTTACTCCTTCTGTGTCAGCCATACAACTCCTTAGAAGATAGCATTCCTTCCTCAATACCGTAAGGGGTCATGATCACCCACCACTAGCCTTGTACGTGCAGACAAGCCTTATGTCCAATGCCAATACATCGATTCCTTTAAATATAGTGATTGGTGCTGAGCAGTCTGGTAAAACAACCTGAGGAGATACTGAGCCACACCTAAGGGAAGTTCTTAGCTTAAATACCTACTTATGACCTTATTAATGTTACCAGTTATATTACTTGTATTCCGCCTCTTTTACAAGATTATTGGTTCTTGCATTACCAAATGTGTGACTGAGTGTCAGATAAAAATAACAATGATTAGGTGACTTGAAAGGATTAATCAAACATATAGTCCTACAAGATGAATGATTGTAACAGTGTTAACTCTAGATTTGGGAAGAAGCAACAAGAGGGCACTGTTTCCTGGACCATAACAGACCAGTAAGACAGGTGGTCCACAGGCTTTTGGCTGCTGTTAACAGGACCTAGTCCAGTAACAGCACTTGGAGTGACCTCTCGACAAAATCCTACCCTGACCTGGGGATAAGCGTTCCTAGCGCCTTGGGGCAAATTGGTCAGGAAATGCCTCTCAAACCCTGGTCAAAACTAAGATTGAAAGGGAAGGGATTGCAAAATAAAGACTGTTGCTTACCATCCAGTTCTACAAGAATCAAATCATTAGCCACTGCAGTTGCTGACATACAACACACCCTGAATGGAATTCAGAACAAAGATAAGGATGAGGCACTCTGTGCTCTGGGAAAACGGGCAGAACCGGCCCTCAGAGAGTTAGATATTCTGAGAAGCTTTTATGAACCTGGATTCTTGCATCTTCCCATACTTACCAAAGCACTGAAACCATTAACTAAGATGTCTTTTCCTTGTACTTAGCAGTAACCTTCTATCAAGATGTGTGCTTGGGCTTCCCTGGTGGCGCAGTGGTTGAGAGTCTGCCTGCCGATGCAGGGGACACGGGTTTGTGCCCCGGTCCGGGAGGATCCCACGTGCCGCGGAGCGGCTGGGCCCGTGAGCCATGGCTGCTGAGCCTGCGTGTCCGGAGCCTGTGCTCTGCAACGTGAGAGGCCACAACAGTGAAAGGCCCATGTACCGCAAAAAAAAAAAAAGAAAAAATAATGTGTGCTTGATTGCATGTACCCCCTTTGTGAAAATCACGTATATACTGGGGAGTATATACTCCCCCTTACCTCTTCAGTCCTCAGAGCTCTCTAAGAGACTGTCTCTAGGCTTATAATGCTCAGATTGGCTCAAATTAAAATTTCTATTTCTTTCTTAGATTGACTATTGATTAACTTTTCATCAACAATATGATTCCCATTTGTATAACATCTTTTTTTTTTTTTTTGGGCTGCCTTGGGTCTTTGTTGCTGAGCGCGGGCTTTTCTCTAGTTGCTGTGGGCTACTCTTCATTGTGGTGTGCGGGCTTCTCACTGCGGTGGCTTCTCTTGTTGCAGAGCACGGGCTCCAGGCGCACGGGCTTCAGTAGTTGTGGCTCGCGGGCTCTAGAGTGCAGGCTCAGTAGTTGTGGCGCACAGGCTTAGTTGCTCCGTGGCATGTGGGATCTTCCTGGACCAGGGCTCGAACCCATGTGCCCTGCATTGGCAGGCGGATTCTTAACCACTATGCCACCAGGGAAGCCCTTTATAACATCTTTTTCTTTTTTTAAAATTATTTATTTATTTATTTATTTTGGGCTGTGTTGGGTCTTCACTTCTGCGCGAGGGCTTTCTCCAGTTGCGGGGAGTGGGGGCCACTCTTCATCGCGGTGTGCGGGCCTCTCACTGTTGTGGCCTCTCCCATTGCGGAGTACAGGCTCCAGACGTGCAGGCTCAGCGGCCATGGCTCACGGGCCCAGCCGCTCCGCGGCATGTGAGATCTTCCCGAACTGGGGCTCGAACCCGTGTCCCCTGCATCGGCAGGTGGACCCTCAACCACTGTGCCACCAGGAAGCCCTATAACATCTTGAAATGACAAAATCTTAGAGAAAAAGAAGAGATTAGTGGTTGCCAGAGGTAAGGGATTGTGTGCCCGTGTGCATGTGTGCATGTGTGTGTTTTGCATAAAAGAGTAACAGGAGGGGTCTCTGTGGAGATGGAAAAATTCTGTCTTGATTGTGGTGCAGGTTACGCGAATCTACACGTGTGATGAAACTGCGTAGAACCACACACACACACACAAAAGAGTATATGAAAAACTGGTGAAATCTGTATAAATTCTGTTGATTGCATCAAGTGTCAAACTCCAAGTTTTGTTTTGTTTGTTTGTTTGTTTGCGGTACGTGGGCCTCTCACTGCCGTGGCCTCTCCCGTTGCGGAGCACAGGCTCCGAACACGCAGGCTCAGCGGCCATGGCTCACGGGCCCAGCCGCTCTGCGGCATGTGCGATCTTCCCGGACCGGGGCACAAACCCGTGTCCCCTGCCTCGGCAGGCAGACGCTCAACCACTGCGCCACCAGGGAAGCCCAAACTCCTAGTTTTTATACTGTACTGTGGTTATACAAGATATTACCAGTGGAGGAATTGAGGGAAGGGCAGATAGGACCTCCGTACTAGTTTCTATAACTTTCTGCTATTTTACAATTATTTCAGAATAAAATATTTTTAAAAAGTGATTTTAAAGTCTACTTGCAATGTTGAAAGAGCCTTGTTATAAGAGTTTAAATTAAAGAAGGCAGTAAGTAAATTTTATGTATATGATGACTATGTTGACTTTCAAAGAGCTGTTGGAAAAACATCAGTGGGAAACACATCAAGAAGTTCGCAATGACAGTATTAGAGACGTGTAAGTGATTAATTTTCTTTCCTTTGTTCTCTAAATCTGTTACATAGAAATGTAAATGTGAGCAAGAAGACTCAGGCTTCCATATAAGAAACTTTAAATCAATAAAGTCACCTTGTTAACCATCGATGTGGGATTCCTATATTCACCCACTGCTACCATATCCAGCTAAACTGAAATACAGTGGAAACTTTATGCAAAATGAACTGTGAGTTTTGAAAAGCAGATAAGATCAAATAACTTGCTGCAAGAATACAAAAAGATGGAAGCCAACATGAAAGAATTTGGATACCTTTTTTTGGATGCGAAGAATAAGCCTACCATTTGGTGAAAAAGAAAGGCTCGATATTTTTAAAGCTATTAAAAATTTTAAACTCAACATGCAAAGTTCATCTTGTGGATGAATACAGTATTTGCAATCAGGGCACAGATGGTAAACACAAGAATGTGCAACGCAGAGACCAACACAAACTTCCCAGCCTGGCAGGCGGCCAGGGAGTTAATAGAATTTTTTCCTGGGAGGTGGGTGGTATGAATTTACTGGAAACTGAAAAATGAGGGAAAAAAAGTTTTAAAGTGAAATTAGAGATGACTGTCTGCTATGGCGTATTAGACAAAATGACTTGTGTGATAAATTTCTATCTCTTAAATAGTTTCATAGATATAAATATAAAAGGGTTTAAATTTTTTTTCTTCAACAGTCGTGAGTAGTAATCTAAGCAAAATCAACTGTAGTCACTTTTGTAATGTGTATGTGTGTTGGATTAATAATAATCCCTAAATCTTCGAGGGGAGTTTCCACGTGAGTGGCATCCCCCATACAAGGCCAATGCATGAGGGCGATGCTTAGGGCAGCAGATGAGAACTTCTGTGAACACTCGGGTCCCAGCCATTTTTTCCTGCTGAAAGTAGATCGTCCCAAATATCCTTAGAGAAGACTGCCAGGTTGGCCATCAGACTCTCAGAACACACATGACATGGAGCTAGCCCTGGCTGTATCCCCTTTCTTATCCCGAAGATTTTTACAAACAGAATCCAGACAGAAAACAGTCATGACCTTCAGAATTAAGCTTAAACAATTTCAGTGATAATGTGCTTTTATCAGGTTTCCAAATTTTTGAAAACATGAAACTTTTGGCCAAAAACCTCATTCAAAGAAGTTAGCTGAATAACCATCCCTCTTCCTCTTTTTAAAACCAACTTAGTTGACATTTAAAAAAATGATAGGGCCTCCCTGGTGGCGCAGTGGTTGAGAGTCCGCCTGCCGATGCAGGGGATACGGGTTCGTGCCCCGGTCTGGGAGGATCCCATATGTCGCGGAGCGGCTGGGCCCGTGAGCCATGGCCGCTGGGCCTGCGCATCCGGAGCCTGTGCTCTGCAACGGGAGAGGCCACAACAGTGAGAGGCCTGCATACCGCAAAAAAAAAAAAAAAAAAAAAAAATGATAAAACATTCTGATAAAAAAATCAGATGCGTGTTAAAGTCTTCAAATGCCCCCATCAGCCCATCCACATCACACTGCCCTCCACCCCCAAGGGTGGAGCTGTCAGAGCTGCGAGAACTCGGCCCCAAGTGACCCCTCAAATGCAATGAAGCTACCTGGTGAACTCCACACATAGGTTAGCTTTTGCCCCTAAAAGCCAAAGTTGCAGATTTCCAAACAGGCATGAGCACAGATGAAGTATGTCAAGTGAGGTGACAAACTGATTTGGTTTACAGGGTACAGTGGACTTGTTGCCATGCAGCGCCCTGCGACCAGCATGGCCACGGTTCCCAAAGCACCAGAGACTGAGAACCCAAGGACGCCTGCAGGGCCACCGAGGAATCTGGACAATTAAAATTTTACTCCACAGTAGACGGGTTTCATCTGACTCAAGCTGATTGTTACGCAATGACCTGTGAGGCTGTTTGAGAGAAGCAGCTGACCTGCAAACAGTTCTTGGAGAAATCAGAGCTTACACACAGGGTACATACAACATCACTGTCATCACCAGTTGAACCCCCCATCGGCCTGGCCCCTCTGTGCAAATACCTGTTTTGTCCTCGGTGGTACCCTCCTATCTCAAAGCGCCCAGCACACAGCATTTACTCAATACGTGTTTGTACAGGAATAAATGAAGACCTTGTGGGTGCTTTAAACAAGGTGCACTGAACGCCCTCACGTCTGTTATCCATGGGATGCTCGGTCCAGAGTACGTCTGCAGAACCAGGCCTGCAGCACAACCGAGCCAACCTGCTGAGACGCAATCTCATTCATGGTGTAAGACATGGGCTTGGGAACTTCCCACATTCGTGGAGTCATGATCTGCATTATATACGATTTTGAAATTCAAAGAAATCATATTATAAAAGTTTGTAAAAGTCTATCTTAGCTTGGGTTTTGCCAAAATGCTTCAGCCCCATCCAGCAATTCCAGGTATCTTGCTGTACTTCAAGATCACACACTTTGTCTACAACAGGCTTAAGTGATGATGGAGAAAATCCCAAGACTTTTATGAGACTCTGGTAGTAGTATGTCAAAAATTAACTATTTATACCAGAAAAAGTGATTTGAAAATTTGTTTAGAAAACCCCTTCAGCTGAGGCTATTATTCCAAACTGCTGAGTAAAAGTTCTATCATTTCCGACAAAGACAACTAATTCTTTACTCGGTGATACAGCAGTGATGAACCAACCATCACACCTAAGCCCTGAACCTCGGATGCAGGCTGGGAGCCTGGCGACAGCTGCAGGTGCTGTGTCACTTCTGCGGTCAAGCTGTAACATGCCATCTACCAGGCTAGGTCAACAGTGTTCAGTCTGAATGGTTCCATAATCACCTAACATATGAGCGCACTCATATAATACTGCTGGATTTAAAATTCTCATGGTAGGCTGAGCTCATACGCTGTAGGTATCAAGTACCTTGGCCACTTACTCATGTGTTTTCACACTATTTTTTCTATTTTTTTGGTTAAACTCCTTGATACAAGCAATGCTTACAAGGACCAGGATTCATTTAAACAGACTGGCACCCACTGGTGGAGTCGTGAGTGGCAGGCCTCCTGGGCAGAGCAGCAGGGACCCTCCGTCCCAGTGCCCTCTCCTCTCTCTCCCCGCTGTGTCCTGCCCTGACTCAGCTGTCCCAGTATCACACGTGTGGCGCATCTCCCTGTCAATGACTTTATTCCTGAGCCAAACGTGGCACGGCTTTAAATGGACTTGGCTGTTTTCTGTCGGCAGTTACACACTGATAGACTGAAGGAGGACAACCAGCCGACTATCGTCTGTTGTTGAATGTCTCCCAGCTGCTCTTCTTTCCCAGAATGATGGCTCTGGAGCACCAGTGCAGATCCCACTGGGATTTCCATCGTCCTTTTGGATCTTACCCAGAACTGAGCCCCACTGGGAAAATCACAGGTTTAGGTCAGAGACTGTTCATGGGAAAAGAGCATCTGTGTCTAGGAAGGGGCTCTCGCCAGCAGGCTGCCCCAAAGTGGTGGCTGAAATTGCACCCAGCCCTCCGTGTGCGTGTGTGTGTGTGTGTGTGCGCGCGCGCGCAGGGGGACTCCAGGGAATGATCTCAGGCAGCTCTTGGGATGATTGGTGAAGCAGCTGACAGTTCATAAGTTCAGCTTTCAGCTACTTCTTCCCACAGAGTGACGTCGTTTTCTCATTATCCTTCGAACTTCTCAAATAATGATTCCCTGGGAAATTACTCCTACCCCTTTCCTTAAGTGCGAGCTCTGCAAATTTTCACTAGTTTGTGCACATCTCAACTTCTGTCTCAAGCCTCGTGACTACAATATTCCCAGATCGCCAGGCCCGCTTTCTAAGGTGGATGTGAGACAAAGCGTAACCTGTCTCTTTTGTTGTGAAAACTGGACACAAAGAATTAAGAACTGGACTGGGAGCTGCTGACTGAATACAAAGCCCAGGGGAGCTTCCGTGCCCTCTTCTCCCTGACTCCGAATGTGCACGCTGTTTAGAGGAGGTGGACAGAGAGGCGCAGGAATAAAGCCTGAGTCTCAAGCCTTCACTGGACGAGAAGACAGAGGCAGATGTGCTGGTGGTAGTAAGGACACGGTGTCCCTTGGCCACGGTCCCCAAAGGACACACACTGGCCCATCAGACATGAGACCAAGCAAGCAAACCAACGCGTTGCCGGAAAGCGTGGCGGGTTTCTTTTTTTGGTTTTTTGAGAAAACAGTGTGACCTTCCACCCCGGGTAAAGCTGAGGAGACACTCTGGACGACACCACCAGCAACTCTATCGAAAGTCTTAAAAATACTCAAATTGCACGTACACTCAGGGACCAGCAAACGAAAGGCAGTGATGAGTTTTACAAAGATAAATTAATCGGTCATTTTAAAAACCTGATTTTGAAATGAGTTCAGGGATTTTTCATTCCTTGACCTTTTCCCTGTGTAGCTAGAATACGGTCCAAGTGATGACAGAAAACATCCATTCAATAAACACCATGTAAAAATGACCCATTTCTTCAGCAATTTGGACTGAGATGTACTGAAACAGCTTGAACCAGGAACGCTGCGCCTAAGCAAACAAACCTGCTTTCCTCGCAGGGATGTGGTAGGATCTACACAACGGACAAGACAGGGTCCTTCTCCACATCATGGTTTTTCACACCTCTCTTTCTGAGACACTCCTATCAGCTCCAATATCTGAGATTTCTTCATTCTGACAGAGGACACAGAGTCATCATCGATCGAGAGTGTCCTTTTTGAGGAAAGGAAAGGGATTGAGGGATGCTGGCCTCTAGACAAGGGACCACTAAGGGTGAAGGTGACAGAGACGTCCCAGGACACTGCCTTGAACTGAATGTGTCCCTCGAGATTCAAAGACTGAAGCCCTAACCCCAATGTGATGGTAACAGGAGCTGGGCCTTTGGGAGGTGATTGGTCAGGAGGGTGGAGCCCTCAGGAATGGGATTTCTGCCCTTACAGAAGAGACCCAGAGAGCTTCCCCGCCCCTCTGCCACGTGAGGACGCAGCGAGAAGACGGCATCTATGAACCAGGAAGCGGGTCCTCACCCGACACTGAATTAGACGTTGAGCCTCCAGGACCTCAATCAATAAATTTCTGCTGTACGTCAGCCACTCGGTCTGTGGAATTGTGTAACAGGAGCCTGAATGGACCATGACAAGCATGAAAGCACGTATGTGAGGCTCTTGAGGGGGCAGATCGTTGGGGACAGTGAGTGCCGCACGGAGGGGCCACATCTGGAAACCTGGGGGGAAAAGAGGCGACTTCTGAGTCTCTGTCTCTGACGAGCCAGGAATGATCAGCACGTCCTTCACCCAGAGCTAATCTCCTGGGGACTCAGCAAGCAGTCTGTTCCCGGGCTGTTCTGTGCTCCTTCTCCCAAGTTCCAGGTCATCAGGAAGCCTCCCCTCCACAGGAGACCCCACTCCAGCTCCCGAGCAGCTGTGTCGCCTGCCTGGCGTGACAGGAATGGCTGTGTGAGGGACCTGGCCCTGCACACTAGGTGCTCAATCCACCCGAATGTCATTATCATCACATTTTCATTTTTCTTGACCTGTGAGCCCCTGAAGGCTTTCCTCTTAATACTTGACATTATGGAAAAGACCATTCCTACACCCATTGAAAAGTACCTATATATGCTCATCTCCCCTCTGAATCAATGGGTCTTTTCAGCAAACTGGTCCTTCATCTTAGAAGAAACGTGAACTTCCATAAGAGCTGCGGTTGAAGATCACTTAGTACTTAGAGGGCAGGAGACTCCCACCCCCAGGAAGGAACACTGTCGGGAATGGCCTGGAACAGACTCACGTGTGGGCAGGTGGCACTTGATGAGGCCAGATGAACCAGGAAGCAACGCACACCTTCCTTTACACAGAAGAACATTATCAAGAGAGAATCTGAAGTTGCTGTTTTCATGCAGAACATAACACTTTTGCATCCAATTGTCTGAATTGAGCATCATTATTCCAGGTAAAGGACCTGTAGTCTTCCAAAAAGTTCTACCAGACACCAAACCAAACCCAAAGGCTTGTCTGGGTACTCTTGATAAGAGTACACTGCTCTAAGAAACGTGTTCCATCCTCTTACCGAGGCCACCTTAAGAGCCTGTTGGAGGCTTGGGGTGATGGGCATGAACTGGGTGTATAACTGGTGTCCGTTGTCCCAACAACTCCACACCTTCCCAGTTAGACCAGTGCCAAGAAGCCAAATGCCAACACCCAGATGCCAGGGGCACTAACCAGTGCCTACGGATAATACCCTGCTTTACCAAATATGCTGTCTTTTCTGGTCGTCCAATGGCACTGACTGTGCACGGGGCAGAGCCCATGGTGAGTACGCCCTCATCCCGTCTGCGCAGTGAGCTGGGCAGCTCCCTCCCCCGACACACAGCAGCAGACACAAGGGAGGCCTGAGTGCACAGGGACACATGCCTGGCTGCAGGTCATCCTTCCCAGGCTCGCCTGCGGAGATGAAGCCCTGAAGCCTCTCTGACCAACATAAATGGGGTCCTGGTAACCAAGCCCCTGTAGACTTTCGACAGTGGGCAGCTCGGGTCACCCCGGAACTGGACTGTTCTCACGCTGAGTGGTGTCTCATCGCACCTGGCTGTGACTCAGTTCAAGTTCACTTGAAGTTCTGTTGTGGAGCTTGGGGAAAATGAACGGACTGAATTACGCCAATATCTCCTCTACCCAACATCCCAACTGAGAGAGTTTTTCTGTCAGCCAAGCTGAAAGGAGAAAAATTGGATTTGGGTTTGCATGGCTGTGTGTTAGCAAAAAAAAAAGTGTTGGGCTTCCCTGGTGGCGCAGTGGTTGAGAGTCCACCTGCCGATGCAGGGGACACGGGTTCGTGCCCCGGTCCGGGAAGATCCCGCATGCCGCGGAGCGGCTGGGCCCGTGAGGCATGGCCGCTGAGCCTGCGCGTCCGGAGCCTGTGCTCCGCAACGGGAGAGGCCACAGCAGTGAGAACCCTGCGTACCGAAAATAAATAAATAAATAAATAAATAAAGTGTTAATGAAGATATAATGCCACGTACTAAAACAACTAGTGTTTTCTATAACGTAAGGAAGTAATAGAGATAAATTACAAGATAGTCAAGTTACTCCCAGGCAAGTATCAAGAGATCAAAATAAAACTTGAAATCATTCTGGGCTCTTAATTTATATACGGGATCCCCATCTCTGAACCCTCACGTTCCTAATATTCCCTATAATGACTTGCAGGATGTGTTCCCCCCAGTTCACCCCCCATGCAGGAAGCCTGGGACAGCCTGGACCACACGTGTGCCCCAGTGACAGCCCTTAGGACCGATGAGAAGGCGGGAGAGGCTGCTCTCCTCCCACAGGATGGGGGCCATGCCCAAGGTGCTATAGGTGTGGGGTGTCACTGTCGTCTGCCCCACCTGGGGAATGGAAATGTCCTCTAAGATGATAGAAAACCCCCTGAAGGAAGTGGGTGAGTCTAAGGGGCCGAGAAGCCTGCCCAGCGGGAGGAAGTTCAAAGTCAGGACGCTCGAGAGGTGAGCTTGTGCAGCTGGATGTCAGCCGTGGCTCGTCCGAGACGGACCCCACCGTGAACACGGGGACAGCCAGCCTGGGTCTCCCGTGCTCTGTGTCTGGCAGGAATCCTGGGGTGATTATCCTGTTGGAGTTTCAGAGAGTTTTAGCGATATTCAAGGAAAAGGATTATGCTTTTGAGTTGGTGGAGCTGGGGACATGTTATAACGTTTGCCATTTAGAATGAGGGAACATAGGATCCTGATGTTCAAAAATGAATAGTGTGAGGATATCCAAACCCTCACAAGAGGATTAGACTTGGTTGGAGCTGGAGGCCTTTGGGACTGGAGTGTGACGCTCCAGGCACCGCCATCTCCTGATGCGTGGAGTGCGGAGAGCAGGGGTTCCGGACAGCTTGTGTTTTCTTTTTCAACACACAGAGAGCTGCAAGTCTAGAACTTAGGAGGAAATACTGGGGCGGGAGTCTATGACGTCCGAGTTTTACCGGCACCACCTCATTTCCCAAACGTGCACCCATCAGCCAAATACGCACGTCCTCAGACAATTTCTGAACACTGAAACCTTCAGTCAGAATGGGTGGGAAAGCACTGTGCTAAGTGATGAGCACTTTTCTTATTAAACACTAGTTAATAATTACACTGTAGTCAATATCTACATCCTAGGTCTAAAATACCACTAATAGACTTTGCTGAGGTTCAGTAACATGTCTGAGTAAAAATGGTCATCGTGTTCTCTTAAATGTTACCAAGAAGAGGAAATCTATGCTAGGACCAATGGCCCATATTTTCCAAGAACTATCAGTCATTTCTTCTCATGGTGTTTGGGAAGACACTGGAGAAGATGCGGGTGTGAGCTGACACGGAGTCACACCACGGGAAGCTTCCTGGTCACTTGTGCTGCAAGATGCAGAGCAAAGCTATTTACACGGACGTGTGCTCCGTTCAGACTGCACACCCCCTGCCACACCTGGACACAGGCCATCAGCCAGGACACCGACGCACACCGCGACCCACACCTTCCTACCTTATGGATCTGGATCTACTGTCCAGTTCCTGGGACTGTAAGCACATATTTCAATGTGCTTCAATGAAATAGATTTTTATTTCAAAGAAAAACTAGTCTCAGCATCTCTTTAAAGGTCTTAACAAGTACCTTACAATAAATACTAACCAAGCACAATGAAGGAAGATACAAAATTAATACATTATCTGCTTTGTCTTCCTGAAGAAATGACTCTCCTAAGGCACGTGTCACAAGGCAGCGGCGTAATGAACAGTGCTGCCTTCCATGCCCGCCCCTTGAGATGTGTGATCAGAATTCAGATGGGGTTCAGGGTCTTGACATGCCCAGAGGGGATGTGTCATTGGGTAGGGCAACAAAACCCACGTCCACAGGGACAGGTAAGTAGTAGCAGACGAAGAGAATGGAGTTGTCACCAGCATCCCGGGCGCTGGGCACAGGGGACCAAGTGCTGCAGGGGACACGGGCTCGGGTGCACCTCCCCCCACATCGCTCCCCCGCGAAGGGAAAGACCGGCTTCCTGGTCCGAGCCTGTGCCATCCTTAGAATTGTCTTATTTTTATCTTCTCTTCTTCCCTGACCCTTCCCCGAGCGTAGGTCCCAAGAAATGCCACCAGTGGCCACTCATTCCCATGCAGGTGGCCTGTCCTGTGGTCCTTTGGGAGCGTTTCTCAGCCCAACGTGGCGTTTCTTCCTCCGGGGGTCCTGGCCTCTCACCAGCGTGTGCACCTGGGGTTCAAGCCCTCGCTACCACCCTGAGGGAAGTGTGTTCAACCTACCGACCATTTCAAAAAGCAAAGAAACCCAGGGCTATTATTTTCAGTAGTAGTAACAATAATTTAAATGGACCTTCCTCCAGGTTGGGGTGTGCATACATGCTCTCCTCGAGGTCACCTGGTCCTGGTCACCACTAGGGTGTCCGTTCACTGTGGTGGAGGACAGCCTTTCCTCAGCGACCCCGAGTGGTCAGGCCTCGTCTCAGCAGAGCCGGGTGTCCAGGAGGGGACGGAGGATACGTGATGCCCCGTGCCGGAGCCGTCCACCTGGGGCCGTGACCTGGTAGTGCTAACTGAGCGGCTTTGACTTAATTACCCTCAAGAGGCTGCAGCAGCGGGCAGAGCGGACGACCAGCGGCTGCTGGATGAGGTGGGAAGGGTGTTTCCTGCTTGACGTTCATGTGAGCGAGAAGACCCCCTCATCCAACGGGACTTCCACACCACGGGGTTTTAAGAAATAGCAGCAGCCCCTTGTGTAAGAAGGAATCAGCTTGTCTCCTCTCAGAGGCTCGGGAAGTAAATCCCTAACACTTAAAAGAGAAAAGGAAAATGGGTCTTCTACAAAAATCTCACCCAAAGCCACGCTTCGTGTTCTACGGTATAAAATTGTTTTAAACGATGCAGATGTGCTTCAGAGAAGCCAATTTTATTCAACCACTAAAATGAATCTATCAGTGAATCTAGGTTAACGGCTCGCACGGGCCTTTTATAAAAGCTGAACAATCCTCAGACTGGTCCCGCTCATGCTGGCCTGTGACACGAGAGCTGGGTTAGGATGACACGCTGCTCGGCCACCTGCTGAGGGGTTCTGGCTCCCCTGCCTCTCTCCCATCCAAATAATTTAATTTACAACCAATTCCAAATCATTAAACTCAGGGGACAGGTCCACTCTTTAAGCTGAAAGACAGCCGTGACAATGAGAAGGAATCTTAAAAATTAAAGTCCTGGATTCTCTCTTTCACATCCTACGTTTGTCTTTTCTCCAGCGCCCCCCAGGAGGCTCTCGATGCGTGTTTTATTCTGGCTCACCAGGCCCCGGGGCGCAAACGCCTGAGCTGGCAGTGACCCTGGGCAACGTCGGGGACGGTCAGGGTCTCGGTGGTCCTGCCCCGCCGCCAGCCCGGAAGGGCTTCCCCGAGTGCGCTCGGCCCCTCCGCTGCACATGTGGCCCAGTAGCTGCTCCCCAGGTGGGCCTGGCTGGTCCCCAAGTGCCATCAGCTCTCTGTTCCTCAGCTGCGCCGGGACCTGGCAGCAGAGCAGAGCCAGGCCCAGATGGTTTAGACCGTAATCAGTAGTGGATGCCCTGAGCCCGTGAATTACCGGCCGTGGGAGCCCAGCGCCAGCCTGGACAGGTGGTGTGCAGCCTGTGGAGGGCCAGCACGGACCAGGGTGGACTCCAGCCCCCAGACAGCATCCCTGGAGACGGCAAGCTCTGAGCCGCGTGCAGGCGCACAGGATCCCAAGTGGGTCCAGAGTCACCTCAGGCCATCTCAGGAGACACTGCCCGTGAATTCTGCAGCCAGGATGCCAGGAGGAAGGCCACCTGTCTGGGTGTAAAGCTGCCATGTCGCTCTGATAACTGCCTCTCAAGAGAGACACCTGGAACCCGGGAAGGGATAAAGAATGGAAGGTCTTCACATCAACCCAGAGACTAGAATTCAGGGCTTCGCCTGTAAGTGACGTCTGAATACGTGACCACTTACCATCAGGTGGGCACGAGATTCGTCCATCCCCGAACCCAATGTCCTAGGCCCTCTCACTGCCGTCACTGTAGGACGAGGCTACCTTCCTCTGTAGGAGGGGCCTACATCAGTGTCGTTTCTGAATGTTCCCCCTTGAAAGCGCCCACCGGCTGTTTCTCAGCACCTGCAAAGGGACCCTCTCTCGTGCAGGGTCCCAGCCCGACGAGTGTGCCCAGCCCCCGCTCCCCCTGCTCCCCTGCCCAGCCTCCTGAGGGGGGAACCGTGCTGCCTATCCTCTGTCGCCTTGATTGACCACGTCCCTGTGGGTGTGGAGCTTCTGCCCCCAGGTACGGCGAGAGGTTCGTCTCTGGATGACTCGGACGCATCGGCCCTGGGGGTCCCGGTGGGTAGAACTCACCAGGTGGGGACAGGGGCGTTTGTGCAAAACCCTGTCGTCTGCCCCAAGGCCTCCCCTGCGTCTGGTCCCCTCAGTTTCTGAGCATCACCCAGCGCTGGCCTGGAGTCTCCCCAAGCCTTTCTGTTCACTTCTGGCCCTCAGGCCTCTGGGCGAGGGGCTCCACCTGCTGAGAGGCTGGAGGGACAGCGCTTCCTCCTCACACCTGCACCCACCTGGGCCCAGAGAGGCTCAAGGATGGCTCAAGGTCACACAGCAGCTGCCCAGAGGCCTAGGGCCAGAGGAGCACAGGCCATCATGTCACAGAGGGTGAACTGAGCAAAAAAAAAAAAGATTCTACTGACTCACAAAAGAAAAGCCCTATTTACACAGCAGACGGCAAATGTAAAGTGAAGGCCCAAAGAGTTGGGAGTATGCAGAAAACAGCTTCTAGAACAGGGTCAGATGAATTAATGGATAAAGAGATCCATGATGAGCTATTGAGGTAAATTAGGAAGACATTAAAACATCAGGGGTCCTCTTAACACTCTTCTGCAAATACCTTTTTCGCTAAAAACAGACTCTTAAATTGGGTTGACTACAGGTTAACCATGACTTGAGAAGTGGTGCTCCAGGGACTTGCTAGTGACGGCCCGGGTCCTTGGCTGCTGGCCTGCAAACCTGGACCTGATCTTGGTATATGTTTTCCATACGTGGCGCTGGGCATGAGTGATTAACAGAAGCTGCAGCCAGAAGATTCAAAGCAGTGACTCAAAAACCAGAACGAAAAATGGACGGCCAAGTTAGAGAGACAGTAAGAGGTGAGCAACACCCAAAGGGGAAATAAGAAAAAGAGAACTAATTTTGGTCCATTTCCCAGGGCTCCAATTTAATACAAGAGTGTAGACTTGGACAGATTAACTCCACAGAAATGCTGACGTGTTAACAGTACTAGGTATGCAAGAAAATAATTCTTGACCAGGAGGCTAATAGCTCCAAGCAGAGAGAGCCACATCAGCAGGTGATTATAACAGGATGTGCAACTCACTGCATCGCTGAAATGGAGCTGGGATGAGACCCAGCCCGTCTGCACTGGAAGGTCTGCTCGGAGGAAACCCAGGTGCTGCAATGCGACAGGGAGACCTGCTCAGACCAGCGGAACACAGGAGCGTACACCTCTCTCAGGTAATCCGGGATCAACTTAAATTCACCAAGGGTCTGCTCGAAAATGGCCCAGAGAAACCCATCTCCTTTGTCTTAATCTAAAAGCCAACTCAGCTGGGGAAAGAGCAGCACCGAAGTGGAATTCCTGCAGCATCCACGCCAGAGCAGCCCTGTTCCTGGGAAACCCAAGGGCTGGGTCTCATCTCTGGTCTGGAGGATGAGGACAGACGCCCACTGCCCAGAGCGCCCTCACTTGCGGGTCCAGGAACCACCCTGTCCCCCGTCTGCCGCTCCCCGTCCCCTGTAACCACCAAAAGGAACTTCGTTGCATGCAGCAGATTTCAACTTTCCTGGGGTGACAGAAATCCTTGAGAATGTGACAGAATCCTTGGCCTCTTCTTCCCAGAAAATCACACAAGTGCACACACGCAGGACACGTGTCACAGAATGCCCAGAATTCCCGAGAGCCATCCAAGGACACAAAGGGGTCATGCAATCTGGTCTCAGCTGCCTTCTGCCCACCGACCTGATCGGAAGTTACCTGGACAGCTATAACCGTTCCACAGTCAGAAATTAATGTCGGCAATGACAACGCTTTAATCTTTCTTTCTCGTATTTCATCTGCAAAAACAGAAACAACCCCCGGCAAACTACAAGGCTTACAAAAACACACATAATTACCATCATTATTTAACAGTCTCTTGGAAATTCTAGAAAATGCAATAAGCACAGAAATAGAAATAAGAATTACAAATGTAAGTCAAAGGCAGTAGCGAGTATGTTTAGCATATACTAAGAGCATAAACCAAAATAAATATATTAGATCTAATAATAGAAGGTTTGGATGCAAAACAAAATACAAAACTCAATTCCATCCTTATAACTCAAAATTATCACGATAGTGAATGCAACAGGGAAACCAGATAACATTCAAAGGAGTAATAAAATACTAAAAATAACAACTAAATGGTATATAGAAAAGTAGACCAAAACATTACAGAGACACAAAAGTGGATTTGAATGAGTAGCAGGAAATGCTGGCAAGCCTGGATGTTGTTAATTCTTTCCAATGTAATGGAGGTTTAGCTCAGTTTTCCTGTTATTTTAAATTTTCTAAAGTTTCAGCTTAATTCAGGTATAATTGACAAATAAAAGTGTAAGATATTTTAAGAGTACATCGTGGTGGTTTGATCTGCGTGTACATCGTGAAAGGATGTACCCCCCGTCGAGGTAATTAACATCCACCACTTCACATATTTATAACGCTGCTTAAATTCAAATTTTAAGGGGCTTCTTTAGAGATTTTTTAAAGATATGATTTCTCTAAATTTTACATGAAATAATAAAGAGTAGGACAGAAATCTGGGGGAAATGGAAAGCATTCCAGGGGAGTGTGCCCTGTCAGGCGCTGACCTATATTGTAAGTCTGGAACAGGTACCAAGTGTGGAGCAGGTGCAGGAGCTGCCAGCTTGGTGGGCAGACCCGCTGGACACAGAGGCTGACCTGGGGTGGAGAGCCAGCGCTCGGTGACGGGGACGCCCCACTCAACCCGCAAGCAAACCGGGAGAACAGCCTGGTATCGGGGGAACCCAGCCCCTCTCCAGCCAACATGAGCTACCAAAACACCTTCCAGCTGGTTTAAGGTCAAGGCACACACACCGTGGAAAACTAGGAAATGCAGACATGAAGGCATCCTGCTCTCAGGATGGGAGGACAGCAGGTAGAGGCAGGGGCAAAGCAGAAAGAGATGTGACTACGGAAAAAGTTCTAGGTGTTAAGAGCCCATAAACAACACTTAAAAGGCCAGTGTCAAACAGGGAAAAATACCTGGAACCAAAGCAACAGTTAATGTGTGTGTATGTGTGTGTGTGTGTGTGTGTGATGTGTGTGTCTGTGGCATGATTTGTGTGGTTTGTGTCTATGGTGTGATGTGTGTGTATGTCTGTGATGTGATGTGTGTGTGTGTGTCTGCGTGCAGGTGCCGGCACTACAAATGGAGAAGTGGTCAATGGAAAGAGGAGAGGGTTTACATGTAAGGAAATTAAATATCCAAGAAAATTGTTTTTTTTTTTTTTTTTTTTTTTGCGGTACGCGGGCCTCTCACTGTTGTGGCCCCTCCCGTTGCGGAGCACAGGCTCCGGACGCGCAGGCTCAGCGGCCATGGCTCACGGGCCCAGCCGCTCCGCGGCATGTGGGATCTTCCCGGACCGGGGCACGAACCCGTGTCCCCTGCATCGGCAGGCGGACTCTCAACCACTGCGCCACCAGGGAACCCCAAGAAAATTGTTTTTTAAAGTACCTCACCAGCTATCCCAGATTCTAGGTTGGACTCCCTATACAATTAAATAAATGAGACTTTTCTGTCTACCTAGCTAATAGCCAAGATGCTGAAAATAAAAATATCCAGTGTTTGCCAAACTGTAGTGATCACCTGCTGGTAACTGTCAGGGCAAACTGAGATTCAACACTTGTTCTGGAAAGCAAGTCGGCACCTTTGTACCAAAAACCTTAATCTTGAAACAAGTGATTTCACTTTCAAAATCTTTGGAAATAATCAGAGGGAGGGACAAATACTTACGTGTAAGGACGCCATTTTAGCATTAATCACAGTGAAACACATGAGGGAAAAGAAAAGCACTTAGTATTCTGTGTTGTTGAAATAAATTAAAGACATACAACAGATCTTTACATATAAAATAAAATTCATTTATGATATTTAATGACATGGAAACATACTATAATATTCAGTTATTTTAAGGGATACAAAATTCTGTGTTCAGAATTATAGCAAAATTATGCAGGCATGCACTTCAGAAAGAATGAAAACGTCCCCAAATGTCATATATTTAGGTCTGAGTGGTGGGATTTAGGAGGATTCTAACTTTTGTGATCATTTTCTGCATGCTGGTGTAGTGTCTTCCATATAGTAGCTAATAAGTATTGGTAAAAAGAAGGAAAGTGTTTCCAATTTCTGACATAAGCATACGCAATTACTCATTTTATATTAGGAAAAGAACAGAAACCTCTTGTAAAACTAAATTAATTAAGAACTGATCAGTGTAAGAGGACCATCCCCCTGGTAGCAGCCGGTGGCAGTGGCCGTCGCCTGGCGCTCCTGAGCGTGGAGGGATGCCCACTCCTCAGGTTTCACGGGAAGGACCCCTACCAGCTCTGTGCTGGGGGCAGCTCCCTAGAGGACTGAGATGCTTTCTACGGGTCACGAATGAAACAAGTCCCTGATCGGCTCTCCAGGTGGCCGGTCCCCTCCTCAAAGGCTCCCGGCTGAGCCCCCGGGCCCCCTGGGCAGGGTTTCGTACCTGGGACGCTGGGTGTGGAGCCGGACCTGCCAGCGCTCCTGTCCCTCCGGCTGCCCAGGTCCCGAGGGGCAGCAGGACCCACACCTGGACCGGTCACTAAGGACACCATGGGTGCCCCCTACACGGAGGATGCGAGACCAGAGCTCCCAGGGCCCCAGGGTCCCTACAGTCTGGGAGAGGAGCCCCTCGGGCTCGGGCACAGAAGCCGTGGGGTGGGGAGACCCCTCCCCCACCAGGGGACAGCGGTGCCGGCGAGCGCCCACGGGTGCCCGGGGCTGTCAGGAACCACTGGGAAGTGGCCCTCCCTCTCTGGCGGGGGCAGCCTCCTGCCTTATCCTCCATCCGTGAAGCTGCGCCAGACGCGGAAAGGCTGTTTCAGAGACAAGGCCAGCCCCGCGAAGCCCAGCCGCGCCACACCAGTTCCGGGCCTTACACGCCCCGGAGAAGCCGCCCTGACCTCTGGTTAGTGCCCTTGAACTGCATGCTCTGTGCGCACGGACGCAGACCTCACCCTGTGATCTGCTGCGGAGGAGAAGGGCGAGGCTTGCAGGGTGCATCTGTCCTTCTTGGGGTCAAGGACAGCACGCCGTGTGCATGTCCACCAGCGGGCTGCTGCTTCTCACCCAGAGGGTGGAGCGACAGACACCTGCCGGGGAGGTGGCCAGGTGTCTCCGTGCACCCCGCCCCGGGAGCATCCAGAGCAATCCCTCTGTTTACAGAGTGATTCTTCACCGTAAAGGTCACAGGGGCTTATTGTATCGACTGTCCTGGGATAAGTTCTTCCTGAGATTCCCACGGTCATTAGAGCTGGAGAGGGAGGGAGTCCAACCTAGAATCGATAAGCTGGGTCGTCAAGTGGTCTGGGATTTTGCCAACTTTGAAATAACGTTATAGATATCTCAAAAAAAACCTTAAAGAGTTCAAAGGCAAAAGATTTTCAGTTCTAATAAACTCTAACCCATTTCTATTCAGTCTGATCAAGGTGCAGTTAGCCAACATCACAGGTAATTATACATCTCTCTATCCCACAGACAGGTAACACATGGACTCCACATGCTTTCCATCCATACGTCCTGATGCACGGACTCACGGCGGCCCACAAGAGTACGTCAGAGGTAAGTGTACATCAATATGACGGTAAAACGGAAACAGGAACCATACAAATAACTGCACGAAAACCCTGTTAATTCAGCAGGCAGCTTGAAAAGCAGGACTTTCTGAAGTAGTAAAATATCTGAGTAATGGCCTTCATAAAAAGAAAGCTTTTATTACTTTAAAATACAATAATCTTATTAAGACAATCAGGAAGAGTTCCGAGGGGGTCCCATTTTTACCAACAGACAAGAATGACTTTAAACTAACAAACCAAGATGTAGCAAATACTTAAAAACCCACAGTTTCTACACTAACGTTGCTCACTTCCCAACAACCAGAGTTATTGCCGCAGCCAAAACTATAAACATAAATCACCAAGCTGCTTGTGCACAGCTTCTGCTTCTACAAGTTGCACGTTGGTAAAAGCTTTACAACTTCTCATACCACGGTGGAGGGAAGATTTTTTAAAATATAAAAGGGTGAAGTTAAACTGTGAAGAATTATAATGGTTTCTGTGAATTTTTTTGTCTTTACATTAAAAAGTCAGAAACGTGACCCCAGATTACATGCCTGATCGGGGTTGGGGAAGCAGGTAAGGGCTCTCCCAAACGTACTGAGAAGGGCTATTTCCAGCACTGGCTTCGGCGTGGAGTCCGGACTTGCCAAATCCAGCAAGAGCGGGTACCTTATTTGCCAAGACAAAAAGCACTTCATAGGAGCAAGAGTGCTCATTTCCTGTTTAGTTTATGTGAGAAGTGGAGCTTTTCAGAGAAAAAAAGGCAATTTCTGTTTTAATTGATGATGCACTGATTTGCCAATGAGTTTGGCGTTACTTTTTGTTTATTCTCTCTACATCTGGAAATATCTCACCACTTAACTGCTTTTGCAGGTTCTTTGTTACTGAACAGCTTATCTGAAGAGAGTTAAGAGCTCAGAACAACACCCACCCCCTAGATGAACCGAAAAACAAAGAACAACAACAACAAAAACCTGATGGGTTGTTGTCTCTTTACCAGTAAGGATCACATGTCTTTTTTTTTTTTTTTTTTGCGGTATGCGGGCCTCTCACTGTTGTGGCCTCTCCCGTTGCGGAGCACAGGCTCCGGACGCGCAGGCTCAGCGGCCATGGCTCACGGGCCCAGCCGCTCCGCGCCATGTGGGATCTTCCCGGACCGGGGCACGAACCCGTGTCCCCTGCATCGGCAGGCGGACTCTCAACCACTGTGCCACCAGGGAAGCCCCACCATGTCTTTTTAAAACAGAAATCCCTCCATGGATTGAGTTGGAAGAATAAAATTTTCAGGCAAAAGGGAACTCGTCAGGACATCCATCATTTCAGATGAAGAAATGATTCTTAAGTCGAGAGTGAAATGACTTGAAGTCACTAACAGCACAAGGCAGGCCTGGAACCCGGGGTCCTGTGACCCCAACACTCACCTAGCGCTCCTTCTATCGGGAAGCACCTGCCGTGGCCCTTCATCCCTGCCCCGAATACGTGGCTGCCACACACACACATGTACAGACATTCTGTAAAATGAGCTTACACTCGGAAATCTTAGGAAATACAAGGCTTCTGAAACAGTGAGTCTGAAAGATACACCTTAGGAGAGCACGAGCCCTGAGCCTGGAGGATGCTGGTGTCGGGGGCTGCCTGGGCCCAGGTCCTGGCACCAGTATCGTGAGCCGTGTGACCCTGGCAAGTACCGTGGCCGTTCTGCACCTTACTCACTTCTCTCTTCTGCAAAGCAGAGACGGGGGCTTCACCAGTGAAGTCTAAGCACGTTACATTATTCAGAGCAAAGCGAGCATGTGAGGAATCTTGGCTCCCACTGTTAACTCACTGCTTGCTTCTCTCCTGGCTTAAACACTCCCTCTTGGCTCAAATGTAGAGGTGAGGGTTTGCAAAACTGGTCCTCCAGGACAGATGGCATCTGAGCCTGTAGGGGTGCTGAAATGCAGGGTGCCGGCCCGCCTGCTGAATGAGACCTCTGGTTCAGCTACGCGAACTTCCACCAGGAGTCTCATGCCGTTTGGCTCAAGTAAAACTCTTTTCTATTCCTTTTATAGATTGTTTATTGATTATTTCCGTGGACAATTCCCACCAAGGGTAGCACAGGTCAAGGTCACACTTGCCGGGGGAACTTCCCACCCGGGGTGAGAGTTCAGCCCAGCCCCCTCCCTCCTGGGGCTGCCTGCCCCTGGGGAAGACCAAAGCCGCTGGGGGAGGACTGGATGTTGGGTCTGATGGAGGGAGAATGAGTGGGGATGTTAAACCTTTATATGGAGAAAGACACAAAACACAGCAATTAAATCATCCCCACTGCATATCCATATTGCCTATAATTCTCTACTTGAAAATTCACTCAAATATCCAGTCCACCTTTGATATCGTCTACTTTTCCCACTACAAACACTTTCCCTGGGACACATGTGCCAGGAACACGGACACAGGAGGCCGAGCGTGCCTAGGTGCCCATCCCGATGGCCCCTGGGCCTCTCTGACCGCCAGGCCTTCTCCACCAGACCCGCCACAGGCCCACCCCCACCTGGGTGCCTGGGTCCACCTTGACCCCCGCCCAACCACAGCGAGGGAGGTGATGTCCCCTCTCGGCAGTTTTTCCTCCCCCGAGAAGGGATTCAGTTATTTCCCACGAGCCCAGGGAGAGGCCCGAGCAGAAGGTCAGGCCATAGATGAGGGGTCAGCTTCTAGCTGGTTGGGTGGCTGGTGTCATTGAGAACCTCTCCTCCACTGTACCCTTCACGTTGAATTACGTGGACGTGGGCCCAGACACATGACTTGAAAAGCCCTTAGAAATCATCACTTGCATCTCACCTTGGCTGAGCAGGTGCAGCCGGGGTAGGGGGCCCAGACAAAGGACCAGGGAGAATGCAGACCAGGGCCCATCTCAACTATGGGTCATCAAGTGTTATTTGGATCTGCTAGGCTGGCTTCTAGGGACATGAACTCTTTGAAATAAAGCCTTTGTATTTAAATAAATAAAACCAAACTCCTAGGGAAAGTGAAAGATGTTTAAATGACCATTACTAACCCATCGCATGGATCATTCCCAGTGGCCTGGCACCAGTGACCTCTTTAACTGGTGTCCATGAACGTGCAGTAACCTTAGAAGCACAAATTATATTTCACTACTCAAATGTGTCACGGAACTGTGAGAGTTCTTTTTTTAATCACAAGTTTTATAGTAGCAATTAATTTTTACCAAATCCACAGCATAACAGAAATGCATACAAAATTTAATAGGCATTTATTTTCTCTATGGAAAAAGTGCCAAAAAATAAACAGACAGTAATAAAATTTCCACTATTAAAAATGCTAGTTGTGATTTCCATCTTAACTGAAAAAGCCAGAATACTCTGAAAGAAACTTTTAGAGTTTTATGTAAGGAACATTATTATGCATCCCATTTACCAAGGGGAAAAAAAAAAAAAACGTTGAACAGTAAAAGCTAAAATATTTTTTGTAATTTGATGTGGACAGTACTTTGAAGGAAAAACACCTCAGTATATTTTTATCCTCCATGCTTTCTCAGAACCTACTTTCAAATACATTCAATTTAATTTTGTTTATTCACGAAAATATCATTTGCAGAAAATAGAATTAAAGCACATATAAATATTGAACTTGGAAAACAAAATAGTTATTCCAGCATCAATTCTAATTAAGATATAGCAATTTTAGGGCTTCCCTGGTGGCGCAGTGGTTGAGAGTCTGCCTGCCGATGCAGGGGACGCGGGTTCGTGCCCCGGTCTGGGAAGATCTCACATGCCGCGGAGCGGCTGGGCCCGCGAGCCATGGCTGCTGAGCCTGCGCGTCCGAAGCCTGTGCTCTGCAACGGGAGAGGCCACAGCAGTGAGAGGCCCGTGTAACGCAAAAAAAAACCCCACAAAAAACAAAGACTGTTAATAAAAAAAAAAAATTAAAAAAAAAAAGATATAGCAATTTTAAAATCCATTTCTCCCACCCCCACCCTCTGCTGCTGGCAACCACCCGTCTGTTCTCTGTGTCTGTGAGCTTGTCTTGCAATCCATGAGCACAGACTATCTTTCCATTTATTTGTGTCTTCAATTCCTTTCACTAATGTCTTACAGTTTCCAGTATATAGGTCTTTCACTTCCGTGGTTAAATTTATTTATGGGTATTTTATTCTTTCTGGTGCCACTGTAAGTGGGATGGTTTTCTTTATTTCTCTTTCAATTGATAAGTTTTACGCTAACTTTGGGTGTTTTTATCAAAGTATCATATTACACATAAATTAGTTCCTGGAAACTACCAAATTACTATTTATGAGCTAAAAGCACTGAATTTGTGCTTGTTTAGAAGGCACATGGCCAATCCAAAAATGGGCAGAAGATCTAAATAGACAAAAAAAATTTCTCAAAAAAAGATATACAGATTGCCAACAAACACATGAAAGGATGCTCAACATCACTAATCATTAGAGAAATGCAAATCAAAACTACAATGAGATAACACCTCACACTGGTCAGAATGGCCATCATCAAAAAAATCTACAAACAATAAATGCTGGAGAGGGTGTGGAGAAAAGGGAACCCTCTTGCACTGTTGGTGGGAATGTAAATTGATACAGCCACTATGGAGAACAGTATGGAGGTTCCTTAAAAAACTAAAAATAGAACTACCATACGACCCAGCAATCCCACTACTGGGCATATACCCTGAAAAAACCGTAATTCAAAAAGACACGTGGACCCCAATGTTCATTGCAGCACTATTTACAATAGCCAGGACATAGAAGCAACCTAAGTGTCCATCAACAGATGAATGGATAAAGAAGATGTGGCACATATATACAATGGAATATTACTCAGCCATCAAAAGAAACAAAATTGAGTTATCTGTAGTGAGGTGGATGGACCTAGAGACTGTCATATAGAGTGAAGTAAGTCAGAAAGAGAAAAGCAAATACCATATGCTAACACATATATATGGAATCTAAAATTAAGAAAAAAAAGTTCTGAAGAACCTAGGGGCAGGACAGGAATAAAGACACAGACCTACTAGAGAATGGACTTGAGGATATGGGGAGGGGGAAGGGTAAGCTGGGACGAAGTGAGAGAGTGGCATGGACATCTATACACTACCAAACGTAAAATAGCTACCTAGTGGGAAGCAGCTGCATAGCACAGGGAGATCAGCTCGGTGCTTTGTGACCACCTAGACGGGTGGGATAGGGAGGGTGGGAGGGAGGGAGATGCAAGAGGGAAGAGATATGGGAACATATGTATATGTATAACTGATTCACTTTGTTATAAAGCAGAAACTAACACACCATTGTAAAGCAATTATACTCCAATAAAGATGTTAAAAAAAAAAAAAAGAAAGAAAGCACATGGCCCTCATCTGTGAGATGTCCAGCGTCAGTGACCAGGGTCTAAATGACCGCGTCCTGGCAGGACCATCACACTGTCCCCTTTGACCTGTGGGAATGACTCCCTTGATTCTGCTCGCCCCACACCTTTGTGACTCTCCACCTCACACCCCTGCGGAAGGTTTGCATCTGACAGTATGACATAGGAAACTTAGGCCAAGCCCGTTAAACTCCTTTTGGATGTTTATTAAAAGCCCAAAGAACTGACAACTATCATCAGATTCCTGGCTCCCCACTCTCAGGGGCCATGGATGTCTCTGTTTAGGTTCATCTCCACCCAAGGAAGCACTGTACAAAATGAAAAATGAATCTGTTCAAAAAGAAATGTGCACGTTCGCTGGTTCTCATATTTTTCTACAGCATTTTATTTCCATAAAGGCACTACAGGGTCTATTTAATGGTGACATAGCTAACAGCGCAACAGTCAATACATCTATTTAGAGCAATTTCATAAGCTCACCCAGTGGTGAGAGAGACACTCCAATTAAGGGCCAATAAAAGTTTACATCTTAAAATCTATTTTATGGGCAGGATATACCATGCAGTTATGCCATGAAATACTGTCAATAAATGAAAAATGCTTAGGCACTCTATGCCTAGCACACAGCCCTACAGCATGCAACATACTGAGTCATATAGCGCACCCATTGGCTCATTTTTATCTGTGATTGTGATCACATCTGTCACTTTTTCAACCTTAGTTTACAGTGGGTCCAACTGAAAGTTTAATGAGACAAAGCAGTTAGGCTGCCATGCCAAGTTTTCAGTCAATAAATTCAGGGAAGAGCTGTGGACACAAAGATCATTCCAAAAGGAATCATCTCCCATTGAGCAGATCTTGAATGATCTATTTGCAATGAGATACTGGTCCAGAAACTCAGGAACATTTGGCAGAACGCAGGGGGTTTACACGAACAACAGCGACTAAAGATTCACCGGGGGATATTTTAACGTCATCGGAGGCGGTGGCACGTCAGAGTGTCTGAGAAACACACGGCAGATTTCTACTATGGCAACTGATGCAGGGACCTGCACCTTCTCAGCGTCTCTGCCCCTCTGGAGGCCGCGTGCGCACAGACAAGTGCCTGCAAGGATGGGGGCTCTGGAAGCCTAGGTTCTCTCCATATTTTCCTTTCCCCCCAGAATGTCCCACAATATACAAGTAGATATGACACTGGCTACGTGTAGATGGTAGTGAGTACAAGGGTTGGGAAATCAAGACACCTCACTGGGGTATCATTTCATTCTCACATGTTCAACTACAGCTTCTGAATTATAAGTGTTTCCCTTTGGGAAGTGAGGAACTGAGGTGTGCTTACATATTTGTATTGATTAGTTAACAGTTCTCCATTATGGCTGGTTGTCGATCTAAGTACAGACCTAATTTTGAAATTTATTTATAACTGTGCGCAATTGCCCAGGATGATTTTATAACATTAAAGGGAAAAACTCAAACATGCTATCAAAAGATTTTTTAATAATGCTTAGGAACTGCTCCATAAAATTACCAAGGTTTATTCTGAAGTAGTGACAGACAGTGTAAATCAGTTACACGTGGAGTCCCATGTCCTGAATACCACCGTCAACTGCAATCCACCTTCTCCCCTCATAGGTGGGCTGCACGATGAGGGCCTCCCAGCCCGAACTACATTTCCCAGCCCTCCTTGCGGCCAGGTGTGGTCACGTGACAAAGCTCTGGCCAATGGAAGGGGAGCAGGGGTGGACCTTTCAGAAGCAGCTGCCTTCTCCTTCAGTCTCCCCCCTCTCCTGGGAATGCAGAGCCTTCCAGGCCCTGGGAGGGGTGGAGCTGTAAGATGAAGGAGCCTGAAGCCCTAACTTGGTGCAGAAGAAAACTGCCCACCGACCAGGAACACTGACATTTGGCTGATACTTGAGCAAGAAACGAATCTTGCTTTTGTTACCTCACTGCAGTATCACACAGGGCACGGCACCAAAACAGCAGCAAAGTCCAGAGCCCCCGCGTGACTCTGCAGCCCGAGAAATGCTGGGTTAGCGGACGTCTTCTAAGCTCACACACTGTGGGTAAGGACGAAGTGACTGGAGAATAAATGAGCACAAGCTGGGAAGCCGCTCACCCAAGCCAGTTCCAGTCACTGTCATTCTAGGCAGGCACCTTACTCTTTATTTCCGTCCGCTTCTCCGCCGAATGGGACGATCCTACCTTGATTGACTGAAGTGAGAAATAAATGAGGTAACACATGCAAAACACTCGTCACAATACCTGGCACATGGTAGGCCCTCAAAATACTACTTGTCATGAGACATTATGATGATGACTCGTGAATATCTGATACGGTGACACAATACCTTCCTTGAAAAAGTTTGTGCTTCTGTAGCAAAAGATCAAGAAAGCAAGCCATCATAAAATAAACATGATATATAAACAAATTTGGAAGCATAAGATGGAAAGCCTGAATCTCTGAAAAAAATACATCTTGAGATGATAAAACCAAAGGTTTGGTCTTGCTGAAATTTTCAGCAGTGTGACTTCCTCCTGGCTCTCACGGTGGTGACAGTGGCACATACGGCACGATTTCGCTAACACTCGTTTCCCTGTAGCGTTGGGAGGGCCTGGCCCCCTGCCCTGCATAGATGTGGGCTCCCCCCAACTGGTGACAGTTCAAGAATTTTAGGACCAGGAACTAAACCTGGACTTCTCCCAAAGAAACAGGAGGTTCCTCCATTTTGCTCCCCAATTTAAAAGCCTAAGTCGAGATCTGAAGTAACCCAGGTGCGCCCAAGGAGAAGGTGGGAACTCAGCCCCCCCCAACCCCGCTCAGCCTCCACCCTCGGCTGCTTTTGGCGTGAGGTTTGAAAAGAGGGTCAGAGACCTCCAAGCAGTCTGCTCCACATTCAGAGGGGATGCGGGCAGCATCATCAAATGCTTTCACGGAAATAGTATGTGTGTGTGTGCATGCACGTGAGTGCATGTGTATGCATGTGTGTGCACCGCTCTTTGGATCAAATGAATCTGAGCTAAATTCCATCACCTCCACCATTTAACAGCCGTGGACCTTTGTTACCCTCCACGAACCGACTTTCTTCCTCATCAGGACGATGTGGAAGATAATATTTACAGTAAGATCGTTCTGAGGATCAGATAAAAAATTGAAAGTTTTAAAGAAATATTCAAAGCACCATTTATAAGGCTTGCCACACGGAAGTTGCTCCAAAAAAATGAGTCACTATTTTCAGGCGGGGAAGGAGTAAGTCTCTGCTGGGTGGGTGAGCAGGGCACTCAGGTGCGCATGGACCCAGGGCACATGGCTGCTGGGACTCCGGGTCTCAGGGGACGCCTCCCCGTTGCTGGCACAGACGCGCCTCACTGCCTTCTCTCCAGGGAGGGCCAAGCCAGCACAGGGCCGGGAAGTTCTGCAGCCTCCACCCCTCACCCAGGCCAGGCTGATGGCACTTAGCCTGAGAGCGGTTTCCAGTGCTGATTTTAGCTCTGCACGAGCGTGGTTCATATTCCTACAGGAAAACCATCAGAGGCAGCGTGGATCCTGACCTCAGTTCCTACAGTTGTCGACTTGGTGGCTCGGGTGACTGAGGAACACTGCAGCCCGGGGTTTCTACTGTGGCCCTGAGGATGGACCCAGGGGTTCCTGGAGGCCCGGGGCCCCGAGAGAACAGGAGAGGTAGCAGCGCCCAGGAAAACGCTGCTGCACATTCAGCCCAGGGCCAGACACACGCCCTTGTTCCGTGTCCACAGGACCAGGAGGCTCCGCACAGAATCCCGGGTGCCACCCCTCCGGCTGTGGAAGGGGTGGGGTCGCTCCCGCAGGGCTTATTTGCGAATGGGCGAGGAGGAGTGAATGGGTCAGGGAATCTAGGAGGTGGCTGGCCAGGGTCGGCCCGCTGCAGAACAGGAGGAAAAAGCTCTCAGCCTTTGATGAATCACGACTGAAATTAGTAACGTGCCTCCCAAGGACATCGGGGTGTCGCCCCTCTTTCAAAAATTAAGTGCTTTATAAAAGAGCTCACACGTTCCGGAAACAGATGGTCAGGTTGAAAACGAAAACACTGGCCATGGGGCCGGTCGCCTCCTACCTCCCGCGGAAGCCGGAAGCCCTCGTGGGCATCTCTGCTCACTTTCACGGGAAGAAAGAAAAGGGACGGGCGGAATTCGTCTGCAGAACTACTGGACTAAGTGGGAGGTTTTGCAAACACATGTTCTGAATTACCACCCTTACAATCCACCCTGGAACTGGAAGGTGAGCCAGCCTGACTCACTGGCCCAACGACCTTGCCCCCGTGATCAGAATCCATTCTCCTCCTGGCAGGAGGGGCTGTGACTTCCAACCGGAAATCAGTAGAAATGAGCCATGATTTGTAGAAAAACTGCACTCACGATGCCATTCTGCCCTTAGGTCTTCTGCTTTATCCTTATTTTATTTTTTTCCTTCCATTCCATTTTATTAATAAGAACTTCTAACCCAGCTCAAAAAGCGGATTAGGAGACCGGGACCTCTGGACTTGCAGCTTCGCTTCAATGCCGATTTCTAGAGGAAATGCAGTGCAGAGTAGGGCTGCGTTTTAGAGACACAGCTTTTCATTAAAACAGGGCGTGCAATGTCAGTCTCATAAAAAGAATCTCATGGACTATTCAGGCCCAACGTGGTAACTGTTAGAAACATTTTCAAAATGTCTAACTCCCTTACTTTGTATACAATACAAAGTGAACTCTGGTAAAATGAACAGAATGGAGAGAAACTTGTAATCTAACTGGAGAGGCAGATCATCTATCCCCAAACACAGGCGTCCAAGGTCATGGACATGCAACGTGAGATGCACGACAGATGACAGCAGGAGAGGTCACAGGAGCGGGGACGGGCTGGTGTGGCTGGGGCCCGCTTCCGGGAGGGACTGAAGATTATGGTGGGGCAGGGCGTTCCAGGAGGGACAAAGCAGCCCAAGTGAAAGACACAGGGGCTGGTGCTGGCGCCATTCGAACAATAGAGACTACGTCTGCCATTGTTTTGTTTTGTTTTTTACTTCTTACATAAAACTTGGAAATAGTCGGAAATAAGATCAGAATAGCAAGTTACTAGTTTCCACATCAACAGGCCAAGAGGAGCAAGGACGCCCCAAGATCTGGGAGGTATGAGAGGCACTAGGGTCTGGCAGATAAAACATCAACTTAAACTTAATTTACAGATTACCGGAGGTGACCTCCGATCTCCCTCAGATTTGGGAGAGAGAAGATCCTATTTCAGGGCACGGAGCACCTGAGACGGACTGCTTTCATTTTTAATAGATGCAGGGGATGGAAACAGAGCCGATCTCAAGGGCTCAGCAAAGATACCGACCGGGCCGTCTTCTTCCAGAAAGTACTGAAAGCGTATCTGAGTGACGTCAAGATACGGGAACAAAGCTAAAAGCTGGGCGATGGAAAACTTCCCTGTGGCATTAGCAGTATGTTTTTAGACGGGCAGTGGTGGGGCTGCTCTGGTCAAAATGGTCACTGGCATGTGTTATGGGTTGAATTATGTCTCCTCCAAAAATATATGTTGAAGTCCTAGCCCCAGTCCCTGAGCATGTGCCCTCATCTGGAAATAGGGTCACTGCAAAGGTACTTAGTTAAGACGAGGTCAGGCTGTAGTAGGGTGGCCTAATGTAGTCTGTCCTTGTAAGAAGGCCGCGTGAAGACAGACACACGGAGGAGAGCCAGGTGACGGCAGAGGTTAGAGTGACACATCTCCAAGCCAAGGAGCACCTGGAGCCACCAGAAGCTGGAGAAGGCAGGCAGGACCCCACCACCACCACCACCACCACCCCGAGGGGCTTGAAGAGAGCACAGCCACAGCCCTACTCACACTTTGACTTCAGACTTTTGGGCTCCAGAGCTGTGAGAACATGGATTTCTGTTGATGCGCCCACCAGTTTGTGGTAGTCTGTTCTGACAACCACAGGAAATGAACCCAGCATGTAGCCAGCACCGCGACTTTTCCTAAACCATCACCAGGACACCAATGGCCCGCGGTGACCCACCATGACCCCTTCCGAGTTTGCCTACACTGTGCAAAATCAGTATCACAAATTTTATAATAACAGCGACCAAACCTGAACCAACCCCGACCCAAAGGACTGATGAATCTTTTGTACCTTCAAGGAACAGAGAACATCTGTGACAGAGAACTTGATCAGAGCTTGGAAAATGAGAAAATGATGGAAGATTTACTTAATAATAAAAAAAAAAAATCACCCTACAACCTTGCTGGACAACCTGTCAGGATGCAGCAATGGCTGGGAAAGTTTGCAGAAAGCCTGAAAGGTGGGAAAGAGGAAACTGATGTTACAAACCAGCAGAAAGGGTACTATTTCTCAAGGGAACTGCAGGGTCAAAAACTATAAACAGTAGGTGGGAGTCAGGAGGAAATCAATAGGGTAACTGACGAGCCACTGAACCGGGAAGAGCCGGCCTCCAGCGCATCAGCTGGGTGTTGTCTCCAGCTGAAACCAGAGGACAGCTCTCCAGGGAAAGAAGGGGCCTGGCGTGGGCACTGCGCACACTGACAGTGACCGCTGACCCTTAGTGGCTACCACGTGCCAGGCCCTGTCCTCAGAGCACCATGTGCGCTAACGGATTAACACGAGCTTTGAGTTAGGCCCTGCTTGTTAACCTCGCTTTACACAAGGGAGACAAAGTAACTGACGAGCTCCTCCCCTGACTAGCAAGTGGAGTCTGAGGCCAGGACCCAGAGGCAAGGTTTCCGACCACTCTACCTACTACAGCGCAAGATACATGCAAAGAAGCCAGTCAGAACTTGAGTTAATTAATGCCTGTCCCAATCAGACCCCGGGGGATAAAAGAGAGAGGCACGGAGGGGCGGGGGGAGGAGAGGGGAGAGCAGGCAGGCCGCCCTGCAGGCGAGGGCTGCCTGGAGCACTTCTTCCAGTGAAGCATCCTTACCTGGCAACCTGCGGGGTCCCAGCCCACCTGCTGCCTAACAGGAACACCACCCTCGGACTTGTCCTCTCTTATTTACAGAAGAGGCTTGTGGAGAGACCATACCAGCAACCTCTCCTAATTACATTCACTTATTCATGAGTATGAATCAATAAAAAGGGATCCTTAGACATCTGAGAACAAAAACATCAGCATGAAATCTGGAGGGGAAGGATCTTGAACCTCTAAGTCAACATCTATCCCAGTATTAATCACACAAGAGGGCCAAACAAAGGTATTGTAGTTAGTCAAGGTCTTGGAGCTGATCACTCCGCAGCCTCTGTGACAGAAGTGCTTGCTTGCAGGAAAGCAATTGGAGAGCTCCAATTATGTGTATCTGGGGACCCTGAAATCTCAATGTGGATTTTTGGCTCCTGAAAAAAGAATTCTAAGTGTTTGGAAGAAAAATACTGTAAAGGTTACACCATCGTGTAATTCCTAATGCAACTTTGTCCTCTGAAAGTCTGTGATGCTGTGTCACAATTCCAAAGCCTGGGGCTCAACAATAGGAAGTCTCAGGGAGGTGGGCTGGGCCCCAGGTCCCGCCAGACGAGGCCCATCCACTGGGACTTCACTCCTCGGATAACTTTTTAATCGTAAGCCCCTCTTCCACTCTGAAAAATAGAAAAGTGGGACAGTCACAGCTGGTTCTATTTTGCCAGTGAGCACATATTTTTACACATTAGTAACCTCTAGAAATCGTAATAACTTTACAAAAACCCTATGTAACTACACTGAGACCCATACTGCTAAGAAGCTGTCTTGTTAGGAAACCCAGTCCACACATTTTAGAGACTCATCTAATGTGCGTTGACCTTCAGAGACATTCTGTGCCGACCTGATCTACGCTGACAAAGATGGGTAAAGGATAGAAAAGAAAGACAGAAGAGCTTTTAACGAATTCAACTGATTATTACCGAATCAACGAACGGGATCCCTTACTGGCCGGCCTGATGACCAATCCAAGCCAATCACAGATCAAGACCTCTAGACGTGGAATGCCTCTTAGAATTTATGGGAATGGTATTCAGACAGTTTTAACAAGCTTAAAATAAGACAGCGTGGAAGTCTAGAGCCGGGTCTGGATATAGACATCTCTGAACACTCACTGGTATCTGACCTTGCAGGAAGGGAAAGCGTTTCGATGGGTTTAAAATCTGTGAACTGCACTCAGATGCCAGGGACGCTGCTCTGCAGGTGACATGCAGTAGAGTCTGGAAGGCGTGGTCACCAGCCACTGAGGGGAGGGAACAGGGTAAGGACCAGAGTGAAGGAAGGAAAAGGTGACCTGGACGTGGGAGATGAGAGGCTGGAGGGTTTCCACCATTGAGATTTTCACTGTGACTAGGAGAGGTTACAAAACCAACACACAGAGATACGGAGAAGGGAGATCGGAGGGGCACGTGGTGTATCTCCGCAGCTGTGCAGCTAGAGACGGGGGACCGGGTGGGGGGTGTGCAGCTGGGGCAGGGAGAGGGCTGAGACCCGGACCCTAAGCACCTAACTGTGGAGCCTGCCGCGTTTGCTGGGGAAAGGAGGAATCAGCGAACACCTCGCAGAGTGGGATCTCAGAGAGAAAGGAGGAGAAACAAGACAGGCTGCCACGTGGCGGGCAGGAGGGAGGGAGGGAGGGGAGGTGGCACCAGATAAGGGCTGTGCAACCGTGGAGAAAAGCGGGGTCTTCAGAGGGGCTGGCTGGCACGAAGCTCTAGAAAGCGCAGCTCCAGGGCTGAAGCTGGAACAGAAGAGACGCGCTGGCAGCCGGTACGACCCAGGGACCTGCGCATCCTCCCAGCGCAGGAGCAGCTGTCGATGTAGGAGGGGAAGCGTTTCCAGGGAGGGAGGCCTACAGCCAGAGGAGACAAGGGGTCAGGAAGCTAAGGGAGAATTTGTCAGTAAAGAAGGAAGAATTTCTCTTCTTCTGGAACAAAAAGAGGGGGAGAGGTTGGTGTGCAGATAAAGATATTCAGTAGATAAGGGAAAAAGTTCAATGAAAATATCAGGGATGTTAGAAAGGAAATGCAATGATTTTGATGATATACAAAACTGTTGATCTGATCGATAACACAGGCAAAAGCAAAACGTTCATGATTTTTTCTTTGGATTTAACAGTAACATACACATGGACCTTTCAAATAACTAAACATAAAGAGACAAGCAGTCCCCAAGGGGCAAGACGCCATGGAGGGCAGAGGAGAGGAGAAACAGGTCCAGAGCCTGAGGATGGTGAAAGTGGTCCAGCTGCCTGGCTCTGCCCTCCGCTGTGCCGGCTGCTGCACCCGGCCTGGGCTGGGCTTTCTCCACCAGCAGCTCCGGCTGTATTGGGAGCTCCTGTCCGCCTCCTAGAAGCACCGCAGTCATGCAGCAGAGCTTTTGTGCAAATGGCATTCTCCTTCCTCTGTTAAAACGTGCCACTCTGGTCCCATCCAAATGGCTCAGGAGACACCTCCAGTCCCACTGGGACACGGTTTGCTCTTCCAGGGGCTCCGAACAACCATAGTGTTGCTGTTATTTCCCCTTACTGCTCACCTCTCAGGCAGAAAGCACATAAAACGCTTCTCAGGAGGGAGGGGAGAGAAGGCGTGTGGGGGGCGGTGGGAGCACAGGAGCTGCCCCCGCTGAAGGCTTCGGCCTCCTGGGGCCCCGCCCCTCTGCCCTCCTCCACAGCCTGGATGGTGGGCGGGGGTCCCTGCCAGAGGCAGTGAGGCAGACATAGCTCGTTTTATTTTCTCATAGGCATGTATGCTCTTACAGGAACGAGTTAAAGAGGCCTATGGATGGATGAAATGGTTTGCAGAATTAAGACTGGACTCCACAGTGGAGACAGGCAGGGCCAACGAAGCGACTGAGAAGCCACCCACATTCAGGGCTGATGCAACTTCAGAGCCAGCCCTGGAGAGAGAAGCTGGAAAAAGATGACCCTTTGGACGTCAAGACTTTTGGTTACACAACCTGGAATCCGCTCATCGTGAACTAAATCCTGTGTGGTTCGTGTGGGTAAAAGCTCTAAACATTTTGGTTCTAAGTGCCTCTGTTTATACAACATTCTTTCCTCTTGTGTCAGGAAAAGGAAGCCTGTTTTCTTTGGGAGAATGGAGGCGGGGAAGAGAAATCGTGTCCCGATCCTCCTAGAATCTGTCACGATCCAGGAAACGAAAAGGGTTTTCTTTGTCTAAGCGCCCAGCATCTCTCTTTTCTGCCTCTCTTCTTTCTTCCCTCCATCCCTGTCCCCTTCCCAGTGGATCAGGACTCAGCCCCATCAGACCCCTGGGCCACTCTCAGAGGATGGGATGGATTGCCGGCCCCTCACGACCCAGGAGGGTAGGGATGGCTGGGAAGCAGGTGTACAGGCACTGCCCAGGTCACCTGTACATCTAACATGCTGTAACTGCTCACCTGGGTTCATACCTGTGTCACAGCTCAGCGACTGCGACTTGAAGACCTACTCTTGGCGATGTCTGAAGAGTCTGAACTGACAGGAAGAACTGAAACCACGCAAAGGCTTTTAGAAAAGGTGCGTTCTGTGAAGTACAGGCCGGGAGGCTTGAGGGCAGTGGAGAACGTGTGAGACAGAAAGCTGGGATCAACAGTAATCAGAGAGTTACACGAAAGGTAGGCGGGCCTCCTTTTCTACGTCGTTGAGGTTACCTGATAGATAGGTAAGGGAGATGGTAAACATGGGAAGACGTTCTATGAGGTTTCTCTCATTGGTACACTGGATAAAACGAAGAACTAATGACGGATGGATTAATAGCTGCCTTAACCAGAGGAGAGTAATTAAGCAACCCACGTCAACCAGGAAAGTTTCTGACGGGCCAGCCTTGCCTTCTTCTATGCAGCGTTTGTCCAGGTGCCTGTGTGAAGCAGGATGCTTCCTGTCCTTTGCAAGAAGACAGAATACATGTTACCAAAAGTACCAATAAATTGCGAGGCTGAACTTACCAACAAGTTAAAGTCACAAAAATAAACGTAAGGTCTTACTCTTGTCAAACAAAAAACGAATAAGCCACAGACTAGAGGAGTCACACTAGCAACAGGTTTTAGCCCAACGTGCGTTCACCACGTGATGGTGACAAGGATGGGATGAGCTCTACACGCAACAGGGAGATGACAACGTAAGTCTCCTCTGGGCGGGTCAGGTCACGTCCAGTGGGGCCCTGCCACACTGGCTCCCAGACACACCCTTGGGCTTTGGCCTGTGCTGGTCTCTCTGTTCTCCCTTCCCAGACTACACCCTTCAGTTACATGCACCACGGCACTCTCTACGACTCCACTCAGGACGCTAAAACTGCTGCTCCAACGTCTGTCTTCCCAAGCAGACCACGGGCTCCGAGCGCAGAGACGGTCTCTGTCTCATTCTTGGAGGTTTTCCCAAGGCGGCGCCTGGCATGCTGTCGAAATTCCATACGGACATGTTCACAAAGACGTGAACGAGTCATTCCGTCAGATGTGGCTTTCCTATCCGAATTCCTCTAACTTGTCCTCTTTGGCATACTCCTTGGGAACTCAGGGACACCTCTTACTCTTGATGGATTTAAGATCCTCTAGTGCAGGGAGTGTGCCTAATTCATCTTTGAACAAGCACCGGTTAGAGTATCAGGCCCAAAGCCTGGTTGAATAAATGACGGGAGAACAAACGATAATTCTTTTAACATAAAAGTTGCTGACTAAATAATAAAGTTGCATGTAGAATTTTTTAAAGTGAAATGAAATTCCGAATGTATAGAAATCAGTGAAAAAAGCTCTTTAGTTCACAAAGTGAATACAATGGCAAATGGTCTTATCAAAATCAGTAGGAAATTAAATTTTAAACTTGAAGCCATTTTTATTATAATATTCCTATTAAATTTGTTTTGCTTTTGCCTAGTAGACAAAGGGAGCAATTCATTAAAATACCTTGTGTATCTAGTACTTCTTAAAAGAAAAAAAAAAAACCTCCTGCCCTCACCTCAAAAAGATGTGAATAAAGGAAGGAAGAGTCAGAAATATTAAAAAAAAAAAAAACAAACCCCAACCAACCAAAGAGCTAACTCATCGACCTTGAGCCTGACTGACTGATGATTCCATTCAGACAATACTTACTGAGCACCTAGAGGCTACATGACATTATAAAGAGAAAACAATGAAAATCAGGCCATATTTCTTGTAAGCAAGTTACATACTAGCTGATCCATGGAATACATAAAATTTTCTTAAATCCATAGAAATCACAACACTTTCATGATGTAAATACCCACAACTTAAATCTGTGTAGCTCCCCACTGCTTATAAAACACTTCCACAGAAAACATCTTAGCTGACTTGAAAATAAGTTAATCCAGGTAGGTTCAAGATTTGTGTCAATGATAAACTGCCATCAAAGCTAAGATAATACTGAAGAAAAACAATGTGGAGGTAGGAAAGACTTGCTGAATTTGATACCAAGACTTATTTTAAATCAATAGGAAGTGACGGTGGTTTCAGCACAGGTTAGATAAATGGGACAGAAATGGACCCAGTCCTTCTGGGAATCCCGCGATGTGGCAGAGAGGCCGTGCGGTGGAGAAAAGATGGACAATTCAACAAATGGGGCTGAGAAAACGGTTACATTATTTAAAAAGACAGGAAACAAAATTAGTTCCATATACAAAGGCTTTAAAAGAATTCATGTCCAGTAGTTAAAGGCCAAAATAAACTTTATAACTTTTAGATGAAAACAGACTGTCCTTATGATTTCAGAGTAAGAACAGATTAAATGCAGAAAGCACAAACCATAAAGAAAAAGACTGACAGATTCAGCTACGTAAAAACTAAAGACTTCTGCATAAAAAGGTTAAACGATGGGTCACGCACTAGAAGCTGTCTACCTTACATCTAGCGGATGAAGAATTCTTATTCAGAATACATAAACAACTCCCAGAAAACAAGTAAAGAGCCAGAGAAAAGGAGAATTGAAAACAATTACACAAAGGGGCAGTGCAACTGGAAATGCAAATGACCAATGACACGTGAAAGAGGGCCAACCACACCCGTCGTGGGCCGAGTGAGTTCGAACCACGAGACATCACCCCACAGGCATCACAGGGCAGACGCCTAACTTGCGACGCCCGCTGACAGTGCGAATGCGGAGACCTGGACCGCGTCTATTGCTCCTGGGGCTACAGGTTATACGACCCTCTCGGAGGGAAATTTGGCAACATTTCGTAAAGTTGAAGAACTTGTGCTCCACAGCCCAGCAACCTCACTCCCAGGAATATGTCCTAGAAAATACCCTCCCCCATGTGTACAAGCAGCACTGTTCACAGTAAAGACAGAAGGAGCCTGCAGGCGTCCACCCACAGGAGGACTGATCATGAATATTCATAGAGTAGACAGCAAACACCACACAGATGCAAACATAAGGAACCAAGCTATTGGATCAACATGAATGTATCCCAACAATATCACAGTGCATTAAAATATATGCAATGTGATTCCATTTATAAAGCATGTACATCATGAAAAACTATGATAGTGTCTAGGATATATACATAGGAAAAATCAGAAGAAATTAAGAGGGATGACGACATAGAATCCGGGAACGGTAACTTCTGGATGCGAAGGACAGGAAGGAGGTCGGGGAGCTGTATTGATCATGTTTATTTCCTAAGCTGAATTATGGGTATGCAGGTGTCTGTTAGAGTATTTTTTATTTGCATTTATGTCTGAAATATCTCATAATAATAATGAGAAAGGAGTTAAGTCAATATTTGTTTACTGAATCGAGGCCCTTTTCTGCAGAGCAACAGGCTACGTATGTAGTCGCGAAATGTGGAGAGAGAGACGTGGCTTTCACCCTCTGAATGAGTTTGTTCGAAGACTAAAAGCTCAGTGATTGTCAGTGTGAACATTCACCTAAATCTACATAGGCTGTTGACGTTATGTTCTTCTGAAATGACGATATAAGCCCTCAGCATAAAAGGGTACTGGGGGGTCAAGAACTGAATATTCTAGATCCAGAAAGACCTTTCCTTCTGCTAACTCCTCCCCCTCTGAGAGCCACGTGACCCACGCCGCGGCTGCGGAGGGAGGCAAGCTACGCTGGAATCCGCCATGTGCATTCTTGCCTTGATGGGCGTGGCACTTCCAAAAAGCACTGTGCTCCTTAGTTCACGTAGTCACTCGGGAACTGGATGTAGTCTTGGAGCACGGGGTGGGGTGGGGTGGCGGCACAGCTATGGGAGTGGGGTGACGCCCTCCTTCCAATCCATCATCCGACAGGAACACAGGGCTGGGGTCAGACGCGGGCTCTTTAGCGCTTCATCTGGCTCGACATGGGATCGGCGTTGGGGCGTCCGAGTTCCCTTTGGGAGTCGAGGACGCCCGGGTAGAGAGCTCTCCTGTGAGACAGTGAGGCTCCCGAGAGGTTGTGGGGAGGATTTTAACGGTGGTTTTCCCCACTTTCCCTGGCAGAGTGCCAGGAAAGACGGCAAGTTCAAGCTGACCCAGGTACCAGGTGAGCAAAGTCACAGGCATCACAAAGGACCCTCAACAGCGCAGAGCCTTGGAGGGGGCGGGCCCAGGTGCACCAAATGAGCCCCCTCATCCTGAGCAGCAGGACGGAATGTCAGGGATGGTGGGGGATCCAAAGACCCCTCCCCCAACACCCGCCAAACTGGCAGCCAATGCTGCTGCAGGCAGAGACTGGACAAGTGCCACGTGTCCACGTGGGAGGGGGTGAGGCTGTCGCTGAGAACTTCTCCAACCGGGCCCACGCCTGCCCCTCCTAAAGGTCACGAAGGAAAAAGGCGAAGGCCTGCAGAGTAAGAGGAACGAGACGCCAAAAGATTTAAAAACAAGTGACAATGAAAACATTTCTAAAAGCTCTGTTCTTACTAACCCTCCATGGAAACATTCCCAAGCAGGAGACTGTTCCAATTTAAAGTTTTTACTGTGAGCAACACTGTTTCAGAAGACATGTGTACTAATACTTTCCCCTTACAGACACTCTGGCATCGAGACGTGATTTGGACAAATGGTCTAGGAAATAACTCCTTTAAAATCAGTGTTTGGAAGTTTCAGAGTTTACTTAAATGGGAACATCACAGTGCACTAGTAAAAAGTAGAAAAATGTCTTACTTTCTTCTTAAAACTTTCCCCAACAGAGGTTTGCTTATGTGACCTATCTGGGGGTTTTGGAATGAGCTTGTGGAAAACTCAAAAAACAAAAAAGGAAAAAGGAAAAAGCCAGAAGCAAATAAAGGGATGACCTCCACATTTAATACTGTCCACAAGGGCCCATGGCTCCCTGCGAGAGGGACTGAAATCGTCTTGAGCTAATTCAACTAGCGTGCAAACAGCAGACTTCTGTCAGACAGGATGGAAAGGCCTTCTGGGCTGGGGCCAGCTGAGCTGGACGTGAGGCTGGGATGCACACGTGGTCCTGCGGACCTTCAGCCAGTCATGGAATCATTTGGTACCTTCACGGCCTCACCTGCAGGGCAAGTGAATAAAAGCACTTACATCGTGGGGCTGTCGTGAGGATCAAACATAAATATGGAGCCTGCTTAGAGCACAGTGCATCTGGGACCTGAGGAAGCAAACCACTAAGAAACGCAGAGATTTCTCCAGCAAAGCAATGGTTCACGTCACTCCAGACCACCAACAGGCCTGCGCAAGCCTGCCCCACCTAATGGGCGCCGGCTGGGGCTGTGCACATAGGCTCCCTGCAGCTGCTCCCCTACCACCTCCACCAGGGGCTTCACCGGCGTGGTGTCCTCACTCGGAGCACCCGTCCACTCTCACATTCGCCATCCTACCCCCTCTGTGCCTCTCCTAAAACCTCCCCCAATCAGACTTTCTCTAGAGATTCCGGCTGGGTGGAAGCTGCAACCTGCAACAAGTCATCTGCATTCGGGTCCTGGTTCCCAGGGTCAAGGGACATGAGTTCATTCCATCACTGAAGAGCTCCGCCCTCAGAGACTTCTCTTTCTTCGCAGACCCTATGGTCTTACGGTTGATTTACAATAGATTTAGGATAGGTAATTTATGCCATGCATGTGACAAAATCTTACAGCATTCATAATTACTGCAAGAATATTACTCTTGTCTCCTTAATTCGATTATATGCCCCTTAAAAGGCAACCCTTGGGTCACCACTTAGCCTTGAAAACAAGATGAAATACGGGGTCCTAAAGTTCTGGCTTGGAACTTAAACTTGCTTGTTTAGGCTTAATCCAATTAAAATATCAGAATTTATCTTTGTAAGTTTCTAGTAGATTTTCCTATTTAAGTTTTAAAATACCATGCTTTCTCTCTAGGCACTCAAAATCTGATGTGACATTATAGCAACAAATGAACATGCAGGCTATGATTCTAACTGTGAAAGGGCTGTGGGGTAGGCGTTTTAGATAGAAACGCAGGCGGGAACACCCATACACTCCCCGTTATGCATTCAGCTGAGATGTTCTAAAGGTGACATAAAAATAAAAATAGCATACACATTTTACTGAAAAGAGCAAACCCAAAGATTGCTTTCTGTGGTAATAAGGCCTGAAATGAAAATATATGATCAATGGTTGAGATATAAAGGCTTTACCGTGCCAAAGACATGACAACCCAAATAGAAAGCTTTTTTACTTTGCAGGCTGATACAAATTTAGCCTAAGGCACAAAATCACCACCTGTTATCAGATCATTGGCCTCTGGGTCCTGATTCCCTACTGCAGGTTGAAAACCTTGATTAGCGTTTACATGAAAGCAAAGCCAGTGCAAGGCTACCCTTGCACTGGGATGGGACGGGAGCAGGGCAGACTCCATACATGAGATTCTTCAATCCTTTTTTGTTATAGCTACAGCCCTGGGTTGTGGTTTTAGCAATTCCTGCCCATTTGAAAACAAGATGGTGGACGCAGTACAAGAATAAATAGATCAGATTTCAGCCAACTGTACCCTATTTCTTTTGAGACCCATAGACCTGAGTACTTGTAGGAGTTAAGATGGATTCCTTTGAAATACAACTAGCTGTTCACAGTGGGGAAACCAAGCTAAGGGTCTCCCTTGCCTTCCTTGCTTTATTACATGAGAAAATCAAGGGGCCCTGTGAATTCAATTCTTCAAAGATATATCCTATAGGGGCAGGACGGAAATAAAGACGCAGACCTTCTAGAGAATGGACCTGAGGACACGGGGAGTGGGGAGGGTAAGCTGGGACAAAATGAGAGAGTGGCATGGACATGTATACACTACCAAACGTAAAATAGATAGCTAGTGGGAAGCAGCCACATAGCACAAGGAGATCAGCTCGGTGCTTTGTGACCACCTAGAGGGGTGGGAATAGGGAAGGTGGGAGGGAGACTCAAGAGGGAGGGGATATAGGGATATATGTATATGCATAGCTGATTCACTTAGTTATAAAGCAGAAAGTAACACACCATTGTAAAGCAATTATACTCCAATAAAGATGTTAAAAAAAAAAGATATATCCTGGACACAACACCCACTGGAAATGTGGATGTCCAAGCAGGGTTGGAAAGGGCCTTGAAAGTGACTGCAAATCATGGTGGGGTGACGGGGTAAACACAGAAGCCATGGCACTTATGTCGCAAATGATACCATCAAGAAAACGAAAAGACAACCCACAAAATGGGGGAAAATATTTGCAAATAATATAGCTGGTAAGGGACTTGTATCCAGAATATAAAAAAACAACTCTTACAACCCAACAGTTAAAAAATCACCTAATATTTATAAAAGGTGATCTGAATAGATATTTCTCCAAGGAAGATGTGGCCAATAAACACATGAAAAGATGCCAATACCACTAGTCATCAGGCAACACAACCCAAAACCACAGTGAGACACCACTTCACACCCACTAGGATGGCTCTAATCAAAAAGGTGAGCAGTAACAAGTGTTGGTGAGAAACTGGACCCCTCGATCACTGCTGGTGGGAAGGTAAAGTGCTGCAACCACTCTGGAAAAGACTGGACGTTCCTCAAAAGCTTAAACATAGAGTTACCATATGACCCAGCAATTCCAGTCCTAGGTATCTACCCGAGAGAAATGAAAACATATGTCCACACAAAAACCTGTTCACAAATGTTCACAGCAGCTTTAGTCACAATAGCCAAATAGTGGAAACAACCTAAATGTCTATCAGCTGATTCCTGGATAATAATATGTGCTATGACCATGCAATGGAGTATCTGGTGATAAAGAGAAATATCTGCTACAGCATGGATGAACCGTGGACACACTGTGATAAATGAACGAAGCCAGTCACAAAACACCACCTATTCTATGATTCCATTTATATAAAATGTGCAGAATAGGCCAACCTATAGTGAGTAAAAGCAATTAGCAGTTAACCTGGGCTGTTGCAAGGAGGGGCAGTGGATGCAGAAATGGAGGGTCATGGGCAATGGGTCCAGAGTTTACTTTGGGGTGATGAAAAAGTTCTAGATTGTGGTGATGGTTGTACAGCTCTGTGGATATACCTTGGCACTGTACACTTTAAAGGGGTGAATTGTATGGTATGTGAACTAGATCTCATAAAGCTGTTTATAGAAACAAGAAAAAAGTCATAGTATTCAAGGGAACTTAGGACAAAACAACTACTGAGGTGATTCAAAGGAGAACTTTCTTGGTACCTTTCATAAAGTGCACATTAAAAAACGAAGCAGCGTACACGCTTCTCATGTATCTGATTTTAATTCTGCGTCAGTTCTCAGGAAAATTTTTAGAATTTTTCACAAAGACAGCCCCCCCCACACACCCAGGAGATACTGGCTGAATGTATGAGGAGCAGTCTCCCAGGATATTTGCTTACTGACAGTGCAAGAGAATTTAGGATGGGCATTTAACACGTTTTGGAAACAGAGTTTCCAGGGTATAGACAACCCTCCCTTAACAATGGTATAAAACAACCACTCACAGTTTAGAAGTTGGAAACTTTAATTGTATGTGGTAACAACAAGTATCTCTATATCCAAGAAAACTTAATCCAATTTGGTGCTACAAAAATAAAAAAATGTTTGGCTCAAAATTCTCACATCTAATTTAACAGTCTATCAGTACATGGAAGAAAAAAAATCCCCATCCAGAATTTCCAGTTACAGATTCGGAATCATTTCCGTCTGTGAGGGAGATGAAATCAGGAGTAACTTTTGAGTCTTGGGGAAAACATAACATTTTGCCTACCGTTTAGATCTAAAAGGCATATGAAAGCAATGTCCCTGGATCCTGCACAGATAGAGGCCACCCTGCAGAGCTTGGAAAAAGGGTCTGCTGACCCCTTTCCAGTCCTGCTCTACGAGCAAAGATTTTCTCAGTTGTGGCCGCTCTCTTGGATGGGGGTGTTTATTCTGTGTCTTCCACAGCTGATACACAGTTAGACGTAAAGTCATGTTTATTCCCAGATCCAAACAACCAGGATGCTAAGGACATTTTTTAAAAACAGAACTTTTATGAAAGAGAAAAATGAACTAAACGTGAATAACTAAACAATTTAGGATCGGGGACTGACTCTGAAGCACAGCTTTAGGAATATACAGTAGGGTCACAGCCCAAATCCAACCTGGTCTCTGCTGACATTTGGAGAGAAGAGAGCAGGCTGTTCTGTCAACTTTGCTCTAGGACTAATGTGTAGAGACAATAAAGGGGACAAGGCTGCTATCTAGTTGCTTGTCTAGACTGGTTGCTTTTCAAACTGGGGTTCTCTGGGACCCTGGGGTCCTGTGATCTGGCCACAGATCGATGGGGGAGGGGGGAGGCCAAGACCCTCTCATCCCCTTGCAACCAAAGTGGCTCTTCTTCAAAATCTGTTTCATGTACTGCAGGTCCGCATGAGATGTTTGGAAACAGGATTCCAGTGTAATAGACAAATGGAAAAACCCTGATTCAAATTTACTTTCAGGGTAATTACAGGAAGGGCCGCTGAGCTGCTTGACCGTTAGATCAAATGATTCCATCGTTTTTCTATGATACGGTATTGTTATAGCTACAGTGCTGGACCACAATGTTGGATATTTATATTGATGACCTAGGAATATGGAAACACCATAAAGTACATTCTGAATTATCAAAAGCTTAGTTTTATTCAGAGAAGTTTTAGCGCCAAGTATATTTTGTTAACTTGTACTTATTTGGAAATGGGGAATTCACAAACTAGAATACTCATGTAATCAGAAAATATCCATCTACACTCTTTCAAGATAAAGAGAATTTATTAGCTTTAAATCACTTATTCTTGTTCTCTTTTTCTGTCCTTCTTACTCTTTTTTTTTTCTTGTTTTAATTTATTTCTCCACTCCCTTCTCCTTACTATATCTCTTGATATTTATTTCGACACAATATCTTTCACTACTAAGTAGCTTGCTAGAAACAGCAATACTTACTGGTAAATATCATGTAAAAAAGGTCTTCTGAAATGGCTCTGTGAGCATGAAGGCATTTACTACAGGGTGTGGCTTATCATTTAATAAATGTATGAAAGCAAGACATTATTCTGCAATCAAGCAGTATGACACCACCATGGAAGAAAATGAAAAGGCTCTCTCGTTTTCATCCCTGTGAATAAAAAGATAATCAAACCAACACAGACACTGGTGGCAGAGTGAGGGGCAGGAAATTAATGTGAATTTCCTGAATTCTGAAGGAATTAGCTGTCCATCATGTATAAGCAAAAATCAAGGACACAATTCAAAGGAAAGAACTCTTGACGGTTAAAAAAGATAAAATCCGATGCAATTAGGTTATACGTTCCATGATGGCAAACACTTAGAAATGCACTGAGTACAAAGTTTGTGGATACTTCCAGGGTAGAAAAGGCTGCTTGCTCACGAGTCTTTATCTTATATATCATAGTTTTGTACATTGTTTTATATAACAAATTCTTTCTAACAATTTATCAAAATGTGACCACTACAGTTAAAAGATAGTGTTGGCAAAAATTTGGATGTAAAAGTATATGAAAAATAATGGCAAAGAAAACAATGTTACGGTGTTTTCACAAAATGTATTCTATAAAATGAATATATGCATATCCATTTTTACATAGAGTTATATGGCTGAATAATTTTAAGAGCAGGAAACTAAGTATAATAAACAAAATACTCTTTCTAGAATCAATACCACTTCTAACTTGTTTTGAATCCTTATTTCTTTAAATTATTATTTACATAGTCTAGACTTTAGACTGGAGATAGTTATGACAAAGAAAAGTAGTCAGAAAAGGAACAAAAGTATTCTTAGACCCACTAAACACACAAAGAATGGTTGCAAACATAAAATAATACATTTCAGTTTTTAGCACAGAGAACTATATTCAATACCCTGTGATAAACCATAATGGAAAAGAATATGAAAAAGATTGTATATATATACACATATATACATATAATATATATATATGTATTACATATATTATAATGTATATATAATCACATACATATATAATAATATATATTTATAACTTAATCACTTTGCTGTACAGCAGAAATGAATACAACATTGGAAATCAACTATACTTCAATAAAGTAAATTTTAAAAAACATCAGTTTTTTAATGAATAAAAAAAGTTAATTTTAATGTTCCCAATTTGCCATCTCAATTGAACTGGAAAATCTGAAAAAAAGTCTTTCTACTATGTCTTGAAACATAAATTTAAAGGTATTATTATATTTTCCAAATAATGTATGTTATTATCCTATGACGACATGTCCCTATTCTTCACAGACAGCCACCTGGCAGAATTCTATCTACATTTGCAAAACTGTTAAATATACCACATATGTCCCTTCATCCAAATGAACCAACAACACACATGCATCAGCAGGACCCCGCCCCCAGGCAGAGAAGCCAACAGGCTGGAACGACCTCTGGGGACGAGCACAAGCCTCACCTGTACTTTCCAGTATCCTCATCCTGCCTCTCACTGGGACCTTTACCTCGGGACACAAAAGGTGAGCAAAAAGGAAGATGGGGACATGCCTCTTCTGTAATTACAAAGGCAACAATAGCACTGTGTTTTAGTGGCATCTGGAACCCTGGACCCGGAGGGGCTGGCCCCACTGAGCTCTCAGGTCCCCCGGGAGAGGGCCAGGAAGCATTCACACGCTCATTCCTTCACCACTTATTTTAACTGAGCACCTAGGTACACCAGGCACCTGCTACAAGGCAGCCTGAACCTTAAACACAATGTATAACTTGTAAGCAAATCCCCTTGTGATTTTTTTTTAGACAGAAAACATCTTCAGGAGAGCAGTTTCCTGGCCAGTGTGAACAGAACAGAATTATCTGGTCTAAACGTGTTATTTTAGGTCTAGTATATATGACGGTGGTTAAAGGCACAAGCTTTGCAGGAAAATAGAACCAATTTGATACCTGATTCCCCACTTGCTATCAGGATGACCTCAGTCAAGTTATTTGATCTTTTAATATAGTTGCCTCATCTATGAAAAGAATATAATTGTACTCATTTTTAGGGTTCTAGTAAAGAGTTAATTAGATAGTAAGTGTATTGGGACGATTCTCTTTGCATAAGAGAAAACCCAAATCAAACTGGCTTAAACAATACGTGGAACTGGTCGGGTCACGTAACCACAGTGTCCCCAGGTAATAAGGACTTCAGGCATGGGCTGATCAAGGCTCCAGCCTCCCTTCTCTACGGTTTTCTCAGCTCTGCTCTCCTCTCTGTGTTGGCTGCTCTGTAGGCTGGGTGACCTCCTGGTCTCAGAAAGCTCCCAGGCTCCACGCCTCCTTGTTCCTCCACAGCCGATGAACAAAGGTCCCAAGTTACATCCCATTTTGACTGTCTTGGACCGCACGCTCAACTCTGAGCTAATCACTGTGGCCAGGAAAACGCCACATGCAGTGTGTGCCCTCATACACACACACACACACACACACACACACATATAGTTTAAAACATGTACATAAAAACTTAAATATTTATAGAGAGCTGATCATTTTAATCTCCAGGCTGACAAAGTGAATATTTCAAACTCATCTTTGCTGAGAAAGAAAACTCGTATTATTTAGTTTTCAAATGGTTCAGACCCCTTCACCTTAAAACCTATAAAGTGCATGAAAGATCTGTTGGCTGGAAAAATAATAGTTATTTTAATCCTGATTTTGTCTCTACTTTTTTTTTTTTTTTTGGCTGTATGCGGGCCTCTCACTGTTGTGGCCTCTCCTGTTGCGGAGCACAGGCTCCGGACGTGCAGGCTCAGCGGCCATGGCTCACGGGCCCAGCCACTCCGCAGCATGTGGGATCTTCCCGGACCGGGGCACGAACCCGTGTCCCCTGCATCAGCAGGTGGACTCTCAACCACTGCGCCACCAGGGAAGCCCTTGTCTCTACTTCTTTTCTCCCAGATGGAAGAGCTCTGGGAGTGAGAGTATCTTTCACTACTTCAGTGGCAGATGTGTGTCTGGAAACATGAAATGCACTTGAACGGTAATTACGGATAACCATGTCTTTTCAAACACAAAGGTGAGTTGCTGATGCTGACATAAGACTGTAAAAGAGTTCAATTCATAGAATATGTTGGTTACAAAGAATTCGGGGAAGGAAAACAAATCCTTGTAAGTTGCCATTCTGGATTCTTTCTTTACAGACATTGTAAAAACTCTATAAAATCAGTCCTGTGGGCTCCTAAGAAATGTTTTCCACTGTTGTGTGGAGGACAATACAGTACCTTCCTACATTTCCATAAAGCTTTAAATCGTTTTCAAAACTCATCTTGCCCCACCAGCGGGCCAGGGATGTCCCCACTGGGCTGGAGGGAAGGCACAAACGTGGATCTCGAGAGGGGGTGGGGGGTTGTGCACGGGCAGCCAGTCACCCAAGTACAAGCATCCTCTGAGAGCAGGGCCACCTTGCCCTGCCTACCTGCTGCACTTGCTAACTGCAGGAGAGACTCTGTGAATTCGTGAAGCATATGACTGTGTGTCCAAGGTCCCTTTCCAAATCCTGTTTGTTTTTTCCTCCAGTTTTTCTTTGCTGTTCAACCCTGGATGCCAGGCTCTGCCCACTCGTCTCAGGGAGGGCTTGGGGCGGCAGGAGGGACGTCTTCAGCTGTTCCCCGAAGAAGGGCCTGGAGATTCCCGGTCCTATCCTGCCGTGTCCACCAGGTATGACATAAGCAAGGAATCCGCGACTCCAGTATTTCTGGTACCTCGGCCATCTGCTGACAATGCTGGTCCTCCCTACAAGCGCATTGGTGGAATCCAGAATCCTAGCTCTTCTTTAGCAGGAAGATTTCACATGCTTCTGGGTCCCCTACAGGAACGTAGCCTTCACCCCAGGTTCATGCTCTGGAACTTTCCACACCTTGTGCCTCAGCTACAAACAGGGCAAGGGGACCAGAGTGAGGAGCTCTGTCTAGCATCCCTGCTGGCTGCTCGCTGACCCTTTCCTCTTGACTGTGTCTAATCCTATGACTCTAATTGAGTCAGAAACACCTTTGGGGAGTCCACAGGTGACACTCTGTCTATCACAGGGCCAGGCGTGTGCTGCTTTCACGCTCGGGGGGTGAGGGCGCCCAGACTCTACAGTTTGGATGTAACTGCTTCCCACATGCTGGTGTTTTTCCCTAAGCGGCCACCTCAGATCTCCTCAGTGCCAGTCCCCCTCCTTCTCAAGGCATCTTTCTTTCTGTGTCTTTCCCACCTGTCCCTGCTCCCTCCTGGCCTCTGCTGCCGGCATCCTCCCTGTTTCTTTCACTCATCCCTCCCCTCCTCTTCCCTTCTCTGTTTCCCCCCCTTCTCTCTCCTCCACTCCCACTCCTCTATTACCTTTCAAAACTAAGCAGCAGTTTGGTGTTATCAGGGCTCAGAGAGCAGGCTTAGCCACAGGAAATGGAGCTGTCCATTTGTATTGAACTTTCAGAACCTTTCCTTATATTTCAAGCCTTTAATGAAAAGCAGGCACCTAAATTTTCTAGGTTGGAAGGGAAGTTTGATCTAGTAGTCAGGAAAAAGTCCAGTCCTGAAATGTGAGTGCCTCTGCCTGGAACCCTTCACTTTAAGTGGCATTTGTAATTTTTTACTAATGCTTCTGATGTTGTATTTAAGAAACCCCCTGATTGCAGCACGTCTGGCTGCCACTGGTATGCAGGATCCCGAGACTGGTGTGCAGGACCCAAGACTGGCGTGCGGGACCCAGTGACCGGCGTGCGGGACCCAGTGACCGGCGTGCGGGACCCTGAGGCTGGTGTGCCGGACCCTGAGGCTGGTGTACAGGCTAGAAGCAGTGCTGCAGGAAGCTAGGACTGAATTTCGTAAACAGATTGCAGTGTAATGGGAAACATGGAGTTGTTGTTTTTTTTTTAACTAAGTGCCCGCCGGGGCCCGTGGACAGGCCATTCCATCTATTCCTGGCTAGATCCTGCAGGCAGGTATTGTACCAATTTTCAGAGAAGGAAACTGAGCCTCAGGAAGGGTTAGCTGGCCACCTGCAGAAGCCACACAAGAACTAAGTGGCTGAGCAGCAACAGAAACGTGGGGTCTCCTCTGACCCCACTGGCCATTTGTGTCACAGGCAGGAACAACCTAGCTGGCTGTGGTGCGGGTCAGGGTGAGGTGTGAAGCCAAGGCAGGAGAAATAACTATACGTCACTGGCAAAGGCTAAGCCCCTGCACAGCCAGCAACCAGCAAGGCACTCCTGTTTCCTGAGCGGGGTCGTCTCAGTCACACTCCCCACGGGGTGGGTGGAGCTCCTTCTCAGGGCTGGGGGCTGCTCGGGGCCAGAGACGCCAGGAAGACAAACTGGACCCTGGGCTTTCGGGCACCTGCTCCCAGGGTCCCCGGAGGCCGGCCGTCCTTCTTGTCCTGCTCCTGCCCCGGCCTGGGCCACACGCCCAGGACGGCGGAGCAGGGCACAGGGATCGGCCCGCCAGGTACAGGGTTTGGGGGCCGCAGGTGGGGCCTTCCAGGGCCTTCCTGCAGGGGCGCAGGCTCATGTGCTCCGCGGGCTGCGAGCCCAGGCGTGGCGCTGGGAGCAGAGGGCGCCCAGCCGGCCACTGTGTCCCTAAGGAAGGGGCCCGAGGTCCCAAGCACAGAGGGAATCCTTCAGAGAACCAGGCTCCTCCTGGGAGGAGGGCACTCCATTCCCTCTCAAGAGCTAGGGCACAGTCGTGGGCTGGTAGGCTTTAAAGTGAAATCGCGCATCACAAAACTCAACATTAGGAAGTCAAAAGCTTTTAAATTTGACTAGAAATTGCTTCAAGATGTCATAAAAGCCATCTTCCTGGAATTAACCCTATTCCTCTGTAAGCACCGGCTTTTAAAATAAAAGCCCCCTTGACTTTTAGCGTTTTTCAGTTTTTAAAAATTGCTAGTATTCAAACTTTTTTTTTTTTTTTTTGCGGTACGCGGGCCTCTCGCTGCTGTGGCCTCTCCCGTTGTGGAGCACAGGCTCCGGACGCGCAGGCTCAGCGGCCATGGCTCACTCACGGGCCCAGCCACTCCGCGGCATGTGGGATCTTCCCGCACAAACCCGTGTCCCCTGCATCGGCAGGCGGACTCTCAACCACTGTGGCACCAGGGAAGCCCAGTATTCAAACATTTTGAAATTTCTGAATTTGCTTTTAAAATGTTGACAGTTTTTCACCCAGGGAAGCCCAGTATTCAAACATTTTGAAATTTCTGAATTTGCTTTTAAAATGTTGACAGTTTCTCACCCTTCGAAGATATTTTACTGCTTTAAAATTTTTTAAGGGATGAAAATGATTTCTTTTGTTTTTCCATACTTTTTCCTGCAGGTGACACTCTCTCAGCTATATTGTGAATGTAGATGAGACATTCTTTCTATGGAAGATTTTAAACGCCAAACAGCAGACTTGCAGTTTGTGAACTGCCGTATGTGGGCCTACCTCAAGCGGGTGTGTGCTTTTGTAATGGCTTCTTTGTTACTTCACTTCTACAGAGGTTTTAGTCTGCCACAATTAGTCTTAGGTCAAGGCCATTTCTTCCTACTTTTTAACCCTCTAAACTCAAGTCCTACAGATAATCTCCAGGCACACGGTGAATGTTCAGTTAATACCTAAGACAGAAGTTCCGAGAAGACCTTCACAGACTTCACACACATTGACCCAGAAGGCACGCACCACAGAGAACACGCGTGCGGGACACGGCAGGGCAAGGGTCCTGACAGCCACCCACAGCTGTCCCTGGACACAGAGCCACCGGAGCCGAGCCTGACGTGTCCCAGACCAACCACAAGCTGGCTAAAGAAGGTTTTATGCAAATTCACGCACAGCAACGAGGCTCGGCTCGGAGCTCGCGCGGAGGTGCGGGCAGTGTCCACAGGGAGGATGCCCTCAGAGAGGACAGGGGTATCTCCCCAACAGCGGAGGTGGCATGCAGCTCCCGGGCCCAGCCTGGCCCCGCGGGATGCTCTGTGATTCAGTGAACTTCCTTAAACCCAGAACTTGATGGAAATGGGTGACAGAGCCCAGGCCACCAGGAGGAACTCTTCTAGTGGCTTCTCTGCCCAGCACCCTCCTCTGGAGATGGGGTGTGATGAACACGAACCGCCCTGGCAGGCTCCGACTCCGGCAGCGGGCTCCATGCCACCCTGGGCCACACAGCAATGAATACTTCTCCCCAATTCCCACAGATCTCCCCTGTCCAAATCCAAGTGCGGCAGGCCAGAATCTTCGGAAGAAAGTGATGGTCCTGAATCTAAGCCACGGGTCAGCTCAGAGCCAAGGGGGAGGCTGGGAATGGAAGCAGGTGGATGGATGTGGGCTGCCAGGTGCCTGAGTGGCAGGCGTCACAGGAGGGTGTGCATGGAGCGGGGGGCCGCAGATGGAACAGGCTGGGTGGAGGGAAGGAGGGTCCAACGGAGGGGGACAGGGGCTCTGCCGAGCTCACTCAGCTGGGTGGGAAGTGGAGGCACTGGCAGGAATCGCAGGTGCTGCTCCCACTCCCGTGATGGTCTGGGCAAATGTCCGTCACCCCGCTGAGCATAAACCCCATCCTCATGCACATACACAGCGACTACAGCCGGTTCACTCTGACAAATCAGTCTCACTTCCTTACACCCACTGTTGGAGTTCCACTGTGGCGAACCTCAGCAACGAGTCAAAGAAGAAAGTGGGACACGCTGATGAAGGCGTAAGACGGGGCTCTAAGTACCCCAGCTGTCCTGCACACCGACCCTTCACAGATGGGCTTCAGCATCTTCTGACCAGGTTGAACATTTTTATTCACATCTCTGTCGGGGTGGATTCTGCAAAGTCTTAACTGAGTCACACATCAAAATTCATGCCTTTGGGGGCTTCCCTGGTGGCGCAGTGGTTAAGAATCTGCCTGCCCAAGCAGGGGACATGGGTTCGAGCCCTGGTCCGGGAAGATCCCACATGCCGCGGAGCAACTAAGCCCGTGCACCACAACTACTGAGCCTGCGCTCTAGAGCCCACGAGCCACAACTACTGAAGCCCACGTGCCGCAACTACTGAACCCGTGTGCCACAACTACTGAGCCTGCGCTCTAGAGCCCATGAGCCACAACTACTGAAGCCCACATGCCGCAACTACTGTGCCCATGTGCCACAACTACTGAGCCTGCGCTCTAGAGCCCATGAGCCACAACTACTGAGCCCGCGAGCCACAACTACTGAGCTCACATGCCACAACTACCGCGCGCCTAGAGCCCGTGCTCTGCAGCAAGAGAAGCCACCACAACGAGAAGCCCACACGCCGCAACGAAGAGTAGCCCCCGCTCAATGCAACTAGAGAAAGCCCATGCACAGCAACGAAGACCCAACACAGCCAGAAAAGTAAATAAATATATAAATAAATCTATTTTTTTAAAAAAGAGAGAGAATGAAGGGGAATCCTATTAAGAATGTAAGTATATATTTAAAAAATTCACGCCTTCTCTTTTTTGCTGAGATCTAGAAATACAAAAGTCACGCCCAACCTCACGCTGCTTCTTGGGGTTCTCTGGGGTGAAGGCAGGGAGCAATAATCGCAACCTTGTTCCAGCAGCCCATCTGCCCTGTTCCCTAACCTGATTACAAACTAAGCAGGATGCAAGAAGCCGAAGGTGTTCTCAAACGAAGTGCTCCTTTCTGCTTTTTCTGTTTTTTTTTTCTTTACTTTATCTTCAAAGTCAGCCAAACAGAGTCACTGCAGCAAGTCAAAGGCAAGAGTGTCCCTCCTGTGGCCCCCTTGCCCGCGCAGCTCGGGGGTCTCGGGGCACAGAGCCCGCCCAGCCGTCCCGCTCTCGCGGCTCCTCTCTGCCGCTGACCTCCCAGCCTGCACCCCCAGCCTCCCGCCCGCCAAGGCTCTCCAGAGCACCTTCTCCGATCTGCGTTCTACTCACTTTTCAGAATAAGAAGCTTTCTTAGTTTTTCATTCTTAGAAAGTGATTGTCCACACTATATTTTGCATGTTAAATATATATTTGCAGGTTAATATTATATCTAATATAATATTATATTAGATAATATAACTAACTTTCCTTAGTTGTGGAAAGTTGGCAATTATCCTGGGCCAAAAGTGTTAGAATTGGGGCCTGAATGAGCGAGTTCCTAAGCAGTCGCTGGAGCATTTCCGCCGCAGGCGTTCCAGAAGAGTCTTTCAAAGTAAATCCCTCCGTCCCTTTTCCTTAAAGATCTGACCGCATGTTTTGAGGAGTAAAAGCTACCTCGAGCAGGCTGGTGTGGCTTGGGTGTCCTGACTCAAAGAATGTCACGGCTCACGTTGACTGCACAGACACGTCAAAGAGGTCCCGGACGCGAGGTCTGGCTAATATCCACCCGAAAATCCCAAGACTGATGATACGGCACCCAAATCACCCCAGCGTGTGAGGCAGATTTTTCAGAGCTTCTCAGTCTTACTCAGAACCTTCTTTTCCTGGGCGACAGGAGGAAACACGCAGGCCAACAAAGTAAACACTCCTCTGATTTGTGGTTTTGAATCTTATTAATTTAACGTGGGAGAGGAGACCACCCAAAAGAAAAAGCAGTTCTTGGGCTTCCCTGGTGGCGCAGCAGCTGAGAGTCCGCCTGCCGATGCAGGGGACACGGGTTCGTGCCCCGGTCCGGGAGGATCCCACATGCCGCAGAGCAGCTGGGCCCGTGAGCCATGGCCGCTGAGCCTGCACGTCCGGAGCCTGTGCTCCGCAACGGGAGAGGCCACAACAGTGAGAGGCCCGCGTACCGCAAAAAAAAAAAAAGCCGTTCTTCTCCCTAAGAAGCCAGATCATTTCTACCGGTTCTTCAGCCCCTGGCTGTAGGGCTGACACCAGGAACAGCACGAGCATGAACCTCTCAGCTTTACGAGAGCTGTTGTTTCCATGAATTATGTTTAAAGCGACAGCAACAGGGATGAGAGCATCACTCCCAGGAACCTCAGCGTAGCTACAACCTAGGAAGGCTAGCTCCGTGGTTCCAGGACTAACTTGAAACAGACGAGTCCTCAGAAGCGCGAGGGAGAGGAGGCTGGCAGAGGAGGGAAAGCTTTCTTCCCCCAAAATGTAGCGCAAACCCCCTTCCACACGGGGTCCAATCAAAGCCAGCTTTGTGTGACATCACAGAATGCCAAGGGCGAACTCCTCCCTGATCAGGCCCATTTCACCTTCTAAGCATTTAATAACCTGAGGACACAGCATTACCACGGGGGAATCCCTGTTTTGTAGCTGAGGAGATAGGAGCTCAAAAGCATGAAGTGGCCTGGTGGGGCTGCCAGCAGGAGAACGAGGGAAGTGCCCGGGGCCAGGAGAACGGTAGCCAGCAAGATCCGGGCACATCCAGCGGAGGAAGCGTGGGAGCCCCGGGCCGGGGAAGGGGGCCCAATGCAGGGAGAGGAGGAAAGCACCTCCGCCTGGCCCACGGGGACAGAATCTTGGGGCTCTCAGGGGGAGGGCGGCCTGCAGACCCTAGGGACCTTTGCAAACCAAAGCTCGTGGAGAAAGGTCGGCTGCTGAGTGTTTGCTGGTTGGAATCAAGTAGGGCTCTCTGATCAGTGGTGTTCCTGGGACCCCCGTTAAGAGATCTCAAGGAACACATGCAAATTATTACTAATGATAGGTGCTGCTCAAGCAAAGTGATTCTGGCACTTGTTAAAGACGGTGAGGAAGACTTTATTCAAGGGACCACTGTAGTGGGGCTTGCCACAGGGGGGATGAGATGGAGCTCAGACCCCACACAAGAAGGACACGTGGGGATCTGCAGCCAAGGGGCAGGTGAGGGGCGGTGGGGTAGGGCAGTTCCTTCTAAACTGAGCTGAAGGCAGGTCAGGGTCATCTCATCTCACCTGGGGATGTGGGGATGGGGAACTGGACCAGATATAGAGGGTGATCAAACGCCGAGGATGGATAGGGGTGCTCTCTAAATCAACTCAGCAGAATTCTTGCTAAACCGGGTTTTGCAGGCTCAGCAAGGATGACACAGAAGCCCAAGGTCCGGCCTAGGTGAAAAGAGGGGCCGGGGAGCCGGGCTAAAGTTTGAGGGAGGAGAGCTTTGTCAGTGCGCATCTCGGTGGTCCCGAACACTGGCTCCTGCCCACTTGGTGATCAACCACGGAGATGCGGCCACTGCAGTCACCCCCAAAGCCCAGGGGGCAGGTTCCCAGGTTTAAGTATAGCTGCACCACCATTACGTCTCCTTAGCCAACTCATCAGCAGGAAAGGCTTCCTACACAGCTGCAAATCAGATACGATGAACAATATTTTATACTGAATACATTTGTGCCTGAGCCATTTGCTTGATTAAATCACACTGTAGCTTAACAGACTATTTGTTGATAATTCCTACTTGAGTTTAAGTTAATAGCTTTTACCAGTGAAAATATATCAGCAAACATATGACACTGGGGGAAAAATACAACACAACAGAACCCAGCGTCATCGGAAATAAAGGCAGAGCATTCTAGAGAATGCTTTTAGTGCTACACTGGCTTTACTTATTTAACAAGCACAGAAGCTTGGACCAAAGATGAAGAACATTTCTGGCTAAACTGCTGGTTACCAACTGGATTTCATACAGAACAAGCTCACCCCCAGTCTGCCTACATTGGAAAGCGGCACTCCCCACTGGAGCCCTGCACTGACTAATCCTCGGCTCACAAGGCTCACTCTTCACCTCCTGCTCAAGCCCCTGGTCTCTCCCTGCCTCAGGGTTCTGAGGCCTCCTACCCACTTATAAATTTGCCACATCTAGGAAATCGCCCACCCAGCATGCAAGAAACAGAGTGAAATCCTGGGTAAGCAGCAAATCAGATGATGTGGACAGATATTCCAGTTTTTACTTAGTGTGATTTCATTTTATTCTTGTATTTCTGAATGCATGAAAAATATACATAAATAGTCTTTGCTGCATCGGGGTGTGTGGTGGAAGACACTCAGAATGGATAGGTCAAAGAGGTGGAGAAAAAAAAAGGGTGAATCTATGAAACAGACTCACAGACAGAGAGAACAGACTTGTGGTTGCCAAGGGGGAAGGGGTGAGGGAGGGATGGACTGGGAGTTTGGGATTAGCAGATGCAAACGATTATATATAGAAATGGATAAACAACAAGGTCCTACTGTAGAGCAGAGGGAACTATATTCAATGTCCTGGGATAAACAATCATGGAAAAGAACATGAAAAAGAATGTACATATATGTATAACTGAATCACTTTGCTGTACAGCAGAAATTAACACAACATTGTAATCAACTATACTTGAATAAAATAAATTTTTTTAAAAAGGGGTGAAGTATGGGCTTCCCTGGTGGCGCAGTGGTTGAGAGTCCGCCTGCCGATGCAGGGGACACGGGTTCATGCCACGGTCCGGGAAGATCCCACATACCGCTGAGCGGCTAGGCCCGTGAGCCATGGCCGCTGAGCCTGCGCATCCGGAGCCTGTGCTCCGCAATGGGAGAGGCCGCAACAGTGAGAGGCCTGCGTACCGCAAAAAAAAAAAAAAAAAAGGGGGGGGTGAAGTAATATTTTGGGTTGTCTTTTCACATATTTTTAAATAAGAAACAGTACTTTGGGGAGTTTTCTTGGATGTAAGGAGAGAAAAGTATGTAATGAAATTGCAAAGATAAGGCAGACCACAAATAAGGAATTAAGTCTAGTGTCTTCAAAACAGAACAAAGCACAAATAAGCAAAACAATAAGCAAATTAAGTATTCACTAAAAGGGACTATTTCTTGTGGTCTTCTCTGACTTTCTGTTGTTGTTATTGCTATCCAAAAGCCCAACAAAATCAGGATTAACACAGAATTTCTTAGGGTGTATTTACTGAAATTACCTGAAAATTATTTTAATTAGAAATGGTTTTCCTGGAAACCTCCTAATATCAAGAAGAGCTTACCAGTCAAGGACCAAGAATAAGCTTGAATGTTCAACTTTCCAGGAAGTTTTCTTTCTTTTTTTTTTTTTTCATGACCGGAGCCAACACTGCTCTGTTTGCTAAGAGTCCCCTAACATTTAATTTATTAGGATACCATGTTTCCTTTAAAAAGGGGTAAGCAATTAAAATATATTCATGTGTGCCCATGTGCACATAGATAATGCTTGATTATCTGTGAGCGTTGGAAATCGGAACAAATTGACAATTGATGTAATCAGACCATTGAATGCCAATGATGCCAATAATTTCACAGGACTTACACCCTACATAGGGGGCTTCCATTTACGTGTTTGCCTCTCTCACTAGACGTTAAGTTCACTGAGGGCAGGGATCAGACCTTTATATCTCAACTGCTTTGCACAATGCACATGGTCTACACTAAAAAGTCCGAGTATGTAGATAACTGAGCTACTAAATAAATGAAATTCTCCTCCACTCAACAGTTTACCACCATCAATACCCCAGAGAGAGGACTTGTCTTTTGTCCTTCTCACCCACCCGCAACTGTCTTTCAGTAAAAATGTCAAAACCAGATGAAATGATAGGTAAACAAAGAGAACCAACTTCCCGTCTTTGGCGATAACCTCAAGCAAAATACGTGTTCCCTAAATGAACCGACACTGAGTACTGACACGTTTAGCAGATGGGTAGATAAATCTTACCCCGAGTAAACAATAGCACTTTTCACTAATTGAAACCCAATATTTTCTCCCAAGCCTTTCCTGGCCAACCTCTCTCAACCTTCCCCAGCCCCAAGGCTAGGCTTTGGAGTTTGCTCACACTTTGGAGGTTTTCCTGGGCTACTGAGGGATGAGCAGGCAGGCTTCCTTCCCAAAGCTCTGCTAAGTCAGGACGTTGACGCTGGGGCAGGTCCTGACTCTAGAAGCAGCCTGAGCTCTGGGTGCCGCGGCTCCAGGACCTGCACTGTAATGCATTCTCAGATCCCAGGGTGACAGGCAAGATAAGGAAAAGGAATATCACCATCCCAGCCAGATGACGGACTGGGGCTGTCATCTTAGCAAATGGGGCCAGTCCTATCGAATGAAACAGGCTGGAATCCAGCCTGGGAAGACTGATCTCTGCCTTTTCTTCCCCAAGGCGCTCAGCAAGGGCGCCTCAACGATTAATTAATTACCAGGCTGGGAGACAGCACAAGCCATGGGTTCCGCAGGCCGTAGGGGCAACCTCAGCTTCAGACAGAACCAGCAGACACTAAACAATATGAAAAATATCAATAAACCCGGGAAATATTTTATCAATATCCATAGCTAACAATGATTGATTATTGATTTTATCATCCAGACTCCGCGTTAAGCCTTTACATATGGTAGCTCATACGCCTCATATTAACCACAAGAGGCAGGAACTATTACCATCCCCATTTCACAGTGGAGAAAAATGAGGCTTAGGGAGTTTAAGGAACTGCCCTGCTGTGAGAGGTAGAAGTGAGAATCCAATTTGAGTAAATCTGATGCAAAGCCCAAATTCACCTGGAACTTTCTAACTTCCAGAAAAGGTTTTCTAGAATAACTTTAGGTTATGAAGCACATTCCAAAATATCCCCTAGAGTAGTTTTCTTTTAAAACTTGTAATAGCTTTCATTCATGCATCATCTAATACTTGGTAAACTCCAATAACCATGCAACCTGAAATGGCTAAAATTAATAATAAACAGTACATGCTCTTATAGTAAAGAACTCCCTGTCAAACATTTTAGGAGCATAAGCAAGTCATTTTGCTTCCCTGGGCCCCATTTTCTCATCTATGAAATGGACAGTTAGATGAGGCAATGGTTACACCTTCTAGAGGTACTATGGCTCGCAGGCAATGTTGTCAATGACCTGATATCAGAGCTTTCTCGGGGGTGAGGGTCTGGCAGACGCTGAGCCCTGAAACCATTCTAGGCCATGCACATAGAAATCTGTGCAAGACATCCAAGTTGCCTTTAGAAACCCCCCAAATCATCCTTGCCAGAGTCCAAGATCTAGCCGTCTCAGCTGCTGCAATGCTGATACACTGTAAAAGCATTTAAGATGTAATTCATAAACTGATTCCAAATCTGATCAAACAACCTGGCTTCTCTGGTGGTTAGAGTGCTGAGTTCTAGATTGGAAAGTCAAGTCAAATTTAAAAGCAAGTGTGAAACACTAATCCTCTCCCTAAAAGTCTTTTTGACAAAGATGATACTGTTTCAACCTTAAAGTAAGTACTGTTACTTTCCTGTTAATATCACTAGATTTTGAATGTAAAGAAAACAAAAATTTTCAAAGTCTCTGTGTATATTTTAAAATATAAATTTCACAGAAAGAGTTTAAAAATAACCAGGTTTCTTTTTACAAAATGAGTTATCTTTTTCATTAGTCCAAACAGAGGACTTTGTACATATCCCTGTTAAGTACTTTATATGTCCTATTTCTCAACCTCAAATTATTGACAAACCTGCTTCTTAAATTTCACAATTTTTGGTGAGTGCTTCTTGGTCTATAATCTGCTCTGACTATACAAACGAATAGACAGGCTTCTTTGGGAAATGATGGAAGGTAGCCGGGCAGGAACATGGAATTTACTGGACTGAAGCACAGGTCAGTCAGTCACTGATTCGATCCCCCACTAGGTGGAGGCACCATGAGGCCAGGGCTGCTACGTCTTACATTTTTTGGACCTACCATGCCCAGAAAAGAGCTGCACACATAGGAGGTTCTCAGTAAACACTTGCAGAGTGAATTAGTTGTTCGGTGTTCAGCATGATTCTCAGGTTTTGTTCTCAGGGTTTTTCCTCCCTAGCAGTAGAATGAGGATAGTAACACATGTCTACCTGGATTTTCACAAGTATCAACTGCAAGCAGCTGCTGAGAGCATCTGCAGAGAAGAGAGCACTGGATCAGGGCTGGGCATCTTTATCAGACCTTCTGTCCAGCCCCCAGCACAGGCACCTGGGTCAGACGAAGTGCTCACTGACCACATGCTGACAGACTACATTTCTTCCTCGTCAGCTTGACCTTCTGCATAGCTGATGGTTTATTTATAGTTTTATTTTGTATACAGAAATTTTATTTTCACATTGAAGCAACATCGTTTCTAAGCAACACTTGGTTCCTATTATATATATTTTTGAGGCACTTCCACAACCCGGTTCTCCTTGGCAAACCAGAACACCAGAGGTGAGTATATCGTGCTGAGAGAGGATTCCTGACCCCCACGGGTTTGCCAGTGTTTATGCTCCTCTTCTTAAACGACTCCGGGAGTTCACTGCCTCGCCTTGACAAGGACAATAAATGGAAGGGGACAAGGAGCTGAATAATAAACTTGGCATTTCGATGAATAAAGACATACTAGGTATAAAGGTGAATACTCTTCTGAGTTTCTATTCTCATCCACTTTCGTTTTTTGAGTGCCTGAGACCCAGGAAAATGACTTATCTCGATGAACTTATGCTTCATCTCTGTCAGCATGAGGTTTAAAGCAAGCCCTCCTCCACAATTTAATTAATAGTTGTATTTGTTTGAAAGATATGTTTTACCCTCAGAAACCTAGCCTAGTTCTTAAAATTCTGATTTAGTGATATCATAACAGAAACTTTTTAAACAAGTAATTCCCTGTTGCTTTCATGTCTATTCCTGAGCTTTCCCTAAAGCCCTCTTAATTGTTGCAGAACCCATGCCTGTATCTAATATCATGGCAGCCAGGACAAAGAAACTCAAGATGAAAAATGTGACATTGTTCCAATTGATTTGACTTCGCTAGAAAAAAACACATCAAAACCTCCATAGGTGCCAGCCTTGTGGCACAGGCGAGAGCAATGTCAAAAGAAATCTCTAGGCTGTGTCATCAGCTCCCACCCCCTCCCCCCAAACCCCACAATGTCTTTTTTTTTTTTTTTTTTTTTTTTACTTAAACATGCTTCACAGTTTGGTCATCTATAGATTCATTCAACCACGTACTCTGGACACTGGGATGAAGAGAATAAGATGTGATTGTTGAAATACAAAACACATTAGAGAACCGTCCACAGATGACTTGGAAACCTGAAGATGACATGATGCAGGACCCGAGAAAAGGACACTATTTTCAGGGTCCTCAGGCTTTCGGGACGAATCTATATCAAACCCCGAGCTGCAGAGATATTGCATCAGGCACTTTACTACTGAGCACCGTTTCAGACTGGTCCAAGTAAATTGTGTTGCTGCCTTTAAAAAAAAAAAAATCCCTTTTTGTCAATTCTACACTGATTTCAAATACACGAACAATCTACACTACATGGTAGTATTTGTGTGGCTCTGGGTCAAGGCAAAATAAACCCGATCAACACCAGCCTAGGGTGGGGCTGGGCAGGTTCTGTACTTGGGACTTCTGAGGTGCCATAGCGAGCGACACGGGCTGAAAAGCCCTCCCCACCCGGAGCACCCCTGTGGGCACCCAGGGCGACTACCCCAAACCCTGCGCAGAGCGTAGAACAAAATTAGTTAGAAATTCAATGGGGGCAAAGTTTAGTCCCTGTTGAGGACCCGAGGACCGGTCCAGTTATAAGTCCCAACAATAACGTTCGGTTTTAGGAAAACCGGACCAGCTTTCAACTTTAACTCCCTGACATGGGTCTCAGGGTGACCGTGCATGTGACAATAGGAAAGGGCTCGGGATGGCCCCAAGACCCGCAGCATCCTCCAGGGCGCGGCGGGGACCTGGGTACCTGCGCGCTCAGAGGCGAGGGCATTTACCTCGAGTCGGCTAAGACTGGAGCTCTTGGAGCGCGACTTCTTGCGCAGGTACACGGAGAAGAACCTGCGCACGGTGAACTTCTTCATGCTCAGCTCCATCGCCCGGCGCCCAGCCGCGAGGAGCCGCAGGGCCGGAGGACGGGCATCCCCGGCGCATCCCAGGCGCGCGGGGTTAGGTCCGTCTGCGGGCGCGAGCGGTCGGGAAGCCCGGCGCAGCGGCCATCGGCACGGGGCGCGGGCTGCGGTCACAAAGGGCAGGCCGAGCCGGCCACGGCGGCCGGGGGCCCAGCGCTCCCTCCTCCTCCTCCTACTGCCTGCGAGGACCAGCCCCGGGCAGCCCCGCCCCGCCCCGCCCCCAGCCACTACTGCCAATCAGCACCTGCCGCCCCGCCCGGCCCTCCGCCACTATCGCCAATCAGAGTCCGCCGCCCCAAGCTCTCCCTCCTCCTCCTCCCCCTTCTCCTCCTCCTCCTCCTCCTCAGGCCCAGGGAGGAACAGGCCCCCGCCACTACCGCCAATCAGAGCCCGCCGGCGCGCCCAGCCACGCCCACCTCCTTCTTCTCAGCCACTACCGCCAATCAGCGCCCACCGCCCTACAGCCCCAGGCTCTCACTTCTCCTCCCCCCCACCCCACCCGCCTCCAAGTACTTGCTCTCTGCGGCTCTGCCCCGCCCACCGCCCCCTCCGCCAATCAGCGCCCTCGGCGGCGCATGCCTGATGAGCCCGCGGAGGACTGCTGCGCCGCGCGGGGCGGGCGGTGAGCGGTGAGGCGGCTCAGCTGTGCCTGTCGCCTACTCTCTGTTCTACTTCATTGGCCTGTTGGGCTTTTTTCTAGCTTGGGGTGTCATGTTTTCTTTCCTTAAAGCACCCTGGAATCATGCTCTTCTGTGCTGTACAAAACTTTAATCGCTGATTAGCAAACACTTCTAGAACATGGAACAAAAGGGTGGAGGGGTGCACCATGAGCCTGCACACGTGCGCTCTGCACCTCTCCTCAACCCTTGGCCCCTGGGGCTCTCTTCTTGAGCCCGTCCCCGCGGCCCGGGCGCCCGACCTGGGGGTCCGCCAGTCCTTGCCCGGGTGATGAACGGATCCCCACGCAGCCCGGGACGCCGGCAGCCAGCTGGAGAAGCCTCCCAGGGCAGTGTTTGGAGAACAAAGACACATCCGTTCTCCATGACCTCCGACTCCATGTATAGAAAATTATCCAAACGGATGACTTATCAGGGCCTAAACACAGAGTGTCCTGAGTCAGGGCTCTCAGAAACCAGCTGCAGGGCTGCAGGGGATTTACCTTAAAGGGGAACACCCTTTGTTTTTCTTTTTTTCCTAGAAATGCTCACCAGAGGGCTGTAGGCAGTTCTGGATTTGTGAGCTTAGGACTCTGTGCAGTCTTTTGTTTTCCTCTTGTGCACTGTCCACGTATTTTTATGTTTAAAACAGGGCCACACAATCTCATTAGCATACTGCCACCACCCCCTGAAAAGTCCAGAAGCATTTTTGCACCCGCTGCTGTGTGCCAAGTACTGCTTTGCTAGGCAGATTGTGAAAAATCTACATGTCATATCATCCCTTGGCTTAATCCAAGGTCGCATTAATACTTGTGTCAGGCTATCTTTGCTAAAGTGAGTAAAGACAGAGGATGCTCCCAGATAAGAACTGGTAGGTTCATGCTGCATCTGGGTCAAGAGGTGAGGTCAGATAGTCTCCCTGGGGTTTAATGGTGGTAAGCACAGCTTAGCATCAAGATGCTGGCACTGCCATTCCTTGCCTGATGAGCTTGAGCACACTTGCATGTTTTGTGTTCCCACTGTGCATCCCTAAGATGAAAGTATGCCCCAAACCGGTTCCTGCTTCCCGCAAGGATTCTTCTGCTGGAGGGCCATTATCCCTATGCTGGGAATGAGCTTCTTACCACCCTGGGTGTCCCGCCACCACCACTCAGGTATCCCAGCTCTAAGCAAACAAAGACAGGCCAGGGCTGTGCCATGTTGCTTCTCTGGAAAAGACAGCAGCTGACGGACATCAGACATCGGTCTGGTCACCTGCTCCAAGAATGAGGAAGAAGCCGGCTGTGGGTAGATGGTACAACTACTCAGAGACAGGAGTATGGTTTGTCAATGATTCTAGCTCAGGGGCACCCTGCTCAGAGCAATAGCCTTGGGGCAGGCTTGTGTTTTAACACAAGGCTTGTGTTTTACCAACAAGAGCATTTTGAGACTTCCCTGGTGGTCCAGTGGTTAAGACTCCACACTCCCAATGCAGGGGGCCTGGGTTTGATCCCTGGTCAGGGAACTAGATCCCGCATGCCGCAATTAAGAGCCCATATGCTGCAACGAAGACCCGGTGCAGCCAAATAAGTAAATAAATTTAAAAAAAAAATTTTTTTTTAAAAGAGCATTTTGACCTGGTGTAACAGGACTGGGAAGACAGTGTCTTATGGGACATCCACAATCCCTCACAACTGAGTGCTACAAAATGGCTCTATTGAACTTGGACATCTCAAAAGAAAAAAAAAAGCAGCTTCCATATTTCAACTGAGAAATTCATTTCATTGCTAGAACAAGTGTGTTTGCCCTTCTGCCAGTAAAACAGAGGTATATCAAAGTCTCTGGCAATCATTGACCACCAAACCCTCCAGACCACCAAATCTGGGGTAGGTATCAGGGCCCACTTTAACCTGGGTCCAAATGATCCCTAGCAAATTTTGGGAAAGAAAAAGTGAGCTTAATAAAGGCTGGGCTGGTGCCCAGATGATGGGGTGGGGAAGCTTGGAGAGAAGACCAAGAGCTCAGCAGACACCTGATTATCTTGAGTTTCTCCCTGACTTAAGCACGATCGGTCTGGGACTGAATTCCATGGCTAATGCTGCTTCCAAGAGAGGACCAGACTGGCTGGTGTGCATTCGATTCAGTTGAACACACGATTATGGAGCTCCTCTGAGCACCTGGCCCAGTGCTCGGCCCAGGGGAAACGGACGTGATTATGACGCGGCTCCTGACCTCCAGAAGTACACTGCCGTGTGTTAGAGAAGGAAAGCGAATAGACAAATCGGATGCAGGTTTTACATAATGTGAAAGAAACATGTAAGGAAATGCTACAAGAACAGAGCTAAATGAGGAGCGAATCCTAACTGGAGAAGCCGAGGAGGCGGCATTTGGGGTGAGCTCTGCAGACAAGGATGTGTGTCCTGGACAGAGGGGACGCGGTCCCCAGCTGCGGAAGAACAAGATTATGGAGAACTTGGAACAACAGAATTTCATGATGGATGAACGGAAAGTAGAGTTCCTACCAAGTCCCCGATACACAAGAGGTTAACGATTTCAGAATTCCAAGGATGATAACCGAGAGCTTCCCAAGGCCTGGAGCTGCCCCGTCCCTGAGAACGCAGGATGCCCTGGGCAGGCAGGGGAGGGAGGCTTTTCTCAGCAACGTGACTGGCAAACCCTGTGCCGTTCCACCTTCCCTTCCCTCCTCCCAAAGGACCTTCCGGGGGTGGGGGGACGCCCTCTCCTATATTTCGAGCCCCACCGTGACAGCTGTGATGTGCTGGGGCCTGGCTTCTAAAGGAGGGAGCAGGACGGCCACGGCCCCAGGGAGGCACCAGGAGGGACGGCTCACGGAGTGGCCTGCGTTCCCGGGGCTTGTGGGGAAAAGGATATATCAATGTCTCCGACAGAGGAGACGTGGCCGTGCTGGAGACGGGCACGTGTGGAGGTCCCTGAGGCCCTGCCCGGCACCAAGCCCAAGGCTGAGGGAGGAATTCTAAGTAACCCCCAAAATGAAAGGCCGCTGTCCTGTAAGTGGGCTGCAGCTGGGGGGAGAGGGCACGGGGGAGGGTCTCCAGATACAGTAACCGCGGAAGAAGACGAGACAGCTGAGCATGAGAGAGGGGCTCAGCCGGGCCAGGAGCAGTTTAAGTACGTCTTCATCTCTCCTCTCCTCCCGCTCTGACCCTGAAAAGGATGCTGCAGGCTTCCAGTGTGATGGAAATTCAAGCTGGGCAAAGAGAATGTCTGAGTCTGATCAGTCCTAGGACTGGAAACACTAACTTCCTGATCAAGTTTAAAACCTAAAGTGCATGCAGTTGTCTCTTGTTCAAGAGAGGGAAGGAAAGCCGTCGAAATTGCCAGGGTCCTTTCATTGTCCACTCTTCCGACAAAGAGTGGAAGGTGTGTGATGATCCAAGCACAAGCCAGGTTTGTGCAACAAACCAGTTACAATGGAAGTGGTCAGTGCGGAGTCGAGAATGCCGTCCACGGTTGCAACCTGGAGATTCAAATTTAACCTTCAAGGGCCACGGAGGTCAGACGCCCAGCCACGCAGGGTGGGGTGGCAGGGAAGGCAGCTCTGACACCGGCTTGTGGACCTAATTCACTTTCCATGTAAGCAAAAGCAACAACGAAAACTGAAGTTGAGAACTTAAAGTGGGCTCAGATGGTTCTAAGCCCAGGTGCCCAGCAGAAACACACAGAAATGCTCTCTAGAGAAATCCACATTAAACCCAGGATTCAAAGAATTCCTCGCACACAGTTACCAGGAGCACAAGCTCACAGCCACTGAACGCACAGTTCACAAGGACACGGGGTGTCGGCAAAGCCAGCAAGACAACCAACCACAGCATCAGACGCGTGGACTTCAGCTGCTGGACTTAGCAGACGTCGAATGGAAAACTATCAAATCTAATATGTTTAAGGAAATAAGAGGAAGAAATGAAAATGTGATGAACAAACAAGAGACTGTAAAAATGAATAAAGTACTTCTGGAAATGAAACAATGTAGTCCTGGACACGGAATAGATGTAGCTGAACATAAATGTCCTCCTTGTTAAAGGGCAAATACGACATAGCTGTGGCTCAGGGAGCGATATCTAAAAACGTACCGTGGTAAGAAGCATCGCACCGTGGAATGCACGTCAGAAGGTTAAACATCTTGAATTAAATTTCTACCCACTGTTCCGATTATGACTTCACCTTTGCCAAAATCCTCCGAGCCTTTAGAACTGGGGGTGACTTTGTCAAGGGGACATTTGGCAACGTCTGCAGACATTTTGGGTTGTCACAAGTGGGGGTGACAGGAAGGATGCTGCTGGCATCTAGTGGGCAGAGGCCAGGGATGCCGATGAATCTCCGCAGCACACAGGCCATCCCCACCAAGAACGAGCCCATCCCAAACGCGTCAGCGCTGAGGTCCAGAAAGCCTGCTTTGTGTGATGACGGGGGAGCGGGGGAGGGGAGGGGGGAGGGGAGAAACCTGTCTACTTTCCTCACAAGGTTGTCACCTACAGAACTGGCAACGCCACACAGGAAAGCAGTCGGAGGAGGTGCTCCGTAAATTGTACAGCGCTCAACCAAGATGCTACGTGTTAAAATCCTGGAGTTTCACACAGAAAAATCAATGACACGCCTGGGAAAGGAGTAGATACCCCTCTTCTAGAATTTTGGCCTGAAAGCTCTCTCCGTTAAACTCTATTGTGCTGTGCAGGGCACGGCCAGTCACCCCACCGCCTGAAGCAGAAGATGAGAACTACCAGCCACTCTGTCACTCCTTCATTCCGTATGCGTAATGACCCAGACTTGTGACGCTTTCTAAGCAGCGTCCCTGTCTCCCTTCCTTCCAGCCCCGCAATCAGTAACTGTTCGTGCAGGAATATAGTAAGTCCTGGCTCAATGCTGCCCCCCCACCCCCGCAACCCGTCTGCAATCCCACTACCAAAGCAATCTGTTTAGAAGCAAATAGCACGCCATAGCTCCAGCGTCTGCAGGAATGAAGTGCGACCCCAGAGCCAGGAGGCCGTGTTCTCCTCCATCACGGCGCCCTCTCCTCCTGTGCCCACTGCGCGGACACCTGTGTCAACAGGAACGTCCAGCCTCCACTGCGCTGTGGCCACTGCCTGGATGTCCTTCCCACCCGCTTTCCCACCTTCTTCAAGATTCACTATTGTTGCTGGGAAGCCTAATGGAATCCCCGCACCCGCAGGCTGTGCTAGGGAGTCCTCCCCTGGGGTCCTTGTTTTACTTACTGTGCCGGTTTACGACTCCTGGCTTCCGTGTGTCTCTTACCCACCTGGAAGCACATGGGATGGCCACTGTCTGCAGCAAGCACTCTGTGCACGCTGGCTTAAAGGGATTCTGTGATGACTGTTATCAGAGATCTGTTGGTTATGAAGATCTGGGCCTACATTATTATTCCATCTCTGTAACACACTGGGAACTCCATGAAGCAGATACAGTGAACCTCATCTTATGAGGTGGAGAAACTGAGGCCCAGGGAGGTGAACCAACCGTCTAAACTGACACAACAAGAGAAGAATTCAGACAAGGTCTGCACGTCCAGGACCTCACAGGTTCACAGTGTATCAAGCAATAGTGGATGGGCATCAAAAGAAAGCACAAGAGGGGTGGCAACCAAGGGGTGACAGGCTGGGGTCCTCACTTCCCTAGACAACTGCACTTGCCCAGGAAATGCCACTGGGGCCAAGAGTCTGCCATCGGAGCATCTCACAGACAGAAGTCCAGGTGGCAGCCTCCAGTGGCTTCATTATGGCCTTGGGGACAGACAGCGTGAGTGCCTTTGGCAAAAGAATGCTGTGCTCTGGGAGGAGAAAGGCTCGGTTTCCTTGTGAAAACTTAGTTTACTCAGGATGCAGCGGAGGGGCACCAAGGTGAGGCTTCTGACTACACGTCCGTGCCGCCGTAGGACATTTGAAAACATTAATGCCGGTGCTCTCACTTGGTCTTTTCTAATTATCAGTGTTTTAAAGCGGGGAGGGGCAAAACCCCACATTCTGTCACCGGGAGGCGACGGCATCCGTAGGACTTCCGGGTTTGAGCTTCACTATTGTTTACGTGTTGTTACAGGTTGGGTTGTGTCCCCTCTAAAAGCATGTTAGAACCCTGACCCCCAGGACCTCAGAATGTGGCCTTATTTTAAAATAGGGTCATCGCAGACACAGTAAGATGAGGTCACGCTGGAGTGGGGCGGGCATAATCCAGTGTGACTGGTGTCCTCGTACGAAGGCCACGTGAAGGCAGAGACAGTGGAGGAGGCCACGTGGACGGAGGCAGAGAAGGGAGAGATGTAGCCATGGCCAGAAGCTAGAAGAGGCAGGAAAGAGTCCCCTACGGGTTTCAGAGGACCAGGGACCTCCTGATGTCTTGATCTTGGACTTCCGGCCTTCAGAATGATGAGACAATACATTTCTGTTGTTTGAAGCCACCCCGTTGGTGGGGCTTTGTGCCGGCAGCCCTTTGTTGTGGAGACAAACACACTTCTCATCCCACAAATGTGCAGTGAACCTTCACGACAAAGACAGTCAGTAGGAAGGCTCACGACTGGATGGAGAATTAACAGTATGTGAGGAAACTGACCTGTGAATAGAGAAATAAAGGCTTTTTCTTGTCAACCTGAGCCTATACATAAATTAGAGAGGAACTTTAAAAGGAAGGGAGTTAGCCGGAAAGAGGAAACAGGTGAAAACTACAGCAGGAAGGATTTTTGTAACTTAAAAAGAAAAAAAAAAACCTCTTATAATAGAAAAGTCTCTCAAGACCTGGAATTGGGTACAAAGGAGAATGTGAAATCCTTGCCAGAATTTTTTTTAGCAGGAAATGTTCATCTTTTTTTTTTTTTTTTTTGTGGTATGCAGGCCTCTCACTGCTGTGGCCTCTCCCGTTGCGGAGCACAGGCTCCGGACGTGCAGGCTCAGTGGCCATGGCTCACGGGCCCAGCCGCTCCGCGGCACGTGGGATCTTCCCAGACCGGGGCACGAACCCGTGTCCCCTGCATCGGCAGGCAGACTCTCAACCACTGCGCTACCAGGGAAGCCCGGAAATGTTCATCTTTTAAAAAATGTTTCATAGACATCTACAGCCTTTCAGGCACTAGATATTTATGTTAGGGATGGGAACTAGATGAGCACATGAAAAAATACTCAGGGACACTAACAACAAAACAGTAGGGGTTTAGGCTCCATGGCGTGTAGTGTCCTGTGGTCCATCCCTCATCATCCTCATCAGAAGGCCACAGGACCAGGCTGGGGCAGGGTGAGGGCATTCCTGGCAATACAGTGGGTTACGTATGTAGAGGCAGATTTCCTGAGATACGTAAAACAAAGGGAAAATCCTCTCTCTTTTTTTTAAAGCACGGCTGGGCCAATAGTAAGGGGGGGAAAACAAACTTAGACAAAGGATGAGGATGAGAAGATGTTCTCCAAAGGTAAGCAGTGTTCTGAGCAGCATTTGTCCTGTGGCCAGTGTCAATCCCTGTGATCGAGACCCAGGTCTTATCAGGGTGTGGGGTATGGGCAGGTTGCGGGAGAACTGGAGAAAGCCTGGGGCCCACACGCAGGTGGGAGGGCAGGGCAGACCCACCCTGAAAGTCAGGACCCTGGCGGGGCAGACCCTAAGGTAAGCTGGGAAATTCTCTCCCTGCAGGAGGAGAGTTGCTTATGCAGGTATGAGGGCTGGAAAGAGAAAGAGAATTCTCCTCTGATGTTTCTGTGCCTCCTCTTCACGCCAGTGGAGGCCAAAATTCACACTCTGAAAAACTCCAAGCCAGATATTTACCTTTTAAAGATCCCAGCTTATAGCAGCCCGAGGGCCACATGGAAGCAAATGTCAGTACTCTGGAGGGGTCTCAAAGTTAAACCACGGAGAAAATTATCAGGAATATGGGCTCACGATCATGAATTGCTAAATACACGAGGAGGTAAGCCACCGGGAGCACAGAGTGAGTAGAAACAGCAAGTTGCAGAATCAGACGCATGAAGACTGCAGAGGCTGAAACTTTCGTATAAATAATATAAAATACATTTGCTTAATATGTTTGAAGACCAAAAAGGGGGCCTGAAGGCATTACAAGGAAATTAGAGGTTATAAAATGGTCCAGCAGATTTGTAAACAAAAGTAGAACTTTAAAAATAAAATCAGGGGCTTCCCTGGTGGCGCAGTGGTTGAGAGTCCGCCTGCCGATGCAGGGGACACGGGTTCGTGCCCTGGTCTGGGAGGATCCCACATGCCCCGGAGCGGCTGGGCCCGTGAGCCATGGCCGCTGAGCCTGCGCGTCCGGAGCCTGTGCTCCGCAACGGGAGAGGCCACAACAGTGGCCTTTTTTGCGTACTGCAAAAATAAATAAATAAATAAAATCGTAATGATGTAAATTTTAAAACAGGTAGATTAAATAGCACTTTAGACAAAGTCCAAGAAAGAGTTGATAAAGGAAAAGTTAGATCTGCTGAAAATTGACAGAATGCAAACCAGAAGGACACTTCCAGATCAAGAACCTGAGAAGGTTCACTACCAATGAAAACATATGGGGAGAGCTAAACACTCATGGACTGCATAAAAAGAAATAAAAATCAAGTTAGAAATGAAACCCTGATTGAAAAAACAGCATATGCATAAGGAGGGTGATCAGAGTTACAATCTTCTAACGTTCTTGTATTTTTTCTGGAAGTCAATAAAGATGCAGATTCCTTTTAGACTGAGTTAAATATACATGCTAAAATTTCTAGGGCAACCCATGAAAAAGTAGAAATTCACTGTGTACAGTTGTCAATTGGTGTCCATGGGGAACTGGTTCCAAGACCCCCTCGGATACCCAAATCTGCAGATGCTCAATCCCGTTTATAAAATGTTGTCGTACCATTGGTGGATCCAAGGTTGGTTGAATCCATAGATGCTGAATTTGCAGATATGGGAGAGCTGACTGGAATTCTTAACTTAATAGAGACAAAAGTATAGAGCAAGAAAATATTCCAGAAGTAGACAAGAAAGAAGGGAAAAAAGAAATTCAGAAAAAGGAGGATAAGGGGAAAACACAAGCTGTTGGGAGTGGCAACCACCAGGGGCCAGAGCGTCTCTGCATTCCTCATCCATTCATGCCGAGTGTGTGAGGAACACACTGCACACTGAGCACTCTTAACCCATTTCTCAGGGCTGTGTTTGCAGTGAGCAACTTTGCAGGATGAGGTAACATTTTCCTCCAGGACGAAGAACAGGCCTGCTTACCCCTTGCTCTAAACACAAGGTCCCCAGGCTCAGTGTTCCTCGGCTGGGACGCAGGTTCACTGTGAACATGGCATCCATCTCGTCCCCCTTCACTGCACCTTGAGTGGTGGGGGGCAAAGGAAACCAATGCAAATCTGGTACTCATGTCACTAGACTGGTAACGTCCCTTCTCTCTGATCCTGGAAGCTTATGTCTTCTTACAACACGCATAAAACGGGAACATGCTAATTGTTAGTTTGTAAGTAAGGCAGAGTCAGATCCTAGACCTTACACAAACTAACAGCATAGGAACAAATAAAAATATATCAAAAATTACAATCGGTGTGAGTGCGCTAAACTCTCCAGTTCAAAGACAAGCAGTGCCAAACTGGTTTAAAATGAATTTAGTTATAGAGACATTTCTAAAATTAGAGACACAGAAAATCTGAAATAAAAGAATGGAAAAGATCTATCATGCAAATACTAATGAGAGGAGAGCTGATGAAGCAATATAAACGCAATACAAATTACACAACAAGCATGTGAAGATATAAAAAACTCACTACATATTGATGGTTTAAATTCACCAGGAAGATACAATACTTCCAAACTTGTATGCCCCAGATAATAAAGTTTCAAAACATATTAATCAAAAATTGACAGAATCAAGAGGAGAAATTGACAAATCCATTATCGTTTGGGGAAATATCCAACACATCTCGCAATAAATGATAAATCAAGCAGAGGAACAAAAATCAGTAAATATTTGAATAATTAAACAATACATTTAAGAAAGTTGACATAAAGAATATATATATATATATCCAACCACTTTAGATTGTGCATTCTTTCCAAGTTCATATGAAATATTCACAAAACGTTGACCATGTTTTAATCTAGGCACAAAGCACAGAGCAGTAAACTATCTAAAAAAAAATCTCACAAGTAATTGTTGCCATGTAGATTGATTTTTCTTACCATACCACAAGGATCACTTTTATGTCATTATCAATAACCCCATATGATTGGAAAAGTTTTAAGTACAATTTTAATAGGATTCCCTCTATCAGAGGCTTTAAGAAACAGCCATAACGTTTTGACACAAATCTCAAACTTATTTCCAGATCAGTGCCTTGGGCTGCCTTCCTTTTCCTACACACCCAAGCAGGGCTGCCAGTCCTCACCCAAATCTATGGAAAGAGCCTGATGTCAAGAACTGAACTGACCTCAGCCCTTCTGACTCATCTCTCCACACTCTTCTCCTGCTCCCGAGCTCCAGCTACACTGACCTGCTCTCAGCTCTCAGATATGCCCCCTCCTTGTTCTCTCGGGGCCACTGCACATCCAGTTACCCCCATCTGGACCATGCCGTGCTCCCACTCGCACTCACGAGGTCAGACTCCACCTCTAGCTCTCACCTCCAATACCAGTCCTTCAGAGATGCTTTCCAAGAACCCCCAGAATCAGCCAGTCCCCAACTGAGATGCTCTTAAGGCGATGGCAACTATTTAGACTGGAATACTCAGGTGTCCATGTGTGACGATTTGGTTAATGCTCTTGTTCCCAACGGACTGTAGACTCTACAAGGGCAGGAATCGTGTCTATTTTGCAAACCACTAACCACACTGCCTGTCATGATGCCTGAACATGCAAAGCAAAGATTTGCTGAGTGGACATATGAGCGAATCAGGCAGTGGACTGCCAGGCCGAGAGCCACCAGTGCTTTCAACACAATGTGCTTTTGTGACGCAGGACGGAGGGTAGAATGCGGACTGACTTGGAAAGATCAGCTCCCCACCCTCTTCTTCTCTCCCTCCTTCTTCCTGTCTTTCAGCCAGTAATTAGCACATCACCTCCCATAACTGAGGGCCAAATCAGCTGTATGCTAAGGACATATGACATATACTTTCCAAAAAAAAGAGAATTCTTTCACAGGGAACAGATGTCAGACTCACAATGGTACATCCTGAAGTTCGACGCTGTGTACAACCCACATTTCTGAGCCAACGTGCCCCATCTCCGGTGTCTGCTCCTCCAGCCCATGACGTCGCTGCTTCCGGTTATTCTTGTGACTGTGCTTCCTTCCCGGGACAACTGGCTGGGAGTCTGGTGACTTCAGGAAGTCAGAGACTCCAATCCTGCCACACTCTGCCAGGAGCAACTGCCTCAGCTAAATCTCCCAACCTTCTCAAGAAGGATTTGACTGAAGTTGCAAACATGAAAGCATACTGCAAAAGCATTTTAGCTTGGAAATATTTTAAACGGCGGTCTAAAAATATGAAAAACCTGGGAATTTGTCGTTTTCACGTAGCCTTAACATGACTGGGGGTGTGGCTGGTGTCCCCACCCACACAGCTGTGAGTGAGACCTCATTGGAAATCGGGTCTTTGCAAATGCAATCAGGTTAAGATGTGGTCACAACTGGGTGAAGGTTGGCCCTAAACCCAATGTCTGGTGCCCTTGTAAGACACACACCCACAGAGAGAATACCATGCAACCATGGAGACAGGGATTGGAGCGATGCGTCTACGCGCCAGGGAACGCCAAGACCCGCCAGCACCAGAAGCTGGAGACAGATTCTCCAGCACCTTCAGGGAGCACAGCCCTGCCAACGCCTTGGCAAGGGGAGAGCATCATGAGAGCCGGGGGCAGGGCGGGGGCCTTGGGGGTCACTTCTTCGAGAAGTACTGGTGCAAGAAGCCCCCCTGTAGAAAGAATTAGGGTCCCCGACACTGCCTCCCAGAAGATGATCCCGCCTTCAGGGAGGGCCGGGTGAGCCAGGAGGACGTGTCCAGGATAGAGACTGAGCCCCAGGACAGGCCACCCCGGCGGGGGGCTCCCTCTGCACAGACACAGCCTCTGGAAAAAAGAGTAGACCCGCCCTACTTGGGGTTCCCTCCTCTCCTAGGACTTATCCTTTCCATGTCAATGCCGCTGACCGTCAATTCCACGGCTTAATTTTGTTCTTTGAATACTACAGCTCTTCTTTTGGTAGAAGATTTATTTTGTTTTGTTTCTCCTACGGCCTCTGGGAATGTACTGACTGTGGGGTGACCCAGCCCCACTCAGGATGGGCATCGTGCTTCCCGGGTTCAATCTTTCCTTGTCTGAGCTGCTTTCCCTTCTGTCCACAGCCCGGCTGTGCGGACTGACCTCTGCTGGTCGAGGTATTACACACTTGCACCTCTGTGCCCGCGGCATGCCAGCCTCCGCACTCAGGGCAGGAAATGGCTGTGGAGGGCGTGTGGGAAGCCTCCTGCCTCCCGTGGCCCTAGGACCCTCTCAGGTATGCGGTGAGGGCTTCTGAGTTTGGGGGTCATTCCACAAGCCATTCGGATATGCTTTAAAAGTCTGGTCAAGCCCCCCTTTATCTATGACTTCTATGATTTCCCATACTTTTCAGGAAGAAGGTCAAGCGCCTTAGATGAACCCGCAAGGTGCCCACATACCTCTTCAACCTCTTTCCCTGCTTCTCAAGAATAGGAACTCTTTACTACAGTGGTTCTGACTTACTTTAAATCACCCAAACAGAGTGTGTCTGTTATTTTTCAAAAAACAGAATCTTCATTTCTTCAATTTCCTCTGATCCTTCAAGAATTCATTTAGAACCACCTCTTTTGGGAAACTTTCCTACACACACACGTGTGTGTGCACACACTGATACAGACATCCCCACACACACATTGCCCCACCCCTGATTTTCATGCTCTTTCCCTGTGCACCTCCACTGTAATATACACACCTGCATCACACACTTTACAACCACCATGCTGGCTCACTTGCCTTTGTACCTGTGACTGGACAAACAGCCAAGAGAGTGGAAGCTGTGTCCCAGCTGACAAGAAGGCAACTGGCACCAGAGGGACATTTAACAGATATTCCTTGATTGAATGAATAAATGAATTCAGGTATTTGTGAACCAATGATTCTCACTCAGGGACTCACCGTTTGAGCATTTTCATCTATCACCTTTACACAGCTAATTTCTAACCCTATACTTCCAGCTCCGAAAGCTCTCGATGGCTCCGATCTCATATTTATAACTGTCTGCTGGACGGCTCCATGTGGATGCTCCGATCTGTATTTCTAAGATTTATGCCCACACATGCATCTCCTCCAACGCCCTGAACTTCATAACGGCATCACCCGTCCCTTGCTCACTCAGTCTCGGAACGAGGGTGCCTGGCACCAGCGGCGCTTTTACTCTTCCCTCGCACTACCCCTTAGGCGTTCCACCAATTGCCAGGGCCCGTGGAATTCACCTGTGCGGCGTCTCAAAGATTCACTTTCCCGTCGACCACCTCTGCCCCCGGGTCTAGGCTCTCCTCGCCGACCTCCTTCCTCAACTTCAGTCCAGTTCACGCATCACTAACAGACTCGTGCCCCTACACTGCTCAGCCCTCAACTTCCCCTGACGAGAGTGATAAGTTAGCATTTTTTGATAAGTTAGCAATACAGTATTTTTTAATTAAAAGGTGTACATCCTTTTTTTTTAGACGTAGCGCTACTGCACACTTAACAGACTACAGTATAGTGTAAACAAACTTTTATAAGCAGTAGGAAACCAAAAAATTCATGTCACTGGCTTTATTGTGATACTCACTTTTTTTTTTTTGCAGTACGTGGGCCTCTCACTGTCGTGGCCTCTCCCGTTGTGGAGCACAGGCTCCGGATGCGCAGGCTCAGCAGCCATGGCTCACGGGCCCAGCCGCTCCGTGGCATGTGGGATCTTCCCGGACCGGGGCACGAACCCGCGTCCCCTGCATCGGCAGGTGGACTCTCAACCACTGCACCACCAGGAAAGCCCAGTGATATTTGCTTTATTTGCGGTGTCTGGGCCCGAGCCCGCAGTGGCTCCGAGGCTGCCTGTGTTCGCTCTTGTGTGATCCTTCCTGTTAAGTCTCTGCTCCCTACAGGCAGGGATCTACGTTACTCCATGTGGCCTCCACTTTGAGGACAGCATCTTGCACGTAGCAGGTGTTCAGTAAGAGATTAGGGTTTGGGACTGGACTGCAGACACTTGAGTGGGTTGATGCCGGAGGATCCCCTGCACCTCGTCAGGCACGTGGGCTTGTGTGCAGGTGAAGCGGGGACCACGGTGATGTCCCCCATGATTGGTGCTACCGGAAGCACAGGGCTGTCTGGAGCCTTGTCTTTCTGCCACCTTTCACAACAACGGGCTCCTAGCGCAGAATCTGGAATCGTGTGTCAGACCTAAGTTGACAGGTAGTGGTCACCCTGAGGGTAGAAAGATGGTGGTCTTTCTTTAAACTATTCTTATTTAAAAAGTCGTTGTCTCCCTTAAAAGAACAAAGGCCTGAAGGCTGAACTGTTAGTCGGGGTAACATGATGGGCTCTTGTCCCTTAAAAGCAGAGATTTATATTCACGAGGAAGATTCCCTCAGCATCATGCTCATTTGTTTTGCTGGGAATTACCATTCCTTACACCCCAAGCTGCCGAGCCAGATTCCCTTTCTCCCTCTGTGGGAATGAGACTAGCCCTGCTGGGCTTTCTATTCTGGGGTCCTCCTGGGAAGTCCTTCATCACGGCATTCTTACTCACAGACACTGAAACAATACGCGACATCCAAATTGCAGCCGGCACAAGGAGAGGCTGACGAGAGAGAGGAGAATCTCCTGCCGCCCAGAGGCAGAGGGAGTGGGGGTCCCTTTTTATCGTCCTCTTTCCACTATCATCACTTTAGCGTCAAGAAAGGATGACCTTTTTTCACGCCCGCGTCCTGTATGCACTACAGCTTGCCTCAGACGCAAAGTCCTAAAGCATCAATATCCTGTAATGCTGGGCGTAAAGGTAAGCTGATTCAGGCATGTAAGCAAAGGCGACATTCCATGGGTGGGAAGAATTGAATTAGTTGGCTTCAAACTCCCCAGTTCCCTCTCTCTCTCTTCCCTCCTTCTCTTTCTCTCTCCCTGATGTCTCAGCTGAAATTCTAAATGGTGTCGACCCTCAGACCCATCTGTAGAAAGGTTCCCCCCGGGACCTCGGACAGGACTGCAGGACTCATCCACGCTGGGCAGCTTTTCGGGTTTGAGGAGGTGTGGAAGCTGTGGATGCTCAGGTCGGTTTGGGTCTAGCCCCTGGACAGGCCATTTTGTTTGTTTGTTTATTTCTGGCACCTAAAACTATGTCCCATGGATGGCTCCGTGCAAAGGTCCCCTGTCTGCAGGACCTGAACCCGAGGTGACCCCATTACAGAGCCTCACCCAGCACCTCCTCTGAGAGCTGGGGACACCTGCCCACCAGGAAACACCAGTGCTTTGCTCACGAGCACATTTTCGGTTGGAACCCAGAGCTCTCAACTTCACTGTGGTCCTTTTTCTACTCTATCTCATAGTTACATCTTAATATTATAATTCTTTTTGGTGAAAAGCAGAACATATCTTCTTGTAATCGACCATCTGCAACCATTTGTGCAGCTCAGCAAGTACAGAAAAGTGTTGTATCATGTGGGCAGCGATTCAAAGATTTTTTTTTAACCAGATTACGCAATTACCTCAATGCACAGCATTATGTAAGTGCACCTGAAAAACAGGCCGTTACAAGGAGTAAAACTAGAGAAGTGCAGTTGATTCACTTCTGTTGTATTTCTCAACCTTGCAAAGGATTTGTGATACCCGCTAGGCTATTTCCTTGCATAGCAAGAACATTTTATCAATAGGAGACAATCCTTCACAGGGTGACAAAGGAAACCCAAGGAAAAGTATGACTGCTTTTATCTCAAGGAAGGGAGAAAACTGTCCTTGAAGCACTTTATGCTGTCACTTTGAAATACTGGTGACAGTGATCAAATATGCCACCAGTTGCTAAGCTTGCTTAGAAGCCATCAGAGATGCCAACAACCCTTATGCAGGAATCTTTTTTTTTGGTTTGTTTTGTTTTTTTGCGGTACGCGGGCCTCTCACTGTTGTGGCCTCTCCCGTTGCGGACCACAGGCTCCGGACGCACAGGCTAAGCGGCCATGGCTCACGGGCCCAGCCACTCCGCGGCATGTGGGATCCTCCCGGACTGGAGCACAAACCCACATCCCCTGCATCGTCAGGCGGACTCTCAACCACTGCGCCACCAGGGAAGCCCCAGGATTCTTAAATATTATGTCTAACTCACTGGCGAGGGATGACAATGACATTCAGGTAGCGACGTGTGTATGCTTAAGAGGCGTGGATACAGGGACTTCCCTGGTGGTTCAGTGGTAAAGAATCCACCTAACAATGCAGGGGACACGGGTTCGATCCCTGGTCAGGGAACTAAGATCCCACATGCCGCGGGGCAACTAACCCCAGGCACCACGACTACTGAGCTCGCGCGCCTCAACTAGAGAGCCCGTGTGCTGCAAACTGCAGAGCTCACGTGCGCTGGAGCCTGCGTGCCTCAACTAGAGAAGTGAAAATCTGAACGCCACAACTAGAGAGAAGCCTACACGCCACAATGAAAGATCCTGCATGACTCAACCGAGATCCCGCATGCCACAACTAAGACCCGACGCAGCCAAAACTAAGTAAACTTAAAAAATAGTAAATAAGTCTTAAAAAAAAAAGAGGCATGGATACAGCACACTGCCAGCTGAATATTCAGTTGAATGCATCCCATTTGGAAAGTGCTCTCTCCCGAGTAATCCACGTGTGAGCCGTGGCTCTGTGTTATCGCAGGCGCCCACGTCACTGTGGGCCAGACCAGTCCCTGTCTGCTCGGCCCCAAATGCTGACAGTGCACAGATCTGGGGGGCAGGAGGCCTTTTGAAAGCGTGTCCTCATGACTGGTACACTTTCACTAGACCGTCGTCTGTTTCTGCTACTGGGTTTTCAAAACCACTGATGCTAAAAGAATTTAAGAATGGTAGAGAAGGTTAAAATAGAGGCTCTAGGAGAATATTGCCCTTTGAACATCTTCACTACACAGAAAGTAGAAGTCGGAGGGCTAGCGCTGCAGATTGCCTCAGAAAGAGGAAAAACCTGAAAATTACACGTGGCAAAGGCCATTTTGGGGTATGACACCCTCTTATCTCTATTTGCTATTTTTAAAAAAGTCTTGATAGAAACTTATTATTATGTGCATTTTACATTCCGATTCTCTTCCCGACCTCAAACAGTTTACAGAGCTAAATTAACTTTTCTTGGGACATTCACACCAACTGGGTTTACTCGAAGGATGGTTGAAAGTACTTAGTCTTCAACATAAAAGAAATTCGTTTGCTTTCCTTTAAATGTTACCAGACGAAGTTTAACTCTTCACTTTGTGATGGTTGAGGAACTTAGCCAAAGACACAGGGAGATGGCTTTCAGGTGATGCGACAATGAACCCAACACCACTTCTTGACTGAACCAAATTATTTCCTCTTTTTGCTCCTAAGGAGCTGCTTTGCGTCCTTGATAAACAGCCCGCCCCCGTGGCAGAAGGTGACATCATCCGATGCTGCTCTAAGCACCTGGTTGCTAAAACCCCAGAGCGGCTGCTCGGCTTGGCTTGGGGTCAGAGCATGTCCAGCGGCTTGGAAGGCCTGCTGGTCCCTGGGAGCTGCTCCGGGGTTTTCCAGCCCCCTGTCTTGGTCAGTGTAGACTAAGGGACGCTCTCTTTAATTAAACAGGCAAGCGCCCTATTTAACTTCTCCCTGCCATCAGCCACACCGAGCACACGTGGTACGCCATCCCCCCACCGCCCCCAGCTGCACCGGCCTCTCGGCCTCTGTCACACTCGCTCCCCACGAGCTGCACGTCGGGATGTGGGGGATGTGTTCCCCAGAGTAGCCCTGAACCCCGGAACCTGCCACGATGTGGTTCATTAGGCCACTGTTTTCTCCTAAGTCTTTTTTTTTTTTTTTTTTTTTTTTGTGGTACGCGGGCCTCTCACTGTTGTGGCCTCTCCCGTTGCGGAGCACAGGCTCCGGACGCACAGGCTCAGTGGCCATGGCTCACGGGCCCAGCCACTCCGCAGCATGTGGGATCCTCCTGGACCGGGGCACGAACCCGTGTCCCCTGCATTGGCAGGCAGACTCTCAACCACTGCGCCACCAGGGAAGCCCGTAAGTCTTTTTTTGAGGAGGTAAATCATTCCCATCAAACCACCAGGCTCAATCTTGGTCTGAGCTCCAATCAAGCTGGGCCCCTCTGTTCGTGAATCAGGCAAGAAGACAGAATCTACATTGTCATCAGCATTTAGAAAGGCTCGTAAGCCTTTGCACAAACCATCTTCTCTTCCTAGAAAAGCACAGATATTTCCCTGGACTTCCTATGAATAACCAGGAGTGCAGAGTGTAGAGGAACCCAGCCTGGCACAGATTTCCTATGACCTGATGACAATAGCTAGTGGCATTTTATTTGTGACCCTTGGTTCATTTTATGAACTAAACAGATGGAAGAGAGAAAGGAATGATAACTGACATTAGGTCTAAGAAGTGCTGTGCTCGTCTAAGCAGGGGCTTCCTCAGTTATAATAAGCACAGAAATAAATGGAGTGGCACCGAGTAGAAACACATTTTCAAACGCTTGCTATTGTGGATCATAATGCTTTGCCAAAGTCATGAATAGTCTCAATCTGTGTCACAAGGACATCCTTCCCACCACCCACTGTGATACCGGGCAGAACCCTCGTACGAAAAATATCTTTTGTGAAACGAGGAAGACGAATGAGAGGTAATAGCAGGTTGTATTTTTAGCTAAATTGAATTATTCTTCAACCATGTTGGTCAAGTTTTCAAAAACACTTCCCCATACTCCGGGGTAAAAGATTCTTAATGTCCTCTATTTAATAAGTGTTTGTCTCCAAACTATTAAAAGGAAAAAGGGTAAATGATAGAAAATAAAGCAGCCACTGCTGCACGTTACTCTTCTGAAAATTCGATATTTTTCTGCAGATAATATTACAGAACCACAATAAAGATAATCAAATGCTTTCCATCAAGTATTGAACATGGAACAAGCAACCTTACTGGCTGTATTGGGCATGAAAGGGCTTAGGTCCCGTCTGTGAGCTCCGTGAATTACAGCAGACCTTCGCACAGACACAGACCTTCTCGCAGACCCACGAGGTGGGGAAGAGGTGTGGGCGGTGAGGCTGAGGTTACGCTGGGGTTATGCTGCGTTCTGCGTTTATGATCTTAGGCAGCTTATCACTCTCAGCCTCTAGTCCTCTGTAAAGTCAGCGTGTTTTACTGGATGATCTCATAGATAATTTCCAACACGTTATGGTCAAAGCATCTCATTTTCTTAAGGAAGAGGAAATTACTGGGAATTTGTGAAATACAGTCCATCAGGGTGTCTCCCTGATGGAGCTTCTTTTTCCACATGGCATTTCCTTTCCACATCACCCAGAGCCACGTGGCAGGGGTAGGGGTGGGTAATCAGCCTCCGAGAGGGTGAAGAGCTGCTGTGGACCCCGAGGCCACGGGGGCCTCAGAGGCCTAAGGGATGCTCCCCACCTTCAGCTCTGCATCTTGTCACCCCATGACTTGCTTATGTTGTCAGAGACCCACTAGACCAAGGAACGCAGTGGAGCCAACTCCCTCCATGGCCATCGGCCTGCAGGGGGAGCCAGCTTAGGACTGGAAAGGGAGTTCCCAAAACCTGAGAAATCCAGTGGTGACGTCACTTATTTCCCCCCAGAGTTTTATTAGATGTCATTTAAAACGCTTCTTTGTTCTTCAAGGCCTGTTAGTCTGCCATTGCATTTTTTCTTTTTCTCTAACTTTTTATTTATTTATTTATTTATTTATTTATTTATTTATTTATTTATTTTTGTGTGTGGTACGCAGGCCTCTCACTGCTGTGGCCTCTCCCGTTGCGGAGCACAGGCTCCGGATGCGCAGGCTCAGTGGCCATGGCTCACGGGCCCAGCCGCTCCACGGCATGTGGGATCTTCCCGGACCGGGGCATGAACCCGTGTCCCCTGCATCGGCAGGCGGACTCTCAACCACTGTGCCACCAGAGAAGCCCCATCTAAGTTTTTATTTTTGAAAAACTGAAAACCTACAGAAAGAGTACAGTAGTCCTGCACACCTTTCATCTAAATGCACCGATTTGTGAACACTGCGCCACATTTACTGTTTTTCTCTCATTCATATGCATATGCATATAAAAATTTCTACACATGTTTTCACTAGGTGGTTTTGAAAGCAAACTGTAGCTATCATGACACTTCACCCCTAAAATGCTTCAGCATGCATCTCCTAACAAACTCGACACAATCACAGTCGTTAACACGGCCTAGAGAGTTAGCACGTGTACAATGTTATTTATTTAATTTGCAGTCCGTTTTCAATTTCTGCAAGTTTCCCCCAAATACCCTTAAAACAGCTTATTTTGCTCCATCCAAGATCCAGCCAAGGATCAAGTTTTACATTCATTTGTCACGTCTCCGTAGTATTCTTTGATCTACGGGAGTGTCCTCTATTTGTGTTTGGTTTTATGACATTTACACTTGTGACAAGCGCCCCAGGTAGTTGTCCTGGGGGATGCTTCACAGCCTGGACTTGCCTCGTTGTTTCTTCTTGATTAGAGGTAAAGATAGAATATTTGCAGGAAGAGTGCCGGCAACCAGAGTACCTGGCATTGCAGTGTCTCTGGAGGCCCGGGGAGCCAAGTGACCATCACTGAGTTACCACGTTCCGTCTGGTGATCCTCTTTGTAAAGATGACATTTCCCTTTGTGACGGATGAGCACGACAGGGATGATAGGCGAGATAGATAGTTCAGATTATGTAACTTGTGCCTCAAGTTCAGATTATGTAACTGTGCCCCAACCAACCTTCCCCTAACGGTCTTACCATCTTGAAGGAGAAATGTAAAGGAAATTGCCAGAAAAAATAATGATCTTTTGCCCCTCTCTCTCCGTATTATTTACTAAATCCCCCAAGAAAACTAGAGAAAGATACATTCGGTTTGTTGGGCAAAGTCTCAGCAGTTGGATTATAATGCGTGGTTTCTAATGGATGCTCTCGGGGGTGCGTTCTAAACCTTCCCCCTCAATACAGTTACGCATTTACACGAATAACCAAACTCTGGTAAATGCACCCTCCTCCCGACCTTGTGGCCCAAGGTTCTAATAAGGAGGAAGGAGAAGACAGGAAGGTTACTAGAACGCCTGCACGTACAGCGTCCCGCTGGGCACCTCGGGAATATCCCACCTCATCCCCACTGTGATCAAGGAGAACGCACATCCCCATCCTACCGATGAAGACACGGATCATCAGCAAAGTTAGCTCCTTGTGCAAGAACGCTCGGCTGGAGAGGCGTGAAGCTGGGATTCGAAGGCCCCTGCTTTGAGAGTAGCGCCGTCTAGGTGGCTCCTTTACATTCTTCATGTTACTTATCAGCACCTGGCTTATTATACACCTCTGTTTATTGCTTCGTTTTCTGGTGCTCCCGATTAGAAGGCAAGCTCCCTGCTGATGGAGACTTTGCCTGTTCCTTCCGCTGGTCCCCCCAGCACTCAGAAGAGGGCCTGGCATGGCAAAGACCAGCAGTACATACGTGCTGAGGCCACTAAGGAATCAGGTGGTCCTGTCTCTGGAGCCCAACGCTCTCCCACCTGCAGACCCGGCGCGGCTAAGAAAGAAGGTCTTTGCCTGTGTGATGTGAACCAAAACTGTTAACCAGCACCATGACTTCCCTCTGCTCCCAGAGGCCATGCTGGGTAGGGTGAGCAAGAGGGCGGGTCCAGGGACACGAGGACGGGGAGTGTGGGGCGCTTGCAGGCAGGGCGAGGGCTCAGCTTTCACTGGGAGAGAAGCGGGGGAGGGGCAGCTACAGCTAAAGTCGCCACGGGGCCTCGGCTGTCATGGCGAAAACAGTCCACAGCCGAGCTGTCCAATCAGGAGCCACCTGCCGCACGAGGCTCCTTAACTTCAAATTAACTAAAATTGAATGCAATTTAAAGCTGAGCTCCATTAAAGGGAAAACGGATAAAAATCCAAGTCAAGTCTGCAGTTCAGTTAATAATAATAACATACCAATGTTGGTTTCTTAGTTTTGACAATCGTACTGTGGCCGTGCCATTTAAGCTGTTAATAGGGAAACTGACTGAGGAACACACAAGGACCCCTCTATCTCAGCAACTTTTCTGTAAATCTAGAAGTATTTCAAAACAAAAGCCGGAACAAAACAAAACAAAATGTAGTTTCTTAGTCACACTGGCCACGTTTCCGGAACATTTCCATCATCACAGGAAGTCCTAGTTCCATCCCGTGTCTGTCTATGAGCAAGAAAGGGGGGGAACTCCCGCCATGGCCCAGGGACAAGGACAGCAGGGGTGCTAAATGCTATCCTATCTCGAAGCACAAGACCGTTCAGCCTACAAACTCTGTGTCCAGATATACGAGCGGGTGTGCTCGGCCTCCAAAAGCCAGCTTGAAAGGTATCCAGCTTCTGGGGGTCACAGGCACCCTGGAGAGACCACGCCCCCCCCCAGTCCTCCACCCCCCTCCACGCCCCCTTACGCCTTTGTTTCTTCCCAGGACTCAGCAGAGACTGTCTCACCTGACCAGTCACTACCAGCAATGTATCGGAAATGCGAAGTTTTGGCTAAAATAAAGGAAACTATGAAAAAAATGAGATCAACTCCCCAAACACTCCATTTTAACATGAAACCCATGTATTTATTTGCCAAATGTTTTAGGTAGGCTTCTTTGAATGTGGGTCCATTTTCTTCTTTGGCTAAATCATACCCCCGCATACTGGGCTGTAGCAGGCTATTTTCAGTTGCAAGCCATTCAACCCGGCATAAGTAATAACAAATTCCTTATTCCCGTATCTAGGGCTCCAAGGGTTAATGCCAGCTCAGGTCCCAGCTCCTTCCCACTCTCCCCTGCAATCCACAAGGTCAGCCCGACGCAAAGTGCATCTCTCCTCAGAGTCATAAGTGAAGCAGGGCTCCATCCATTCAGCTGGAAGGTGAGAACTCGCCCCCATTACAGAATCCTATACTTCATCTCTTCGGAGATGCTACCCATTCTAAAATGCATTCCATTTTCAGTAGTATTAACATGTAAAAAAAGGTACATCTCAGCACCAGTGAGATATGAGGAAATTTTACCCTTGGTTTAATTGGCCAGTTTAGGTCACAGGCTCACCCCCAGACCAACAGCACTGTAAGAGAATGTCAGGTGCCAGTTAGATGCTGCCTGCCTCAGGGAGTAGGGCGTAGTGTGGTGGGCTGTGCACCCATTCTTGGGCTGAGATGAAGTCTGTCCCGAAGCACATGGGTGTAGAGGTGAGGGGACAACACCTGAACAAAAGCAGCATCCTGGGAAGAAGAGACGGAGAAGCTGATGTGAGTGGTCACCAGGGGTTTCCAGCACCCCACGGTTTCTGGATGTGAATTCTCATGGTAGAAGGATAGGGGAGAATTTAAATTAACTTCGCAAAGCACCCAGGGGCAGAGACTCCCTCGGAACAACTGCGACTCTCCCCCGCAAATGTTTACAAGTATCTCACCCAGCGCTTTTCAATAGCAGTTGTCGTCCGTGTTCATGTATGTTGACTGTTTCCAAAGTATTCAATTTACCTTCCATAGATATTGCTTTCTTTTCTCCACACTCAAGGTTCATCTGTTTGTAGTAATTAATTATCATACCTCGTGAACCTCAGGTAACACTGATTGCAAGGGGCACTATTATTTACACCTCACCCAGGACGCAAACACACTGCCCACTCGATGTGACACAGCGTGATTGTAAGAAGCATCGGAGTTCAGTGACGGTGTTCACTCCTATAGTAAATGGTGCCACGTGCACAAAGTAGTGTGGACAGGCTAGGGGACCAGTACAGGTGGCTCTTGGAAAGCTTGTAACTTCACTGGTGGAGCTGAGCCACACCGACCTGCTGGAGGATTCCGCCCTGGCCATGGCCATGGCTGTGCAGCCCAGGGGTGTGGGCTGCATGCTCTTCACATGGGACGGGGCTGAGAGCAGGTTAGGCTGGTGGGCGGGTGATGGGAGGTCGGACAAGAGAGATTCTATTTGTTACTAACTTCACAAAAGTTAGCAAATAAAAAATTAAAAGTATCCAGAAGATCCATATTCCTTTCTTGCTAAATTTCGAAATAGCTCACAGCTATTAAAATCCTGCTTGCTACTCAAGGTTGGCAAGAATGCAGAGCAACTGGCTGGCAAGAGAGTAAACTGGTGTGACCAGTTTGGAAAGCAACCATCTGGGAAGGTTGCAGGTCTTCACGCGCCGTGGCTCAGGACTGCAGACCTCAGCCACCATATAGAATGTGGCAGCTGAATGCTCAGAGACACGCCCAGGAAGTCACCTCGCGCTGGAAATGACCTGTCATGGTGGAAGGAACACACACACTGAGGCAAAGCAGGCAGGAGAGCATCTCCAACGAGAGAACAGGGAGCTGCAACCACACGCGGTGACATGGAGACTCTTCGTGAATGTAGGATGAGCGAGAGAAGAGAGACACAAAAGAAAGGGCGAAGATGGTTTCTGTTTACATGAACTTCAAAAACAGGGGAAACACACTTCTTGCTCAGGACACGCCACGGGGGTAAACGCTAAGGAAACAGCGCTTGGGGCGACTGTGTCCTCTGGAATGGGAGGAGGGCTGGCCGGCCTGAGTGGGGTGTCTGGTCATTTCTTCAGCTGTAGGTTTGTCCTCCAGGCACCCTTCGTGCATGTGAACTGTGTTTCAGACTAATGAGAGATGCTCTTCCTCCCAGCCCGGCTCAGATAGCCCCTCCGAGGTCTGAGGTGCCGTGAGCCCAGATGGAACTCTGTTGACCACGTGGGTGCTCACCCCACATGCCTTACAAGGTGTGACTCAGACGCAGTGCGTGTCCCCTCGCTGTGTGCTTCCCGAATTAGAGACTGCAAGTTGCCTAAAATAGAGCCACTGGCAGGAGGCTGAAATCAGCAAGTGTATATTGATCAGCACAGAACGGAGTGGTTCGATCAGTGCTTACGTAACCCTTCCTCCGCCCAGCACCCCGGCTCCGTGCTCAGACAGAGATTAGAAGGCAGCACGGTGCGGTGCCTGATTTCAAGGAGCTCTTGATTTAGGCTGAGAGGAAGACGAGCGTTTGCACCCCAAGCTGAAGGCCAGTGCACCAGGATGCCCATGACAGGCCCCCAGAGAGACGTCATCTCTGCCCATCACTGGACTCAGTTCAGCACGGAGCGAGGCAGGATGTGCAGGGGGACGGCCCTGACCCAGAACACAGGCTCTGGCACAGGCTGGAACATTTCAGAACCTCTCAACCCCCTTTGTCCAAGAAGGTACAGCCCCTCCCAAGAGCTGCTGACCGATAGCCGATGGTTCGGGTAAATGTCCTGGTAACTGACGGTGCTCAACCAACAGAGCTACTCTTGTCAGCATCTGGGTTTGGTGAGACCTTGACCGAAAAAAGAGGACAGGACAGCTGCTCTGTTCTTAGGATCAGGATCTGAGTCACTAACTCCCTCCATGGCTTTGGGCAAGAGACTTAAGCCTTCTGAGTTTCTGCTTTCTCACCTACAAAATGGGAATAACCACCTAGTTGGGAGGGGGGATGAGCCAATGAGATAAGAGATGGAAGGTGGGCTCGAGGCTAAAAAGCAGCGTCATTGGTCCCTGAGCCCCAGGAGCCACAAGATAAAAGTTAAAATGTCATCACCAGTGGGCAGAAGACCTAAATGGACATTTCTCCAAAGAAGACATACAGATAGCCCAGAGGCACATGAAAAGATGCTCATCGCTTTTAATTATTAGAGAATTGCAAATTGAAACTACGAGGTACCCCCCTCACACCAGTCAGAATGGCCATCATTAAAAAGTCTACAAGTAACAAATGCTGGAGAGGGTGGGGCGAAAAGGGAACCCTCGTACATTATTGGTGGGAATGTAAATTGGTGCAGCCACTATGGAAAACAGCATGAAGTTTCCTCAAAAAACTAAAAATAGAGTTGCCATATGATCCAGCAATTCCACTCCTGGGTATATATCCAGACAAAACTATAATTTGAAAAGATATATGCACCCCTATGTTCATAGCAGCACTGCTCACAATAGCCACAACGTGGAAGCGACCTAAGTGTCCATCAACAGTGGAATGGATAAAGAAGATGAGGTACATATATACAATGGAATATTACTCAGCCATTAAAAAGAATGAAATAATGGCATTTGCAGCCACATGGATCTACCTAGAGATTACCATTCTAAGCAAAGTAAGTCAGAAAGAGAAAGACAGATACCTTATGATACCGCTTATATGTGGAATCTAAAATACAACACAGATGAATGTATCTATGAAACAAAAACAGACTCACGGACCTGGAGGACAGACTTATGGTTGCCAAGGGGGAGAGGGGGTGGGGGAGGGATGGAGTGGGAGGTTGGGGTCGGCAGATGCCAATTATTATATATAGAATGGATAAACAACAAGGTCCTACTGTAAAGCACAGGGAACTATATTCAATATCCTGTGATAAACCATAAGGGAAAGGATATAAACAAGAATGAATATATATATATATGTGTGTGTGTGTGTGTGTGTGTGTGTGTGTAACTGAATCACTTTGTTGTGCAGCAGAAATTAAACACAGCATTGTAAATCAACTAGACTTCAATAAAATTTTTAAAAAGTCATCACGGGATATGGAATCCACCACCTGGGCGAGGGTGTCACTTCCAGTTTAAAGAAACAGAACAGTGAGTAAGGCTGGGTGACAGGACAAGTGTCCTTGTGTTGGGTAAATGCTAGATGCCAAACAGTTTGTCCCACCGTTGCTGATTTTCTGAAAAAAGAAAACTTTAGGGAAGCTTTAAATAGACACTAGGAGAGACAAATATGTTTTAATGATAAAAAACGTAAGTTCACCAAATGATGGCATAGATGAGGCTCAAATATGCATAACCGTAATATCCCTCATTTCCTGTAACGAAAGACTAACCTCTGGGGAGCTGCAGGAGGGCTGTGTGGGGCTCGCAGCAAGGGACCACACGGGAAGCACATGCAGAGACGCATCCTTTCTGAGCCAGGATGTGCAGAAGGGTGTCGGGGCGGGAGGGAGCTGGAGAGCGGCAAGGCCTCACATTTAAGCAGGTTTCATCCCTAAAGGACATGGGGAAAAGCAGGTTTTGAGGCAAGAAGCCATGCAAATACCTATGAGACGTCTTAGGACAGAGAACGGAAACTTAGGTGCAGTTCAGCCAAAGGTGAGCTGGGATGAACTGACGGTTCTCAGCCAGGGCTGATTTCTGACTCGAGGATCATTTGTGACAGATGGGGAGCAATGAGGAAGGTTGCCCCGAATCAACCACAGGTGTCAACACTGAGTGTCTACTCTGTGTCCATCACCCTGCTAAGAGCCCATGTAGAGTCTCACTAAGTTTCCCGACAGCCCGTGGTACACAGGTGACCGAGGCCTCGGGAGTTTAAGCTGAAGACTTGGGACCAGGCTCCATCCGAGTCCCGCCCGGGCAGCATCACACACCCTCTGCCGCTGCAACTCGCGGACTCTTCACGTTATGCTGGCTTCAGACATGACACGCATCAGGCAGGTCAGCATCCTGGGTCAGAGGCTACTTTAAAATTATGTGCTGAAGGTCTTTTAGACAAAGAGGCCAAACTGCTTCATAAGAGCCATCATCAACCTGAGGATGCACCTTGACACCTCAAGAGAATCATCCAGGGGCTCTGGGAGGAGAAGACACCAGAAACAGCCGAGAAACCCACCAAAGCGGGAGCCGCCAGGCTTCCCCACGTGGTTCGGCTGTGGCTTTCACGTGGGCGATCCTGACCTCCAGCATCTCCAGGGGGCTTGCTGAGCCATGTAATCCCGGCAACGCAAGACCCTAAACTTCCCCGTCCCCGACAGCAGAGGACAAGACAAGAGAGTAGAAGCTGTGGCTGGAACTTGTCCTTGGGGGCTGGAGTGGACAGACTCCGACCGTGAGTCCTTGGACGTGGACCAGCGGTGTGTTCTTGGAGCAGGGGCTGCGCCCGAGACGGGGAAGCAGCGAGGCATCAACGCAGGGTAGCCCGGCCGACTCTGCCCCGTTTCCTGTCTGTCCTGTGCAGCAGGCATGTCAGCATGTGACACAGGAGCGCTCAGACAAAGAGGTGGGACGTGCTGGGAACACGCCTCGTAGCCCTGATGTAACATCCCTGACATTTAACCGGATAATTAAATACCCTGGAACGAAGACCGCCAAATCTGCCCCCTGACAAGTACCACCCTCCAGCCCCTCCAGGATCATATCTGCCCCCCGAGTGAACTCCACCATCATGTGACCATCTGTCCTTCCCTCCTCAGCCCCACCGCACGGGACCATAAAGCAACTTCACTTCCAGGGGCCTTCGTGGCACTTACGCGGGGACCACGGAGTCACCAGCTGATGATACAAATTGGACAGATATCTGAAAGGAAGTGCTAATGCAGCAGGAAGAAAAACAAGTTAAATAGGCTAAATATATGAAGACAAAAGGTGCCATTTCCCAACGTCAGCCCTATTAATTAAAAATCAAATTTAAAATTATGTCGGATCACTCATTAAGTCTTTATTTTAAATACTGGTCGAGAAAACTAATTGCATGAAAAATCTCCCCCAGCTGTTCCCTGCTGGCCCTGACGGTCCTAGGACACCTCCCGGTGATGCCAGCTGCAGAAAGCTCACCCGCTCTGCAGAAGGACAGAGCTGAGGTTTTTCAGGGGTGACGGGCTTACTTCTTTTTCTTCACTACCCTGCAAAGAAAGGATTTGCTTCCAAGTTTTGTTTTCTTCTTTCTAAATGGGGACTAGAGCCATGAATGTGCATTTCACTTCCTGCAAGTGTAGTGGGTTATTAATTCCAGGGACTTGGGCAGAAGGGGGACGGTGGTTCAGTGCCGCTGGTCCCCGAGGCAGTGATGGGACTGCACCGGGGTGAGTGTCCAGACTCAGCGGCCTCACTCTCCAGCCCCTGGCCTGCTGTCCTCTGGCTCCTACACCAACCATGTGACCAGGGATAGCGCCTCCTGGACCCCATCTCCTTAGTGGGAACACAGGGGGATGTTTGCTCTTATCTTAGTAGGTGAATCAAAGGAATCAAGGGAAATTAAGAATATTCAAAAATTAGTTTTATAAACTGGAAAGTACTAGATAAGTGCAGCGCATTAATATTCCCCACTAGGAGAACTAAGGAATTTCACTCTCAATTCCTTTACAGTACTTATAATGGGTAATTGTTTCATAAATTGGATGGAAACATAATGGCATGTTTTTTAAAGTAAAGAATCTTACTTATATAACAGTACTATTATTTTGGTATATTCTCTTCCAATGTGTGGGTGTGAGTCCGCCTGCATCTCACTCTGTGTGCGTGCATGTGTGTGTCTGCCAGAGAGCAAGAGAGAGATTATTGAACAAATATTTGAGTGCCTGCCTAACACACAACACAGCATGCTGGGAATATCCTTCCTGGGGGTACAACTAAAATAAACACAGTTCCTACCTCAGGAGCATAAATTCTATCTGGAAAAGCATAAACAATTATTTTCACAATTAATGGTTTAATCACAAAAGATCAAGTGTCGCAAAGAACAATTTGGGTGACATGAGCGTGTATAACAGGAGAACACCCACCACACTAAGGCTTTACAGGACATTCAGTTTTCAAGCCTGATTGTGTAACAGGCATTTCCACAGGCTTTCTAATGGTTTCATCATAGTATCATGATATGGGATAGTGCAGTTTGATCATTTCCCCATTGTTATATTTCTTAAGTTAAAAATAATACTGCAAGGAGTATTCTTGAACATAAATCATTAACTAACGTCTTATTTTCTTAGAATATTTTCCTACAAGTTGGAATACTGAGTTAAAAATCACAAAAATTTTGAGGTTAATAATACATACCTCAAGTTGTTTTTCAAAAGCTGAATCAATTCACGCTCCCCAGCAGAGTTAAACCACATCACTCAAAGAACACCTACTAGTAGTAAGTATTGTCCTTAAAAAAGTGCCAATTTGCAAGGTCAAAAATCGTTTATTGGGGCTTCCCTGGTGGTCCAGTGGTTAAGAATCCGCCTTCCAATGCAGGGGACGCGGGTTCAATCCCTGGTCGGGGAACTAAGATCCCACATGACGTGGGGCAACTAAGCCCACGAACCGCAACTACTGAGCCCGTGTGCTCTGGAGCCTGCGCGTCACAACTAGAGAAGCCCGCGTGCCACAACAAAGATCCCACATGCCGCAACTAAGACCTGACGTGGCCAAATATATAAATAAATATTTAAAAAATTGTTTTACTATTTTATTTATTATTAATAATAAATATTTAAAATTGTTTACTATTTTATTTTGCATTTATTTCAGTAATGTTTAAAAAATTTGGCGGCTGTATTTTTTTATTTTGTAAAGTATATGCATATTATTGGCCCATTTTTTCTATTGGCAAGTTAGTATTTTCTCACTATTTTCCAAGAGTTCTTTATATATTAAGGAATTAGCCCTTATCAAAGTTTGGGTATATATATTTTCCTAGTCTATTGCTTTATCATCTTATTTATAAAATTTAACATATAATGTCAAATTATTCAGTTCTCAGTATTTTAGTAAGTCAAATCAAAAGATCTCTTTTTGTGAGATTTTTTTCCTTCCTTTCCATTATATGCTTTGAAAGCCCTTACCCATTCTGAGATCAGTTAAATACTCAACCATATTTTCATTTCTTTATGATTTAGTAATTTCTCTTTAACTATAGCCCGTCTGGAGTTGGTTTTGGAGCACATAATAAAGTGAGGGTCTTCATGACCCATACTCAGCTTTCCAACATGACTTATTGATTGTATATATCTCCCCCAATTTTGAGGATTCTTTCATTACACACTAAGTATTAAAGAACTACCTCAGGCTGTTTCACTCCTGTGCAGCACCTCACCGACATGAATTCTTAGTGGGGTTTGTGGGAATCCTTGCCTTGCTCCTGACTTAATAGTGCTGCCTTATGTGAAGAAGACAGGTTTTCTTTATCATCTTACAAATATTTCTAACTATTTACTATCTTAAGATTACAAACACCTTAGATTTTACCAAATTACTCTTTTCTCTTTTAAGATGATCACAGCTGTACAATTCATTGCTTCACATGAATTTAATTCTTTGGTCCTCCTCTTTCTGGGATGTTGCCATTCTAATATGTGATGCAAAGGTGGGGTGAAGGCTTTTGGGGGAGGTAAGTTAGCTCTCAGTTGGCAGGCAATGGCCACATCTGATGCAGGAGTGGTGAGAGATGGCTGGCTCCGGGGATACGGAGACTCGTCAGATTGCAGATTACAGGACTCCGGTGAGTTGTCTGCTTTCGGGGGTGGGGCTGTAGGAACAGCTCTGCCTGCAAGCCCAACCCCCCTGTTTCCATATTTGGAAAGCGTCACTTAGCATTACAAGGGGTTGTTTATGTATCAACATCAATCAATTAACACCAGGTCCTTGCATGCAGAAATATGGAAAGAGACCAAAAGTGAAATACAAAAGAGAAGACTGATTTCTTAATGTAAACACAACAGGTGAACAAATATTCCGTCTGGAACCAGCCCATCCTCATGCACAACCATCTGTGCCTGCCTGGCTCACTGCACTCAGTGTAAATGTGGGAGCAAACAGAAAATAAGCTTAACACAGCGACATCACTGAATGCATGTGAGTGTAACCAGACACAGTGTCGGGGGCACAGAAATGTGACTCATGTAGCACATACCTGGGCTCTCTGATTTTGCGTATAAATCCAACATTTCATCACAACCCATTAAACAAAAGTAACTGTTATGGGCTTAATTGTACCCATCTCTCAAATTCAGAGGTTGAAGTTCTAACTCTCAGGACCTCAGAATGTGACTGCATTTGGAGATAGAGCCTTTAAAGAGGTGACTAAGTTAAAATGAGGCCCCTAGGGTGGGCCCTGACCCCATCTGACCCGTGACCTTATAAGAAGAGGAAACCTGGACCCAGACACCAGGGCTGCTGTTGCACAGAGGGGATGGCCATGAGGAGGGGCAACAGGAAGATGGCTGACTGCAAGCGGAGGAGAGAGGCCTCAGAAGAAACCAACCTGCTGACATCTTGCTCTTGGACTTGCAGCCTCTGGAACTTCGAGAAATAAACGTCTGCTGTTTTATCCCCCCAGTCTGAGGCACTTTGCTATGGCAGTCCGAGGAGAATAGTACATTAACAGAAAACTGGCATGTCCACTGCTTCCCCACCAGGGATCTGAACTGAAACACTGTCATGAAACAAAAACCGATGGATAACCTACCTCTCTGGACTTGCCCGTAAGAATGAAATCTTTCCTCTGACACGCTAGGCTTCACCGGGGAGCTATAGACGCAGTTTGAAAAGACAGCTCTGGGGGAGTAGGAGGGCCTTGCGGTCTGCAGCTGTGATGCTCAGAGCCCCTGCTGCCCACCTCACCCCCAAAACCCAGAGTTCACCCCTGAAAATGCAGAGACCAGGTGGCTTCCCCACCATGTTGAGGGGTGCTCCAGGGATGCCCCAAAGGATGGGGGGCATGAAAGGGGCACCCCCTTTTTTTTGCGGTACGCAGGCCTCTCACTGCTGTGGCCTCTCCCGTCGCGGAGCACAGGCTCCAGATGCGCAGGCTCAGCGGCCATGGCTCACGGGCCCAGCCGCTCCGCGGCATGTGGGATCTTCCCGGACCGGGGCACGAACCCGCGTCCCCTGCATCGGCAGGCGGACTCTCAACCACTGCGCCACCAGGGAAGCCCGGGGCACCCCCCACTTTGTTGCTCCAAAAGGAGTACCTTCTTTTCTGGATGGTTAGAATAACGACTCCCACTGTCCTTCAAGGAACCTGGATCCCCTAGAACAGCACCTGGACGAGAAGCAGGTGCTGGAGGTCCTCACCTCCCCCTGAAAGGGCTTTGGAGGAGGGGGTGGCAGGCGGGAGAAGAGTCCCCGAAGACAGAACGGGAACACGGCCACCGCGACTGGCTTGAGCGCCCAGGAAACCAGCATGTGGCGCTGTACTCATTCACTGCTGAAAGGGAGGAATTCAGTATCAGCAAACGGCAGAAGATTCCCTGTCCAGGCTGGCCTTTAAGCTCTAAATTGGTGATCCTTTAGCTGTGGGTCTTTAAACAGACTACTTGGACAAGAGATGTCTCAGTTTTATTACCCGTAAAACAGGACAAGCTCTACCCAACTCATAGGTTTTCTGGAAAGTTCAGTAATGGTTGAAAATGCTTTGTAAACTTTAAATTTATAGAGGAAACTTGTTAGAACTCTTAGCATCTTACTTGTCCATCTGCACGTAGCAAATGGCGCAGGCCACTCTTTTTAGCATCACGCTTGAACTTGATTTAATTTCCCTTGCTCTGTTCAGCTTCCAAGGCCATAATGAACATCACCATGATGTTTCTGTTTTTGTCTCTACTGGCTGTCATTCTGAGTAAACCTTGGCAACAAACAAGGCATTATGCCTCTTCCTACAAAGCCCAGTGCCACCAGTAAATGGAAAATAAACACAGTTTAAGAGAGACAAGAGTCACAGCCAATGTTTGGGATATTCACTTATGAATAAAATGTTCTTAGAACCACTCATACAAATACTCAGTATCAAATGTGAACTTTAAAAGATGCTTTAAAGGGCCTGTTCTTGAGAGATTGAGGAATACACACACACACACACACACACACACACACACAAATACTTACGCACATACACCCACTTTTGTTTTATTTTGTTTCATTGTGTTTTACTTGTTTGTTTAAGAATAGGAATTGCAAAGCCGTCAGTAAAGAATCTTGAATGGTATAATAAACAAATTATTAGGCTGAGTCACATTAAATTTCCAAAATTTTGTCTATTTCTAAATAAAAATTACAATTTTGTATATTATATTTTAGAACCTACAGAAGAAGAAAATGGCCTGTTACGTGGTATTTGTGAGAGATTATTCCGCAGTGGCTGAACTAGAAAAAGAGGAGACATTACAACTGACAGCACCTCCGAGATCTGGGGTGCAAACGGCAGGCTTCACTCTCCTTAAATCACATAATCCTCATGACCACCCCAGGGGCAGAGGCTCCATTTCGCAGATTTGGAAGTTGAGAGTAAGAGCAAATACGTCACTTCACAGTTAGTAAATACAAAATCAGAGTTCAAATCCTGATCTGATTTTAAAGCCAAATTTCAGCCAAAGATCGCAGACTTTGAGCGGGTGGGATTGAGAGGAAAAGGGGAGTTGCCAGGATTTGGTCACGGAATCACCCTGCTAAGCAGGTGTCCCTTTGATGCTGTGGGGCGGTGTCTGTCCTGACAGAGAGAGGGCACGGGCCACGGGCTTCACCGACCTTCATGGCCTCGTGAGCCAGCCTGCGGGGCTGGGAGCTGATGGCGCTGCTCCCGGGACACAGAGAGCCCTGGGCTCCAGCCACGATGCTCCTTCCGACAGGTCACAGGGGAGTCATCTCACCATGCTTTCCTCCCTCTGCAAAGCGTGCCGTTTGGTGTTCACAGTCCACGGTCCTGCCGACAGAAGCATCGGGAGCCTGAGAGCTGCGCTGTGGCCTCTGTGAGCCCTTCAAGCGCAGCCCAAGGGCACAGAGCGGCCACGGCCAGGCCTGGTCCCCGCCTGAGCCGGCGGCCTCACCAGCCTGGTCGGTGATGCAGCTGCAGCCGCCCCCGTGGGCCCGCGCCTTCCTTACTGTATCCCGGGGTTTAAGGGAAAGTAACTCTGCAGGCAGGTCTCTGAGCCTTATGAAACACATACCCAGCTCTGGACACCTGCACTGACTGCAAACAGGCTGTCCCTGTCTGCTCGCCAGGCCCCCAGCTCCCCTGGCCCTGGCTCTTCTCCGCCCCCACCTGAACCCTGTGCCGCTTTGCCATCTAGGAGGCGCCTCCCAAACCTGCATCCCACCTTCCTTCCCAGACTCAACCCCCCGCACCACTCACGCTCTGGGGAGTCTGAGTTCTCACAGGTCTCAAGTCGCCACGTCCCACCTGCACCTCCTGGGGCCCCGTCCACTCCCTGGAGGCTCTGCCACCGGCCTCAGCTCAGCAGAGCTTCCTCTGGGAGGCTGCTTGCCTGCCCCTCGTCCACGGCCGCCTTTCTAGACTTCCTCGCCCGGCGTTCCTCCCACCTCAACGGTTTCGATCACTGGCGTGTCTCCAGCTGGACGAGACCCACCCCCAGCAGCCTGGGCTTCCCTGCCCGCCCTGGCAACCCCGTCCCCTGCACGGAGCCCCTCCCCTCGCGGGCGCACGGGTTAGGCAGAGCGATGCGATGAGGGGATGCGGTCCTCATGTGACCCCCTTACTTCCCAGAATGAGGACCTCATTCCCCAAGTTCATAACGTTGGGCCTGAGACAGTGGTGCCTACACAAAAGTCAACTTTTCCTTTTCCATTTTGGCTTCATCCTTTCCCAAAGTATAACAGTAATGAGTTTATTACTTTTTAATTTTTTTAAATTTTTATTTATTTATTGTATACAGCAGGTTCTTAATAGTTCTCCATATACACATCAGTGTATACAGGTCAATCCCAATCTCCCAGTTCATCCCACCACCACCACCTCCTCCCACCACTTTGCCCCCTTGGTGTCCATACGTTTGTTCTCTGCATCTGTGTCTCTATTTCTGCCCTGCAAACCGGTCCATCTGTACCATTTTTCTAGGTTCCACATATATGCGTTAATATATGATATTTGTTTTTCTCTTTCCGACTTACTTCGCTCTGCATGACAGCCTCTAGCTCCATCCACGTCTCTACAGATGACCCAACTGTGTTCCTCTCTATGGCTGAGCAACAGGCCACTGTACATACGTACCACATCCTCTCTACCCATTCGTCCATCGAGTTTATCTTTATACCTTGAAAATTTTACTAATTTTAATAGACTGCAACACCGAGAGTGAATCCCAATGGGCTATGGACTCTGGGTAACTGGTACACTATGGACTTTGGTGAGTACAGTGTGTTGATGTAAGTTCATCAGCTTACACTGATGGGGATGCTACCAGCAGAGGAGGCTGTACATGCCTGAAGGCAGTGGGCCTATCGAAAACCGCTGCACCTTCCTCTCAGCCTTGCTGTGATCTAAAACCGCTCTAAAAAATAAGGCCTTTGGGGATTGACATATATACACTAATATGTATAAAATGGATAACTAACAAGAACCTGCTGTACTAAAAATGTTTTTGAAAATAATAAGGTCTTTTGGGTTTTTTTGCACTGATCATAGAATTTTTTTTTGTTTTTTGGCTGCTCTGCGTGGCACACAGGATCTTAGTTCCTGGACCAGGGATCAAACCCGCACCCCCTACAGTGGAAGCGTGGAGTCTTAACCACCGGACCGCCACAGAAGTCCCTCAATCATAGAATTCTGACACCAGAAGAAGCTTTAGAAACCTGACAAAGAATGTTATTCTTGGGATCCCTGTGGGCCTTCTTAAGCAGTAATCGTGTTCCCAGATTTTCAAATTTTGAAAAGTCTCTTATAAAACTTTTTCCCATGATAAAACTGACAAAAGAGATAAGTCTCTATGCTTTTGGCTACAGTTATAGCTACTTGGCATGGTACAACTGGTTGACTTATCCGGATCAGAATTTGGCAGTTATGTGTTTGAATAATAAAAGTTCTCTGAAAATATATTTTGCTTATTAGTTTTGATACAAAAGTCTTAGAAAACATGGAAGCATAATGACAAAGATGATTAGAAGGCTGGGACCCACTGCTTTCATCAAATGTCTTATTTTGCATATGAAGAAACAGAGGCTTAAGGATCCTGGTACACTTAAGACCATCTGGGGACGGAGCCCAGGCTCTTGAACTTGGGTCCAATGCCATCCACACAACAGCACATGAAGAACAGCAGCCAGAAGCAAATCTCGAGGTGGGACCGATTTCCAAGTGTGTCCTCACAGCTCTCTACTAGTTTGCTTTCTGAGATCAAGAGCAAGTGTCTGAACCCCAAATCATGGCCACACGATCACCAAAGATGCCTGGCTTGTCTTGTCTTACGCACTCTTCTCTGTCACGTACTCAGTTGTATAAGGAAAAATTGGACACACAGGTTTAGGAAGGATGTGGGAGGATGAGAGGACACTTCCTGTCCGTGGTGGAGCCCCTCTGGAAGCCCACCTTGCCAACAGGTGTATCAACGGGATTCCTACACCTGTCAACGGGCGTCCCATTCATTTCCCTCCACGGCTATCATTTCAGGCTGGACGGTACTGACTGTGTTACCACGTATGGATCAACAACACTGCAGTCATGCTGCTTTGATCTCTGCTCTGCTGTGCTCTCACGACCCAGCCCCAGGGTGGGAAAAGCACAGGAGCTCATCGAGGGACTTTCCCATGTGGACTGGAGGGCGAGGTCTCTGAACTCCCGGCTGGGCTGGGCTAAGGCAGAGAGACAGTGGCTGTTGCTCTCCAGAGTTCTGGGTGCCCCAGTGGTTGTGGTGGACGAGGGGCGCACCTCGGCTCATCTCGGCGTTTCTGCTTCCTCTGGGCTGAACAGTCATGCTGGCCATGCTTGGCAGGGGAAGGTAGGGCAAAAGGGTCACTGCTTCACGGTCACCCCCGTGACTGAGCAGTGGCAGCAACAATCCAAGCCATCAGCCTCAGGAAGATCTTTAAGGTGAGAGTGTTCGCTCTGGGTTTAGACCTGGTGGGAACCAGACGGTCCAACACCAATACTGGGTCAACACGACAACAAAATGGTAAAGACTAAACGGATGTTTAAAAATATCTTACTAGGGGCTTCCCTGGTGGCGCAGTGGTTGAGAGTCCGCCTGCCGATGCAGGGGACACAGGTTTGTGCCCCGGTCCGGGAGGATCCCACGTGCCGCGGAGCGGCTGGGCCCGTGAGCCATGGCCGCTGAGCCTGCGCGTCCGGAGCCTGTGCTCCGCAACGGGAGAGGCCACAACAGTGAGAGGCCCGCGTACCGCAAAAAAAAATAAAATAAAAAAAATCTTACTAATCATTGGTTGATCACCAATTCAAGCAGGCCATGTCAAACTTTGCAAATCAGTCTTTTACTTAAGGCTACAGCATGGTTCCTTCTGGCCAAAGTGTATGTACCCAAAATTAGCTGCTGGAATTTCCAGCAGAACTTTCCACAGGCCTGTGGATGTCTGCAGCATGAACTCTCCCCTCTACCCCCACTATCCATATACAAAATTCAATACAGCCTAGCTTTTTGGCTTCTTCTATATCAAACAGCAGGCATACATACTAAAAAAAGATGGTAAATGAATAGAAATTATAACCAGTTACCAAAGTCCAGTCGTGGTTCAGCCACACAGCGGTGTGACCTTGGCAAAAGCTCTGGACGCCTCTGGACCCTCACCTCTTCCCCAGTACAGCCGGGGTCATTTCTACCTCACAAGCCTGTAGCATGTTTCCACAAATGAAGCTATGGGATTCCATATCCAGTTGAGAATAATGGCCCTATTTTAATCCTTAGTTTAATAAACATAAACTAGAGGGCCCAATATTTTTATGCCAATAATATAATGTTACTACTGTAAATTTCTCGAATTCTCATCCGCATTCCTCTGCAGCTCTCCAGCTCTTCCCTTAAGAGCACAATGACCTCACTAAATACCCTCTGCCCCCCAACCTGCCTGCATAAGTCTGAGCACGTCGCTCTCCCAGATTCCTGTCCCGTGGGCTCAGACATGCATGTCCCACGTGGCGCTTTGTGGGTATTATTTTATCTGACATTCTAGCTTCTGTTTTCGGCACCACCTCCTCCAACAGCTGGTGCGCGTCTCCGAGGCCCACTCTCCTCTGTGCCTCAGGGCCTTTGTTCGTGCCGTCACGTCCGCCTGTCCTGCTGTTCTCCTGACTCATCTACACAGGGTGGTTTGGTGCCCTGCCTCGACAGGCACCTCACCGGCTGGCACAAAGTACTTCATTTGTTTCTTATCACGGCATTGAACGTGAAGCCACAGCAGTTAGCCCATGAACCGTCCACCCACGAGGCCTGCATGTCCCAGCTGTGCTCTACTGAGACCTGAGTCTATCGAAATACCTAGCTACCTGGCCCACAGCACATGATAAATAAATGTGAAGAATGAATGTAAGAACGATTTTACAGAACCATCTATTACCAAATTTTGGTATAGCCATCTGTATTTGAAATAGCTTTCAAAAAGATTTCTTTTTTAATAAAGGAGGAGAGTTCTAGATCATTGGAAACATGGGAAGTGTGGGAGCTATCAGGGTGCTGAAAAGAGTCATTTGTTTATGGGATTCTCCAGGAAGGAGAAGCAGCACACCTCTTAGGTGTATCCATTTACACTCAGAGGAGCAGCACTAAATAAAACCAGCCTGCAGTCTCACAGCTGCTGAGATGTTCAGGTGGGTTCTGCTTTGCAAACAGGACAAAATCTACAGGGCAGGTGCACAGAGAAACGGCCCCGGATGATGCTGAGGCAGGTGAAGGAGATCCCTGGGGATCTGTCGTGAGGCACACACACCATGGTTGAATTCACAAGGCACTCAAGTCACAGCGTCCCTAAATTGGTGTTAAGAATACAAAGTAAAGGCTTAAAGGAATCAAAGTATGTTATAAAACCCTTTGCATCTGGCACTGGGCTTTCTCCTGTGCGTCTACAGGCACTATTACCAAACCTAACGAAGGCTCCATTGTAGCAGTGGTCAGACAAAACCTCCAGCAAAAACTCCGGGAGCTCAGTCCCACTCTCTCCTCTGGGAAACATCCAGGTGGCTGTCCCCATTCGTGCAGACAATCATAGTTCAGGAAAGAATCAAGTACAGAAACCAAGCACAAGCACAGAAACATTCAGAGTCACATTTACACTCTGGGAGACCCCAGAGCTGGTGCAACCCTCATTCAAAACAAGACCGGAGGCAGGAAGTTACTTTCTAAGATCACCCAGCGAGCTGGAAGCAAAGCCCCAACCAAAATCCAGGGTGGAATGAAAAGTGCATCCCTCAGAACTTGTTCCGAGCTTCGCTTGGGGACTAATTTGGTTTTCTGTCCCCACGTCACCAAGAAGGAAGGTGAGGGAGGGAGAAAGCAGGGACCTTTGCAGAAGCAGGAGCGGCTCAGAACAGAGCAGATGACCCTGCTTGGCTGGCACAGCCCGGCTGCCGCTGAGGGGAAATTCAGAGAAGAAATTCACAGTCCTGAGAATCTGCCTTGAGTCAGGGTGCTGAGCCTGATTACACACGCACGGCTTACATCAAAGTGGGAAACATCAAGAGGGCTCATCGTCCACTTCACCCTCCCGTGGGCCTGTGAGCTGAGAAGAGCAGTGATTAGCGATCCCAAAATAAAAGAGTTACTGAAAGGCAATCTTTTTCCAGCTGATGGATCCAGAAACGATGGAAGAAAAAAGCTGAACTCTTGTCAGAAGTTCGTGACCTTGGCAAAAGCTCTAAAACTGGAGACTCTCTCTGTAAGGCACGCCTGGGTCACCCACGTCCACTAGGCCTGCATGTTCTCTTGTACGTCAGAGAGACGGCAGGTCATGTGGCATCTTCCCGGGGACGCAGGCCACAGGGGCCTCTGTAAATGTTGCTGATGGTTTGTAAAACAATCCTTCTTCCTGCTGACGTCAATAAAGTTCCATTTGGTTAACTGGTCAGTCAGGTATCGGAATCTGACATTTGTCTGATCTGTAGAAGTGCTATAAAATACCATTTTAAAATGCCAATATATTTTTGTTTTCATTTGTCAAACACGAGGATAAATTTTCTAAAGAAGATATACAAATGGCTAACAGCATGTGAAAAGATGCTCCACGTTGTTAATCATTAGGGAAATCCAAATCAAAGCCACTTTGAAAATACCACCTCACACCTACTAGAATGGCTATAATAAAGAAAAAAAAAACATAACAGAAAATAAGTGTTGGTGAGGATGTAGAGAAATCAGAACTCGGTTTTTTTTTTTTTTTTTTTGCGGCACGCGGGCCTCTCACTGTTGCGGCCTCTCCCGTTGCGGAGCACAGGCTCCGGACGTGCAGGCTCAGCGGCCATGGCTCACGGGCCCAGCCGCTCCGCGGCATGTGGGATCTTCCCGGACCGCGGCACGAACCCGTGTCCCCTGCATCGGCAGGCGGACGCTCAACCACTGCGCCACCAGGGAAGCCCGAGAAATCAGAACTCTTGTGCCCAGTTGGTGGGGATATAAAATGCTCTGGAAACAGCATGGCGGGTACTCACAAAATTAACCATAGCATTATTATATGATCCAGAAATCCCACTTCTGAGTATATAGACCCCAAAGAATTGAAAGTAGAGTCCCACAGAGACATCTGCACCCCCCCCTCACAGCAGCGTTATGCACAATTGCCAAAAGGGGGGAGCAGCTCATGTCCACCGACAGAGGAGGGGATAAACAAAACGTGGGCCATGCATACAGCAGGGTGCTAGGCAGTCTCAAAAAGGAGACACATTCTGACGCTTGCTACAAACGTGGATGAGCCCTGAAGACGACATTATGCTCAGTGAAGCAGTCAGTCACAAAGGACAGCTACTGAGAGTCACCAGCGCCAGAGACAGAAGTGTTGGTAGAAGGATGGGTGCCCGGGGCCAGGGGGAGGGAGATGGGAGTTACTGTTTAATGGGTGCAGAGTTTCAGTTCTGCAGGAGAAAGAGATGCGTGAGGAGATGGGTGGTGATCATGCCTGTACAACAATATGAATGCACTTAATCCCACTAAGTTGGACACTGATAAATGGTTAGGAGGGTAAATTGTACGTTATGCATAGTTTACCACAATTAAAATTTTTTTAATGTGAGGATGAAAAACTGCTGCACATATAAACTCAATGAAAATAGCTTGTTGTCCTGCTATTTTGTTTTAACATGATCGAACCATAGTTGAATTTATAATTCATACTGAAACTTTTTGGTGCTGTATGTATCTGTGTAAAATCTAAACGCTCAGACCTCTTCACAGAACAGGCACACCGGCCAGATTTCATGTCATTTAGTCAACAAAATGTATCAGAAGAATGCACAGTTCTTTACAGACAGCAGCTTTCAAAATTTCCCCACTGTAGACCACCTGGATGGGTCAAAAAGAGCTCACTGCAATCCCGCCTATTGTGAAGATGCAGAAACATATGCCGAAGACAGTGGCCGGGTAAACAGAACATCATAAACAGCTCCTGGGGGAACCACACTTGTAATGCCATTGGTTACATATTTTGAATATGACGAAATTTGGAAGATCTGGATGCGGGATCCAGAGTACTTGGTGTGAACACTACAGGACCTTTCATGGGAGCCCAGGAGAAGTTCGGGAAGTGAGTAACCTACCCACTGAACAAAATCTCCCTGATGGAAGCAGACAGCGCACGGGAGCATGGGGGCCCTGGAAGGCCAGAGGGGCAAACACAAATTTGGGGGACTGGTCCTGGAATGTGAGACCACAGAGCAATGATGAAGGGTTACTGGAACACTTGGACAAACTGCAGAAAACAGAGTGAGGAGGCCGCCTACAGCCCAGAACAGAAAAGCACAGTCACAAATCCTGCGCTTAGGGGCCCTTTGAACTTCGCCCCTAAGTTCACAGGCTGACTCAGCACCGAGAGCACGTTGCTTCCAGCCTGACTGTGGCCGTTTTCATCCCCAAGTCACAGAGCATCCAAACACGAACTTCCTTGCAGTCGGGCACAGGCTCGGCATGTGGACGACTCAGGGCCAATCAGGTCACTAGAAACCACACCAGTTATTTTAACAAAAAGTGTGTAATATAAAGGCCGAGATCTAAAGACACTCAAGAACATCCTCCTTGGGAGGCGTGGCCTGGCAGTCACCAGGCTGGGGGCTGCCCTCGCACGTGCAGGCCCAGAACCTCAGCCCTTCCGGGTGGCTCACACTCACCAAGCTCACAGACGTGCAAACCAAAGCACCGCCACCTTAATTGAAAATGGAGAATATTCTGTTCCAGTCAGTGCCGTCGCTCAAGTCCCATCCTCAGGACGGCCTTCCCAGTGTCACTAACCAGGTGGCACCAACGCCCCAATTCTTCACCCGCCCACGAAGCCCTGCGCTTTGCCACGTCACCTGCAGCCACTTCACCCTGAGATGATGAGTTCGGCCCATGACTTGCTCTGGTCGGTGGGCCATTGGCTGATGTGACACTCGTGTGATGGGGCTTCCCTCTCGCACCCTCTGCCCTGGGGGAAGCGAGCTGTGCTTCTCCTCCACCAGGTCTGACTGCAGAGGAGAGTCCTCCCCACATGTCCTCCTGGCTTAAGAATGCCATGGAGTTTCCTGACGGGGCTTGGGATGGGAAAATGCAAAGAAGAAGAGAACAGTTAATGACAGGACTGAATTTCTGGGCCGCCCTTGCTAGTCTGGGGGGAACAGACTCAGAGCAGACGAAATTGGTTTAAAGGAATTTTTTTAAATGACATTTCTTTTTTTTTTTTTTTTTTTTTTTTATGGTACGCGGGCCTCTCACTGTTGCGGCCTCTCCCGTTGCGGAGCACAGGCTCCGGATGCACAGGCTCAGCGGCCATGGCTCACAGGCCCAGCCGTTCTGCGGCATGTGGGATCTTCCCGGACTGGGGCACGAACCCGTGTCCCCTGCATCGGCAGGTGGACTCTCAACCACTGCGCCACCAGGGAAGCCTTAAATGGCATTTCTTATATCCATGCTATTACTGTAAAAGAAATTCATGCCGACTACGGAAAGATCTAGGCAACAGTGAATATTAACCCTCCATAAGATTTGAAATTTGCTTATAGAATTTGTGATTCAGGAGTGATCCAAAAAAGCATCTTTTCCAGTCTCACGCCCTTAAGGATTTTCACAACACTGACAAAATAATAGCAATAATCATCCTCCTCTCCATCAAAAAAACCCAAAATAATATGGAAACATGATTTCTAAGGAAGATGTTAGCTGTGATCTTTCTTTCTCTCCTCTTTCCCCATGAAAATGAATAATTCCTGCCTTAAGCAGGAGTGTCCTGGGCAGCCTCCAAAATGTCCCAAATGATCCTTGCCCCCTGGCATTTACCCACTTGTACAATCCCCTCCCCCTGAATTCCAGCTGGACCTAGTAACTTGCTTTCAACATGCAGAATACAGCAGAAGTGACGGGATGTAAGTTACAACAAGACTATGGCTTCCGTCTTGGTGCTTCCTCGTTACCCCTTGGATGGCTCGCCCTGGGGGGAGCCAGCTGCCATGCTGTAACTCGGACCTGCGGAACAGCCCATGTGGCGAGGGACCGAGGCCAACAGTCTCATGAGCGAGCGTGGAAGCAATTCCCCACAAGTCAGGCCTTCAGGTGAGACCACAGCCCTAGCCACAGGCATTAAAAATGCCTGTTTTTTTAATGACGATAAGTTTTGGGGTACATTGCTAACCATTAAAAGGTACTTAATACAGAGAGTAAAAAGCTGAAACATACTACTTAACTGTGAGATAACATGACTCCCAGAGTTTGAGATGATTAGTTTTTAATGCTTATTCCTCTTTAAACATAAACATAATCTTATGCACTAATTCATCAAGATTGCCAAGGTAAAGCAGGCAACTGTGTACCACGTCACAGTGTGATCCTCACCTCTGAGAGCCTTTTATCCAAAATTTTACTTGTCACCGTTGAAATGTGACAACTTATAGTTCCTACAGATGGTAGGAATGAAAGGCATTGCTCTACAATTCCACTAAGGGTCCAAAGTGTTACTTAAATGCAATTTTCCTGCTTTCTTTTTTGCCAGCGCACCGCAGAGTAAACGGTCAGACAGGTTTAAGTGGAGTACAACTCGGGTAGAGGGAGCACATCGCGTCCATCCCTCCAGCCCCACCTAAACGGGGCACGTTAGGGCAGGTGTGTCTGGTAACCACCTCGACGCATAACTGGACACAACGCACCAAGCCGCAGCTGCATCAGGTAGAAGGCATTTCTTATGAACAGCTGTGATTACTGGATGTGAAATCCCCAGGCAGGTGGTGTCACCCCCAGTGGTGTGTGGACGGTGGAGGGACAGACACCCCAGAGCATGAGTCTCCTCAACATCAGAACACAGACACTCACGCTCAGTGGTACCAGCCCAGCTGAGCTGTCATGCTGGGAAAAGGCATCGCACAGCCTCAGGTTGCTACGTCAGCTTCACCAGCATCTGCCTTCACCTCTAGGCTCTGAGATCAACCGAGTGAAGGGAGAAATGCAAAGCCTGGGCGAAGTCACAGGCTGAATGGGAGGCGCTGCCCAGCAAGCCAGAGTCAGGGCTGGACCAGCCCACACTGGGAATCTCAGGGGGAGCTGGATTTTCTAATTCCCCATCTGTGAACCAGCAGCCTCCGAGGTCTGAATCGGGATAAGAGCTCTCCAAGGCTCAGATTTACAGGCAGACGGGGCAGAATCAGAAAGGTCGATGCTCGGTGGAGGGGGAGATGCTGAAGGTCTGAAATCAGCCTTCCTGCCAGACGCAGCCCCTGCCCACCTCATCCCGACTTACAAGTCGGAGCCACGTACACAGCCCCTGAGTCTCTGGACGGTCCTACCAGCTGAGGGATTACAGGTTGTGTGTATATTCTGACGTCTGTCTGGAGAGAATACATAAAAACAAAGAAGAATATGGTCTTGAAATATAATCAGCGGAGACTAAAGGCACACAGAGTTCTGTAGAAGGAGGCCCTGCCACGGCGGACATGGGATGGAAGAGGGGACCCGCCAGTGAGAGCGCCGCAGGCCTCCGGAACCCAAGTGACGTGCCTCCAAGATTCAGGGCAGGTAAGAACAGTCAGCTGGTAACACTCATCTGTTAGTGTCACACCAGACAACAAGCATAATTAATTAACCCACAGAGACTAAATCCCATGATTTCCTGAATTCCCCATCTTCGAACACTCGGCTAGTAACAGGTGGAAAATTTTCAAATCTCTATCTTGGTTCTTTGAGTGCAGTGGAGACAGGGTGATACTTCACTTTCATCAGATCTCTCTGCATCTTTTCCTTGATCCCAGACAAGAAAAATTCAGAAACTGCTCAGTGCTCTAAACCGTCTGTTGCGATTCTGACGGCCGCGAGCGTTTTACCAGGACACGGTCTCAGACGGGGTCAGATCGTCAGACACCAGAGCATCTCGGGACACGCGGCCTCCCCTCCCATCCCGGGAAGGCTTCGGACTCTGCGTGTAGAGACAGGAAGTTCTTGCCTCTCAAGAGGGAAGCCTTCTCGGCTGACGGACAAAGGCTCACCTTGGGCCGAAGCCTTCGCAGAAGCAGGCCTCACAGTCTCCTGTGCCCCCGGCTTTGGGAGCCACGGGAAAGGGGCCGGAGGGGGTCCAGCCCCGGACAGCCCTCCTCCCGCCCTCCTCCCGCCCTCCTCATCTCCTTCCACCTCCCCGTCAGACACACGCTTACTATCAGGACAGCCCCGTGGGACCTGGGCCCCTCCGTGCCCCCCGCCCCGTGCTCAGCCTCCCTCCTCCGCACACACACACATCTAGGGCCCCAGTCAGTTGGCCTGAGAGCTGGGCTCTGCACTGGGAAAGGCCTTGGGGAGCACTGGTCCCCGGGGCCGGAGCCTCTTCCCCCTTTGCCAACCCCCGGCGGGCAGCGCACAGAGCCCACGGCCTGGTGTGCCCTGGCCGCCTGATCACCCGCCAGGGACCCTCCTGGACGGGTTCTTTGAGTTCCCAGCCGACCCCAGCTCCAGAGCACCTGCAGGTATGCTGGGCGGGGTGAGCGCTGGCCGAGGGCACACACAGAGGGTGTGCAGGCTGCAGCCAGGCTTCCGAGGTGGGCACCGTTTCCTCCCCGTTTGCACCAAAAATAGCCTTGATTTGTCACTCGGTCTTAATGTGCTTGTTCAGAAAGGTTGCCATCCGATAAACAAAAAAGAGCCCAAGGACTCTGGCCCTTGGTGACGTGCGCTGTGAGCACTCCTGTCCGCAGAGTGCCCGCGGGCACCGAGGGGAGGCGCTGTCTCGGGGGAAGGAGTTCTTCCTTCTGATAAAGAACACGGGCACCAGCGCTCTCACGCCCCTGCAGAGTCCAAACCCAGGAAGTGGCGAGAGCTCCTCGCCGAGACAATCCGTTATAGGCATCCGTGGCAATAAATAGATTATTTTTAAAAAGGAGAGCAATGTAACGCGTTCAGGAAGTTATATCTCTGTGAAACAGGGAAGCTCTTATTTGAAGATTGGTTGCCTCTGATTCAGGACAACAGTGCTTTGAACACACAGGCAGGCGGGCTCTCAGCGGGAACCCTGCCTGGCCGGGCAGCGGGCAGCAGAGAGCGAGGGGAACACTGCGTTTCCGTCCAGTCCCAGGGAGGGAGGGAGATGGCCAGCTGTCAGCGCCTTGGGTCTGAGGGGACAGCCGGCTGCGAAGCCCGCCGGACACAGAACAACGGGCTGATGCCTCTGCAGGGGGGCGGCTGAGTTGAGCATCTGGGAATTAGGAAGCACAGAGCAGGAAATTTAGGGAGACGCTCACAACTTATTTGCAGACAGAGCTCCTACTTGAGAGAAGTGGGAAGTGAACCAGAAATAAACACCATGATCCCAAAGCAAACTGTTTCAACTCGTGTTTCTGCAAAATATTTCTGACACTAACAGAGATATATGAAAAGTATCTGCGGCAAACAAAGAAGTCATGCCCCGGGGTTCCAGAGGTCCTCCTCCCGCTTCCAGGGCCCTCGGCCTGGGCTCCGTGCTCGCCTGCCCAGCTCACGGACAGACAAGTGCCCGGTCGGTGTCAGCACCCACCTCCTCATTGGAAAAGGACTCAGGAAGAAGCAGAGAGCCCCGGGCAGGCCTGTGGAACCTTGCCCCCCCTCACTTGTTCCCGGGGGAGGGGAGGGGACCCGCCCCCCCCCCACGCCCCCGGCACCTTCAGTCCCTCCCGGCCTCACCTCCCAGCCCTGCTCCCAAGTCGCCCTGTGGCTCCCCTCAGTTCATAAGCCCCCTGTGTCACCTGGTCCTGGTTTCAGCCTTTCTGGGTGGTTCCCTCTGCGGGTGTGGACAATGATCAGGTCCCTTCCTCCCTGGTGAGTCAAGAACGTGACGGACTCACTGCCATGACAGATGAAGATCTAAGGAACTTTCTTCTCTTTTCAATCATATTTTCTGTGTCTTTTTCCTTCATACTAGAATAATTCGTCAGCATTTCCCCGCTATTTCTGGGTTTTTTTCCCAGCAAATATGTTTTAAGTCTAAAAGAACGCTTTCTTCTCCCTCGATTACGCCTTCTTCATCCCATCCCGTTTAGTCATGGCTTTAGTGACGTATGTTCTCAGATCTCTCAGGTTTTTTTGTTTGTTGTTTGTTTCAGCGGTACGCGGGCCTCTCACTGTCGTGGCCTCTCCCGTTGCGGAGCACAGGCTCCGGACGCGCAGGCTCAGCGGCCATGGCACACGGGCCCAGCCGCTCCGCGGAATGTGGGATCTTCCCGGATCGGGGCATGAACCCGTGTCCCCTGCATCGGCAGGCGGACTCTCAACCACTGCGCCACCAGGGAAGCCCGGAGATCGCTCGGGTTTTAAGGTCTCATCTGTTCTCCGAGCTCTCTCTGCTTCTCTGAGGTCACTGTCTTGTTTTCTCTCCAGCTAAGGACAGAAAGCCAAGTGCAAACTGGCTTTGCCTCGATATGGGAATTTACTGCTCACAGACGACAGCTCCAGGGTGGACCAGCTTCAGACCATCCTTATCCATCTCTTCTCTCCTGAAGTTCTGAGACAGCCCTTCCCTGGTCTCCCCTATAAAACGGGGCAGATTAATCTCCTGGAGTGAATTCCATCCCTGCCCCTTGGCTTCTGAAATCCTCAGTGGCTCCGCATCTGTCTCACACTTTATAATCCCTCGTTCTCATTTACAGCCATGAAGGTAAGATCTTACCTACCCCGAGTAGGCAGGCCCCAGATGGTCCCGCTTCCTCCTGCCCAGCCCCTCTGGGGGCATCCCCGTGCCATGCCCACCGGCAGCAGACTCTGTGGACCCCCGCCTGATAACACGTTTGAACTTGTGGTGTGAACACCACTGAGAGTCTACACGCTTACTCCCAATCAGATTCAAACTCCGGCAGTTTACACCTTTGCACGTCACCTGCACCACCGAGCACGGTCATGGCTGATCATCACCACTGAACTATTCTTCCCGTTGCCTCCACGCTCTGACCGATCACTTACTATGGACCCTGGAATCCTGGGCAGGCTTCTTCCACAACCCAGCACAGAAGGAAACGGTGCCTGAACATCTGGAGTTCTCTCCCGTGGAGTTCTTTAGTTAACTTGGGGGAAGACTCTCCTGTCGCAAATGGACTGAATTCTACCAAACGTAGGGGAATTTCCGTAGAGCTGTTTGCCTATTTTGAAAATGTATAAAGACAGAACTTCTGGAAATCTCAACAACTCCCCCAGGGAGCTGGGTCAGTGCTGGCTCCCCTCCCCGGAGACCCAACTCGGCTGGATTTTACACACAGGAGGTGGGACCGCCTGGTACTGAGAAATGGGAACCAGCAAGGGGGACACACAGGAGGAGGTACAAGATCTCACCATAGAGCATTTAAAAATAATAATAAACCTGTCCACATCAATTTCATCTACCAACCTTAAGTAGGTATTGGTGCTACTTAATTTTTGCCACTTAAAAAATTGGGGGAGGATATTTTTGGACTAAATTATATGATGACTACGATTTGTCTCAGAATAATCTGGAGTGGGGGTAGGCAGAGAGGGTAGATGCATAAATAAAATAAGACTGGCTTTTCCTTGATAATTTTTGAAATTATATAACTGTGGTGACACATCCATGGAGGTCTGTTCAACTCTTTTCTTCTATATGTGCTTGCAGGAAGGGATTTAACCTCTCAAGCAAATGACTGTGGTTGTATATTATTTGTAGAGGTTATGGCTTTTAAAAAGCTTCTAATACCAAAACCACTCGTAGAGCAGCATGGAATAAGCCACGTTTAAAGCCAGTGTGCTCAGACGTAGCTGGAGCCCTGAGCAAATACAGAACTAACTTTCTGCACTGAACCGAACTTGTGCGGTGTTTCCCCTTGGCCAGCCCAGCTCAGGGACACACGGCCGCCAGGCTCTGTAACGTCTCACCACAGTCTCCCACCATGGGGGCCACGTCCTCATCCCGCTCCCCGTTTCGCCTTATTTCCTCCACTCAGCTGCTCTCAGGGCCTCAGATCCTCTCTGTTCCCTAGAAAGGCTGCTCCGTTGTTCAGAGCATCTCCTCACCCCCTTGAATGTGCCTTCATCCTCCGCCTGTGGAATCAAATCTGTCCACAGCTCCAGTCTTCAAGATGCCCCGAAAGTCCACAGAACAAAGGAAGATGAATCCCACAACAAGGCAGCTCCAAGTCTTCTTCAACTTTTATTTCACTTAAAAGCAATTTAAATAAAGACACAAGTTTCTGCCTTCATTTCTTCTCTCCTTTGTTTCACATAAGAAATGTTGGTTCTCCTGAGTAAGACTGAAGCTCTGCCAGGTGAGGATGATGCACCAGCATCTTTCCCAACAGGTGAGATCGTTTCTGCAGATGTTCTCATACCTCACCCGACACACGGGAATTACTATGATTCATGACTCTTACCCAGGGGAGGGGTGGCTGTGAGGCAAGGTGAGAGACTGAGCTTCAAAGAGGCCAGGAGACCTGCATCAGACTCCAGCTGGGAAGCGGCCCAAAAGGTTCAAAGTGTGGTTTTTTCTTTTCTTTCCTTTTTCAGTTGAAGTATAGTTCATTTACAATGATGTGTTAGTTTCAGGTGTACAGTGAAGTGATTCAGTTATGTATACACATATCTATTCTTTTTCAGATTCTCTTCCCTTAAAGCTCATTGCAAAATATTGAGTATAGTTCGCTGTGCTATATAGTAGGTCCTTGCTGGTTATCCATCATTCCATCTTCTGCTGCAGCCCCTGCCCACCTTGCTCACCATATTTAATACACAAGTACATAGGAAATATCTGGTGACCGCAAATGCATTTCTAAACTGTGGCAAGAGTTTAAACTGTAGGAACTGTGCAGATTTAGATGTCTATTCCACAAGTGAATTTATTATTTATTAGAATAAATTTTGGATCATTTCCATTAGTACATAAAATCATAATTTTTTTAACCACAAATATTAATTCTATAGGATTTAGTTCACATCGCAAAACCTGGCTTGACCAACTAGCAGCACAAATAACTAAGAAAATAGTAAGTCTTGAGAATAAAACTGTAAACAAAAAGACAAGTTAAGTGGGAGATGCTGCTTTTTAAGTCACAAGACAACAAAAAAGTAGTACAGTCTACCCTCCATATCCATGGATTCTGCATCCTTGGATTCAACCCACTGTGGATTAAAACTACTTGAAAAAAATTACAGAAAATTCCACAAAACAAAACTTGTATTTGCAGAGTGTTGGCAACATTTACATTGTATTTACAACTATTTACATAGCATTTACGCTGTATTAAGTATTATAAGCAATCTAGAGATGATTTAAAGTATTATGGGAGGGTGTATGTAGGTTACTTGCAAATCTTACACCATTTTAGATAATAGACTTGAGCATCCACCAATTCTGGTAACCGCGAGGGTTGTGAAACAGTCTCCTGCGGATACTGAGAGATGACTATAAATATTTTCACTTAGATTTGCCATTTAAGACAATGCAAATTAAGAAAAGCTGAGAAAACATGCAGAACGTAGTCAAAAAGAGGACATAAAAGTAAAATGAGACATTCTGCAACCAGCAACGTAGGTCAAGTGTCAGCTAGATGTGAAGTCAGAAATGCTCCAGCCTCACGGCCATTTTCCTCTTGTCTTTAATTCTGGGAGGCCTGCCTGTGGGCCGACTGAGCAGCTCTAGACTCAGGAATGCTCGTCTTCCCCAGCAGTCCCTTGTCTCCTCTGTCTCTTCTTACCCGTTTCTGCTCTAAGTAAGTCTTTGTTCCACAGTTAAGACCAAAGACAGGAGGGGAGTCAAAGAAAAGAGCCAGAAGGAAAAAGGGAGTGAACATTAGAGCAGGAGCAAAAGCATCTATTCCACGAAACATCACCCAGATTCCGAAAAATTCAAAGACGTATAAGCAAGACTCCACAGCTTAGAACACTGCACTCTGAAGAGTCATCTGAGGACAAGAAACAGACACCACACTCCAAGACAGAAAGAATCAGGGGGCCGCCTGGTGGGTTTGACTTTTACCATCCCTCATACAAGTGACCCATAGCCGACGGCCTGGGAGGCACTACTATACACGGAATCATTGCCCCGCTGAAAGCCAAGCCCCAGTTCCAAGCTCTGTCTTGACACAGGGGCCAAGTCCCCCATCAGCAAGCCCACTCGGCATCCTCACCCGGCAGGACTGCCCTCCGTTCTTCTCTCGCGCCTGCCTCTTGGTGCTGGCCTGGACCCCAGGAAGGCCGAGCCTTCTTTCTGCTGGTTGCGCCTGGGATTCTGGGCATCCAAGGGGAGACCGTGCCTGGGCGGCTCCCAGCCTCAGTCCCCTCCTCACGAGACCCCAGGTCCTAGAACTGCGCTTCTGCTTAGTTTCTGCTCCAGATTTGCTCCTGGGGGCCTCTCTCTCAGAGACAAACGTCCCATCTTGACCCCCAGGAGCTGGGGCTGGGGCCCTGACACCCCCAACACATCCTCCAGGATGCTAATCCCGCCGACCCTCCAGGGCCCCTGGCTAGCGGTCCTGGGAGGGAATCCTGTACTCAATTCCCCCTGCATGCCTCTCAGCCCCCACCAGGCCACTCTCTCTCAGGATGGGGGCTTAGGTTTAAGGCTTATGACGATAAATAAGAATATAAAAGAAAGATGGCCTACACAATATATTGTTTATTGTGAAATTTTGCTCATCCTTAAGGAGAGGTCTAAGGGTTTTCAGATGCTGCTTTTACATTTAACCTGTGGGCAATTTACCCAAGGAATACGTTTCAAAATAAACTTCCACTGAATAATTATAGGCAATAAAATGTACCAGCTTCTCCTTTTCCTTTGTTAATGAATTGGGGAACATAAAAGCTCAATTAAAAATAAAGGCACAGGGACTTCCCTGGTGGCTCAGTGGTTAAGAATCCGCCTGCCAATGCAGGGGATATGGGTTTGAGCCCTGGTCCGGGAAGATCCCGCATGCCGCGGAGCACCTAAGCCCATGCACCACAACTACTGAGCCTGCACTCTAGAGCCTGCGAGCCACCACTACTGAGCCCACATGCCACAACTACTGAAGCCCGTGTGCCTAGAGCCCGTGCTCTGCAACAAGAGAAGCCCGTGCACTGCAATGAAGAGTAGTCCCTGCTAGCCGCAACTAGAGAAAGTCCACGCGCAGCAATGAAGACCCAACACAGCCAAAAATAAATAAAATAAAATTATAAAAAATTATTTAAAAAAATAAAGGCACATGCACCACTTAGCTCTTCTTTCAGTCCCTTTAATTTAATAAAGCACTGGTGTTGAAAGGCCACTCACTGTAAGACAATGAATATTAGTGCTCGGGGCTGACACCCAGCTCACACCATCAAAGCAGCGGACCTCTGCTCACCTCGCCCCATCAGAGCCCAGAGCTCCCGCAGCCCGCAAGGTGCTGGCCCTGTACAGGCCAGGCTGGGAGAGCCCGGGGACGAGGTGCGGAGGGCGAGCTCCAGAGGGGTTGGCCAGAGCCGTGGGGTCCCTGAGGCTCCGCCAGAGTCTGCTGAGAAAAATACAGTGACACAAAGGAGACAGGGGTTGTTTCATACCTAAAACAAGATGATTCATCAGACACTCTGAAACAAAACTGGAAAACAAAAATAAGCCTCCATCCCCAACCCAGTGAAACCACTGCCTTGTCTGTCTGTCCTCAGAATGTTCTCTGACCTCCCACTTCAAGGAAAAACACAGCCGTGCTTCCATGGCGTCCTAAGACTTGCATTCCCTTCTGCAACTGATGTTCCTTGTAAGACCTTTAGTCATTCAAGTCCTTTTATCATCATGTTCTTTACAGCCACATCACTCTATTTAAAAAGTGAAAAAATAAATGAGAAAATTAAATGAGGGATGATGGGAAGGAAGGTCAGGCAGCAGGTGGGCACATGGTCCAGTCGCTGGTCTGGTGAAGCCAGCCCTGAGGTCACTGAGCTGCATTCCTGTCGGAAGGGACTCCCGCCTCACCCCAAGGCCAGTGTCACCCACAGGGCAGGAGCTCCCAGGAAGGCCTCTGTCAGCACCCTGGCCACAGAGGCAAAGCTGAACACAGAAGCAAATGCATCCTCAGTCGCAGTTGACACAGGGTCTCTGTATAGCACGCTACTGCAGATCGCAGACGTCTAGAGCCTCAGAAGGTTTTAATTTATAAATGATATGCACTTATGTTCTTTTAATTAGGAGAAAACACTGAAAAGGCAAGAAAGGACACAGTATTCTCCAAATCCAGCAACAAGTAAATAGCACAAAACGTCTGCTTCTCGGAGTCCATTACAATCTACAGGCCACCTTCCCTCCGTCCCAGAGATCAGAAATATTTCAACTGGTCCCAGTGTGGACGATTAGTTTTGAATTTACGTAATTACTTACGTGGTCACGTAATGTCGAGTTTCATTTGCAATAAATCAGTGATTCATCGAAGGATGATCCAGGACTAAAACAGTTCCCTCCATTAATCAATAAAGGTCCCTTTTCCTGGCAGTGCGTCCCTGTCAGGAAAATCACTATATACACAGAAATGCCCCCAGAGCATCTCGGATTAAGAAGCACAGAGGGAGAATGTACCCAGAGCCTTGAAGCCTGAGGGGTGGAAACCCACAGTTTAGACGGCGGAGCCGGTCCCCGCACCAGCCACAGACTGTGAGCCAGAGAGGGGTCTGGGAGCGTCGGCCGCCACCTGGCCTCTCAGGATTGGACCCCAGACTGGCCGCAGGCATCCAGCGACACAGTGTCCCCTCTGCTTCCCGTGAGTTTCTCCTGCATTGAGACCCAGAGCCCACTGGGGTTCACAGCAAAGGGTTCCAGAGCCCGAATTCCACCTTGCAGCATCAGTCCCACACGTCCCGCAACAAACTAGGGCAACGAGTGAGTCTATTAGGAGGTCTTGTCATCCAGCTGTGTGGACACCGAGGGCCAGGTAACCCTCCCAGGCAGAGGTGGGGTCTCGCGGCTGCCTGCCCCAGAGGGCCCAGGGACCCCACAAGCCCTCATCAGCTTCACCTCCCAGCATGAACGTTTATCAAACACTTTCCCCCAAACAACTTGATTTTTTTCCCAAAAAGGATGCTGGGGGAGGGTAGGTGTCGGTGTTGGGCAGCAGCCCCCGCCCCGCCAGGGCCTCCTGCTCAGCCCCTCGCAGCAGGCAGCAGCGTGAAGATGCTCACAGAGGCTTTAAGCACAGGCACAGATGCACGGGCGGGAGGACGGAGGGATTCTGAGGGCTGCGGGGACGATGATGCCCTGGTCACTTCCATCACTGTGCTCCCGCCCCTCCTCCCTCGGATCCAGAGTGGAAAGACCCCCAGCCTCTGCCCTCCTCTCTACCTTCGGGTCATTCAGGATAAACCCCGCCCAGCACACACCACGCCCCGCAGCCTGTCCTCTGCCTACAGACTCAGGCGCACCCACAGCCCTTTGTGCCCCAGCCTGTGTGCCCTCCTCTCTGCCTACCCTGGCCCAGCCTGTTTCTCCTGTGGGACTTGCCACTTCTTCCAGGAAGCCTGCCTTGACTGCCCTAGATTACACATCTTTCGTCTGTCTTTCCACAACGTCTGTGGCAATGCTTTCAGTCCAGCTGAGGGCCCTGTGTTCATCTCTGCGTCTCTGCAGTGGGTGCTCATTCGTCTTTGTGGGGCTCCTTCATCAGCGGTGGCAGAGTCCGGCCCCAGGACAAGCCGGGAAGGACCGAGTCCAGTGTGAGCGGCAGCTGCAGGTCACGGTTACAGCAGCCCTTCCCCGTGCTGTTGGAACACCCCACGTGGAAGAGAGGACATGGGCCCAGTCTCTGGCCACCTGCACTTCTGCCCACAACCGCTCGAGGCCAGAGAAACGGAAGCGCAGCTACGTGGTCCTCCCCTCCCCCCTCCCGCTTCCACCATCTCTGACAACGTGACAGCCCCTAATCACAACAGCTCCGCATGCTTAGTGTCTACTGCATGCAGAGCAGAGGTGACCGCTTGCCCTGCCTGACCTCACCTGATCTTGACCTCGGGCTGAGAGGCAGGCACCCTCTTCAGGCTCAACTTTCAGACGAGGAAAGTGAAGCTGTGAACTGCACTGGACAGTTACATGCTCAAGTGCTTGACGGTATAAACCACTATTATGGAGGGTAAATTGGTGCTGTTGAAATACTCACTCCTGAAAGAGTGGCCGCAGCCCCTTCTGTCCCGGGGCATCCCTCCAGGGGCTTGGGAGTCAGGGCCAGACCCGCAGAGGCAGTGGAATTTCCTGCCACTAAAACTGAAGAAAAACAGGTGGTTTCGAGGAAAAAGAGTCTGCTAAAAAATTTTATAAAACTGTTGGTGTCCATCTGATGTCATCATATTTGTTTTTCCATGAAGACAGTTTACTGGATTATTTGGATTGCATGTATCCAATCATTTATATTTGCCCAGATGGAGCTTGTTAGACTTTGATTTTCTGTGCTGAACAGCAAACACAGAATGTTCAAACAAATTAAATGTGGGAATGTTTAAAGAAGGCACAGCACCGTCTCTGAGCAAGCGGCAGTGGCTCGCGGACACCACCCTGTGTGAAATGCTATCAGGGTTTGTCAGGACAGGGAGCACAACCGCAAGTAACCGTGTCCCCAGAACTGCTCTCATGCTGCGTGTGTGCTCACGCCCAAGGCTCCGGCCTGCGCTGGCCGGAGGGGTTCATCACCAGTCCGGACCTCCCAGCTTGGGAAGAGCTGGGCAAGCAGAGTAGCTCTGCTTCCGGTCGGGTGGGACTGGAATTTGATGGCGGGGAGAGAGGGGAGAGGAAGGCGGGGGAAGGGGGTGGAGTGGGGGGAGGATTCGAGCAGGGGCCGCTGGGCCTGGGCTTGGGTGGGAGGGCTGTGCGTTGGGGGCGGGAAAGCCCGGGCAGGGGTACAGCGGGCAGGGGTGTCTGGAGGCAGAAGATGAAGCAGGATTTCTGGGTTTCCTGTGAGATGGTGGGTGTAGTCTTTCTCCTTCTCCACCTGCCCCCCAGAACATTGGGCCTGTCTTCCCTGCTCCCCAAAGCTGCGCATCAGGACATCCGGGGCGATTTGAAAAGGAGCCGAGTCTGCGTCTGCGCCTGGTGGACCCACCGTGCCACGGGGGCCTGGGGCCAGAGGGTGGAGGCTCTGCTCTCTCACCCCCAAGGTCCCCGCTAGGGGGTCACGTTCCCACACGTGAGCCACACACCTGTGGAGGGCAGGACTCCCGGGAGGCCGGCAGTGAGGACCCCTCATCCCAGGTCAGCACTCTGTTAGCCTCACCACGTCCACTCATGGAAACTCAGCAAACGGCAGAAGCAATTTATCACCACTGATAACTTTCTAGGGAAGAAAGACAGCTAACCAAGGGCACACGGTGACGTGACACCTGGGCAGGGGAAGGTGTGGGTGAGGCCGGCCGAGTGGAGCCGGGGTGACCGAGGAGAACCACAGGTGTGTGCGGCGCTGGGGAAACGCCCAGCTCAGCTGCCGGACGCGATCCTGTACGCAAGGAGAGCTTGGGGACAGCTTTATACCCACCGACATATTCACACATAAGCACCTCGGTTTCCTCACCTGTAAAATGGGATAGTAATTGTGTGTGGGGGGGCAAGAATTATGAAGAGTTAAATGAATTATTATGTGGGATGTGCTTGGCGAACTTTTAATCGGGGAATGAGAATTTCAGATCTCTAAGCAACGAGGACCTACCGTTAACGTCAAGGAATCGGTGAATTAGGAAGAGACCCGGGGTGAGAACATATTTGTCACGGCAGCTATGGGAGCGAGGTCGGAGCTGAAAGGTAGAGAGGAAATGGACCAGCGCAGGGATCAGGGATCCCTAGAGTGTGAGCCACAGGTCAGCCCCCATGCATACCTGCACACACCTGCACACCCACGCACACCTGAGCCCCAGGAAGTCACGATCATCAAGAAAACCTGGGCGTAACCCCCAGTAAGCAGATAAGGGCTCACGATGCAGAGGGAACCCCTTCAAGGTGGAGGCCAAACACAAAGGAAGACCCCCAAATCCACGGGGTGTACAGACAGAGTGCGACTCCAGGGACACGGGAAGGAATGAGCCCCAGGCCGTCCACCTGCCCCAGCACACGCTGTGCCCTGACGGCACCCTGTGCCTCCAGCAGATCCCGACCGCTGCCCCCAAGACCCCGACTCATGGCGCGCCCGCCTCTCCTGGCCCGGACCCTTTCCTTCCCCTCATCTGCACCGTCCCCCCTGCTCAGAAAAGCTCACTCATCGGGTAGCAGAGCCCGAGCTCGGGAAACAAGGAGCGCGTTTGCCAGCACATGGCGGGCAGACGCAGCCCAGAGGTGCGGGTACCTCCGTCCGTGACGCCACGGGGTGCTGTCCCTCCCCATCGCCATCTCAGGCCGCCTTTCCCCAGTATTCGCCGGGCTCAGCTCCTTCTGGGGAGAGAGGGTCCCTCTGCCCACGGGGCTGGGGCTGCATCTGTTTCTCCAAGACGCAGCTGCCTAACGGGCCTGCTTTTGACCTTGGCCGTTTCTGTCAAATGATCACATTTCCTGAGAAAGGGCCTCTGCCTGGCCGTCCTCTGAATGGAAGTGAAGCACTTCAGCTGAAGTAGAGATACCTTTCCCTTTCTTCAGTCCAAACAACTGAAACCACTTAAACGTAACCAGGCTCCACCCAAAGGCAGCCTCTAAAGCCACCTTCCTCTCGGCTCCATGTAAGACCAGCCAGGATCAGTGCCGGCCCCCAGACCTCACTCTGGGTACTCATGGCTGCTGCCCTAAAAACTTCATGCCATAAAACCACTGGTTTCCCAACCCCAGGTCCCTCACGCTTCTGTATGAATCTACACTATTTCTTCTACTATAGAAGGACTGGTTCCCCTTCTGCAAGCAGAATTCATGTCTGAATTCACAGGAAGAGACACTCAAACCCAGGCTCCTGGGATTGAGAGCAGAGATTGTGACAATTTCAAGGAAACCTCTGACGCAGACCTCTGAGCGCCCCGCCACGGGTATGTGTGCGTGTGTTCCCTCAGTCTGATGAAAAGAGCAAAACTACAGGCACCATATGAAAAACAGTCGCCATCTCCTTGAATGAGCAAGTAAAGGATGCCGAGGAGCGTGGAGGTCGGGCTTGAGCCGGGCCAGTTCCACCACTTAGTTCCCAGTGCTTCTCCCGGATCAGACCCTCCCTGCTGCCGCCCCAGCCCTGGACCAGCTGGACGGACCCCACAGGATAGGCGTGGGCAGTAGATGCAACCATTTCAGCTGCTAGCAGCCGTGTGCATTTATTTTTTTCAGATTCTTGGATGCTAATAGGCATTAGACAATATCCAACACCCACTTTTTAAAAACTGAAGTATAGTTGATTTACAGTAGCACATTAGTTTCAGACACACAGCAAAGTGGTTCATTTAGACATACATATATCTATTCTTTTTCAGATTCTTTTCCTTTATAGGTATTACAAAATACTGAATAGAGTTCCCTGTGCTCTACAGTAGGTCCTTGTTCTTTATCTATTTTATATATAGTAGTGTGTATATGTTCATCCCAGACTCCTAATGTATCCCTCCCCCCTTTGCCCTCTGGTAACCATAAATTTGTTTTCTACGTCTGTCTCTTTCTGTTTTGTAAATAAGTTCATTTAAATAAGTGCCCCCCCACATAGTCCCTAGGCAAATATTTGGCACCTCTGAACAAAACTGTCCACCTGTAACTCAGGAAGCCGGCACCTGCCAGGCCTTCACTGCCCGGGGCTGAGCCCAGATCCCGGGGCAGTTTGCTGGGAGGATGGGCGTCTATCTGCTCCAGAGGACGCCCCATGCTGCAGAAGGAGGCTGTGACCAGTGAAGCCACCTGCCAGGTTGGTATTCTGCCTCCAAGTTGACTGATAGGAAGTTGGAGTGGGACTACCAGCATCTCCGAGGTCCCCGATCTTGCTGGCAGAGCCAGGGGTCCTGACCACATCCCTTCCCACGAGGGCCCTGGGAGGTGGCCTGTCCAGGGAAAGTCCATGGTGGGAGTGGAGGGGGAGGATAAAGGCGAGAAGCTGTACATCCCTGACCCCCAGATGTGAAAGTCCCGGTCAGGACGCCCCTGCCCTTGGTCACCTCCCAGCTCCACACCCGTCGTTAGCTCCACTGTTGGAGCTGCAGAGGCCTTTGTCCGAGGCTCTCACACAAATGTGTACGATGTGTCCAGAGCAACTAATCAAACCTGCTCTGGGACACAAAGCGGTCCAGCGTGACACCTGCCCGGCCAATGTCCCCAGACACCTCTGCTCTGGGCCACCCGCTCAGACGCCTCCCTCTCCCCGTGGCCCGCTGCCCTCATCGCTCCCACGTTGCACCCCCCATCCCCAGTCCTCCAGGGTGCGGGGCTCTCAGCCAGTGTCCCCTCTGGACGCCTTCAACCCTGCAGGGCCCAGCGAGGCCTGACCCTCTCCGTGATGCTTTCCTAACCACGGCACGCACCAGACTCCGGATTCTGTCTGCACCCTGCATCCACACCACCACGTGCGTGACACACAAGGGATGGAATGGTTTCTAAGGACCCCTATCTAAATAGCTTATCCTCAGAAGGACCGAAGGCACATTCCAAAGAACAGTGCTCAGTACATTTCAGGCATTCACTTAGGTAATTACTTACTTATCCACAGCCCAGAACAGAAGAGCAAGAAGCACAGTAGACTGGAAGGAAGCTACCCAGGCCACAGGCCCGCTGCAGCATTCACGATGCTCAGTGAAGCACTGCCCATCAATTAAAATCATCCCCTTTATCTGGGATCAGTAACGGGACAGGGTATCCCCGTGTTGGGGGAAAAGAACTACAAATTAGCAAAGATGCAATTAAATCGAACAACATTCTAGAGGGGTAACAGAGAGATGGGAGTGAGGGTCCTTGAGACAAAGTCCCACAGACCAGGCCCAGGACAAGGATCCCACCTCCCGGATGACGGTCACCCTCCCAGCACCTGCTGTCTTAGGGAAGGAAGCATGGGGAGGAAAAGGAGGAAAGCAGAATAAAATAAGGAGAAAAAGACAAAGGAAAGATGGAGAGAAGAGGTACGAGAGAAACAGCAGAGAAAACACAGCTCTCCCACTGGCTAGTGCTCAGGCTTCAGATAAACTGAAATCAGCCCTCACTGTAAAGAAACCACAGGGATGTCCCCCGTAAGCACACAGCCCTGTGAGCAGAACCTGTGCAGAGACACACGGGACAAAAAGAACTTCAGCAAACACAAGAACAAGATCAAGTAACAGGAGACAGAGGCCCTGCTCTGCAGAACGGGGTGCTTCTGCACGCCAAAACTGAAAGGAAAATAGAAATAAAAGAGAACAAGACTGGGCCCAAATGAAGACAAAAATGAGACAAGTGAATGTTTAAAACATCATACTCGAAGTTTGACATTAACGAAAATAAGAAGAGAGGGGGGAAAAGGGTTACAAATGTCATGCGTGACTTTGAAAAAATCATTACCTAAGTGACTGGCCAGTTGACTTCCAAATAGGATTGGGGACCGTGTTGAAAAGAAAGCCCTGCACACTCCAAAGGGCTCTGTAAAAACGTAAGCCAAGGTACTTACTAACAGTGCCCCATAGAATCTGGAGAAGGCTTGGTGGAGGCAGGAGAGCATGACCCCTAATGAGAAATGATGTCAGTTATGGCCGGGGAACCAAGCAGCCTTCCTCTTCAGGCATCGAGGCTCTTACTCATCCATGTGTCAGAGAGCAAACCTCTATGAGAAGTTTGTAAACATTCAGGCAGGTTCGTCACCCGAAAAGGGGGCGAGGACACAGCCCCGCTTCCTTGGGGCGAGGGTAAGTCAGAACCGCTTTTAGTAACTGACTTAATCGAGCGCCTCAGGGTCATTTACTTAATATAGGGCCTGCTATTTCCGTGGGCGGCAAGCTTTCCAAGCTTGGCCACCTGTTCTGCTGCAAGCCTGCCTGTCTTGAGCCAGCCACTGTCGTGTAGCCAAAAGGTGACAGGGCAGCACCGAGCCGCGGGCACTGGCCTCACTGCCACGTGCAGTGTTCTGGTCCCTCTGCTCACCTGGAAGGCTGCAGAGTGGTCTCCAAGAAAGGGATTCTTAATGGCATTGTTGATATTGTTTTTATGCATTTTTTTTCTTGGAGACTCTATTGGTGTCATTTTGAAACTCTGACCTCCTGGCACCCTGGGTAGGTCCTCTCCAGAAGAAACTTAACACTGGGAGAACTGAGTCCGAGGCCACACAGCTTGACCACAAAGCCACAAAGAGGATTCTCTGTTCCCCATGTCCAGGCTGTTCTCCTTAGGGTCCTAAATCAGAACCTCTCTCCCCATCTGTAGCCACGAGTAGCTAAAGTAGACTCAGATTATTCAGACAATGTTCCCAGCAGTTTTGTAATGATGTCGTTAAAAAAGTCTACAGCGGTGAGGCGGCGTGGTTCTGTTTCCCCGTTAGTACAGCATGTCCACCAACTTCAAATTCCACCCACAGCCACTAGATTTTTGTTCTGTGCTTTCCCAAGAGCAGCTTAATTGGGATTAGCAATTTTGGGGGAAAGCAGCAAAATAAAGGCAATTCGTACAAAATAAACTCCACCCATCATGCTCTGGCTGACACACCTCTTAGTCAAAGGTTACTGGCCTGGTTTGCTGAGCGATGGGGCCGGCACCTCAGTTCACATGACCTTAGTTATAGGTGTCTCTCCGTCCACCCCGCAAGGACATTCTTCCCTCACTTAATTATGAGTCTCACCATTCCACTGAATGACAAAATCAAGAAATGTCTCTATCGTGCATTACCTGGATTTGCCGTTCCTCGGAAATTTCTTTAACAAGAATCATCTTTAACAGGAAGGTACAGCGTACCTTTGTGCCCATAAATCTCCCAGGGAGGCCCGTCCAAATGCTCTCCGCTGCCCACACGTGGTTTTTCTACCACGTGGAGACTAAAGGCTTGGGAAAGAATTCCACTGGGCAGATCATACCTACACAGAAACCACGCGTTTGTTTCCTGGTGAAGCGATCACCTAGGTCTCAGAAGAGCAGGAGAAGTTCGCCTGCTTTTTTTCCCGTGTCGCTGGAAATCACCCCTCTGTCCACCGTCTTCCAGCACAGTGAAGTCACCATCGTGGTACCTAGACCCGGTCACTGTTGCACTGTGCAGAGATTTCCAGTAACGTCGAAGAGGTGAGGATGGAGCTCCTGATCAAATGAAAAGACCTTTGACACCGCCAGCGCCAAGGCTGGCCGCATGGCCTCCACCTCCCATTACCTGCGACGTGTGTGGCCAGGGTAAATGGCAGGGGACACTGTTGGCTGTTGTCAATAAGGCTGTAATTCCAGGCCCCAGGAAGGTGAGGCTGGCTTCTCCCCACGGCTCTAAACATCACGCACAGACTGCCAGATCCAAGCGGGGTCTCTAGCCGACACCTACTCCTGAGCTGCAGAACCCGGCACCTACCACCTGCTGAATAGGTCCTCTGGGCGTCCAGCAGGCAACGCGGTTCCGGACATCCACACGGAACTCCTTCCCCACCCCCTCCCTGCTTGCGCAGGACATCGTCCCAGCGACGGCACGTCCTCCACCCAGTGACTCAGGACAGAAAAGGGGAAGTGGTTTCTGTTCCCCACACCGACCCGTCTCTCCGCCCTGTCTTTGTATCGCCAGCCTCTGCCCCCCGGCGGGTGCTGCGTGTCCCCCGGATTCCTGCAGGACCGCCACCCCCGGCCCCGCCCGGGACCTCCAGGTCCAGTCTTCCGTCTCAACCCATTCTCCACGGAGCATCCAGACCGGCTCTAAAATGAGAACCTTAAATCCTCCAGGACCCTCGTCATCCTCAGGGAGGAGCCCAAACCTTTTAGATCCGCGCCCGAGGCCCGACCTGCTCTCCCGCTCGGCCAGCCCGGCCTCACCCACACTCTCCTCAGCTCGGCACCGTCAGCCCGGACGCTGGCTCCGCCGTTCAGCTCTCAGGGGGCATCTCTGACCCACCCTTTGCGCTTCCAGAGCACTCTGGGTCGCCCTGCCCGCAAACAGCCGCGTCCTGCTCTGTCGCCCCCTGTCCTCAGGGCCCTGCGGGCCGGGGCGGGGGGTACCTTACTTGCCCTCGTAAGGACAGTCGCACCCCCAGACCCAGAGCCTGGGCCTGTGCTTCAGGGGTCCTCGCCTTCACAATCTCAGCACAACCCATGCCCCGAGGGGTTGGTGTCGTGACCGGCTCTGTTCAGGATCCAGGAACTGCTATTCCAAACTCTCAGCCGCAGAGTCAAACCCCACGAAGGTGGGTGCCGTGAGGGTGAGTGCGGTGACCTGGGAGACACAGACAGACAGACGGACACGGTCCGCGGCGCGGGTGTGGACGGGCCGCGCCGAGCTAGACAAGGCGAGTCAAGGCCGCTCTCAGTGTGGACACCCTTCCCACGGCTGCCACCTGCACGTTTCCTCGCTTCTCTTCACGTGCCGATGCACGATTTAAGCAGCACTGTGGGATCTGCAAAAATTGCGGGGGGCAGCTGAGGAAGATTTTACAATATTCAACAAGTCACGTCCTTCCTGACCGTGAACCTGTTCCCCTAAACATCCGTCCACACACGTGGACACGCTGCTGATTCTTTCATCTCCACTGTGTGGAACCAGAGGCTACTTTAAGAAATGATAAAAATAGCAATATGAGTGACATCAATTTCTATGATGAAATACAATGTTTTGTAAAATTTTTTCTGATAACAAAGTTATGAGACCTCATGACAAAGGTGGAGCATGATATGCAAATTTCACAGTTTATATCTAAATCTAAGTATGCCTTAAAGAATTTTATGGATGATTTCAGTTGCTTTGGGCAGAATTAAAGTTTTCTAAAATTAAATGAATAAAAAGTTAAGTACGCTGACTCAAAAAAGGTTATGTAATTTGGCATTACTGCTCATAAAGCACAGTGTATGTGAAAAACCTGATTATAACAGCATAATTAGTTAATTTTGCTGAATTTAAGGGAAGAAAAATAAAATGGTTGGAATAACATAATATTTTGTACATTATGTATGCTTTAATTTTATTACTCATCCAACTATCATTAGCCTGTCAACAACCCGACATGAATGAGAATGTTTAAATTTAGTCATTATGGGTATTTTACTGATTTTCAATCATAGATAACGCATAGTTTTAAACTTACTTTTTGAAATTTTGGTGTTTGGCAACTCTATTTGTTGGGGTGGGAATAGGTAACATGTTTTATTTACAACTTTTAAATGTTTTAAAATATGTGATAGGAGGGCCTCCACTTATACACTTCTGGGCCTGTTGTGCTGGTGGTCACTCTGATTGCACAGCCCCACTGGGAGCCTGCCTGCTCAATAAATATTTCTGAAATGAAATGCATGCGTATATATGTCTAAGGTTACATAGGCAAATTTAACAGTTATGTGAATTGTTTAATACTGCAATAACATTTCTGAAAGGAATTAATGACTCTCTTTCTCTATCAAGATAGAAGATACCGTGAATTAATTCACATTAACATGTCAAGCCGCTCAGAAAATCCCAGCTTTGAGGTGTGTTTCCTGTCAACAGCTGAAACACATGGTCGTCAGGAGAGAATGTCTGGACTCTGGTTCCATCGCCTCATGAATTCACCTTTCCTCCAGCTTGGTCTTAGCTACCAATGGGATCAGTGTGTTATGTGTTTATGCAATTCTGCTTGCAATATCCATTTATTCAGGAAATCAGTATTAATCCCTGAGGCTGTGAAACAACCTCTGGAGAAGCAGTGGTGAACAGGGAGATGCTGGCTTCACGGAGCTGGCCTTCTGGTGGGGGAGCAGTCACGGAACAAATGACAACAGAGTTCACTGTGCATGTACGGCTGTCAAGGGAACAAGGAACAGCAGGGCCTCATCCCAGGCTGGAGAGACAGGGGAGCCCCAGGGAAAATGAAAACCAAAGGGTGAGTTAGGAATTATCCTGGCAAAAGAAAAAAGGGAAGAGAACCACCCACACAAAGAATACGGAGTCCTGATCAAAACACAGACACCAACACAGCCAACCCCACGCGAACAGCTCCCGAGCTTGAGACAGCTTGGTGTACTCAACCCCCGTGAGAAGGGGCCTGCAGGGAGGACAGGGACCTGCCTTCCTCTCCAGAACTTTAGGTTCTGTCCTGAGTGCAACGGGGCCACTAAGGGGCTTTAATTAGAATGTTTTTCTCCGATTTTACACTCTGTGTGGTAACTGACTCCAGGAAGAGCTGGAAAAGAGGGGTAAGAGGTCCTGGCACGTCTCCAGGAAGCAGATGGGTGGGGCTGGACCAGGGTGTGGTGAACAGCAGGCCCGTGGAGATCTCGTGGGCGGGAGCATCAGCTGGACTGGGGATGGACTAGATGAAGGGCGGACAAAACCGAGAGGGCAAGGGTGATGGTCAGAAACCTGACAGGGTAGCTAGCTGGAGACACACCACTTATACTCGCATGGTATCTCCATTTTTATCTCTGTCCCAGACTTATCTTCCAAGCTTCAGACAAACGTATCTACTCGCTGCTGGAAACTGTAACTCCACCATCTCCCGGGAGACTCGACTAACACGTCCAGACTGAACTCATCATTTTCCCCTGACTCAGCCATGAGCACAAACAGCTCCTCCATTTTTCCTTATCATAGCAAATGCCCTACCATTTGCCAATCACCTGTGATGGTTAATTTTGTGTATCAACTTGACTGGGTCAGAGGAAGCCCAGAATTCGGTCACACATTACTCTGGGCATGTTTGTGGGGAAGTTTTTGCACGAGGTCAACCGGCAGACGGAGTGAACAGATGGCCCTCCCTAATGTGGGAGGGCCTCAGCCCATCAGCTGAAGGCCTGAGAAGAACAAACATAAGAGAGACTTCCACCTGCCCGGCTGCCTTGGAGCTGGGATATCAGTCTTCTCCTGCCTTTGAACTCAAACTGGAATATTGGCTCTTCCCGGGTGTCAAGGCTGCCAGCTTCCAGACTGGAACGTATACCACTGGTTCTCCTGGGTCTCCAGCTCTGACTGAAGATATGGGACTTGTCAGCCTTAGTAATCACATGAGCCAATTTCTTGTAGTAAATCCCCTTCTGTCTGTCTCTCTCTCTCTTTCTCTCACTGTGTATATATATATATATGTATCTCCTATTAGTTCTGTTTCTGGGAAGAAGCCTGACTAATACATCAGCCAAAGAGGGGATGGTAATTGCCTGGGAAGAAGGTAAAGTAAAAAATAAAACACACAAAAGCCCCCAGAAAAACTCATATAAGTTACAGGGTACCCCGATGTCATGAATGAACTAGAGCAAAGAAATAGAATGAGGCCAGAGTTTACTTCAAAGTCATGCAGGTTGGACTGGGGCAGAGTTTCACTGGGTGCATGGCCACCCCGCTGGAGGTTCTACCTCCCAGACCTGTATATTGCTAAGTGCGGTAGTGTGGCTAGGGTCAGACCAACGGTACATGAGGGGAAACTGATGTAACTCCAGGACATCTCAGTAGAGGTGAAGTCATCTTCCTAGACCATTACCTCTTCTGTTTTTTCAAGGTCGGAAACCTAATTTAAAACTGGTCCACTCAAGCACCGCACTCTGAAAGATGGTGGAGGAAGAAGATGGAAGGAATCAAGGTCCCTGAATGACCTCATGGAGCGGAGCCTCCACACCAGCGTGGACTGTCTGTCCATCTCTGGACTACGTTCCATTAGAGAGATGAAGCTCTCCCCTATTACTCACAATATTTTGGAGTCTCTTTGTTACAGCAGTTCAGCTTTATCATAACTGAAACAGACATTTGGGATTAAGCACATGGGGAATCACTGCGGTTCCCCCCAGTGGGGACAGAAGTGACATCTGTCTTCTGTGTTCACTGCTGCAGCCCCAGAGGATGGAACTACTGGTATCTGCACATAGTAGGCACTCAGCAAGTATGTGTTGAGTGAATAAATAGGGGGAGTCAATGCCAGATTGGAATTGAAAGGGAAGAAGTGGGGCGAGGGTATCGAGTTACATCTCTGTTACAAAGATGTGCTGAAGAGCAGGGAGCAGCTCTAAGGAACCATCTGAGTGTCTCTGCATGAGCATGAAGGCACGTGTGCATGAATGCGACACAGCAACGACGAGGGCAGAGTTAAACAAAAATGGAACAAATACAGTAGAGAAAGGAGTGAGACACAAAAGAAATGAGTATTGAACAGCCTTGTGAATTTCCTGATTACCCTTAGCGGAGGTAACATACTTTCTTAACGCTGCTGGAAGGGAAGAAGGAGGGGCTGGGTATAGACAAGTATCAGCTGTAGGGTCAGAAGCAGGTATCTGAGGATGTTTCTGAGTGTTGGCTTCTGTTTTTTTCCTCTTTCTGTAGAGTAGGAAGCAGGGTGAACCACTGGAGAGAATGGTGCCCAGAATAGGGGCCCAGCTGATGTGAACAGAGAAAGTTGAAAACAGTCACCGTGGAGAAATAGAGTACAGAGTGAGTGCAGGACCATGCTGTGAAGAAAGGGGCATTCTGAAAGGCTCGCTGATGAGGTTGTTACAGTAATGATCCACCCGGTATGTGTTTCCCTGGTAATCTACTGTCAGAGTTCAGACACAGACACGGAGGACAGAAAAAGACTGGCTTCTTCCAGGGTTGTGCTTTTCCCAGATGAACAGAATTAAATGGCTACAGGACAAGACTTTTTAGAGGATCGCAGTAGACTAACTGCTGGACCCTTGTTGGACGAAAGGGAAGCAGTGTCAGGAAGGGCCGGGGGGCAGGTGGGTGGACTCGTCGACGGCCTGGAGGGTCTCAACAGGAGGATGAGCACCTCCAGTGTGGCCCCACACCTGGCCAGTTAGGACAGGAAACAGAGGCAAACAGAGTGGTTTTGTAAATTAAGACTGATTAATTTCCAGCATGACAAAGTTGAGAGGAGGGGGCCGGTTTGGAGTAAAAGAAAAAGTCACTGGGGGTGAGGGGGCAAAGGAAGTAAGAGACCGTGTGTACGAGACGAGTTTCTGGTGTGGATGTCGAGGGCCCTACGTGAGGGTGCTCTCCAAATGGCCAGAGAAGGCGCCACGGCCACACCAAGTGGGGCAGACCACAGCCAGGAGTAGGGGGGAAGGCGGTGAGGCCAGATTGTGTGAGGTTTAAAGGAGCAAAAGCTTCCCAGCTAACAGAAGAGCTGTGGTCGGAAAGCCACCCGGAGGGCAGGGAGACAGTGACCCAAGCTCCGGCGCTCGGGTGTGAGGGCCAATGGGCGGGTAAATGGCCTCCACTGCAGAGGATCCCACAGGATCAGGAGCCACCCAGGTCGTGGTTACAGAGCAAAAGGGATACGAGAGGGGCGCTTAGGAGTCGGGGAGGGTGGGTGGGGAGAGGCATGTCCCGAAGGCTGGGTTTGGGAGGGTGTGTGGAGCGACAGAGCATGAGTGTGGGAATGGTCACAGCTGGCTGACGAGGCTGCACCTTGAGTGGTAATGGAACAAAGGGACACAGGCTCTGGTCAGCTTGCAGGGACCGCTGCACACTTTCCTGGGGGCTGACAAACTCATCCGACGGCTGTAACTCCATCTTTCATCCTTGACAGAGACTCTACTGTACTTTCCCGAACAATCTGCCTGTTGCTGTAAAAGGGGTCGGTGTGAGATGGCCTGTCCTTTATCAATCAGTTGCTGTTTCTTTTGTCGATGTGTGTGGACTGTGCTTTGTAGACACCGTCCGTCCTGGACCTCGTCTAGTCATCCACAGGCTTCGGACACCTTCAGTTTCACAAATTCATAGATTGATGTATACATGTAATCGGTGAGGAAACTTGTCCAGACCAGGAGACTGGGACCCACGCTGAGCTTCGCAAGAGAGGTTTTATACTCCTTTCTCTATTACTATTAACCTTGTGTATCCCCAAAACAAGGGAGCCTGGGCCCTGAGAACAGGTCTTCTGAGCCCCGGCTCTGCCGCTGACAAGCCCTGTGACCTTGAGAAGCCTATGGGGAGCATCCCATAAGCCAAGAACCGTAATCTCCTCATCTTATAAAGGGAGATAAGCGCCCTACAGTGCCTGCCTCGTACACCACTGTGGGCGCTGAGCAGTGAGAGGTACATGCTCTCACGGTCACAGCAGGAGTGCAGCTGACCATTAATAGTTCCGGGCAAACATAAGATGGCGTGTAGGTTCAAAATGCCTGTTTCCTAAGTGGGGGCTGATTGCTTCTGCTGCTGTGATGAGGGGTTTGTCTTAATCCCCCTGGTGTGTCTGCTTCTGGCCTTTCCCACCCGTGCTTTTAAACCAAGCCGCCCCTGGGAAGCCACTTGTGGGATCAGACTGAATTTTTGAAAATAATTTCTCCCTTTTCCTTTTCACGGGGACCACGTGAAGTTGCATCGCCTAAATGGTGAACTAAGAACGTCTCTTGGGAGTTGTTTCCCTCTAGCTTTGTCAAAATACCTGCTTCATAGGCCCACCTCCTTGGAGCCTGGGACACGTCTGACCACCTGGCTCGTCCTCCATGACACAACTGTCCCCTGAACCTCTGCTCGGACCTCCCCCGATGAACCGCTCCCATCTCCTTCCTTACTGGCTTCCCCTTGACGACCCACAGATTTCCCTGCAGTCACAGGCCTTTTGCTGGGGGCACAGCAAGTACAGCATCATTCGTTCTGACTCCCGCATCCATCCGTCTCTCTGAATCTGCTCAAACTTTCTTAGTCGCTCTCTAACCATGACTCATCTCACCAAGCAAAACAGGTAAAGCCATGTTATCAACTATGTTGTCATTTTAAGTTTACAACCCACGGAATACTTATTCACCGGCGGATATCGATGGCTACGCATGTTGATTTAAACGCCCTTTTCCAATTATGTCATTATGGGAATAACTGGACACATTTTGAACCTTAATTATCTTTTTGTGCTATACCGTAGGCCATATGAGAGAGACAACAGCTTTCTTTGGACTGACACTCTATCTTGTACACAGGGTTCAAGTCACATGAGCTGAGACCAGTTTTAAGTTCAAAGGATACATGTTTTAACTTCCTGAGGAAGCAGAGAACATGATTTTACCAAGTTGCCACGTTAATCAAACAGAGACACAGCCTCGAAGGGGAGTGAGTTCACATCAGAGCTCAAGCAGGTCAACAGTGTGTCACATGGGAACGGCTGCCATCAGGGGTGTGCCATTGCATTCAGACCCCGCGTCATTAAAAATACGTCTTCTCTTCTTCTCAAGTGTTCCCCTTGGTTGCTCAAAGTTTCTTCACGGAAGAAATACAAAGAAGAAGAAAAAGTAATACGTAGCACACGAAATCAAAGAACCAGGGTTTCGTTTAGAAGAATGCAAAACTGTATTTACTGTGATTACAGTTCAGAAAAACGGGCAGCCTCCAATTTCTTTTCTGCAATTCAATTAACCTTATGCGTACCTTTCTGCTTTAAGGTGTTAATTTTTTCCACTCAAGAGAAAACAAAAGGGGAATGAAATAAATTATGAGAATATGAAAGGTAACTGATTAAAAAAATGGAAGAGTGTGGCATTTCTTCCTCAGGGAACATTTGTTTTAGGGGTCAACTTTCAATTCTTCTAACCGCTGTCTTCAGAAGGACTTAAATTAATTCTGGATATTATTTTCATTTTTTTGAAGAAACTGGCTCACGTTTCTCACAATCAAGGAGTTGTAACTTGATTTTGCATAAGATATGAGCGTTGCATCTGGAAAAGAACTGCCCCATCTCCCAAATAATTAGAATAAGTTCAAGTAGATCATAAATAACAGACGCTTAAATACCCCTCACACTTACAAGGAAATCTTCAGATAGAACAGTAATATACAGTCTGCAGCCAAGGTGGTTCAAGGGCAGTTTCTCCTTCCAGAAGCATCTGCAGATAGTCAGCATCTCCCCACCACTGGACCCTCTACAAAAAGCACATCTAGACAGATGCAAGCTGTGGATGAAATGCAGCGGGTTTGCTAGGGGCACATGTTTTATAACATGCATGTGTAACTGATGGAGTTGGGACCAATCAGGTGTGAATATAACGTAAAAGCTGCAGCGGGCGTGGGCCAATGTCTCTGGCACACAAGTGTTGTAAGTCATGACACTGAACACAAAAGGCTAACACAAGTGAGCAAGACACAGAGGCGCACTCTTCTATAAACGATGCCCTCTGACCCCACGTTGTCTCTCTTGGTCCCGTTTGGTCACATGTTCCGTCTTGAAAGTGTCTGTGTTGCATGCGTCTCCGGATCTTTGTCAAAAGAAACAAGCACAGACAGTGGTCCAGAACACCCGACCCTGGCATCGCTACGTTTGCCTGCAACCATCCATCTCTGTCCTTGTCTCCAAGGCCAGGCACCTCCACCCGTCCTCCCCTGTTCTTTCATCAAGCTGCCTTTGCCTTCCTCTTTATTAAAGTTCTGTGTGTACTGCAGCTTATTTCATTTATTAGGAATTTCATATGGCCTTTCTCTGCAAGGATCTTTAATTAGGATTTTTTTTTTTTTTGGTTAGTGTTCTGGTTACAAAATTTCCAAGGTTTTGAGTATTCTCTCCCAACCCTACATTTTCCCAAATCCTTGCTATTTTCAGTGGATGATTTTGCATGATGCATACTTCACAGTAACACACCTGTACTGCCAATTCATTCCTGAAAACTTCAAAGGTAAAACAGCTCACTGCATTCAGTGTCTCACTAACTTTTAATCCAGTTATGGTGGTGGATGTACGGAGTTATAATTCGTGTACTTAAAATATATTAGTTTCTTCATAGTTCACGGTTGTTACTAAAACTTTGAGGAGTTTACAATTATTCACTTACCTAGACATTCAGGTACAATTGCTATAATTTGTGATGTAATGTTTAGCCCTTAGGAACAAAACTTTCTGCCTGAATGGGAGCCTCTTCAATTTCCCCTGCAACACCTCTTCAAACTGGGTATTCTGATCTTTCCCCAGATAGTTATTTTCAGCTGTGTCTCTGATTATTTATTGCTTCTGTTTCTGCTGTTCCATTCTGCCCCTCTGAAACATCTAAAATACTGAAGTTCACACTGGTTTCCTAGTGGTCCACATCCATCAGCTTTCAATGAGGTTCGAGTCTAGACTGAACCAGATCCCTCTTCTGTGCTCCAGGCCCCTGGATCCTGTATCTACTCAGCATCTTACTGTGACTACCTCGAAAACATGTCAATGTCACCTTGCGCAGTCAGCACCTCTTGCCATGTTCCCTACCCCAACAATGGTGTCCACCCAGCTGAGCAAGCCAGGAGCTGGCAGTCAGCTCTGACATTCTCTGTTCCTCCTTCCCCGCATCCTGTCTATCACCAAGTCCCATTAATCTCCCTTTAAGCAGTTCTCAAATGACTCACTTCTCTTTGTCTCCACCGCCACCCACCCTCCTGACGCAGGCTGCAGTCTTGGACTTGGGCCACCGCAGCAGCCCCTCTCTGGACCCTCCACATGCAATGGCCAAAGTGACCCTGAAGAGACACCAGACTGAGCACATCACCACCCCCCCGTCTAAACTCTTCCAGAAAACTGGGAGTGGAAGAAAACGTCTTCAACGTGGTAAAGGCCACATTCCCCAAACATTTAGCAAATATCACACTTAGTGGAGAAAACTTAAAATCAGAAGCAAGGATTCTCGTTAACATCACAACTGTTAAACAAAGGTCCTTACCAATGCAGAGAGATAAAAGAAGGAGAGGGAGGAGGGGAAGGGGAGGGAGGCGGAGGAAGGGGGAGGAGGAGGGGGAGAAGGGGAGAAACAGCGGGAGGTGAGGGAGGAAAGAAACGAGTGGCGCAGGGTTTGGAAGGGGGAAGGTGAAAGAATATCCTTATTGGCAGATGACACAATCCTAACCATAGAAATCCCGACAGAACAGAGGGACTTAAAACTAATGAAAGTTCCAAAAGATTGAGGGATATAAAATCTGCTTAAAAATCAACAGTATTTTTCTATGTCTACAATAAACAAAGATTTTACCAAACTTATGTGTTGAAATTTTATCAACTGCTTTTTCTGTATCAATAGAGATAATCACATCGTTAATGCACTTATCAATGAGAAAAGAGAGGAACCCAATCAAAACATAGGAAAATTCTGAAAGCAGTTTGGAGCCACAGAAATCTACATGACTGGAGAGTATATGAAGACACTCTCAACTCATTAAACATGATGAGAAAATACAATAAAATGAGGAGATGTCACTTTACAACCGTTATATAAAATTTTAAAAGAATGATAGCACCAAGAGCCGGTGAGCATGTAACCCGTCACGCACACGCCCCCGCATCACCAGGGCCTGTGAACGGACTTTATTTGGAAATAGGGTCTTTACAGATGTAATCAAGTTAGGATGAAGGCCTCAGGGTGTGTCCTACTCCACTAGGACTGGAGTCTTTATGAGAAGAGAGACACACAGAGGATGCCACATGACTACAGAGGTAGAGACTGAAGTGATGCAGCCACCAGCCAAGGAACACAGAGGGAGGGACGGCCACCACCAGAAGCTGGAAGACGCAGGAAGGATTCTCCCCTATAGGTTCCAAAGGGAGCACGGCCCTAGTAACACCTGGATTTTGAACTTTAGCCTCCAGAACTGTGAGACAATAAATTTCTTTTGTTTTAAGCCAAAAAAAAAAAAAAGATTTCATAAGCATGGGGAGAAATACAGAATTTCATGCAGCTCTTCTGATAAACTGCTGTAACTTCTCTGGAGAACATTCTAGCAGTAATGAAAATTAAGTATGAGTACAATCTATGGTCTATCCACCCCATGCTGTATGGCCTGGACACCCTCCCCAAATGACCAAGGATACATGGGCAAGGGCACAATTACTAAGGTAGGTGGGGGGAAAAGTAAAACCCTGTGACAACTATCAGTGGAAATTAACAGGATACATACCTGTCTAAGAACGTGGAGAGTGCAGTAGAGTGTCTTCCCATGGTAAGGAGAGGGTGAGATCAGGGGAAAATTGAATCAAATCCAACAAGAGGCTTGTTTGGACAACGGTGATAGAGAGCCTTGAATTGTAGTAATGAAAGTCTGCATATGAAGTTCTTCAAAAATACTAAAAGATTAAGTGGCAATCTTTAGAATTATTGGTGGACTGGAGATAGCCATTCAAATGGATAAGTTTAATTTAGGGAAGGAGTATTACTCAAAATAAAACAAGGTCCAAGATATCTATAATTAGTGATTGGGAAGAGGAAAATTATCCAGAAAAGTCTAGAATAAAGGATGCTTAGGGAAGAGAATTGGTAGGAAAAGAGAAAGAAACTTAGCATCTACTAGGTATCTACCTTGTGGTTAGGGCTTGACATCTATCATCTTATAAAATGCTCTCAGTAACACTGAAGTAGGCGGTGTCATCTCTTTACACAGACAGAGAGATGACTTCCCTAAAACCAGACAGCAGGACTAGAACCCAGCTCCACCTCACCTGGATAGCTACAGCTCAGGAACGAGAATAATCAGCTTCCAAATGCAGCATTAGTCTTAATGAGGAAATATTGATGATTTACTAAGAAAAAGGTAAAGAGTAGCCTTCTAGAAACAATTTCAGTGGCATGGGAAGGGACAAAGCTGGGTTAGCGGTAACAGAAGAATTCAAATTATCTTGATTTAGGGCTTCTCTGGTGGCGCAGTGGTTAAGAGTCCACCTGCCAATGCAGGGGACACGGGTTCGATCCCTGGTCTGGGAAGATCCCACATACCGGGGAGCAACTAAGCCCGTGTGCCACAACTACTGAGCCTGCGCTCTAAGAGCCCGAGAACTACAACTACTGAGCCCGTGTGCCGCAACTGCTGAAGCTCACGCATCTAGAGCCTGTGCTCCACAACAAGAGAAGCCACTGCAGTGAGAAGCCCGCACACCGCAACGAAGAGTAGCCCCCGCTCGCCGCAACTAGAGAAAGCCCGTGCACAGCAATGAAGACCCAACACAGCCAAAAATAAATAAATAAAAATAAATAAATTTACAAATTATCTTGACTTATACTAAAGGTTAGTGAATGTCTGGGCACATTTAAAATGATGGAAGAAATAGAGAATAAAGGTGTTAACAAGAAAAAGGGAAATTATGAGAGAGTTATTCTAGAAAGGTGAAGAGGAAGTAGACTGAGAAGTGGACTAAAGAATTAGCTATTATTATTATTGATCATTATCTTTTATTTATTTTTTTTGGCTGCCCTGTGTGGCCTGTGGGATCTTAGTTCCCCAACCAGGGATCAAACCTGTGCTGCCTACACATTGGGAGTGCAGAGTCTTAACCACTGGACTGCCAGGGAAGTCCCTATTATTACTCATTATCTTTAAAGAGAATTTTTCTTGCTAATATTGCACAACCACAGAAAAAAGGAAAATATTCTCTAGTGTAATTACATCTATGTATTGACAGTTAAAATTCATATTTAGTTCATTAAAATGTTTGTGTTCTTTATTGGATCTGGAAAAAAACTAATTTAACTCAGTATATTTTTGTCATGACTAATTCTGTTGGAAACATACTAGGACTAAGCTTGATATCAAATAACAGAGTTGAATCACTTGGATTCTACACAGAAAATTTCCATCTCTCAAAACGCTGAGATGTACCCAATAGTCTCCTTTATTAGGATGCTGTAAATAGGATGTTTGTTAGGATGTTAAAAAGATGTTACTTAGGATGTTAAAAAATAACTTTGGTGTAAACAAAGCCTCTTCCCTGCAGCTCCCATTTTTCCTGCCTTGTGATTCTGGCACGGAGCCAGGAATGCAGAGGATGCTGGATGACGTCCTGTAGACGAAGCGCCTCTGACCAGCTCTGGGAACCAGGCAGACCCGTGCTGCTGCTTCAATCAGCGGTCCTCAGTCTTTTTGGCACCAGGGACTGGTTTCGTGGAAGACAATCCTTCCACAGACAGGGGCGGTGGGGTGGGACGGCTCAGGTGGCAACGGGAGCAACGGGGAAGCAGGTGAAGCTTCACTCGCTTGCTCGCCGCTCACCTCCTGCTGTGCAGCCCGGTTCCCAACAGGCTGCGGACCGGTAGTGGTCCGCGGCCTGTGGGTCGGGGACCCCTAGCTTAATGATTAACAGCTGTTAACTTACTCTAGATTTCACCACCATGGCTTACTTTCCCAAACAATTGAAATCTTTACATTTACATTTTCACTACATGATCAGAATAGGTGACTTCTAAACTGAAGTCCCCACCACTGATCTCCGTGAGCAAGAAATGATAGACATGATCAGTTGTACCACCAATTTAAAATGTATTGAGGGGCTTCCGTGGTGGCGCAGTAGTTGGGAGTCCGCCTGCCGATGCAGGGGACACGGGTTCGTGCCCCGGTCCGGGAAGATCCCACATGCCACGGAGCGGCTGGGCCCGTGAGCCATGGCCACTGAGCCTGCGCGTCCGGAGCCTGTGCTCCGCAACGGGAGAGGCCACAGCAGTGAGAGGCCCGCGTACCACAAACAAACAAACAAACAAAATAATGTATTGAGTTCTGTGGCTTAAGTTGAGCTAATTACGTACACAGCCAGGAGGAATAAGAGACAGTCATGAGCTCCACAGTGTGTAGCCGTCAGAGAAGAAAAGGAGGAGCAGGGTTACACACGTGCAAGTCGGGAGCCTGGACAGGGCTCATCCCTGACTCTGCCACCTGGGACGTCACTTATCCCGATGGGGGCTCATTCACCTCTTACTTAAACTGGGCATAATTCACATACGAACCTCCCCAGTCATCACAGGGATGATGCCCGTGGAGGTGCCCGTCAAGCTGGGCACAAATGTAACAAATCACTACTTTCATTAATGGAGGCATAAGAACAATGGCCCCAGAAGCCAGAAATAAAGACGGACATGTCCTTAAGGATACATACGTGCAGAGAAGAAGAAACTACTTAAGATAACTTTGTATGCTACCTTAATCTCAAATCACATTCCATTTCTCTTTTTTTTTAATCTATTTATTTATTTATTTATTTATGGCTGCATTGGGTCTTCGTTGCAGTGCGCGGGCTTCTCATTGCGGTGGTTTCTCTTGTTGCAGAGCACAGGCTTTTAGGCATGTGGGCTTCAGTAGCTGTGGCACACGGGCTCAGTAGCTGTGGCTCGCGGGCTCTAGAGCACAGGCTCAGTAGTTGTGGTGCATGGGCTTAGTTGCTCTGAGGCATGTGGGATCTTCCCGGACCAGGGTTCGAACCTGCATCCTCTGCACTGGCAGGTGGGTTCTTAACCGCTGTGCCACCAAAGAAGTCCCTCACATTCCATTTCTACTCATTGCTATTCTTTACACCACCTTGTTCTCAGGAAAGTCAGGATCTCCAATGAAATTGGTGAAGACCCTGAGATAGAGGGGGGTTGAGAGGATTAGTAAATGTCAAATAACAAAAGAGAAGAAAGGATGAATCAAATCCTGGTCCATTCTTCAGTGAGCTGTATGCAATCTTTCTGGTCCCCGCCATCTCTTGAATTTATAGATGTATAAACATAGCCTCTATTCTCCAAGATGGATTTAATTACCATCAAGAAGTATTTTTCAAGTAAACACTTCAGTTTCTGCGTCTGCCTCTGACTCATCACGGCTGAAAGCAAATTAGGGGTTAAAAAGGTTCATATCATGTACAGAACACCATGATTTTCTAAATGGAAGGACATCTTTAAACATCTGAGAGGGCTTCAATTTTCATAGACGCCATATTCTATATTTAACCAGAAATGACAGTATAATGTTCAAAATACCCATGGAATACTAATGAAATCAATGCAACTTAAGTTTAATCATGTTTATGTCTAAAATCACCATGCAATGTCTTTTTCTCCTTTCCTTACCAATCTCTTGATTTATTGCTGTAATGATACTCTTTCAGTACCATCATGGGCAAGTCAACTAAAAAATGTAAAACTTGAATCTCTGAACATCTGCAAGATTCATTCCAATTTTGCTTATGTTAAGTGTTATTTCAAATCTGGAGCACTAAAGGTAAAACTTTAGCCTTAATCCCTGAAGCATGTCAGGGCTTTAAATCAATAATAATGGACAGATATTCTCAAACACTGCCTCCAGTATTGTGATCACTTCCCCAGCAGAATGCACTTTGTTCTGAATTCTTCAGTATACTTTCTTGTAAAACAAGGTGCACATGCACACACCTGCATGTGTGTGTGTCTGTGTGTGTCTCTCTCTCTGTGTGTGTGTGTGTGGTCCAACACCGTCTCTTTTTATTTTTTCCTGGAAGTACATATATTACGTCTTCTACTTCCAGGAAGATGGAACACATGCTCTTTTCCCTATTCCTCTCATTATGAACAACTGAACACCCTGGACATTTCATATAAAGCAAACATAACAAGACTCTGGAAGGGGGAGAGAAGAAGACCTCAGCTGAAGACTTCAGGCCCTGAGGAATGACACAGTCGTGAGTTCCCTGGGTTTGCTTTTTGCCTTGTGTATCTCAGACTTGCAGCTGAAGAAACCAGTGACCCAGAAATACCAATGGGCACAGACCAAAAATAACCCAAGAAGCCCCAACAAAAGCCTGCTGTCCCATGTGAGAAGCCTATTGTCCTCCCTCACCAGGCTGGAACAAGATGCCCCAACACCACCACCGTTGCCCAGTGGACACAAAGGCTCCAACCACTGCCCAGTGGTATTGACACGCTTCCCCTTGGTACCAGTGGAGGCTATGAAAACCTGGAATTCTTGCACCCATCCCTGTGGTAATGAGGTAGACCCTCACTTCCTCTGCTGGAGTGGTGTCCGAGCATGCCTGTTAAACCAGAGCCTTAGATGAGATCAAGAGTTTCATAGCAAAATACCCCAAAAGTCCAGGTTTCAATAAAAAAATCACTCATCATACCAAGAACAAGAAAAATCTCAATCAGAGTGAAAAAGAGAACCATGGGTGTCAAACCGAGATGACAAAAATGTTAGAATTATCTGACAAAGATTTCAAAGCAGACATGAAAAAAAATGCATCCAAAAGCAATTTCAAACAGGCTGGAAACAAATGAAAAAAAAAAAGATAGAAAACTTCAGCAAAGAGATGGAAAGTCTCGGCTAAGAAACAGGAGATATAAAAAAGAACTAAGTGGAAATTTGGAATCTGAAAGGCACAGCAACCAAAATAAAAATTCACAGGTTGAGCTCAGTAGCTGAATGAAGGGAAAAGAGGAAGGAATGGGTGAAATGGAGAATTAAGCAATAGAAAACTCTCATCTCAAAAACCTAAAGAAAGAGAGCTACATAAACCCAAAGCAAGCACAAGGAAGGACATAAATAAATACAAGGAAATGGATGAGTGAATCAATGAATATAAATAACAGAAATAAATGAAATTGGAAACAGAAAAACAACAGAGAAAATCAATGGAGCAAAGAACTGTGTTTTTTAAAAGATCAATAAAACTGACAAATCTCTAACAACATGAACAAAAAATAAGAGAAGAAAGACACAGATTACAAATATCAGGAATGAACGCAGGACATCACTACAGACCCTGCAGACATGGAAAGGTTAACAGGGGAATCCTAGGGACAACTCAGCACACAGATTTGACAACATGGATGGAATGGACGTGGGGATGGACACACTGCTGGCGTGGTCCACCCCTGGGGTGGATGGACCTCCGTAAGAGTCCCACAGAGGCTCAAGAAGGAGGCTTTGGGGTCATGGGTGCAGGAAATTCTGGATTCCAGGCACCTGGAGCATGGTCTAGAAGGGAGGGGAACAGAATCTGGAGGAGCACATCTTTAGTGAGGGGCAAGGCCAGTGCAGGCCAGAGGGGGCTTCTAGGACTCAGGGCCCAGGCCAGGGGCTCCTCTTGTCCAGGTGTAAGGACTGTACTGATTAAAGATTTTTTTCTTGCTACTGTGAGGGGATGACTGTGAGTTAGAAGATACAGAAGACTACTACGGACTTGGGGCCAGAGTTAACACCCATCCTGTAGGTTTATATGTGGCTTTATTTAATAAGCATTTATGGGTCTTTGCAATGAGCAGGAGCTGGGCTAAGCGTACAGTCAGGTGGTAAAAAGAGACCCCAGAGGGGCCATGAGAGCCTGGGGAAAGAGGCACCACTCGCCTGCAGCACTGGCATGAGCTCCACACACCCTGGGGAGGCCACTACTCCCCCCATGCTGTCTCCATGTGGTCCCACCAAGGTCCACAGCTGTGCTGTGTCCCTACATGTCTAGAAAATTACTGAAGCTAGAGGGCTCTACCTTCTCAATTCCTCATCCTATATGTTGTCATGATTTCTGTGGATGGAAAAACATGATCTACGTAGCTACTAAGACATAAAGTTGATCCCGAGTTTTCTTCTTTTATTGGCAGGGAAGTAAGCTAGTCAGTATCTCACTGAGGTGGGTTGATTAGAACACACTAGCATGCAGATTTGGGAGCTGACCACCTGAGACCTTCCGCCTGGCAGTCATTTCGTTAACAGCTGTTTGTGTTTAATTACTTGCTCTGCTACCCTCAGGTGGGAGTGAAGGTTCCGCTGGGAAGAGAGAGGACTCTCCACCATCGAGGTCTGGCTCCCTGACAGCTTATTTAGAATTAAGCCAAAACCCACAGGAACAGATCGTGAAAGTAGTCGTAAAATCACGAGAAATGATCAGTCTTTCCTCGAAGGCTGCATCATTGGTCACGTTCTCCAGGGCTCGGTCCCCAATTTAGTTTTTGATGAGTTTCCATCCTTTCCCTGTAGCACCCGGGCTATCACATGTCCCTGCACAGACACCGCCTCACCACCTACACTTTCCCACCACTGACTTTTACTCACCACCCTAGTCTAAGCATACATTTCTTTCCCCTGCACAGCGTAGGAAACCCGTAGCCACAGATTGACCTTGTGGCCAGTTGGATTCCTATAAACTAGAAGAACACAACAAGAGGAAGTAAGTGTTAAGAGCTTTTTTAAAAAATCATACTTGATTGAATAAAATGAGGAGAAAAATAAATCTAAGGGATACTGAAGGGCATGACAGAGAAGATTTTTATGAAAAATTGGTGCAATCTGTGCAGATGGATTGTGCAAGAAAAATATAGAAAACAGCTACTGCTGTTTGCTCTGTTCTTTTAAACAACAAATGTCTAGATATCTGGGCCATAGCCCTGAGCAGAAATATAAAAACATTCACGCATGATACAGAAGGAAAACAAAGAAGAGGAATATCTAGGAGTGGCTGAAAACACAAAAAGAACAGACAAAGAATGGATGACGAGTTCCAGAAGCGAGATTATTCCAGATCCAATGAGTCATTTGTTCAGATTCACTACATGAGCAAGTGAAAACCACGACACTCCGAGTTTAATGAAATATTCAGAGTGAAACCAGAGGCAAAAAGTAAATAAGACCTTTTTCCCCGAGGGTCAGTTTTGGCCATGTTCCTTGCGTACGTGATGGCGGTCATGGTGACCAGCTCACCCGTGCCCCCGTCGCAGCCGAGCAGTCCCCATATCCTGTTGATGTTTTCCACAAAGTCACTCTGCTGTCACCACATTAACCCCATCACTGTGGCCGCCACCCAGTCCCAAGCCTCACTGCTCCATGCCTCAACCCCCATGGGAGCTGGTCTGACCCCGCCTCTCCCTCCCAAGTATCTCAAGAGCTCTACTGGGCTACTTTTCCTGACACCTGCCCCACCATGTCCATTCCGTGCTCAGTCGTCTATGGTGGATCCTTTCTTCCTGACCTGTCCAGTCATTCCAGCCCCACATGGCTACACTGGTTATCCCCAACACCCTGCAGGGGGTGAGCAGGGAGCGAAGGTACTCGAGTTTGGATGGTGTGCCACTGGATTGAAACATGGACACATCCCCACATGGAAGCAACGCTCTGGACCATGTTTGGTTCACAGAAAAGCCTCTGACTCAGAGCTGAGTCCATAATGCAGGCTCAGGTCGCAAGAAGATAGAGCCATGAGATGGAGGATGGAGGATGAGGGAAAGAAAGTATGGGTTGAATTGTGTCCCCACAAAAGATATGTTGATATCCCAACCCCCAGAACCAGAGAACGTGACCTTACTTGGAAATAGGGTCTTTGCAGATTAAGTAGCTAGGATGAGGTCATTAGGGGGCCCTCATCTGATATGATGGGTGTCCTCCTAAGACGAGAAGACAGAGACACACAGAGAAAAGAAGGTCCTGTGATGACAAGACAGAAATTGGGGTGATGTGGCTACAAGCCAAGGACTCCAAGGACTGCCCACAACTCCTGAAGCTAAGAGAAAAGCATGGAACAGATTGTTCTTCAGAGCTCTTAGAGGAACCAACTCTGCTGACACCCTTTAAGTGTGTGGCTGCAGACTTGTGGGAGACTCAATTCCTGCAAAGTCACCCAGTCTGTAGTCCCTCAAGATGGCACACCCAGGACACTATTACCTGTTCCTGGGCAACTTTTTGCCAGAAGGCACAATTTGGCTTCAGCACCATGTGTAGAACCCCGTGTTCTAGACTGTTCTCTGTGGTTTGAGGGCCCAGGCCTCATGCTGCCCTGGGCACATGTGTGGTGACCACCCTCACTGGGCCTCATGTCCTGCCATGTGCTTCTCTGGCTTTGGATCCAGCCTAGGGACGTGGTGACATAAACACCGAACCACATCAACACAGTGGTTCATGAAAAGCCCTGGAGAGGCCTCTGCAAGGGGACAGTGAGAACGGGTAGGAGGGACCCTTGTGAGGGAGGCAGCTGTCAGCAGAGCCCCTGCCAACCCTGCTCAGTGCCCTGCTCCCTACCTGGGCTCAGGTGAGCTGGCAGGACTCCGCTTCAGGAGGAGGGTGTCGGGGCGTGAACTACCCTCCTGACCTGCAGCTCTCAGGAGGGCATGTGAGCCCCGCCGAGGGAGCCCCACCAGCCCCACCAGCTGCCTTTTATAAAGGAGTATGGGCGGGGTGAGCCAAGGGGGTCAAAAGGTACAAACTCCAGTTATATGGTAAACAGGACTTGGGGATGTAACACACAGCTCACGACTATAGCTAATGAGTTAATAACCTGACAGCTGCTAGGAGAGTTCTCGGAAGGTCTCACTGCTGCACACTTGAAACACTGTAAATCAACTAGACTTCAGCAACAAACCATTCCAAAAAAAGCCAACAACAACAAAAGTCAATCATTACATTAAAATCACTTTAATATTCAACTTGTCTGTCACCCATCAAAACAAATTATTTAAAAAGCATAGCTATCATGTTAAATATTCCATCATAAACTCAAGGACATTCAATCTTCAATTTTATTTCTAGAGTGCAGGACACGGGAATAAAATGAGTCCCATAGATAATTTGATCTTTTTATAGTAGGTACTAATGACTGAATATTTGTGGGGTTAATTTTATGATTAAAATTTACTTATGCACTTTAATATTTCACAAACTGGATAATCAATGCACAGAGAAATGACTCACCTTTTTAGAAAAAAGTTCTCATCACCAGAAAAGAAATGTGTAACTGTATGTAGCAACAGATGTTAAACAAATTTATTGTGGTGATCATTTTGCAATATTTACAAATATCAAATCATTATGTTGTACACCTAAAACTAATATAATGTTATATGTCAATTATATCTCAACAACAACAAAAAATCACACATTAAAAAAAAAAAAAGGAACATACTTATCTAGGAGACTAAATCTGTGAGAATAGCCCAGAAATTCCTGGAGAAGAAGAGGAATGAGAGGCAGCTTATCTTAGCAAATATTAAAATATAATATCTCTTGGCCTTTTGGCTAAGATCAAGTGTAAAATATAATATCAAAAATAGTATGAAAATTGGCAACAAATTTTGGGGTATGACACCAAAGGCACAGGCAACAAAAGCAAAAACTAAGTGGGACTACATCAAACTAAAAAGCTTCTACACATCCAAGGAAACCATCAGCAAAATGAAAAGTCAACCTACAGGATGGGAGAAAATATCTGCAAACCATATATCTGATAAGAGGTTACTATCCAAAATATATAAGGAGTTCATACAACTCAACAGCAAAAACAAATCTGATTTAAAAGGAACAGAGAACTGAATAAACATTTTTTCCAAGAAGACATCTAAATGGCCAACAGGTATATGAAAAATGCTGCACATTACTAGCTGTCAAGGAAATGCAAATCAAAACGACAGTGAGACATCACCTCACACCTGTCAGAAGGGCCATCATCAAAAAGACATCAAATAGCAAGTGTTGGTGAGGATGTGGACCGTTAGTGGAAATGTGGCCTGGTGCAGCCACTGTGGAAAGTAGTATGGAGGTTTCTCAAAAAATTAAAAATAGAGCTACCATATGATCCAGGAATCCCATTTTTAGTCATATGTCCAAAAGGAGATGAAAACAGGATCTCAAAGAGATATCTGTAATCCCATGTTCATTGCAATATTCATCACAATAGCCAAGACATGGAAACAACCAAACGACCTAAGTGTCCATCAACAGATTAATGAGTAAAGAAGATGTGTGATATATACATTATTCATTCATGAGGAAGACGGACATTCTGCCATTTTCAACAAATTGGATGGACCTTGCGGCATTATGCTAAGTGAAATAAGTCCTACACAGAGAAAGACAAACATTGTATGATATCACTTATATGTGCAATCTAAAAAAGCCAAGCTCATAGAAACAGAGAGTAGAGTGGTGGCTACCAGGGGCAGGTGCTGGGGAAAACGGGGAGATGTTGGTCTAAGGGTACAAATATCAGTTATAGGATGAATAAATTCTGGGGCTGTAATGTACAGCATGGTGACTGTGGTTAAGAATACTGTATTATACATTGGAAGTTACTAAAAGAGTAGATCTTAAATATTCTCACCACAAAAATGAAATGGGGGGCTTCCCTGGTGGCGCAGTGGTTGAGAGTCCGCCTGCCAATGCAGGGGACACGGGTTCGTGCCCCGGTCTGGGAAGATCCCACATGCTGTGGAGCGGCTGGGCCCGTGAGCCATGGCTGCTGAGCCTGCGCGTCCGGAGCCTGTGCTTCGCAACGGGAGAGGCCACAACAATGAGAGGCCCACATACCGCAAAAAAAAAAAAGAAAAAAATGAAATGGGAATTGTAAGTAGTGATGAAGGTGTTAGCTAACATTATGGTGGTAATCATCTTGTAATATGTGTATCAAATCAACACACTGTACGCTTTAAATTTATATAATTTTATTTGTCAATTATATCTGGATAAAGCTGGAAAAAATAGTATGAAGAGGCAGACAAATGTAGGAGAAAAATCCAAAACCAGAGCGGGTATATGTGAGTTTAGGACATAAGTGATAGCTGTAGTCAGAACAGAAAAGAAAAGTTATAATTACAAGTGATTAGAGAAGAATAGGTCAGCAACTTGGAAAAAATTAGTTAAATCCCTAGGATACAACTCACAACCTAAAATGCCAGAAAAATCAGAAGTCTAAATGTGACAAATTTAGACCAAAGTATTAAAATAAAGCAAGACTGAACATTTATGTCATCTTTTGATGGATGCAACTTTTCAAATGAAATCAAGACTACATTTAAAACTTTTGGATATCAAAACCAAAATTGAAACAAACTGCAAAAAAAAATTCATAACATGTATATAACAAAGAGTTAATGTGCCATCTAAAGAGCTTATGCAAATTAGTAAGAGAACAAGGAACCTGTTTATAAGCTGAGAAGGGTCCAGTGAGTGGGAGGGACTGGAATTCCAGGACAGAAAATGGGCGGATGGACCAAGTCCGGGAGGAGAGACAAAGGGGGACAAAGGTGGAAGTTCAAGAACAGGGTGGGGGGAAGGGGGTGGGCGTGCTGGACACACAGAGCGTATCTGTGTAAGCTCCAGAATGTCCCAGTAATACAAACTGGCATCCTGGAAATGCCCCAGACATTTCATCAGCAGTGCTTTTCATAACTAACTTGTTCTTGAGGCAGGTACATTCGACAGAGATTTTTCACTGATGATTGTTTTACTGGGCATTTTTCTACAAAGACAAAAATAGCTTCATGAGTCTACCTTCACTTCCCCTTAAGAGCTTCCTTAGTTACCGGCACAAAGGGAACCAGCGAAGATCTTATCTACCACAGGCTGCCATTCTGTCTGCAGATAGCAGTTATCAGGGGCTGGCCTTGGGAGGAAGTCACTGCAGGATGGTCCTTAGAAAACAGTGCTCAGCCTTATTTGTCAGGCTGAATTTTAGTTTACAAGGGGAAACCTAAACCAGTGCATCAGGAAAAACTAAAAGCCTTTGAAAATAATTTTCCCTTTAAAAAGACTAAGCATTCCATGTTTGTTTGAATAAAGTGAATAATCTTAAAACCGTATCAAAATCTAAACCAATACATATTGACTTTTTAATCATACAGTAAAATACAAATATGTCTGAAAATATAAGACAAAAGAGTTTGGGCATACATTCCTCTTAAAATGGTCAAAATAACCTGACCCCAAAACATGGATTAATGAGGTGTTTCTAAGAAAGTAACTAACAAATATTTCAACACAGACATATCTCAAAATCTCACCCACTGTTGTAAGATATCTGCACCCTCACACACACACAGGCAACGTGAACTTGGCAAACACTTTGAGATCAGTTATGTCTCAAGAGCTGACCTTGAGGTTATGCAAAGTGAGATCCCAATATTTCTAGACACACTGAACAGGCCTTTTGCTTGCAAAGAAAATTGGGGGTGGTGGTAAATAAAAGGTTAACTAGATTACAAATCCAGCCATTAGATATTTTTCTTACTTGTATGTGTGTCTGTGTACATGTACATATATATGTATATTGATAAGTAACTGGACATCTGAAAGTTACTAAGAATGGAAGGAAGCCAAAGAACCTGAGAGTTGTCTAATAACACAGGGATGAAATCCTCAATATTCAACCAAAGGTTGACTCTGAGAGTCAGTGGATTAAAGTCTTCCTGTAGAAGGCAGATAGTAAATATTGTAGGGGCCACCTGGCCTCTGTCACAATCACTCAACTCTGTCACTGCCACAGGAAAATAGCCATAGACAACAGGTAAGTTAATGAGCCAAGTTGGGTTCTGATAATACTTTATTTATGGATGCTGGAATTTGAATTTCACATAATTTTCATGGGTCATGAAATATTCTGTTTTGATTTTTTCCCAGCCATGTAAAAATGTAAAACTCTTTCTAAATTTAAGGACCACACAGACAGGTGGTGGGCAGTGGCTTGATGACATGGGACTGTGGTGCCTCCATCCCTCGAGGGTCAACAAAGGATGAGCACATCAGTGATGAAACTGAGAATGAACGGCAGCCAACCGGTGGGAAGACCAAGAGGAGGGTCCTGGCCCTTCCTGGAGACCAGAGAGCTGGCCCCTCCCGAGGCCCCTCACTGCTCTGCTCTGAGGGTGGCCTCTAGTGCTGTCCACTTTCTGGTCTTCCCTTGATGCTTTGTGATCCTTCAGTGCCACCTGCTAAAATGGCCCCAGGCACTGACGGAGCCTTCTTCCTTCTCCAAATGTCACACCACCAGAAAGCAGGCGAGGTTTGAGATCAGGTAGAACTTGGAGCAAATCTCCATTTGTCTCGAAGTCATGTATGTGCTTCCCTAACCTGCCTTCTCTCCCATTCCAATGCCGTCAACTGAACAACATGTTGTCTCGTTTTTCTGTGCATCCACTTCTGTTTTGAATGGTTTTCTTAAACCCCACGATGGATATTCTGGATCCAGTCCACTGATCGATAATGTATTGTTAAATACATCAGATGAAGGAATGATTAAATGATGCATCTCAAATTCTGCTCACTTATCATCAAAACACTCATCAATAGCAGATGGCCAGCCACTAGGCACATGAAAAGATGTTCAACATTGCTAACCATCAGGGAAATGCAAATCAAAACCACAGTGAGATATCACCTCACACCTGTCGGAATGGCCATCATCAAAAAGAACACAAATAACAAATGCTGGAGAGGCTGTGGAGAAAAGGGAACCCTTGTGCACTGTTGGTGGGAATGCAAACTGGTGCAGCCACTGTGGAAAACGGTACGGAGCTTCCTCAAAAAACTGAACACAGAACTATTACTTTTTTAAAGATTTACAACATATATTTATTTTATTTTGGCTGCGTTGGGTCTTCATTGCTGTGCACGGGCTCTCTCTAGTTGCGGCGAACGGGGGCCACTCTTCGCTGTGGTGTGTGGGCTTCTCATTGCAGTGGCTTCTCTTGTTGTGGAGCACGGGCTCTCGGCACATGGGCTTCAGTAGTTGTGGCACGTGGGCTCAGTAGTTGTGGCTGGCAGGCTCTAGAGCACAGGCTCAGTAGCTGTGGCACACGGGCTTAGGTGCTGCGTGGCATGTGGGATCTTCCCGGACCAGGGCTCGAACCCGTGTCCCCGGCATCGGTAGGCGGATTCTTAACCACTGCGCCACCAGGGAAGCCCTTAGCCCCCAAGTCTTAAGAGCTGCTTCTTATCACTACTACTAATAAGACTTTCACTTACATAAGCACTTCTTATTGTAATAACTCAATATATATATTTAAATAATAAAATGTAATATAGGCATTTTCATTAAATATCTATTCATATTTTATTTTAGGTGGTAAGTACTCACATTTGGTAAATCCTGTATAACAATCACTACCACTTAGTGAACTCCTATTATGTGCTAAGAATGTGGTAGCTACTTGATAAACCCTTGAGTTGGGAGCATGATATTAACTACAATATTCCTCTTCCAAGCTCACTACACAGAGTAATGTTCTAACAGTTACAAGGAGTGGGTGAATAGGTTAACTCTATAAAAGAACGAATCTCTCCATAATCGAGGGACGGCACTGAAAGTTGAATACCACTGATGTACTTCTTTCCCCAAAGTAAGCCAGGAACCCAGAGGAAACCCAAGGCTGTCTCACCCAGACACAGAGCCATCAACCTCCACAGAAAACTGCCTTTCAAGAAAAAAAGCGTAAGACAAAAAAATGCATTATCGAAGGAAGCTGAGTCAGTGCTTGAGTGAGAAGCTAGTATTGAGTAATCACCAACCTCACTTCTTCCTGTTAAATTACCACGAACTTCCTATCACCTCGCACAAAGAGTGTTCATATAATAAACTCCCATATAATAAACTCATATAATAAACTCCCATATTTAACCTAAGATATTTGAGAAGAAGATACTTTTTAAGAAGTTGCTTGTTCAATAATAAAGGGTAATTTTGCTGTTAAAAGTCCTGTTATACAAATTTCACAGAAAACGGAAGTGACTTTCCCAGCTTGCATATTTTACAACACCTGAGTTCATACAAATACTCTATGTTATTTTATGAGATGACTAAATTGCTTATCCATTCCCTGAGGATCTCAACTCAAAGTCCGTAATTAAAATTGGTGTGACTAATAAAGTGGTTTAATTTGGAAACAATTATAGACCAGGGCAAATGAAATAACAAAAGGGTCAATGCCTGAAGTGTTATGGTGCCACTTGGACAGATTTTCCAAAGTGCTCACAGCCACCAACAAAAAGTTAAAGCACCTGAGAGGAAGAGTTATAACCGAGTGAACTTAGAAGAGGATTTGCTGTCCAGAACCCCTGTGTGGAAGGCCACCCTTCGGGCAAACGTCCAAAACACTTGATTCCACACCATGGGGCTGGTGTGAAAGGAGGTTGTGTCGCCGGGGAAGCCAAACCAACACCACGGGTTTCAGGTGGGGCTCAGTGGAGCTGCCGGAAGTCAGTCTGCTTCTGTGTGGATGGAAATTGTCACTTGGTGAGTTTCCTCATCCTTAAAATGAGGAAGTTAGAGCCTACAGGGCTGGGTCCTTCCCAGCTCTGAAATTCTGTGAACTCTAAGGCTACAGCAGGAGACTCTTCGGGCCAGTTGGCAGTTAGCAGAACAATGGTCCTGAGATACTCATGCTTCGTTGTTAACAATAGAAAAAAACCACAACTCTAAATGCCCATCTATACGGAAATGACTTAATAGGCGACGATGCTTGCCTGCTGCTGTTGAAAGGATAATGGAGAGTTACCTCCAAGACACGCTGTTGAGGGAAAAAGCGAGTTGCAGTTATAATAATTATATGAATCCTCTCAAAGTACTGCTGTATACTTTATATAACCAAGTATGTTTCTGCAATAAGAAGAAAACCCACTCTAGAGACAGGTACGCTTGGTAGGATGGGAATTTTAGGGCAGGAGTACACTCTATGGTCCAGCAGACTTTCACCTTATCTGTAATGTTTATATTTTGACAAGGACATGATATTCAAATAATCATGAAAAATAAATTACATCTGGGGCATTTGTCAAGTAATTTTAGCCGCCCTAAGGCTTCAGTGGTCCAGGTTTATTTGGGAGCTTGGTCCTAAGAACTGGCCTCCCGCTGGGCTCTCAGGCTCTCTCTCTGGCAGCACCTGCCTCCGGAGCAGCTTCTCCAAGCAGACGTGGAGCCCAGGAGAGGATGTACAGCCCAGCTACTGGGACCCGGCCCACAGCACCCGCTCTGGCCAGCAGGGAGCCCCTGGAGATGGACAGAGCCTGGGTCATGGTCAGTCAGGCCCGGGCAGTTGAGGGACCTTGAAGGTGGGAGAGCATGCCGAACGGGGTCCTGGATGAGCCTGGAGGACTTCGGGGCCCTGTGTTTGATGGAGAAGAAACTGCAGAGCAGGCATCCAGGTTTGGAGTCAGGACCCCCGGCCTGAGCCCCGCACTGACTAGCAGAGGCTTGGGTACGTGGTGTGGATTCTCTGAGGGCCAGTCTCCTCATCTGGAAAACATGGATAATCGTGACCACACTTGTACTTCACACGGTAGGCTTGGGAATCAATGCGACAGGAACGTCAGCGGTAGACTGTACAGTGCTCTAACTATGCACCTGCAACAAAATACTGACTTCCCCAAAGACTTCAATATTATTTAAAGCCACAACGGTCACTACAGAGTAAAGGGAAGCCAACAAAAGAAGAGCTGGCAGGTATGATGCCAATGCCCTGGTGAGTCAGGCAGGATTACAGGGAGGGACAGGGACGGTGGGGCTGGGCAGGTATCAATGGACTAAACAAGCAGTCTTGCAGCCAATGAAAATCTCCCACGTTGTCCATCACGACACACAGGCAACTTCATGTAGTGGGTGAGGGAGCCGAGGCCGCAGTCAGGTGCTCAGGTTCAAGTGCCACGCCCACCTATCACTAGCTGTGTGACCTTGGGCAAATGACTTAACCTCTCTGCTCTTCGGTTTCCGCCTCTGTAAAATGTAATGATAGTATCACCTCATAAGCTGTTGTGAGGATTAAATAAGTTACTACCGATAACGTACCCAGAAGGGTGCCTGGCGCGTACATAACAAGTACTGTACCGTACAGTCATTTGTGAAATAAACAGGACAAAACCTCGGTCTTCACGCCCACCACCAGGATGTCCACTACCGAGACCATCTGGACTTTCCTGTACGTTCCCAAGGTGTTCTGTAGCTGACTAAGTACATTTACATGCAGCATCCCATATGGGCAGCCTTGTGCCACTCATGGTTTCCTGCTGTTTCCCACTGGCTACCCTGGTTGGTGGATCCTTGGTAAGGCTGGGTTTTAATGTGCCTTGTGAGTACATTCATTCATTCGAACGTTGCAAGGCTCTTTGCTGGAAGCTGCAGAGGACAGAAAGTGGTGGGAGTTACAGGGGTTTTCACGGGGCCGACGATGTAGAAAGGAGCTCTGTCATCTTTGGAGAGAATCTGATTTTTGGCAGCCGCTGGTTCTAGTTTCCAGCTCTGTCTTTCACCACCCAGTGAAGACAGTTACAAAAGGAATTGTACCTCCAGCCCGGCATCCCTTCCCCGCAGGGGGCACACGTGGCCAGGCCCTTCTCTGCATCTCTCCATTCTCAAGTCTCTCTCTCACCAAGGATTTTTTTTTTTTAAGAGGGTGTTAAAAAAAAAAAAACTTCTAGAAGATGTAGCTTTTTAAATGGCTCTTTTTGTTTTCTGAGCAAAAATCACATAAGAACATGTTAGAACTTCTTAAAAACTAAGCGACAGTGTGCTTTCCTGATAGTGCTGGTTGATCCTAGTCGATTTGAGAATGAGTCCTTTTCCCCCAAGGCAGAACCGCAAGGGAAGGCCAGCACACTGAGCTGCTTTGGGCTGTTTCCCTGGATGGCAATGGAATTAGCAGAACTGGGAGCTCAAATGAAGCCCCTTCTTTGTTTTGCAACTTCTGTCCATCAGCTGAGCCATCTGCCTTCAGGGGCCGCCAACTCAGAGGAGAAAGGCAAGTGCCAGAGACCCCTGTCCTTCCATCCCAAAACAGCCCTATTGCTACTACACGGCTCTGCCTGCTAGGATGCCACCGAAATAGTTAGCTACGCATTTCACACGTATAGTCGTTAGAACAGTCGATCTTATTTGGAATGTCATAGCAGAATAAATATAAAATATAGTAGGAAAATAAAACTGAGACAAAATATAATCAGAAAAAACCCCAGAAAATATAAGCAGAATAAATCAGTAGGCGCTGGTTTCCTCAGAGTCTAGTTCTGAAACACTGGACTGCCCAGAAAAGCAATATACATTTTGGGTATCGGTTACATGGACGTAGGGAATGGTTCAGAGGTCCCCACAGTTCATTCCAAATTCTGGCTCTGTGTTCTAACCTCTTTCCAAAGTCATGTCAGGGCATGCATGCACTTAGAGGTCAGACATCCCACTTCTTTTCTTCAAGGGGACGGAAGGGTTGAAAACAGATTTAAGGTGGAGGAGTGTTTTGCAAGGTCCGGCAGACATTCAACAAAGTAGATAAAAAGGAGGAAGAAATGGAGGGGCAGTGGGGATGGGGAAACAGAGGCCAAGCTCGTAGGAAGCCTCACCACATCTTATGTTCCTCTTTTGGTCGTGAGGACAAACGGGTCATGGTTCTAAAAATACCTGTGCCACGTCCCGAGGCACCAGATGACCACTGGGTCACACTATGGAGCTGAGCATCATCTATCAACCATCTGATGGGAATAAAATGCTCATTCGATTTGGGTTCACTGTTGGTTCTTTTATCATCCTTTCTCTGCAGTTCTAGAAGAAAAATGTCAGGACACCTTTCAGTTGGGGCTGCCTGAAGTTTGTTCTGGCCAGAAAGCTTTTTCACCTTCTTTGATCTCGTCCTCCGAAAGATCTGGTGCTTTGTGCTTCTCTGAGTGAAACACAGCATCCCTTTTGGAGAGTTGCCCCTCTTCCGTCTACTGAGATTTTACTTTCAATTATTCTTCAGTTTCAGTTTCTGTGGGATCAACCACTTCATTTTCAGTTCATGAATCCTGTTCCTTTCTGCATTTCTGGAGTAATTTCAGCCACTCTACTTTGAGCAGTTCCACGTGGCAACAACCCCTCCCACCTTGATCCATCCCTGTACTGGGGTCCACGGGAAGATCTCCATGCTGACTGCAATCTTCTGAGCCTGTATTCCCAGGGGGAATTACAGAGACGTTCTGTAAAGATGAACAGTACAAGGGCCTAGAATACTGTCTGAATAGGGACCAGATAAGGTGGTACAAAACCACAGGTGAGTTAAGGAAGGTGTGCCTTCAGGAGGACCCAGCTCAGTGTTAAGAGCCTAGGCCGTGGCCAAGGGTCCTGTCCCTGGCTCAGTGAAGAATCTCCAAGGTCCCCCTTCTGAAAAGTAAAACCCTAACTCCTCAGGACCAATGAGATGCCATGTGGACGCATACAAACCTACCGATACATACACGTGTGTGTGATGTAGACATGAAGAGAGAGACAGAGAGAGAAATCCACACCGGAAAACAGACTCTACCTGCCTTTGAAGCATCCACAAAGCATATTAGGGAAATGTACTCTGATTTTGTCCTCAAAGAAAAGCTCTGTCATTTCCTAAAGGTAGCTTCAGTTCAGACCATAGTCTCTGATCACAGTGTATTCTCTGATCACAAATAATGCCCTCACTTTTTTTTCATTTTCCTTCTGCAATTTGACTCCAGCTGCCACCTTGAAGAATGGACACCAGCCCCCTGGAGCTGCTGGCGGTCCCCAGGGTGCAGGGTGATGACAGGTGGATCTGACACACTCTGGGGGCAAGGACAGTGGTGGGGAGACCAATGTATCCCAACAGAGGCGAGCTGGAATTTCCTAGCTTGGGGATTCTTTGCTCCTTGTATTTTTGGCAGGTTTTGCTTCATGACTTTTGACGCTGCTGTTTGATTTATGGCTTCATGACAGTTAGAACTTCATTATCGATTGTACCTTTAGCGTCATAATGAGTGTCCTTTAATGCTTTTTTCCTTGACTTGAACCTTCTTTGTTATGCATCTTGCAGACTTTGCTTCCCTTTTTATTTGAAATCCTTTTAGACCAGACTTTTAGAGTCAATCTTTCACAGATACACTATTTAGGATGCATTTTTAAAATACAAATAGGTAGGTTTTGTTTTTTTAACTTAATCTGAGAATGTTTTAAATGTATGTTTAACCCATTTATATTTTTTGAAATGACAGCTATGCTAGGTCTTAATTTTGTTGTCATATTTCATATTATGTTTCTCGGTTTTCCTGTTTCTTTTGTTTTCTGTGTTTTGCCACTTGTCTGTTTTCTGAGTTTTGGGCTTTGTTAGCTTGGACCAACTTGTTTTAACTCAACAGTTGTATGATAAATGTAAACATTTATCCCTGATTCATCAACTTTAGACAGACTCCCTTGGTGACCTAGTTTGAAAGACAAACATGTTTGCTTACACTTCCTCCAGCTCCTCTCTACCTTTCATTTCTACTTTATTAAATCACAATATTTAATTTTTCTAGTAATTCAATAACTTCACGCTTGATTTATCAACTTGAAATACTTTCTCCTGACTCGTGGCTCTGAGAGTTCAAGAGACAGATGCAGGCTTTTCCCACGTCATCTTCCCCAGCCCACGCCTGCTCGTTCCGATTTTACATGGTTCAAGTCGGTGACATTTACATTCTCTTCTAGAACAAAATCCCGCAGTTATTTGGCTTCAATTCTGTATTTAAATAGACTCAATGTTTTCTATTTTCCATGGCTTTCCCTATATCCCTTAGCTTGCTGGGCTTAATTTAAATTTTTTTTTTTTTAAAGAAAGGCTTATTAACATTGCTCCATAACTGATTTCTCCTTTATTTAAAAAAATGTCTCGGGCTTCCCTGGTGGCGCAGTGGTTGAGAGTCCGCCTGCCGATGCAGAGGACACGGGTTTGTGCCCCGGTCCGGGAAGATCCCACATGCCGCGGAGCAGCTGGGCCCATGAGCCATGGCCGCTGGGCCTGTGCGTCTGGAGCCTGTGCTCCGCAGCGGGAGAGGCCACAGCAGTGAGAGGACCGCGTACCGCAAAAAAAAAAAAAAAAAAAAAAAAAAAGACAAATATTCAAACTTGTATTTGATTTAAAAAATTGATGGTCAAATGATCAACTCTTGACTTGCTTCCACATCCTATTATGAGCAAAATTTGTCTTAGCTTTCTCAAGACCTAGATCTTGTTAGGTGCTAAAACTGCCTTTTTTATGTCTAAGTTACTGGAAGTAAAATATTTGCAATCACTTTGAAGGTACCATCACAGAATTCATGTAACTGTGATGGGTAAAACACAACTGAGGACAGTCAATCCTCTATCGAAGTGTGTGACCAAAGCCCTAAAAGGAAAACTCTCCTTTCTGAGTGAAAACGTCCTAGGAACACGCTGAGCTTGGTTGGTTGAGCCTGGTTGCGACGGGCTGTGCCTTCCTCTCTCTCCCCTATTCTAGGGCCACGTGGAGGAGCCAGGGTTTGCTTTTATACACACTGTCCATTTATGTATCAAGCTTTTATGCAAGCTCAGAATCGGACAGCCCTGCTCTTCTGCTGTTGAGCAGTTAGATCAGGAGAGTTGAAGGAGGGAAAGACCTCCTCCAGGAGAGAGGAAGCAGGCGACAGTCTCCGGCAAAGTGGCAGAAGTGCTGAGGGAGAGGCCAGGGTTGCTCCCTGGAGAAAGAAGGCGGTCAGACAGCTGGACGTGCTGGACATCCTGCAGGACACAGACTCAGGCTGGAGCAAGGACAGGTGGCAGGGTGTCCTTTCCATTGTGTCTCCTCATCTATTCCGGCTCAAGGACCTCTGAAACCCCCGAGATGAGCTGCTTCCTGCTGCTGGTCCTAGAAGTGCCGAGAGGTACCCAGCGTCCCAGTCACTCTCAAGAGGAGACCCGGGCTCTTGCTCCACAGAGAAGGTCAGGGCCGTGCGGCGCGAGTCGTCGGTTGCTCGTCCTCCACCCTCGGGTCTTCTGGACTCTCCCACGCCCACCCCGCCTGCTGCTTCCCGACTCGCTCTGTCCCGGCCCTGGGACCTGCATCCACTGGTGGCCCTTCTAGTTACGATTCCGGGCAGCCCCGACCGTCCGAGTCCATCCCCCACTGCACCACCTACTTGCCCCTTTGCTCAGCAGGCTCTGACCCCTCATCTGCCTTTCCCGATGGCTCTCCACAGCATCCCCGATGGCCCCCCAAGCCCAGCCCTCGCCCCAGCGACCTGTCACATGCCCCTCGACTTCCTCCTGCCCTCTCACCATGCCTTCCACCACCTCAGTCCTTTACGGCCCCTTCCCTCCCCAGGGCTGACCCCTGCTGCTCGCCTGGGTACATCCATCCAGTGATGTGGCTTCTACTGCCACGTACATGTCAAAAATTCATCTTCTCCCTCAAGCTGCCACTTGAGTCCTAAATTCTAAAATCTGCATTTCTAAACGTCACCTGGAGACTCAGGAAGAAAGTACCCCAGAAATCTCAAAAGCAACACGTCTGACAATAAACTTACCTCCTTCCCCCCAAATAGATTTCCTATCTTAAGTAGCATCCCAGTTTCCCCGCTTGCCCAGGCTAAAGACTGGGGTCTGATTTTTGGCTCTTGCTTTTGCACTATTGCATTCCATTAGTCATAAACGCTTCTCAAATCTACCCGCGTAGCTCCAACACGCACGTGTCCCCAGCCATGTTGTCCTCCAGCCCCCCCTCCCCCTGCCCATCTCACCTGGGCACTGACCCCCAGTCCAGACTCCTGGGTTCCTGGAATAGGGAAGTAAGTGCTCAATCCATTTTGCCAAATGAATGAACTGAATGGGTGTGAAGGTCAGAGATAATAAACTCCCATCCGCATCCAGCACTTCTCAAGCTCTGAGCACTCAGCAAGTGCACGCCTGTGCACGGACTCTTCCCCAGCAGTGTTCCCGCCGCAGCCACTGACGTGGCCACACTCAGCGACCTTACCCCCATGAGGTGGAAACCCTGGCAATGGGCAAGCCGTCTGGCTCCCCTGTGCTGCAGGACCCTGGCCAAGTGGGACCCAGGGCAGCTGACAGCAAAGAGAACTGCTTCTCCTTCCACGAGCAGGTCCCCTTGCACATGGATAAACAAGGAAAAACTTCTTTTAATTATAAGGAAAAAGCTCTCCCCTTAAAAAGTGGTGCTCAGCTTTCTAATGCAGGCATTTGATACACAAGGATGACCCGAACCGACTTGACAGGCTGCTTCATTCCCTAAACATTTAGCCTGCTGGAGCATCACTGCTCATGCTTCCCTGTTGGAAGACTCCCTAGGGGTGGATAGAACATAATGTAAACACAGCGTTTGCTTGCTATCTGAAATAAGTGTCTTTCTTAATATGCCAGATAAAATAAAAGTACATTGCAGATAGCTTCAAGACGGCGGAGGAGTCAGACGTGGAGATCACCTTCTTCTCCACAGATACATCAGAAATACATCTACATGTGGAACTGCTCCTATAGAACACGCACTGAACGCTGGCAGAAGACCTCAGACCTCCCCAAAGGCAAGAAACTCCCCATGTACCTGGGTAGGGCAAAAGAAAAAAGAAAAAAGAGAGATAAAGAATAGGGATGGGACCTGCACCAGTGGGAGGGAGCCGTGAAGGAGGAAAGGTTTCCACACACTAGGAGCCCCTTCGCGGGTGGAGACTGCGGGTGGCGGAGGGGCGTTAGCTTCGGGGCCGCGGAGGAGACCGCAGCAACAGGGGTGCGGAGGGCAAAGCGGAGAGATTCCCGCACAGAGGACCGGTGCCGACCGCCACTCACCAGCACGAGAGGCTTGTCTCCTCAACGACCGGGGCGGGCGGGGCTGGGAGCTGAGGCTCGGGCTTCAGTCAGGGCGCGCTGGCGGCGTGAACACAGCCTGAAGGGAGTTAGTGCGCCACGGCCGGCCGGGAGGGAGTCCGGGGAAAAGTCTGGAGCTGCCGAAGAGGCAAGAGACTTTTCCTTCCCTCTTTGTTTCCTGGTGCGTGAGGAGAGGGGATTCAGAGCGCTGCTGAAAGGAGGCTCCAGAGACGGGCGCGAGGCGCGCCTGAAAGCGCGGACCCCAGAGACGGGCGTGGGACGCTGGGGCTGCTGCTGCCGCCACCAAGAAGCCCGTGTGCGACCGCAGGCCACTCTCCACACCTCCCCTCCCGGGAGCCTGTGCTGCCCGCCACCGCCACGGTCCCGGGCTCCACAGACCACATCCCCGGGAGAACGCACGGGCGCGCCTCGTGCTGACGCAACGTCACGCCGGCCTCCGCCGACGCACGCTCGCCCCGCCTCCGTGCCCCTCCCTCCCCCGCGGCCTGAGGGAGCCAGAGCGCCCGAATCAGTGGCTCCTTTAACCCCGTCCTGTCTGAGCGAACAACAGACGTCCTCCGGCGACCTACACGCAGAGGCGGGGCCGAATCCAAAGCTGAGCCCCGGGAGCTGTGCGAACGAAGAAGGCAAAGGGGAATCTCTCCCAGCAGCCTCAGAAGCAGCGGATTAAAGCTCCGCAATCAACTTGATGTACCCTGCGTCTGTGGAATACCTGAATAGACAACGAATCATCCCAAATTGAGGAGGTGTACTTTGGGAGCAACTGTAAACTTGGGGTTTGCTTTCTGCATCTAATTTGTTTCTGGTTTTATGTTTATCTTAGTTTAGTATTTAGAGCTTATTATCATTGGTAGATTTGTTTATTGATTTGGTTGCTCTCTTCCTTTTTTTTAATATATATATACTTTTTCTTTTTCACCTTTTGTGAGTGTGTATGTGTATGCTTCTTTGTATGATTTTGTCTGTAGCTTTGCTTTTACCATTTGTCCTGGGGTTCTGTCTGTCCGTTTTTTGTTTTTTCTTTTTAGTATAGTTTTTAGTGCTTGTTATCATTGGTATTTTGGTTTGGTTGCTCTCTTCTTTCTTCCTTTCTTTATTTTATTACTTTTTTAAATTTTTAATAATATTTTTTATTTTTAATAATATATATTTTATTTTAATAACTTTATTTCATTTTTCTTTCCTTCCTTCTTTCTTTTTTTTTCTCCCTGTTCTTCTGAGCCATGTGGCTGACAGGGTCTTGGTGCTCTGGCCGGGTGTCAGGCCTGAGCCTCTGAGATGGGAGAGCCGAGTTCAGGACACTGGTCCACCAGAGACCTCCCGGCCCCACATAATATCAAATGGCAAAAGCTCTCTCAGAGATCCCAAACTCAATCCTAAGATCAGCTCCACTCAACGACCAGCAAGCTCCAGTGCTGGACACCCTATGCCAAACAACTAGCAAGACAGGAACACAACCCCACCCATTAGCAGAGAGGCTGCCTAAAATCATAATAAGTTCACAGACACCCCAAAACATGCCACCGGACGTGGTCGTGCCCACCAGAAAGACAAGATCCAGCCTCATCCACCAGAACACAGGCACCAGCTCCCTCCAACAGGAAGCCTACACAACCCACTAAACCAACCTTACCCAATGGGGTCAGACACCAAAAACAACAGGAACTCTGAACCTGCAGCCTGCAAAATGGAGACCACAAACACAGTAAGTTAAGTACAATGAGAAGACAGAGAAACACACAGCAGATGAAGGAGCAAGGTAAAAACCCACCAGACCTAACAAATGAAGAGGAAATAGGCAGTCTACCTGAAAAGGAATTCAGTGTAATGATAGTAAAGATGACCCAAAGTCTTGGAAATAGAATAGAGAAAATGCAAGAAACATTTAACAAGGACCTAGAAGAACTAAAGATGAAACAAGCAATGATGAACAACACAATAAATGAAATTAAAAATACTCTAGATGGGATCAATAGCAGAATAACTGAGGCAGAAGAATGGATAAGTGATGTGGAAGATAAAATAGTGGAAATAACTACTGCAGAGCAGAATAAAGAAAAAAGAATGAAGAGAATTGAGGACAGTCTCAGAGAACTCTGGGACAACATTAAATGCACCAACATTCAATTTATAGGGGTCCCAGAAGAAGAAGAGAAAAAAAAAGGGGCTGAGAAAATATTTGAAGAGATTATAGTTGAAAACTTCCCTAATATGGGAAAGGAAATAGTCAATCAAGTCCAAGAAGCACAGAGAGTCCCATACACGATAAATCCAAGGAGAAACATGCCAAGACACATATTAATCAAACTATCAAAAATTAAATACAGAGAAAAAGTATTAAAAGCAACCATGGAAAAGCAACAAATAACATACAAGGGAATCCCCATAAAGTTAACAGCTGATCTTTCAGCAGAAACTTTGCAAGCTAGAAGGGAGTGGCAGGACATAATTAAAGTGATGAAAGAGAAAAACCTACAACCAGGATTACTCTACCCATCAAAGATCTCATTCAAATTCGATGGAGAAATTAAAACTTTTACAGACAAGCAAAGCTAAGAGAATTCAGCACCACCAAACCAGCTTTACAACAAATGCTAAAGGAACATCTCTAGGCAGGAAACACAAGAGAAGGAAAAGACCTACAATAACAAACCCAAAACAATTAAGAAAATGCTAATAGGAACACACATATCAATAACTACCTTAAATGTAAATGGATTAAATGCTCCAACCAAAAGACATAGACTGGCTGAATGGATACAAAAACAAGACCCATATATATGCTGTCTACAAGAGACCCACTTCAGACCTACGGACACATACAGAATGAAAGGGAGGGGATGGAAAAAGATATTCCATGCAAATGGAAATCAAAAGAAAGCTGGAGTAGCAATTTGCATATCAGACAAAATAGGCTTTAAAATAAAGACTATTACAAGAGACCAAGAAGGACACTACATAATGATCAAGGGATCAATCCAAGAAGAAGATGCAACAATTGTAAATATTTATGCACCCAACATAGGAGCTCCTCAATACATAAGGCAAATGCTAACAGCCATAAAAGGGGAAATTGACAGTAACACAATCATAGTAGGAGACTTTAACACCCCACTTTCACCAATGGATATATCATCCAAAATGCAAATAAATAAGGAGACACAAGCTTTAAATGATACATTAAACAAGATGGACTTAATTGATATTTATAGGACACTCCATCCAGAACCAACAGAATACACTTTCTTTTCAAGTGCTCATGGAACATTCTCCAGGATAGATCATATCTTGGGTCACAAGTCAAGCCTTGGTAAATTTAAGAAAATTGACATCGTATCAAGTACTTTTCCAACCACAATGGTCAATATCAATTAGAGGAAAAAATCTGTAAAAAATACAAACACATAGAGGCTAAACAATACATTACTAAATAACCAAGAGATCACTGAAGAAATCAAAGAGGAAATCAAAAAATACCTAGAAACAAATGACAATGAAAACACGATGGCCCAAAGCCTATGGGATGCAGCAAAAGCAGTTCTAGAGGGACTTTATAGCAATACAATCCTACCTCAAGAAACAAGGAACATCTCAAATAAACAACCTAACCTTACACCTAAAGCAATTACAGAAAGAAGAACAAGAAAATCTGGAAGTTAGCAGAAGGAAAGAAATCATGAAGATCAGATCAGAAATAAATGAAAAAGAAATGAAGGGGGGCTTCCCTGGTGGCGCAGTGGTTAAGAATCCGCCTGCCGATGCAGGGGACGCGGGTTCGTGCCCCGGTCTGGGAAGATCCCACATGCCACAGAGCGGCTGGGCCCGTGAGCCATGGCCACTGAGCCTGCGCATCTGGAGCCTGTGCTCCGCAACGGGAGAGGCCACAACAGTGAGAGGCCCGCGTACCGCAAAAAAAAGGATGCTATCTCTACATTAATTCTTTTTATTATCCACTAGACTTCTAGAGCATTTTAAGTGAAACTTTCATTATTTTTAATGAGGATAAAATTCTGCCATTTCTGTCCAGGAATCTCAGGATTGAAAAGAACACAGAGGCCATCTAGATGCATTTTAGATACAAAACCCCCTTTAGGATGGCCCTTCCTTAGCATCACTCAGGTACCTGCTCTTCAAAAAGAGCCAGGAATGGGGAGTCCATTGTCTCTGGAGGTAACTCCAGCCCTGGCTGTGATGGTGGAGCTGTGACCTCGCTCTAAAACTGACTGGCTCCCCCCCACCCCTTCTCCACATTTGTTCCTGTTTTATCCACTGGACCGGAACAGAATAAACTTAATTGGGTTCCCACATTAGCACCTCAAAGATTCTAGCCCAGCTATGCATTCTAGCCCCCCAACCACAATTTTTATAAAACCTGTCGCCAGGCCCCTTCCTCACGACTCTGGTGACTTTGGGGTGTTCTCCATCATGCCAAGTGTCCTTAGAGCTTTCTGCATCTTGCTTGTGGCTCAGACACACCACTAAGGGGAGCATCCAAGCAATAAACGTTATGGATTATGAAAAATAATTTCATAAGTAGAAAAGAACTTAGTAACTAAATATACTACACATTTGGCCAACTATGAAAAGAAAACGTACCCAAACATTCCCATTTTTGCCATGCAGTCAAAAGAGAATTTGCTTGGTACTATTATTCATCTGTAGCATGTTCTTATTTTGATTAAGAAAGTTTACAGGGTTCTGATATTTTTTAATTAAAATTTTAACTTATCTTGGTTCTTTGAATGATAGTTTTTAGAAGTTTTACTCTCTCAAGCCCTTTGATTCCTTTCTTGAGAGACAATTATTTGCTGAGTAAGTAATTTACACGGTCATCTTATTTGACCTTCAAAGTGACCCGAGGTCCTCACATTCCAGTTGTGCACCCTGGTCTCGGGGAGGCGGGGACGTGCCGGTCACACAGCCCGCGGTGAAGCTCCCACTCTCAGGAGAGCTGGGCCCTCTCGGATGATCAAGCTTCAGCTGTCGACAAGCCGGACGCGATCTTCTCTACAAATATTTACTTGAATGACATGGTAAGGTTACTAGTCTCCGAGGTTTGGAAGTGGGGTCCCGTTCCTGTCTGCCGTAGAGGGTGGCACGCCCAGGTGCCGTGCTGTCCTAGGACAACTGTGGGGCGGGACAGCAAAGGTTGAGAGGGACAGCAAAGTCATCAGCTGTGGCTTTGCGTGTCATTTCTAATAAAGTCTATAAATACAGATACAGTATTTTCTTAATGGAAGTTTTTAAAAAAGTTACTGGGGTTTCTGACCCCTTCCTCTTGACTGACTTGCCCGACAAGCTACTCGGAATCAGTGCAGCCTGCGGGAAGGGCCACCTTGACCTTACTTACAGAGCTCTAGAACATCGGACAGGAAAGCGCAGTGGAGATGGGAACCGCACGCCTTAAACCATCCAGGCTTTCTTCGTGAGAAAGGATTTGAGCAGGTCTATAGGCTCAATGGGCGCACCAACAGAAAGGGAGAACTTTGGTGATACAGGAGAGATGGTAAAATGAACAAAATAAGATTTCAAAGGACGCTGCAGGGCAGGGCAGAGCTGCCGCATTAGGGGGTGTTGACCTCAAATAGGAAGAGGGCCCCTGGTCGCAGAGGCTGCGCACAGTAAGTGAAGGTGGGTCCAGGCAAAGATTCATTCATTAAGAGAGACAGGGAGTTGAGGTCATCTGACAGACTGCAAATGGATTGCTATTTTCTCCAACAATAGGACGTGAGGCCATCTGTTTAGAAGTTGGAGAGCCTTGAAGAGAGATGAGAGTTTCAGGGGGCCCCTGACAAACAGGCAAGAGAGTGGCGCGCGGCTTGAGCTCAAAGACAAGAGATCAGCTGTTCTTCTTACTGCTCTTTTCCAAAGCCTTTAATGGTACGGGATCACTCTTACCACCCAGCTTTCTCTTTCTCTTTAGCAGAGGTCTGAGCTTTTGACCTGGGCCCTTTGGAGTGAGTGTTTACACTGCAATGGGTTACAGAGTTTTCTCCCGAAGCGCCATCTACTCCAGTGTCAGGTACATGGGTTCTCCTCCCCTTGCTCAGACTCCAGGACGCAGATATGAGGTGTCAGCAATCGCATCAGCATCTTACACTTCAGGAGGACGTCACTACTCTGTGCACATGGGCAGCACCAAGAGTCATAAAGCAATTAGGAGGTTCCAGCAGTCATTTCCTTTATGTGCCAATTAACTCAGCCATTATTCACCTAGGGTGTTAAGAGACCTAATGAACTTACACACAGATACACGGGCCCTGACAGCACCGCCAGAGTAGCCAACGACAGGTGTGTTTTCACACCTGCTCACGGGAACGAGAGCGTGTGCTGCTGGGCTCAGCACACCTGAGAGGGACGCTGAGCCAGTGTTGAGCAAAGCCGTGCTTTATTTATACAGCACTTCTTCTTTCGGGGGTATTTAAATATTTTATAAATTTGTCTCATGAAATATTAAGCAACCTCACCTTTCTCAGGACAGCCTTTTCATACACAGAACGATAAAATATCGCAGATTTGCAAAGTTCCTGTCTCCTACTCAAACAGAAAGGAGTCTCAGTTTACAAACTATAAAACTCTGCACCTACATCCTTGTGCAACCTTAGATTCAGTTTCTGAGTCTTGGTTCATGGTAAGACGATCTCGGATTAAATTCCCATCTAATCTGAAAGAACTCTGAGAAGTCCTTCTGCTTGTCCACATGGGAGAACCATCGACAGCATAAGCAACACTGGCAATGATTGTTCTTTGTCCCCCAGCTGCTCTGCTTTTAGGCACATGCCATAGATGCACAAGGAAATGTGTTTATGGCAATGATCTGCAACACAAAATAATAATAACACCAATAAAGGAAAAAAACCTGAATGTCTACACGTGAGAGAATTGATAAAAATACCCTCATGATGGACTAGTCTACGTTTATGGGGACACTACAACAGAGAGCTCTGGAAAGCTAAGTAAGAGAGCGGCAGTGTAATGCACGATTTATGGGTACAAATTGAATCTCACTGAATAACGTACTGACTGTTTAATTAAAAATATGTTACGTAGGTTCCCAAATGATAAACTTCATGGTAAAACTCCCTGAAATAGCCAGGCCCTTCAACAAATGCAGAACAACCAATTTTCTAGTTGTTTACCACTGAAATGACATTAAACATATACAAATAATTTGGAAATTAAATCTGCACACGTGACATTATCTCTGTTACCTCCGGAAAATTCTTGAGGCTCGTGGACCTAAAGTCATCTGTACTTCACATCTAACAAGATAGGGTTGAAGTGACTTGTCTCGAAACATATTCAATCCACTGAGTCATGCTGTTCTGTTCTTTTTTGGATGTTGCTTCAAAGCAGTGATCTCTGTTGAGATTTTTCTCAAGAGCCACACAAAATGATTTTACACAGGAAGAGCACACCGTCACTGTGTATCACTTGCACACTACTCTCAGGTGAGTCCCAAAGTAAAATTTTATTTCTGCCACCATTGCCATCTCAGTGGAATCAACAGGATGGACTCTGTAATGTTTTTGCTGTTTTTTCTTCCAATTCCTTTTCATTTTGCAGTAAAATTTATCCAAATTCAAGAGACAGGCACAAAATATCCAGGTTGCGTGTAGTGGGGAAGGTCAAGACCACTCAAAAGTTTTTCTTGGCCACAAGAAAAACCCATTCCAAAATATGCAAAACACTAAAAACGCTAAAATAGCATCAACAGCTTATCCTGTCAAAACAGCTGTCCTGTTGCTCTACCAGCTCCCCTGGGCTCATCCCCCTACCCCACCCCCAATCCCTGCACAACTTCTGCGGATTATCAGTTTGTGGGCGCAGGCTCTCTGTGGAGGGGGCGGTGCAGCTAACTGATGAGGGGAATTTCAGAGGGAGGAGAAGAAGCCTTTTTCTTCTAGTTAGAAAGTTCATGAACCACAGCCTAGCTGACAGTTATAATGGCAAGAGGAAATGCAAAATACCTCCTGGCAGATTTGACAAAATTGGAAAATCCCTGAAGACCTGTACTTCCAGAACCGGACTGATTAAAGGGAGGGAAGACGGGAAGGGGAGGAGGTGGAGGAGATGGAAGAGAAGGCAAGAGAGATCGACCTAAGAGGGGCAACAGGATAGACAAGGCAGTTGTCCTATTGCCGGGAAGGTTCTAGACTTTGAGAAATCCTAAGATACAAAGTTTTCAGGTCATTTCCTTTCAGGTGCCAGATAGTGATTATTCTGGGCTCTATCTACAGAGAAAGGGACGGCACTTGTAAATTACTTATAAGCAAACAGGCCTGCAAAGCTGTCAACTTCCTATTACCCAATAAATCACGCTCGGCCATGACCTTCGCCCCAGCTGCAGCTCGGTATAATATAACTGGTATGTACTCACAGTTTGCTTTTTACTCCAAAAAGTGCTTAATTATCTCCTTTGATTCCTAGGCGTGTGTATTCAGACACCTTGGGGAACGACTTGTGTACTTACCCACCTCTATTATAATCAGCATCATGCAGACAGTGAAAAATAGGTAAATCAGAAAGGCGCTGTACACTCCGGAGGTATGAAGGACAATTCTAAACTTCCTCTTTGCAAATTAACAGAATGAGCCTTCTCACCTAGGAAACTACCACGTACTCCTCTAAAGCTATGGAGACAAGCTCAAGCGAGGGGCCCTGCCGGCCACGCCTGCTACGCCAGGATGAGGCCCGCAGGTGTGAGGTGCCCTGTCTGGCTCCTGGTGTAAAGGAGCCATTGACACCTGTGAACCCAAAGACGTGGCACCAAGGGAATGGGTCTCTGTGGGAAGAAGAGCTGTGATCCTGCCACGTTAAATGTGACCCAGAAGCTCATATAATGACCCTGACGTCGGAAAAACTGGGCGAAGAGTACAGAAAGCCAGTCGTTCCCTTCCAGGGAAGGAAAAGCAAAGTACGGAAAAGGGATGTGCTTTCTCTGAAAGGGCTATGAGGAGGGTTCTGTGTCTACAATTAACGTCACTTGTTTTACTCACTGTTCCTTGCTTTTGAACGAGCTAGTCCCCCACCCCATCCCCAAATCTGCACAAACAACTCACGTGTGCCTCTGACATGGCCCCCATGAACACACCTCCTAGGACTCATGCCCTTGTGCTCCCCCTTTCCCCAAGTGCGGGTCAGACCCAGTAGCTTGCTTCTAACCAACAGCATGTAGCAGAGACAATGGAATGTCACTTTTGCAAGTAGGTTACAAGAAATTATAACTTCGTGTTGCTAGCGATCTACTGCATTCTCAGTCTGCAGGCTCTGATAAAGCAAGCTGCTGTGTCCGAGATGCTTGTATGTCAAGAAACTGAGGCCCTTGGTCCAACCAAGTGAGGTTGGAAGTGAGCCCTTAATCAGCTGAGTCTTCATTCGAGACCAGTCCTGACCAACACCCAGACTGCAGCCTGTGAAAGCCCCTGAAGCTCAGGACCCTGATTCCTGACCCACAGAAACTGTGAAGTAATAAACCTGGGTTATTTTAAGCCACTAAGTTTTGGGGTGGTTTGTTACACAGCAGTGGATAACTAATGCACTCCTCTTTTATTGCTCTGTCCAAACACCACCTTCCCCCTGGAAATGTCTTGGTCCCCCCACCCCCTCCCCCTCCCCTCCTTTGGACTTTCACAACCTGATCTGTCTTCTCCTCGTCATCACTGTACTTGCCTCATCCTGTCTCAGAAACTCTGTCTCAGAGTTTTTTGAGCCTATGGTCCTATAGCTAGATTACATGCCACCTGAGGGCATCAGGGCCAACATCCTTCTAGCCCCGATGTGGCTCTGTACACAAGAAGAGCTCAAATATTACCTGATGTAACTTAGAGATAAAAAAAATGCCTCTACTTTTGGAAAATTTAGGGCAGGAGTCACATGACAATTAGAGGACGAGAGACCGCCCACAGAAACAGAGCCATCCTCACTGCTCAGAAAATACTCTGAAAGCATTATATTCCCTGCTTAGACGAACCTTAAATCCCCTTCATTTTACCCTATTTATTAATGTTTTCATAAGGAGAAATAACCTATTATTTCTCATTACAAAAGAAATGGGAAAAAAGTATACCAAGTAAAATAAAAACAGTCTGTAACACTACCACTTACAGAGAATCATTTCTGACATTGTCTTTTATGTCCTTCTAGAATTTGTATGTATAGATAATACTCATTTTTAATTAAAATATAATTTTTGCCAAATGACTGTCATAATTCGCCTTTCGCATTTCATACATATGGATATTTTTATCAACTAACATTTCAATATCTATTTTATTGTTGAATATTCCAATTTTGTATTAATGTACAGGATACAGTCATATACTTATATAATCCTGTATTAATGTAGGTTGTTTCCAGTTCGTTATTATCAAAAGTAAAATGACAGAAAGGAAAGTTATAACTCAACAATCCTAAAAAAACTACTGCTTTGGGAGGAAGTCTCTCAACATTTTAGAAACACTTCCAGAAAATTCCATAGGTCCGTCCCCCAGATGCATTACTTACTGGAAGGCAATGGAGCCCAGCTTTGGAGGAGGACTTGGAAGGACAGGCGCAGGGAGAAAGGAAGGGCCAGGTACCAAGACCATTCAAGAGCAGAGCCAGATACTGGGCAGCAAGGAGACCAAGGCAGATCATGACACAGAGGGCTCCACTGTGGCCGTCACAGTCAGAGAGCAGTGCTGGCAGCAGCTAACACTAGAGCCTTTCATGGTGACTCTGAGCCAGGTGCTGCCTTACAGTTTGGCATATTTTAACTGTCTTCCAAGCTTGACCATTTCCATTGTCCCTATAGCCCTAGAAGCTATATTACCAGAATGGGTCCCACTTCACAGATGAAAGAGAATATGGCTTTCTTGAGTTAAAAAATCTACATAATTGGATACAGTGAGATCAGCCAGGGAGATGGCAAACTTTTACACAGAACTTGGGTGGTACCAATCCATGGAGTTTCAAAAGAAAAGTCCTGAAGGAGAAATCTTTGATTCCAGGAATGGGATCTGCCACCAAGAAAATGCCCAAAGGCATGAGAGGTTATTCAGTCCTTTCCTGCCAATGATTCCATGACACATTCCCGAGCCTAACACAACAGGGGTGTGGTTAGAGCCCAGACACATCGATTGTATGTTTACAAGATGAGTATGTGTGAAAACACATACAGGTTGACAATGTGAACAGTCTCATACAAATGCCAGCAATATTGTTTCAATGGAGACTGTAGAAGAAATCAAGAGTTATTTTTAAATGGAGAGGGAGAAAAAGAAACCCCTAACATCAGAAATAAAATTTACAAGAGTTAGCAGATATTTATAAAACTCAGGACAAGCTTAGTGTCTGCAATGATTCATTCAGATTTAACTTGTCTAAACTCATATCTTCACCAATTTTAACATTTCCTCTTTGCCTTGATATTTTTCACAGTGCTATTCCATATTTAAATAGTTCTAAACCTGCAAGTCACTTGAAGCTGTGATGCAAAAAATCCTTGGTCAGATAGAATTATGAACTCCAAGAAACCCCCTATGTATAAGGATCCCCAAATGGATCACGTGAACATGACTGTTAAGTCAATAGCATAACCCTCAACGTTTATGAAAACACTCTAGCTTCTAATCAGGGACATCCTTATAGAGCTTTCTCTAAAAACTGGGCGCCGCCATTTAGACCAGACCGGGAGTCCATCGGCGCCATTTCTTAAGGTTTCACTGTACCTGAGTCAGGTGACTGAGACAGAAGAGCATGGACCCTGTAAATTCCATAGAGGACAGAGAAGGAGCTTGTTGTTGATGGGCCGGGAGCCTCGGGCTGAGGACCACCAAGATCACAGAGGACACTCACACTTCTGCACAGCCCGCCCTCTGGCCAATGCCACCCCACGTAAAACCCCAGGACAGGACACACATGTCCACTTAGGTGAGTCATTGCAACCTGGGAAGGCTCCAAATCTGAGAAGAGCTTCGTGTGAACCAGACATGCCTCCCCACGGCCTCTACCCACTGCACCCACGGTATCCAGAGCCCCTCTCCACAAAATGGCCAAGTACTTGGAAACCTAGCCTGTTTTTACTGTGCTCTTTCCTGCATGTTACGACACCAGTTCCTTCATTGTTTCCTACAGAACATGCTTTACAGGAACTTATTCACTAAATATTTATGGAACACCTTCCAGGGCCAGGCCTGCTCCAAGTGCTGAGGCCCATGTCCAAGGCCCTTACATTCTAGCAGGTGGGGGAAGGGTGCCCCTAAGACATCTATGAACCCCTCCTGGTTTCTGTTCCCTGCAGAGTGCAGGGTGTGAGCACAACACAGTAACCAGGTGTGATCTGCCCCGCTCCGGGTCCAGATTCAATGCCTCTTCTTCTGCCTCCTAAGAAACAATTTGACTCCAGTCCAGCACTGTTGAAAACTATGATTCAGAATGATCACGTGTCCTACTGCCTATGTCAAAAATAATTTTCAGCTTAATAATCTGTTTACTTTCCTGGTGGCTAAGGGGCTCATAGCACCTAAAATGTACAGAGAGAAAAAGAGGCAACTCAAAGATGGACTGTTCAATGGATCCACAGATAATAATTGTCTCTCTACAAGAAAAATAAAATTAGGTTTCTATATCACTACATACAAAATCAAATTTAGTACAAAAATTTAGTATTAGGAGAAAAAGGAGACAGTCTATGTTTTTAGGTAGGAAGAACTTCTTAAATGACAAACAAAGAGAAAAACAACAAAAATATTGATGGGTTTGAAGAGCTCAAAACCTTCATATTGCAAAAGACCCCACACACAGACAAAGTTAAAGACAACAAACCATGTGAAGTTATTTGGAGCCTTAATGACAAGGGATGAGTGTCTAAAATTTATAAAGAACATCAGGGATCATTAAGGAGAAGACATAACCCAACAGAAAAATAAACAAAGGACGTGAACAGACAATTCACATGGAAACCAAAATGGCCAACGAAATATTTCAATAAATGCCCAACCTCACCAGTAACAGAGAAACACAAAATATTTCATGCACTAGTTTGGCAAAATGTTTAAAAAAGTCTGAAGACACCAAGTCCTCCCACTTAATAGAAACTGAAATAGAGAGCAATTGGCAGCACCTAATCAGGTTGAAAATGTACATACTTTATGATGCAATTCCACTCCTATGGCTGTAACTGCAGGAAACTCGGGCTGCCACTGCAGCCGTGTCTAACAGCCCAAAACTGGAGATAATGTGAATGCCCATCAAGGGGAAAGACAAAACAATCAGTAACATGTTGAAGGAAAAAGGCAGTGGCAGAAAAACACGTGCACTGTAATTCCACTGATGAAATGCTGAAAATGCATAAAACAATTCCACGTGCTGTTTATACACAGATTGGTTATAGGTACGCTTTAAAACACAAAGACGTGGAGAACAGGGACCGACCACACGTACAACTGAAGCAGGACGAAACCAGTCCTGCTTGTGCATGGCGACAAACGCGAAGCAAAGGCTCACCTTCACGCCCAGGCAAAGCCTTACGAAAACATTGCCCTCTGCCAGCTCTATTCACAATAGCCCGAAGCTGGAAACAACCTAATTGTCCATCATCGGATGAATGGATAAAGAAGATGTGGCACATATATACAATGGAATATTACTCAGCCATAAAAAGAAATGAAACTGAGCTATTTGTAATGAGGTGGATAGACCTAGAGTCTGTCATACAGAGTGAAGCAAAGTTGGATATTGCGTTTGGAACACACCACACGAAAATGATGCTACTGCTATACGAAGAAGGCCTCCGGGTTGTCATACACACCTCCAACCTCATTCACGCCGACTGGCACCAGAAAACACAAGGAATATGGTTGAGCCCCTTGTACCCACGAATAGTCCATGGAACCCACAGCTCTGGAGAATCAACCACACACTTTAAAGCTGACCTCATCAGCTACTTGATGGCTTATAACGTCGCTCCCCTTAAGGAGTGGATAGATACCATCCAGGAGCACGACCTCTCAGAAACAAATGTTTACCTTATTGGCTCAACCCCGGGACGCTTTCAAGGAAATCAAAAAGATAATTGGGGACATTTTAGGCTTAGGAAGCTTCTGAAGGAGCATGCCTCATCCATACCTAAAGGAGAGTCCTGGCCTATAATAGGTCAGTTCTCAAGCGTTGGCTCCATGGGGGCCGATGAATCAAAATGGTTGTGTTCTGAGTTTAAAGAGAGCTTGGTGACACTGGGCAAAGAAAGCAGGGCCCCAGGAAGTGCTGTTCCTCTTCATCTGATCTATCCTTCAGTGGAAAACGTGCGGACCAGCTTAGAAGGATATCCAGCTGGGGGCTCTCTTCCCTATAGCATCCAGACGGCGGAGAAACAGAATTGGCTCCATTCCTATTTTCACAAATGGTCAGCTGACACGTCAGGCCGCAGCAATGCCATGCCACATATTAAGACATATATGAGACCCTCTCCAGACTTCAGTCAACTTGCGTGGTTCCTTGTCACAAGGTCGTCCTCTTCCCAGGCCACCTGTCCTCGTTGTCCATGACCATTCATCTTTCAGAGACATGGGTCTTCCTCCTCGTCCCGTGTTCAGAATCCTTGCCCGTTTCCTGTAAGCTGAAGCCTGGAGTCCTCCGTTGGCATTCAGACCCTGGCCACCCCATTTCCACCTTGCTTCCCCTGTACTTCCTGGCGGGAACTGTCAGCAGCAGCCGGGCTGGCCTCCTTTGCCCCTGAAGTCATCCTGCCAGCAGCCCGTGGAGTCCCCTTCCCAGCTGCCTTGGTCCTTTTCCTCTGCCTCTCCAGCTGCTACTCATCGCGTCAGCGCTGTGCTCAGGGCTGGCCTCTTCTCAAGGAGGCTTTGCCAGCCTCTCCCTCCTGCACATCCTCAAGAGCACTTGTGCGTGTGCTTGGGAGCTCACTGTTCCGTCTCATCTTGTAGAGAAGAGAGAGTGTGAGCTTTACATCATCAGACGGTCCTGGACAAGATGATCTGTCTACTCCTGAACGAGTCTTTTGCCGTGAACAAGTTTCTTAACCGCTCTGAGCCTCAGGCACCTCATCTGCACAGCAGCCACGAGGGTGGGAGGTGCCACGCTTGGTGATTGGACCCGCAGGCAGAAGAGTTCAGCTTTAAGTTCAGAGCGGTAAATTCACTGATAAAGTACAGGGAAAGAACTGCAAGTGGAAGAGCACAATCTTGACACAAGGGTCACTGGTGATAGTCCAGTGCGTGTGGCCCCTGCGTGTGACCTACTCCACCATTAGAATGAGAGGTTCATGCTCCCATGGAATTTACATTAGCACCAAAGAGCTGGCTGTATATGTGTTATGTAATTGCAGTGTAATTCTTTTCTGACCATTCTGCATAAGTAGGTTTTCTCCCAGCAAGGCCTGCACTGACTTTCAGCTCTCAGCTTAAACGTCACTGAAACTCTCCTTGCTTCCTCAGCCTCCTGGTGTCCGTCTGTCCAACAACTCATGGTCCACATATTACTTATTTTAGCCATTGCTCTTTCCAGACACTACTCTGTTCCAGGCAGGGTGTCCATATGTCCTGGGCTTCTTGCATGGTCTGTGTTGTTTCCCTTTCAGTGTGGTTGCTTGTGTGATCACTGGCTTCCCCTCTCACCTCTGAGCCACGTCCATTTCTGTCTTGTTCAGTGTCCTCCAGTGCCTGGCATGGAGGGGCGCTCAGCACAGATTTGTTAACGAGGAGTCGAACGAAGGCCAGGATGGAGGCTGTACCAGTGAAAGCACTGCCTAGACTTTGTGCGTAATTCACTGTGGGAGATGCTTCAAATGCGAGTCCTGGGCTTGGGGTGTGGCTGGTAGGGAGATGGGGCATGGTCACCATCATCAGTAGAGAAGTCAGGAAATGAAACTGGTGTCGGTGGGAGAATGGTCAGCTCGATTAGACTGATTTATTATAGTGGGATGGTCAAGCGGAATTGTTTATTGGTGATGTTGCACTCAGAAGGTCGGTGTACACATGGTATATTTTGGAGTTCTCTTTGGATCTGATCATGGACACCCTGAGCCTTTGTGGGTGGTCAGGGAAGAGTGGAGCACAAGGTTGGTGCCTGGGAGGGGAGGAACATACAGGGACTAAACATCACATTAACTAAGTGTTCCACTGCCACACAGATGAATTGGATCCAAGCCTTCCCTCCTGAGTTAAAGAACAACTAACTGGTCACCATCTTCCATGAAATAATCTTCCTTCTACCTAAGAAATGTTCTATGTTGTATTTTGGGCATCATAAAATTTAACCATTCATTTCAACATGTATTTATTGAGCACCTGCTGTGTAGCAGGTACTTTTCCAGGTGCAGGGAGTGCAATAATAAAACGTAATCCTTGACCTTAAAAAAAAAAATAAAAAAAATAAAAAAAAAAAAAAAAAAAAAAAAAACACAAAGACGTGGAGAACAGGGACCGACCACACGTACAACTGAAGCCAGTGGCTGCCTTTGGCGGGGACTGGGTGGCGGGTGTGATTGAGGGGGTTTTCAAAGGGGGCTCTGGTTGATTTTAACACGATCTGAAGCAAACGTACTCTATGTTATTCTGGCATGGTGGGTACTGAGTGTTATATCTGAGTTCAAACGGTGAATGTCAAATCATCCTTTACAGGTCCCTAAATTTAATTTCCTCCTAATTGAAAATGGAAACTCACAAAAACAAACATAAGCTGGCACTTGAGTGAATAACTCAACAGCCCCTAATGAGCACACCACCTAATTGAATCAGGATAATTAGAATCCTCCTGTCATTAAGAATGTGCTGATGACTCATGTACTGCTCACACCCACCCCGCGTGTGCAAGAGAGGAAGGGCCCAACCCAGCAGCCGCGTGAGGGCGGAGACAGAGCCCACCGTCCTCCGGGTGCTGGTGCCTGTGGCTGCACCGGGACCCTCACCCCTCGACTCGCGCCTCAGCCTCCCTCCCTCCCAGCTCTATTCCTTCTCTGCCCTTTACTATTCTCCACGGCATCACTGTCTCACGCCGTACACTTTTACTACTTACAACGTTCACTTAATGAATTGCTTACTCAAATGTAATTTCCATCCGGGGAATGAGAGGACAAGGACAAACCGCATTCCAGGTGGTGCCTGCACCCACACGGTGGGGGGACACGCAGAGACCCCAGCACCACGGAGGGTCCCGGAAGGAAGCGGAGCTGCTGGGGATACAGGCACTGGGATAGACCGCGACCAGCCATCCGCCCGGCAGCGCCAGAATTCTCCCCAAGACATTTATGATGGAGCTAAGGAATTGTAAAAAAAAAAAAAGCTAATATATTTCCCCAAAAACTATTCTTATAGGGAAAAAGAAGACAAGAAAGATCTGTTTGCACTGCCACCCGAGCTGGCTTTTCTGTACTTTGTTTCCACATATTTCTCTGAGAAAGTAGGCAGGCCCAGAGCCAGGGCAGACTAGAACTACTCTCCTGCACGGGGCTGAGCTGTCAGCCGCACAGCGGGATGCACAGGGAACCTCGAGGCACCGTCTGAGGACTGAGCCACCACCTCCAGGAAGGTGCCCAGGAGAGCTTATGTCCCAGCATCTCAGGCTCATAGGCCCCGTGGCAGGCGAGGACCCCTCAGCCCACATGGCAGGACTGGCCCCTTGGGGAGGACTTGGAGAGCAGTACCCATGGGAAACCACGGAGCCAGACGCCCACGCAGAGTGCAGAACAGGCCTGAATCTAAGTGGATTCCGAATTCCAGTGCTTCACCGCGGCTCGTGTCCTAAGGCGTGTGGGATATAAAACCACTCTCTGCTACTATATAGAAAATAGATAAGAAGAACCTGCTGTAGAGCACAGGGAACTCTACTCAGTACTCTGCAATATGGGAAAAGAATCTAAAAACAGCCTGGATATATGTATATGTATAACTGATTCACTTTGTTGTACACCTGAAACTAACATAACATTGTCAATCAACCATACGCCAATAAAAAATTTAAAAAAAAAACAAAAACCACCATCGGGCAGATGCTTCTGGCCATGCATACTTGAACAGGCAGGGGAAGTCAGCGGCCCCCGGTTGACATAGCAACAGCCCTGCTACTCTGCGGAGAGAACACTATGCCCCCTGCACCCGGGGGAGGGGGGGCACCCTGCTCCCTCGGGACCCTTGCTGCAGCGAAACCCGCACGAGGATCTGATGAGGCTTTGACTTGTTGGGCGGATCTGTGCACCGTCCTATGGGCACAGATGCTGCAAGGGGGCCTCTCCCTGTCCCTCCTCACCTGTCCCACCATGGGACCCAGTACAGACCAGGCCCACATCATGCAGGCCGTGGCCCCCCGTCTGGGCTGGGCCTGGTCTCCCTTCGAGGCAGAAATAGAGAACACGGAGATTCAGAGGGACATGGGAGTTTTGAGTATTTTCCTTCACGCACCGGCTCCTTCTGTCAGAAGGCCTGTCCTGCTGGGACCCTAAGACGTCAGAGCATCGCAAGTCTGGTCATGTCTACCTGCCCCTGAGAACCTGGGTTTCTACAGGTGGTTCCTGCTCCTCCATCCCGGGGTAAACACCCAGCACCGCCCGGCCGCTCCCGGCACACAGCCCCCTGCGCTCAGCAAACCCCATCCACTGACCTGCATTTTCCTCTTTAAAGAGTCCCTGAGGACACACACCCCTGCAGCCGAGGTGGCTCCCTGAGGCCTGGGCCGGGGTCCCTCCCCCTCAGCTGGGCAGGCAGGCTGGTCGTGGGCCATGGTGGCTGCTGATGCCAACACACGGAAGCTTGGCAACCACTGTGAGCCCGTCACCTGGGGAGGCCCCTGGAGCAGTTAGAGTCCCAGGGGTATTTCCTGCCTTTCAAAACACAGGCCTCCGCGACAACGGGCACGAGAAATAACAGGGCCAGCTCCCTGCCCCACAGAGAGCCGGAGCAGCAGGTAGAGGGGCGCAGGGAGGAGGGCAGGGAGTGCACAGGGATGATGACTTGGCCGGAGAGGCTGGGGCAGCATCCGCCTGCCTGACAGCTCAGACACACTGCGTGTCCTTAAGGGCGAGGCCACGAACACCGGGGAGAACGGGGGTCCTGCTGGCGGTGCTCCGTCCCCGCTTACAGAAGGATGCAGGGGCATCACCCCAGTGCGCTCAGTGACTGGAGCCTGAACTTGGACTCCAGCTGCAGACTGGACGCAGTGCCCTCGGGAGGGGGGGCCACCACCCCAACCTCCGGGGCAATGCGTCCTGGCAGTGGGAACACCCCCTGCCCTCTGCCTTCCTGCTCAGCACTCTTCACTGCATGAGTCAGTGAGGGCTGCGTAACAAACAGCCAGACTGAGGGCTCGGGCAGCAGACACCTCATCCCACAGTCTGGAGGCTGGAAGTCCGAGACCAGGTGTGAGTAGGGCTGCTTTCTCCGGCCTCTCTCCTTGTCCTCCCCGTGTCCTCACATGGTCGTCCCTCTGTGTGTGTCTATGCTCCGATCACCCTTCTTATAAGGACGCTACTCATGTGGGATTAGGGCCCACCCTAATGATGTCATTTTAATTTACTCCCCTTTGCAAAGGTCCCTTCTCCAAATACGGTCACATTCTGAAGCCCAGGAGGTGAGGGCTCTAACGTGGATTTTGGAGGGCACAGCTCAGCCCCTAACAAGGACTGGATCCACTTGCTGAGTTTCTGCAGGGCACTCATTCAGGGAGCAGGCGGGCACGGCCAGGGCTGCTGCTGTGAGCATTACAAGCTCGCAGGTCTGTGCGGGCAACGCTTTTCCACCTACCTCAGGCCCTGGGGGACTCCGGGCCTGGCAGAGAGTCTCTAGCAGGTCACTGTCTAAAACGATCTACCAAATGCGGAGATGGTAACCCATCGTCCCTACAAATACAGATGACTCAGAAGACAGGGGTGGATCCGAAAGAGCCGTGGCACGTTCGTGGTGCTGCCGCGGGTGCCCAGTGAGGATGCCGCCAGGCAGTACCCAGAGCGCCTGACAACAATCTCAGGACGACGGGGCTGCCTAGTGGCCACTGTGCACTAAGGATGCCCCCTCCACGTCCCCCAGGGACGCCCATCCTGAGTCCCGAGACGGAGTCCGTGTCCTCACACGGCAAACCTGCTCACTCTGGTTGCCAGAGGCCTCGACACAGTGTGGACGCGGGGCACCCAGTGCACGCTCACGCCGGCTCTCCCGGGCCAGGGACCCTCCTGCTGGGTGTCTCTGCTGCCTCAGCAGAGGAAAGGTGGGGCCTCCCGCTGTGGGGTGGCCACAGCGAGAAGGAAGCCCATGTCCCGACACAGGGTCCTCCAGGTGCACCATCCACGGGAAGGGGCGGGAAGTAAAGCAGATCTGCCGCGTCGCTGTGACCCGTGAAGCTGGAAATCCCACAAATCCAAGCTCCCCGCGTTGAGTCACTCAAAACTGGCCCAGGGGTGTGATCTCCCTCTTGCTGTGTAGAGTGTGATCACATCCAGAGAAGAAGCACAGCTCTCGGGGGACAAATTCTATTTGCCCTAAACAGAGGCGGGGCCGCATCCTGGCCACACGGAAGGTGTGAAATGTCCTTCCTTGGGGTGTCAGCAAACTGCTGAGCTCACCAGGTTTAAGACCTGCAGCTACAGGTCACGGCAGCCTCCTTGGGTCAGCGGGGAATCAGCACAGAAAAAAGATATTACAGCATTAGTTCAGCAAATCAGCAGGAGGTTTTGCTAACCCCACGCTGCCCTGAAAACTTCACAGTTGTGACTTCAACAAATACCGTATGCTAACACATACATATGGAATCTACGAGAAAAAAAAAAAGGTCATGAAGAACCTAGGGGTAAGATGGGAATAAAGACACAGACCTACTAGAGAATGGACTTGAGGATATGGGGAGGGGGAAGGGTAAGCCGTGACAAAGCAAGAGAGTGGCTTGGACATATATACACTACCAAACGTAAAATAGATAGCTAGTGGGAAGCAGCCGCGTAGCACAGGGAGATCAGCTTGGTGCTTTGTGACCACCTAGAGGGGTGGGATAGGGAGGGTGGGAGGGAGGGAGACGCAAGAGGGAAGAGATACGGGAACATATGTATAACAGATTCACCTTGTGATAAAGCAGAATCTAACACACCATTGTAAAGCAATTATACTCCAATAAAGATGTTTAAAAAAAAAAAAAGCTGTCAGCTTATTCTTCGTAGGTGAGGTGTGGGAGGACCCTGTGGCCAGGAGAGATCAGATGGAGAATCTCACAGGCCAAGAGTACTGATGAATTCCAGGGGAGGGGACTGCACAGTCCTGCGTCAACAACCCCAGTCACGGGATGACTTTTCTAGGTTCGCTGCGGGCAACCTGCTCCAATGCAGGAGACGGTCAGCACGTGCCTGAACCCTCAGAGGGGAGCCTGAAGCTGGTATGCACCTGTCTGTCTCAGGGCCTGTCCCCATGGAGAACTGCTCTTCGGTGACAGATTCCAGATGCTGACAGCAGGCAGGGACGAGGACCCTGTCTTCTGCTGGACTGCCTGTGTGACGACACGAGTCTGAAACAGCCAGCGACCACCAGGTGGAGCTTGGGAAGAGCCCACCCAGGCCAGGAGCCTGGATGGAGAGTGTCTCTGAACTCTGAATCACGGATTTCTAAATTTTCAGTTTGTAAGCCCCGTAAGTTCCCATTTTTTGCTCAATCCAGATGCATCGGATGTTGTATCACTAGTGGATTCTAATACTTAGCTGATTTGGGGGGTTTTATGCAAAGCCAAACAGGTGCACAGACTCCTGGAAATCTATAGACCAAACAGAATGGTCTTCGTGACATTCATAGTCATACCCAAGGAGCAAAGAAAATCCTGAAAGGCAGAAGCCAGTCATCTCATGAAAAAGAGACCCTAAAAAACAGAGAGGCAAGACCAGGCAGGGTCTGTGTAGACCGTGAGTTACCACTTTCTTCCTGTCCCAACAAGAGGGCATTTAATCTGCACCTGGCTGTTGATATTTTAAAAATCTTGCTCTAAAGGCTATATCAATGGCTCATGTGCATTTATCAGAAACTAGATCAGATCAATGTGTATCATTTTAAATAAAGACTTCATTTCTGTGTTAGTTATTAATAATCTGTGACCCTCCAGACAGGGCTAGCCTTAGTCACCTGGGCAGTACCCACCTAAGGCCCATCTGTACACATGATGGAGACTTCACACAGGGGCACAGCCTCTGAGTCATGGGTCTGTGAAGCACACCCACGACGTTGAAAGGAAAACTAGAGCACAGACAGTCTTTGAAAACCTCAGCTTCAAGTTCAAGAACGGCAGGAGGCACTTGAGTTTAAGGAGACAATTTCAAATAAACAGAAAGAGAGAGAGAAATCTCATTTTATGCAGTAGATAGCAAAACTGTAGGGAAAGAGTTACTTCAAAAGATGACACTGGTATAGAATATTAATGAGTTATTAATTATTTAAATTAACTCAAGGATGGTAGATCCATAGTGAGTGATAAGGTTACCGTAGAAGAGGATGATTCTTTTTTTTTTTTTTTTTTTTTTTTTGCGGTACGCAGGCCTCTCACTGCTGTGGCCTCTCCCATTGTGGAGCACAGACTCCGGACGCGCAGGCTCAGCGGCCATGGCTCACAGGCCCAGCCGCTTCGCGGCACGCGGGATCTTCCCAGACCGGGGCACGAACCCACGTCCCCTGCATTGGCAGGCGGACTCTCAACCACTGCGCCACCAGGGAAGCTCCCAAGAGGATGATTCTTGGCCTTGGAGATTGTTTACTGTCTGTTGAGATTACCGCCCGCCCCCATATCCTCCCCACAGTTTTGTGCTGGTGTTGGTTCATTTCTTGCTGAACTCTGGGCCAGATGGATGGATGCTCCTGGGGATGATTTACTTGGGAGGTTGCCGAGGCCCCATCCCTGATCCTCGTAGCAAGCCTCATGTATTCTGCTACGAGTTAAACATTTCCATGCGCCAACTGCACCTGGTCTACTTGCTCTGATACACAGGGCCCAATCCTGAGGTTTATTTTGTGGGTGTAGTCACTGCGGAGGGCAGAAACAAGATGCCGTTTCCCTTGCACGTGGCATTAAAAACGAACTCCTCTCGTCTGCAGTTATGCTATTTCTGTATCTCGCTCCTGAGCACAGTTTATCTAGGGCACAGGGGCTGACTGCCCTGCAAGACTGTAAGCTACTGAGGGGAAGCCAACCTGTCTGTTAGTGCTGTACCCCTAGTCCCCAGTTGGTTCAAATCAAGTGCCCCATCAGTAAGTATTTATGGAGGGGATGGACCATCGTCCTCAGCTAGAGCAAAGAGATGCCATCTCTTAGGGTTATATAGCGGGACTCGCCCGATTTTCTTTGTCCATTTCAAAATAAACCTCTTGCAACTGAAACTTTAGCCATAACTTCAGAAAATTAATCTCTGTAAAGACCATATATCTTAAAATCTCTGTTATATTTTCCAAGGCAGGGGCCGTCTCAGTATTTTCTTGATACCGCCCTGCGTGACAGAAAGTGGATCCACGTTTCTTTCCACTCTGTTTTCAAACCGCCACAAACAAGGGGTTTTACGAGCCACAAGGATGGCACAAGGCTATTGGAGTCACACCCACAGTAAGAACACTGACACTTTCTTCCCTGGATTCTAGCTGACCTTCTTAACCCCATCTCCTCAGCTTCTCTGGAGCTTCGCTGCTGTGAACTTCCTCGGAACATAAGTTCTCACTGATAACATGGGAAGAGAGAATCAATAAATTGCCAAATGTTTATTGGATACATTTTGCAGACCCCGCCCTCTCCTCCTTGACGTGGGTCATGTATTTCTGCAGCCACTTTTTAACAATTCAAATAGCAAATGTTTGGGACTAGCTGTCTTCACGTCGTCTCTAATATAAACTGCTTTTTAAAACGCGTCTCTGTCCGTGGCTCTTAAATGTGGTAGAAATCTGTCACAATTTTATGTTTTTAAGACAACACAATTACATTTCTCCTCCCTAATCTGAGCAAGTCAAAACTTTGCTTACACTTTATATCACAAAATAGCTGTGTATGATGTTGTCAGAAGTTTTCCTCTCATCCTTTATTAAACACAAAATGTCCCATATTTATATAAAAATCACCATCTCTGGGTTGATCCTATGCAAAATTCTTCCGCAGCTGTCTCTTCTCATGTTGTAAAAGCACAAAACATACTGACTCAGATGGCTTTGAGAATAAAATCACACCACAGTTTAGAAATGTACCCACAGGGAAACAGATGAACTCTTGTCAGCATGGGAACTCATCACATCATTGGAAACCCATTTGGACTGCTACTTACGCAGACTGTTCACGTGATGTGTGATTATCACGAAGTTCCTATTATTATTACAGGCAGTGTGACTGTGAAACAGTCCTCAATATCCATGAAACTGGAAAAATATCCAGGATTGATTTGCCCGTGGGCTATGAAGGCTTAACAATGAAAACATGAAGATGCTCACTTATCTGAAATTTTAAGACAGATCAGTGTCAGAAACCTAGTAATCCAACGCAACAGTGATGAGGAACCCAGATTCTGGGAGACACCTTTGCTCAGCTGCGCACTTCACCTGTAATGCGCTCCTTTGCTGCCCCCCAGGCCGGGCGGCCCAGACCTGCAGCCCTCGGCTATCTCAGCCCCTCGCAGGACAGGGCACGTAGCACCGCAGCCTCCCCTCAAAGCAGCACCTGCGTGGTCTTTGCTTTCATTACAGTCACTCCTGTGCCCGTCCTCACCTGGAGCGGTTTCTTCATTACAGGAACTTGGTCCTACTACAGTCTCATTGCCCACAACATACAGGCTGGAAGTTTCAAAAACAACTAACAGTGTTTTAAAGTCCAGGTGTTATTATTATTATTATTTAGGTATGGCCAGGCCAGTGGATCAGGAGACAACGACCACTGAGAAGACCGTTTGTTACCCACAGTTCCCAGGAGGGAGGGAGGCCCCTGGCTCCCTGTGTGGGGAGGACCACGGAGGGAGGCCGGCCAGTCAGGAGGCGGGAGGAGGGCGGGGACGCGAGCCTTTACAGCAGTTTCCACGGGAAGGAACAGGCACATGGCTGGGAGAGCAAGCTCAGCACAGGCTAGTCTGAACCTTTCCCAAAGCTGTTCCCAGCTGTCGGGTACCTGGCCCTGGGGTGATCAGGGCAGGGGACGGTGGCCTGGAGCGGGAGAGTGCCACAGAGCGAGTGCTTAGGGTGTGGGCTCTGGGTGGTTGGTCTGTATACGGAAGGTACCCTCCTGAGCAAGGGATTTGGAATCTGCCTTAGCTAGCCCGGGGTTGGGACAGCACAGTCACTCCAGGGTCAGCAGCCCCATAATACAGACAGGGTTAACACAGGCGGGGAGACACCCTTCCAGTCCTCTAGCGGCTCTGCTGAACCCTCCCCATCATGGGATAAAGGGAAGAGCTCAGGAGTGGGTGTCCGAAGCTTCGGGTCTGGCCCAGGCTCTGCCACTCACTCACCCTGTGATCTTGGGCAAGGCATTTCAACTTCTCAGGTGCTCAGTCTCTTCATCTAGAAAATGAAGTGTAGGGGCTGCTGTGTGATTTCTAAGACCTCTTCCAGCTTCCAAATGTTATGAGCCCCACCTCGTAACCTGCGACACAGAGAATCTGCACTCCTGTACTTGTCAAGGAACCCAAACTAAATCCTAACGAAATGTGTGGATTTCCTCCCCAAAGCTACGGAGGACTGTCTGGGGGTATGACATCCAGATGGCTTCAAATGTCCCTGGATGATGCAGCTCTCCAGAGAGCTGTTTACCTGAACCACATACAGCTGACTTGGGACAGAAGTGCTTTTCTGCTCTGTATTTTGGTCTGACCCCCTCCGCTTACGATTCACAGCATTACAAAAGGCATGATTGAGAAACGTGCTGCACTTGACAGAGGCTACCCTTAGGCATACTGTTGACTGCTTTTACGCGGTGTCCTCTTTAGGAGGACCTGCGGGAGATGCTCCGCTCTGGGCTCAGGGACAGAAAGAGATGTGTCCACCCGAACAACTGGGTCTGGGCTTTTGTCTGCGGTGTGAGCTCACACTGTCCACCCCTGGGAAGCCAGCAAGCTCAGAGCTGGCCTCCAGCCTGCTGTGCCTTCTGACCTCGCCTCTGCCTTCAGATCCAGTTTCTACCTTCCTTCCTTTGCCTCAATATCTGCATTTACTCACTTTTTAACCTCTTATTGAATGTATTTGCTAACTTTATCGATGTCTTTGGGAATAAGAAGGGGTATCAATAAGGAAGTGCTCCCAGAGATGTAAGGTTCATTTACAACAGAGCAAAGGGCCGCAAGGGGAACGAGGGGAAGGACGTCGCAGACCTAAGGGCTGGGTTGGGTGAGGGGCTGGGATCCAGGGGGTGCAGGTTTTACAAGTAGATCTGTTCATGCTTCTCAGAGTGGACATATGCCTGGTTCCTTAATGCCTCAGTTTTCTTAACCCCCAAACTGGAAGGCAATGACTTTAATTTCCCTTTATAAACTCATTAGAAATATTATTTCAGGAGTGATTTTAAAGTGAAACATAAGTTTAGTTCAATATTATATTTTCATGCATACAGATCTACAAATAAAGAATATTTATTAACCACAAGTTTGCAATATATGCATATGCACACCTAGGGATAGTTACTAAAACAAGAGAATCAGAACATTTCCTGCCCAAGTTAAAAAAAATTATATGCACGTTGTTGGAAAGTCACAGATTTTCTTCAAAAAAGTGTTATGACTCACAAATCCTATACCCCTGCGTATGTCTGTGATTTTTAAAACCCTGTATTTCATACCTATTGTTTTTAAAGACAGTTATATGAGATACAATTCAAAGTAATTTCTCTAACAAGTCCAGAGAACAGACTGCAGGAGTTATTCTGCATGACCTGGTTTGGACTGTAATCGGAGGCATACTTATTACATATGACAATTATGTGTTTGAGTTATTTCACTTAAAAACGGGCACACTCGGCAGGGCGGGGCAGGAGGAACGTGGAGTTATAATTTCACGGGCACAGAGCTTCAGTTGGGGAAGACGAAGACGTTCTGGAGACGCACAGTGGTAACGGCTGCACAACAGTGTGAATGTACTTAATGCCACTGAAAGGGGTTAAAATGGTAAATTTTATGTTATGTATATTTTACTACAATAAAAAAGGTTCTAAAAAAGGCAAAAAAAAATTTTTTTAAGGGCAAACTTCTAAATCTGATTCTCTTCACCTAAAACTTTACCTTTCAGTAACAGCTTCAATAAACATCAACTTTGTCACATTTTCTCCCCTTTGCTTCTAAAACTGCAGGAAAAATGACTGAGTGGCCCCGGTTCCCCTCGACTGTGAAAGTACACGAGAGCGTGAGATTAAATCCATTCGGGCTGTAACACAAACTCAGAAAGAGGGCAACCGCCTTCACTCCAGTCGCTGACCTGCTCTTTGCCTCCATCTGTGACCTATGACCCCTCCACATTTAAGGACACACAGAACTTCACTCTGTCCCAGAAAACAACCTTCGAACTTGCCCTTCACCTGCCAAGATCTGTCACATTATCAGTCTCCCAGCAGTAAATAAAAACCGTGAAAACTTCCCCGGACCCCAGTGCTAGTGCGAGGGCTCGCCCTACCTTTCTGAGAAACAGTTTCTGCAGCTTCTTGCGCGGCAGCCCGATCATCCTCGGTCCGCAAGCCCAGGGGCTGCTGGGCTGGTCTGAGCCATCGCGCGTCCCGCATCCCGCATCGCCGCCTCCTCCCATCCTGCATCCCGGCCGCCGCCCGGGACCACGCCCCCCGCCCTCCCCCCGCTCCCCGCCCCTCCCCTCCCCCAGCAGGGGACGTCCGCGGGGCTGGCAGGGCTCTGGCGGCGGGACGCACGTGCTCTGGCCGCAGCCCAGCCGGCCTGCGCGCCCACCGTGGGGAAGGAGCGGAGGACCAGCTCCCAGGCTGCCCGCGTCTGTCTCCTGGCAGAGTCAACGCGCAGCGCTCGCAGCCTCAACAGGTGTACCTGGCCTCCGGCCGAATTGCCGAAGCCGGAGTCCACGTGGACCGAGTCAAGTGTTCAAAACTGGGAAATTTTCAGAGACGCCACGAGGGGCGGGCTGTGAGCCCCTCGCTGCAGCACACCTGGCACCTGCCGGAGCGCGAAAGTCACCCCCAGGCACTAAGAGAAGGAGACAGATTAAAAACGGTGGCTTAGTTTTTCAGGTGGCACCGGGTCAACTAATGCACACTGATTGTGCAAGGTTTGCGTTAACCGGTGTTATTAGTCCTTTGAGTAATCCTTCCACATGGACGCCTAACACACACTCACACATGCACACACACACCTGCACACGCACACGCACGCACACAACAGTCACACATGCACACGTGCACACACGTGCACAGGCGCACGCTCTCCCATGCACATGCACTTTTTCTCTCCATCTACTACAGGCCAAGTTGGAGTATGTCCCATGTGGGTAACAAAAACATCTGCTTTGCCTTCCCTGTGAAAACTGAATCCCTATGTTTCCTCCAGAACGATCAGCCCTGTATGTCTGTGCATCAAGCTCTGTCTTGGTACAGCCAGAAGCATGCAAGGTGTAGCATCAAAGCAACCTTTGCGAGCAGAGCAGCAGCTCAGAGGTGGACCTTTGCTGGTTAAGAGCCTCCGTTTTTAAGCTTCCTTTTAATACATGAACCGCCTCCTCCTCTGAAGACCTACACATGCAATATGAAAAAACTGCCAACTAACAATCGGCTTTTTAGGTGACGGATAATAGAAGTCGTGGTTAAGGGTGTGGGTGTAAAAATATATTGGTATAAAATTATAGGGCCTGAAAAGAAGGAACTGAAGATAAAGAGGATATTCAAGACTGAAATGGACAGAAATGGCCCAGATGTGGGGCCGTGCACAGCCCTGCCCATCTCGTCCTTTAATATGGTAAACACATCTTTCCAATCAAATGAAAATGGCTGAAGTACGGCTGTTGTTTCTCAAGTGGTTGCTATTCCAGGAGATTTGTTCTTCCAAAACAACTTATCATTCATTCCATTGCTTCTGAAGCACATATTCTATATGTTCTTTTTCCTGAATAGGAGAATTGATTAACACGCATTTATCCAAGTAAACGTTGTATCTGTCTGAACAACCCCGACCTAAAATTATCAGACTCTTTGTAACACTATCCTAACTGCAGTTCAATTCAAACTGCCACAGGAATTAAAAGGTAATTATCTCGGGCTTAGTCCTTTGGAAAATGCATTAGCAAAAAGATGGGGTCTTTGGTCTCTGGCTAAGCCATGGTCATGTTAGATCTAGTGGCTTTGCAATAGAAAACCTTCACTGCCGATGGAATTTAACGGCAGGTATGTGTAAGTATGTGAACTGAATGTTGCCATGGTGACTATAGCAAGAAATTGCCTTTTATTTTATGCCATAGAAAATTGTCATGACAATCTTGGCTTACTCATCTTCCAAATACATTTTTGAAAGAAATTATTTTGAAAAACAGCTACCACTGTTTACTGGTCCCTGCTTGAAAGGAACTGCTATCAGACTGGGTATCTGTCCTCCAGCAGCAGAATCAAAAATGCTGGCACAATCAAGCCCAGGAAATAAACCACCATCCCCACTATAAAAAGCATCCATTTTGTGTTTCCATGACACCATAATGTCAACTGTGAAGCATCAGGCCGTGGCTTCCTTTACAAAACCTAGAATTCCATTTCTCTGGGCCCCCAAGGGATCAGACAGACATCTCAGAGCTGTAGTGTCCAAAGCCACCCCACGTGTTCACCACGTCTTTCCTCTTCCCAGGCCCGGGATGCAGGCAGGTTGGTTAGGATGGGACCACGTGGCTGAGTCCTCACAGCTGGGATCAGGAGTGCAAGTGACGTTAAAAGGGCGTGGGCTTGGGCTTCCCTGGTGGCGCAGTGGTTGGGAGTCTGCCTGCTAATGCGGGGGACACGGGTTCGAGCCCTGGTCTGGGAGGATCCCTCATGCCGCGCGAGCGGCTGGGCCCGTGAGCCACAACTACTGAGCCTGGGCGTCTGGAGCCTGTGCTCCGCAACGGGAGAGGCCGCAGTAGTGAGAGGCCCGCGCACCGCGATGAAGAGTGGCCCCCACTTGCCCCAACTAGAGAAAGCCCTCGCACAGAAACGAAGACCCAACACAGCCAAAAATAAATAAGTAAATAAATAAATAAAAGCCAAGCATTTGAAGCCCTTTAAAAAAAAAAAAAAAGAAAAGAAAAAAAAGAAATCTACCCTCAACACCAGCCCTGTACCTGACCAAACACCACTGTCTCAATACATCAGTGATATTTAAAAAAAAAAAAAAAAAAAAAAAAAGGGCATGGGCTGCCCTGGTGGCGCAGTGGTTGAGAGTCCGCCTGCCGATGCAGAGGATGCGGGTTCGTGCCCTGGTCCGGGAAGATCCCACATGCCACGGAGCGGCTGGGCCCGTGAGCCATGGCCGCTGAGCCTGCGCGTCCGGAGCCTGTGCTCCGCAACGGGAGAGGCCACAACAGTGAGAGGCCCGCGTACCACAAAAAAAAAAAAGCATAAGTTACCCTCCCTGACCCCACCCCAGCCTCGTGATTAGAACAAAGAACCCTCGGACGGTGGGCCTGCCAGGTGGAAGCCCCCTGGAGCTCTGAGACCCCTGGGCCTGTGAGAGCAGCTGCCGAGAGCAGCCCCTGGTGTAGTGACCCCGCGAGAAAGACGTGAGCCCCCATATCATGAGGCTCTGGTATTTGGGACTTGCTGGTCATCATGAAATATCGGAGTCTATCCCATCTGGGCTAAGTCAAGTGCAGGAACCTTACAGACAGATCACCCAGCTTCACGGAAAGGACAATGAGGTCCAAAGAGGCCATGCAGTGGGGCGGAGGGACAGTGGTGTCACCCACTCCTCCCCCCTTCACCTCCCTCGGCTTTGTTGCTGCCATCCTAACCCTAAGTGGATGGAGGGGCACCGTTCTTGATCACGAACCACGTTGGCCGAATCCCTTAGCTCTCTTCAGGAGCCACAGGGGTTGTGTGTATGTGTACGTGTGTGTGTGTGTGCGCGCGTGGGCCTGTGTATGGAAACGTGGCGGACCTCTCTGAGTACCCAGCATGAGGTATGCTTACAAACATTTTTTTTAATTAAATTAAATTAAATTTTTTTTTGCGGTACACGGGCCTCTCACTGCTGTGGCCTCTCCCGTTGCGGAGCACAGGCTCCGGACGTGCAGGCTCAGCGGCCATGGCTCATGGGCCCAGCCACTCCGCGGCATGTGGGATCTTCGCGGACCAGGGCACGAACCCGTGTCCCCTGCATCGGCAGGCGGACTCTCAACCACTGCGCCACCAGGGAAGCCCACAAACATTTTTTTAATGAAAGCATCCTTGGGGGAGCTGCCTCCTCTTTCCATGTACGAGCTGGACTCTATCACGCAGGCATCCCTCACACACTGGGCTGTATCGGGGTACAGCCAGTGTCGGGGTGCTCCGTCGACTCCAGTCCCTAAGAAACTCAGCCTCTAGTAAAAATCCTAGCGGCTTCCAAGTTTCAGGTAAATCAACAACTCCACAGAGGAAAAGCAGCTCTTTGCCATCCCATTGACGCCTGCGAAACTGCTTCATTTCTGCCCTGGCTTCCAGGTGCAAACAAAAAACAACCATGACCCCTAAGTTTTCCATAGAGAACAGAGACCCCCAACCTGAGAGTACAGAGACTGTTGCAAACTGCTGGTGACCACACGGTACCTGGGTCACCTTCCGTAGGCTGAATGGATGCTGTTTCAAATGTACACGTGGTACAGCTTGCAAATATGAACACCACGATGGATCAATTCATTTCATTTAGAGGCGCTGAAGGATTCATGCAGCTTTGTTCAACGCATGGATAACAAAAACGCAACCACTGTGATGTGGGTGGGCGGCCTGTGATTTATTATTGTTGTTTTTATTTTAAACAAGGAGTCTCATATTAAAAAAAAAAATTGGGACCCACTGACTTAGAGGTCCTGGAGCAAGAGCAGGGTTTAGGAGGAGTCCGATTTCTTGCCTCAGAGTTTCTGATTTCCAGGCTTAGGTGAACCCTGCTTGATGTCGTTTGTTTAGCATGGAAAAAGTGGAGGCTAAGAGTAATTGCAAATTCTTTTTGAGTCATCAAAGGGTTATATGAAGAGAATGTAAAAATGTTACTTATTTCCACAAAAGAAATCACAGGAGAAAACCGTGTTTGATTTTGGCAAATGTCTACAGCTTAGCACCATCGCTGGGCTAAGACCCTAGAGCCAGAGAGCTCAGGTTCAAGTCTCAGCTCCACCCTCGGCTGTGCGACCTTGAGCAGTAACTGCCTCAGCGTTCCCACCTGTAAAACGGGGACAGTAATGATCACGGTGACTACTTTATACAGATATGAGCATTAAAGAGTTAATGTTTGTAAGGTGCTTGGAGCAGTGCCTGGGACATAAAAGTATTATACAAGGGTTTGTTAAACAAATTAAAGGGAAACAAAAAGTAAAGAAATAATAAAAACCAGAAAAGTCAACAAAACAAGAGATATAAATGTCCTTTTATCTTGAGAAGTCCTTTAAAGATTTTTTCCTCGAATTGATGACCTCATGATTCGGTTTCCGTCCACACGTCCACCATCCAATACTGATTATATCACACATAACGCTTTTCAAGAACTCCTCTAAGGTCATTTATTCTAGGATTCTTACGGTTTAGTTAGAAAGAGTGGGGAGCGCTCAGAGTTCTAACTGGAAGGGACACGCGTGGAGTCTGCGGGCACCGGGGCTGCTGTCAGTGTCTTAACACCGAGCATATGGTCACACCCGCACTTCGGGGATCCCTGCTCAGGGGCTGGTGACCCCCAGTGCAGGAGGGGTATAGATGGCCCTCCTGGTGCACGGGAGCTGGGAGCACATTGGGGTTTGGGTGGAAGAAAGGGACCCAAAGGCGGGGCCCCACAAGGAAGAACCACAAGGCAAGGGGAAGCCAGGGAACTGACCCACCACTGCTAAAGGGCGCGGGCGTTCCCAAGAGGGAGTGTGGTCCACGCTACCGCCGCTGCTGGTAGATCAAGCTGAAAACGTACTAGGAGGTCGTGCGGGGGTCTAGCAACACGGAGCACGTTTCCCTCCTCATAAGAGCGGTTGTGGTGAGATCGAAGCGACCAGAGTAGGTCATAAGCAGACAGAGAGGGCTGGCGGTGGAAAGGGGTGAAGCCGACACGCGGGGACGTCCCGACGGGAAGGCTGGCCAGCCCACGGCCAGCAGGTGTGCAGGACCGGGGGTGGGGGGATGCTGGCTCTTTACCACCCGCTCGAGTCAGGGCCGTGAGCCTCCCCAAGCACCGGAGCTGGAGGGTCAATACTCTCAAATGCGCAGTGGAAACCGTTGATGACGAATGAGCAACTTCTCATAACGCGAGCGGAACGTTTGTGAAAAGAACCAGGAGACCACAAGCAACCAATGTATCTATATTTTTGTGAACGTGTCATTTGTATACTACACATTCATATATTTAAAGAGTACATCTGTGTGTGTTTATGTATACGTATAGGTATATACATGGAAGAAAAACTAAGTACTTAGAAGATCTGACAATTTATCCCCCGTTCCGTTCACCCTTTCACAGCCACCCAGTCAGGTGACCTGGCCTCTAACCAAAGTCATATTTACCAAGTAGCCGAGCGGGGCAAGGGTAGGACTCCGCCCCAGGTCCGTGGGCTTCTGGTCTGCTCCTTTGCTCATCCTACAACGTGACCACACTACTGGCCAAAGCCAGTGCTGTAACGAACGGTATAAAGAACGGGCGCTGTGTGCTGAGGAGGGGAAGCATCCCAAGGTAAAATCATACGAGAAGCATCACAGGATTAGGGCGACATTATGCCTTCGAGAAAGGAGTATGGAGAGCTCTTTCTGTCGAAGCAGTCGCGGGTGTTGACATCGTAAGGCCTGGGGCATCTCTAGCCCAGTAAGTTGTGTTTCCCAGGCTGTGCTCCACAGAAAACCAAGGGCTGGGGAAAGCTCCCAGGCGCTGCCGGAGCCGCTGCTGGCTGCTATTCCGCAGGTGTGTCAGGTACGGCTGGCCAGCCAAGCAGCTCCCCACTCTGACATTTTTAATCCCCCCCTGGAGTCACTGCATCTGTAGCTGATCGACAGGCTGGGTGCACACTAGTATAGAGCCTCACACAAGGCCAACTTGTAATAAAACAATAGTAGCTTTGTTTAACTTTTAGGAGATTATAAAAGATAGCTATGATTTCCCATGGCTCTTTTTCCCCCATGAGACCATGATTTAGAAAATGCTACCCTAAATTGCAGTACCAGCTGTAAGATGGCGAGCTGGCATTTATAAGAGAGAACTGAAAAGCTTCCTGCTTGTTTGAAAGACACAAGACTAAGCATCACCTTTTGGTTGTACTGACCTCCAGCCCCTCGTCTGCACGAGCAGTAACAACAGTAAGGAAGCAGTGACCCCGTGGAGCTGCCTGACCGACGGTAGGTACACAGTTCTGATGACTGGAGGGAGGGGTAGGAAGTGAGGCGCTGGCCGTCCCGACGGCACAGTCCTATCGCCGTTAGAAAGGAACAGAGCATTTCCTCCTTCTCTGATTCGCCGCAGGGCCATGTCATTACAGCCCTGATGATGACTGAGACATTTACAAGGTGAACTGCAAATGTCAAGCAGAAATCTCAAACCCTTTGGGTTGCTTGGGTGTATAATTATGATGACAGCTCTTATGCTGCATAGCAAATTGCAATGACTTGTCAATTAATGAACTGACTACTTCTTTTCATGCTATTTGTCACTAAATGCCACTAAGTTTCCCCTTCAGTTGGTGAAATTATCTAAGGTATTAGTGTTAGCCATGTGTTATTAAATCCTAGACATCTGTAATATAATCATCACCCAGTGATTATAGTTATTTTAATATTTTCAGGATGACTTGTCTTGGCTAATTATTTCTTAAAATATGATTATTGCATTAGTAGTTTAGATTTCTTTGGAAATTGTAGAAAAGCATGAGGAAGAAGAAAGGATCACCTGGGATCCTAGAACATAATGAACAGGCTTAGGAACTTTGGGACTTTTTTGCCTGTAAATCTGGTCAGTTTTGGTTGGAGGATGGGAAGTAAGTTGTAGCTGAATATGTTAAAATTTGGGGTGAGCTTTTTCCCTAAAATTAATGTTTAGTTTTTTCCCCCAGATATCCCCAAGGGAAATTTAAAAGTATGACCTCGATCAAAGGATATTCCTAGCTCCACATTTGCCTCTGAATACTTAGCTAGTTTCCACTGACGGGCTACACGCAGACTGGGAGAGATCGTCCAACAACTACAGAAATATAGGAATAAGACTGTATTTGTCTCTTTCGTGACTGTTCAAGGAGGGAATGAAAAAAAGCGCAGAGGTTGCATTGTGCTTCTTTTTAGCTGTAGGCATCTCCTCTGCTACCACCACTGCTCTGGAACCGTCCCTTGGTACGCCACCTGCCCCGTGGAGATGTCTGCACCCATCCTTGTGACACTGCAGTCCTGATGTGCCTTCGTTTACCTGTCCCAGGCCTGCGATGGTGGCGGGGTGGGGGAAAATATAACCCCGGCCCTGCACAGACGTCCACACACCCACTGTGGCCTGAACGCAGGAAGAGCCTTAACCCGGAGCTGAGTTAGTGGAGGTGGAGGCAGCTCAGCTCCATGGTAGAACTTCCGCCCCTGAAAACAGACTGAAAACCCAGATTCCTGCGTTTGATTCCCTCTGCTCCACACATCTGTTCATGTCACCCATCATTGTCACCTCGTCAACATACCAACACACAAAGTGCATCTGTGAGCGTCAATTCATACGCTTCAGGATGCAAGGCAGAGGCAAGAAAAGATCTGATGAAAAAGACGCAGTAAAACAGAAAAATCACCCTTATTCCAAGGCTCCAAATCCTCAGAGGATCAACTTGGTCCTGGATGAGAAGATTAAGGCGCGGTCATTACAAGGCATCCTCAAGTCCTGCCCAGTAAGGACCAGGAGTGGCCTCATTCCTGTGCTCCAAACAGCAGGAAACTGAGGGAACAATTGCTTTTTCTTTCTTATAAAGTTCCACCCAATCAATAGCTCACTGAACAATCCACTCGCTAAAAAGGGCATGTGTGTTCATTCCAAAGCCGTAAAAAAAAAGAGGGAAAGGAGGGAAAAGACCGAAACCACCCTTACAGGGGCAGAAGCTGCTCTCAAGAGCCACCCTTCCGTGCTGTGCAGGGTAGGTGCTCGGGCGAAGAAATGTCCTCCCCTTGGAATTTTAACCTCCTCTGTCTCCTTTTTAAATTTCTTCTTATAAAATCAAATAAAGAGTGAAACCATAATAGAGAAAGGGGAAATTCAATTAGCTGTTAAACCGGAGGCCAGCGGGGGTTTATCACGTGAAAGATGCAAATGACTAATCGCTGTGTCAGCCAATCAGCAGCTTCCACGACATTCCTGGTAAAATATCATTATATTTCCTATCAAAGTTGTAAGTGGCACCTGCTCACACCCCGGCAGCTAAATCTGTGTTAGGATTTTAAACAGGAGCCCCTCTAATACTCTCAGTTGGTGTAACAATCTGTTTAACACAGAGTTTTGCAAAGTCTTGTTAAAAATACATATGGAAAGAGAGGGGGAGAGAGAGAGGGAAAGGAAAACTCTTGTGATTCACGGCTGCCTTAGGACCTTTTTCATACTTTCAGGGTGCTCCCAGGTCTGATTTGTGGGTTTTATCCTCAATATAAGAAGGGACTCCCGCTCATCATATTCAAGGTGGATCTGAAAACACGGCCAAGCATTTTCACCCACTGGAGGGCCAACAGTCCTAGAGGGGAGCAGGCCACCCCCAGCAGCTGCTCCTGGGCTCCCAGAAGCCTCGACTAGGATGTGACCCAGGCCTGATGGCAACAACCGCCCTCCTTGAAAAGCTTTCCAGTCCCGACCGTGGCTCTTACAGGTCACACCTTGTAGGCCTGGCCATCGATTGCGGAGGAAATGATGCCCAAGGGCCCCGCATCTCTATCCCACCCCAGTACCCAGTCCATCACCCACCGGACTCCTTTTATTTGCCTACGTTCATTTCTACAACCAAGAAAAGAGCAATGTGCTCACCCTGAAACGTCACTCCTGTCCGCTGTGGCTGGTCTAAACGTGGATCATGATGATGAGTAGAATGATGAGACTTGATTTTTCCAACAGACACACAGTTCCTCACACATCTGTGTGCTTCCATATAAAGCCAAATAAAATTCTGCTAAGAATCACCAGCTAGAGCTTAATTATACTTTCCTTGGACAGGTTATAAACTAGACCAAGAAAAGGTGATGAGAAAAGTATAAAAGGTCAATTTCGTGCCACAACTCACTTTGTTTCCTGAGTTTACTAAAATTAGGACGCAGTTCAAAACAGTCCAGACATCTGTCTAGTCACTTAGCTAAAATAATTAGAACCACCTTGATTTTATATAGCCATATAAAAAGTCATTAATTTTTAATTCTACTGACACAATTTTCATGTCTAATAAGGAAATCTAATTCATACAAGCTGACAGTAGCAAGGACCTTTTTTTCAACCAAATTCTTCGTGTTGGGCTGTTGATAAAAATACAATCAGACCCAGAGAGGAAAAGCCCAAGTGTGTAAAAAGTAAACCCCTGGCATTCAGTGATAAGCATTGTTTGCATGAATACCAGCAACCCAATGCAAGCTCGGCCACTCACAGCCCCAGCTTCCTTTGCTCCAGGAATACAGGTCCTGGAACTACTGGGGCTCCGCACAGCCCCTGGGGACCCCAGACCCACGGTGAGTTGCTGAGAAGCCATCACTTCTTGCAGCAGCTCCCGACCTGCACGGGTTCCAGGTGGCCCACCACCTTGACAAGGCTGGTGAAACAGGACTATTAGAAAGATGCCAATATGCCGAAAAACAGGAGTATTTCTGTCTAGGAGGAACAGAACATAGTCTGATGCAATCACGTAAATTAAATAAGCCTGACCTGAACCCTGGCTTCTGTGACCTGTTTGGTAGCTACAGGGAACGGGCCCATTGTACCTGCCGTGCCTGCGGGGAATCTGTAGCCCCGACAATTACAGGTGTCCCGGCTTTGCTAGTACACATAGCATTACTATTGCTGGAATCATGGGAGCTGGAGAAACAAAACACCCAGAAAACCGCCTCATAAAATTCCTTATTTATAATCTGAGTATTCGAACCAGACAGCTGCCTGAAATACTACGAGAAATCTACCTCCATCTACAACAATTCATTTTAGGCCTAATTCCTACAAAAGCTTCTGATGGACCCTGAACATGCACGCAGTAGGGTGCTGAAGCTGGCCGGCCGCCAGCCCACCAATCCCCAGGCAGACAGCATGCGACACCCGGCATCCCAGCCCTGTCTTGCTTTGATATCTCACTTGCTGCTTTTAACGCCAGCGTATTGTGAAGGCACGTAATAGAGTTTTAAAAGAATGGCTGCACAGAAAATCACATATATTATACCCCCAATGGCCCACAGACTCAGAATAAAACTCTCAGTCTTCCTGGGAAAGCAGGATGACTTTTCCAGTTTGACGCACAAGGCAGACCCCTGCCGTACGAAGACGTTATTACACAACTCGCATTTCTGTGTTTCACGCAGAACATCAAAGAATTTAAATTGTACTGTGTAGGGCTGTGCTCTTCTGAAAGCACACCACAGCTGGCTCTGCTGGACTTCGGGCAGTGTAAAATAACCCCCAAAAATTGAAAAAGACTTCACGTTTAACATTAAAAAAATGTAACTGATATTTGCATGGAGGAAGATAAGCCAACGCGAGTGCTACTTACCTCAGCTGAGGAGGCTGCCTTTGTCTCAAGCGAGGTCGGGTCACACTTGCCCTGTGGGAGCAGAAAGTGAAGAAAATTCCTTTAAGTCACAGGACCTCACAGGTAGCTCCTTAGTGAGGACAGTTACACGGACACTCACCAAGCGTGGCAGTTTTTTGTTTCTAAACATAAATCTCCACATGATTTTCAATAATTTGAGGAGTTTCACTAGCTTTCAGGAAGCCCTTCAGTAAACGCCGAAAGAAGGGAACTGGCAAACTTTTGTGCAACTTTTACGATTCAGCTAAAGGAAGCGATGTTCCCATCACCAACCTCAAAACGCAACCAGAAAAAAAAAAGTCACTTGTTAATCTCCAGACGCACAGCGTTTGACTAGGGAGCTGTGCTTATCACCAGGGGCTGGGCTAACGTCTTAAGGTGACTTCAAGGCCCTCCATCCTACAGATGGGGGAAGAATTCTGATCTGTAAGCAGGCTAAGGGACACCTAATTAAACTTCCAATCATGTTCAGTCATCGGGGTTCAGCCTAGAGACACACACGTCGAGGACACTCTTCCTCCTCCCAAGCCTCTCTTTGGCTGGAATCAAAGTCTGAAATAACCTGAAGATTTTACTTAGGAACGTGGCTTTAGGGTCTGGAGAACAGAAATCACGCCTCTGCCCACTTCTGCACACACGACCTTGTGGATGTGCAATTTTCATTTTCTGCATTATTCCTCATTTCTCCTCTGTTCTCTGTTCCTGGGCTCAAACCCACTAAATCACAAGATGGAGAAAGGGGCCACATTTAAGTTAATCTCTTTCACCCCTGACTAATAATAGTGGCTCAAGGGTCAGAAGACAGAGGGGCCGAATCCCCCCCACGACTACGGGACACGCTCCTTCCTGCCTAGCGGGCGGAAGAATGGGGGCCCTGGGGGGACTCCACCGAGAGAGAAATCTGCACAGCGGTCACTACCATCCCAAGTTCACCCTGCAAGGGTGACACCGCCTCTGTGTCCCAACACTACTGAGAGGACAGTTACGTGCAAGGGCTTTAATTTCTTTACATTCCTGGTTCTCCACATTGGATGCACGTTAGAAACAAACTCCCAGATCCAATAAACCAGTGCGTCTGGGGACAGAATCCTGGCCCATCGGTACCTGTAACACCTCCAGGTGCAGCTCAGTGCAGACAAGGCTGCGAGCCCGGCTCCTGCTCTTCTGTCCTGGCTTTATGTCCCCCAGCTGGACGGTGACTGTTAAACAGCAGACACACGTTTCCTTCTACATGATTTGCTGCTTGTTTTTGCAGCTCCTATACCAGCCTGCACCGCCCGGGGCATCTAGGGCCAACGTCTATGGTCTTTCCACCCACAGTGCTTCTCCCTCCTCAGCAAATGCTACCTTTCCTTCTGTGGGAAGGAAACCTCACGCGGTCCAGTGAAAGCGACCCCACCACAATCACCCACCCCTGGCGGGGGTGTGAGTCAGGCCCCGTCATGCTGTGGGTGCAGTGCTGGCTCAGAGACAGGCATGAAACCCACAGCAGCTGAGGCCCGCCCAGGCTGGAGCCCCTGGTGGCCACTATGCAGATGCTCTGAGTCTGGTGTTTGTTACCTAGGAAATGGGCCTGGAATCAAAGATGGAGAGAAAGTCAGCGTCCTACTGACAGTTTCAAGACCTTTGGATTCAAACCTGCCAGAAGCCATCTCTCTTCAATGACAGGAGCTGACAAATTGACAGTTTTGCTTAAGCCACTTTGATTTGGTTTCTGCAACTTGAAAAGGGGTGAGCCCTAATGCCACATAAGTAATGTGTTTACAAATAAGTGCCTAATAGCAAGAAATGGGGGTCCCCAAAGCACCACAACACCATGCATTCACCCATTACCTTACCCCATGACCAACCCCCAAGGACCACCTTCTCATGTGGCGTGCACCCTGACCCTGGCCATCTCAGAACCCAGGGACTGTGCACACAGGGCACTCAGTGTTTGGGGGTTCTCCCTGAAAAAGACAAGTTGCTAAATTCTGCATATTCCCTCTTTAGGATCACTAATCCTCCTTCTCATTTTTCTGGGTCCCCACTTCGCAGATAAGGTTTAGAGAACTGAACAGGGGAATCAGGAATGACTTAGAAATGATGATTCTCCAGTCATTCCGCAGCCACACTCTCCCGGCATTGGTCCGGCCTCTTCCTCCCGCTGCCCCCCAGACATCCCCTCCACTCCACAGTCAGCCAAACTCAAACACGGGTGCACGGGGGCAGGGGCTCTTTCAACTCCAACGGTGAAGCCCCAGGCCTTACTACTGCAGTCCCCGGTGTGGTGGAGAGCACAGGGCGCCTTTCCAGATCCCACCTCCTTCCCCGGAAGCACGCATGCAGGTGGCAGGTGGGGTGGAAGACAGAGAAGGCAGTGGGACGGCGAGGATGCTCACAATTCCCGATGATACCCCCAGCTCGGGGTTTTCTATCGGCCCAGCAGGAAATCCTGACTCTCAAGCGGTCCATGTTCCTCTTCTTCCTCTTCCCCAGAGCCCATCCTGTTACATCCGTGCCGCCTCGTTCACGTCAAAATGTGTCTAGCGTGATTTCAATACCATCACGGCTAGCTCCACGAGGGAAAAAAAAGCTAGAGCGCGGTGATGTAAGACCCTTTGTACAAGTGGACTGAACTCCAGGTATATTCTGTGAAGGGGAAACTTGTCAGCCTTGTTTGTGGGAAACAAACCTGGGCAAGCAACTATTTTTGTGTTTTATTGGTTTGAAATAAAATATCAGAAATTTCTAAACAAATGATCAATGACCATTTTGGGAAAAAATGTGGCTTGAATATTTTCATAAAGCTCTAGAAAGCAGTCGTGTGCCGTGGGACACACGTGAGAGGCACGCGCTGCTGTGTTCACGGTGTTTGGAATTTCTAGTCTGAATGACAAAGCTTTATGTGATCTTTGTGGGTCTTTTAACAGCAGCCTTTACGTATATAAAGCTGACAGTCCAGTTTTATAATGCGAGAGGGGTCTGGCTCGCTCCCCGACTCCCTGTTTACTAGACTTTGTGCGCAGTCCTCAAAAGCCGCATTTAGTTAGGTAGGCAGTTGACAGAATGAATACACTCTTACCTCCTAAATGAAATTAGTACATGGGATTGATTCTTGGAGAGCTTAGTCCTTTCAAGCCAGGATTTGGCTGGCGTATTGCTGATGTCTTTAATTAACAAATGTGCACACAGTTGCCGGCTGCTGGTCTTGGAGAAGGCTGGCGCTCACCCTCCTGCCTGGCCCCGCCACCCGGCCCAGCAGCCAGCACTGCTGAACGTTCAGGAGACGCAGCAGCGTGGGGCTGGGGCTCAGGCCCTGGAGCCGCAGACCAGAGGGTGTTTCCGGGCACCAGGCACTGGGCAAGTCACTTAACTTCTGTGCCTCGGTTTCCTCATTTGCAAAGCTGACATGAGGCAGTCCCTGCCGTCTGGGGGAGGCGGGAGAAACGAGCTGTACGTTTTAGGCGCCCAGCACGCAGGAGCCTCGGTCAGTGTTGGCCACGGGGATGCTGTAGGAAGATGAAGGGGCTCCCCAAGTGGAGTAGTACACAGGGGCCCCAAGACAGCCCGCCCTTGTCTGCGAGCACTGCCGTCCGTTCTGGGATCCCCGAGGAGTCAGCATCCAGGGGCTTGAGTAGATCTAAGGGTCCTTTATTCCACCTGCTGGCTTGTGAAGGTGGAACAGCAAAGCAGAGACAGCAGAGGGCACCAGAGACACTAGTACACAGGACTGAAGCCTGCTTGACCCGAAGACCGCGCTGGACACCACCCAAATCCTACTCGTTATAAACCAGTACGCTACAAATCAACGCAAGGGTCTGTCGTTTTGGAACCCTTTAGGAATTACCAGAACAGTTCACTTAACCTGTTGGGTACACCGTTCCTCTGCCGTACTGAGTCTTAACTGTCTTTGGACGGCGGTGGCTTTAGTGTCCACATCCGCCCCTGCCCCACACACAGCCCTGCAGCGGGGCCTGCTGCTCTGGGGGCGGCTGTGGGTCCGCGTGTCCTACAACCCTGGCTCATCGTGGTGGCTTCTCCCGCCCAACGTGCGTCGTCCACCACGAGGTGGCAGCAGGGGGCGCAGCTCGGGAGAACCTCCTGCCTGGGCACCTGCTGCCGGAAAGGCCTTTGTCCGCAGGCCTTACCGAGGCTCCCGGGGATACAGCGCTGCCTTCACACGCGGACCAGCTGTAAGGAAGGCGGGGCTTGTTCTCCAGAACCTCTCCTTAAAGACCCTCCTCTCCCCATGCCCTGGGGACCCAAAGCTCCAGAGATCCATGGGCTGTGTCTGGGTTTCCATGGACTCTAAGGGGTTAATAGGTGCGTTACAGTGTCAGCCAAGAAAGCGGCCCTCTTCAGCCGTTTGCGGGTTTCTGGGCTGTGACCCGTGTCCTTTCTAGATAAAACAAACCAAGGGGTGTGTCACCCGTTGCAGGGGAGGCCAAGCCCTGACTGGACGGGAATGGCTGCCCCGCCTGGCAGCGGCGGCTCCTTCCCCTCTGCCCCGGCTCTGGGCCGGGTCCGCGATAAGTGGATGGAGAGCCGCTCAGAGGACATCTGCCTCCAGTGAGAAGCAGATAAAGGTACCCGAGGACTAGGTCACTGTGCACACTTAGAGATGAGGGAAAACAGAACAGAAAGTGGCTCAATGAATAACTGAGTTGCAAGAAAGAAGGAAGGAGAGGTGAACCCACGGGGGCTAAAAGAGGGGGCCCAGGGGGCTGGACCACCCCTGGGGTCTGCAATCTCTGTTTAGATTTTTAAAAATTTTCTACACTGAGGTGAATTTCACATAAGATGAAGCAATTAAAATGTATAATTCGGTGGTATTTAGTGCATCCACGGTGTTGTGTAACCATTACCACTATCCAGTTCCAAAACAGTTTCATCGCTTCAGAAGAAAACCCCGTACGCACTAGGCAGTCCCTCCCCACTCCCCGCCTGCACCCAGGCCCTGGCAACCAACAGTCTACGCTGTCTCTGCGGATGTACCCACTGGAAATTTCACATCAGTGGAATCAGACTGTGAAACTAAATAAAGGCACCTCATTTTAAATGGAGCTGGGGAGCCCTGAGGGGCAACTCTCCCTTGTACACCAGCCCTTCATCACCAGCGGGAAGAAGGAAGATGAGGATCATTCTGACGAGGAGGGACACTTGTCACCCAGGAATTTCATCTCCTGCTTTAAGAAGAGAAGGAAGATCCGATCCCTCCCTGCCCCAGCGACAAGGCGCTACAGCTGCTGCTTGCAGCCAACGAGACACCGCCAAACCTCCAACTCCAGGTTCTTCCCTAGTAAACTTGGGCTCAAAACATCCCTCCCCAATTTCCTCCTAAAACCCAATACAGGCCAACCTTCCCCTTGTCTCTTTGGATCTGGCTACGGCTTGCCACAGCCGGCGTGTCCCACGTTGCAGTTCCTCTGCTCTTCCCAAGTAAACTCATTTTTGCTTAAATAAGATTGTTCTTTGTTCTCTCTAAGGTTGACAAGACAACATGTGGCTTTTTGTGTCTGGCTTCTTTCACTTAGCATCAACTTTCTGAGGCTCGTCCACATTGCAGCGTGTGTCACTACTTCATTCCACTGTTTGTACACCCCATGGTCCGTTTATCCATTCCTCTGTCGACGGACACTTGGGCTGTTGCCACCTTTTGGCATTTGTGAACAATGCTGCTATGACCATGCATGTACATGTATGAACATGCGTGTATATGAATAACCATGCATGTCCGTGTTTGAGTCCCTGGGTATACATCTAGGAGTAGAATTTCTTTGCTCCTACAAACAGCATGAGTGTGACAAATTGTATCCAATGGCAGCTGGTGAGTATTTGGAGGAACAGGAAATCTGATACGTTGCTAGAAGGAGAATAAATGAGTTAACCACTTTGCAGAGGAATTTTTCGATACCAAGTTAATTTGAAAACGCACTTATCTCGTGGTGCAACAATTTCATTTTTAAGTCTCTAGACCAGGGAGAAAAATTCTAGTGTATGTTCATGAGACATACAAGATTTTCCACCGAGCACCGCTTAAAAGAGCAAAACAATGGAAGTCGTCTAACTTGGTTCCTTGGTAGGGGAACAGAAAAATAAGCTGGTATTTTTTATACCATGAAATACTACACAGCACTTAAAATGAATGAAACAGAAGCACATGATCAACATGAATAAACCTCAAAAATATCAAAAAGTTTTTTAAACAGTAAGTTTCAAAAGGGATCCATGTAAAAATTTAAAACACGCCTATCATTTATAAATACAAACTATTGTGGGCTGAGTTGTGTTCCCTCAAAGAGTCATATTTTGAAGCTCTACCCCGTAGCGCCTTAGAATGTGACCATGTGGGGAGATGGGGTCTTTACAGAGGTGATTAAATTAAATAAGATCATGTGGGTGCCCCTAATCACATATAATGAGACTAGGGCACAGCCACCCACAGAGGGATGCCCACCTGGGGACACAGGGTGATGCCAGCCATCTGCAAGGCAAGGAGAGAGGTCTTAGAAGAAACCAACTCTGCTGACACCTTGATCTTGGACGTCCAGCCTCCAGAACTGAAAGGAAATACATTTCTGGTGTTTAACCTGCCCAGTCATGGTATTTGTTACAGCACCTCTAGCTGACAAAAGAGTCATGGAAGCCAGAGGATTCCTCTGTGGGTCAACCCAGAATAGCCAGAGAACTAGGTCAAAATATCCACTGAGTGTTTAAACAATTGTAGTAATTAGACTTGAAATATAAGCCACTCCTAGACATTGAAGAGTCCACTGGGATTGTCTTATGGGTGCTTAACATGCTGTTTATAGCCTTTCTCTGCACCTGTAGAAAATACATGCTTATCTAAAATACTCAGGCGTCCACAGCATTGCTTTGCAAGTCAGTCCTGCGTGGTCACCATGGTCACCAAACCCAGTTTTTCTGACCCTGAAATGTCTTACACCAAGCAATCACTGCTCGTTCAGTAACACACGTGGCCCATGGCCACCTTGTCCAAGTCACAACCGCTTGGATGTCCTGTGTTGCTTTGCTACTACAAAGAGACTATTATTTACTTATTATCGAATCCGACTAAACATCAAGCTCCTCCCCCAGCCTCTGAGGACTAGAAATCCGCCTAAGTAAACAGTATTGCAGGACTGTGGGCAGAGCTCTCTCCTCTCATGGAAACACAAACCATCTCTCTCCTTCCTCTCTGCCTTCGTTTAAGAAGGCCGTGCCTTCCGAAGACCAATCTGTATCTGTACACGGATTAAACTGAGGGCAGAGGACCCGGGTGTGGAGAAGACCCACCTCTCCCACCAGCCTGGAAACAAGGGTATTTAGGGCCAAGTTGGGTATCAACTACTCTCCCAAAGAAACTAGAAGCTATTTCATTCTTAACTGTCCACAAATTGATGGTGCGTTTTTGGATTATTTGAGATAATATGAGGGGCTTCTCCCGTCCTTGGAGTGTGTTCCTACTTAACTCCCCGACTCCCGGGATCTCGTACACTCCTGGGGTTGGGCAGGTGCTCGGCCGGCAGGCCCAGCTGCAAACGACGGAGGGACCAAAGGGCAGCCTTCCTGCCGTCAGAGGGCAGAGCAGCCAGGTGTGGACACGGCATCTCAGATCAGAGAGAGGGCTGAGCCGTGAGCCACAAGACGGCGGAACACAGGAGGGGTGGATCCAGGAGGCTCCAGAGGCGGGCTCTTCCCAGGGAATCGCGGATGAGCGTCAGTTACATCCCTTACACCTGTCAGCCGCCTTCCCTGACCGAGCTTGCTCTGTTTTCACAAAATCTTGCACGTCCTCCAAGAGGCACGTGGCCTAAGCGAGAAGATGTTTGCTTGAGTTGTTTTTCGGGAACTTGGAGTCAGCGGTGCCCAGTTCGAGCTCAAGTTTGTTAAGACTGGTTGGGACCCACGACCTGCCAACTGGGCATGCGCGAGTGTCCCCTCGGTGACCATCTGACGCCGGAAACTCCACCCTTGGAGCAGGCCGACGCTGCCATGCGTCCAGGGAGAAGCCTGTAGGTTAGGTGAGCCTTCACAGGACCCTGATGACCTCACCATTTTCTTCTCTCCAGTTACCTTTCCCCTCCTCCCCAGACCTCAGCTTTACCCCATGAATGCCGCGAGCCCCTCGCCTCCGGGGAGGTGGACTTGAGATCTGTCTCCCCATCTTCCTGCGTGGCGCCCTCGTGAATAAACCCCTTCTCTGCTGCTGAACCCAGGTTGATGGAGCTGGCGGGGTACCTGGAGCCAGCATTTGGGGCCCCTTGTCCCAGCCTCAGCACCGTTGACATTTGGGGTGCCGGGGACCGTCCTCGCCCTGTAGCGTGTTTAGTTTAGCAGCATCCCTGGCCTCTACTCGTCGGGTGCCAGGAGCAAACGCTGCCACCACCCTCGCTGACAGCCAAAACCATCCCCACAAAGTGTCGGGCATCCCCCGGGCCGGGGCGGGGCAAGATCACCTCTCAGCGAGAACCAACCACGGCTTCAGGGGCAAGACTCCATACTGTCGGGGCTCCGGGCCGGGTTTGGAGGCCGAGGACCCGGACACAGGAGACTCACACCCACACATGGGGCTGTTAAGAGGTCCTGGCCACGCTCTCCAGAACAGCTCAGAAGCCCTGTACTAAGACTGTAGCTCAAGGTCAGAGCCACCAGAAGAAAGCGTGACTGGGTTCTGAGGCCCAGGGAGCAGGGCCGGCCACCGTGAACCGTCCCTCAGCGTGGGCAGGATCCTTCCAGGCCTGATCCGCAGGGCACAGGCAAGTGGCTACACCGGGCTCCAGGGAGAAGCAGCCGGCCACGCCGACCAGGGCCTCCCTGCTGTCAGGGACGGCCCCCACCACTCAGCCTCGCGCCTGACAGAGACCAGGGTGTGTACAGGGCGGGAGCACGCGCTTAGAAATGTGTCCATGAATTCCCCCTGATGTGGGGGGTTTCCTCAGCAGAGCGGTGCTGCCCCTGCCCTGGATGGACAAGAGACCCGCCTGGGACCTGTCTGCTCAGCCTCAGCCAAAGATACGCCGTTGGTTCCCGGGATGGTGAGTTTATGTGTCAACTGGGCTGGGCCACGGTGCCCAGAGCTCAGTCAGACACCAGTGTGGATGTGGATGTAAGGCTATTTTTAGGTGCAGCGCGGTTAAGATTTAAATCACTAGGCTCTGAGTAAAGCAGACGACCCTCCCTGAGGTGAGTGGGCTGCATCCATCAGCTGAAGGCCTTAAGAAGGCAGAGGTCCCCGTACAGAAGGAATTCTGCCCCCAGATGGCGCACCAGGCTACGTCATCAACTCCTGCTGGAGCTGCCAGCCTGCAGGGCCACCCCGCACATTGCAGACCTGCCAGCCCTCACAGCCTGTCAGTCAATTCCTCATAATAAATTTCTTGCCTGTCTCTCTCTGTACAGATATACACATACCTCCTTTGGACCTGTTTCTTTGGGGAACCCTGACTAGCTCAGTCCCGTTCATTCCTAAAGGCACTTCTTATTCTGAAATGAGAGGATTCTCCCAGGCCTTGCTACGCTCAAACCTTCCAGCTCGATGTGAAATCTCCCCCTGCCCGGGAAGCTAGGGAAGGGACTTGGTGCTTTTTCTCTTTGACACTTCATGCGGCACCACCCACTAGGCTGCCTGGGCAGGTCAGACCAGCTCTGGAGGCCTCACCACCATGTCAGGGGTTCTAAGGATGGATAAACACTATTCGCTCTTTTGGTTTATGGGAGCTATTGCTCTTTTCTTCTACTTACTACAAGGTTTATTCTTTCTAAAGTAATTACCTCCTGTACACAATGTTCCAGGAACATTTGAAGAACAGCAAACAGATTAGATGCCTCCCTGCCTCGGTCCCCATGGTAACTCCTCGAGGTGCGAACTCCACGTTTCTGATGATGAAATGAACACTGACAGAGGGTAAGAAATTTTCCCAAAGTCACACAGCTGGTAGAGCTGGGATTTGAACTGAAATTCAGTGAATTCCAAAGCCTATATTCTTAACCATTATAACTTGCTTCCAAGCATTTTGTTTTTAAAAGCACTTATGGACTTCCCTGGTGGCACAGCAGTTGAGAATCCGCCTGCCAATGCAGGGGACACTGGTTCAAGCCCTGGTCCAGGAAGATCCCACATGCCACGGAGCAGCTAAGCCCGTGTGCCACAACCACTGAGCCTGCGCTCTAGAGCCCGAGAGCCACAACTACTGAGCCCACAACAAGAGAAGCCACCACAATGAGAAGCCCGCGCGCCGCAACAAAAGAAGCCACCGCAATGAGAAGCCCGTGCGCTGCAATGAAGAGCAGCCCCCACTCGCCACAACTAGAGAAAGCCCACGTGCAGCAACAAAGACCCAACGCAGCCAAATAAAGAAATACAATTAAATTTTTAAAAAAAAGTAAAGACAAACAAAAATTTCCCTAGAATTCAGAGGAAAAGAATGTAGAAATAAAAATAACTATGGGAAAAAAGAAACTATCATGGATAATTCAGGAGATGCAGGACGGGGATAATAAGAATTCCAGAAGCGGGCTTCCCTGGTGGCGCAGTGGTTGAGAGTCCGCCTGCCGATGCAGGGGACATGGGTTCGTGCCCCGGTCCGGGAAGATCCCACATGCCGCGGAGCGGCTGGGCCCGTGAGCCATGGCCGCTGAGCCTGTGTGTCCGGAGCCTGTGCTCCGCAACGGGAGAGTCCACAACAGTGAGAGGCCCACGTACCACAAAAAAAAAAAAAAAAAAAGAACTCCAGAAGCAAAAGTGAAAGGAATCGCTAATTAAATCTTCCTGTCTTGAGCTGAAGTCTCAGGCATTCAGACTGGAAGTTCTCACTCAGGTCGGGTAGCAGAGAAGAGCCGCCTCCAGTGGATGTAAACGGGACTCCAAGTAACTTCAGAACCTCCGGAAGACATGGAGGTCCGAGGGACCAGCAGTGACAGGACCCTCAGGCTCAGGGTCCTTCGGTCAGCAGGGGCTTTTTATTAAAAGTATGATTCAATATTGGTAAATTGTATAAATTGGGGTGATCTAAATATAGAAACATATGTAGATGCTGTTTCTAGGTGATCCAAGTATGGATGTGTGAATACAGGTATGGAGATAGCAAGGCCCAGGGAAAAAGGTCCTGCGATGAAGAAATACACCCACTATTATGACGGATTATCTCTGCTTATTTATTCACTTTTTGGCCGCGCCGTGCGGCTGGCAGGATTTCAGTTCCCCGACCAAGGACTGAACCCCAGGCACTGCAGTGAAAGACTGGAATCCTAACCACTAAGCCTCCAGGGAACTCCCTAAGGCGATTCTAAATGTTTTACGTACAGCTTTTTACATCTTTCACATTTTCTGTACTGCAGTATATTTCTTCTATGTTGACGGAGAAACAAAATATACATTATGTGTATTTATAAACAATACAAAACCCTCTTTGGCTCGTCAATGTCTTAAAGTCTCGAAGCCAAATCCATTTAGGATAGACTAGAAGTCTGTAGGGCAAGGGAACCTGCAAATCCCAAGTGTGTTTCCATTTACCTTGCTATTCTATCAAAGCTATTTTATCATTATAATGGGAAAAATAAGGAAAATGTAGTCTTTACATTAAAAGAACACAGCACAGACACACATCAGCTGCTCTTACTCCCAAACCCTGCAACTACAAGACATCAAAACCGGCCACAAGGGAGACTGACCATGACCGAGTGGCATCAGGGGCACAACCCAGCAGGAAGGACGTCTTCCCCTGATCCTTATGTCCTGTTATAGCCACTCATCGGACAAAACACACACCCTCATTCCCCAGGCTCCTCTGAGTTTTTCAGATCCCCTTTCCCTGCATGGGGCAGGGAGCCTCCCAGATGGAGGCCCTCCTGGTCCCCAGCACCCAGCGAAGCATCCAGAGCTCCCTGGAGGAGCTCAGCCTTCACAGAGACCAACGGCTGCACCCCAGGGCTGAGGGGCCACAGGTGCAAACTCAGGTACGTGCGTGCACCATGGGGGGACTAACGAGCCTACGGAAAACCTGGAGGGTTTCCTACCGGAACTGGGGCTTGGGCCTGACAGCCAGGCAGACTGGAGCAGGGCAGGTCCCGGCAGAGGGAAGAGAGCAAGAGAGCATAGATTGGGGTCAAGGGCTCGGTTCATGTCTCGTGGACCAGAAATCAAGGAAGGCATAGGATGTGGGAACAGCATCTGGGGACCCGCTCGGAACCCAGGGGTCGGTATAAAGTTTATTTTAAGCTGAAGACATTTGAGATTCAACAGATGCAGAAAAAGGTCTTCTCAGAGTTTCCCTTATGAGACTAAACGCAGAAACTTCTGAGAAATTAGGACAGCTTCCCTCTTTAGGGCAGCTTCTATTCCCAGGGGAGAAACCAAGACCAACCTACAATAAGCCCCCTCTCTGGGGAGTTTTAGAGCCCTGACGAAGATGGAAAGAGCGCTCACACCTTCACAGTAAAATGTTATCACCAAACCTACTTATGCTTCCTAAACAAAGCTGTGTGTTCTTCCCGGTGGAGCCTTTTCTTTCTCCCCCTCTTCCCTCTAGTCAGTCAGGTATCGAAGCCCCCACTTCTGACCACTCCTTAGAATGATTCATCACTGAGCACTCCACATGTATGCTTGTTGCGACTGTAAATGAGTTCTTTCTCTTCTCTTGCCCATCTGTCCTTTGTCAGTTTAATTCACAGCCCCCCAAGCCAGGAACATAAGAGTATAGAGGAAAGTTCTGCCTCCCCTACACTGCATTCCACTCTCCAGGGCAGTGCTGACAGCAGTTTGAAAAGGGTGGGTCTCGAGCTCAGACTAACCAGTCACAGCACAGGTCAGTCGCTCTGAACAAAACTGAGGATGAAGGCGGAAACAACCCACGAGCTGGGAAGAATCCGTTTCCCTGATCACAGGCTCCGCTGCGGCACCTCTATGTATTGGGGAGGGGCACAGGCAGGTAGAGCTCACAGAGCAGCCTCCCCGTCCAGGAGGCTACGTGAACTGAGTGGAGATCAAACTGTCGGCTAAATAGAATTGTGGGTGGCTTGTCTATTTCCATTCAGCCACGCGGTCTCTGTGTCTCTCGCAGGGTAGCTCATACTGCTGAGCACTGAGGTGTGCTTGCCAGCCTTCAGAGCATCACTTCACTGGCCTAACGGAGGAGTTGACGGTTATCTCATGTTATCTCCGGCAGGCAGGTCTGCCACCACCTGCAATTCAAGCCCATGACAGCTGCACAAACCTCTGCGCGTGTGTGTGAGGTCCTCACCACTAAACACAGGAGACTCTGGTATTAGGATTCAGTCCCCACAGCCTCTTAAGGGCAAACCTCTAGAATCCCAGTGCCAACAGAGGGCAGCCCTGAGCTTCTCCAAAACATCCCCAGTTTGATGCAGGCGGTCACCTGCAGGGCTCTCCCAGAGGCTGTGCTCCGACCTGACTGCCCAGCGCTCCGGGGGAGATCCCCTCCTCGGTGGTCCTCGGACCCAGTAAGTGTACGTGCAAACACCTTCTTAGGGGCACGTGGCTGAAGTACTTTGAAAGCAGTTGTGTATGATTTCCAGATCCTCAACTCTTTTCTAAAAGTTATGTAAGAACTCCTCAGGCCAGTGCCCCCTTTCCACCTGACCCTTCACAATCTCTGCTTCCACTTTTCAAAATAAAGGTACACCTCTCACCCCTCCCCAGACCTTTCTCTGGGGGATGGAAACCTCCTGAGTGTGGACAGAGCTCCTGTTTGAAACACGAGGAGCGGACTGCACTCGGATGACCAAGGAACCAATCTTCTATCAAGTCTGACAGTTTCCAATTCTTTACTTTCAACAAATTTGAAGGAGAATTTATTCAACTCTTCAGCTGATAAGAGCTTTAGAAATAATCTTTTGTAATAATCACAAGGTGATTTTTGGCATCCAGCTTGGAAGGAGCTCGAAAAAAATCCTGACATTATTCTATCAAATCTTTTTCCTTTTCCATCTTTCACTTCTATTTATGTGACCACGCTGCCTCAGCTCATAAGAATGAAAACTAGAGAAAATACTGATGCTTGGTCCTTGTCATTGTGGCAGCGCTCTGTGGATACATGAACCTGGGGTGCTGTCCTTGTCACTCACATACTCTGAATGTCCCATCATTTTACTTGTTATATTTAATAATTATCAAGTTAAAATATTTTATTTTAATCAACTGTATACCAATAACTATAATAATTCAAAAGAAACTTGAGTCTTGTGGTTACAGAAAATTAAATTTAAAAATCAATTTCAATTTATGAACAGACTTTTTTATGCCAGAATATAAGGAATAAAAGACTTTTTAGCAAATATCCATGTATATCACATTAGGATAATATTCTAAGTGTCAAGTGGGACAGAAATCTGAATTCAAGGAGAAAAAGGAGTCACAAAATATTTTTGCCTGTTTAGAGAAAAGCATTTTCATGTATTTTTTCAGAAGAATCATGGTAGGTTATCAAATTGCTACAGCATTTAGATTGCAGGGGAAACGCTTAAGAGTGTTGCAATTGTTTTATTTGGAAATACCAACATTTTTAAATGTCAGAAGATATTCCCTTTGTAACTAACAAAACTTACTGTTAGATGCAACTTTTAAAAGGGTTATCTGCGGGCCCCTCCCCTCACACCCAGCTAGGGAGACCCCTCTGTCTGGTGCGAAATTTGCAAAGTAGCAGCTCCACTGGGATTAGGGGCCCTACAAGACCAAAAGACAACCCTCAGAATGGGAGAAAATATTTGCAAATGAAGCAACTGACAAAGGATTAATCTCCAAGATTTACAAGCAGCTCATGCAGCTCAATAACAAAAAAACAAACAACCCAATCCAAAAATGGGCAGAAGACCTAAACAGACATTTCTCCAAAGAAGATATACAGACTGCCAACAAACACATGAAAGGATGCTCAACATCATTAATCATTAGAGAAATGCAAATCAAAACTACAATGAGATATCATCTCACACCTGTCAGAATGGCCATCATCAAAAAATCTGCAAACAATAAATGCTGGAGAGGGTGTGGAGAAAAGGGAACACTCCTGCACTGCTGGTGGGAATGTAAATTGATACAGCCACTGTGGAGAACAGTATAGAGGTTCCTTAAAAAACTAAAAATAGAACTACCATATGACCCAGCAATCCCAGGGCATATACCCTGAGAAAATCATAATTCAAAAAGAGTCATGTACCACAGCGTTCACTGCACCACTATTTACAATAGCCAGGACATGGAAGCAACCTAAGTGTCCATCAACAGATGAATGGATAAAGAAGATGTGGCACATATATACAATGCAATATTACTCAGCCATAAAAAGAAACGAAATTGAGTTATTTGTAGTGAGGTGGATGGACCTAGAGTCTGTCATACAGAGTGAAGTAAGTCAGAAAGAGAAAAACAAATACCGTATGCTAACACATATATATGGAATCTAAGAAAAAAAAAGTCATGAAGAACCTAGGGCTAAGACGGGAATAAAGACACAGACCTACTAGAGAATGGACTTGAGGATATGGGGAGGGGGAAGGGTAAGCTGGGACAAAGTGAGAGAGTGGCATGGACATATATACACTACCAAACGTAAAATAGATAGATAGTGGGAAGCAGCTGCATAGCACAGGGAGATCAGCTGCGTGCTTTGTGACCACCTAGAGGGGTGGGATAGGGAGGGTGGGAGGGAGGGAGACCAAGAGGGAAGAGATATGGGAACACATGTATATGTATAACTGATTCACTTTGTTATAAAGCAGAAACTAACACACCATTGTAAAGCAATTATACTCCAATAAAGATGTTTAAAAAAAAACAGGCACTTGTTTTGCTTCTAGCAGTCTGGCAGTCTCTGATGTGATGAACTCATTTAAATCCTGGAAAATAGTTGTTTCAATTAAGACAACTCCTCAGGAGTTCTAGAAAAATATTTTAAGTCAGTGATTCATCTGAGTCCCAGAAAGGAGTACACTCTGGTGCAATCAGGCCCACAGAGTAGGAGTCCGGATAAAAGGTTTTCGGTGATTCTGACACATTTGTGGCAGTGTCTGCCCTCAGCCCTCCCAGAACACAGGCAGGGGATGAGATGCAGCCCAGCTCCTGACACGGTCCATCTCCACGTCCTGGTCCCCTGCTAAATCAGGAGCTGTGAGCGGCTAAGTTTTTTTTTAAAAAAGGAAGGGGTTGAGAAGGGAAATGTAAACTGTAAGAATGCGCTACCAGCCAAATCGCACTTGTATGTATTTGCGTAGTCAGCATTCCTTCACCTGGGATGATTTCAAATTCCCTCGCCCTTAACTTCATCATCTGTCCCAGGGAAAATATTTTACTTCATGAGAGGCACCGGAAGCATAAGCCTTCAGAACATTTATAATTGCAAAGAACATTTATAATGTAAAATAACTGACATATGATTCTTCACTTCAGCTTTTAAACAGGAAGAATCCAGAAGGAATAAAACTTCCACCCTACAAAAGGAACTGGCTAGATGCCAAAAGTTTTAGATATAACAGAATTAACAGTGAAATTGAGAAATTCATGAGGTTCTCACGGACTCAATGTCTCTGCAGAAGAAGATAAGGAAAACAATTTAAACCGCGGAATTAGCACTTTCGTAAGTGGTTTTTCAGAAGTGTTGTCATCAGTTTTGTAATAATTTAACTGTGTATCTTTTAAGGCCACTTACTGTGTGCTTTTAAAGAAATTTAAAGCATTTAAAAGGCTCTGATATGCTAGATTTATCTAGCATATCAGAGCTAGAAAAAGCATAATTGATAAAGTTAGCGATCCAAAGGTAAAACATAGAGAATCCAGAGAAAAGAGAAATGAAATAGAAGGGGCAGGGGGGAGGGGAAGTAAAGGGAAAAGAAAGGTTTATACAACTTTTAATGAAACAAATTTTATTTTTATAATTATATTCAACTTTTTTTTTTTTTTGGTGTTTTTTTTTTTGCGGTACGCGGGCCTCTCACTGTTGTGGCCTCTCCCGTTGCGGAGCACAGGCTCCGGACACGCAGGCTCAGCGGCCATGGCTCACAGGCCCAGCTGCTCCGCGGCATGTGGGATCTTCCCAGACCGGGGCACGAACCCGTGTCCCCTGCATCAACCACTGCGCCACCAGGGAAGCCCCTATATTCAACTTTTAAACACTAAAAATATTTTATATTAAAAATGTTTCACATACATATATTCACACACATAATTTTAAATCAATGAGTATATTTGATTGCAAAAAATTTAATATTTTGAGAAATCAAATTTGTTCAATTTATGTTTTATCACTTATTAGTTGTGTAAATAGTTTATAACCGATTAAAGGAAAAGGATTAGGAGGAATAATTATTTCATAGCCTTAAAGGTATGCAATTTCAAAAAGCCAGGGTAGGGTTTTGGGGGTGTGCCATTTTCAGAAAATGTTTTTTTAAAATCCCTCCCTAGACCTCAGCAAACACAGAAGAGAAGTGAATTACTTCCAGCTAGTCGTAGGGACCCTTTACTTTAACTTATTCATGAAAAAATAGAAAAATAGACTAGATAATAAAATAAGATTTTAAGATAAGACCCAGTCTTAGATTTTGGAGGGTCTTAAGTGCTTGAAATAAGGTAGAATTCTGACACCAGGAGATGGGGACATTCCCACAGTAAAGCCACCACCTCTGCTGGGTGATGCCAGGTGCCAGGCACCGGAGTGCATGTTTTTAGGTCACCCTCTTGGGGGAGGGGGCAGTACAGCAGGCACCCCCAACCCCCAGATGGAGAAACTGAGGCACGGGAATTGGGAGCACTAGCCAGGTGCACCCAGCCCACCACTGACCCAGAAGATTCCCTGGACTAATTACATCAGAGCAAAGTTTAACCAGTGGTTGGAAGCTTTACTAAGAAATAGAGAAAATTAGACAAGCTACCGCATTAATAAAAACAAAATAATTTATTTGCATGTAACCATAAGGTTAAACTGCTACTTAAAGTATAGTTACCACTATTAAAGTGATCATCTCTGTGATCAAATGATAAACAGTACCTAACATGTTTATAAAATGATGAAATGAGACCAAGAAGAACAACTTTTAAAACCTACATTGACTGTATGTCATTTCTTTTAACCAATACTCCTTAAATACTGGGTATTAAATATGTCTCTTTGGCCCTGAGGTTTTGTACAGACTAATTAATTAGGGCCTTAAAAAGAGAATGTCCAGAAATGGGATCCAGAAATTATTGTACAGTTTGACTAAATATCCCTCCAAAAGGAAAATCAAAAGTATTTGAGACATGAAGCTTCCACTGGTGAAGTGCAGGAGAAGCAAATGGTTTATCAAGCCCACTGGGTGTTACCTGGACAGGTAAAAGGTGTTCACATCTGCAGCGTAATTGTACCAAAAGGTGGTAAGTGCACCCGTGCTCACAGTTCATAAATGCTGCACCAGGATGCCAAGATGCAGACTCAAGTGTCAAGTAACAGCCCTTCTATTTCAGATGTGGTTTTGTTTGGGAAACAGAGGCCCGAGCCAGGCTGGACATCACAGTTATGGGCCCTTGAGCCCCGCTCACCTGGCCGATCTGTGAGGTGAGGACCCCAGCCAGGGTGTCCCTGCCGTTCACCCAGGACCTGGCCATGCTGAGGGGGTGAGAGACATGGCAGAAGGCACAGGTGAGAAGCCGCTGAGAACGAAAAGCCCCCGTGGGCAAGGCGGGGGGCGGGGGGCGGCAAGGGTCCTGGTGAGGCTCCTGCCCCCATACAGGGTCCCATGGTCCTTCCTGAAACCCCAGCAGGAGGACATGGGCTGGGCACCCGCCCTAGCAGGAAAGGAAGGAGGCACTGAGGAAGCAAGGAGAAGGAGTCCCTGTCACGAGCCCCAAACCAGCAGTTTACCTAAAGATCTGAGTCGCGGCAGTCACAGGGCAGGAAGTATCCCGACACGCCCGGCAACGAGACCTGAATCACAGGCCTGGCCGGGACCACCGGGGGCCAAATGCCTGCTGAATTATCTGGATTTTGGCAAAACCACGTCCCACACTCAGACTTTACAGGATCTGGGACTCCGCACCCACAGGGCAGGACCTTGCTCCGCTCTCCTGCGCTGTTCACGGTCACCTCGGAGGGAAGAGCTGGGAAGCATGTGACGTTTTAATTTGCATAACATCTAGAAAGTGTCCCTGAATTTTCCACAGCTGCATTTCTAAGCCATTTTCTAAGATTCCCACGTGGAAACTCCTGAGGGGATGAGCAAAAATAGCTGAAAATTGCTTTTAAGATGTTAGAGGACGGCTAGATGTACGGCTGCTGTGGAATTGCCGCTGAAATCACTCAGGTCATTATCAGTCTGTTCTTGTGGAACCCACACTGTACACACGTGAGCCTCTGAGAATCTTCCTCTTGAAATTTCTGTCAGGTTCCTAAAGTCTTGAAGATTCTGGTTGTTGTGTCGATTATGCTTCTGAGCTCCCTAACTGGTTTTTAAAAGTTAAGTGCTACAATGTGAAATAATAAATATGACTAAGATACTATATGGACATAAAATTAAATTCATTAATAAGCTGCAGTTAGGGCTTCCCTGGTGGCACAGTGGTTAAGAATCCGCCTGCAAATTCAGGGGACATGGGTCCGAGCCCTGGTCTGGGAAGATCCCACATGCCGCGGAGCAACTAAGCCCGTGAGCCACAACTACTGAGCCCACGTGTCACAACTACTGAAGCCTGCAGGCCTAGAGCCTGTGCTCCGCAGCAAGATAAGCCACTGCAGTGAGGAGCCCAAGCACCACAACCGCGCGCAGCAACAAAGACCCAACGCAGCCAAAAATAAATAAATAAAATAAATAAATTTAAAAAAAGAAAAAAAAGCTGCAGTTAGCACTAAAGTTTCCTATCATAAGATAAATTATGACCCTCAGGCCCATAAAAATAAAGAGCACCATGAAAGGTCCAGGCATTACCAAGAGTATTTTATATTTATCTGTATATAAGGATCCTCTATTTGTGTACTTTATCCCTTTTTTGTTATTATCCATTAATGTTAAAAATTCTATGAAAGATATAAGCATTTTGTGCATTCATGTTCTCTGGAATCCCTCTGTGGGGAGAGCAAAGTCATCCTCTCCTTGAACGGAAGTGATCTGTGCACCTGCACTGACAGGAGAGGTGACGTGGAGCTGGGAGATGAAAAGCATTCCAAATACTTAGACTTCAATCAAAGAAAATGCATGTAGTGAACCCGCAAAAGGAAACCAGTGCACTGGTAGGTCCAGCAACCAAGGCAGCAGGCTGGCCTTTCCCCTCTCCTCCTGAGAAATTATTATTATTATTATTAAAAAGAAATGTGCCTCCTCACGGCCCCCGCTGCAACATGGCCAGTTTACAGTCTAGTAAATTCTTGGGCCCCAGGTCAGCTGTGCCCAGCACCCCATGGGCTCATCGGCCCGTCCCACATCTATCTGCACATCGGAAGGTAATGAAACATCAGCCTCAGAAGCGAGGGCTCATCCCCAGCATCACCCCCCTTCCTCAGGACCGTTGTCTGATGTGCACGTTACAGAGAAGGACGATGTGTGACCGGAGCCGGCACCTGGGACCCTTTCCTGAATTTCAAAATGAGGTCCATCCGGTCGCCGCGGAAATGTACATAAATCCCGTCTAGGAATTTCACTTCTTGCTGGTTCCATCCAAGGCTCTCCTTCCGAGGGAGCCACGCCAGCCGCAGTTCCCGGGCGCCCCGAGGTGCGGATCCGCCGCCCACCCGTGGTGAAGCCACTGGACCCGTGCCTGTCACCCCCAAAGTGTGGGAGTGGCCACAAGGAAGAAATGAAGTCTCCAGAGGAGAACTTGGCTAAAACGTGTAGCAACAGTTTTAAACAGGTGTGAAGCCGCCACTTCCGGACACTCCCACAGGAGGACGACACTGATGGGACACCGTGTCACCTGCACAGGATGTGACCTTTCGTGTGGAAACACTGATGGACTCACAGACAAATTTGGGGGCCTCATGACAGGTAAGTAAGCTTGCCTGAGACAAGTTCACGTTATAAAAATGAATGACACGTCTCTAATCCAGCAAAACCCAGCTGCAAATACGGTAAGAAGAAGGCCTCATTCACAGCGACCAGAAAGCACCACCTCTAGGCGCTGACTTAGCAAAGGGCACAGGGCCACAGGGGCTCGGGGGCAGGGGTGGGACCCGGGGTCCTGGGCAAATTCACTGGACGCCCGTGCTGGAGCCTCGGCGATGACCCATGGCCCCCTCTTCCCGCTGGAGCCCCAGAGATGACCCATGGCCCCCTCCCCGCTGCCCGCACTGCTTTCCTTTCCCACTTCTGCTGCATCTCCTCTCCCCGTCCCTCTGGAACTCACGCTTCAGCCACGCCTGCTCTCCACGGTGCTGAGTCCAGCAGGGTCTCCGCCCGTCTCGGCACCTGAATCACTCCCTCCCTGAAACCCTTCTCACTCAGCCCCTGGCACCACAGACTCCCCCGTGACCACACGCAATCTTTCAGGAAGTGCCCTTGGCTCTGCCCTCCGCATATGCCCACAGGATGACCTCTTCTTACCACTTCCCTACCTCTCTACCTACCTCTGGTCCAAGCAGTCATGGCCTCTCGCGTGGATCAAGGCAGAACTGTCCCAACACGGAGGCCAGGTGACCCAGTGGGAACACAAGTTGCATGTCATGCAGACTCAGTGGTTGCCACGGGCTGAGGCACAGCCCTGTCCTTACCGTGGTCTGGAAGGGCCCACCCAGCGTCCTCTGCACTCACTCTGCACCAGCCTCGCCGGCCATCTCACTCCTCCTCGCTGTGTCCACATGGCCAGCGCTCTCCTGCCTGCCTGCCTGCGCTCCTGCCAGGCTCCCGTCCTCACCCACTGCAGTCTTTATTCAGATGGCTTCTCGGTTCCCTGACCAACCACGCTGCTAAAACTACATCAGCTCCACTCCCAGCTCCCGACTCCCCTCCCGCCGTCCACAGCCCTGGTCACTTCCACTGACACGGTGGCCACGCTAGTGCCAGGCTCAGACCTCCCACTGGGGGCAGACTGGACTCATGGCCCGGCTGCTTCCAGTCGGGGACTCTTCCAGTCCTTATCCGTTCCCTCCTCTCCTGCTTTGTGGTCTCTGCACTCCCTCCCCAGTAAATCCTTTGCATGTCTAACCTTGTCTTGGAGTCGGTTCTAATCTCACCTTTAATGTGGTTTGGGAAACCTGGATCAACATAAAGAAAGGTGAAATCAGGGACTTCCCTGGTGGTCCAGTGGTAAAGAATCCACCTTCCAATGCAGGGGACGTGGGTTCAATCCCTGGTCGGGGAACTAAGATCCCACATGCCACGGGGCAACTAAGCCCAAGCACCACAACTACTGAGCTCGCGCCCCTCAACGAGAGAGCCTGTGTGCTGCAAACTACAGAGCCCACATGCCCTGGAGCCCGCCCACCACAACTAGAGGGAAGCCCACGCACCGCAACGAAGAGCCCACCTGCCCCAACAAAGATCCCGCGTGCTGCAACTAAGACCCGATGCAGCCAAAAATAAATAAAATAAACAAATAAATAATAAAATAAATCTTAAAAAAAAGTGAAGTCAGATTCCTAGCATCACTACATGTAATGATGCAGTCACCAAGCATGAAAGAACTAAAAGTGGAAAATTAAACCTTGAGCTTATAGAGGATGAATGAACATCTATTCTATAAAGGAGGAGTAAACTTCTGTGACTCCAGAATGGAGAAAGATGCTTAAATGAAAAAAAATCCCCCAAAGCTCAAACCATAAGGCAAAAAACAAAAGTGGATTTGATAATATCAACTTTACCATGTTGATTCACTAAAGGACCGAGTTACTGTACAGTGGATGCATTAGGACATGATACTTAAACTTCTTAAAACTAAGAAGGGATTAACATCAAGAATAAATAAAGACAGCCTCTGAATCCAAAGAAAAAGACAAGAATTCAAACTCAGAAATGAGTGAAGAATATGAACAAGCAATTCTCAGAAGAGAAAACCCAAGTAGATACCGAGCTCATGATGGGGGCGTTAAATTGACATTAATTAGAGACATGTAAATTAATTCACCATCCACGGCTTGGTGAAGCTGAACTCTGGGCAATGCCAAGGGTGGCAGAGAGGACTCCACGCACTGCAGGGGGTGCAGGCGGGCACAGCCTGGGGGTCGGGGTTCACCCAGGGAATTCCTCTCCGTCGGAATTCCATGCAAACGTCTAAATACACCCGAAGTTGGTTGTAAAATAAGCCAGTATGACCACCAGCTGTGGGGATGCTTGTTCTGGGGAGGAAACCTCACGCTGTGCGCATGGCAACGACCAACAGATGAGGGTGGAGGGAACGCACATCACCATGACGGTCTGGACTCGCTCCAGCGCGTGTAACAGGGCGAGGTGGGTGGGTACAGGGCTCCTATGTCCACCTTCACAGATCGCCTATGAGAGTAGCCCCCTCACCCCGCATCGCGAAGAGCAGCTCTGGGCCGTCCCAATGCTACACCATGGTGGGTGGGCCAGACCCAAACACTCTTCTTGGGGGGCCGTGGCTCAGCTCTCCTCCACGTGCGTGAACACGCCTGACCACGGGCCACCGGGGGCTTCCTGGTCAGGCTGCTCAAGGTCACAGAACAGTCACCTGCATCTATAAAACAGCTGCTCCTGTTGTAAATGGAGAGAAACAGCCGTGGGAACCTCCCGATGCCTCACGTTCTAGTTGTGCTCAGGTGGCACTGATGGCGTCCCAGGAGGAGTCTGTGTTGAGCAGCCAGGGCTCTGTTAACGCTGCCACACGAGAACCCGCAGCGCCAAATGCTCATATCAGGGGATGTTTGCAGGAACTTTTGACCCCTTGACAGCAGAACACTCTTAGGATGTGTTGAATCAACATGTACTCTAGGGCTTCCCTGGTGGCGCAGCAGCTGAGAGTCCGCCTGCCGCTGCAGGGGACGCAGGTTCGTGCCCCAGTCCGGGAGGATCCCACATGCCGCGGAGCGACTGGGCCCATGAGCCATGGCCGCTGGGCCTGAGCGTTTGGAGCCTGTGCTCCGCAACGGGAGAGGCCACAGCAGTGAGAGGTCCGCGTACCGAAAAAAAAAAATGTACTCTAAAATCAACACTTACTAATTTAAAAAGATAGTTCACATGTTCAAAAATTCTTTTTAATCTTTGGATCAAAGGCAGGTATCCCCCGACCTTTCAAAATAAGTCCAAAATAGCATCTTTGGAAATCTGAGTCCAGCATGGAAGCTAGAGTTGCACGATCAAGGAATGCAAAGTCTTGGTTAACTGTTCTTCTTAATCAAGTTATCATATATACAATGCCTAGAACAATAGCTCTCAAAAATTAAAATTTACTTAACAAGAAAATTGCCTGGAATATAATGCAGCCTTTCTTTCTCCAGGGGTTCCGAAGTCATCTCAGATATTTCAGTACCTGTTTCAGGATGTTAATTATAAGGCTGAACAATAGTTACCAGTTCACTGTAGGCTCAGAACTGTGCAGCCGGAACGTCTTATAAAACCTTATCACCGTCTTGTCTTGGAAGATGAGGGGATGAAAGCAGGTGTCCAACCCATCCACAGCCCCCTTTGGCTTCAGTTCAAACATCACCCTAAGAGGGGGGGCCCCCCAGGCGGCACTGTGGAGTGGAGTCCCCTATCCCCTAAGACACCCTCTCAAGCCTGCAGTGTCCTCTGCGTTTCTTTCCTGGCCTTTAGCGCAGTGGGAACCCTGATGCCGCATGTGTGCTGGACACCTGGCCCCCTCTCCAGACTCGACAGTGAACAGGGAGAAGCTCAGGTGACCTGCTCCCAGCACCTTCTCAGGCAGGTACCTGCAACGTCACACCTCATCTGATGAGTAATTTTAAACTAAAAACGTCAAACACCTTGAAAGGCCCTACCCAGTTGCATGTTTTCGAGTGATCTAATGAGCAGATCAGTTTAACAGTGTCACGGGTTTTCCACTTTTTAGGTCCACTGTTCCTCCACCGAGAAATCTGCCAAGGAGCGTCTGATGGGTTATAAATTCAACGATCCCGTCCCAAACTAAACAGCACCCCGATAAAGAGTACTTCCTGTAAAAGTCAGAAAACTCGCCCTTCCTAAATGAAAATAACTTTAAGACAATTCAGAGGAAAAGCGGTCTCACAGGCTGTATTTTCAAATGACTCAAACTGAATGATGAGACCCTCATGCGGGCATCTCTGTGTCCTCTGGGTCCTGTCTCTGTGTTCTCGACCCTCCAGGGATCGAGGTGACATGGAGGCTCCCAGAGCGGGAACCAGGAGCCACATCTGACAAACCCCCTCCCTGCTGCTGCCGACCAAGCCTGTCACCTCCACGAGCAGCTTCCTACAACCAGCGAAACCTGTAAAGTGACTCTGCTGAAACCAGATTTGATTATGTTGAGCTCTCACAAGATTAAAAGGAACTGATTCTATATTTTATCATTGGTTTTCTGAGTTTATTTATAATACATTGTATAGGTCTCCAAGGGCTGCCATAACAGAGCACCGCAAACTGGGGGGCTGAAAACAAGAGAAGTGCTTGTCTCACAGTCTGGAGGCCGGGAGTCTGAGGTCAAGGTGCTGGCAGGGCTGGGCTCCCTCTGAAAGCTGTAGGGAGGACCCTTCCTTGTCTCCTCCAGCTCCTGGTGTGGTCAGCAACCCTCGGTGCTCCTGGGCTTGTGGAAGCATCACCCAACACCTGTCCCTGTTGTCACGTGTGTGTCTGCACCTGTTCTCCTCCTCTTGTGAGCCACACCGGGCCAGGGCCCACGCTGAAGACCTCAGCTTCGCTTCTTTACATCTGCAGAGCCTCTTTCCAAAAAGGGTCACATTCACAAATACTGGGGGTTAGAATTACAGCACATCTTTGGCGGGGGCTCAAGTCAACCCATAACATATAGTATTGGAATATTTTCTTTCACTATAAAGAAAACTCTTTGGACATTATGTTGTTGGTTTTTTTTCAAAGGAAGCATGTTAAAATTATAATTGAATTTAGAGTACATTATGGAGTAATAACATGGGAGACAGACTACATTTTTACTTCACCTTCCTCCAGCACATGTATGATGGATATTTAAGTTGGATTGTCTTGTACCTCAGAGCTCAGGGATGACTGGTACCTAGTATTCTATCTGGCCCACAGCAGACACTCAATAAATATTGACGAGTTGATATAGTTACTGATCAACTCCATGTCACTGGTATACACACATTTTTGGAATAATAAACATAAAATATATTTAAAGTTTTTCAAAGATATTGAATGGCTTTATGCCCAAGACTTCTAATTGCACCCAGACCATCTTACTGGGACACCACATCAAAGATATTATGTTTTTTAAAAGGATTGTCTGCAAAACCAATTATAATCAAGAACCATTTTCAAATGTTGGCTATGTTAACCCATAAAGAACCATGAGAACACATTTTAAAAAAAGAACATATTTTTAAAATCTAATCTAAAAATCATATGAGCCCTTATATCTAAAGGCACAGTAGAGCAAAAATAAATATCTGCCTTTCAAATTGCCCATTATTATTCACTGACGCAAAAGGAAAATATCTTGGCAACATGTGCTAATGTTTTCTCTAAAGCTGGAAATATCTGAGCCTAGCATTTGAGAGAGCTCTAAGGGAAGTGTCGTTTCCTGTGCATGATCTATTAAAGAAACAATGATCAAAAATCGCTTTTTATGAACGTGAAACATGAATTTAGAAATTATTCTGCAGCCACCATTCTGCAGTCTAGAAGAAATTTCACCCCTTCTATTTCCCTTCTGACTGTCATGGGGACCCAGTGAGGCCTGCGAGGTGCACCAGGGTGTGGTGGCACTGACCGACTGAAGGGGCCGGGCCGCAGCGCACTGCCCGCGAAGGCTGCCCAGCAAATACCTTACTGGACGTGACACGGGGAGGGATGAACCCTTACTTCTTCAAACTGCTGAGCTATTGGGATAGTTTGTTACTCTTTTCAGCCTCCTTTGATTTCTAACTGCTAACATACGATAACGCCCGTATGACTTACATACTATTGAAACCTAAATTCAAACAAACATACTTTACCAAAATTGTATCATCTAGCCTATAACTTAAGACCTACAGATACTAATTAATTTAAGAAACAGTGCAGTGCTCAGGAGAAATTCCCACTGAGAGGTGGCGCTGCCTTAGAGGGTCCATTCCCATCTCTTCTCCCCATTCAGCCAACAGGACAGGCATTTCAGGGAGAGCGCGAGGGCCTGAGATGTATCCATGGCAACAGAATCAGACAGAAAGAGACAATAAAAAGAGAAATTCAAAGGAACTGCTGAGTGAGTATGCAGGGAATGATCCCAGAAGTTTTTAGCCTGAGGAGGGTTCAGTACCATGGACAGGGATACTGTATTGCTCTTTGTCTACTTTTTCTTAGTTTTCCATCTATACTAATTCATTCTACAAATAAAAGGAGTGAATAAAAACCACAGTGTAGCTCACAGAGGGTAGCAGCCGTACTATTTGCTTGTACACAGCACCAAGCTGATAAGAGAGTTTTCAGTAGTTTTAAAAAATAGTGCTGTTGATATTGATGCCTGTTCTGAAGATGTCAAAGATGAAGAAGTGTAAAAACTGTGCCGCAATTTTAAAAACATGAGTACAGATGACAGATGTATGAAAGACTTCCACTGAGATTCTAAAATAAGGGAAGAACCCTTCCACAACTTTACATGGGAATCCTGCTTTATGTTCCACAGCCACACGTGCCACATCACAAGACCTTGCAGGGTCTATGTTTTCTTAGTGCGCACTCAGTGTTTACCTTAAGACATCACTGAAGTGAACTGAATTGGAAGGTGGTAGGAACACCTTCCCCATTACTTGTTCTCTGAGGAAAATAAATGGTAAGTGGATATAAAACGATTCAGTCTGATTTCAAAATACTTGAAACCAGAACTTCTTGTATGTGTTACTCAGTGGAAGCATTAAAGAAATTAGTCACAATATCTCTCAGTAGGTTATCAAATGGACAACTAGGGGGAAAAGAAGCAAAGTTTCAACTTCACACGGATTCATATGCTTCCCTCCTAAGACAGAAATTGTTTAAAAAAATAACCCACAAGGCACTGGTCCGTAGAGCAGTAACCCACTGACAAATACCTGGGTCCAACATGGGTCAGCACCACCAAGGGCTCATGCACCCAGGGGTCCATGCCCAAAACACAAACGCACAGGCTTCCTCCAGATGGGGCTGCAGTGACCTAAAGCAAGATTCCAACAGAGAAGTCAGATTCTTATTTTGTACAGAAATAGGATGAAATGTGTGAGCCTTTGGGAGTAAAGGGTCAAAAGGAATAAAACATATATGTATTTCATTGTAATAGCATCTAATAAAAGTCACAAATCTGACCTGGATGTCAAAAAGCTACACTCTTCCCTTTCCTGTGCCTCTCCCCCTCAGCACCACGATGTAAGCACTGGATGTGAAAATGTCACCAGAAGCCGTGGTATTTCCCAGCCACAAAATTCAGGACCACTCCTGGTGGCTCAGTGCAGCCATGCACAGATCACTGCTCTGCAATCAGACGGGAACACAGATCCTCGTGAGCCAACCAAGAAAGCAGTGCACACATGCATGGGCACACACACACACACTGCGCACACACACACCATGGACCACAGTCAGCAGAGCAGAACCACACACAGGTTTGTAAAGTTAAAAACCTGCCCGCTGGCTGCTATGACCCGCTTTGAGATCTGCTGAGAGTCTAGCTTTTCCTCCAGATGTTCTATGTGAAACAATCACAAACCCACAGGAAGGTGGATAGAACAACAAACACCCGTGTGCTCTTTGCTTTGGTCCACCAGCCGCTACCATTTTGCAGTATTTCTCTTATTTCTCTCTATATAATTGTATACGAATTTTTTTGGCCAAACCTATCAAAAGTAACTCGTAAGCATCTTGACATTTCAAGCTCTTAACATTTCAGCGTGTTCTTCTAAGATCCAGGATGTTCTCCATGGTCACAATAATATTATCATGTCTGAGAAATTTAAAATTAATGATATAAAATGCACAGTTTCTAATTAAATTTCTCCAATTGTCCCTAAATGTCTTTGCAGTGTTCTTTTTTCTTTTTAATTAAAGAAAATTTTTCTTTTAAACTTTTGGCTGTGTTGGGTCTTCGTTGCTGCATGCGGGCTTTCTCTAGTTGTGGCGGTGCGCGGGCTTCTCACTGCAGTGGCTTCTCTTGTTGCGGAGCACGGGCTCTAGGCCCACGGGCTTCAGGAGTTGTGGCTCGCAGGCTCTAAAGCGCAGGCTCAGTAGTTGTGGCGCACTGCCTTAGGTGCTCCACGGCATGTGGGATCGTCCCGGACCAGGGCTCGAACCTGTGTCCCCTGCACTGGCAGGCGGACTCTTAACCACTGAGCCCCCAGGGAAGCCCTCTGCAGCACCCTTTGTTAAGCCAGGATCAAAATGTTGATTATTCTACATCGTGCTGCCGTAGCTCTTTAGTCTCATTGAATCTAGAAAAACCCTCACCCTGTTATCTCTGCAGAGTCCAGGCTAGTTGCATTGCAGACTCTTCCACACCTGAATGTTTCTGTTTGTTTCCTCCTGTTAGAATGAGATTAGACCTTTCTTTGGCCAAGGCTTTTTCTGGCGAGAAGGCTGCGGAAGTGGTGCTGTGTATCTTCCTCTGCTGCTCACCAGAGGGACATCACTGTTCATGCCCTGTGTGATCGGATGATAGAGGAGGTGTCTGCCAGACCTCCCACTGTAAAAGCCCCCTTCCTAGTCCCTGGTCACGAGTGGTTTGTGTGGCGATACACGGAGGTTGTGCGACTGCCCTGCTTCCCAGCCTGTCACCCGGTGGTTTCAGTGTCCACCCAAGATCCTTGCCTGTACTCCTTAGTAACTGGAGATTGAAATGGTGATTTTCAAATTCTATCATTCCTTTGTCATTTATGAACTAACTTCCTTCTATTAAGAAGAACTCCCTCTCGGTGGCAATGTACATTGATACAGCCACTATGGAGAACAGTATGGAGGTTCCTTAAAACACTAAAAGTAGAACTACCATCCAACCCAGCAATCCCACTACTGGGCATATATCTGGAGAAAAACATGGTTCAAAAAGATACATGCACCCCAATGTTCATGGCAGCGCTGTTTACAATAGCAAAGACATGGAAGCAACCTAAATGTCCATCGACAGAGGAGGGGATAAGGAAGATGTTGTCTATATACAATGGAATATTACTCAGCCATGAAAAGAATGAAATAATGCCATTTGCAGCAACATGGATGGGCCCAGAGATTATCATACTAAGTGAAGTAAGTCAGACAGAGAAAGACAAATATTACATGATATCACTTATGTGGAATATAAAAAAAAGATATAAATGAACTTATTTATGAAACAGAAATAGGCCACAGACATAGAAAACAACCTTATGGTTACCAGACAGGAAAGGAGGGGAGGGATGAATTAGGAGTTTGGGATCAACATATACACACGACTATATATAAGATAGACAACCAATAAGGTTATAGCACAGGAAGCTGTACTCAGTATTTTGTAATAACCTATAAGGGAAAAGGATCTGATTCAGTTTTATATATATATATATATATATATATATATATATACACACATACACACACATATAAATTTATATATTTATATATATATATAAAACTGAATCAGCATTTATTTATTTATTTATTTATTATTTTTTATTTATCATTTATTACAGCAGCAATCAGAAACTAATACAACCACCTGCCTGAGCGATCTGAGTGCTAAGTCACAGTGTTCTTTCACTTGTTTCTTTCTTCTTTTTTCCCTATAACTTGGTAGTTATGTTTAAAATACCTTTCTGAACATAGGCAGAACACTCTCTGACATAAATCACAGCAAGATCCTTTTTGACCCACCTCCTGGAGAAATGGAAATAGAAACAAAAATAAACAAATGGGACTTAATGAAACTTGAAAGCTTTTGCACAAAAAGGAAACCATAAACAAGACGAAAACACAACCCTCAGAATGGGAGAAAATATTTGCAAATGAAGCAACTGACAAAGAATTAATCTCCAAAGTATACAAGCAGCTCAATATCAAAAAACAAACAACCCAATCCAAAAATGGGCAGAAGACCTAAATAGACATTTCTCCAAAGAAGATATACAGATTGCCAGCAAACACATGAAAGGATGCTCAACATCACTAATCATTAGAGAAATGCAAATCAAAACTACAACGAGGGCTTCCCTGGTGGCGCAGTGGTTGAGAGTCCGCCTGCCGATGCAGGGGACATGGGTTTGTGCCCCGGTCCGGGAAGATCCCACATGCCACGGAGCGGCTGTGCCCATGAGCCATGGCCGCTGAGCCTGCGCGTCCGGAGCCTGTGCTCCGCAACGGGAGAGGCCAAAGCAGTGAGAGGCTCACGTACCGCAAAAAAAAAAAAAAATCTACAAACAATAAATGCCAGAGAGGATGTGGAGAAAAGGGAACCCTCTTTCACTGTTGGCGGGAATGTACACTGATACAGCCACTATGGAGAACAGTATGGAGGTTCCTTAAAAAACTAAAAATAGAACTACCATACGACCCAGCAATCCCACTACTGGGCATATACCCTGAGAAAACCATAATTCAAAAAGAGTCATGTACCAAAGTGTTCATTGCAGTTCTATTTACAATGGCCAGGACATGGAAGCAACCGAAGTGTCCATCAACAGATGAATGGATAAAGAAGATGTGGCACATATATACAATGAAATATTACTCAGCCATAAAAAGAAATGAAATTGAGTTATTTGTAGTCAGGTGGATGGACCTAGAGTCTGTCATACAGAGTGAAGTAAGTCAGAAGGAGAAAAACAAATACCGTATGCTAACACATATATATGGAATCAAAAAAAAATTGGTTCTGATGAACCTAGGGGCAGGACAGGAATAAAGACGCAGACATAGAGAATGGACTTGAGGATATGGGGAGGGGGAAGGGTAAGCTGTGACGAAGTGAGAGAGTGGCATGGACATATATATGCTACTAAATATAAAATACATAGCTAGTGGGAAGCAGCCACATAGCACAGGGAGATCAGCTCGGTGGTTTGTGACCACCTAGAGGGGTGGGATAGGGAGGGTGGGAGGGAGGGAGATGCAAGAGGGAGGAGATATGGGGATATATGTATATGTATAACTGATTCACTTTGTTATAAAGCAGAAACTAACACACCATTGTAAAGCAATTATACTCCAATAGAGATGTTAAAAAAATAAATAAAATAAAGTATCTTTCTGTATCATTTATGCATTTATCATTGTATACTTTGTACCACAGTTATCACTGCTCCTACACAACAAACACCCTGAAACCAGTGGACGTGTGTCATTCATCACCGGGTCTTCTAAATTGCCTTTTACAGGGTAGATGCTGAAGAAATATTTCTTAGATAAATAAGTGGATAAATGTTTACTATTCCTGGAGTAACTTTTAAGAAAAATAAAAGAAGATGGAGTAAGGAGGAATGGGGAAATACACCATATCTGAGAGTTTAGTTACTTTACATTTATTTTCTAAATGTAAACTAAACTGTCTTACTTCTCATCTTAGAACGGACACTTTGGAGTTTACCAGTTTAAAAACGAATCCCATCCCAGTGTAACACAAGTGTCCTTATAAGAGGGAAGCAGAAGGTCACAGTCCGAGCGAGGAAGCAGGAGTCGGAGACGAGAGAGGGTGCCTGGCTCTTGGCTCTGCAGATAGGGGAAGGGCCACCAGCCAAGAATTGTGGGCGCCTGAGAAGTGGGAGGAGACATGGAAACGGATTCTCCCCGCAGTTCCCACAAGGAACACATGTCTGCCAGCATGTTGATTATGGACCCATGTAAGTGATGGTGGATGTCTGCGCTCCAGAACTGTGAGATTAAAAGTCTGTGTCATTGTTGTTTTTTTAATATATTTTTAAATTTACTTATTTATCTTTGGCTGCGTTGGGTCTTCGTTGCTGCACGCAGGCTTTCTCTAGCTGCGGTGAGCGGGGGCTACTCTTCATTGCGGTACACGGGCTTCTCATTGAGGTGGCTTCTCTTGTTGCGGAGCACGGGCTCTAGAGCGCAGGCTCAGTAGTTGTGGCGCACGGCCTTAGTTGCTCCACGCATCTGGGATCTTCCCAGACCAGGGCTCGAATCCATGTCCCCTGCATTTGCAGGTGGATTCTTAACCACTGCGCCTCCAGGGAAGTCCCAGTTTGTGTTGTTTAAAACTAGTAATAATTAAAATAGAAAAAGACAAAAACCTACCTCCCCAGGAGATCATCAGCTGAACCACCAAATAAAATGAGTATTAGTCTTATGTTTAGCAAAGTATTTGTGACATAGCAATAAAAGTAGACACTAACAACAACAACAACAAAGTAGATGCCACATGCCACTTGCTTGGAGAAAAAAGGATCTGGAAGCCAAGGACAGACAGACGGCCCCCGGCGTCTCCTCTGCCCCTAGAAGTGCCTTCTCTGAGTACCGTGCCCTTGTTCTGAGGGTCTGTCACCATTAGAATTCGGAGTGTGGTCCGAGGACCAGAAGAACCTCATCCCTGGGAAGGAAGCCAATTAGAAATGCAGACTCTCAGGCCCCCCGAGGCCCACTGATGCAGACGTGCCGTTTTGTCAGCATCTGCAGGGCGTTCTCGAGCTCGGCAAACAGGACCCGATGCCCGCGGAGGGTCCGCACCTCCGGGGAGCTGGATGGCTTCCTCCCTCTCATCCCGCCTCTCAGCCTGGGCACAGCTGACCCTCTGTGGGGAAGCCCAGGCCCGAAAACCACAGGAAGCTTGCCTGGCACAGCCTGTGCCAGGGCTGGGCAAATGGTGGTGGTGGGTGGCTTCCAAAGTGCCACCAAAAGCCAACAGTAACGCAAAGGGACCGGACTTCACCTCCTCATCAGTTTCATCGGCAGCGCTCCGGACACGGAACCGCAAACGTGTTCTAATTTCTGCAGTGGCCACTGGGAGGCAGGGGTCTCAGGTCAGGACTAGCAGCCGCCAAGGGCGGAAGACGAGCGAGTCAGGTGTCAGGAAAGCTGCAGAAGACACAGCCTTTCAAAGTTACGGGAAGAAAGATGACGGGACAAGAACCTAACTGCAGAGCAAGAAAACAGAAACGGAAAGGCGTGAGGCTGCTGCTCTTACAGCTGTGTAAGAGGACAGTGCGGGGCCAGTATCTGGGCCCCCAGAGAGGCACGGCGGCCAGGTTAGAAAGGGACCTGCTTGTCGGGCTCCCTCGCTGAGAAAAGGCGAGAGGGTGTCCACGGCACAGTGACAGGACCCGTGTCGTGTTCCTCCCTTTCACTGGTGTCAGTGTGACACCAGCTGACTACCCTCTAAATGGGACAAGGACTGGCCAGGCTAAGTGTCGTGCAGGTAGAGGACAGGGGTCTGATGCAAAACCACCGCAAAGTATTCTCTGGTCTCAAACTGGGCGCCCCCAGCACTGGGAGTTCGGGGTGGCCCAAGTCTCAGGTGCTCGCCTGTGCTCTGGTGCCCTTGGACGAGCCTCAGAAGTGACCCAGACTCTGCTGAATGAAAGCGTGTGCCGGGCAGAGCGCAGCAGATGGGACTAGGCACACAGCCCGGCGGGGGCGGGAGAGTCAGAGAGGGCCACAGGAATCCAGTCCGCGGACATTCTCGGGTTTAGTTCACGCCCAGAAAAGCAGGGTCTCTGGCCAAGACTTTTGAGACCTGGACCCAACAAAACTGAGTGTCCCAAGTGTCATATTTGTTATGGGTTGAACTCCGTCCCCCAAAGATCTGTCAAAGCCCTAAGCCCCAGCACCTCAGAACGTGCCCTCATTTGGAAACAGGGTCTCTGCAGATATAATCAGTTAGGAGAAAAGTCATCAGGGTGGGCCCCACTCTGATACAACTGATGTCCTCATCAGAAGACGGCCAGGTGAAGACCACACAGGGAGAGACTACGGGAAGATAGAGGCAGAGACCCGTGATGTGTCCACACGTCAAGGAGCCCCAAGGACCGCGGCAACCACAGAGGCCCGGGGCGAATTCGCCCTCACAGCCTCAGAAGGAACCAACCTGCTGACACCTTGATCTGACCTCCAGCCTCCAGAACAGCAAGGGAACGGATTGCTGTTGTCTAAGCCGCCCCGTCCATGGAACTTCCTTCTGCAGCCCAGGAAAAGATCCAGTATCGCAGCCAGAAGAGGCCGAGCAGCAACAGGGCGACACCTCGGGACCCTGCACCCCGACACCACCGCCCCTCGCGGGACCCTGTGGCAGCCTCCTAAGCAGTCTCCCTGCCTTCACTGTTTCCCCAGGAACTCCCTGCTTCCTCACCCAACAACCAGAGTGACTGTGCTTTAAGAAAATCTACGCGATCACACCATTTTCCTGCCTAGGAGTCGCCAGTGGCTTCCCAGAAAAATCAGAATAAAATCCGAAGACCTGCGGGGTCTCTGCATCCCTTCCTTCACAGGACCTTCCTCTCTTCCCTCAGCTCCTGCCAGCTGGGGCCTGCTGCAGGCAGGGGCTGCTCCATCCCCACTCCCCCCCCCACCCCCCCCACCAGCTGCCCTTCGGTTCCGTCTGCCTTGAACCATCTTCCCCCAGGTTTGGGGGGTTGGTCTCTTACATCGTTTAAGTCCCAACCTAAACTCCACCTGCTGGGTGAGGCCTTCCCTAACCACTGCTCTGCTAATACGGCCCCAGCCCCAATCCCTCTCGGTTTCCCTGCTTTCTCCCTCCACAGCCCTCACTGCGACACGGAATGATCGTATTCGTTAGTTGTTTACGTGCAAGAACACTAAGATGTAAGGTGCGTGCTGCAGAGACTCTAGCTGGCCTCATTTATCTGAATCACTGAGTCGCAGGAGCCTGGCACAGTGCCAGGCGTGGCACCATCACTCAGTAGACATTTGCTGAAAGAATTAAGAAGAGGGAGGCAGGGAGGACGGGGGCGGGGGAGGGAGAACTGGCTGGAGCCACATGTACAGCCGTGGGCCGTGACGCCCAAGGCAACCTGCCACACCCACCGGGATACACCTGAGACCGTCCATCGTTCAAGGAAGGGTGCTACAAATCACCCTCTTGTTGTATTTATCCTATTATTTTAAAAACAGGCACTTATGTGTCTGAATCCTCAAATTGGGACTTGGAATCCTTCTTTTGTCTTCTCCGTATATGTTACATGCGGTTGCTCTGTTCATTCTACCTGAGACAGAAAGTGAGAACTGACTTAGGGATGGAGGAGCCGGGACCCCCGGGGGTGACCCCAAAGGTGCCCGGAGGAGGGAGCAGTCGGGGAGGTGCCTGCTGCAGTGAGCCAGGCGCTTGCTCAATGTGCACTTGGCACCGTGGGCTGTTTTGGTGCCACATCTCGGAAAAAAAGCGTTTGAATGATTCCCTAGAGATTTTTATGACTCACATAAATTGCAAAGTCCATGTCTCCACACCCAGCTCCCAGCTGCATCTGTGTTACAAGAGCATGGGTTTTTGGGGGTTGTTTTACTTCTTATTACTTCAAAGTATCTGAAGGATAAGAAACTACACAATTTTCTATCTCATACTTTGAATCTTACCCACACATGTACAGCATTATCATGGAGGAAAATCCTCTCTCTCTCTCTCTGTCTCTCTGTCTCTCTCTCTGTCTCTCTGTCTCTCTCTCTCTCTCTCTCTCTATATATATATATATCTCCTCTCTTACCATAATTATTCAAATGATCCATTTGATATTAATAAAGTATAAGAAACTTTCGTGATTCTAGTAAGTCAATAATGTAACCCACCCATGACAAAGACACCGGCCAAAAAAGTAGGGGTGGGGTGTGTAATCTTTCAACAGCACCTCCAGCTCAAGCTCCCCTGTGTTTCTCATACACATAAAAAAGATCAAGTTTTCTATTTTCCCAATTTGAAGGAAGAAGAAGAGAGAATTTTGAAAAGAGAAAAGGGGAGAGAAGCAGAGTGACACTGCAGGGCCGGTGGGCTCCACGCGGCCACTGGAAACAGATGGGGCTACAGCAACGCTGCTTCTGAGCCCCCGGGGACATGGGGCAGGGTCCCTGAGGCACCTGTAATGTTGTTTTAAACCCAGGGGAGAGGACAGAGCATAGCCTTTGACCCCAGGCCCTGATTCCATCAGCCAACAATCTACCACCTAATGTCAGGTATCTTGAGGGCAATCAGTGATTTTAGGAAGAGGAAATAAGTCAGTAGAAAAAGCTTGGCTTTGAAGCCCCCTTTTCGTTGGTTCTCTGCTATAATTAGCAAATTACACCACTTTTGATGCCTCAGTTTCACCACCTGAAAAATAGAGAAAGTAACAGACCTCCCTTCCAGGTCCCCGAGTCTGGGAAGATGGAAGAGGATATAAATCGGATACATTAAAAGCAGCGTTCTTACAAAGCATCTCTGCAGGCAGAGGTGCATGGTCATTCCTATGGGGGTTCAAACACAGGAGGCCCTAAAGGACACCCAAACTTGATCCCAGGGCTTCCTCCAAGCCACTGTTATGCATTAGATTGCAGGGAAACGGCAGCTTTGCCTAGCGGTTTTGCTTCATGATTTGGCAACCATCTCAACACAGGAGGTTACTCTTGGCCGGGACAGGGTGGGCGCCTTTTCCCAGCGAGACCACCCGTGAAGTCACTGTCCTGGCAGGGAAAGCCCCGCCTCCCAGGGCTGTCAGGAAGACGCAGGCCGCTGGCTTGTTCACACGGGCGACAGCTGGTACCCGGTAAGATGTGAACAATTCGCTCTGCTCGCCCAAAGATGGGGCGGCAGCAGACAGCGTCCCACACGGGTGCCCAGGGTTCTAGAGAATGTTCCTGTTAGCACGGAGTAGTCCTTTTCTTCTCAGAGACAAAGCGCTCTGAAACGTGCTCCTGCTGACTTGGCTACAGAAGCAGAAAGACAAGGATCGCAGAAACCGAAAATAGCTGCAAGCCGGCTTCCTGCTTCCAACAGTGGTTACGGCGGACACTTAAGAGATGATGTGATAACCGAAAGGACTGATGTCTCCTGATGATACAGCCAGACTTCATGGCTCATGTTGATTCTTGAAAATAACCACCACTGACACATCAAATACGCTGTACCAATTTTCAGCCCCCAATCATGCCTCTTCCTTCATGTCTGCCCCAGTAAGTGCTAACGTTTGGTGAAGCCAATGTTCCGGTTACGGTCATGCAGGGCATTTAAACGCCCATGGGAATTCCAGTGGCTTAGTCACATTAGTCTTTTTCCAAAATGCACTGTGTTGACATTGCTCTTTTCTAGACTTTCCGTAAGGGTTACGGGGATTCCTGCCTTTTGCTGGGCAGCAAACAACACGGAACACAAATGTAGACAGTGACATAGTCAACGTGCCTTTGCCGACTCCAGCCCCCAGAGACAGGTGGATGCTGTGAAGGCAGACTGCTGGCAGGTAATAAGCAGGCTGGGAAGATCATCCATCCATCTCTTTTCAAACTCCCAACCATCTTCTTAAGCTATAATTGCACTGCTTGTAACTGCTTTATTCGTTCTGAGGTTTCATTACTCTTCTTGTCTCATTTCTATGCAATCCAGTTTGGATTGTTTTTTTCCGTCTTTCTTTTTTTTAAGGAGCAATGAAACTGTCTAGATTCCTGGGGCAGGACAGGTAAGAGGCAATCTGTTGGCATCTGCAGGTGACTTGGGTGCAGGCGGCTCAGTCCTGACCTGGGCGAGAACCTGCTGTTACCATGACTTAGGCCAAAGGGCTTTGAAGACACCCTTGGGTTATTCTCTCCTTCAAGCTTAAAGGGCTCCCCCAAATCTTGTCCCTGTCCTGCGCCTCGCCCCTCTTCCCCAGCAGAGAACTGCAGATGTCCAAGCTGCAGCTGCTCCGAAGTCAGGTGGCTGGCCATTGAAGGAGGTCATGCTGACAGGTGCTTGGGAGTCATGGTACACCTGCCCGAGGAACTGCCCACTCGTCCCCTGACATCTGAGAAGAGGGTAGGGGCCAGGCAGCTGGCACTCCATCTTCAAGCATCCTCACTCGGCCGAGAGCTGCATCTGCCTTCCTCTTCCACACCCCTCGGGGGCAGGTCTCTGACAACAGCGCTCTCCTGCCAACCGATGCTGACAGCAGGACTGCCACCCCACCCCCGCTCCGTTCTGCCTCCGAGATGCCAGAATTTCTGCTATGAAAACCAAGGGTAGAATTTTAGGAGGAGAGGGAAACACCCCAGGAGTCACAAGGAAATAAGGTGAAACCATGATAATGTTGCAAACAGCTTCTCTGGACCTGGTCTCTAAGGTTGACCAGATAAGAAAATGGTCTTTATTAATAAACAGACTCCTGAAATCTAAGCACTTTAGAAAATACATGCAACAAGTTCTAATGTTTTCCACAGGTTGTTCTGTGAAATTAGAAACTCGCCTAAAAATCCCCCATGTGTCTGAAATACCTGGAGACGGAAGGCTGAAGGATGGAGCAAGGATGCAGGAGCTGTTGCTGACCAGCACTAAGGCTCAGCACCTCCACCTCTGCAACGGGGAAACAGCCCGGAGCCACGGGCCGCCGCTCCCCTGGATTCGCCCTCCCCTTTCCACACAGCACCCCTCCCCCACCTTCAAGATCAACCATGGGGCTCTTGTGCGCAGGGTTGGGAGGCTGCCGTCACCCCTGGACTAACCTTCCAGAGGCTCCCACTCTGCACCGCAGTGTCCCAGCCCACCGAGGCATGTGCTTCTGCGTTAAACTTTTAACTCTGTTCGGTGTCCTAATTTCCCAGCATGTCCACTGGCTTTGCTACGCACCACCTGCCAAAAGGAGCAGGGAAATAGGACCACAAAACCCCACAGAGCAGGTGCCACAGACTTGTTCTCTCTGCCTGGCCCCTTCCAGGAACCCCTCAAACAAGTAGCTGAGGGAATATTTCCTAATGGGATCTGCTGAGGCTTTTTGTTTTGTTTTGTTTTCCAGAGTATGAAGGGTGATGGTCTCTGATGGGTCAAGTGAAATCATGCTGAGTCAACCCCTGTGAATTCATGACACAAATCCCTACACGACACGGACTCTCCGAGAGAGGACGCCTTTCCCTCCGCAGAGCTGAGGAAAAGGTAACTGGCAGGGAACACACAGCTTCTGACCCCGACTCCTGTCTTATTTTCAATCTTCAGTCTTGAACTTCACCAGAGCTCTTTTTTCAGAGGTTGGACCGAGCTGCGGCATGAGATACAAGTGGACAAGAGTCACACGTGGAGATACTTATGCATAAACTATCCCAAATGTGTCCTATACTTTACATATATATACGTATTAATATACACACACACGTGTCCCTGAAGAACATGCCACATGCAAGAAGCCGTATCAGGTAAAGGTGCCACAAGGCTGGAGTCATCACAGTCACTCCTGCTCATCTGTTCATACTTCCACACCGAGCACGAGGCTTTACCCACAGGCTACCAATAAATATCCCTGATTGACTGAATAAATGAACACACTGTTGCTGAGGTGAATGATATTTTTTCCTAAACAAGACTTTTTAGTCACCGTACACGTTCAGATTGGCAAAAGGTGCGAAGCCTTTCACGCCCAGTTCAGTTGCCATCTGATTTCACTGATCTGAGCCACAAATCCTTCAGTTATAGATGCCTTGCAGAGCACCACTCTGAAGGCTAAGGGGGACGTACAGGGGAAATCTGGCCCCAGTAAAAATTAGACAACCACTCAGAACCCCCAGGTGACATTCACTCGCTGCTGGGCTGAAACCTGCAGCAGAGTTTTCAGCATCATCTGTCAGAAGCAGCCGCCAACAGCTGGACACCCCGTGCCTTTCAGTTTTCCCACAAACGCTACGAATGCACCTACACATCAATGCTGTGGCCTGTAAAATACTCCTAAGATACTCTGCATTCGTTAAGAGCCAAAGACATACAGATAGTCTGTCATCCGGACCAGGTGACATGGGGAAACTGTAATCACTGCCTCTATCTCCTGTTTTGTTGCCAAAAATAACTTCAAGGGGCTTCCCTGGTGGCGCAGTGGTTGAGAGTCCGCCTGCCGATGCAGGGGACACGGGTTCGTGCCCCGGTCTGGGAAGATCTCACGTGCCGCGGAGCGGCTGGGCCCGTGAGCCATGGCCGCTGAGCCTGCGCGTCCGGAGCCTGGGTTCCACAACGGGAGAGGCCACAACAGTGAGAGGCCCGCGTACCGCAAAAAAAAAAAAAAAAAAGTTCTCTTCACGAACGCAGGAAGATGACTGCAAAGCCAGGAGCGCAGCTGGGCTCCACGCTCCCAGATCAGTGACAAAAGCACAGAAGATAAGCAGGCAGCTAAGGATGAGGCAGCTTCTTGCTTTTCTTCTTTATTTAACCCACATAATATGTCATGTGATCATAAGATCCAGGGGCACTGGGCTTGAAACGTGCACGGTGTGGACGCGTCTGGATGGAAGTGACACGCTTTTTCAGCATCCCAGCACACCGTTCGCAAAGCCAGCAGTGTCCACGGATCTGCCCCTCCCAGCCCACCAGACCTCCCTCGCCAGCCATTTTTAAAAGGCCACAGAGTTGCAAAACTTTACAACTGTTATGGCTCCGAGTGGCACGGGGCTGAGCAGCCTGGGTGGCTGAGGCCTCCGTTTAATTGCCTTGTCGACTTTCCATGGCTCCAGCTGCTGAGGGAGCTTCTTTACGAGGGGTAGAAATACGTCTGCTTAAACAGGGTTCCTTTGCTACAGCGTCACTCTGCTTTGGATGTAGCTCTTGGATGTCCTAGGTGCCCTCTGAGAGTGCTTGTCGGCCACGTTTCCCCCACGACGCCGATGCCGCCTGGACCTTCCCCTCAGCGAGAGCCCGTCAGGCCCCTGCCGCCAGGGCGGGAAGTGGAGGACCAGGCGGTCGGCGATGCCAATGCGCTTTGTTCCCTCCCACGTCCACCGCAGGACACCCCCCTCCCGGCAACACCCACTGCTCCTTTTCCAGACCCGCTCGGCCCTCCGCTGGCGCATGCCTCTCCTCCTGCCACCGCTGCAGGGGCTGCTTCCTGGCAAGGGAGCGCACCTCCGCCCGGGGCTCCGACTCTATGTCACCAGACATTCTAAGAGGCTACATTACCTAACCTCCGGCAGGTAAAACGACTCATCACTTCTCTATGCCCGACTGGCTACTCTCCATGCTTGGCTTAATTGACAGTGACCTGCCTTTCCCCTTTGACAAGTTCACACCGGAAGACTTTGAATCTTACCTTGCTTGGTAATTTTTCCTCCTATGTTTTAAGTATCCCTCTTGAGGGAAACTGTTGACTATAACATGCATGCAACCTATCCGTGTGCACGCGTGTTTGTGCATATGTATGTATATATACACATATTGTACTCACATAACCACTCGGGGGCTATTAATTTCAATCTTCCATTCCCTCCCTCTACCCCACTTCCTCCCCCAAATCATAAAATATATATAGTTACTTCTTCCACAGCGTCTGCTACGGTGGGCTCTGGGTCCAGGTTCAGATCCTCCTCGGTGGCCTGATAACAAAAGATACACATTAAATGCGGTTCGCATGCCTACATTCTTGTAAATAGCATCACACAAGTAATGAATGCAAAGGACCAACCAGATACTCAGTATTAGGATAGTAGGACATGGAATGGCATCAAGGTCCCTTTCCACCAGAATTTATTTGAAACCCTATGATGCTTCATGCCAGAGACAGATCCTTTATATAACAGGAGGCAAATAAGGCAGAGTGTTTATATCCATGATTACAAATTACTAGATCAGCCAAATGTGTGTGGCTTATACCACAATTGCAAGGAGAAGCAGTTGGTTTACCTAAAGCCCTGACCAGCAAGGTGACGGCGGGGTGTAGATTTACATGACCCTGAAAGACTCAAGCTGTCAGGACAGAAACAGGTTACAGGGGGGTTTGTTTGAGTGGAGCAAATTCACAACCTCAGGCCAAAGCTCAGAGAATGAATTAAACCGGAGAGAGTCAAGTCTCTGGCTCATAAAAACATAAACCGTTGTGTCCCTGCACGAGGTAAGGCTTGAACAGGAGGGTCTGGGTCTGAGCTCTGTTTCCCACTTAATGACTTTAGGCAATATTGCTTACCCCACACCGCACTTTCCCCATATATAATATCAGGACCATAAGAATATCTACCACCTAGAGACACGGACAGGATTCAGGGAAATAAGACCTCACAGCACTCAGCACTGGCTCTGCTGAGCGAGCAGTGGACACTCAGTGTCGGATGTTGTCATCACTCCTCCTAGTTTCATTTCTAGCCCAGGAGCCGTGAGACAATCGTCGCTGTACAAGCTACACTGTGAACTTCAGGGAGTCCTGTTTGAGCTGCACAGTTCAAAAACGGGGCTTCTCCTTTCTCTAATGCGTGATGACATCCCCGAAGGAGAAATCACGCTCACTCCTCGAAAGGAACACAAACAAAACGGGCCGGCCGACCCTTGTGGGCTGGTTCCCGCACTGCCTTCCTCATGACACCTCCGGTGTCCTCACCTCTCCCCAGAGCGCGCCCTGGGTGCTGTGCCCCCGGTGAAGGCAGTGACTGGAAAGTCCTGCTTTGGACGTGCATTTAACTCTCTGAAACACCATTCACACAACACTGCATGCTTCCTTTTGATGACAGCTCCTTCCGGGATTTTATGGAGGTCCCAGTTTTTAACTAGCATACGTTTCCTTCTCAACGTGCCTCATTCGTGGGTAAAATACGCCTTCCAAAATACCTCAAAATAATTCATAAACCATAAATGCTTTTCCTAGACAATGAAATGAATTTCCCCTGGTCTGTGTGCTGAAGCAGAAATGATTTTTATAAGGATACAGTCCACTGACCCTCAAATCCAACCTAGTTCAGTTCCCTCTCACTGCAGAGGAGAAAAGAAATTAGAGGGGAAGCAACTCATAAAGGCAGGAAAAACCTAGAATCCAAGAGCGTTGATTGCTACCCCTGGAAAACCAATAATCGGTCATGTTAAATGCGTGTGAAAGCAAATAATGTAAGCACTAACATCACGCAACAGATTGTCTCATAAAAAGCACGCAGGCTTTTTATGCGGGATTTTATGACATTTAACTTGGAGTTCAGAGGCCAAATGTACTCCATCTAGTTTTGCCCAATTTCCTGATATGTGAGCCATTTTAACATCACACAACATAAAACATGGGCAAAACTGGAAAATAAAATCAGCCTCTGAGCCCCAAAATAGAGAGATTTCATATTTTCCTGAGAACTTGAAATATCTCAGGGTTAATAGTTCAGGTTTAATCTTTCTGTAGAAAGAACTCTAATTTCTGGGTTCCAAATAAACAGGGATTAAATGCTCTATCTTAACACACTGCATAGGGTATACTACCCTAAAGCACTTACCCAGGAAGCCTGAAGAAAATTTCTTTTGCTCCAGGACCATTTACTGCATGGAATTTTTATTCTTTGTTTTTGCATACACATCAACCCCAAAACCGTACAAATCTGCCCTCTCAGCGGGGTGGCGGGGCAGTGCAGGCTCTCAGCCGGCTCTGCTTCAGATTCTTCCCATTTGTAAGGTCTTTCTAGGATCATGATATCATTTTTTAATGATGTGAGTATATTTATTGCTGGTCCACTTTCAATCATTTTGGAAGTATTTAAAGCACACGCTACTCCTCAGAGCTTGGGTCAGCGGCCAAGACGTAGAGTCCAGAGTGCCAGGAGACATTCTCCAAGCCTCCTTCATTCCTCACTCCCGTCCTTTTTTCTAAGCCCAGGGCCAAATCCTCCCCCGTACAGAAGGGCTTCCTTCGCGGGGCCTGGCTGTTGAGGGGCTGACAGCTGGGCCTCTACCACCACCAGCAAGTTCAGATAACCAGGGGGGTTCGGAAAGCCTCAGAAAATAAGAGTGGGCCTTCTGGCCCATTACTAATTCAACTCTTTAAAAACCCAATCTTTCTCCAAAGAAAAAACTAAACGTGACTTGGCAACCTTTGTGAGAGGCTCTTTCTCAGGCAGTGCCGTCACCACCAGGAATAACATCGTGTGCAGAGAGGAACCAATAGCCCGGAGAGCCTTACTCTCATCTCCCTGCACTTAGGTGCTTCTCGGCAGCAAAGCGTCTGTGTTGTTCCATCTAAAAACCAGGCTTAATGTCTGTGCTACGCCTGACAATCTCCTTTGACCAAAGTATACATTCCCAGCATGAATAAGTTAGTCGGGCTTCCGACAAAGTATTAAATATAAAATATTAACTAACTTCTCTTCTAAAACAGAATCCTCCTCTTTAAAATTCTGTCAATGTCTCAGTATATAGTACGTCTATATAAAAATAAGTAACATTTAAGATAGTAAGAATGGAGCTTATAATGCCGGATACAGGAGATAAGGCAAAAGTTAAAGGCTGGATTTTGCAAAGAGGCAGTCAGTTATTAAAATCTGCCATGTATAAATGCGATTTGAGTTGCTATAAACACAGCACAGGCATATCAATTTAATAGGTTTAATAACTTCGGGGAACTTTCTCTTCTAGGAAAAATATACGTTGATTGTTTCTGATTCAAATTAAATAAATCAAAATCCATGCAAGGAGAGCTCCGTGTCCCTGGGGAGAATATAGTTAAGCAGTGTCAGACATGCTCCCCACAGGCCAGCCAGCCCTGACACATCCATTTCATTATCTTTTCATCTTCAATCGCTCCCCTTTATTCAAACGTACACCCTATTAAGGCTGCATAATCTTTATGCCTGGTTTCTTAAACAAGAATTCATCATTGGTTTTCCCTTTTGGTTTTATCCTGCACTGCAGCAATTGGGGAGGTCTTCATTTAAAGCCACTTGTTGAAGGAAATCACACTGATGCAGATTAGTTTGGAAGCATGTGCCTCCTTTAAGGCAAACACAGACTCTAAGAAGCACCCTGAAGTTTGGCTTAAGAGCAACCATTTTTTTTTTCAATTCACTCATTTTCATTCATACTGTTACACCACACACAACGCCTCGTGTGGGTACGTGTACACACAGATATGTACTGTTCATATGTGTGTACACACATACACATCTATGCTCGTTAAAAATCCCAGACTCGGTCACGTAATAGCCACTCAATAAACATGCATTCATTACGGTAAACAGACCGTCCGCCAGCCGCAGAGTCAGGGTTTTTCAGGATACTATGGAAAAGGACACTCTTTCCTCGCCCTTACTCACCTCTATTTCCATGGGTTCCACCTCTATCTTTTTCCATAGCTCCAGCAACTGTGCGATCGGCATCTTTGAAAACTTTCCCTCTGATCAAGTATTGAGAGTGAGGAAGAAGATAACCAGAGGCCCCAAACAGCACAGAGATGGCCAGACAGGGCGTCCGAGCCCGCGGCAGAGGCCGGCGCTGCTGGCAGGAAGCGGGCTGCTGAGGGTGAAGTCAGGCCGGGACGACCGCGGGCGCCGTTGGGGCCCTGGGGTCCTGGGTGTGCGACGGGGGCCGCGGGGCTTCGACACGGCTGCTCGGCTGGCGCGTCCTCCCCGCCCCACGCCGGCCCTGGGGCTGCGCCAGGGGCTGCGGCTGCGTCCCGCTCGCTCGGGCTGGGCGGGGGAGGCAGGAGATAGAGCTGCAGCTTCAGACTCTGTGCTGCGACTTTGGCGGAGTGAGCGCTCCCCTCGCAGCCTCGGATTGGATTCCCGGCTTCGCCCCCTCCCCCTTACACTGCCCCTCCCTCCCCCTCCCCCCACTATTTTACCTTAATTGGCTCTAAATGATGGGTGAAAGTTGGGTCTGAGGATGCCGCTGCCATAGAAACCTCATAGCAACCGAGGGCTGGGGAAGAGGGGAGGAGAGGAGGGGGCCTGCGGCAGGTTCTGCCCGGATCCCTCCCAGCGCACACGCGCGTGCACTCACGCACACACACCCCTCCCTTCGCCAAGGGCTCCTCTGAGCCCCGCACGACCACCTTCAGCCCGTGGAACACTAGGGGCCAAGGCAAGAGGCCAGGTGCAGGGGAGCTGCTTTTCCTGCATCAATATTTCAGAAACTCCTGCATCGTGGAATTGCCGCTGACGGGGCAGCTGGAGCAGCAGCCTCTGCCCTACAGGGTCCCCCCGCCCGCCCCCCAAGCGTTGGGACAACACCCTCGGGGCAAAGGAAAGGAGGGCCCGGGAGGGCTGGGAGTGAGGCCGGGGTCCCGGCGCCCAGCTGCCTCTCCCTGAGGCCTTGGGCTTGTCCTGCTCCAGCCAAGCCGCCCTGGGGCAGGAGTGTGGCCGCAGCACCTCGGGAATGGAGCAGCTGTGCTGTCCTCGGGAGACAGGATGAAAAGAGGGTGGGCTGTTTAAACTCCCAGACGATGGGATCTGCTGAAGTCCGGACAGGGATTGGGCAGGGAGGCACATTCATCCAAACAACGTACTATCAGCCCTTTGCTAAGTTCCAGGAAGGATGCCGCGTGCACCACGCACAGTTTCTCATTTAATTTTCCATCTGATGGGGATTTTACCATCCCATTTCATAGGTGAGAAAACCCTGAGGCTCAGAGAGGGGAACTTGCCCAAAGACACACACTCCCCCACTGGCAGAACCGGAAGTGAAGTGCGGGCTGACTCAGCTGAGGATCTATGATCCCAGTTTTCTGCAGGAGGGAAACCAGGAGTGCAATTTTCTAGGGAACATTTCCCTCCTTTATTTCCTTTTTCTTTTCTTTTTTTCTTGGTCTCTTTTGTCTATTTTCTCACACCGTTTCTGTCTTAGAATAAAAGACATGTGCACATGGAAATCCATTCATCTCCCCAGATTTCTGAGTCTAATCTGTTTTTCGTTCCCTCTTTTGGGAAATGGTGTTAAAGTCTAATACAATTTAATGCTGCTTCTGGAAGAAGTATTCATTTCTATGGCAAATTCCTTTATCTCTGGGAAAAATATCTAAGAAAATGGCTTACTGCTTCCAAAACTTATCAGTAATCTCTGTCTTTTTATTTTTAAATAAAATCCCTAAGAAATCCAATTCACTATCAAAGCAAAAAAAACAACAAACTCCCTCAAATCCCAGATACTTCATGTTTCAGAGGAAAAAATATAGTCAGAATTAACAGTAAAGTTTCCGTTCTTAGTGTTGATTTACAAAAGTCACTTTATCTTTCTATAAAATGGGGCCAGTAAGGATCTCAAAAATTAATTCCATTAAAATAAAAATAATACCAATATTGTTGTTTTCAAAGGTTGCATTCACTGATTGACAGATCAGAGCGAAGGGTTCCAATGTGTTCACCAAAGTAAGGTAATTTGGGGCATAAAGTAAAAGGTCACAGATTAATAACAGATAAACTGAAATGGTTTTGTGTAATAAAGAGAGGGAAATCATTGACGTAAAAAGTAGTGCTGAAGAGATGTCAAGACTTTTCCATCTGAAGGACTGAGTACAGGGAGATCTTGAAGGGCAATGGGGAGAAAAGTAAAATGGGGCTCCTTATTGGGAGTTCATAAAACCTACACTTTCTGGAATTTTCCACAAGTATTCTGAGATGGGCAGACTGAAGGGAAACACTGGTCCTTTCATCTCGGGGAGGAACAAGGAGGAAAGGAACGCTGGACGGGACCTCCTGTGATGGACCAGCCACCTGCATCCCTGGGCTGATGGGCTGGAATCGTACAGATCAGACGAGCTGTCTGAAGACGCAAAAGAGCTCATATTAAAGGCATATCTTAGGAGTCGCTGAAAACACGGTGCATCGTTTAGCATGACATCTCTTTCTAAACTATGCAAATGTGACACTAATAAAGAGACTGAAGTCTATTCAGCGGTTTCGCAGGTGAAGCAGAGGCTCCTTGGAGGAGTGAAGTGATCAGTCAAGGGGGCGGGACTGGATTCTGTACCCAGGAGCCTGGGATCACGTGTTCGTGCCCACTGCGCTCTGCACGGCTGCCTTTCAAACACTGAAGACTGTTATTCAAAAGCAAACAACCACCTCAGCGAAGTCTCTTCCCATGTCTGCCTCCATGGGTGCCACCTGCCCAGACACGGTACCTAGCGTCCTGGATGGAGAGGAAAGAACAGCCTACCTAGGAAACCAAAACATAAAGTAAAGTAAAAAAGACAACTTTCAAAAAGATGTATCTGTCCAGTAAAAGATCAGCCCCATTTGTAAAGCTCGAGTTAGGAAACGGGAACAATGAGAGGAGGACTATTTCTCAGAAGGGAAATAATGATGACACCCAAATAACTAAAAGGATGAAGGTGCAAATAAAGGACAAAGAAATTGAGTCCTAAATCCCAAGAAAACTCGAACAACTTTTTCAACGAGAACAATATCTAAAGAAGCTGATTTCCAAGAACCCCACACACAAGCATCAATTTCCAAGAAGAAATAGTAGTTGAAGCATCCATGCAGAAATGAGTCTTTCACGAAGCAAAGCCTGCAGACTAAAAGCAGTGGGAGTGTCTCAAGAGTCCCTGGTCATACTCACTGTGAAACGAGATGTGCGAATTGACATCAAGCTCACAGAAACCAGCCTCTAACAAAAATCCCCACTCTCCTGAGCTAATGAAAAATTCCCAGCACCTCTTGCACTCACTACGCCTTGAATCTTAAAAGGGGTCTCTTTTCTGAGAAAGACGGGCAGGAGGGAGATGGAGGGGGGCGGAGGGAGAGAGCCCGTTCGCCCTGTGGATTTCCACAGCCAGAGGACTCTTCCCGGAACAGAAATGGAATCAGAAATTCTGATAGCGACCTCACTTCTGCCACCAAGACCCAACTTCTCTGCAGTTCACCTTCTCGTCTGCATGATGGGGTCTCTCTCACAGACAACACGGCAGGAAATGTGTGTGTAAATGTGTCTCCTGACCTAAAGGAAGGGACCCCGGCTGATTTCGAGTTATCCGGTACTTGAGATGATAAGACGGGCTTGACGTCCGCGCTAAATGACCCAACGGTTTACCCAGGGCTGTTCCATTTTGCGGGTTGCTGTGACCAAAGGATTTGGTAAAGTGAAGAGAATTACTCATTTTTAGTGAAGTGATCACCAGCCTTGGTATTTCACTCTCCAGGTTTCACAAATTTCTCCAAAAACCTCAAAACAAAACTAATTTTCATTTTAACAGAAAGGCTGAATTGTATTTTCCCCAGCTCCCTCTGCCACAAAATTCACACGCTGAAGTCCTAACCCCACTACCTGAGGATGTGACCTTATGTGGAAATAGAGTCTGTGTAGCTGTAATTAGCAAAGATGAGATCATACCGGCGTAGGGTGGACCTTAATCCATTACGACCGATGTCCTTACAAAAGGGGGAAATGTGGACACAGACCGGCACAGGGGGAGGCCCTGTGAAGACTTGCTTCTGCTGCCACAGCCAGGGAGCTGGCAGAACTGGACAGCGGCCTGGGGCAGACCCTCCCGGGGGCCTTCAGAGGGAGCCCGGCTGCCGGCACCTGCATCTCAGACTCGCAGCCTCCAGACCTGAGAGACAGAAACTTCTATTGTTTAAGCCCCCCAGTTGGTGGTCCTTTGTTATGGCAGCCAAGGTAACACCCCCCAGGGGACCAGGGGAGACTATAACAATGAATCAGGAGTCCCACAGTGATCAGGACCCAAAGGTCCAGTAAGATTGGTCCATGGAGACCCCGGTTCACGCCTTCCTTCTTCAGGGACGAGCCAGGGCACAGGGGACAACATTTCAGTTGGCGACTGTTAAGCTTCAAAGAAGCCTAAGCCTCCAAAGAGGCTTCCAGAAACCACTTTATATACTAACATCCTGCAGTTTGGTCCAGAAAGACACAAAAGCTCATTGGAATCCAAACCAACCCAAAGCCCCATTTCCAACACTACAGAGTCGTGACACTGAACCAGAACGGCAGCTTCTTTCCAGAAGAAATTATTCACGAGGAAGAAAAAACGGCTGAGCACAGAGTAAACAGCATCTCTTTATTATGAAAAGTAAATTATATGCTAGGAGAACATTCTAAAGAAGGAGCCTTGTTTGCAGGCTTCCCAACTAACTCCTCCTCTCTGCTGGGGAAAGTCAGTGTGAGACCCCAGCCGCGGGAGCTCTGGTCGCCTCAGCTGGGGCCCAGGTCTTCTGTGCCACGAGGGCACCTCACCTCCGGGTAGAAACACAGCCCTGGGCTCCAGCCGCATGAATGCCATTCGTAAGAAAGAACATTCACAGGCAAATACAGAAGACAGTAAAAATGATGAAATAGCTACACTGACCTCTTCAACTCACTCCTTCGCCCACATGTAATGCTTCCCAGAAATTAGCACAGTCTTGTAAAAATACTACCTGGTGATTTGCAGCCTTCCCGGTTGGGAGTCTTACTAACTTGCTGGTCTTGTCCTCTTTTCTAATTTGGTATACTCTGCAGTAATTGTCAATTAAGTAATTTTCAGGGATTTATTTAATTTAGCTTTGAGCCACATATGTTTGTTCCAAAATTTATTTCAGCTTTCATAGGCTAATCATACAGCACATCAGCTAACGCCACAGGAAAAAAACATCATATGAAAGATGGGACCTTTGCCGTTTCCCCTAAGCCAGTCCTCATCTGAAAGATGCTGGCCTTGCAAATACCAGGCATTTCTGCTGGAATTCACGTGAGAAACCATGGCCTTCAAGAAAGAATGCTAAAGGAAAATAAATATATTTCTAGATTTTTTTAAAAAGCACTCCCTGTTGGAACAACTCAGGTTCCTTTTGAAAACAAAAATATTAATGTTGATATCTATAAGCTGAATATATAAAATACCTCTTTAAAAAGACGGTGTGAAGTCTGTGGAAACCGTAGACACAGTGTCTGGCCTTGAGGAGAAGTGAAGAGTATCAGCGTCCAGCCCCGATCGATGATTCGGACAGCAAACTGACTCAGTTATGCATACACATATATCCACTTTTTTTTTTTTTTTTTTAGATTCTTTTCCCATAGAGGTCATTACAGAGTACTGAGTTCCCCCTGCTCTACAGCAGGTTCTTCTCAGTTATCTATTTTGTATATAGTCGTGTGTATATGTCAATCCCAATCTCCCAATTTATCCCTCCCCCACTTTCCCCCTTGGTAACCATAATCTTGTTTTCTACATCTGTGACTCTGTTTCTGTTTTGTAAATAAGTCCATGTGTACCATTTTTTTAGATTCCACATATAAGTGATATCATATGATATTTGTCTTTCTCTGTCTGACTTACTTCACTCAGTATGACCATCTCTAGGTCAATCCACCTCACTACAAATACCTCAATTTCATTCCTCTTTATGGCTGAGTAATATTCCATTGTATATATGTACCACGTCTTCTTTATGCATTCCTCTGTCGATAGGCATTTAGGTTGCTTCCACGTCCTGGCTATAGTAAATAGTGCTGCGATGAACATTGGGGTGCATGTATATTTTCAAATTACGGTTTTCTCTGGTTATATGCCCAAGAGTGGGATCGCTGGGTCATATAATAGCTCTATTTTGAGTTTTATTTATGTTTTAATAATAGTTGAGTCTCTTTACTAAGAAAGAAATGACCATCAGTTATCAGGTTAAGAATGCAAGAAGGCAAGAAACAATAAAAATAACTAAAGACCATAAATAGTAAAAATTTGAAGACCATTCTGCCCCAGACTCTATACTAGACCTTGGAAGGAATTGGAACAAGTCATAATCTGTACTGACATCAGAAAATTAAGCATATGCACAAATGGTACTTGGTAAATTCTTAGAACCATGATAGTTACACTCTTAGAATATAAACAACCACTAGAAACACAGGAATCTTCCGAATAATCTATGGAATCAAGTATCTACTCCTGGTGAAAGTATTTGAAGTACATGATAATAGTCACAATTAGAGAATAATGACTATAGTGGTACAGAATTCTGTTTTATTGGAGAAAATGGAAATGAGATGGGCCATTTGAAACCACAACTGAATCAGGCTCCTTAAGAGAGGAACCCAAGGGCAGGAGCATTTCCAATGTGAGATGCACTTCTCCAATTACACACCCAAATTCTAGGCGCCAGAAGCCCCAGCTCTGGCTCCTCTGCTTGTGTGGCCTACTTTTTTTCATGCTCTTAACTTTAATGTCTACATCTGATTTTTTTTTTAAAGATTCACGCTTGCTTATCTTGTTAGGAAAATGTAAGAACAGAGCGAACAAGCTAACCTTGACACAAGGTCTTACAAGAAAAAAGATTTTCTTTGAAGCATTTAGCTTAAGGGATGACTAGACCAGTAAAAACAATGGCTATGGCCATTTCTGCATCAGCATTTGAGATCTGAAAAGAATTCTGCAAAGCAAAAGCATGGAAAGATACCCTTAGGATAATAAGCTAATAAGACCAAAGGACCACCACCACCAACACACCTAACACCGGTACTCACTCTCACCCTGACGGGTCTTAAAGGGCGCGTTAAAACTCCTCCGAACCAGGGAGGTGCCCTTTCAGGCTGGGATGTCAGGGAGTGTGTGAGAAAATGGCGCAGTGACAGTCCTCCCTTGGTCAAGACTGGAGGTGTCCTGTGTGTGGGCCCAAGAGCCTCAGTCTCACCTGCAGGCTGGGGGGGGGGGTACCTCTGTCCCTGCTTCAGGAACAGGGTTTATGTTTATTAACATAAACCAAGATGCCAATAAATGCTAGAGGACAAGTTATTCTGCATTCACCAAAGCACCCAATGCAGTGCTGAATATGTGTTAGCACTTAATAAATTATAATTGATTAGTTGCTAAGGGGATTTTTTTAAGGTGTCAGCAAAATAGTGTGTGTGTTTGTGCACATGTAACCCATGCACTTCCTGGAAAAAATGAAGTTCCAGAATTACCAAGCACTCTCTACCCCTTTTGACGGGTTCTTCACTCTTCCAAGCAAAACCATGTGGGCTGTGACTCTGCTGTGGGCGCCTCCCTGAGGTCAGGACTCTTGCTTAGCAGACAAGCACAGCACTGGGTCCACATTTTGTCTTTGGACAAGTCTCTGCTGGATAAAGGGATAGTTGAGGCCTTGGTTGTTAGGAGTGGTAGGGGTAGGACATAAAAACAATGGATGGGACCCAGAAAGATCTATCTCCCAGGATGCATGCACTGATCATTGATTTTGCCAAAGTGTTATAGGGGTAGAAGAGAGATGATTTTTTTCTCCAGTTTTAAATGCAAATTCTTTAAGATGAACACTGAGTGCATTAATGAAAACACCGGTAAAGGAATCTTCATCTTCATCTTCCACTTAATGGAAGTGTCTCTTTAGTATTGCTAGGTATTTCTTGAGAACAGTTCAACCTAACCTTGAATTCTCAGATGAATGTAGGGAATGAAGTAGGATGTATTTCTTGCAAGGATAAGAAGTCTTTGGTTAAGCCAATTCTCCGTCTTCCCCCTGAAGTCCCCAGGAAAACGATCCTTCAAGGTGATGGCAGATAGAGCTCCTGGGTTGAGCTGGGACATCCAGCCAGTGGGGGAGGCCCTCTGGGCCTAAGCAGGAGCTTGCGTCAAGGATCCATGGCTTTAGGGGCCCCCGTTTGCCCACAGCACACCCCTTCCTCTCCCAACCACCCCAAGCTCGCAGCCACACAGGTTCCCCGTGGATGAACACAGATGCCTAGGGAAGCAGCTGGACCTGGAGGGAACAGGGAGAAGGGGCAGGAGGTGACCAGAGAGGACCCCGGTGTTATAGAGCCGTCGTATAACTAGGGGGAGACCTCCGGAGGTCTCCCAGGGGTCTGGGATTGAATCTCAAAATTCATTCGATTTACAGAAAAGAAATGCAACGGTGTCTGCACAGCTGTGTTTACAGGCTGGGTCTTCTAACACGCGTTAGGTTTTCCCTGCGATGGACAGGGGGTCAGCCTTGCCTTGGATGTGATCTTACAGCTGTCAGACTTCTGGGCTTTTGAATGACAACATCAGGTGTGGAGCTGGGCAAGCTTGAACGCCCTTGATAATGAAAGAAAATTACTTTGTGCTGTTCTTTCCAGGTTTTATATTTGATCCCCAGCATGTCGTATCCACAGTGTAGCTAAAATCAAAGTGCTTATTCAAATCCATGTCCCACCTCTTTGGGGACCTGCTGGACCCACCTGGAGCCCGAACCGTGGGACCAGAACATTCACACTTTCTGCCAGCGATTTCATTATGTGTTTTCATATCCTGGATTCCTTTCACATAAAAATACTGAAGTCTGGGTTATTTAAAACAAGCCAAATAGCCTTCTGGTTTGTTTATTTCTTCCAGCTTTTTTTGTTATCTGCCTTGATTTTCTTTAAAAACAGCCTTTTGTCTCATGTTTTGAATACGTTTTTCTTCCACACAGCTGATTACCGCAGCCTTTTTAGGTGGCGCTTCTGTCAGCTGAGAAGGCTCAGCTCGACTTTTTTTTCTTTGGTAAAAATAGATGTTTTCTGATTGGAGCTTATGGAATTTTCTCTGCATTGTCACATGCTGATCCCTCATCCATATAAATCTTTACTGTCTCTGAAGAAATAGTTTCTAAACAACTTTTCGAAAAGCCGGAAGAGAGGGAGAACAGCTTTTCAGGACGTCTAGATCATGTGTCATTGGCCGTCTGGTAGACCAGCCTGGGGGACGGGGGTGTGAGACGTGATGCCCGGCTGTCAACCATGCCTTCCTCTGAGAAGGGCAGGAGGCTGAGAGGCCGGCTTGAGTCTGGTCAGCGCGATACACAGGCCACGCTCCCTGAGCCTCTCTCTGCATCTGCCTTCTCCCTCCCTGACCGACTCAAAGTCATCAGACCCTGGGGGGCAGGAAGTGTCCCAAGCAGGGGCCACTCTTATAGGTAAGGGTCCTCACACCTGCTTGAAACCTGGGAGCCTTTCCAGCCCAATCCAGAGTGAGGGAGGGGAGGGGCGTGGGGAGGGCATGCTCTTCCACTGTTGAAATGGCGACACCCTTCCCACCTAACTCTCACCCAGGGAAGCAGCGCCCTCCCAGCTGTTCTGAGACCGCCCTCAAGAAACTGGTCAGCTGTAGCCCCTTCGGGTCAGTCCCTGTCCCTCCTCCCAGTTTTTTTCTTATCTATTAGATCCTCAGTAGTGAATACAGATGGGTGTGCAAAGCTGCTTCCAGCAGGAGCCAAGCCAGCTTTTCCCATCCTCACTGGCAAGCTGATGTAGCCAAAAGAGGAGAAAATCAATGATACAATGATCCCAGGCCTTCTATCACTCCAACTTTGCTTACAGTGCTTGTTTATGTGCCCAGGTGCCTTTCCATATGGCCTGGGTATACGACCTGAACAGAATAAACAAAATTCCCTGTCCAGGTCACATTTTAGCTGGAGGAGAGCGACGAGAAACCAATAACTAAGCACTCTGTATCTGACACATGACGACTGGCAGGTGGATGGGGAGCCGGGCAGGGGCTGAAATCCCAGATGGAACAGTCCAGGAGGTCCGCACGGGAAGAGAGTCTGTGCAAAGACCTGGAGATGGCGAGGGCGCAGTCATGCGCTGTCTGGCGGGCGGGGGGACCGTCCCAGCAGAGCCAGCAGGTGCAGAGGCCTGAGGGCGCCCTGACCTTGGCACGTGCAAGTGTGAGAAAAATCAGGGAGGCGGCCTGGCTGGTGGAGAGGGAGCGAAAGGGAGAGAAGTAGGAAACATAAGGAAGAAACGCTTACAACTGACACACCATCCTGCAGGCATCTTTCAAAACACAGCATATTAAAGATGCTTTCCAGCACTATTACATCCTCAAAATCATTGGAAACGTCTATGTAACATCCCATTATTTTGACATACTTTAATTTGTGGAATCGCTCCCCACAGAGGACTGTTTTTGCTCCAGTGAACACCTCTGTGCACAGAGCTTTTGTGTTGTGCTTCAGAAAATCCCCAAATGTGGCCTTGCACGGTACATGGCTATGAATGTTTTCATGCCTCTTGTTATACACTGCAATAAAATCGCTTTTAATGCGAGGTTTGTCTTACAATAGGCGGCATGAGCTTTGCTTCTCTGGGTGATGTTAAAAGTGTCCTGAAAGGTTTCTACAGCTCAGACACACTGTCCGTCTTGGCCGACTTTCATGAAAGTAGATATGGGAGCATTAAACGGATTGACTTACTGACATGAATAAATTAAGTCTTATGCCATGTTCCTGACTAGAAAAGCTGAAAAATGTACATGTGGATAGTCTACAGAAATTAATTTTAATTGTATTGTGACTACAGTAAAAAGTCCAATTGTGGTTTATTATTTAAGAAAATAAACAAGAGTTTAAACAAAAAAAGAATAACGAGAACTACCCCTGCTCTATCAGATACAACATACACTATCAAGGCACATTAATTAAAACAGAGTGGTAATGGGACAAAAATATACACATAAACCGTGGGTGAGAGCAGTGCAGTTAGTAGCTGAAGAAAATATACAGGGACTTAAAATATGATAGAAAATATACTGAATACCAATTACCAAGTGATAGATTGTTTGAGACTGTTGTGGGGAAATTGACCATTTGGAGAAAAAAAAGTACCTTAAATCTCACTTCCCAAATACACAAAATTAGGGATAATTAAAATCATTATTGTAAAACATGAAAGCATAACAACAAAAAGAAAATATAGGTGAATATTTATGTGACTTGGTTGGGGAATAACTTTTTAAACATAAAAATGGAATAAATCACCAAGGAATAGCCTAACAGATTTGCTTACATAAAATTTAAAGACTAAGGACTTCCCTGGTGGTCCAGTGGTTAAGACTCTGCCTTTCCAACGCAGGGGGTGCCAGTTCGATCCCTGGTCGAGGAACTAAGATCCTGCGTGCTGCGCAGTGTGACCAAAAATAAAAAAAAATTTAAAGACTATACTTAAAATCCCAAAGTGGACAGAAAAGGTCTGTCACGACCACCTTTGCATAATTCATGTAATTACATTTGAAATAGACGGAAAAATCCACATCGTTGTTAATATGCACATATTTATGAAATCTTCCCTCTCCTTTTTGGCTTAGAAACAAAAATTTCTGCCTTTCTCCTATTTGGGGGGAGGGCGTCTCTTCAAACATGAAATTGAAGCATTATCTGTATATTTCATTACATGTCTGTAAGACTTTTGATGTTTTCTACTACATTTTAATGAACCATCTGTCCAAAAATTAGTTCCAAAAGTTAAAAAATTAGTAATTGGGTAAATTATAGACTTCTTTTTGCTTACATTCTTGGTGGTGATTTAACGGTTACCATCTGATCTAAATGTTCCGAGAAACCAGGATGCAACTGTACATTTAGCAATAGGACCCAGACAGGCAGCTCAAGATGATCCGGTGAAATGTGCAAGTGTGTCCTAAAAGCCAGAGTGCTCTTTGCAAGGACAGAGATGTACACCACTGTGTAGCCTTGAGGAAAATTTTCAAGTGGATTCAAAACAAAACAAAACACAGCAAAAAAGCTAGATTCATTTGGGCCAGATCAGGGCAAGAGCAGAGTGGTGCAGAATAGTCGCCACATAAAATACAGAATCAGGAAGCGGGGAGAAGGCAGCGAGTGAGCCCCTGAGCAGATGACTCAGCAGATGATTCATGACCTGAGTGTGAATAAAGAGAAGGTGTTAAATCCACTATGGAAAGAACACGAGCTTGGGCTAAAAAGACCACTGAGTCCAAGCCCAAGACCCAAGTCCACGCCCCGGCTTTGTTAGTTACTCATCTCGCAACCTGGGTTGATGGCTTCCCTTCTCTGGGCTTCAATTCCTCCACAGCAACGAGAACGCTGGCCTTACAAACACCAGCGACGGCACCCACACCTGCTGGACACCACAGCTCACACCAGAGACAGGCTGGGACCTGGGCACCTTTGCTGCAGGGCTTGCACCTGGACACACGTCTCCTCCAGCAACAAAATACAAAGAAACTATAAGGGACTAAAAGTAACTGTGCATGTGCAGCTGGGGCAAATTATGGACAAAAAGATACAAAAACACCAAAAACCCAACTGCCACTTCTGAAGAGCCAGGGGCAAAAACAGGGTGTTGGGAGCAGAAGCAGGGCACCGCGCATGACCCCTGCACACGCCACCTGCACACGCCACCACCTAAGGGGTGGGCAGACCACCTAAGCCACCCCTCCTGCCGAGCCCTGGACGCCCCCCACCCCCACCGCAAGTAAGGAACCAGCTTGGCCCTCCCCACACCTTGGAGCAAGCGAGCAAGGGAAGCTGTTACTTGTTCTCACTCCGCCCTGCTGCAGCAGGGGCCCCAATAAAGCCTCGCCTGGATTTCTTGTCCGGCTTCTTATCAATTCCTCTTATCAGCTAAAGAGGCCAAGAACCCTGGTCGGTAACACACCTAGGGTGATCAGCGAGCTTCCCAGCTCCACGACAGGCAGGAGCATCTCCCACTTACGTTACAGAGCGGTGCCAACCCAGAACCCGGGAGGAAGGGCTGCCCCCTGAAAGCTGTCCATGGGTCAGATGGTGAGGGAGCTACGTGCTAAGTGAAGCGTCTGGAATAAGTGGAGACACTGAGTCCTGCTGGGTCGGGAGAGCGGTGCTCTCGGTGGCTGGTCTTCCCTCCTCCACGTGCCGGCCACCAGCTCCTGAACGGGAGCACCAGCTGGGGGTGGAGGACGGGAACCTGTCACCTCTATTAACTTCACCAAGTTGTTAGGGGATCAAGTATGTTAATGCCTGTGGAAGTGTGGAGGGCTTTTGTCTATCACAATCAACTATACAGATATTAATGTGTTCTATCATTGTGGGTGACTGATTATTCATACTTCAAGCCTTCCTTCAAAATATGCTTCTCCTTGAGGCTTTCCTGTATCCTTCCAAGGCCACTGTGTACCACTGTGCACAACTCATGCAGGAGGGGAGCTGTAATGTCAATGGTGCCACTAGCATTGTCCTGTGCCTACACAGCTGTACGCAGTGACCCTGTTCCCAGGCTGCTTTGCACAATCCTTCTCTTAAATCTACACTGGATTTCGTTAGGACCTTTATAACAATTACCTAAGTGTGTTGTACTTACTTTCACACCCTGATGCTTTATGCCCACCTGTTCAGTCTTCTGACCTAGAATCAAATGATTTGAGACCTTAATTTTCCAGCTTTATCTCTAACACCTACAGAATGCATTGGAATTTGCTTAATGAATTAATAAAGTTAATTATTATTATAACTTTAACACTGCTTCCATCACAGAATGATCAAACCTCATTCCAGCTGGAGCTGTGTGTCTAGTGGTCCAAGGACCAGCACAGGTCAGAAAACAGACCAGATGGTAGGGAGGAAGTTAGCATGGGTTTATCAGGGGAGTTTACAGGTTGGACTGACACTGGGTCCAGGAGAAAAAGAACCACAGCATGAGGATATTTTTTACATTGGTTGACAGTATTGATAGGAATAGTGTTTAAGGATTAAGTAAAATGCTTTTTTTTTTTTTTTGAGAAAAGATAAACTTTGTTTTCATCACTCAGCAAACCAACCTCCTGAAAGTAACAATCACTGACTGTACACAAAATACTAAAACAACTACCCCAAGGCTCTGAGAGTAAACTAAAGCAGGTTTTGGAAGGGAAACAAAATTTGGAATTAAGAAATAACACATGGTGAGTTTCTTGTTTTATGATTTTTGGGGCATTGTCACAGTATGGTTCAGCTAAAACTGATCAAAACCCACAGGAATTTCTGTTTTCAGCCAGGATGAAGTAACAGGGCCTGGATTTGCCCTCCTAGCTTAAATAAAAAGATATGAAACAAATATATTTTTCAAAATATGTGAAACAATGGATATGGATCATATTCTGTTTCTTTGCTTGGCTGATCATTTTGACTGGACACTGGACATACTAAATTTCAGCTCAGGACACAGATCCCACTGACCACTTGCTTGAAAGAAGAGAAACAGATAAAGTGAACCCTAGGACTGCCCCACATTACTGCCTGAGACGAGTTTCCAGGTAACAGAGCAGGAAATAAGAGTCTAAACAGAGTCTAGTGGTCCCCCTGAATTAAGGAAACAGATTTGGTATTTGGGAAGACAACAGCAGCTAGAATTTCTGGTTTTAAAACCAATGAAGGGGGGACTTCCCTGGTGGTGCAGAGGTTAAGAATCCGCCTGCCGGGCTTCCCTGGTGGCGCAGTGATTGAGAGTCCGCCTGCCAATGCAGGGGACGCAGGTTCGTGCCCTGGTCTGGGAAGATCCCACATGGCGCGGAGCAGCTGGGCCCGTGAGCCATGGCCACTGAGCCTGCGTGTCTGGAGCCCGTGCTCCAAAACGGGAGAGGCCACAACAGTGCGAGGCCCGTGTACCACAAAAAAAAAAGAATCCGCCTGCCAATGCAGGGGACACGGGCTCGAACCCTGGTCTGGGAAGATCCCACATGCCATGGAGAAGCTAAGCCGGTGCACCACAACTACTGAGCCTGCTCGCCTAGAGCCCATGCTCCGCAACAAGAGAAGCTACCGCAATGAGAAGCCCGCGCACTGCAACGAAGGGTAGCCCCCGCTCGCCACAACTAAAGAAAGCCCACGTGTGCAACAACAAAGACCCAACGCGGCCAAAAAAAAAAAAAAAACCCATGAAGGGAATCCCCTGGTGGTCCAGTGGTTAGGAGTCCATGCTTTCACTGAAGGGTGAATGGGTTCAATCTCTGGTCGGGGAACTAAGATCCCACAAGCCACATGGCACAGCCAAAAAAAATAAACAAAATAAAATAAAACCAATGAATGTGGGGGATATATATGTATACTCAGCCTTTAAAAGGAATGAGATGATGCCACTTGCAGCAGCATGGATGGGCCTAGAGATTCTCATACTGAGTGAAGGAAGACAGAGAACAATATCACACAATGTCACTTATATGTAGAATCTAAAAAAATGATACAAAAGAACTTATATACAAAACAGAAATAGACCCACAGACATAGAAAACAAACTTATGGTTATCAAAGGGGGGGGGGAGGGATAAATTAGGAGTTTGGGATTAACATATACACACTGCTGTGTATAAAACAGACAACCAACAAGGACCTATTATATAGCACAGGGAACTATACTCAATATTTTGTAATAACCTATAAGGGAAAAGAATCTGAAAAAGAATATATATATGTATGTATGTATGTGTGTATATATACATATATATATATATATATATATATATATATATATCTCACAGAAAAGGATATTATTGATAAAATGCTCTATATCTAGAAAACCCTAAAGAATTTATGAAATAATTACTATAACTAATAAGTGAATATAAAATAGTGCTAGGTAATCAGGTTAAAAAACAAAATTATTTTTATGTATTAATATCAAATAAATGGAAAATTAAATTTAAAACAAGCACATTTAAAATACCATAAAAAATAAAATATTTAAAAATAAATTCAACAACAACAACAACAAAAAGAATAAATTCAGCAAAAGATGCACAAGACCTCTACACTGAAAACTACAGAATATTGTTAAGAGAAATTAAAGAAATTCTAAGGAATGGAGAGATACATCATATTCATTGATTGGAACACTCAGTACTGTTAAGATGTCAAATCTTCTCAAATTGATCTATACATTCAACCCAATGACTCAGTCGCAATCAAAACCTCAGCAGATTTTTAAAATAAAAATTGGCAAGCGGATTCTAAAGTTTCTATGGAAATTCAAAGAACCTAGAATAACCAAAGAAATCCCTTAAGAGGAAAAACAAGTTGGAGAACTTGAACTACTTGACTTCAGGATTTGTCAAAAGCTACAGAAATCAAGACAGTAGGATACAGTATGATTCAGCAGAAGTACTGACAAATAGATGGAGTATAATGGAGACCCCAATAATAGACCCCCATTTACGTAATCACCTGATTTTCAAAAAAAAAACCACCAAAACAATAATGAGGAAAGGAATAACTGGATAACCATGTGGTAAGAAAAGGAATCTTGACTCCTCATACCCTACACAAAAAGTGATTTGCATTTGATCACAGTTAAAGCCACAAAACTTTCAGAAGAAAATGTAAGAAGAAACCTTTGTGACTTAAGAATAGTCAAATATTTCTTAGATAGATCACAGAGGGAAGTACCATGAGAGAAAAAATTAGATTTTATTCAAATAAAAACTTCTCATCAAGACACATCATCAAGGAGGGACTTCCCTGGCGGTCCAGTGGTTAAGATCCTGTGCTTCCAATGCAGGTGGCGCGGAATCAATCCCTGGTGGGGGAATTAAGATCCCATGTGCTGGGCTTCCCTGGTGGCGCAGTGGTTGAGAATCTGCCTGCCAATGCAGGGGACACGGGTTCGAGCCCTGGTCTGGGAAGATCCCACATGCCGTGGAGCAACTAGCCCCGTGAGCCACAAATACTGAGCCTGCGCGCCTGGAGCCTGTGCTCCGCAATGAGAGGCCACGATAGTGAGAGGCCCGCGCACCGCGATGAGGAGTGGCCCCCACTTGCCGCAACTAGAGAAAGCCGTCACACAGAAACGAAGACCCAACACAGCCATAAATAAATGAATAAATAAATAAATAAATAAATAATTTTTAAAAAAGATCCCATGTGCTGTGTGGCACTGTCAAAAAAACAAAAACAAAAACAGAAAACAAAACAAAAACTACATCATCAAGGAAATAACTAGGCAAGCTACAACTTTAAAAAGTTACAAAACCTATATCTGACTAAGAACTGGTGTGCACAACACGTAAAGAACTTCTACACCACAATAATAAAAACACAAACAATCCCCTGAAATGGACATGAGATTTGATTAGACACTTCTCAAAAGAAGGTACAGACATAGCCAATATGCACATGAAAAAGAGCTTAACATGATTTGTCACCAGAGGAACGCAAATTAAAACCACATGAGGTACTACCACCAACCTACTAGAATCCCTACAGTTAAAAAGAGCAGTGCCAATCTGTATGGAAACACAAAAGACCCCGAATAGCCAAAACAATATTGAGAAAGAAAAACAGAGCTGGAGGAATCAGGTTCCCAGACTTCAGACTATACTACAAAGCTTCAGTAATCAAGACAGTATGGTACTGGCACAAAAACAAAAATATAGATCAATGGAACAGGATAGAAGGCCCAGAGATAAACCCACACACCTATGGTCACCTTATTTTTGATAAAGGAGGCAAGAGTATACAATGGAGAAAAGACAGCCTCTTCAATAAGTGGTGCTGGGAAAACTGGACAGCTACATGTAAAAGAATGAAATTAGAACACTCCCTAACATCATACACGAAAATAAACTCAAAATGGATTAAAGACCTAAATGTACGGCCAGACACTATCAAACTCTTAGAGGAAAACATAGGCAGAACACTCTATGACATAAATCACAGCAAGATCCTTTTGGACCCACCTCCTGGAGAAATGGAAATAAAAACAAAAATAAACAAATGGGACCTAATGAAACCTAAAAGATTTTGCACAGCAAAGGAAACCATAAACAAGGTGAAAAGACAACCCTCAGAATGGGAGAAAATATTTGCAAACCAAGCAACTGACAAAGGATTAATCTCCAAAATATACAAGCAGCTCATGTAGCTCAATAACAAAAAAACAAACAACCCAATCCAAAAATGGGCAGACGACCTAAACAGACATTTCTCCAAAGAAGATATACAGATGGCCAACAAACACATGAAAGGATGCTCAACATCACTAATCATTAGAGAAATGCAAATCAAAACCACAATGAGGTATCACCTCACACTGGTCAGAATGGCCATCATCAAAAAGTCTACAAACAGTAAAGGCTGGAGAGGGTGTGGAGAAAAGGGAAGCCTCTTGCACTGTTGGTGGGAATGTACATTGATACAGCCACTATGGAGAATAGTATGGAGGTTCGCTTAAAAACTAAAAATAGAACTACCATACGACCCAGCAATCCCACTACTGGGCATATACCCTGAGAAAACCATAATTCAAAAAGAGTCATGTACCACAGCGTTCACTGCACCACTATTTACAGTAGCCAGGACATGGAAGCAACCTAAGTGTCCATCAACTGATGAATGGATAAAGAAGATGTGGCACATATATACAATGGAATATTACTCAGCCATAAAAAGGAACGAAATTGAGTTATTTGTAGTGAGGTGGATGGACCTAGAGTCTGTCATACAGGGTGAAGTAAGTCAGAAAGAGAAAAACAAATACCATATGCTAACACATATATATGGAATATAAAAACAAGTGGTTCTGAAGAACCTAGGGGCAGGACAGGAATAAAGACACAGACATAGAGAATGGACTTGAGGACATGGGGAGGGGGAAGGGTAAGCTGGGATGAAGTGAGAGAGAGGCATGGACATATATACACTACCAAATGTAAAATAGGTAGCTCGTGGGAAGCAGCCGCACAGCACAGGGAGATCAGCTGGGTGCTTTGTGACCACCTAGAGGGGTGGGATAGGGAGGGTGGGAGGGAGGGAGACGCAAGAGGGAGGAGATATGGGAACATATGTATATGTATAACTGATTCACTTTCTTATACAGCAGAAACTAACATAACACTGTAAAGCAATTATACTCCAATAAAGATGTTTATATATATATATATATATATAAAATAAAGAATAAAAACAGCAGTGCCACCAAATGTTTGCAAGAACGTGGAGCAACCGGAACTCTTACACGTTGTTGGCGTGAGTATAAGATGACATATAACCACTTTGGGAAAAGGCTTGCAGTTTTCAAAAATTAAACATATACCTATTCTCTGACTCAGCAGTTCCAATACTAGGTAATTACCCAAGAGAAGCAACATATATGCCCAACAAAAGACTTGAATAACAATAATCAAAATGGCTTTATTCGTAATAGCCAAAAATGGGGAAAATCCCCACTGTCCATCAACAGAATGGAGAAATAAACTCTTTTGATACAGGGAAATACTGCTCAGCGATAAAAAGGAAGCAAGGACTGATACAAACAACAAGGTAAATCTCAAGATTGTTATGCAGATGTGGCTGGGCAGACAGAAAAATGCCCCCTAAAGACACCCAAGGACTAATCCCCGGAAACTGTGACTAGCTCAGCTTACTCAGCTTTCCTTGGCAAAGGGAATTCAGGTTGCTGACCAACTCATCTTAAATAGGGCAATCACCCTGAATTATGCAGGTGGGCCCAGTGTAATCACAAGTCTTTAAAAGTCACAGAGGGAGGCAAATACAAATCAGGGCGCTGCAGTGTGAATGCTGACGGGCCAGGGCAGGATCTGAAGATGGAGGAAGGAGGTATAAGGTTGTGATATAATAAATACAAATCCTGGTCTTTGTCTACAGTTCCAGGCTCCCAGCTCCCAACACCTTATAACTTCCTAAGTGATTAGAGCATCAGGGGCATCTTCTGTCATAACATTTGGTTTTCGGAGGCCTTGCTTCCTGAAACAGCTTCAGAATAATAAAGCTGAAATGGGTTTTTTTGTTATTCATAACAAACCTCTGAGTTCACATTAATGAGGTGACTTTTGCAAAGCCCCTAGGTAGGGGTGGGCGCTGATTGGCAGGGGACCCAGCCATGTGATTAGAAGGTTGGAACTTTCAGCTCCACCCCCAATCTCCAGGGAGGGGTGGGGCCTGGAGGCTGAATTAATCACCAACGGCCAAGGATTTAATGTCAAGCCTACGTAATGAAACCTCCATAAGAACAAAATGGGACATGGGGTTCAGGGAGCCTCCAGGTTGATGAACAGAAATACATCCTCGTGCTGGAGGGTGGAGCATGCACATTCCGCGGGCACAGAAGCTCCTGTGCTTGGGACCTCTGGACCCTCCCCTGTGTACCTCTTCATCTAGCTCCTCATTTGTAGCCTTTAATATTCTTATAATGATGAGACTTTGTGTTTTGATTCTGTCAACTTAAAGAAAAACACACTACATAGGAGCTGTGAGTCTAAGTTTTATTCGGGGAACTTACTGAGGACTTCAGCCGTGGAGACGGCCTCCCAGTAGCTCTGAGCAGCTGCTCTGAAGAGGAGGGGGGAAGCCAGTTTATAGGTGCTTTTTGTCTGGGGAAGTTGTGACATCAAGTATACACATCTTGGTAAAGGACTACTGCTAGTCACAAAGAAGAGACATCTCAAGTTAACGATTTTAGTGCTTTTCTGTGTTTGGGAAGCGACAAGAACCTGGGCTCATCGAGTTCCTCCTGAGACAGACGTGCACCTGTCTAAGGGGCTGCTCGTCCACAGCACAGAGCAGCCTGTTACCCTCTTAACTCCCTCTCAGAGGGCGCATGGGTCAGTCGCCACAGGGTGTGACTCCATCCTTGTAGAAGTGGGTGGTGAGCAAAAACGCTCTTCGTTCTTCGTTGTTAAGAATTCCTACTCATCTTTTGTGAAACTTAGAGCGTTTAAGACATGTTTAGTTCAAAATGGAGTCACAGCGGCCAACATGAATTTCCATATTCACTGTTCTGACACAGCCGCTGTAGGACATGAGTGTCTTAGAGTGATTCTAAGAAAAATTACTCTAGACAAGAAGTCTGATGGGCAACGGACATCACCGGGACAGACAGACCACTGGTAGAGCCAAGACCCCTCCCCTGGGGTAACACTCCTTAAAAGGAGACCACTGAGCCCAGTGACCTGGAGGCTCTTGGCTGCAGGACCCGACCCCAGTCACCGAGAGCTGGTCCAGGTTCCACGGGAGGCCCTGGGGGAGAGGAGGGGACTTACCCCTCAGGCTTGTCACGGGACCCTTGCCAGACCAGAGCCGCTGCTCGTCCTGAGATGCCTCCTCCCCGACTTCTCCCTGGCGTGGCTCGTTGCCCCCTTTCCCTACTCTGACTAACCTGTGTTGTGCGCTCACCATGTGCAATAAACGCAGTGATTCGTCAGCTGACTGTTGGCTACAGTTTTGTGTACCTCTAATTCTCACCTGCTAGGCCCTACAACAGAGTAATTCTTTATAACAAGCCAATACTCTATGATAGTAAGTGAACTGTCTTCCTGAGTTCTGAGGGCCGAGCAAGCAAATCAGTGGAACCCAAGGAGGCGGCTGTGGAAACCTCGGACGTACAGCCAGTCACAGAAGCACAGGTGACAGCCTGGACTCAGGTCTGGCATCTGAAGTGGTGGTGAGGGCAGCCTCGAGGGACTGAGCCCTTCACCTGTGGAGTCTGTGCTCTCTCCCGGTCGACGGTGTCAGAACTGAAGTGACCTGTAGGCCACCCAGCGGGTGTTGCAGAATCGCTTGGTGCTGGGCGGGGAACCCACACACATTTCACAGCCAGAAGTGGAAACAGGGTGTTTGCAGATGTAATAAGACGAGCTCATAGTGGAAGAGTCACTAATCCAATGACTGGTGACCTTACAAGAAGAGAGAAATTTGCACACAGACACACAGGGGAGAGGTCGCGTGAAGACAGACGCAGAGACTGGAGTGGGACAACCACCAGCCAAGAAACACCCGGAGAGGCGAGGAAGCACCCTCCCTACGGCCTTCAGAAAGAGCACGGCTCTGCCCACACCTTGGTTTTGGACTTCTGGCCTCCAGGACTGGGAGAGAAGAAACGTCTGTTATTTGCAGCCACCCCGTTTGTGGCAATTTGTTAGGACAGCCCTCGGAATTTAAGACAAGCAAGACCTCTCACTCGAGCTCCACCCCTATCCTGTGTTAACTGCCAGACCTGCCAACTCAGCAGGTGATGACCAGGGAGTAACAGCTGGAGCCCCGGCCCCGGGCAGGTTTCTGCAGCATCTCTGCGTCCCCTTCACTTTGACAAGAGCCTCTCCCCTTGCAGGCAGAGCGGAACGTCTCACAGTGTTTATCGAGCAGATGACAGGGACGGAAGGTGGCCTGATGCCCCGAGGACCAACCCGCTTCTTCCCCTGTGACTCCTGTGATTCTGTGACTCCTGTGATTCTGTGACTCCCCTGTGACTCCTGTGATTCTGTGACTCCCCTGTGACTCCTGAATAGTAGAAGGTTCGAGCCGGCCTCACTCCCTGTGCAGAGGGAGGAGGGATAGATTGTGGTAGAGGGAGCGCAGAGGGGCTGCCGTTCTGCAAAGGCCCAGAGGTTGTTCCTTCTCTTCCCCGGGGCCTGCGGTCTGTGTTTCACGGGCTCTCAGAACCGGGATACAAGGACCGTCTCTTGGTCTGTCTTTCCTGAGTGGAGACGATGTGCAGGCTTTTCCCCTCCGCAGCATCTCTGGCTGGTGCCACCTGAAGGCTGAACCCCATGCAGAACTGAGGGCGACCTTTGCCTGGTATCACGCACTGGGAACAGCTTTTGGTGGCTTTATGGACAGACTTGAGCAGGCCCCCCGATTTAATTTTCCCTCCCAGCATTTACAGAGCGTATGCTGGAGCCATCACTAAATGTCCGTGTTTCGGGACACGACAGACACGAGATACTGAAACGAGAGACTGACTGTCAGACAGAGAGCATCTCCCACGGCCACTTGCTGGATGTGGCCCTGTCGCTGGTTCTGGCCGATGGACGTAAGAGGGACGGTGTCCTCCCCAGCAGAGGCCCAAGAAGCGGCTGTGCCTTCGCTGCCTCTTCTTCCCTGACTCTTGCCCGGAGCTCTGAACCTGGGTCAGAATTCAAGGGCGTCTGTGAACTCGAATGCCAGAAGAAAACGACATTTTTATTTCTAATCTCTACGCGATCTTTAGCATTTCCTTCAGTTATGAATGCAGGCAAAAAACGCAGCTGCACCAGGATGAATGATTTTGTATTAATAGAAATCACGTTTTCATATTACATTCTCTGTTATCCTATGTGCTTTTGAAAATGTATTTAAAAACACTATTCTGAGAAAAAGCCCATTCATGAGACCACCAAACGGGGTTCATGGCATAAAAAAAGATGAAGCCCAGCGATAAGGAGAAAGGGGACCCACGGGGCCACCACCCCAGGAGCCTGGACCCCAAGTCACCGTGTGGAATCGGCCCAACAAGTAAAACACGGGTGCTGGACATTCAAGGAGGGAGAAGTAAATTTGCAGGGTGAGGAGCTGCTGAAACGCTGGGTATGTCATCACAGCAGCTAGATCACCCCAGTGGTACAGAACACAGCAGGCAATGGGTTGGAGTAGGGGTCTCTGCAAATCAACAAGCCTGGTTTGCACACTGGTGTGGACGGCCCGGTGCCCTGCGATCTCTGTTCACCTCCCCTGCATCCCAGTGCCGTCCTGGGGGCGGAGGCAGCTCTGGGCCAGCCCGAGTCAGGCTGCATGGACTGTTCCTCCAGCAGGTTCACAAAGCTCTGCCCACCTGAACTTTCTCTCGGTGAGATGCAAGGCCAGTGATGTTAGGTCATTATCACCCTGGCCTTGGGAACGAGGCCACAGGTCACGTCGCCCACTGGCTTCACACAGGTTGTGGGAGAGGTGACAAGGCTGTGGAGTGAGTGACACCCTTTCATGCAAAGGTGTCCAAGCGCTGCTTAACCAGCAACTCTCTTTCCACCACAGGGGACGGGCAGCCACATCCACAATGGAACGCAGCCACGTACCGGGAATGTTGAATCCTCAGAAACGTGGAACAGGAGGACGTGAGGCTGGGGGCGAGGGTGAGGATGGGACCTCCATCCGCAAGAGGGTGGGCCGCCTCCCGGACCAGGGTGATAACTGCGAAACCTCAGCTCGTGCCAGAGTCAATCTAAGCCACTCCCTAACGCGTCCCATTTCACAGCGAGGAAAGTGAGTCAGGAAGCCAGTAGGTACCGCAGGCAGCTGGGAGGCAGACCCAGGGCTCTGCATCCCTCCTGGACCTTCATGATCCGAGGCCCCTGCCTATGGGTTTTGTTGCCGTTCTCACCACCTCCAGCCCCCAGCCTCTGGCCCTGTCTGGGTTCCTGGCTTGACTCAGCCTGCTGGTCGCTGTTTCAGTGGTCGTGAATACACGTGGGTCCGTGCCCTAGATCTAGAGCCCAGTCCTACATCTGCCTGGCCGGAAGCAGCATGGAGCGGAGAGGAAGCTTCTGGACTTCCCGTGGGAAGGACGGGGCGGGGTCACGCAGGCTGCGAGATGCCCCAGCTCCAGGCCCCTGGCTGGTGTGTCGCCTGAAAGCATGCTTCTCACCCTTCACCAAGCACAGTCATCACCTGGGACCCTGTGAAGATACAGACTCTGACCTGCAGGGCTAGGCAGGGCCCGAGACTCTGCATTTCTAACCAGAGGTGCCGATGCTGCTGGCCCGGGGCCCACACTGGAGTGACCTGACCTCTAGGAGCTGTTTTCCACATCCTTTAAGATGAGCGTGAGCACACCTGCCCCACTCCCGCCCGAGGGCTGCTCAGAGGACCCGGTGAGTAACAGCAGGAGGAAACAGTGAAATCCAAGCTCTGCCCACTGGGCTTCCCTGGTGGCGCCATGGTTGAGAGTCTGCCTGCCGACGCAGGGGACACAGGTTCGTGCCCTGGTCCGGGAGGATCCCACATGCCGCGGAGCGGCTGGGCCCGTGAGTGAGCCATGGCCGCTGAGCCTGCGCGTCCGGAGCCTGTGCTCTGCAACGGGAGAGGCCACAACAGTGAGAGGCCCGCGTACCGCAAAAAAAAAAAAGCCTCACCCACGCCTCAGTGATTTGTTGCTGGAGGGACCTTTTGGGTTCCTTGCGGCCAGACCCTGAGGAACCAGAGCGGAGATCTTAGCTCAGAAGGCTGACAGCAGGGGCTGGCTGGCCGCTAGGCCACACAGAAGAAAAAGATGCACATGGCAGGAGCCGGCGGGGAAAAAAGCACCCACAAGACATGGCTCCCGGCTGACGGTTCCCTGGTCAGCTCCCGACACGGTGAGATGGACACCAGCAGCTCGGCTATTACAGTGCCGGGGGCAAGGGGATGCTGGGTAAATCGCAGGTCAGCATCTCGGCTGGGATGTAATTTAAGGATGAAAAGGTGTGTCACTTCTGGTCTCTCCCTTACTCCTTGAGGGTTATAATGTTAAAAGGATGTTAGAGCCACTAAACACTTGCCCAGCAAGTCCCAGCTGGAGAAGTAAAGCTCAGGGTCAGCCAGGCCTTCTGGTCTACCCAGTCACGTGGCTCCGAGCAAACCACACAGCTGGCAAGTAACAGCACGTGCAGGACCATGACCCGGTAGAAGGGTGCAGGGTCATTCAGTGCAGTGACTGTCTGGGGAGCAAAATACCGCAACTGTAGCCTCAGCCCAACTCGAGAGATGTGGGCTTTGAAATTCAGGTCACAATTCCCAGCACCGAGATTAAGAAGTCCAGCCTGTGGCTCTGCGTTTCCGCGTCCTGGCCCACCTCCTCCCTCTGCTCCAGCCTTGGCTGTGGTGGGAGGGGCCCCCAGGCTGAGCTGGGTTTCCATGGAGGTGCAACGGCTCACAGCACTCGGCCCTGGACACTTGCAAGAACACATTACGTAACGTCCACAGCAGAAGAGCAAGGACACCCAGTGGTCTTGAACTCCTGAAGGTCTTTGGGGAGGTTTGGAGAAAGATTTAATTTTTTTCTGTTCTGGAAACCACAGACACAGGGCAGGAAACAGAATGTGGAAGCAGATAGAAGAGAGACACCTGGGACTTGGGCAAGATCGCTCATGACCTGGGACGTCCCCCAAGGGCCTCCCGACCCTGACCTCACACCTCACATGGGAGCATTTAAGCATCGTCTCCTCTGATGGGCAGGAAGAGGGAGGGGCCACATTTCTCCTGCTCACATGTGTCCGCAGCCTGGGGCTCACCACCCCTCACCCCAGCAGGCACTCCGTGAACTGCTGTTGAATAAATGAATTAACAAGTGAAGATGACACCGGGTGGCAAGCACAGGAGTTTCAGAGGACAGGGTGACAGACCCTCCCTGGGAAAACGTCCAACACCATAAATAAGGAGCCCGCAAACCACCCATCACAGAAATGTAAAACACAACTCCACGCGTATCCAATGTACATTTTCTCCCTCCAGAGTTCATGCATTCTTTTCCTTAGGACAGATGGGACACTCTGGCAAAATAATTTTTGTCCAGGAAGCTACTAGGAATCCTGGTGACTCTCGGTCTGAGGTTTCTGGAGGGACCTTTCACACGGCCTCTCGGTCATTCCCCACAGAATGTGCTGTGGCCCCTGACACCCACCCAGCCATGGCCACACGCCCTCCTTCCACTCCACAAGCTCCGTGAAAGGTCCTGAACCCCTGCAGTGGACGACCGTTCACTCGAGTGCCGGGTCCAGCTCTGCCCTGCCTGGCCTCCTCCTGCCCCAGGCCTGGTCCTCCTGCTTCTCCCCTCACTACCTCTCCTCCATGTCACCTGCTCCCATAGGCACTGCCAGCCCGCAACCTCCAGTGGAGGAGAAGATCAAATCGATGCCCTGTGACGACTAGAGGGATGGGATAGGGAGGGTGGGAGGGAGGGGCTATGGGGATATATGTACACATATAGCGGATTCACTTTGTTGTACAGCAGAAACTAACACAACATTGTGAAGCATTTATACGCCAATAAAGATGTGGGGGGAAAAAAAGGCCCCCGGGAGTGGAGAAGTGCAGTTACTGGGGTCTCTTTCTGAGCCCGCCCTTTGCCCACCAAGCAGCTGACAGGGCCCTGATGGTGGGGAGAGTGCCGGCCGAGGCGGAGGGTCGGTCTGGGGGTCGGCCGGGCCGTGGCCTCGTGGGCTCTGGCGTGATGCACGTCCCCTCTCATGACTCACAAATATGACAGCCCCCCTTCATCGGCATCTCACTGGGGCAAAGTCAACAGAAGGTGGCACATTGGCTGAGACCCAAGGGGCACTAATGTCCATTGTGTCGAAATATGGAAATTTTCATTCCCAGAAATTCTGCTCCCTGGGTCTCCTGCTCGTGGGGATTCCTGTGATCAACCAGAGAGGGGCAGGCTCTAGGTGCACGGGCGTCAGTAGTTGTGGCTCGTGGGCTCTAGAGTGCAGGCTCAGTAGTTGTGGTGCACGGGCTTAGTTGCTCCGTGGCATGTGGGATCTTCCTGGACCAGGGCCTGAACCCCTGTCCCCTGCATTGGCAGGCAGATTCTTAACCACTGGACCACCAGGGAAGCCCCAACAAATTATTTTTAAAAAGTGTTATCACGACATCACAAAAATCCTGAAATAGAAACGCCCTGTCACCCCACAGGAAGAGGCATCTCCACGGCCTTAGAGGCCTCACTCAGCTGGACCTCCGCTCGCTGGGGACACACCTGAGACAGCCTTGGTTAATTTAACCCTCGGCCAAGGTGTTGGCCAGTCTTCTGGGTGGGTTTGCAAGGCAGATGATGGGACAGAGTTATTGAACATCAGCTGTTAGAAACCTTTCTTACTAAACAGACATCATCCTCTTTCGTCTCACTGCTCACATTTTAATCTTCAATAAGAACTTCCGTACAAAAACATGCACATGCACAGACTCTACAGATTGTAAAAATGCAAGCACTGTGATGCTTTAAAAGGTGGTACAAACCTCCCTCCCTCCCTCCCCCCTCCCTCCTTTTCACTGTCTTCCCTCTGGGGTGTTGGGGCCCCAGTGACAAGGACCTGTAGTGAGGGGACAGGAGGACCACAGAGGCCCAACCTGGGGTGTCGGAGCTCATGTGTGGGCAGCAGGGTCAGGAGATGGGTTGATCACAGAGGTAAAGACGTTGAAGATCGGGCTTCCCTGGTGGCGCAGTGGTTGAGAGTCCGCCTGCCGATGCAGGGGACATGGGTTCATGCCCTGGTCTGGGAAGATCCCACATGCCGCGGAGCAGCTGGGCCCGTGAGCCATGGCCGCTGAGCCTGCGCGTCCGGAGCCTGTGCTCCGCAGCGGGAGAGGTCACAACAGTGAGAGGCCCGTGTACCGCAACAACAACAACAAAAAGATGTTGAGGATCTTGGGAGCCGGGTTTGCTGGTATCAGAGAAAGTTACAAATATGGAAAAGGAAAAAACTACAGTAAGCTCTCCAGCATTCGACTGGAATTGGAGGTGTTGGTGTGAACTCATGGTTTGCCATAGACATGGATCAATACAGAAGTATGTGTAGATGTTAACGGTAGAAGGTATCTTTCCTTTGAAGATAAGGCTGGTTCCAGCGTTGGAAGGTACAACACAACCCTGAGACGCATGTTGTACCAGAAGGTCAGGAAATGCTCAACTGAGGACAAAGACGCCTGGAGCGAACAGGAGCAGCCCACAAGCTCCCGCCAGCCAAACTGTGGGCTGTCGAGCGTCAGAACAAATAACAGAAGGAATGGATTGTTACTCAAGGAGTAAAATAGGAGCCTTGAGCCCACAGTGACTTCAATTACTAAATAGAAACTACGATAAGAAACGGGATATTAACGTAACTCCAAATCTGTCCACACACAAAACAGTTTTTAATTACAAAGAAGGAACTTGGCACCTGCGGGGATGCTGACAGGCACCCACCTGACGGGTCACATAGGAACCAGGCGCCAGCTGAGCGGGGACCGCGGAGACTCGGCAGGCGTGACAAAGACGCGTGACCCAAGGAAACATCAGACAAAGCCATGCGGGGGACAGCCTACAAGATACCTGCCTCTGAGTTCACAGGTGCCAAGACCATGAGAGGCACCTTAGTCCTGGGGAATGGCCCAGACTGAAGCCGACGGTGGCCACTAAGTGTGAGGAGGGGGTCCTGGGTGATGCTTTGCTCCAAAGGTGATGTCGGGACCATCAGTGGAGGTGATGTTGGGACCATCAGTGGAGGTGGCGTGAGGTCTATGGATTGGGCAGTGGTGGGGCATCAGGGCCACTGTCTGGAACCAGGCGGCTGGGTTGTGAGTGTGGAAGAGAATGTCCTTCTTTGTAGAAAATGCACAGTAAATGTTTGGGGATGACGTGCGTCGTGGCAGCAACTTACTCTCAAAGCCTTCAGGGGGGAAAGCATTCTTTGCACCATTCTTGCAACTTTCCTGAATACTTAAAACTCGTTAAAAAGAGGAAGAGGTATGGTGTCAGGTGGCCACGTGTCCCTGAGTGACTAAGGGGCAGGACCAGGAGGGAGGGCCACTGGTCACCACATACTTTGGTCCCACGTTTTGCCTGTTTCCACCTATTCTGTTCATGTTGGTAGTAACATCCGTGTATTAGGGTCCCCAGAGAAACCTGCAGGTTTACAGGATAGAGATACATGTAAGAGGGGATTTATTGTAGGAAGCGCCTCATGCAGTTATGGAGACCAAAAGTCCCACAGTCGACCATGAGAAAGCTGGAGACCCAGGAAAGCCCATGGTGTAATTCAGGCTGAGGTCGAAGGCCTGAGAACCAGGGGCTCCCATGTCCAAGGGCAGGAAAAGGTGGACATCCCCGCTTCAGCGGGAGAAGAATTCGCCCTTCTTAACCTGTTTGTTTCATCCGGGCCCACCTCACGCTACTGAATCACATGCTCTTCTCTTCCGGAAACCCCTCACAGACATAACCAGAAGCCTGGGCACCCTTAGCCCAGTCAAGCTGACACAAAGCATTGAGCATCCCAGTCTGTATCTGCACATGCTCATTCTTTCTTGGAGGTGGGGACCCTGCAGGAAGCCCGGCATGAAAGCGTGAGATGATCTCTTCATCTGCCCTACAAAGGAGAACATCAGCAAAACAGCCAGCTCAGAGAGAGACCCAGGAGCTCAGCTGGTGGGGGCCTTGCATGTGTCAAACAGGCAATGCGTAACCCAAAGTGTATACATTAGCCAGTGTTCTCCAGAGACACAGAACCAACGTGTGTGTGTGCGTGTGCGTGTGTGTGTGTAGAAAGAGAGAGATTTTACTTTAAGGATTGGCTCACGTGGTGATGGAATGGAAGCTGGCCAGCCCCAAACCGGCAGTCCAAGACTGAGCTCTGCTGCAGAGTCCCCTCTTGCTCAGGGAGGTCAGGCTTTGCTCTATCCAGGCCTTCAGCTAGTTGGCTGAGGGCCACCTGCAGTGGGAGCACCATCTGCTTTACTCCAAGTCCACCCCTTTAAAAGTCAATCTCATCTAAAAACACCCTTGCAGGGCCTCCCTGGTGGCGCAGTGGTTGAGAGTCCGCCTGCCGATGCAGGGGATACGGGTTCGTGCCCCGGTCTGGGAGGATCCCATATGCCGCGGAGCGGCTGGGCCCGTGAGCCATGGCCGCTGGGCCTGCGCGTCCGGAGCCTGTGCTCCGCAACGGGAGAGGCCACAACAGTGAGAGGCCCGCGTACCACAAAAAGAAAAAAAATAAATAAATAAAAAAATAAAATAAAAACACCCTTGCAGAAATATCCAGAAAAATGTCTGACCACATATCTAGGCCTTGTGGCCTGGCCCAGCTGACGCAATAAATGAACCATCACAGTGGATCAAGACATTGACCACAAAGACCAAAAGGAAAGCAAAATAAATTTTCAATTCTCCTAGGCTGTCTTTTCATGATATAGTTTCATTATTTTAATACAAATGGGGTAAACTGCCTGAACTTCATGGCTACGGCCCGAGTGCAGTGACATATTCAAACATCCATGTCCCTGTTCCCCTGCGCTACCAGTGTGATGGATAGCATAGTGGCCCCCTGCAGCATTAAAGACAACACAAGGGCAGACCCATCCTGAGCTCAGCAGAGTGAGTGACCCGTCTGTGGAATTTACAAGGCTGGCAGACTCTGTCCTAGAGAGACTGTCAACCACAGAAAGTCCCTGGTGAGACATGAATCCCGGCAGACAGGGAGGATGGCAGAGGAGAGCTCACGGATCGTGGGCTGATCACCCAGCCGCTTCTGCAAACTAAGCAGTGACAGCAATGCCAACAGCGAAGCCGAGCGAAGAGGAACCAACAACTAAGTTTATCATAACAGGCCACACTCACCTGCCATCTGCCTGGCCGTCACAACCTCGGGAAGTTACCATTCGAATCTTCTGATCGACAAACATGGTCGTGCCGCCCCTCCTCAAAGCTGGCCGGACTGGGTACAACTCAGAGGTGAGAGACCCGGGACTGGGGTGTGAGGCTGACAGGACACAATCTGGAAAACGCTTTGCTTCCAAAAAGGCTCAGATCGTCTTCAGGGCTCTTGTCCCCAGAACCCAAGGTGTCAGTGAACCTGTCATCATGCTTCCCACAAAAAAAGGAGGCACCCAGGCCACCCAGTCCTCCTGAGACTCAGAGCCCTCGAGGCTGTGCTGGCTGCAGGTGACACGTGTGGAACAGACGTCACAGGCCCGAGTCAGCGCCATCCTCTGCTCCAGCGAAGAACTCGGGGAAAAGGCGTCACCACAAAACCAGCCGCCCCTGAGGTAAAGCGCTCCCGCCATCAACGGGGCCGAGAGCAGCCTCCTGTCTCCGGACAGGGCGCCACCCCGGTGTCACTGCATCATCAGAGCCGCCGGGGGCACAGGTGGTCAGAGCGCCCCTGCCCGGACGTCCACAGAGCCATTTGAGGAGGGGTCCGGGGGTCTGTGTCCGCAGAACCCCAGCAGGGTTGTTCTGCTGACCCCCGACCTCTGGGGACCTGGACGGCCCTGCCCCGGCCAGCGGGCTCCCCGGCCCCAGGGCAGCCTCCACCAAGTCCAGAAACTCCTCGGCGTGCAGCAGGGCCCAAGGGAGAGGGGGACACACGCAAGGCCACACCTCGGGCCTCTACCCAGTTAAAGAAAGTTGGAGACACCCCTGTAGAAACTCAGCAGAAACTCCGATCGAATAAAGCTGGGCGGCCAGAGAGGGAGCCTTGTGCCCTGTGACCTTGGCGGAGCCCGACGGGAAGACAAGGACTCGGCCAATGACCGTGCGAACCGTGAGTGCAGCCCTCCCACCACTTCCTCTTCCTCCCAAACGCTCTCCATCCGCTGCCTCTCGGAGACTCGCACAGGCTTGCGCCCCCGCCCCCGCATGGCGATTCTCTGCTGATCCCAAGAAACCCATCTTTTTTTCTTTTTTTAAAATTTATTTATTTTGGGCTGCGTTGTGTCTTCGTTGCTGCGCACGGACTTTCTCTAGTTGTGGTGGGCGGGGGCCACTCCTCGTTGCGGTGCCTGGGTCTCTCATTGCGGTGGCCTCACCTGCCGCGGAGCACGGGCTCCAGGTGCACAGGCTTAGGTAGTCGTGTCTCGCGGGCTCCAGAGCGCAGGCCCAGCAGCCGTGGCTCACGGGCCCAGCTGCTCCCCGGCACGCGGGATCCTCCCGGACCAGGGCTCGAAACCGCGCCACCCGCCCTGGCAGGCGGACTCCCAACCACTGCGCCACCAGGGAAGTCCCAAGGTTATTATTATTTATTTCTTTTGTGGTACGCGGGCCTCTCACTGTTGTGGCCTCTCCCGTTGTGGAGCACAGGCTCCGGACGCGCAGGCTCAGCAGCCATGGCTCACGGGCCCAGCCGCTCCGCGGCATGTGCGATCCTCCCGGACCGGGGCACAAACCTGTGTCCCCTGCATCGGCAGGCGGACTCTCAACCACTGCGCCACCAGGGAAGCCTAGCCCCCAGGTTATTTTTTAAAGATAGGATTATTTTGAAAATATGGTTGTTCTTAGGATTAAATATTTTTAAGTGCTTAACATAATGCCTGGCACATAGTAAGTTCTAATTTGTTAAGTAAAAGAAACAGGGTAATATCAACCTGATTAAGACAGAGTGTTGGGCGTCATAGTTTTAGCCCACACAGCTAAAAACATTTTAAAAAAGGACAGAGACTGGGGAGAAATAATGTTAAAAGATAGTTTTAATAAAGCACAGGAAGTCCACTTCACAGAAAACTTTAGGTATCCTCACTTTACAGGTGAAATGCCATTCAGCAGGTAAGGACCATGCCTGCAGCAGCCCACCTGAGCCTGGGACTCGCATCATCTCCGAGACAAGCCCTGTCACCAGGCATCACTACCCAAGGATGCAGCCCGCCCCTGGGGCCACGTCAGCCCCAGCGCTCTAAGGCCTGATGCTGCCTTCCGACAGAAAGGAAAGGAAAGTGGATACAGACTGACCTGCAGCATTTCTGGTGTGCAGGGAGGAGCCCCCACTGACTGGGGGTGCTGGCTGGCACTCGGTCACGCACCCAGATTTCCTCTGGCGAGAAGAGAGAAGCGTGCAGCACCCCGCCTCCCCGCCCCCCCCCCACACAGAGCATCTCACCCTCAGTGGACACGCCCATGCCCACCCATGCCAGGTCCCCGAGGGGGACGCTGGTGGGTGACCACGGAGCAGGAGCCGACAGCCCTGAGGTCGGAGGTGGAGATGCCCTCCTGTGCGCCCCCTGCGAGGCGGCCCAGGCTCCTGCTGGAGGGCTGGCCCCAGCGGCCCCCCAGGAGTACTCAGAGCGAGAAGGCAGCTCACTGCGAGGGACACAGGAGAGAGTTCTCCTGAATCGGTACCATCTGCCCAGATTTGTCTTCCAAGGCTGCCAGAGAGATTGATAAAGGAGAGAAAAAGAAGACCATAAGCTTTACTGCAGAGACAAAGCAGCCAAGAGGTGGGGAACTTTCCTCCCTTTCACTGTACCCAGTGTTCACCCCATCTTTACATGTACCACGGAAATCAGTTCCCAGACACGGAGTGCAAAGCAAAACAAACAGAACAGGCTTAGGTAAAGGAGGCTGTAAACAGGAGATTTCACTTCGGAGTTGCTTTTTAAAAAGCAGTGGTTTTTCAATTCCTCTTGCTTTTCAAAATAAAGGCTATTTACAAAATGGGGGCATCAGTGATTGGTCTTGTTGAGTGCGGGGTAAAAGAGGACACCGTCCTTGCAGATCTCCAGCCCCAGGCTCGCCGCAGGCCTCGCTTCCGGCCCTCGGGGCACCAGCTCCCCGGGTTGCACGCAGTTTTGCAGCTGCAGGTCCTTGGAGAAGCACACCTCAATCTGCGCAAGAAGCTGCACCTCCTCGCCGCCCTGCAACGAGGAACAAAAGACGTTTTAGAATTCAGGTTGGATCATCATGACGGTTCTACGATCAGCGAGTTTTAGAACTTGAAGAAAAACAAAAGTGGCGGCTCTGGACCTAGGATCCGTGTTCCAGGAGCAGGACCCTAGCTCCAGCGGTGAAGTGGGGCTGGGGCCCAAGGCAGCACCTGTGGTCACCATCCAGCCACTCCCCTGTGCCAGCCTGGCAGCGGGAGGGAAGGGACCCCACTTTCAGCTTAGAAATTTACACATCGGTAAAGGTATGTGCAGACACAGCCGGACACACCGCATCTGCATCACAGTCCCAGGAGAAGACATGGCTTTTTGTAGGTAAGTAGGTAAACAGCACCCTATCACTAAATGAATTTAAGACTTTATCAGCTGACAAAAGAAAGTATAATCCATCTGTAAGTTGGACAGGTAACTACAACTGAAATGTCTAAGACTAACAATGCAAACACTGAGAAATGTTTAACTGCAAAATATACCCCCACTGCTTCGCCCCTACTGCACCACCCCTCCAGAACGGGAGCCTTCTTGTCAGGGGGAAGCTGCCAGAAAACAACCTCCATCCTAGCACGGTGTCAAAGGACAGTTTGTTATTTCAAAGTGCACGCACACACACACACGCGTGCGCACCCATGCACACAAAGCACAGGCCCGTTTGCACACCCACACATATACCACTGTCCTGGGAACTCCACGGTGAGGACAAAGCTCTCAGAAACACTGAACTTGTCTTCTTGACAGGGACAGAAAGGGTGACGGAACATCACACGTCTGACCTGTTTTGGAAGACACTGGACTTTGGGCACGACTCCGTACACACTGACAAGGGCATCTTTAATATCTGAAATCTGAAATTAGATAAAGTGCATTAGAAATGAAACTTCAACAGAGAAAATGAACAGTTCCGTTCTACTCAGAACGAGTGACACTGGTTTCCACTCTCCCGAACGCAAACAATCGACAACAGTGTCATCCCCCTGAGCTCCCCTGGCTCACAGACAGAACTGGAAGATGCTGGTGAATGAACTGCCCCACCCCCGAAGGAGACGAGGCTGCCCCCTTGCCCTCCCCCCCGCAACCGGAATCCACACAAGCTGCTCTACACGGGTCTCGATCCTCTTCGCGGTCCTGATCCAGGGCCTGGAGGCCGGGTGCTTTTAAAAGCAGAGACTCTCCTGCTAGGAGATCAGAGGTCAGGACCCTGCCTGTGCCGTGCATCACGCTACTTCAGACACCAAACCTAATGCCTCCAGTACAGAGAAGGAGCTCAGAAAACATGTGCTGTCACTGTTGCTTTTGCGAGAATCAAAATCAGTTCTCTGAATGTCAAGTTCTGAGCAAGGATGTAAAAAATTCCCTTTATGTACTTAAACGGGAGTCCAGATGAAACCAAAGGGGCCTGCAAGCCACTGCCTCCTGGCCTCCTGGCAGGATGGACAAAGGGCAGCTGACACTGCTGAAGGGCACTGTTCCCTCTGGTCCCTACTCTCCAGGGAGGGACGAGAACAGCAGATACAAAGAGCAAGACTCGAGGGCAGATTTAGCTCACAAACTGTCAAGACACCAGAATAATGGTTCAGCATCCAGCCATGACACTGGAACTCAGAACTGCAAAAATCAGTGACTTTCAGGCTTTTTTATATCCTATATCGGGCTTTTTTATATCTGCAAAGGGCCACAGAGCAGAGGCTTCAGGCCCGTGGTCTGGTGGCCACCAATGCCAGGAGTGGCCTGGCTGAGCACAAACACAACTGTGCTCACAGAGGGTTACCCTGGGTGGAAACAATTACCTTCTGTATAGGCCACCAGCCAATAGGCTCTGCCATGTTTAAATTTCGAGTTTTCTCACGCAACAAAGCATAGTTATATCATAAAAACAAATTTTCACTTTCTTCCTCAAACTATTATACAACGGTGGTTTCCAACTACATATTCTACCTGCCTCTTCAGAACCCGGAACACACTTCTCACCGTGAAACCATCAATCTGCTTCAAAATCATCGGTTTAAGGAGCCTTTAGTTTACACTCAAAACACAGAGGAAAACAAGATTTAAATAAAACCTATTTAGAAACATAATAGTCAGGTCGGAGGGTCTGGTTTGGGTCGCTTTAAAACCTGAATGTAGCTCACAGGCTGATTCCCCAGTTAGCAGATACACATTTGATTAAGCTGAAAGCAAGACTTACCTGGTAATAAGTAGATGGTGTTATCCCCAATTTTTGGAGCGTCCTAAAATTTAAAGTAAACAAAAATAACTGTATAATGAAGGTCCATTTTCCTTTCTTGTTCTGACCATATTTCACAGTAGAAATGAAGACACTCTTAAAGGCAAGTGTGCACTTTCTATTACCTGGGGCAATAAATCTGTTGACAAGGGCAGCACATAAATGGCGCTCAGCCCGCCTGGACCTCCCCCCCTTACCCTGGGCCCCCCTTCCAGCACCGGAACCTCTCGGCAGCGGTCCGGATGGCCGCGACCAGCTGGAGCTGCTATCACGTGACCACGCGTCTGCCACGCCCGTCCTCAACGACAGTTAGCAACTGACTTGGCGTTCTAGCCTTATCCTAACAGCCTTGCATTTGGTCAGATCTTTACAATACGTTCAGTCCCTACAGCCTGGAATCACTTCCTAAAGCACGTGGTTTTAACCAGCTCTAGTGAACGCTAATCATAGCATGATATGGTTAACTTACTAAATGGTAGAGTACAGCGTACAGATATTCTCAGATTAATAATGCCCAAAATGCTCTGTATCCCCCATCACGGCTCTGGATTATCCCAGCTGTGACCACGCGGAGAAGATGCAGGGACCCGTGGCGCTGACATCATCAGACAGGGGTCAGCCCGAGGGAAACGGGACTCCAGCCAGGCCCTGCCACCTTCAGTCATGGTTTCTGGCAAAAGCATTAACGAGACAGTTTCTCTGGAGACTGCACATCGGTGACCTAAGGATCTTTGCTGTGTGGCCCTAGAACAAGCGGGAAGAGGTCCTTGAAGACACACACCCACTGCCCGTCCTAGCGCTGTCACCGCAGGATAAATGCCAGATTTCAAACACTTTATGCCCCCCAAATGCAAAACTTCTCAATGATTTTTAAGTATTTATTACAAGTTGCAGTGATATTTTGATATTGGGTTAAACAAAATACACTATAAAACCAATGTTTCTTTTTGCTCTTTTTAATTAGGCTACTAGAAAATTTAAAACCACGTATGTGGCTTGAGTTCTATTTCTTTGGGGTAGCACTGCTCTAGAGCCCTCCTGGGTTAGGGCATCAAGGAAATACGGCAAAGAGAGAGAGAAATATTGGGGGAAACTTGGTATCTAGACCAGGATAGAGTATAATTTTTCCTACCGAGTTAAGATTAGTTTGGCATTAATCCCCTGGTCCATATCTGTGGGTAATCTGAGAGCTTTGGTTCAAGTTATTTCACATTTTTCCAGGTTTGCTACCTCTATATTATAAATTGAATTTAAAACTGCTACTTTATGATATGTGACAGGCTTACCTCTAAGAAAAAGACAATCTGTAGTCATGGCTTATAATTAGAGAAAAATAGAAGGGATGTTTAAGTTTTGACTCAATTTTAATTTTGTGAGTACCAAGAGTTTAGGTTTTCCTTGGAGAAACTGAGAAAGAATAGGATTTCTCTGTGGTTCTATATAGTTTTTAACAGACGTTCTATTCCCAGGAGTGCCTTTCACTCCGCGGACCCCTGTGAACACACTCTAGTGATTCCAGAATTCAGCAGCTTTGCACCTGTGTGTATAAAGGTAAAGCACCGGCACTCAAAAAGCATTAAGCAGGAGGTCCTTAATAAACAGCTGCTGGATGAAGGGATGAATTATTCAGATATTTGACTTTAAAACTTTCAGCATGTCGGTTTATTCCCCTTTTCCTGTTTGATTCAATAAAACCTGGACTGCAAAAAGGAATGAAACTGGGTGATTTGTAGAGACATGGATGGACCTAGAGAGTGTCATATAGAGTGAAGTAAGTCAGAAAGAGAAAAACAAATGTCGTGTAAGAACGCATATATATGTGGAATCTAGAAAAACGGTACAGGTGATCTTAGCTGCAAAGCAGAAATAGAGACAGAGACATAGAGAACAAATGTATGGACACCAAGGGGAAAGGGGTGGGGTGGGAGGAAGTGGGAGACTGGGATGGACACATATACACTACTGATACTCTGTATAAAATAGAAACTGATGGGAACACATTGTATAGCACAGGGAACTCACCCGGTGCACTGTGGTGACCTAAATGGGAGGGAAGTCCAAAAGGGAGGGGATACCTGCATGCGTATGGCTGATTCATTTTGTTGTGCAGTGGGACTCACGCTGCTCATGAATTGGGACCGTGAGGTCCGTAGTGGGAAACAGAGGGCACCTTCCTTCCCTCGGGGGCTGGTGGGTGGGAAGCACCCGTGGCTCTCGTGTGCTGGGCGCTGCCTGACACGCCCTGGGCTGCCTCTCCCTGGGACCTCTGCAGTGGGGAAATGTGTGCCCAGGACCTGTTCTTCTGCTTCCAGCACGAAGCCCCTGCAGGACACCCAGGACGTGTAAGAGGCTGCCGTTTCCATCACATCCTTAGCGCGGACACTCAGCCCTGCGGATCCAGAGCTGGAGGCGACCTCGGGCTCCGCGGGCGGCCCCCATCACCTCACAGCAGGGAGCAGACCCAAGGAGGGAGAAGCTACACGACTGCACGACTGGCCCCCATCGGGAGCCGGGGCGCTGAGCGCCTGATTTCGGGTGTGCCTTGTGGTTCTCCGTCTCCCCAAGGGTGCTGCCCTCCCGCCTCGGCCTGGGCTCCTTCCCATCCAGATCCCAGCTGTCACTCTGCTCTGATCGCAGTGAGGGGGGCGGGGTGTGGGACGGGGACACGTCCCGTGGAGCCCCCAATGCTGGGGGGTCGGGGCAGGGGCGGGGAACCGATGGGGGTGTCCTCGTCTCAAGGAGACGCGAAGGTTCTCCATAGGACTTGGGCGCGCTCTGCTCGGCCTAAGTGAGCTGTGTCACCTCCCGCTGCAGCTCTTACACTAGTTCCCGGTTTATTCTGAGCACTGAGATGAAGGAGAGGAAGAAATGCTGCCCACGTGGCGGGCTGGCCTGCCCCCAGCTCCCTGGGTCGAGCCTGGCTCTCAGCAGGGCCCTCGCTGGGTTTCCGAGTCCCCAGAGCTCACCCGGGGTCTGACCATCGCTAGGGGTTCAAGGACCTCACCCCGAACCCCCTCCTGCTTGTCACGGGGCACCAGAGCAAAGACCTAAGGATTCTGGGCATGCGGGTCTTGCTAACGCAACATGCTTCTATCAGGATCCACAGCTAAGAGGCGTGCCCCCGTCGGTCTTGTCCGCCTCAGGCCGAAGTACGTCTGATGAGCCCCCCGAGACTCTCAGGCTGCTCCGACTGGTCGGGGCCCCTAGGCATCTGGAAAGGCTCAGGGGAGGAGTGGGTGTTTCTCAAGGATGACCCCACTGGCCGCTTCCCCGGGTCCCCAGCAGCAGAGGCAGGGATGCTGCTCCGGGATTGGGGTGACTTGGGAGAGTGGGGCGAGGAAGGCGAGGCTACAGGACCAAGTCACCCACCTGTTCAGGGCAAGCTCCTTAGACAGATCCAGACTTTTGCTGAAGTATTTCTTCTGGGAATTGAGGGCTTCCAGCTGGGCGGCACAGGTCCCGTGCTTCTCCCACTCATGCTTCCTGTAAGGATGTTTTTAAAAAAATCTCTGGTTAAAAAGTAATGAAACTACCTCCCAGTAAACCATCTGCATGGGCTCCTCCTCGTGCAGGGCATTCCCGGGCAGGCATGCTGCTGCTTTCACAAAGCGGGAGGGGTAAAGTTCCTCATCGCAACACGGGCAGCTACTCAAAGCCCCCCACCCCCGCTCAGGACCGAGGCCCCTGAACCCAGCACGAGCTCCACGAGCACTGCTGTTCAGGCATTCCTCTGCTCACCAGCTCCAGTTCGCTTCTACAATTAACAACAAACCCAAGCTGAGAAAAAAGAGAACCCCATCATTCAGGCACCCACAGAATCACATGGCACTGGGCGTCCTCCCAGAAAGCCATGGCTTGACAGCCAGGGAATTTCACAGGAGCGGCTAAACAGCCACTTCTAAGCCACTGGCACAGAAAAGGCAGGTTCACTAATCACCAACACTGCCTGGGGCCGGTTCCCCACTTGCTTACACAGACACCTGTTCTGAAGCAACAGCCCAGCCAAGTGTCTGCAAACAAGCAGCTATCTGTATTCAAGAAAAACACTGCTATTGATCGTAACTCCTCACATTTTATCAACAATTAAAGTTTTACAAAATGTCTTCCCATTCTTCATTTGATTCTCACAACTCTGCAAAGTGAAAACATTATTGCTGGTTTAGAAATGGGGAAACTGAGACTCAGAGGGGCTGGCTAGGAACCTGGCTTACCTGCCCCCCGGCCAGGTAGCCCCTGACCTGCACCCGAGCCCAGGCTCGGGGCACTTCCCACTGCCTTGCGCTGCCAGCCAATCAATTGCTGAACGTAATTTATACCCACTTTAGAATGACTGACAACTTGTCAATTCAGAAGTTAACCATGGTTAGCTTGGAAAAACAAAACGGGCATCAGCTCTCCTCAGCTTTATCAGTGATTAATTCATGAAGAGTTCACAAAAAATGTTCACGCAAGCATTCAAAAGGCACCCACATGCAGTCTCACAGAAATACAATCTAAATGTGCACTAATTCTTTGATAACATCACCCAGAGTGCCAATTCTAAGTGACTGCAATGGCTGTAAGTTACAAGTCTCTCAGACCTAAGAAAGCCATTAAGAAAAATAAAAGTAGATAAGTAATTAACTTTCTTCATCTAGAATAGCTTCCAGGGTGATGTCTTTGATAACTTTCTAAACTCTATGAAGTAGAAAAAGGAGACTCTTTCCAGCTAACTGAACATATAACTGAATTATGGGTGCCTCAGTTTCTGTAAGACAGGGGCAGCAATTCTAGAACGTCCTGTCCTGCAGGGGCTGTTGGAGAAGTGAGGGGCTGAAGCTCACAAAGCACGTCACACACGCCCAAACATTCCTAGCCTGCAATAAACCGTCAAGATGTCCACTGCTGTTATTCTTGGGGCAAGTTGTTTTTAAATTTTATTTTTTTATTTTTGGCTGCGTTGGGTCTTCGTTGCTGTGCGCAGCACAGGCTGAGTAGTAGCTCAGTGGCGCATGGGCTTAGTTGCTCTGCGGCATGTGGGATCTTCCCGGACCAGGGACAGAACCCGTGTCCCCGGCATTGGCAGGTGTATTATTAACCACTGCGCCACCAGGGAAGTCCTTAGAGCAAGTTTTTTTTAATTAGTTAATTAATTTTAATTTATTTATTTTTGGCTGCATTGGGTCTTCGTTGCTGAGCGTGGGCTTTCTCTAGTTGTGGTGAGCGGGGGCTACTCTTTGTTGCAGTGCGCGGGCTTCTCACTGCAGTGGCTTCTCTGGTTGCAGAGCACAGGCTCTAGGTGCACAGGCTTCGTAGTTGTGGCCCACGGGCTCAGTAGTTGTGGCTCATGGGCTCTAGAGTGGAGGCTCAGTAGTTGTGGCTCACAGGCTTAGGTGCTCCACGGCATGGGGGATCTTCCCGGACCAGGGCTCAAACCCATGTCCCCTGCATTGGCAGGTGGATTCTTAACCACTGCGACACCAGGGAAGTCCCCCTGGAGCAAGTTTAACTCAATAGACGTTAGAGATAAGAGGATGCTAAAGTCCTGATATTACTGTCGTTCAAATCATTGAATCACACATCTTTTGGAAGCGGACACTTTCCATTTAACACGAAATTGTCCGTCACCAATCAGACGCGACTATGGTGTGGCCCTCTCACCCCCAGCAGTCACTTGAGTGATGTCACGTCACCCTCCACCACGGCCTGGCCTGGCCTGTCTCAGGGATGAGAGGCAACGATTCCTGCTGAGGCCCAGGGACACCATCCACAGTGAGGCTGCACCGCCAACCAGGAATGACCAAACTCGCTCTTTTTCTTACAAGAATCAAAAAAACCAACAAAAATTCTCCTTTGCAGAGGGTCGTGCACATAGTATTTTTCAGGATGGCTGATTGTGTTAATAGATTTAATCTTAGGGAATTATCTCGCGCACCAAGTGATACCAAGACCCTCTCCTTTGCATATATGATTCTTATTTGAGATTGAAGAGAGTTTTCGGACGTGAGCCTGCCCCTTAAGGACAGGAGAGCCCGGTGTGCCTCCATGGACACTTTATCACCTGCACACCAAGGCGACCTGGGCCACAGCTACCCAAGTGCAATAACCAGGGAGCCGGTAATGGCAGGGCCACGTGAGCCGAGTCCACATCCAAAGGCATAAATATTAGCCAGAGTGTGATATTACCTTTTTCATTTAGAACAACAGTTTTTAAGTGTGTAACTTCTGCTGAAAAGGTAAATCATTTTGCCTTTATTAGAACACAAAATTGAATGTGTGTTCCGCGCACACCATTGGATCAAATCTTGAAGGACTCAGCTCATGGGAGGCCATCTTTGTGTACGTTTAGTGATGTATTTTTAAGCCACTAGACAAAAATCTGATTGACTCTATCACGGAACATCCTAACAACTGGAAATATTCTCTTTTGTTCACTTAGTCACCAAAAACTCTGCTCTGAAGTATACTGTGAAGTGCTATCTGAAATTTTTAAATTGTTTTTCACGATTTCAACTCATCAAGGCCATAATCTACTTTGAAACCACTTTCTAGAACGCAGGCCACACAGAGCCAGCACTGGAGACCTGGACCACTCATCTCCCGAACTTTCACGGGGGGCTTCTCTCTTCCCGTGCAGTGGGCACGGCAGCCTCCAGACCCAGACCCGCGCGTCCTAAAACACCTCTCTCGGCCACACACCCTCGAGTGAACTCAAACCGAACACCAGTGAACCAGGGGGCCAGACGTCACTGTCACTCCATTTTGTTTCCAAAAGCTTTTCTCCAAATTTAACTCTTCCTGAAGAGTCTACACAAAAATATTTCAAAGTTAAATTAATCACTTTGGACAAAATCTGATTCACTGTCATGTGAATTATAAACTGCCACCCTGCAGTGAGGGAGAAAATGAAGAATTATCTTTGGTTAATGTAATATAAATAAAAGGAATGTCAACTTTATCTTCTCCAAAAGCAACGATTTAAAAAGGTCTATTGAATTAAACAGAGCACGTTTCTCCTCGGCTCAGCTTCCGCTGAACTGAGGACACGGGGACCGATGGGGCTCCGCCTCCGTGAAGACCTCACCTTCTCTCTGCCCTGCATCACAGGAGCGAGATCATTGTCTTGTGAGGACGTCTTCTTTTTTCTTAATCTATTTCACGACAACAGCACCATTTCTCTGAGAAACATTCTCTCCTGTCTGATTTGGAGCGATGTCACCTTAGATAGGCAGGTATTTGGCTTAATTAACCTCAGTAGAGGAAGTTTTTTAAATGAAGTAATGAACGATCTAACAGATTAAAAAGCAAGTTTACAAAGTAAATTCTACCTGCCCTCATTTTTTATCCGTTGAAGACCAGCTCCAAAAATGGCACAGCAGATGAAAGGCCACTCCAGCTTCCAAGCCTCGAGAGACAGGTTCTACGTTACCTGCGCTCCCGTAGTTCCATCCGGAACAGCCCCGAAGCTCTCACACCTGTGCTTCAAGGCTTGTGACGGCCCCCAGAACTCAGACTCACCACAAATGGAGGCTGCGGTTAGGAGACGAATGGAGCAGATCAGGCCAGTATATCCTCATGTCTGGCAAAAGGTCCTGTGCAGAGTGACAGCAATAATAATAAATCGAGGTAGGACCTAACAACTCAAAACCTAGAAGGCAAATCTGAGAAACCAATACACAAATAGAACTGAGCTCTGCGAATTAATAACACTCAGGTGAGTAAAATGATTCTGGGTTTATTTTGCATGAAGTGTTTCTTAAGACATATCTAAACGTGAAATATGGGTAATCGTGAAAGTGTATTTGAAAATACAAGCTCTGACAGGTGAATGGATAAACAAATTGTGTCCATCCAGATAATGGAATATTATTCAGCACTAAAAAATGAGCTATCAAGCCATGGAAACACGTGGAGGAACCTTAGTACATATCACTGAGGGAGAGAAGCCAACCTGAAAAGGCTACCTACCGTATGATTCCAACTACGTGACATTCTAGAAGAGGCAAAACAATGGAGACAGTGAAAGTCAGGGGTTGCCAGGGGTTGCGGTTGGGGAGGGATGAACAGGCTGAGCACAGGGGGGTTTTAGGGCAGTGTGTATGCTATTATAATGGTGGATACACGTCATTACACATTTGTCCAAACCCATAAAAACCACACAACACGAACAGTGAACCTAACGTAAACTATAAACTTTAGTTGGTAATAAAGTATCAACACCGGCTCATCACTTGTGACACGTGTACCTCACTAACGCAGATGTTTTGACTGGGGAACACGCTGTACAGGGTAGGGGCGTGGGGGGAGGGGTATGGGAACTCTGTCCTTTCCACTTAAATTCTCCGTTTTAGGTTTCTAAAACTGCTCTAAAAATATAGTGTCTACTTAATGAAATCAAACACAAAATACAAGTTCTCGCTCTCCCTAGAGAAGAGCTTGTCTGGGCTGGGCAGCCTTAGCCCTACACTGGTCAGATAGTCACCCTAAACTGAGCAGCGTTCAAGTTTACTTTCCAATTCCCACACACCCACGAGGCCAGAAAAGGTTCATTAAAAAAAGGGTGTGTCAACAGGCCCAGGGTGACCTCACCTTCCCCGTCCTGCCACCACGCCCGCTGTGACGGGTCCTTCCCCTCAGCCCAGCAGCTATGAACCAGTTTCACACACACACCCCGACCCCGCACAGCCAGACACCTCCCCGGACGCTGCCCTCCCCGACTGTCTCCACTCCCACCTACCCTCCGCCGGCCGCAAGCTGGCTTCAGCCCCCATAGCCCTCGGGGGAGCAGGGTGACGATATAATTTATTGCCCAAACTAGGCTGCTTTTGGTTGGGACAGATGCTAGATCGGACACTCTGCTACAAAGCAAGTAAAGCGGCACTGCTCTGAACAAAGGGCAGCTGCCGGTCACCTCCTGGCCTGGGCCCACAAGCCCTCCATCCAAAGGGCCCCTCGCCTTCCCTTCAGGAACCCTGGTTACGCTCCTTCGAGAAGCTGCCCTCTGGCTGCTTCTCCGCAAGGCCCTCATCCCTCCTGCTGTAAACGCCGGGGCTACTGGAGGCTTGTCCCCGCCGGCTCCACACCACCCCATCTGCACTCACGCGTACGCCTGACTGCGCTGATGGCGAAGTGCATCTCCAGCTCAGACCTCTCTCCTGACACACTTACCCTACCTGGATGTTTCCAGGGCACTTCAAACTCAATGTGTCCCCAGCTGACCCTCGGTCCATCTGCCAAGGCCCGGCCCCCTGGGCCGGGGAAGGAGGCTGACACCCACCTAGTTGGACAAGCCCCCACCCGGAGTCGGTCCTGCCTGCTGCTTCCTCCCCCCGCCCCATCCCCACAGCCTCCGTCTACTCAAGGCTCCTGGCCTCTGGCAGGGACCCTGCAGAGCCTCCTCACTTGACAGGCAGGCAGCCGGGGCAACCATAGAAAAGCCTCACTGGCTTCCTTCACTCTCCAGCTTGAATGCTTCCAACGACTTCCCTCTGGGTCTTCACACAGACAAACAATCCTTAACCAGTACACAGGCTCTGTAGGACCTGGCCCTCAACACTGCCCCGGCCCACTGCTCACCACCCCCAGCCACACTGGCTTCCCCTCAGTTTCTCAAAAGCTCCGTCCTACCCCGGGGCCTTTGCACATGCTCCTGCCCCAGCCTTCCTCTCCCGTCTCCTGGTTAAGTCGGATTCCAGCCCTCTATCACCTCCTCAGGGGAGCCTGGCCTGGGTCCACCGTCCGAAGCTCTAAGTACTCTCCCCCCAGGCACTCCGTGTGTCACTCTGTGCTGTGTGTGCTGGCTCCCGGCGGCAGGCAACGTGGGCCAGAACCTCGTCTGGCTCTGCTCTCCGTGTCCCCAGCCCCTGGCCTGGTGCCCGATACACTGCAGGCACGGAGAACACTGCTATGAGTAAATTAACCTGGATGCCGCTGCAGGATCACCAGACTCCAACCAGGAACATTAGGGGGAGTCGAAGTCAGTCCGGGAAGAGAAAAGTATGTCTGAGGAAAGAGACCTCACCAGGCTTTGGGGCTCTGGCCTCTCAGGCCTCCAGGCTCATAGCACTGAGGGTCCTCATGAGAAGGAAAGAGGAGGAAATAATTCCATTGGGACTAAAACCTGTGATGGGTTTGGAACTAACTACCTTGTCCTCCTGGGGGCCACATACCCCTGGAAAAAAGGGTCCGAAAGTCTAGCAAATCCTAATTCTACCCCATGTCTTCAGGGAGGCCTCAGTAACCGCACAGGCCCTGCCTTGTGAATCCAGGTACTAGTTACCTTGACAGCTGACTAGTCACACATGAGGGGTTGTCAGCACCCTGTGGAGAGGTGAACACACGCGTGTGCACGTGTAGATGTGTGTGCACATGCAGAAGGAGTGTCTCTACCGACTCTCGCATACCCCAGGGCCAGGAGTCCCTCTGTACCATGAGCCTTTGTCCTAGAAAGGCCCACCGCTCCCCCGCTGCTCACGGGGCCCACTGAGAAACCCGCCCTGCCCGCAGCCAGCAAGGATAGCCTGGGCGCCACGGCGCCCCTGCAAGCCAGGGCCGCGACACACGCCTGAGCACATGCCGAGCGGCCGGGGGTCCTGGGGCAGGGATGACGGGCCGCGGGCTGGGGCCAGGGTCACCTCACACAGTCACTGCGGCGCTTCGGGTCCAGGGCAGAGGAGGATTTAACTAAATGCAAATCGTATTTAACTTGTGGGACTATTTCAGATATCAGTAAATGCTGGTGAATACATCTTAAAGCATGACTCTGAGGGCACACTTAGAGGAGGAATGAATCTATTGGGAGATTGGGATTGACACATACACGCTGCTCTATTTAAAACGGGTAACCGTAGCACAGGGAATTCTGCTCAGTATTACGTAACAACTTAAATGTGAAAAGAATTTGAAAAAGAGTAGACCCATGTGTATGTATAACTGAATCACTTTGCTGTACACCTGAAACTAACACAACATAGTTAATCAACTATACTCCAATATCAAATAAAAAGTAAAAAAAAAAAGTTAATACCTTGATCTCTTCTGGATTAAAATGCCAGGATCGGTTACATCCTTCACTTTTATCAGGCCTTGAAATTAAAATTGAACAAATAAAGAGAAATTAGGCGTGGTTGGGCTGGTTCCAAACGGCATGAGAAAACACCATGAGAAAACACCTGCGTTAAGGTCTGTAGAGAACGAAAGGGCGGTGACTTCTAACTGGGAATTCCTTCTGCCACGTGAGTCATGCTCGGGCACAAGCGCTCACTATTGGAGTTTCAAAGTGGAAAGTCCTTCAAAACATCCAGGCACAATGCAAACCGGCCGACTTCCTAGCAGAGGAAGCAAAGTAAACGAGCCGGTAGGGGGCGCCCCGGAGCCGGCCCGGCGGGGATTTCTGGCCGGGTTCTGAGTCTGCAAATGTCCACTCATCAACCACAGTGTGAGAAGAGCATGTGTTCCAAGTCTCTTTAAAGGCGACGAGGATTAATGGGACAACATATGTGTCGTGCTCAGAAGTGCCTGGTGATGGCTTAAGATTGGCTGGTATGTTTCTTTTAGCACCGAGCACATGTACCCTCCCGACCTGCGCATGTGACGCTGTCCTCACGTGTCTAATTCTGGACGTGTCAACTCTCAGCCTCCCTCATGAGGGACCAAACCTGCTTTCTCCAGGGTCGGCAGGCCGGCCCGGCACCCGAGACCAGCCCAGCTCCCACAGCGCTGGGTGCCATCCCACAGCTCAAGGACAGCCGAGGACGTGAGCAAAATCCCAGAAACCCAAAGGTGGGATGAGGCCAGGTCCTCAGGCCTCGGTTTAATTTGCTTCCTGCTGACCCCTGTTCCTGATGGACGAGCAGCCCAGCAAGAGCCCGGATGGCCTTCCTCTCGGGGAGAAGGGGGACCAGGCCGATCCCTTTGGGCAAATGAGCACACATAGCTTAACATCACAAATATACGCACATACAACAAAAAAATAAACTAAACAAAATGCAGGCAAAACCAGAAAAATAAACTTGGGTGTCTGTGAAGTATGTATACTATACATACACATCATATATATATATATATATAGATATATATGTATATGTAATATACACACATTTATTTATTTATTTATTGTTATGCATTTACTTATTGGCCCCAAAAGAAGAAAATTAAGATGTAGTGATCTAAAATGTACCGAGAATCCTTAAATGCATATTTAAACTAGACTGTTACTGTTCTATCAAAACAGAACTCAAGTATAACAGAAGTAGGGTTATGTTAGAAAGACTGAAGATGTTTTTCAATGAGGATCTGGTCTACTGAGTAAAGCCCTAACAGGAATCACAAGTATACACATCAGGATCAGACTCAAGCTAGATCTCCAGGTCAGCCAGCTTCTGAGGCTGCTGAAGTTTTAAATGCATGAAGTACTCACCATAATCCGTGTATTGTCCAGTAATCTGGGGGGTCTTTGCAGTGGTTAACTTCCTATGGAGAAAAGACAGAGAAGACAACTGGTTTGTTGTTTGTTAAATACACTTAACAACCTTCCTGTCTTTTGACAAACATCGATGAGCTCCAATACACGACTAACACGAAATAAGTTCCGTGGTAATTTACCATAAGCAATATTCGTGAGAATACCACGGGGAGGGGGGGCGGCTGGATATTTCATTTGAAATGAGTGAACCAACGATTTGGAAAACAGAATTTAATAGCTACTTCTGCTCTTTTTATGGGCTTGAAAATTAAGTCAATCTGATGGATACACTCACACTTACCCATGAATAATTTTCTTGTCATACAATCAAAAATGAGAACAAGAGGCTGACAGTATCCTGCTAAACTCAAGTTTGTGCAGGCACCAGGCCCAAATACAACAGTGGAATAATAAGTACTGAAAATTTGGAGCCAAGAAAAATGCCAAGGTGAGAATAGGAGCATATCCTTAACATTAAAGATAAACTCTAGAGATAAAAATCTCAGTGTAACACTTTTTAGGGACCTCCAAATTGTTTAGCTAAAATGGGGTTTTTCCAAAACAATAATCACCTCAGCTATCAGGCAGTGGGTCAGAACCCAGGCCCAGTAGCCCCCAGTGAATAAGCAAATGGATAGTACATGCCGGGTCTGGTGAGGAGCTGCTGAGGCATCCCGCTCACCTGCAAGCCCTTCCTGTTTGAATCACCTTTTGATGTAGGGAGGCTGCTGCTTTTGACGGTTGTCTGGAAACGAGGGCAGGCCTGGTTTAGGTGCCTGAAACGTCTGATGTGAGGCTACAGAACAAGGGGGCAGAGGGCAGGAGGACAAGGGTGGGATCAGAGCGAGAGGTCGTGGACTTCATCTCATCCCCAAGGAAACCACATCCAAAGCAGGTGGGCCCTTTCCCACAGTGCAAGGCTGGGGATGGGCAGAGACAGGCCCCAGGGGGGATCTTCTACCTCAGCTCTACACCCAGGGTCTCAGATGAGCCTTTACGGGGGGAACTGAAGTCAAGGTGCAGCTTTCTTTCCCGCGTCAGCAAGTATTCGTGAGGGGCCGTGCTAGGCACTGAGGAGAGACCTGTCCCTGCACCTGTAACACGTGCATCGCTCACGGGGGCAGGAGCCCAGAAACAGCCCTGTCCCCAGGACGACACTTGACTGGGATAGCAGGACCCTTGTCATGGCCGCCCTCGATCGAAATGAATCCCCTAACAATGATATTTTGCTAATAATTGATTTTTTTTCATCTCATTTCTAAAGCCTCAAGGCAGGAATGCACTTCCATGCATATTTAGTCAGCACACAGGAACACCCACAAGTTTCGTCCCAGGCCCTGAAGGCAAATCTCCCAGTGTTACCCAGGGTAGGAGCTCCACACACAGGTCCTTCCTGAAGGAACCCACGGCTCCCATGCGTCCTCACTACATAGGAGTGAGAGCTAGATTCCCAACAAAACTGAAAACAGCTTACAGGCAACTCCATTCTACCCACCGCCAACTGTCCTCCCCACCCTGGAGCAAAGAACCAGCACCAGAGGGAGAAAGACACAGGAAGTTGTCAAGTTTGGGAAACTAAAACCAGAGCAGTCTAATACAGTAAGAGATCCCCTGTTAGAAATGAGTTTCCAGGGGCAGCGTGGTGGCTGCCAGGGGCAGGGCTGGGGAAACAGGGAGAGAGATGCTCCTCAGAGGGTACAAACCTCCGGTTACAAGATGAACAAGCCTGGGGATCTAACGAACAGCATGGTGATCACAGCGAATAATGCTGTTTCACACACTTGAATGCTACAAAGAGAGCAGACCTCAAATGTTCTCCCCACAAGAAAGATGTGGTGGCCATGTGATAGGGGGGTGGTAGCTAATGCTATGGTGGTGAGGCTTTGCCATTTATAAGTGTCTCCACCTCCAAATACTTAAAGAAAAGGCCTCAAAATTGAGAATTTTCAAGTCAAAATTTCAGAAACACTGTCAACAAAATTAGGGCCAGCTCAGCAATATGATGAAACGACTTTAGAGTCGTGGCACCAATACCAGGATCGGCGCGACAACTGCCCCCAAGATGGACGGGGGGGACACGGACCGCAGGCAGCAGGAGGGGCGCCAGCTGGCTGCTCTCGGCACAGAGCCTCTGCAACACGCTCTACAAGGACAAGGGCACCAGGAGAGGCAGGGCCAGACGGAGGCCACCCTGAAGGAGGGAAGGCGCCACCTGTGCCGAGCGGAGCAACGGAGGCCGGCGAGGCTCCGGCGGAGACTTGCAATAGTGGACGGAGGGCACAGGTCAAGGCCTGTCCACGGAGGCCACCCTGAAGGAGGGAAGGCGCCACCTGTGCCGAGCAGAGCAACGGAGGCCGGCGAGGCTCCGGCGGAGACTTGCCATAGTGGACGGAGGGCACAGGTCAAGGCCTGTCCCTGGAGGGCACGCTGAAGTCCTAACCCCAGGCCCTGCTGAATGTGACTTTATCTGGAGCAGGGTCTGTGCAGGTGTCATCAAGTTAAGAGGAGGTCAGACTGGATGAGGGTAGGCCCCCAGTGCAGTCCCTGGGGCTCCTATAAGAAACAGACACACAGATGGAGACCACGGCACGGAGGCTGGGCAGAGGCTGTGCCTACAAGCCAAGGAGCGCCGGCACCGCCACAAGCCAGGAAGGGCCGTGGAGCACATTCTCCCTCGAAACTTCCGGAAGGGGCCTGCCGCACCTTGGTTTCAGACTTCTGGCCCCCAGAACTGGGGGAATACATTCGTGATGCCTGAGCCAGCCACCGCCGTCTGTGGGCCTGTGTCACCGCCCCCAGAACCTCGTGCAAGGCCCTCCCCGAGGGACGGTCTCCGGCCGGGAAGGCGCCGCCTCGTGCGGCAGCACGGGCTCAGCAAGTGGCGCTCGGCGAGGAGACGTGCTGGGCAACCTCCGCTTCACCGGGGGCCACTGGTCAGAGGGGCTGCTGGAGGCAGGACTCACCTTGCACACTGTCGCAGGCCAGTGGTGAACCATAATTAGTTTATGCCACTCGTGGCTGTCACTGTTAAAAGACAAGGGACGTATTTTTCAGGAGCTTTTAAAAAAGTTACAGAAAGATCAATTCATCCATCCACTCACGCCAGCGTTCATTCGGGGAACACGGGGCGCCCGCCACAGGCCCGGCGCTGCAGCTGCGGATGCGGCCCTGACACGGATGGGGGACCGGGTCCCTCCCGTCCCGCAGCGCACCTGCCAGCAAGGGGGACGACGGCCGTGCCGACTGAGGACGCACAGGACGCACGGCGCCGAGGGCCAAGGACTACGACTAAGGAGGACGGCAGGCCTGCCAGGTGGGGACGGGGTGGAGATTTTGGATCAGGCAGCCAGAGGGTCCCCGCTGAAGGGGAACAGAGTGGCAGTGAGGGAATGAACCAGAAGGCGCCCTTCCCCTCAGGGGTTCACGCGGTGCAGACACAGACCCCTTACCCCTCGGCAGCATTTGTGAGACCCAGAAGCCTGAAAACGGAATGGTTTTCGTAGCTCACGGGGCCACAGAGCACCACCTAGGGTGGCACGCGAGGCTTCTGTCACCACCCCACCCACCGGGAATCGTTACGCGTTCTCTGCAGGATGGGTGACGTCTGATCCTAGGGGCTCCTTCCCACGTCCCCGTGAAACCCACCCGTCCCTCCCTGAGACTCTCCATGAGGGGTCGTGGAGTAGCATTCACACGGGGACCCTCCCTCCCACCAGGTGTGCAAGGCTTAGCACACACACAGACAGAGGCAGAAAGGCCGGCTTGTGAAAATACTCGCTGTACAGACGGAAAACAGCAGCAGCAACAGGGGATACAACTCGAGCAGACACGTAATTCAGGATAAATGCATTTTTAGAAGCAAAGACTCAACAGCAAAACAATATTAAGTTCTCACACATTAGTTTTGTAAATAGTTGAGTACTGCTGAATAAGTAGAGATTTCACAATATTTCAAAACATTTTTCAGTCTGAACTAATGAGCAAGTGCTCAGTACAAGAGAAAGGAGAACTGCAGCATGAGCATTAGAGCTGGGAGAAGCATTACAGTAGTTTTTTTTGGTTTTTTTTTTCTGGGTACGAAAATCTTATTTCACATAGGTGGAAACTGAGGCTGGAAGGTCAGGCAGAGGCCAGGAAAACTAGACCACCAGTATGCAGTTTACAATAAAACTACCAAGACTCACAACGTCTGTCACACAATAACCACCTACCACGCAGAGAGAAACAATCCTCCCAAAGCGGTGGAGATGCTGACTGTGCTGTAAAGAGAAACACCCACTAAGCAGAGAAAGAGGGCCTGGGAAAACACCCGCTGACCTGTGAGGCCCTCAGGGTCTGAATCACCCTCATGTTCTCGAAACCATGCCTTGTTCGCCAATTACATCAGTGGCATGAATCGTGAGAATCAGCTGGAGGTGACCACATACTACAGCCTAACATCTTCGCTGACATGTATTGATTACTATCGGGCAGGCATGGTTCTAAGCACATTCTGTACTTTATTTAACTGATGTCTCCTGGCATCAAGGCTAGGAGGCAGGCGCTGTTACTCTCTCGACTTTAGGATGAACGACCTTAATGGAGAGCTCCAAGGTCCTACATCTGGATATGAGCCAGCAGGTCGTCCTCAACCCATGCACCGCACCACCTCTCCGATGATACACTCTTAACTTGACAGCAACAATTAGTTAATTAATGTAGCTCTTTTTCAGAAAATACACTTTCTGGGAAAACTGAAATTTAATGTTACTTTTTAAAGTGATAAAACAGCAACGGTGGTTCATTAAAAAAGAAAAACAATTTACATTCCCACCAACAGTGCAAGAGGGTTCCCTTTTCTCCACACAGCCACTATGGAGAACAGTATGAACTTTCCTTAAAAAACTAAAAATAGAACTACCATATGATCCAGCAATCCCACTACTGGGCATATACCCTGAGAAAACCATTGATTCAAAAAGACACACGCACCCCAATGTTCACTGCAGCACTATTTACAATAGCCAGGACATGGAAGCAACCTAAATGTCCATCGACAAACAAATGGATAAAGAAAATGTGGTACATATATACAATGGAATATTACTCAGCCATAAAAAGGAATGCAGTTGGGTCATTTGTAGAGATGTGGCTGGATCTAGACACTGTCATACAGAGTGAAGTGAGTCAGAAAGAGAAAAACAAATATCGTATATTAATGCATATATGTGGAATCTAGAAAAATGGTACAGATGAACCTATTTGCAAAGGAGAACTAGAGACACAGATGCAGAGAACAAACGTATGGACACCAAGGGGGGAAAGAGGGGGGTGGGATGAATTGGGAGACTGGCGTTAACATATATACACTACTACGTATAAAATAGATAACTAACGAGAACCTGCTGTATAGCGCTGGGAACTCTGCTCAATGTTCTGCGCTGACCTAGATGGGTGGGATGGGGGGTGGGGTGGGAGGGAGGTCCAAGAGGGAGGGGATGTGTGTATACATACACCTGATTCACTTCTTCGTCGTACAGCAGAAACCAACACAACGTTGTAAAGCAGCTATACCCCAATTTTTTTTGAAAAGAAAACTGACCTTTTCCCAGGCCTGCGAAGTAAGTATGAAATCCTTCTGTTAACTGGAGCATTACCCAAATAAAACAGAAGAAAATTAAAATCTGGTTCTCAAATCTCGGTCTCCACTACAGAAGTAAATGAGACTCCCCTCCCAGACAGCCTGTTTACCCCTTAAACTGTCGGCCGCAACAGAAAGGATAGAAAGAGGGAACGAGAGGGAGCGGAGGAAGGGCGAGAGAAAGAAACCTGGACAGAGGAACCGCGACCACCTCACCAGGATCTTACCGGACCCTGGACGGAAAGCGTGCGCGCACCGCCCCCGGGAGACACTCGGAGGCTCCGGGCACCCGTGTCCCCCTGCAGGCCCTCCCGCCCCAGCCCCCGAGCCCCTCCCGCACCACCACCCCCGCGCCCCTCCGCAGCTCACCTCCTCCAGAGCCCGCGCGCGCCGCCTAGGCAGCACAGCGCCAGGCACAGGGCGCCCAGGCGGGCCGCGGGCTTCATCGGCCGAACCCGGCGGAGGACCCCGCAGGGGCACCAAGGCGCGGCCTTCCGAGGGCGCGAGGCCGTGTCCAGCGCCAGGCCCTGCGCTTCCCTGAAAAGGGGCAGATTTCCTTAAGCCAACCGTGTACCTGGCCGGCGGCCACCGAACAGCGCGGCCAGCCCCCGCCCACAGCCGAGGACGCGGCGGGCCCCCGAGAGGCGCCTGAACCCCGCCCGCCGACCACCGGGAGCCCCAGGGGCCCCTCCACCTCACCGGGCCCTCCAGGCACACAGCAGTCCCGGCCCGCGCGCACCGCGATTCTCACCGCGACCCTCCCCTGGACCCCGCGGCCCAAGCCGAGCCCTGCTTGTTTCCGCACCGGGCGCCTGACGTCACGCCCCCAGCCCGGGACCAGCCCACAGCCTCGGACTCGCCCAGGGCGCCCCGACGCCACGCCCCTGGGCGACGGACGCGCGCCCGGCTGGCGAACACGCCACGTGAGGCCCCGACGCCACGCCCCTTTTGGTGGACATGGCACGGTAAAGTGCCCTCCTGCTTGTTACTCACCCACATAGTACACACCACTGTTTGAAATGAAATATGTGTGTGATTATTCCATTCACTTCTGTCTTTCCCTGTAGACTGCAAGTCAACACTCATATCCAGTTTACTCACCACCGAGTCCTCACTGCCTGGCACGATGGATGGCAAGTAGTAGGTGCTCAATAAAATAGCGCCTGCGGAAGGAATGCATGAGCTCCTCCGTGGTCTTATGCAGCGTTGTGCCTTTCTTGCCTTCCCCGTTTCTCCAACTGCTTGCCTCTTTCAGACTCCTTTAACCACTTCCTCTAAACAACCTAGGCACCCCCCACAGTTTTGTCCTCTTCCCTCTCTTTTCTTTTAGGCTAAAAATATCCATTTCTTAAAACAAAATCACTTCCCATAATCCTAGTTCTCCCTTGAACCATGGTCCATCTGTGTAAATCTCTCCTCCGCGGGGAGGGCTTTCCTGACCACAGTCAAATAAAAACAGAACCTGACTTAGAAAAGGTTTTATCCTCGAGGATACTGCAGGGCGAAGGGACTCTAGCAACAGGAGAAAGCTCTGACTTAAAGATCTGCAAGCTTCTCAAGGGTTAGGCAAAAAGGGGTTTCTTTACAGAGAGGGGTAAACACAGCTAGAAAGAACCGGGGGTGGGAGATGGGCTGGGAGTGTGGCTTCCTAGGAGAGGACGTCAGGAGGGGCTCCTGCTGGCTCTGGGTGAGGCTGGGCCAAAGGTCTAGGCCTGGAGGAAGGAGAGAAGCTGAACAAAAGGTTGGTTACTGAGCATAATGTTCCGAATGACCACTGGGGACTGAAGTGAGGTGAGGAATGGGAATTCGGAGGGTCCGTGTCTGGCCTTGTCCCGGGTAAACTGGGGCATCTTGCAGTCGTATCTGAGTCCTTGCAGTGAGCTGTTTTCTGGAACACAAAGGGCAGGGGGACTTTTTAACCTTTGCTGTGGTTCAGGATCACAGGCTCAAGTAAAATTCAGCATCGTCACCACTGGCTACTTCCCACTGCATCACCTTGTTTGTTTTCAGCAAGGCTCTCTTCATCGCCTTTGGGTTTCCTGTTATCTCTGTGTTCATCCTCTCCACCCCTTCCTCACCCCACCCCCCGGGGTGCATTGACCGTGAAGCTGATGAGGGTTCAGCTCAGGCCCCTCACTGGCATGGGCCTCCAAGGCCCTGTCCTCCATTTTGTATTCATGGGTTTTTGTTCCGGTTCTCAGTGAGGGACCTCCAAATTGTACAAGTTTTCAGCCCCCGAACCTGGATGTGGACCTGGGATGTCATCTTGTTCAGTGCTGTCCACCTAGCTAGATCCTAAACAGAGCAGAGGGAGAGTTCAATAAATGTACAAGAAAGAAGGTATAGCACAGGGAAGTGTATTCAATATCCCAGGATAAGGCATAATGGAAAACAATATGAAGAAGGAACGTATGTATATGTATGGCTGAGTCACTGCTGTGCAGTGGAAATTGACGCAACCTTGTCAATCAACTAGACTTCAATACAAAATAATATGTAAAAAAAAAAAAAAAAGAAGAAGAAGAAGAAGGTGGGAGGGGCAGCTGGGGTCCAGGCCAAACTGGGGCTCTGGAAGCTGGCGAGCTGTCACAGGGACAGGTGGAGACGGCTGATGGCTGTAGCCTCAGGAGGTTGGGAGGAACCCGAGTGGTAAGGTTACGGGCTCCCACAGTGCAGCGTAGAAGACTACAAATCATGCTGTTTAGGAGATGGAGTTAGCTTGTGAAGAAGCATGTCCACAGGAGGCAGGGGACAAGATGGCAACAACCATTTCCATGACCAGATCGGCCTTAAACCGGTGCTGATGCCTCAGACTCTCAGGAACCTTTATGACACAACTTCTTATTGATTTAACTCCCTTTGCTTTCCTGTTCCCAACTCAGGAAACACTGCAGGTTATACTGCAACAGCAAGCACCTCCCAAATCTCAGGGCTTCACTAACTACACCAACAAAGGTCAATCTTTGCCCGTGTTCCATGCTGGTGGTGGGTCAGGTTATTTTCACTCTGGGACCCAGGCTGAAGGAACAGCGGGAGCTGGTACCTGCCTTTCCAATGACCCAGTGGTGGCAGAACCACACCTGGGCTCTGATCCCTCAGCACCTGACATCTGGTCTTCTATTCAAATTCTTTTGGCCAGAGCATGTCACATGGCTAAGCCTGGTGACAACGAGGAAGGAAGTGTACACCTCCCACAGAGGTGGGCATTGTAGTCACAGAGCAAATGTTGAGAGCGTACGGGGAACGTCAGCCAATAGCTGGGAAAAGTAACATGGTCCACCGTCAATGAGGAGGTGGGAAGAAGGCCTTGAAAAGCCAAGTGGGCAAGCGGAGTGGGGGAGGTGGGCGCAGGTTGCTCGTCTGTGCTGGCCGGGGGTGTGCCCGTGCTTCCCCCCACCCCAGAGACGCCCAGTGAACGGAGTAACAGGAACCACGGAGCAGCACAGATTTGGCTGAAAAGCCCCGGGTGGGCGCGCAGCACCCGCTGGTGGGGGACTTGTCACATGCGAACTGATGAACACGAGCGCCCAGCTGCAGAGCAGGCACCTGTGCCGAACGTCAGTGCGCTCCGCGCTGGATGTCTGCATTGGCTCTCGGGGAACAGAGCCCGGAGCTGGGGGCTGCGTGACCCACAGGAGCCACGGGAGGGGCTTGCCAGCTGGGGGGTGCCGCTCACCTTTACTGGCGTCGTCCAGTCTTGCCGCCCCGTCCAGGCCAGGGGAGGCTCAGGTGAACGTGGGCTCTGGGTCAGGTGTCTCCAGCGGTTGGGAACGGGCCTGTCTGAGGGTGAGTTCAGACTCTCCACTTATGACCTGTGTGACCTTGGTAAGCTAACTGGCTTCGAGAAGCCTTGGCTTCCTCGTTTGTAAAATAGGAAAGCAACGCGCTCTGACCACCTGTCATGATGGTCAAAAAAGTGTCATTAGTGGCTTAGTGCGAGCCCACTGTGCCTGGCACGTATTAGGAGCCCAGTGCTGCTTTGTTTCTTATGACAGAGCCCATGGACCCTCACCTGGGAGGGAAGGACCTCAAGGGGCTCCTGGGGGTCTCGGCGATTCTGCCTTAGCCCTGAGCTTGGTGACGGTGGGCGTTGGTTTTAGACCTTCTGTATTAAAAGCCATAACAGGAGAGAATGTTTCCAGTCTCTGTGGCATCTTTTTAGGTTCTGAAGCTTTAAGTAGCTTTGTCACACTTTGGGGACTCTTTCCTTAAAAACTCCTTTGCATTCTAAAGTATTTATATATTGAGAAAGTTAGGACACTTTCTGGGTGTTTTCCCTCTGATCTTTCTCCGACTCTCATAGGACCAATATGTGTGGCCTTGCCATGCCAGCCTGGCTACCGAGGTAGCTATTTTGTGGAGCTGCTTTATTCTGAGCTGTGGTTATGACAAAACAGGAACAAGAAAGGAACAGGAAAAGATCAGCCAAGTGTTGTTCATGGTGTCGTTTTTCTTGAAGATTCACTTTAATAGTTGGAACTGTAGGGAAGAAACGTTTTGGAAGTGAGAATAAGACTAAATCAAGCCAAACAGCATAATATTCTCAATGTGAAATAAAGGAATGTATCACTTCCTGAAAAAAGAAAGAAAAAAATGAGCTCACTCACACACACATATGCACCTGTGCACACATCCCACACACATTCCTACGTGGATATTAGAAGAGACTGTTTACTTGGATGTTTTTAAAAATTACTTATCTTAAAAAAAACTAAGCAGAGGAAGAGGGAGGGGGGATTAGAGGAAGGCTGTCAAAAGGGACAAACTTCCAGTTATAAGATAAATAAGTACTAGGGATATCATGTACAGGATGATAAATGTAATGAGCACTGCTGTACGTTATGTATGAAAGTTGTTAAGAGAGTAGTCCTAAGAGTTCTCATCACAAGAAAAAGAAATTTTTTTTCTATTTCTTTAATTTTGTGTCTATATGGATGATGGATGTTCACCAAACTTATTGTGGTCATCATTTCAGGATGTACAAAAGTCAAATCACTATTCTGTACGCCTAAACTGTATTCAGCATTGTGTGTCAATTATATCTCAATAAAACTGGAAGAAAACCAAAAAATAAGCAGACTTAGACTTCTGAGATTTTACGACATGACTGAGCTGTTTTCCCTTAGATAAGCACTTCTGCTTTACAAATAATAGTTGAATATTCATTAACAGTTAATGTAGTGGATATTCTATTAATATTTAGTCTTGGTCAATAGTGTTTAGTAGCTGATATAAATACGTATAACTAGTGCTCAGACATACTGGAAAGAGCTCTGAAGTCAGCCATCGAGTGGCCTTAGAGCTACTGTGTGACCTTGAACAGGTGCAGCTGAGGTTTCCAGCTGTGCCCATGCATGCCCGGGAGAGGGCCTGGCACCCTGCATTCATTGCACCGGCCCTGCTCCCCTACAAAGACCTCCTCTGAGTGAGATGGGTAGTGGGAGCCCATAGGCATTATATATAGGAGGCTGCTGTGCAGAAAAAAGCTTGTGCAAGCTTGTGCTTGCTGTGAATACAAGTCCCAAATAATTATCCCTTATGTACAAGCACTGACAAGTCAATTTCAAAGGAAAAAAATCCCAGCTCATTCAAATGGGATTCCTCTTTCCCCCAAAGGAATGAGAAGCGTGGGCCTCCTGCTGGCCTTGCAGCGCGGCTCTGGCTTCCTGCTCGCGCCCACTTCCACCTTCTTGGGGCCCCTGTCCTTGTCGCCACCAGCACTGTCCATCCTTCCAAGTCCCCTCCCGGATCCGCTGCCTCGTGGAATGCCTTTGCAGAACTGTCCCCATTCTTCTCCCATCTTCAAGCATTTAAAACGGACGGACAAACCGAACCTCATCCCAGTGTCGTGTCATTTTCTAAAGTGGCCACGGCATTCTTGCCAGCCCAGAGACTCTTCCAGAACCTTGTCCTGCTCCGTGGAGTTACGGAGGCCCCTGCTTCAGTGACCCTGGGTGGGATTGATGACCCTTCGCCTGGGAGAATGTAGCGGAGGGGACGCTGTGTGGCTTCTGAGGTCTAACAGCCTCCCTGGGCTCTCTCTCCTGGGATGCTCCCTGGAGCAAGCCTGCCAGGCGCTGAAGCACAGACTCAGGCAGAGAGGCACGTGGGACGGCCACCTAGGAAGGACCGGAGCCAGCAGCAGTGCCCCAGGTGACCCCAGCACCCAACCTCACTCTTCCAGGTGAGACCCGACATCAGCAAGCAGAGTCAAGTCACTCTGCGGGGGCCTGTCTGAGCTGTGGCCCCAAATGAGTGAGTGTGATGGATGGTCGTGCACGGCACTAGGTTTGGGGCATTTTGTTCTGTAGCCTCAGTAACTGGAACAACTGGTGACGAGTGGAGGAAACTAACCAAGGGACAGGACGGAAGCCAGAATTCTTTGATTGTAATTGTTTGGTAGATTTAACTTTAGAACAGTGTAGAATAAATGTTTTACATAAAAATTCTTAAAAGGCCACCCCTCAAAACTAAAAGAAAAGTGAAAGAAATGTCTGTAGGTATTGGGTAGGTTGCTTGACCACACAGGAAGAAGTATTTCAAGTATTTTTCATTTATTTATTTATTTATTTATTGCGGTACGCGGGCCTCTCACTGTTGTGGCCTCTCCCATTGCGGAGCACAGGCTCCGGACGCTCAGGCGCAGCGGCCGTGGCTCACGAGCCCAGCCGCTCCGCGGCATGTGGGATCTTCCCGGACCAGAGCACGAACCCGTGTCCCCTGCATCGGCAGGCGGACTCTAAACCAGTGCGCCACCTGGGAAGGCCTCAAGTATTTTTTTAAACACAGTGACTTTACTTCCTAGTACTTCCTAGTGGGACATATCCTAAGGCTAAATTCCCGCAGAGGAAACTTACACTGTTTTCGGTTTCCATTTTGTTACTAAGCACGGAGTATTGTTACTGTGAAACTAAATAAATAAAATAAACACAGCAAATAAGTCATGATATTAATGCCACTAGGGTTGTTTTAAGTCTGTGAGAAAGTCGGTGCAAAAAGGGAGATTAAAGAAATTAAGAAATGCATGAAAACTTAAGGGTAAGGTTTAGGGTAGAGGTGAGGGTACGAAAACGTGTTAGGGTTAGGGTACGTGTTATGGTACGGGTTAGTGTTAGGGTACGGTTTAGGAGTAGGGTACGGGTTAGGGTAAGGGTTAGGTTTAGGGTTAGGGTACGGGTTAGGGTAAGGGTTAGGGTTAGGGTTAGTGAACTGGTAAGGTTTAGGGTACAGTTGTGGGTACGAAAACGTGTTAGGGTTAGGGTACGTGTTAGGGTATGGGTTATTGTTAGTGTCCGGGTTAGGATTAGGGTACGGGTTAGGGTTAGGGTTAGGTTTAGGTTTAGGGTTAGGGTTATGGTTAGCAAATGGGTAAGTTTTAGGGTACAGGTGAGGGTACGGAACCGTGTTAGTTTCAGGGTACATGTTAGGGTATGTGTTAGTGTTAGTGTACAGTTTAGGATTAGGGTACGGGTTAGGGTAAGGTTTAGGGTTAGGGTTAGGTTTACGGTTAGGGTTAGGGTTAGCGAACGGGTAAAGTTTAGGGTACAGGTGAGGGTACCAAAACGTGTTAGGGTTAGGGGACGTGTATGGTACGAGTTAGTGTTAGGGTACGGTTTAGGATTAGGGTAAGGGTTAGGTTTAGGGTTAGGGTATGGGTTAGGGTAAGGGTCAGGATTAGGTTTAGGGTACGGGTTAGCTAGTCATTAAAGTAATTTACCTTCACCTTGGGGCTGATTTTGGCCTGGGAAACTGATTAAACCACAGAGTAGTTTATCTGGACCGGATTAAGATGCCGACTCATAACCTGTCTTAACTTGCTTAAAGTAAGGAGGATTTCATCTTCAATTGCCTTTCATTATGATCTTAAGAAGACCACCTAGAGGGGTGGGATAGGGAGGGTGGGAGGGAGGGCGACGCAAGAGGGAAGAGATATGGGGACATATGTATATGTATAACTGATTCACTTTGTTATAAAGCAGAATCTAACACACCACTGTAAAGCAATCATACTCCAATAAAGATGTAAAAAAAAAAGAAAAAAAGAAGTAGGGGGTCATTTGACACATCATTGCTATTAACTCTCCTTACAGGTCTGTTAATGCAACAGCAAACGCCGCAGGGCAAGAAGAGTTAAAAGGGGGTCCCAGGAAGAGAGTGGAGGCTGCTTCCTGCTAGACCGGCAGTAGGATTAGAGCCTGGAAGTACCCCAAACGTAAAGGCAGCCGTGGTACGTGGGCTCAGAACACCAGAAATCCTGCTTTTTCCCAGTCGTCTCCCTCCTGCACTGCTAGTGTTTCATTTTCACATCTCTGCTGGGAGCTCTGACTCCTCCTGCCCCTCACATCCTCTCCATTCCTCACAACACAACTCCGGTTTCATCCTTTTTCTGACAGTTGACCTCCTTCACCTAATTTCCCCAGCTCCTGAATTCTAATTTCTCTTGTAGGCTAAAGCCTTTGACAATGTACCCTTGTGTCTTGCTTTATCCCTCTCTTCCACAATATGATGAACTCCTGGGGACAGAGCTGGGTCTTTCAATCCTTGCATGTCCCCGCTGTGCTGTGACACGGCAGACGCTTAATAGTTATTAATCAGCTAGTTTATTGCTTTAGCACCATTCAGCCAAAAGCACTTTGTTCGCAGGTATGCCTCTATATGTGCTAAAAAACAACACAAAGCAAGCAAGCAAACAAACAAAAAACCCCACCAAACCCAACGTACATTTATATAGTACTTTCTGGATTAGAAAGCATTTCACTTTCATTATCTGACTTAGTTTTCTAACACCCCTGACGGTGGACAGAGCCGGAATGTATGTCCCTTTTCCAAAAGGAGGAAAGTGAGCCCTTGAGAAGCTCAGCACCTGATGAAGACACAGCTCCTCGGTGGGTGAGCCAACGGCAGAGCCGGTGTAAGCCTTCAGACTTCTCTTCCTCCTGTACCCCAATAGTTCTGGAAAATGTGTAAGAAATGTTGCCTAAAAGCTTGGCGATAATGGAAAAAGATGATTCCAGGTCCTTCGAGTGTCACCCTGGAACATCACCTCACAGGCCCCCCAAGGATGCTTTATTCTCTGCAACAGCAGTTCTCAAGCTTTTTGGTCTCAGAATCCCTTATACCCTTAAAAATTATTGAGGACTCCAAAGAACTTTTGTAAATATGTGTTATATTTAACAATATTTACCTTATTTGAAATTAAAGCTGAGGAACATCCAAACATTTATTACTTAATTTTAAAATAATGGCAAGCCCCCTACGGATTAACATAAATAACATATTTTTAATAAAAATTAACATATGTTCCAAAACAAAACCAACTTAGTGAGAAGAGTGGCATTGTTCCTACATTTTTGCAAATGTCCTCAATGTCTGGCTTAATGGAAGAAAATTGGATTCTCATATTTGCTTCTGTATTCAATCTGTTGCAAGAGGTTGCTTGGATAAAGAAAATCCAGGCCCACGCAGGTATGTAGTTGGAAAGGGGAGGAGCATTTTAATAGCCTTTTAGAAACTGGACAAATAATCTAAAATGATAGAAGATCAGCGGCAGTGTGGAATCTGAAGCTCTATCAGTGAACGTTTTGCACTCTGTGACCTTGGAATCCGTTGCCCTTTCTGGAACGTTGAAGGGCATCATTTATCCGCGTGTGGTAGCAGAATAAAGGCCCCGAAAGGCACCCCGGTCCTACTGCCTGAACCTGGGAAACGTGGCAAAAGAGACATTTGCTGCTGTGATTGTGAGGGAAACTGAGAGGGAGACAGACAGACAGAAGCGAGTGACAACAGGAGAAGGACTCAACCCACCGTGGCTGGCTTCAAAGACAAGGAAGCAGAGTCTCCCCTGGGGCCTCCAGAAAGGAGCACAGGGAGACCCATGTCAGACGGCAGAGCCGCAGAACTGCAAGATCACAGAGCTGTGTTGTGTGAGGCGCTAAGTTTGCGGTGGTTTGTTGCAGCAGCAACGGGAAACGCTGCCGCCATGTAGACTTTGTAATGTCGTGAGCTGGTCATTTGGAAAGTAGTGGTTCACTGGGTTATGTGCAGATTTTCCCAGTGTTGACGTGGTTCATTACATAGTCTCAAAGAATCATTAATATCACACTGACTTCGTCAGAAAACCCTTTAAATATTAGGAAGCTTTCAAGGACTCACAGAAGCTATCAACATTTTCACTTGAACACTTTTATTTTATCATTGGCGACAAATAGTGTCAGCTGTTTCCCTTGAAGTGGCAGACTAACTCCATGCACCCTTGAAAAATGTCTTCTACATACTGAAGTGTAAACAACCAGCTTGCCTCCCGGTGCTTCTTGCAGATGACAATGGGGCTCGGGCAGGATTAACTGAAGTGAGCAAAGGAAAAGGCAAAATAGCTCCGGAAGCCCCAGGTTCCTCTCCTTTGCTTCTTTGTCTCGGGCTCTGACTCCAGGGCCACCTTCCTCCTTTCCTTCTAAGCCACCTATGCCTCGCTATAACCTCCGTCCAGTCACACAAAGTTTCCCACCAAACTTTCTCTTTTCTCACTCCTTTTTCCTCTGAACGTGTCAGAACCCGTCCCTTTAAAATTAAGCCTTCTGAGAATCCAGGGAATAAACCCTTCATTTTTCATATTCCCTGGACTAAAGCTGAACTGCAACCCACAGCCAAGGATTTTCTCAAAGTAACTGAAGATCCTCCCAGATTTGCTGAGGAGTTTAATATAGTCACTCAAACTTATCAACGTGGTTTCTCTGACTCGTAGCAGCCAGTTCAGATTATCAGCGAGGGTCAGGCCCAGATTCAATGAAAACTGCTAATTTGGAAAGTCCCGAGAGGTGTCTAGAATCACAGCTAGGAGACCAGTCCTTCCTAGGGCTTCTGCAAGGCCTGTTGACTGGAACAAAATTCAAGCTTGCACACAAAAATCTGATGAACTGTTCATGATTATTATAATTGACTTCAGAATGTTTTTAAAGAAAATTCTGGTCTTTCTACAGATGTTGACTCCACCTGGGTAGCTTTTAATTCTGTTTATTAATAGGCTGAACTGGGACCTTTCTAGTCATAAGGGCCAGGATGGAACGGGAGGCTGTGTCCACTCCAGATTTAGTTACCCTGCCAAGTCAGCTCTCCCACACTCTAGATCACTCACCTCCAAGGAAGGCCACCAAAATTCTTCACCTTCACCTCCAGCAAATGAAGGCTCCTGAACAAATCCCAGACCCTCCTAGCTCCTGCTCTTGTTGCAAAGAGCCAGGACATTGGAAAGGAGATGGTTACAAATTTGAACATGTCAGGGGCCTTCAGCTCGCCAAGCAGCCTCTCCAGGGTCCACCCGGTTCCCGGTGACGGGGCTCCAAGTAACTACAGGGGCTCTTCCCAACCTTCCCTCTTCATTGGCCTGAACATCTCTCCAGATGGGGATGAACCTTTTCCAGTCCTAACTGATGCTGGAGCCACATGCTCAGTGCTGAGCCCCACTACTATTGATAGAAAACAGTCCCTGCCTTGGAGTACTAACACAGTTCAAATAGTGGTGATCTCTAATGAACCTCAAAAGGTTCCTGTCTCTGGGCTTCCCTGGTGGTGCAGTGGTTGCGAATCTGCCTGCCAATGCAGGGGGCACGGGTTCGAGCCCTGGTCTGGGAAGATCCTACATGCCGCGGAGCAACTAGGCCCGTGAGCCACAACCACCGTGCCTGCGCGTCTGGAGCCTGTGCTCCGCAATGGGAGAGGCCAGTGCACTGCGATGAAGAGTGGCCCCCGCTCTCAGCAACTAGAGAAAGCCTTTGCACAGAAACGAAGACCCAGCACAGCCAAAAAAAAAAAATAAGTCCCTGTCTCTGAATCTATTCCCTTTTTTTTTTTTTTTTTTGCAGTACGTGGGCCTCTCACTGTTGTGGCCTCTCCAGAGTAGACGGCATTTGAGCTGAATCTTAGAGGATGAGGACTTTTCAGGTAGACAACACAAGGAAGCATGTTCTGGGTGGAGAGAATGAAGAATACCGAAAGATCATGCTGTGATCAGGGCCCGTGAATAATGGCTCAACGTGGCTGAGAGCAGAATTCATACAGAGAGTGAGGAGAAATTAGGTTAAACGGGGCTGTTGACCTAAAACAAATGGCTGCCAGATATTTCTCCAGCAAAGATGGGTTTATTCAGGACCAGCAGAGACTTGGAGACCAGAACTGCAGACCAGTTCAGGGTCTGCAACCACGGTGTGAGCCACATGCCATCCCTGCGCAGCAAGGGATGATGAATGCTTTTATAGGGAAAAGGAAGTTGCGGGGTGGGAGCTACAGTAAACAAAGAGTCCATGGCTTTTCATTGGCTGAGTCCTTGCGGGAAGAAGATGCCTCTTTCTCTTCCTGTTGGGCTCTGCCATCAACCATCACAGGGAGTGACAGCTCCTCCTCTGGTCTCCCAACCCTGGTTAACTGAGGTTTCTGTGTATTAATTTTTCACATTTCCCCCTTTTTTTTTTTTTTTTTTTTTGCGGTAGGCGGGCCTCTCACTGCTGTGGCCTCTCCCCCTGCAGAGCACAGGCTCCGGACGCGCAGGCTCCGCAGCCATGGCTCACGGGCCCAGCCGCTCCGCGGCATGTGGGATCTTCCAGGACCGGGGCACAAACCCGTGTCCCCTGCATCGGCAGGCGGACTCCCAACCACTGCGCCACCAGGGAAGCCCCACATTTCCCCTTTTGATCAAGATCTTTCTCTGAAAGCATCACTGATCAAGAGTCAGGTTTTCTATTTCAGTGGATTTTTGTCCCTCAGTGCCAGGAAGGACTTTTCAGCGTGTAGTGTCCTACGTCGGAGGGAAAGTGCACAGATTGGAAACCTATTGAGGTCACATTTGAGTAGCAAGGAGACCCAGGAGGGAGGGAGAACTCTGACACTTTTTGTCAAAGTCTATATGTTATCAAGATCGTAGACACTGGAGATCATCTAAAGCAGTATGTCATGTTCAAAGGTTTGGAGACAAACTTCCAACCGGCCTGGTCTAGATATCTTGGGAAAGCTCTCTCGTCAGATGTTGTCCGCTTCAGTTCTGGGAAATCTTTACTTTCAGGTCACCAGATGACATGCAGGTCCACTCAGGGTTCAGTGCTTTTTTTTTTTTAGGTGTGCCATGTGAACCCAAGAGTCTCTTCTTTGGAGTTTGGTGGCACGAGGGTGGGTTGGCAGCACCTGATAGGGACCCTTCCAGTGAGCTGGAAGAGAGTTCTTCTGGAGGTGACTTTTGCAACAGACCAAAGCTCCAGGCTGCAAAGTGTGATGCTTAAAGTATCTCCTGAGGGCACACTGTGAAGACTGCTTTACCAAAACATGGCTATTTTTTTTTTTTTTTTTTTTTTTGCGGTATGCGGGCCTCTCACTGTTGTGGCCTCTCCCGTTGTGGAGCACAGGCTCCGGACGCGCAGGCTCAGCGGCCATGGCTCACGGGCCCAGCCGCTCCGCGGCATGTGGGATCCTCCCGGACCGGGGCACGAACCCGTGTCCCCTGCATCGGCGGGCGGACTCTCAACCACTGCGCCACCAGGGAAGCCCAACATGGCTATTTTTAAATAGAAGCAAGTAGGCTTTTACAGTATTGGAGTATCTCTCCTTTTATCAGCCGTGGGTCAAAAGAAGGAGGAGCCAAGTGCGTTGAGTCCCTGGGACCATCTCAAAGGGTGAGAGGTTGTGAATTCCAAAAAACATGCATCTGAGATTTACAAGGACCAGTGGCAAACTTTTGCCCAAGGTGTTTTGTCAACTGAGTCTTAGGAATTCCCTTAGCACGTTCTATTAAACCAGAGGATTGAAGGTGGTTAGCACAGTGGCAGCGTTGTAAAAGCAGCTGGACAGCACAGACCTATCCGAGCACCTGGCCAAGGGATGGATTCCTCCATCACTGTACAGTTTGAGGGGACAATCTTTTCTGAAAGGACTTTAGCCACAGAAGAGGCAGTAGCTGTCTGCAAGGGAAGACTTCAGTCCAGTGTGAAAACACACAGACCACGACTAAACATATTTCTAGCCAAGAGGTAAAGGGAGTTGTATGAAGTCCACTGGCCAGAACTTGAATGATCCATTGGGCAGTTTTACATGTCCAGGGCAGTGTGAGTTGTCTTCCCTGGGTTGTACTTTGGACAAGTGGGACAAGTGAGGTAGGCAGTTTTGTGGCCTTTTAAAATGTTTCCCCAGTAGGGACTTCCCTGGTGGTGCAGTGGTTAAGAATCCGCCTGCCAATGCAGGGGACATGGGTTCGAGCCCTGGTCCGGGAAGATCCCACATGCCGCGGAGCAACTAAGCCCGACTACTGAGCCTGCACCCTAGAGCCCGCGAGCCACAACTACCGAGCCTGCACGCCTAGAGCCCGTGCTCTGCAACAAGGGAAGCCACCGCAATGAGAAGCCTGTGCACCGCAACGAAGAGTAGCCCATGCACAGCAACGAAGACCCAACACAGCTAAAACAAACAAAAAAGTTTCCCCACCAATATTGATTCATAATAGCTATCATTTTGCCAGAACAATGGTTTGACGCATGTACAGTAGTGGGGAGTGGGAATTGTACAGTCTCCAGTAGGACTGGGTTATTTGGTCCCAACCAGAGTTTCTCTTTCTATCCAACCAACAGCTGTTGAATTTCTAATCTTGTTTTTCCTTTTCTGAAGCCAGTTGTTGGACTTCTCTAGGCAATTTTTCTAAGTTATTCTTTGGGGAAATTTCCCTTTGGACCATGACAGAGGTTTGGCTTCTGTTGGTCCTTTTAAGGGCGGCATTCCTAATTTATTATTAATAAGTTAATAATTATTCAAAAATTAACTTGATCCCTAGAGGGTCAAGTTTAGAATGCCCTGGAATCTTGATATCTGAAGTGGCAGGTTAAAGTATTGCATTTAATAATTCCTGAACATAGGGAACATTTCAAATTTTACTTCCACTGGAAGTAAGGAAGCCACATTGTTTCCACAAGATTCCAAAATCATCAGCTACTCCAAACGTATACCTACTATTAGTATAAATATTGGAAGTTTTGTCCTTGGCTAAAGCACAGGAGTATATAATTCAGCCTGTTAGGCTGAAGAAGCCATAGGTTCTTGTTGTCCTTACCTCAGACAACATCAGAAGTGGTTGTAATAGCACACCCAACACAAGGTCTTCCTTTGTCATCTTTTACACAAGAACCCTCCGTGAACCATGGAATTTCCTGTGGCTCATCACAAGGAATCAGGATGTGGTCCATCAGTGTTAAATGGTCATGAGGGACTTTGTCATTGCTGGAGGGCAGAGAAGTAGCCAGGGTACGGTTATTACAGTGTAAAAGAGGTATGTGAGGGGCAGTTAACAGAAGGGCTTCTTAAGAGGTGAGGTGGCTGGCTGAGAAATGCTGAGTGTGGTGGGAATTCAGGAGGGCTTCCGCTGCATGGGGTAAAAATGGTTAAAGGGAATCCACCAGGATTTCCTCGGTGGCCTTAACCAAAAGGGCAAAGGCAATAATGGCTCTGAGGCAAGGGGGTAGTTCTCTGCCAGAGGGTCTAGTTTTGGAGGATAATAATAACCTTATGGGTCAATGGCGGTCCCCATGTTTTGGGGTGAGTAACCACAGGGCCTTCCCTTCCTTTTCACGTACAAAAAGGAATGTGATAACTGAGATGCCCAAGGGAAGGTGGGTTCATCAAACTTTCTTCTAAGGCCTTGAAAGCCATGTCATCCAGTTATTCCCATAAAATTGCGTGTGTGGTGTTACTGTTGAGTAAAACATATAGAGGTTTGGCTCTAAGAGAGAAATTTGAATCCAATTTTGGCAATAACCAATTATCCCAAGAAAATCTCACAGCTGGCAATTAGTTTTGGGTTTGGGGAAACTTAGGACCCCATGAAATCCATCTGGATCTAGGTGTAGCCCTTGTTCTGGTATCAGAAGCCCTAAATATAAAACTCAGGTTCGGGCAAACTCATTTTTTTCCTTTGTAACCTTATGTCCCTTTATAACGGGGTTGGGCGAATGTAAATGACATTCTAGAAGTTCTCTCATTAAGAATGTTTTGTCTTTGGGCCTCCCTGGTGGCGCAGTGGTTGAGAGTCCGCCTGCCGATGCAGGGGATACGGGTTCGTGCCCCGGTCTGGGAGGATCCCATATGCCGCGGAGCGGCTGGGCCCGTGAGCCATGGCCGCTGGGCCTGCGCGTCCGGAGCCTGTGCTCCGCAGCGGGAGAGGCCACAACAGTGAGAGGCCCGCATACCGCAAAAAGAAAAAAAAAAAAAAAAAGAATGTTTTGTCTTAAATAATGATGTTTTAAATATAGATGTAAACACATATGTGTATACATAATATATATGTATTGAGAAAAAGCCTGGAGAAAAACTCTGAAAAAAGTTCTTTTATTTATTTTCCAAGGTTTTATAATGACCACATGCTACTTTCGTAAACAGAGATATAATTAAAAAAATTAAAATCTAGAAATACAAAACTTCATCTTCATCGGGTTTCTTGTCAATCTAATTAAATTCACAAGCCTTAGCTGTTCTAGAATACTGGGCACAATACTGAAAATCAGGCATAGAATTCTCACCCAAAGTAGCATAGAAGTATATAGAAAAATGTTAAAGCAAACCTCCAAGTTAAAATCTTTCAAGCTGCATGAAATGACTGATTATCAGTCAGAATAATACTTTGTTTTTTTAAACAACATTTGGAGGTCAGTGTCTGCCACATGAAATTTACTATAAAATATATACTAAACACAAGAAGTTAGTAAATTTTAAAAGTATAACATTTTAATGTTATAACATGTGTTACAATAGTTTCACTTAATGAAGAAATATTCCTAAAGTAAAATGAAAATCTTAAAGTAGAACATACTTTGTTTCTAATAAAAACATTCATTTTATTATCCTTTTAAAGTTATTTAAAATTATTTCCCAACTGATTCGTGAATAGTTTCCAGTCATACCTTACTGTTCCCAGAAGCAGCCTTTTTCAGCTCCTTTTGCTGTTTCCACAGATACTCATTTCCCTCATTCTAACTGTGTTTGTACTTACATCTCTCCCTGTATCACTCTAAGACATTCTCGGTGGTCATCCAATAATGGAAGATAAAGACTTAATGGCTTCTCTAATCATCTTCCCAAATTTTCCTCTTTCCTGCCATGCAGTAAGAATTAAAACAACATTAATTTACCCTATATGGAAATATAGGTACTTTTTCCTGCAAGACAAGTTGTATACCATGATTCTATTTCTTATTTCTTTCTTTTACAATGTTTGCTTTTCCTAGGGTTAAAAATTTAGGTGTCTTCTATCATTTCTCCTCTTAGCCTCGCCAAAAGAATTATGTTAAAAAACAAAACTAAACTAATTGCTATTTCCAAATGGCCAAGCATATCAGCACATCGGGGAGTTATTGTTTTAGTCTCTCTGGCATCATCCTCCGTTCCAGTAGAAATAGGTTTCTTCCTAACCCTTCTGTACACCTGTCCTCCCAGGACTTCTGTTTACTTCTCACTTCTACTGTATTTGCATCACCACAGCCAGGAAAAATTCTCTGCTTTTAAGGACCTGTGTGATTAGATTAAACTCATCCAGATGATCCAGGGTAATGTGTTGAAAGTGTTCATTTAATCACACCTGCAATATCTGCTTTGCTAGATAAGAAAACATACACACAAGTTCTGGGGATTAGTATGTGGATATCTGTGGGTACCCATTATTCTGGCCACTTTACATATCTTTTATATCGTCCTAATTTTGTTCACTTATTTCTCTTAGTGCATTATCAATTTGGTTAATTTGCTCTCTTGTTATTATTTTTTATAAATTTATTTATTTTATTTTATTTTTTGGCTGTGTTGGGTCTTCATTGCTGCACGAGTGCTTTCTCTAGTTGCGGTGAATGGGGGCTATTCTTCACTGCGATGTGCGGGCTTCGGTAGTTGTGGTGCGTGGACTTCACTAGTTGTGGCACACCGGCTTAGTTGCTCCATGGCACGTGGGATCTTCCCAGACCAGGGCTCGAACCCGTGTCCCCTGCATTGGCAGGTGGATTCTTAACCACTGTGCCACCAGGGAAGCCCTCATGCGTTATTTTTAACACATACAAACTTAAATTCTTTCCTGAGTTTGTCACTTCCTTTCTGAGTTTTTCTAAATCTGACATATGTTGCTTTCCATATCTTATGTCATTCTTTATGTCTGCTATAAACCTAAAACAATAAAACAGCCAGTTACTTTACCAGCAAAACAGGTTTATTCAGGAGCAGCAAAGAATTGCTATTTGGGACAGGCAACTATGGTGAACCACATGCAAGCCCAGTAAAGCAAAGGAGAGAAAACTCTTTTCTAGAGGACAAGGGGACGTTGGAGGCTGTAATAAACAAAATTCCCTTGGAAGAAATTAGTTTAAAGTATAGTGGCTGTTCATTGGCTGAGCTGTTTCCAGACAAGGAGAAAAAAAATCTTTCTCCCCACTGCGGGAGATAGTAAAGTAGCATCCATCCCTGGGGGAGATGCAAGGTACATCTCTTTTTGTTGGCGTCTGTATTGACCTTGAGTGGTACGTGCATGAGCGCTCCCCCTTCTGGCCACTCCAATCTTTTAGTGAGGTTTCCCTTTATTAATTTCCACCTTAATTTATTTTAAAATATCAGATTATCGTTCCCACCTATGTGGGAGGCATGACTTTCTGGCTTCCCTAGAGCCAGTGATCCCAGAGAGCAACATAGGAGAGAGCGCCCTCCTCTGGAACCCAGCCTCCGAAGCCAGACGCCACCATTTCCCTCTCATCCCACTGGGTGCACACCTATGTCCTCCCTGTTCAGTGTGGGAGGACCTAAGTGCCAGTTGTGGGATACCTGGGGCCATTTTGGAGGATGGCTACCAGATGCTAAAATCAGTAAAAGTTTAATGAAGGAGAAGATATTTGCATTATGTCTTCTCATAAAATGCTTATTAGTTACAGGGGCAAAACAATAATTCAATAATTTGATAAGGGAGAAACCTCACAAACACCACTTAACCAAGAGCCCTGGTCAGTTCGGGCTGCTGTACCAAAGTCCCACAGACTGGGTGGCTTACAAACAACACACACTTACTTTCTCACAGCTCCGAAGGCTGGATACCCAAGATGAGGGCGGCAGCAGGGTCAGGATCTGGGGAGGAGCCTCTTCCACGGGCGGCAGATTGCCGACTTCTCCCCATGTCCTCACAGGGCGGGAAGAGAGCTAGAGAGTTCTCCTAGGTCTCCTGTAAGGCACAGCTCCTGACACCATCACACTGGAGGTTAGGATTGAAACATGTGAGTGTGGGGGGAAAGACACAAACATTCAGACCATTGCACCAAGTGACCAAAATGTGCATCACCCGGAATGGGACAAACTGACACCATGTGCTTCTAAGCTGGCGAACTGAGGACACATCACTTATGTGGTATTCCTGCCAAAAATGCATAATCTAAATCTAAACACGAGAAGACGTCAGATGGACCCTAATTAAAGGACATTCTACAAAAGACCTAGCCTGTACTCTTCAAAAACGGCGATGTCATGACAGACAAGAAAGGCTGATGCCACTCCAGATTACAGGAGACTAAGGGGACTTGACCAGTGGTGACTGTGGACTGAATCCTGAAATGGGAACAACATCTGCTATGGGAACAAACAAATGGGAACAAAGTTTGACTATGAATGGCAGATTAGATACCAGTCGTAGTGGGCCCAGGTGGCCCAGAGCTTATGGTTAAATATTGAGGAATTTTGCAAACTGGGTGTTAAATTATTGGTAACTTGAAATCAGCCATGGTGAGCCATTTCCCATGGAAGTGGCAAGTGTTAGGAATTAGGACCCCCCCTGCCTCACCCCCAGTGCACCAGCATGCCACGTGACAGTTGGATTGTGACAATGTTCAATTTCCTCATTTTGGTCCTCTACTGTGTAGGGCAACCTTCTTTTTCTCAGGGAGTCCACAGTGAAGTATTTGAGGGTAAAGGGACCCAATGTCTGCTGCTTACTCTCAAACAGTTCAAGATAGATCAATTCATTGATCAATACGTAGATATACATTCATAGGTGATAGACAATAATACAGTAATACAACAAAATGGTGACTTTTGGTAAATCTGGGTAAATAGTTCTTTGTACTATTCTTGTCACTTTCTGTACGTCTTAAATTAAAAAAAACAAAACAGAAACAAAAAGCTCCAACCCCAATTTGCTATAGGCTATGAAGTCCTGGAAACATGACTGATTCGTGAAAGTCACACAGGATGTAGCTCTTTAGTCTAAGGCTCTCATAGCACCTTGAAGTGGCCTTTCTTAAAGATTTAAAATTTTCTTTAAGATGTCTTATGATAAAATGAATGCATGAATACTTTTCTATTTTAAAAATAATTTGTTACACATACATTTTTCTGTTAAAAATGAAATTATTTTGTTTCCTTTCAGCTTTAGACTTGCAAAGTTCCATTGCGTTCTGAATGGAAAGCTACGAATAAGAGCTGGCAGTTGCTTCAGCAGGCGAGAAAGAGGCCTTGTGTTAGAAAGCAGAAGGGGTTTAACCTGGACCAAAACCTTACTAACAGTGGGCCGAAAAGTGGGTAACTTGCACATACGTCGCACTGATGATAATTAGGGTGTTGCTCTACAGCGTGATTTCTCAACATCGGTTTGACTGACATTCTGAGCCTGACAATTCTTTGTTGTGGGGTGTCCTGGGCATTGAAGGATGTTGAGCAGCATCGCTGGCCTCCAGCTACTGGATGCCAGTGGCAGGGAGCTCTCCGCCGCCAACAACCCATATGTCTCCAGATGTTCCGGGGAGGGCAAAATCGCCAGTTGAGAACCACTGTTTTAGAGTCAATGGTACAAGAAACGTCAAAAGCAAAAAGAAGAGATGGTATATGTATATATACACGTATATATGAGACATTTGAAGAGGCTGGGTTTCTTTCAATGGACATATCCTGATCTTTGTGTGTTGTGTATATTTTATTCTTCTTGTTTATTTTTTAGATTCACCAATTAAGGGAGCCTAATTTTCTATATCACCCACGTTTTAGAGAATGAATTCACATCTATCTTGGACTTATAATGGTATTAAATTCTATTCAATTTAATTAAGTTAATGGTTTTAATTAATTTATTCTAGCTCTAACACACTGGTCAAATTCTGAACTTCAGCATCAAAGGTATTTAATTAATGGGTTAAAACAATGTATCAAAATAGTAACGACAACTCAAAGTGATTTTTAAAAATCCCAATTCTTCAAGAATCAGTAGTACACAGCTTCTAAAACACAGGGAGTGTACGTTTCCAAGGTGTGAATGTACCATACACTGATATGGTACCATAGAGATGGCTTCTTGTACCAGCTACTTATGCTTAGACATGTACTTAGCAACAAGATAATTAAATTCATAAAGAGGGCTAAGCATTGTAAAGCTAAATAAGTAAATAAAACCTGAGAGAAGTCGTGGGGTAGAAGAAAACCACTTTCCTATTGTCCTCGGCGTTGAAGAATATTTAATTTAAAGGCATCAGCTAAGTGGTGAATCTATTATCTGACAGTATTAGCTGTCATATCTTAGAGCAGTTAATGAAAATTAGTGAAAAAGGTGATCCTTGCCAGTTGTCCTGGTGCACGCTGCCCCCTGGTGGCTCTGAATGCATCTTTGGGAAGGTAGACTCACCTTTCCTATCTCCTGCAGTCCACGTCTTCATCCAATCATTTTTTTTCTATTTCTTTAATTCCATTTGATTTAATCAAGTTACATTATATAAACATTGGGAGGAGTATTTCCATAAAATATTTTGAGAACCAAGTAGACTTGGATGGTTCATCTTAGCTGCTGTGTGACTGTGGGTAAGCTGCCTAACTTCTCTGAGCATTAGTTGTCTCATCCATAAAACAGAGCTTAGAAAACACAAAAATTAGCTCAGAGTATCATGGAAAAAATGCGATGAGGCTGTATATAAAACCAACTCATAATAGTTAATATTCTTACCGTGCTCTCTGTTTTAGACATTCAATACTATCTAGCAATCTTTCTAACTATACATATTCCCACACATGGAGAATTTTACCCCGTTTACAAATCGGAAACCAAGGCACGGAGAGATTAAGGAACTTGCTACAGTCAACACAACCAGTAAGAGGATCTGAACTCATGCAACATGGCTCAAAAGTCCATACTTTTTTTTTTTTTTTTTTGCGGTACGCGGGCCTCTCACTGTTGTGGCCTCTCCCGTTGCGAAGCACAGGCTCCGGACGCGCAGGCCCAGCGGCCGTGGCTCACGGGCCCAGCCGCTTCGCGGCATGTGGGATCTTCCAGGACCGGGGCACAAACCCGTGTCCCCTGCATCGGCAGGCGGACTCCCAACCACTGCGCCACCAGGGAAGCCCCAAAAGTCCATACTTTTAACCACGACACAAAACCCGTTATCAGAAAATCTTCATTGAAATAATGAACTAAGTAATTTCAGAAATGTATGATGAATATGCTAACAGGGGAAGTACAGACTTCTCCTCTTTCCCAGCATGTTAGTGTCATTCGCACAATCTATGAAGCATTTATGAGAACTCATAGGTCATGAAGCACTTTATTCATTCTTCACCTCTGTGTAAACCATCCCGACCTCTCAAGCACAAGAGGGAAAACATTAATACTCCTGAGTGCAGATGGAGAGGCTATCCCCATGAGTCAATATGCATTTTCAATTTCTTGATATTAAAGAAACAGGGACTTTCTATGCCAAGAATATGCAAGTAGGAAGTCAGAAGGCATTTCCCCTGTTCCAGCCTCCTGAACTTATTATCAGAATCTAGTAAAAGAGTTTGTTTCTATAACATAGTCCCATCTCTTGAGTTCATCTTCTCTGTACCCTCACTTCTGCAGCATTGCAGCATGAGTCCAGGCCCTTCTTTCTTTTTTTTTTTTTAAAGCAAATTGTCTATTTTTAGGTGTCAATCAGAAATACATTGAAAAAATATATGTTCACACAAAAAGTTGTACATGAGTGTTCACAGCAGTGTTTTTCATAATAGCCCAAACTAGGAAGCAATCCAAACGTCCACTGACTAATGAGTAGATAAATAAAATGTTATAACCATACAATGCAATATTACCCTGTATTAATAGTAATATGAAATGAAGTACAGAGTCAATGCCACAACATGGATGAAAATTAGGATGCGGTGATGTTGCACAACTCTGTAACTTGTATGAAAATCATTGACTTGTACACTTTAAATGGACAAATGTACGACGTATGAATTATTTCTCAACAAAGCTGTGACAAACAGAGTGATATACTGAATAACTCCCATAAGGAGGTGAGTTCAATAATGCCAAACCATCAACTGTGTGTTGTTTCTCTTAAATAAAACACGGAGGCTAAATTAGAAAATACAAGAACAAGCTAAACGTGAGCACATAAATTGGTACCACATCTAAGGGCATCTTTTCTATCATTTCATTGTAAGTATTTTTTTTAACTTTTAATCCATCAGTTTTGGTGAGATATGGAAATTAACAAATGAGTAGCTCTCTCACCTCCCAACTCAAACAATAATGCATTTCCCATTTCTTCTTCCTTAATTTAAGGCTTATTTGGGACATTTTAAAAATTTAATGGTATGTTTCCTTCAGTTAGTAAAATAAACTTTAAGCAGTAGTATTAAAAATCCCATGTTTACAAATGATAAACAGTGACATCTTCGGCCTTAAAGTGCTCAAGGAAGTGAATGCTTTTTCACAGAGCTTCTACTTTGTTGACTTTATGGTAGGAAAAACGCATGCGTTTTAAGGCAAAGTCTCCCGTTGTATAAACGACTCCCTGGGAGTGAGGAGTTATACTAACTTTTATGATAGAGTAGTAATTGAAATAATACCCTAGTGACTTCGAAAGTTTTCTTACAAAGCTGCTAAAAGAATCGAAATGGAGAACCGTAGCTTAGCTGAAAGAGGAACTCGAGTTGCAGACCTAGAAAAAGCCAAATAAAGATCAAGTGCACAGTGGCCTACTCACTGCCCGCAAGTTCCCTCTGCCTGCGTCCATCTCCCCTCACCCCCCATCACCAACGAATCAGATCCACATTTATGTTATTTTAAATTACAAATCTCTATGAGGTAGGTTAATACTTGATAGCTGAGGAAACCGAGGCTTAGAAAGGTCAAGAGGCCTTGAGAAGTAACAAACGGTACAAATCCTCAGACTCAGGAAACCCAGTGAAGGCAGGTGTGCTAGTAAACGTTTAACACCTGGCTCTCTGTTTTTTCTTTTTTTAAAGCCCCTCATTTACAGTATTTGCCAATTTCCTTAGTGTTTCCTACCATAGTGGGTTTCAGGCTACCAATGTGATATCATGGGAACACACCTTGGGTTGATAGTTGGCTGTCATATTCTTCCTTCAGCATTTTTCTATCATTAATAAAAAAACCTGACTCCACAGTCTTTAAAAATTTACCATTGCCCCCATTTCCACAAATGCTGGAGAGATTGCACAAGTCAGAGCCCCCCTCCCCACGTGCATCCCCTCCCGCTTAGTCACAACTGCAAAGCTGTGGCACCACCCTGGGGGGTATGGCCACCCTGCTTACTACCAAGGGTGGGTCCTCGTGGCCATCCGGCTGATGAGTAACCCGATTCCAGAACCCCCTTCCCAGGTCTGCTTCACATGACCCAATCTGGGGCAACTGTCTTGGTTTGAGTGGCCCAGAAGCAGAGCCTAAGATAAGGCTTTGGGTGCAGTTTATTTGGGAGAGGATGCCAGGAAGCACCAGTGGGGAAGTAGGGAAATGGGGTCAGGCAGGGAAGGAACTAATAAAGGCTGTGTTTTCAAGCACGTTTCTATTTAACTAGAGCTCAAACTCGAAACACTGGAAGCTAGTGGACACAACTTAGATGTACCTCCTGCCCCCAGGGGTGAGGGGGCTAAGGGTCCTTACCCACTCATTGCCTGCCGGCCCTCTTGGGAGGTACAAACTCCCTGGCACTTTAGATCTTCCTCAAATGCAGGCAGAACAGGTTTATTTGGGACGAGCAGAGATTTTGCAGACAGCTTCTTTTCATAGACATGTTACAGACACACAAGTAATTTTTCTACTTCCCTAATTTGGATCCTTTGCTTACTGTCTTTTTTTTTTTTTTTTTTTTTTGCGGTACGCGGGCCTCTCACTGTTGTGGCCTCTCCCGTTGCGGAGCACAGGCTCCGGACGCGCAGGCTCAGCGGCCATGGCTCACGGGCCCAACCGCTCCGCGGCATGTGGGATCCTGCCGGACCGGGGCACGAACTCGTGTCCCCTGCATCGGCAGGCAGACTCTCAACCACTGTGCCACCAGAGAAGCCCCCTCCACCCACTGTCTTTTAATTTACTAATTTCACTTTATAATTCCCAATCATCTTTATATATATATATATGTATATATATATATGTATATATATATATATATACATATATATATATATATATACACACACACATATATTCAGCCTCATTCTCTTTAACTCCTGCATTCTGTGTAAGGATGTTTCACAGTTATGCTTTGTGACTAGACTACGGTCCATTTGCATTTGTTTTGTTGCTGTGGAGGTTACTCAGATCAGTGGTTAAAGAGCCAAACAGGGCTTCCCTGTTGGCGCAGTGGTTGAGAGACCGCCTGCTGATGCAGGGGACAGGGGTTCGTGCCCCGGTCTGGGAAGATCCCACATGCCGCGGAGCAGCTGGGCCCGAGAGCCATGGTCGCTGAGCCTGTGCGTCCGGAGCCTGTGCTCCGCAACGGGAGAGGCCACAACAGTGAGAGGCCCGCGTACCGCAAAAAAAAAAAAGCCAAACAAAAGGGGAAAATACTGAAAGGTCTCTGAGACCTCCCTGTTCCCCTGTGCACACCTGGTACCATACCCTAGACTCAGCCACAATTAAGTTTGTTTTTAATTCTTCTGGTTCTTTTCATTATAACTCTAAATAATATACATCCTGACCCATCAACCATAAATAGCATATTTTCAAAGGATAAAATTTTATCTTCTCTTTCAGCTCCTAATTTTAAAACTTACATTACTTTTAGTTCTAATGGTGGAAGATTTTGTGACTTTATTTACCTATGTCATTGTTTATAAACTTACATATTCCCTATTGGCTCCCTGCAAAGGGAGATGAGGAAATTAGTATATTTATACTCTCTCACCACCCCCACCAACGTTATAAGTCTGAGTTTTACTTTTATACTGTCAAGAATTTGCATTCGCCTCTGCAATTATGATTACATCTTTCAAACTTTGCCCATAATTGATTGAAAACACTCAGCAGCATTCACGATATTGGGGGTACAGCAGTTCTGTAGGCAGCTCGCATATGCCTTTCAGCTGAACCTTTTCTGCACCTGGGTCAGCCTCCAGCTGTCAGCACTGAGATGACTTGGTGCCAGCTTTGGCTTTTACCGGCCACCAGAACCTCCTCCGCTTCGGCCAGCGCCCCCAAAGTCCCCGCCTCCGGAGACGCCCTAGGCCCCGCCCCCAGCCCTAGGCCCCGCCCCGACGTGACGGCTGGCTGCGCGCCGGCGCCGGGAGCGTGGGCTGAGCCGCGTTGCCGCGCGCCGTGCGGGCTGCGGCAACCGTCGGCCGTCGGCGCGGCTTGGGCGGTTGTCTTGGAGAAGCAAGATGGCGGCGACGGCGGCCGCGGTTGTGGCGGAGGAGGACACGGAACTGCGGGACCTGCTGGTGCAGACGCTGGAGAACAGCGGGGTCCTGAACCGCATCAAGGTTGGGCGGGAGGCCGGGGGTCCGGCGGAGGGGAGGCCGGCCGCGGGCGTCACAAAGGGGCAAGGGGCACATCCGGCGGGCCGCCCGGGCTGAGGTCCGAGCTCGCGGGCCACCTCGGGGGCGGTCCGCGCTCGGGTCGAGGGTCTCTCCCGGGGAGCTTCCGGGCCGCGCGGCGGCGAGCGGGTGGGGGGGCCCGGCCAGCCTTCGTCGGAGGAGGCCGACCGCGGCGTCCGGTGGTCGAGTCGCCCGCTACCCACTCTGGTCCCGTTCTAGGCCCGGTGGTCGAGTTGCTCCCCGCCCCTGGGTCTCCCCCGCCCCTGGCCTCTCCTGCTGGGCAGCGAGCCCCTCCCGCTGGCGGTGACGAGCGGGTGGCGGGCTGCTTCTCGGAGTGTACTTTGCAACCTTGACGCGACCGATGGGCGTCATGAGGACCGGAAATCAGGACCGCAGCCAGAGTGATGGGTGCTGCCAGTGCCAGGGGGCCAGACGGTGGGCACGGGGCCCAGAGAGCTTGCGTCCTTTCTTCGGGTTGTCTCGGGACGCCTTCTGGCCTCTCTTTGCACCTGCCTGTTGAGCGTTACCACCTTGCTAGTTTTCCTTTTGCGTTTTGAAATTTCAGCTGGTGAGCTTCTTGTCCTGAAAATGTCCTGAGATCATTTTTGTTCCTTTACCCCCGCCCCCCGCTTTTTTTCAAGGCTGAACTCCGAGCAGCTGTGTTTTTAGCGCTAGAGGAGCAAGAAAAAGTAGAGGTACGAAATCTACAAAGTTTAATGACTGTATTCGTTTATGTTTAATTTCTAATTACTTAAAAGCCACTCTAGAACACTGTTTAGAGGAGTGTATAGCCAGGGACAATTTTGAACTGAGGATTAAACTTCTTTGCTGTTGGGAGGGGGTCAAGATTATTCTCTTTTCATGTATATTTTAGAGGTTTGGAGTAATCTAAAGAAAGTTAAGGCACCACAACTCTGAGGCCAATAGTAAATCTCATAGATCTCTTTCCCTAGGGGAAATCCAGAACACCTGAAGAGACGGTTTCACAGTAAGTGGGTTTACTGCGGGACCCCTTAGAACCTTTAATATGCTAATATGCACTGTGAATCCCCACCAGGTGGGAGGAATATCGTATGCAGCTTTTCTCCAAGCTATCCAGTCACCCAGTCATTTTAAAATCATGTAGTCTTTCTTATGTCAAAGGTCCTGTCACTTCTCTCTGTATAAGTGTATTTCGTTTTTTCTCTCTACGGCACGTCCTGCCACCATCTTGAGTAAATATCCTCGAACTTGCCGTCAGCAAGCGTTACTCCATAATCAAGGCCTTCAACTTCCTCTGTGACAGATCAGCCTCTTCTCCTCCTCACTTTAGACCTAGACGCCTTGCTCCTCTTTAACGTCATGAAGGTCTTCAGTTCTTGGCTCTTCTGTGTTTTTCCAGACGTCAGTCTTCTCTTAGCTTCCTCTTGTTCTTAGCTGGTCTGGACCCCATGGTCCATATCTCAGAAATCCTCCCTACCTTGCCTTCCAGCCATACTTGATTTTGGGAAAAATCTTAAGGGTCATTTAGTTGAGCAGATTAACTCCCCTCCCCGTGTGTGTCCGTCTGCGCTGGAGCGGTCACCCCGCACTGGACTGCTCATGTTCCTGGCTGCTGGTTCCAGCCTCTGTGAGGTCCTGAGCTGGCTGACCCTGATCCTCGTCTCTGCCCAGCAGCTCCCAGTTCGCCTTCACGTTAGCCTCCTACATCACCTGTTTCCTTCACTGTTGACAGACGGTCTTGTCTCTCCCTTCACTAGATAATAGAAGCATCAGATCCTAACTTTTTTTTTTTTTTTTTTTGCGGTACGCGGGCCTCTCACCGCTGTGGCCTCTCCCGTTGCGGAGCACAGGCTCCGGACGCACAGGCTCAGCGGCCATGGCTCACGGGCCCAGCCGCTCTGCGACATGTGGGATCTTCCCGGACCGGGGCACGAACCCGTGTCCCCTGCATCGGCAGGCGGACTCCCAACCACCGCGCCACCAGGGAAGCCCCAGATCCTAACTTTTTGTGTCCTCCCCCACAATCTGTCACTCATCTCAGAAAAAGCTCCCCTGCATCTGTGTTCATCTGTTTCTCCTTCCTTCCTGCTTTAGCAGAGGCGACTCTATCTTGTCCAAGAATAATCACTTTCTCTGGTTTTACCTTCTAGGTGTTACTGTCAGTGCCTCTTCTCTAAGCTGTTATCTTTGGCCTCTCCCTTTCTGCTGGCTCTTCTGTTGAGCATGGAAACATGTTTACATCTCTCTCAAGGAGAAAGCTGATTCCCTTGACTCATGTTCTGCTTTTTAATACCTCTGCAACTTTTTTCCTCAGTTTTGAAAGACTGTGTCTGTCTTATATCTTTCCTTGTGCTCCAGGCACCCTCTAATTCATTAACATCTTAAATCCATCCCTACTACACCTAAGTAATTTCTTTTGCTGCTGTCAAGAAGGATCTCCTAATTGAGTATATCTCAGTCCTTACCTTAGCAAAAAGTAGCTCCTGTAGTAATCAGTAGTTATAGAATGGGTTTAGCCATCACTTTGTGAGTGACAGTATTTAACTTAATATCTTTGCCAAAAAATTAAACTTTAGTCTACATTTTGTAGTCGTTTGGGGATAAATGTATAACACTTAAAATATTTCTTTTTTTAACAGAACAAAACTCCTTTAGTCAATGAGAGCCTGAAAAAGTTTTTAAATACGAAAGATGGTAAGATATTTGTTGTTGTTTATTTTGTCTGTCTCTGAATTTTCAAATCTTGACTCCATTTGGGAGAAATGAGGAATTTCAGATTATTTTTTGAAGTATCTGATTCTTCTAGGTTCTCATTTTAAATTGTATATTATTGTACAACTGAGTTGCCATTAGATATCAGTGGTCATGGGAAATTGTTGGTTAAAGCCAATTTTATTGTAAAAAGCTGACTTTACTGTGAAAAGCAAAACACTCATCCCTTTATGAAATGTCACATTGTGTTACTGATAGTTCCAGACCAATGGTCCTAATGAGGAAATGGCGGAACTGAGATGTTCATCACTTAATTGTATTATTCAAGAGAAGAAATTTGCAATTTGAAACATTGAGAAACTTCTTTTCTCCCTTTACTGTGGTTATCTTACTCCCAGTGTCAGTGGGGAGGCCTCGGATTCCTGAAGACCCTCTCCTACCTTCTCTTCTGCTCTTTGCAGGCCGGCTCGTGGCTAGTCTCGTTGCCGAATTTCTTCAGTTCTTCAACCTTGATTTCACCTTGGCTGTTTTTCAACCTGAAACTAGCACAGTAAGAATGATGCTTTTTACGTCTCTCTCTGAAACTGCCTTTGATACAGCTGGGTTCATTACAAGCTGAAAGTTAGCAAAATTTGACAACTTACTTAGTTTAATCTTGCATAAAGATTATATTTTATAGTTGACTATCTTTTTCTCAAAAGCCATCTGAGCTGTCAGGTAGCTGGCATCAGTGTCCCTGCTTCACATAACTTGACAGAAGTATTGTTATAGAGTTAACTTGTTCTGCTCTAAGCCTATACCTGGTAATGGAGACTTTGAATGCAGAGACTTGGTAAAAGAAATATGTAATTCTTAAAAATGGACGTTTCATTCCTTAGAAAAATGGCCTCTTTGAGTTTAGAGATGTCTTTAAGTTCTGAAAATATTTTTCTTTAACCTCTGAAAATAACTTTTCTATATTTTGGTGCATTTATACTTCTTTATATCTTATTTCTTTCCCAGTTTCAAGGTCTCGAAGGTCGAGAGAATTTAGCCCGCGATTTAGGAATTATTGAAGCAGAAGGTACGGTGGGTGGACCCTTATTATTAGAAGTGATCAGACGCTGTCAACAGAAAGAAAAAGGGCCAACCAGCGGGGAAGTAAGTACAGTCCTATCCTTTATTACCTGTTTCTGTTTTCCAGTCATTGCCTGTCTAGTGCAGCCACGCAGATTAGTGCATACGTAATGAGTCGGGTTTAAATAAAAAGAGGTTATTCCTTCAAAACAAAAGAAGACATACTCAGAGATTGTATAAATGCACATTTTGATGAAAATTGGAGATGCGGTTGCTCTGAGGCTGCTGCTGCACCTGTCCTGGGGAGTGACACTCAGATCAGGGAGATCAGGGGCTGGGCTGTGTGGAGCCAGTCCCAGCTTCTCCACTAACTAGCCTCCGGCCTTGGTCATGCGACTCCCCTCCCCGGGTCCTCCTTTGTAGATGGGATGGTAGTCTTCCTGGCGGGTGTTGTGGAGCTTACAAGTGTGAGTTAGTACACGCGTGAGTTAGTGCATGTGAAATGCTGAGAACACTCAATTGTTGGTTGTTACTTTTACTACTATTTTTAAACATAGAAGGGCTGAATTATAGGCTAGTTAACAATTTTTTGAACTTAAAGGCTTTTTTTAACTAGGCTTAAAACTTTAAGCTGTTGATTTTGCAGTTTCTAAACATTTTCATACTTCGTTTTTTGATTAGCCATCGTCTTATCCTTTCTTTTTAGAAATCGTGCTAATGAGATTAATGGTCTGATTTCCTTTACAAACATTAGTTTTACGTAAAGATACTGTTTCATGGATGTAGACAACGTCGTGACTGTCCCAGATACCTGGTTAAATGTGTGCCTTTAGTCAGGTTGGTCTGTAGGAATGTGGAAGGTAACGGACTTTGGACTTGTGATGCTGGAGAAGAAAACTAGCTGTGGATTAGCCCACTGAACTCAGTGAAGCTTTTACCAAAGGTGCATTTTAACCCCCCCTTAAAAACCAGGTTGCTATGCCCACATCTTTTCAGTCTTTTCTATTCATGATTGCTGAATTAATTCAGCTCTTTGTCTGTTTCTTCCCTCTTTAAACATCACAGTGACTATGTAATGGCAACTAAATAATCTCCAGGTTCCTCAACTTTAAGATGCTGCATGATGTGGCACCAACCTGGCTTTCTAGCCTTATGCCTTTTTTTGAAATGTGCAACCTTGTGCTTAGGCCAGGTGGAGCTTACCCTTGAAAGTGGCTTTTGCTTTCTTGCCTTCCCCCTTTTCTCATCTATTCTCCACCTGAAGTGGTACATCCTCTCCTGTACCCAGCTGTGCAATGTTACCATCCATGTTCTCTCTCTTTTTTTTTTTTTTAGTAAATTTATTTATTTTTATTTATTTTATTTTTTGGCTGTGTTGGGTCTTTGTTGCTGCGTGCAGGCTTTCTTTACTTGCAGCGAGTGGGGGATATTCTTTGTTTCGGTTCGCAGGCTTCTCATTGTGGAGGCTTCTTTTGTTGCGGAGCACGGGCTCTAGGCACACGGGCTTCAGTAGTTGTGGCTCGCGGGCTCAGTAGTTGTGGCACACGGGCTCAGTAGTTGTGGCTCACGGGCTCTAGAGCGCAGGCTCAGTAGTTGTGGCTCATGGGCTCAGTTGCTCCACAGCATGTGGGATCTTCCTGGACCGGGGCTCGAACCTGTGTCCCCTGCATTGACAGGCAGATTCTTAACCACTGCGCCACCAGGGAAGCCCCACCATTCGTGTTCTCTTGACTCTGACTTCGGGGACGTTTTCTCTCGTTTTTACTCCCTCCCTCCTGGCAGCCCCTGTAATTTAGTGCCTCATCCTGCATAGTTGTAATAGTTACCTGTTTTTTTTTTTTAAATTTAATTTTATTATTATTTCTTTTAGACAGCAGGTTCTTATTAATTATCCATTTTATACATCATAGTGTGTACATGTCAATCCTAATCTCCCAGTTCATCCCCCCGCCCCAGTTACCTGTTTCTATGAGAGTTGCTTATATCCACGAATCACGCAGCACCAGGAGCCACTTTTGGAATGTACTCCTGTTCTTATGAGAGTTGCTAGTTGGTTTGTGCTTTTTGTTTTGAGACAGTGAAGTAAGGAAGCAAGTCAAGGGAAGGGAGAGAGAGTAGATCCTTGAGAATCGCAGGACAGTGTTAGTGTGGCGAGTTGGGAGAGCAAAGTGAGAAGGTTAAATAACTCTGGAAAGGAAGCTGGGGGGCATGTTTAAATGCGGCCTGAGCATAGCCTGTTCAAGGTGTTTGGGTGAAATACTCAACAGGTAATTAGAATCACAAATCTGTTTGCTTTGTGTTTTGGTAAAATTCGAAGAAAATCGAATGAGGATATTTATATTAATAGGAAGAAATAAAAGTGCCAATATTGTATAGTGGTTTTAAATGCTGATAGTCTGTTAAGGTATAATTGGTATGTTCATGCTTTATTTTTAAATGTTTTAATTTTAAACTGTGAAATATTTCAGGGTGCACTAGATCTATCTGATGTACATTCTCCACCAAAGTCACCAGAAGGAAAAACAAGTGCACACACTCCTCCCAGTAAGGTGAGTGGGCTGAGGCTCCACAGGGCTCTGCTTTCTGTCTCTACTCTTGTTACAAGTTTTGTTGTTGTTGAAGTGCTTTTTTGTCTTTGATGAAGTAGATATTTTAATGTTTATTTATTTATTTATTTAGAGAGTCTTCTAAAGCTTTAATAAGCTCCTTTGGGACCATGACGCAAGACAGTAGGTTTTTTAAAATGCCATGTAAATATGCTCTTAAATTTTTTTATCAACAATTTATATGTTGAGCCACATGAGATTTGGATCTCAGTACTATACTTTCCATTTTTAAAATACTGAATTTATTTAAAAAATTTTTTAATTTTTGAAAATTCTTTTGCTTTGATATTGTTGTGAATATTGTATCGTAGAAAGAAATATGCTGTTAAATAACAGAATTGTAGGATATTTGGATTCATTTGGTACATTGAGCGTTTTGTCCTTCAGTTAACAAGGAAATTTACTTTTCACTTATAAATTCCTGTAATTTGAGAATATCAGGCTCCAGAATATAGAATCGTTGTGTTGAATACTGTAGACAGGTGCCCAGATTTGGAATTGTAAATCACGATGATTTTTTTTATACTAATGAGATATTTTAAGGATTTATAAAAAGTCTATGCACTCTGGTTATATTTGTATGAGCTGTTAAAGTTAAGGCCTTCTGATTTCAGGGATTTGGGTTAACGGAGAAAAAAATTGTGTGGAACACTTGAATTTAAAATCAAGGCTCTCTGTAATAGTAGGAATGGATAGAAAGGTGGTGGTCTGGAAGGGCATCTTCCTGTGCCTGGCTGAGCACAGCACGGTGGATGAAGCAGCCCATCTTACCCAAGGGCGGGCTTGGGTCTGATTGTGTTGTGTGACTTCCTCTGACTTCTGTTTGGAGAGGTGCCATGGAGTACCTCCCAAAAGTGGCTCCTGGTGCTGTGTTATTCGTTGATACAAGTTGTGTCTTTTTAAATTAGGTGAACGTCTGGAGGGCAGCAATTGTATTGCTAGGTTCCTTGCTTTTCCAGATGCCTGGGCGTAGACACCAGTGAATGGTTTCTGTTGCTCTTTATTGCTGGTTCTTTGATTTTGTTGCTCCTTTTTATTTTTTAGATTTAGAAATCAGAGGAATGCTGTGCCTTGGGAATGAGGCTCTCACACTGCTGGTAGCTGTTCTGTTTCCCGAGGCCTAGTTAGCCTTTCCTAATAGGGTCGGTTGGTCTTGGAAGCATTTTCCCGTGATGCTCACTGGAGGCTGGAACCTGCTGTACAGGGAGAACGAGGTCGTGAGTGAATCTGAAATTCACTTCAAATTAAGTGCCAGATACAAGAGCCTTAGTAAAAAGAAAGGTTTGCTTTCTGTGAAAATATCTGGCTTTAGAGGGATTAAAATTAACCATATTCCAAACTACTTATTAATACCTATAGTATTGAGTTATTTGGAAGTTCTCTTTTTAGCATATTATTTTCTAAAGCATATTGGCAATACTAATTTTCCGCATATTGTGTCTTCAAGATAAAATGTTAATGTCTGTTTTACATATCCGTATGCTCTCTACATAAAAAGAGTTTTAATTAAGCTCTATCATGAGAATTATCAAGAGAGTCTTAAGTTTTAAGTCAGGAAATGTTGCTCTAAATGCAGAGAAGTGACGGTAACTTTTAAGGTGTCTCCAGATGGCCCCTGCTTCTGCCACCTTCCCATGGTTTTCAGCTTCACCCGGGCTCTCAGTCGGCATCCTAGGCCTGCGGGCGCAGTGAGCACTTCCGGACACCGTAGCCCATCGCTATCCCCCCTCCAGTGGGGCTGGATGGGGTCTGTTTTAAGAGAAGGCCTTCTTTTGGCAGTTAAACCGCAGTTGCCCTGTAGTCCTACAGGATCTGGATTTGGGATTCCAGCCCTTGCCCCACCCTTTTCTTGCCCGCTTTCTTCTGTCTCTGAGGTCTTTGAGTGGTTTGGGGGCTCTACGAAGGGCCTGCACATGAGGGCGCCTCATCGGTCTGGAGAGCACTAAGAGTTCCGGGAAGCTGGGGCCAAGCACAGGGTCCAGCCCGGCCCTTAGAAGCGCGCTTTGTGTCCTCCCGGGGGAGGAGAGGTAAGGCCAGGGCGGGTCCCAGAGGAAGCTGCTGAGGCGTGCAGGCTGGCTTTCTTAGCGTGCTGCTGGACGGAGCGGGAAAGGAGTGAGTCCCCACACACGGGAGCTGAGCGGGGGGCTCTGGTCCCTACGTTGAGCCCCGTGACTGTCGGACAGAGGAATTAAACGTGAGCTGAACCACTTTAGGAAGAGTGTGAAGAAAAGACTAAAACAGTGCATTTCAAAATGAAGCACATTAGTTAGAGTTTCCATTTTTAAGAAATGTTCTAATAGGAATCTGTATTGGTTTGGTATGAATTAGTTTATTTTTAAAGATTTATACTTTGTGGTAAAATGTCATTTTATTCTCATGCTCAGATACCAAGGTATAAAGGACAAGGTAAGAAGAAGCCAAGCAGGCGGAAGTCTGGTGCCAAGGTAACGCGGGAGGGCCGAGGAGGAGAGCGGCCTGGGCCGGGCCAGCCGCCGGCCTCACGCGGGCCTCCTCGGGCGCTGAGTTCCCATTGGCCTAGGGTTGCGTTTTCCTTCGAAATGTCACTTTCTTTTTTCTGTGATCAGAACATGCCAAAGTCATGGTGACGTAAAAGAAAAAGTAGTTTGACTTTCAGTTTTTATCCAGGTGAAAATCATAGTGCTGTATTTTAAAACTCTGCTCTCGGTTTTGCTTTGAGAATTCCTTGTTTTTTTAGCAACAAAAACAAGTTGAAGATACTTTCCTCTTGAATGGATGGTCACCTCTGTGTTCTTAACATTATGATTTTTATCTGAGGTAACTAGAACATCAGACTACTTTTTGGATAAGTGCCAGCCGATGAGTAAAGGCCAACCCTAGTTTCCTTCAAGACACTTCTGTTTGTGTTGAGCAGCTTGTCAGCCCCTGCATGTCTGTTAGCCTTTCTGAGCGCTGGCTCACAGCAGCCTCACGGGGGCGCGCTGTGTCACTGCCTTGCCTGCCTTTCTTCCTTCCCAAAAGATCTCAAAATTCGACTAAGCTAGTAGATGAACTGCTTATAAAATTTAAGTATTGGAGTTCTCAGAAGCATTAATTATCTGTATAGTTCTTGAACTTATTTAGAATAAGATGAAGTTATTTAACGTTCAATTCTTTGAGAATCACTAGGCCTTGTTGAGCCTAGGTTTATGTATAGATTTTTTTTCGCTAAGTTGAGGAGTTCCAAAATTAAAGGCTTCTGAAAAATTGTATTTGCTGTGTTAGCTGGCTTTGGTTCTAGTGGTTTCAATGGTAAGTTCCTGTTACTATATTTGTTCACACTCTTCTTTATGCACTACTACGTGAGAAGATGTTTTAAAATGTATTCGAGTATGTTTGAACATTTACATAGTGAAAGTCTTTGTTAAGTGCTGGGGGCAAGACAGATTTAACGTGGGTCCTCACTTAAGCAGTTTATGGTCAAATTGGAGACGTGAGACAGATCTTAAGGAAAATAATTAAGCATATAAACTAGCATGTTTTTTATAGATGTTTTAAGTCAGTTTCATGTACATTTGTAAAGTATATTTCATAACATTAAATTTTAAAAATCTTGTTGGTGTCATGAGTTTTAAAGAAGTTAAAACATTTGAAAGAAGTTGATACGTAGAACCAAAGCCACTAGGAGACACATTTCACTTTGTGTGCTGGACGCAGCGGCGGGGGCCCAGACATCGCCCTCCCTCTGCGCCGGGCAGGGCCTCACGTGCTCTGCGGGTGACTGAAGAGTCTGCACAGGCCTTATTCTGGAGCTGCAGGCTGCAAGTTGGGCCCCTTTTATTTCACGATTATATTCCTGAGCCCAAAACACTTGCTCAACAACTTGGAAACCTTCTCCCTTCTACTTCCCTGCTCTTGTTTCCGAATTGCGTCTATAAGAAGTCTGTGTTGTACCCACCATTGCCTGTCTCCAGCCCAGTAGAGGAGCCGTTAGCTCTCCCTCCCTCTGCCTTCATCTTTCGCCCTGTGCATGCAGCAGGGTCCCAGTACCCTTAATATCCTAACTTTCTTAACATCTTAATAATCCAAATCCTGAGCTGCATCTGGTCATGGGGGTTGTCCACAGCCAGGCTCCAGGGGGAGCCGTTCACAGGGTAGGTAGTGGCACCTTCGGGTGGGCAGAGCTGGGAGTGGTAGCCCAGGGCGCCCAGCAGGAAGTGTCTGTGTCTTACTGTTTCTTTTGCCTGCGGGAAGGCACAAGTATTAATTGCTCATTCAGAGACTTCTGGCTGTTTTCAGAGAAACTATATTCATATCAGAAATAAACTTTAAAAAATCAGTTACATGTATAATTGATTTGTACTTAGTATTGTAAGCCCGTTAATATGCAAAGCGAAATCTAAGGGTTTTGAACTAATTTAATTTGAGTAAAAATAAAAGTTATGTTTCTTTTTGTTATTGTTGTAGGACAATAAAGGATGCTAGAAGAGTTAGAATACAAGGTGCATAAATATTAGACGGGAGGGCATTTCTTTAACGCGTTAGACATTTTAAATGTGCATTAACACTTCCAAAGTATCATCCGTAATAATCTGTTTTGGTGTGAACCATTTTGTTGTACCAAGCATGGTGCTAGTTGTCTGAAAAAAATAAATGCGTTTTATTTATTACAACAGACTTTTGGTAGGCTCCACTAAGGTTTTTACCATTCAGTTGAAAAAACTAAATAAGGTGTTTGATGTTTTTGTTTGTTTTTGACACGAAGCTGTTTTAATCATCACATTAAATGTAGCATGGAAGGTTATCCTTTCTTTTCATAATCAATTTTTAGGTGTTTTAAGACTGATTTGTGTTGAGGTATTTTTTTGCTTCGAGTTCTTAATAAATGACGTTTCTTAATTTGTTCCTTGTTTTCAAAATTCTGAGATAAGCCCAGCTTTATGTTGATTTAGGGCATTGATGGGGATCACGTGTTGTGTACGTTGGGAGCGTGTGTTTCCTCATCTTTTGCGGTTGCCTTTGGGTTTTCGAGCTGTAGAAATGATCCCTGAAAGTATAGTCTCACCTTAGGGTTTTCTAGATGAACAAAACAGTGTTATTCTGTACACACACACCACACCACACCACACCGCACCGCACCACACCACACCACACCCCACCACACCCCACCACACCCCACCACACTGCACCCCACCCCACCCCACCACACCACCCCACCACACCACACCGCACCCCACCCCACCCCACCCCACCACACCACACCACACCACCTAAATGAAGGAATGCAGGTGGGTGAACAGGATGCCAGCACTTGGCCCATAACCCATACCTGTGCCTGGCCTTCTGCTTCAGATCCCAGACTTGTCCGCTGAGCCTGTGAGCTGGCTGCACGGGGTAGGAGAGCAGAGTGGCTGGACAGAGGGTAACCTTCAGGCCGATGTCACAGCCGGACATTGGTTCTCATGTGCATCTGTGGGAATTACAGGTTGTTTATACAGCATAGGGATAGCGTTTCTTTAGAAAAACTGAGTTTTTAGAAAGAGGGGCTTGTGTGTCTGTTTTGTGGTTTTCAAATTCCACAGTGTTTACTTTCTAGATACGTAAATTAAACCTTTAAATATATGTGTGTTACAATGGTAGTAAAACTACTTTTCTGAAGAATTCATTAGTAAGTCATGGGTCACAGACTGCCTTTGGCGGAGTCCGGGAGGGGAGCTGGGGGCTGAAGCGTGGGCGGGGAAGAGAATTGGAATTGCACAAATATTTTTGAATACTTTTGCAAAACGGGGATGTTTCTTTGGTTTTGCTGTTCCTCTGTTATGAACAGTGCAGGTTAAGCCTTTAGTTTAGAAAAACAAAATTATTTTTTCCAGGTTTTTAAGACATTCTACTGATAATTCAGTTTTGGGGTACTGGAAAATTGGTAGTTATTTCTCTGTGAAACTTCTTTATGATGCTGATTTGCTGTTAATCTAGAAATGATTGAAATCTTGAATGTGTAAGTGTACTAGTAGAAAACTAAACATACACCAGAACTTCCTTACAGTTTGGCTGTAATTTACCATAAAGCTTCTTAGCCCTGGGGTCCATCCAAGGGATTAAGTGACTGCTGTAGTGCTGTGCAGTAGGCCTCCTCCTGATCTGGACAGACAAGACTTTGTTATGTTTTATTATACTTACCTCTTAGCTCCTAGGGCAGCTGTAACAAAGCCTCACAAGGTTGGTAGCTCAAATCAGCGGAGGTTTACTGCCACACGGCTCTGGAGGCCGGAAGTCTGGGATCAAGGTGTCTGCGGGACTGCCTCCTTCTGAGGCTGGGACTCTGTTCCCGGCCGCCCTCCTGGCTTCTCGCAGCTCGCAGCAGTCCTCGGTGCTCCTTGGCTTGTAGACACATCGCTCCAGTCTCTGCCATCATGTTGACGGGGCTTTCTCCCTGTGTGTGCCTGTCCTCTCTTGTTGGGACACCAGGCGTATTGAGTTAGGGGCCTGCCTGCCTCCACTGTGCCCTCCCCTTAACTGGTTACATCTGTAGTGACCCTACTTGTAAATGACTGCACGTTCTGAAGTACTGGGTGTTAGGACGTCAGCTTACCTTTTGTGGGGGATGCAGTTTAACCCATAATAACCTCCAAGGCTTCTGAGGTTGTCCAGGGAATGAATTCTAAGGCCTTGTCATGGGAAGTTTTTTTTTTTGGTTGCATTTCTTTATTTTAAACAATTCTTAATCTTAGCTGTTTAGATTTATCCTGAGTCTTAATTTGTCCACATCTAGGTGATAGAGACTCAATTAACTGAAGTTTATGTGTATGAGACTTGTCTTAAGCCATGATAAAAGATTTTTAACCAGATCCCAGTCTGTTTCCATTTCAGTTGTAAGAAATAGACCTTATTTTCACCAGACCAATTCTTCTTCCTGTGTTCTCAATATCAGTTGATAGTCTCCAAAACTGAAACAGGGAGCCATTCTTAAATTTCACTCCTCTCGCAGTTCCCATATTAAATCCATTACCAAGTCCTGCTAACTTAACTTGTATATACTTGTCTGAACTGTCCCGTCTAATTAATCCTTATTCCAGCTGTCAGTTTCCTCATATGCAAAATGGGATGATATTGTGTAATTCTTGTCAGCATTATTATGCCAGCTTTACAGATAAAGAAATTGAAGCATAGGGAGATCAGGGCCTTGTGTAAAGTTACATAGAAGAGTTGGGATTTACGCACAGCATCCAGCTGCTTCTACAGCTCTAGTTAAATCCCTTGTACCTTTTTTTGGGTTACTCAAACAGCCTCCTAACTGTTCTCCTCTTTTAAGAGTTTTGGCTCTTCACGTTTGTTTTTTTACGTAGTCACGTGATCTTTCTAATATGCAAACATGACTCCTCTGTGAAATATCTCTGTGATCTGGGACCTGTCTTGCTTTATTCTGCTGAGCCTTGCTTTAAGTTCACACTTTAGCAATTCTGAGCTCTCTGTGTCTCTTGGTGCATATCTGTTGTTTCTCAATTTTGTGCCTTTGCTCTAGCTAATCCACTGCCTAGAATACCCTGTCCTTAACTCCTGTCTTCAAAGTTCTATTTATTTTTAAAACTCAGCTTAGACATCTTTACCTCCAAGAAGACATTTTAATGCTTCCTTTTTTCTAAGTTTGTATTTGGTGTCTCTCTGTACCCCATGTGTATCTCCATTATTAAACTTACCATTTAAAAATCTAAAAAAAAAAAAGATAAATAGATCCCAGGGTATATGCATCGTGAGTTGATCTGTTGTTGCTCAGAAAATTTGGACTTCCTCCATGAAAATTGCTCTTAAAGTTTTGCAGTACTTTTGTTTCAATCTGCAGAATGTTTTGATAAATGCTTCTCCTCCTGTGGATTTTTTTTTAATAGTAAAAAATATTTGGAATTAAGTTTAGTGAATTCATTAGTAACCCGGTTAGGTAATGGTCTTTTTGATAAAAAATGAGCCATAGTTACAAAGTAAATGACACATTCCTATGTGACTTAGAAATTGATTTTGACAGCGCTTCCAAAGCAGATTGAGTGTTTTTAAAGTTTAATTTTACTCCATAGATAAATAGAACTATAATTTTAAAACAAATTATTATTTTAAAAAATATGTATTATGTTGAACATCATAATGTGCTACTCCATGAAACTTGTCTTCCTAAAACTAGTCTTTTGTTTCATAGCAAGACTAAAACCTGTCAAAAATAATCATGGATATATATTGGTTATTAAGTTCAGATAGTTCATTATATGGACTTAAATTATGTTGCTGTGAATTCATGGGGAAGAAAGACTTTGTTGGAATAATTATTGTTTCCTGTAATGTGCTTTACATTTGTATTTGTCCGTTTCATGTCAGGTGTCCTTTTGAATTTTCTCAGGGATGTTTTGAAGGAGACAGTCTTTCACTGTCTTAGTATCTGTAATCATAAATGTGTTTAAACAGCACAAGAATGCAGGGTATTTATTTCCAAATGCATATTCCTTTGAAAAGATATAAATCAATTTTTAAAACACTTATAAATCAGAAATTATAATGGCATGAATATACTTAAGAAATACATAGGTGGATGGTGGTTCTCTAAAATTGATAATAATAGGAAAACTTCAAGAAAGTTATTGGGAAATTTGAAAAAGTGTCTGCTTCTTTGAAAATATCCTATGTTGTCTAAAAGGGTGATAACTTGGTATTTATTTCTCCAGACATCTCTTTTTACAACCATTGATGTGTCTATGTTAATAACGTACGGAATGTATAGCTCTATACAAGGCCCTAAAAATTGTGTAGCATATATCTTACCTTCTGTCGACTAATCATGGCCTCTAATTAGTGTAAAACTATAAATGTGTGTCTTACTGCACAGCACCTTCTGTCTGTGCACAGACTGAAAGTGCAGGCATCCTCAGTGTGTCCTTGAGTAATTCCTAACCCGCATTATTACCACCTTTCCCCAGCTGCCCGTCCCTTTTTCCTTACCTCCTAGTAATAATTTGACTTGGAAAAGACTACTGCGGTTCAATTCTTGAGGAAACTCATGCCTGAGAACATAAAATTCCTTAACATTATATAGTTGGTAGTAGAGTATGGACTCCATTACACATTCCACGTTTCAGGAGAGTACTCGTCTCACACACTGTGGCGTCTTACTCAGCACTGCTCTCTGTAGTGTGAAGGCTGAATCTTGGGAAACTGTCATTTTTAACCCATAAAAACGACAGTTTCATATGACTCAACCTAATAGCAGAGCATAAGGCATTAGAGCTAACCTCTGGAATCAGACTTTGATATCAGACGCCTTTACTCCCCGGCTTGGCAAGTGACTGCAGTGTCTCTACCTCTCCTTTTCCATTTCTGCAGAGAAAACAGAACCTGCCCCACGCACCATAAGGTTATTTTGAGGATTAAAATGAGGTAACACATGGGAAGCATTTGAAGACTTTCCATAAATGTTAGCTACTTTTATTATTACTATCATGATATTTTGGTTTTGTTGTTATTATTTTTATTGTTGTTGACATAGAAATGTCTAAAGATAAAAAGAAATCTGACCAAGGATAGAATAAAATTAGGTTGTGAGGGTTAGGGCTACCTGAAAACAAGAAAATACAGTGTGCAGTATATTTTTGCTAACATCACCAAATCAGTAGGACAGGAGTAAAAATGCTTGAGAATTTTGTACATTGGTTTCAGATATATAGAAACATATGCATCAATACATGCATCCATGGACGTTTAAGGGAGGTGTGGAATAGGGAGTTACTCAGAAAGTCTGAATTAAGACCAGTGATAAAACTAGCAAAACTTTACTTTAGAAATGTGAACGGTAAAGGCGGCATCTTTCACCTGATGTCCACTGTATTTGGCACTGGATGGAAAACTGCTGGTTTTGTTGACGACCACTTTGTTTTAATGCTTGGTTCATTTATGTGATGAACTGATGATAATGAACTAATCTTCCTTATCTCCTTTATTAGTAATGCTTTTAATTTGCGAGTTGGAAACATATTAAGGTAATTTATGAAGCAGTGATATATATGTAAGAGGAAATGGGAAAATTTGTTTATAAATGGGCTAGGTAAAGGTATTTCCATTTAGGGAGGGAGGAGAGGAATAGTACAAACATGTTTGACGTTTTTCCCCTTCAAAAGTTAGTTATGCTCTGAAGCCTAGGGATGAACTGGTAGGTCCGGGGGGGTCCCACTGCACCTCATGCAGTTGCAAGACCCCACGTGTGTATGCGCGTGCACACACAGAATTGCGTATGTTCACGTGACTTTTTATTATTTAAGATGTCTTATTAAAGTTTTATTTCGCCAAGGAGACCTTTTCTCTTTTCCTAGAAGGCCAGCAATGATGCTTGTCAGAGTGATTCCAGTATCTCATCACCAGAACCAAAGAGCAAAAGCAGTCCTCACTTACTGGCCCACGAAGCAAAAATCGGATCCTTGTTAAGCAACAAAAGTCTAGATGTCAAAGACAAAGCTGGTCCTTGTCCAGTTGAAGATGATATGGAAGGAGATTCTTTCTTTGATGATCCCATTCCTAAACCAGAAAAAACCTATGGTTGGTGAGTAACCTGTGCTTTTATATTATCAGACTAGCGGCTTAAAAATAGAGTTTCTAAATGTTTTATGTTTAAGAAGTAATGAGCTACCAATGGTTCTGTAATTATTGAATTCGTAAGTCTGATTTTGTGTCTTTAAAGCCTTCTATGTAGTAAAACAGTTCCAAGTTTTGAAGGACCTAGATGTTTATGATTTCAGCAGGTAGGTCTGTACTGAGTGCCTGCCGTATGCCAGGTACCGTTTCAGGTACAGGTGCAACAGTGATGAAACAGGCAGAATCTCTGCTTCCGGGAGCTCATACTCTGGACGGCAGCAGCAATAAGTTAAGAGTCCCTAGGTGCCGTGTCGTGTAGATGCAGCCCGTGTTACAGGAACTGAGAGAACGGAACGGCAGAGGGCGGGAGTGTGGGTGTGGAGGGCGGCCGGTTCTCAGTAGCTGTCGGAGAAGGCCTCACCTCAAGGGCGAGCTTACGGAGGGGAGAGCAGGCCAGGTGTTGAGCTGGGCTTCTGGAGCCCTGCACAGGCAGAGGTGTGTGGTGTGGCGGGTCCGAGGACCTGCGGCGAAGGAGCTTGCAGGAGGTGGAGTCGGGCCAGGGGCCGGGGCGACCGCAGGGCTTGGCTTGACCCCGAGGGGCCCGGAAGCCCTGGGGCTGTGAGCAGCAGCGTGACCGGTCCGACTTGCGCTGTGACAGGGCCACCTGGCTGCTGGGTCTCCGGGCGGGAAGCTGTTGGGGTTATCCAGGTGAGAGGTGATGGTGGAAGTGGTGAGGAATAGGCGGTTTGGCATGTACTTTGAGTTTGGATCCAAAAGGATTTGCTGATAAGTGTGCGAGAGGAAAAGCACTATCAAGGGCAGCTCCGGAGTTCCCAGGCTGAGTAACTAGGCGTTGGAAATGCATCGATCCGGGGGAAGAGCAGGGGGAGCGAGGCTGGATGGCACAGGTGGGCCGCGCGGCGGTCCGGAGCTCACCCTCGACCAGCGAGTTCGAGAAGGTCGGCCATGGAAAGGTGAAGCCTGTTTTCGGGTGTGGGTGTGGGTGTGGGCATTCAGGGAGAGGTCCGGGCTAGAGGTGACAGTTAGGGAGTCATCAGTCTTGGCTGAGGTCGCAGCCGGGAGACTGGAAGAGGTCACCAAGGAAGGGGCACTGCAGCGGGAAGGGGACCCAGAGAACCGGAGAGAGAGGCGTCCTTGGAGGAGGGGGCCCGAGTGAGCCGCTGAGTTAAGTTCTGCTGAAAGTCACCCTTTGCACTTGGCCCCACGGAGCCCCGATGCCCCTCACGGGCGGCCCCGTCGGGTGGGGCTGGGGCAGTGTTACAGGGTTAGCGTGGGTTCAAGAAAGCCTGAGACGAGAGGACTGTATGCGGCAGAGCGATTTCCGGATGAGTTTTCCTGTACAGGGTGCAGAGGATGCGCGGTGGCTGGAGGGCGGGCATGTGGGGCCAGAAACGTTAAACTGCGAAGAACAGTAGCACGTACGTGTGTTGATGAGAACAACCCGGTTTTAAAGAGGAAAGATGAAAGAAGTAAGAGCGGGAGAGGGGAATTCCTGGAGTGCTGCGCCTCCGAGCCGGCGCCGGAGGAGGTGAGAGGGCGCCGGGCCGGAGGGCGAGCCTGCGGGCTGCTGGGCACTGCTCCGCGTCCGCTGCAGGCTGGCGGTCAGGGCTGTGTGCTGAGGTCAGCTGGTGGCGTCATTTGCGGCCCGCTCTGCAGGGCCACGTCTGGGCTGTTGTCGTGCTGTGCTCGTCCGCTCCTGCGCTGTCCCTTGGCTGCATCTCTGGGCCGCGGAAGGGGCTTCCGATAAAATCCCAGACAGTGAAGCCGATGAAGGGGAGCAGTTTAATTTGTGAGACATCACACACAGTTCTAGAGAGAGGTGGTAACTTCCTGCATGAATCTGCAGCGATGCATGAATCTGCAGTGATTCTTAGGCTGTTTTGCCTTGCCAGGTATACTTCATGATTTTGAATCTGTGAAATGTATATTCTTTATTTCCCGGCTCCTGTGTTGCCTATAAGATATATTCAAGCTGCTTATGTTTTAATGGCAGAATGTAAGAATCCCATTTAACTGTACGCTTGTTTCTTGCTAGGAGAAGTGAACCTGGTAAGCAAGTAGGAAGCCTTGCATCGCTCTCGGACACCCCCCCCTTAAAAAGTGGACTCAGCTCCCTTCCTGGAGCTCCCTCATTGAAAGACTCTGAAAGTGAGTGTCTTGAAGTCCCTAGGTTTGCTGACTGAAGCCGTGGACTTTGAATGCTGATGATATTTTTTTCTCTAATTAAGTAGTGTATGATCATTGTTTATTTTTTTCAGAAAAATACATGTAAAATCATAAAAATAGCCCATAATTTTACTACTCAGTGATATTTTCTGTTAATATTTTATTTTTAAAATTTCTTTTGAGCGTGGTCATATTCTCTATATTGTTTTGTATTCTGCTTTTCCTATGCCATGGAAATATTTTTAGGAAATTGACTTTTTAACCATCTTCTATAATAAATAGACATTATAATTTTTAAGCCATCTCTCTTTTTTGGACATTTAAATTGACTTATGTAGGATTTACTTACAATTAATTTTTAAAGCTTTGTTTCATAGATTCTGTAGATAGCACAGTAATCATCGTAAGAATGTTAAAATACTATTCTCCCTTTAGGGTTTGGATCAGATGTATATCTTTTTATATGCAGCAGAGGTAGGGATTGTTAGCTAGACATGGAATGGCGCTGCTACGGCACACAGACGGTGACAAGACCAAGGATTTAAAAAGCAAAGCCTTAAACATGTAATCATGCAGATGAGCTTTGTATACTATATCATAGTAAATACAGGATTTAATTGGCAGAGTGTTTACAATATAAATGTGCCTCGTTGAGTAGATCTTTATTAGGAAATTGCTGTGGGGTTTTGCATAATCTTGTAGTACTTACTAACCGTTTTGTGTTACGTGATACCACTATAGTAGGGTTTCCCAGGGCATGTAAAGTACACTAGCCATGAGTCTGTTAGTTCGGCCCAGTTTCCCTCTTTTTCTCCTCTCCCACGGTGTTGTCACCTTCAGTGAAGGAATCCGGAAGTCATGATCATGTCACTCTTCACACTGACTAGGAAATGATGATTTAGAGAGGGCATTGAGAACTGGGGACTGAAGAAGTAAAAACCAATGAGGAGATAAGTTTGGTAAATGAAATAGCGATTAACTTGAAGCAAAATTTAGAAGTTCAAAGGAAAAATAAAACTGATGAGAATAATTAACTGTAGTCCGTGAATTCATACCCAGTAGGGCTTTTTATAGAAGGCTGATATCTGATAGTTGGGTAGAAAATGATTCTGATGGTCAGGTTCCAATAAAGAGTAGTATGGCTACAAAAAGGATATGTAATAGTGTGGTGAAAAAAGGGATGTGTGATACATAGTGTAAGCATATGATATTGTGTAATGCATAATAATGCATAATGCAGTGTAATCACAGTTTCTAATTTTCTTCTTAGCTTTCGGTTATGATGTATCAACAAACTGTACTGCAAAAAAAAAGTTGACATGGTTTAGAGACTATTATATTCTAAAAGTCAATTTAATGTGAATATTTTTTTCTGTTCACAGGTAAAAGGGGAAACACAATTTTGAAAGATCTTAAATTGGTCAATGATAAAATTGGATCACTTGGTTTAGGTAAGTAGATTTCCAGTTTCAGTATTGACTGCTTTAAGGCGATTATTATTATTATTATTATTTTTGCGGTACACGGGCCTCTCACTGTTGTGGCCTCTCCTGTTGCGGAGCACAGGCTCCAGACGCGCAGGCTCAGCGGCCATGGCTCACGGGCCCAGCTGCTCTGCGGCATGTGGGATCCTTCCGGACCGGGGCATGAAGCCGTGTCCCCTGCATCGGCAGGCACTCTCAACCACTGCGCCACCAGGGAAGGCCTAAGGCGATTATTTTTTTAGAATAAAATCTTAAATGAAGTGTCAGTCAACCTACCGTGAGCACCTCGTGCACAGACAGTTGGATGGTTTTTATGTATCCAGGGTTACTCTGTCGGCCAGGGGTGGAGGGAGTAGTAACCACAGCAGATGCTGTCCTTGTGAGGTTTAAACCTAGCAGGAAGATGGGTGTTAACAGGTGCCTTGGGCTTCCCTGGTGGTGCAGTGGCTGAGAGTCCGCCTGCCAGTGCAGGGGACACGGGTTCGTGCCCCAGTCTGGGAAGATCCCACATGCCGTGGAGCGGCTGGGTCCATGAGCCATGGCCGCTGAGCCTGCACGTCCGGAGCCTGTGCTCTGCAATGGCAGAGGCCACAACGGTGGGATGCCTGCGTACCGCAAAAAACAAACAAACAAACAAAAAACAGGTGCCTTACGGGTACTTTGAGTGTTAGAAGAGTCAGGCCACAGCCTTACGGAAGCGGGTAGTAGTGTGACTTAGCCTAGCCTTGGCGATGGGGGAGCCTCTCCCAGGAAGTGACTGCTCTGCGAGACCTGCTGGAGCAGGCAGAGGGGAGAGCCTGACGTTCGGACCGCGAGCGCAGTGCGTGCCGCGCAGTGCGTGCCGAGGGAGAGGCGCTTCCCTGGGGCTGGCGGAACGTGGTCCAGGCCCCAGGGAGTCAGTCTGATGGGGATGGACGTGTAACAGGAACTCTGGGGTGTTGTGCCCCGTCCTGTGGCCTGGAGCAGCAGCGGGAGCGGTACTCCTGCAGCAGGAGAAGCCTCCAAGTGCCCCGGGCCACTTGTGGGCACCGTCCTGCCCTCAGAACCTTGACGCTTCTGGAATAAGGCTTTAGAGCACAGTTTAGCTTGGGAGACAAAAATATTAGTCAAAGGCACTCATGTTCACAGACAGGCGCTTCACATGTTTAAAGCACGAGTTGGCAAACTCTTTCTGTAAAGGGACAGAATGGGTATTTTAGGCTTTGTGGGCCACACGTAGTCTCTGAGTATTCTTTGTATTTTTACAATCATTGAAAAATGTAAAAGCCATTCCTAACTTGCAGGCTGTACAAAAACAGGTTGTGGGCAGATTTGGCCTGCAGGACAGGCTTGTATGTGTGACCAGGAAGTCAGAGGCTAATGTTAGGCTCCAGCCCATTATTCAGTGACTATTTTGTCCTTGAATTGGCTACAGAAGCCGGAGGAAGGTGGGGGAGTGGTTAGTTTCCCCCAAATCCAAACTGCCGCCCAGCTGTTCTTTTTAATGATGCCATATAATTCAGTAGTGTAGTTTTTGAAGGAAATGTGTGTCTAATTGTACATAAATTGTGAGGTGTGTTTATATAAATAATAACATATATATCTTTTCTTCAACTTACCAGGGACTGGAGAGGAAGATGACTATGTTGATGATTTTAATAGGTAAGAACAGTGGTGGAAAAGAAATGCGTGAATTGTGAACAATTTCGGAACAGGGAAGTGTGACAGGATTACACTGGTGCTGATTTTAGTCTTTGATTCTCTTGTTCGTATTGATTGAAGGTGAATGGAAGATAGTTAATCCAGAATTATACATTGGACTTTGAAGCATGTTTTTGAGTTTACGTTAGAATAAGAACATCTATATTATGTGCAGGGAACTTGATAAGAATAAGAAAAGGAGATAACATTGAAGGATTGACTCAGAAGCCAGCAGAAGCCGTTAGGCCACTGGTTGCTCAGTGCTTTCGTTCTCCCCTTTCTGATCTCAGTGGTGGGAATTGTCTACATTCGGCTTAAACAAATTGCCCTCTCAAGTTGTTTTTCTGATTCACGTGACATTTCTTAATATTTTGTTTCAGGTAATTTTTTTATGTATGTAAAGAAAATATAACCTGTGACTTGGCTAATAATTAATTTGGAAGTAACATTTGTTGTAGATATGATTAGAAATTTTAAATCAGAGTTTGAGAATTTTATGTAACTGGTAGTTTTTTTCCCCCAATTTAGAATTTGTGTTTACTTTCTAACATATTATACAGTTTTTTGAGAGATGAAATTTTAAAAATCTGGGTTTGCTTCTTTCATGCCATTGTGACCATAGTCACTATTATGAAGCTTAGTGTTCTCATCTGGTAAGTGGACTGGACTATTCCTGTGCCCTTGCTAAGTTATTTTAAGGCTCAAGTGAGATGAGATGTATGGAATTAATGATGTGTAATAGTTTATTCTATTTTATTTAAAGAATTAAAATAATTACGTGAAAGATTGAAGAATGCTAGTTACTCTCTCTAAATGTTTATATTCAAAGTTCTTATTTTTCTTTTTTTTTCCCCTGAAATTAGTACCAGCCATCGCTCAGAAAAAAGTGAGCTAAGTATTGGTGAAGAGATAGAGGAAGACCTCTCTGTGGAAATAGATGACGTCAATACCAGTGATAAAGTATGATGTTGTGCTTCTCCCATGGAGTGCTATCTGTGCCTGTTGCCTTGAGTTACTGTAAAGCTTCAAAACTTTATACTTTTTGCAGGGCAGGAATAGAAAGGCAGACTTAGAGAACAGATGTGGGACACAGGAGGGGAAGGGGGGAGGGTGGGATGAATTGGGAGATTAGGTTTGACATAAATACACTAGCATGTGTTAAATAGATATCTAGTGGGAACCTGCTGTATAGCACAGGGAGCTCAGCTCGGTGCTCTGTGATGGCCTAGATGGGTGGGATGGGGGGCGGGGAGGGAGGTCTAAGCGGGAGGGGATGTGTGTACGCGTATGGCTGATTCACTTTGCTGTGCGGCAGAAACTAACACAACATTGTGAAGCAATTATACGCCAATAAAAAAAAAATTATACTAACTAGGAGAAAAGCAGTTGAAAATTCCGTAAAGTTTATGACGGAGTTTCCTGGTCCAAATCTAAAAAGAATGTCTGTAATGAATGTGTAAAATTGTTTTCATTTGTCGCCTGCTTTGTTAACTGAGTGCTTGTGAAATGCTGGCGTGTTATTACTGGGGCTTCAATTGCTGTGGGTGTAACTGGCCATGGTGGGTCAGGATCAGAGTCAGAATCAACCACCTCAGGGTGTAGACACTAGGTAGGAGGTCCTTTTCAGAGACGTCAGTATCGAAGGTTTGTGTGTATATAAGAGCCCTGTGAATGCAGGAGCTGAAGCAGAGACTGGGGTGTGGAGTGTTTGTGAGGTCTGAGCAGGCAGGGAGACAAGACAGCAGAAACGGGGAGTCAGGGTGTGAAATTAGGAGTGCATTTTGGAGATCACATTTGACCTTTTATTAGACAGAGAGCAGATACTTAGGTGTGTGATAGATCTGAGATGTAAGGTAGCATCTCAGGATCAGATATCAGTGCCCCCGGTAAACTGTGGGTGAGTCTGCCTTTGAGGTTGTAGGTCGCTACAGCCTGGAGGTGAACATTGCTTTCCAGAATAAGGAAGGGCTCTCCAAGTGCTTGTGACTGTCAAGGACTATCATGTAGGGAGAAGGCCTTTGAGAGAAGCAGCATTTTATAGTGAATCTGGGCCCGCGTTCCTATTCTTTTATGTATGTGCTTTCTCAGGCGAGCTGCATCCTTTGATCCTCAGTTTCTTTATTCGTGAGATGGAGGTGTCAATGCCTCCCTCGTAGGCTTGTTCTGAAGGTTAAGTCATAATATATAACGTGCCTTCTCTAATTCCTGATACGGTATAAGTTTGTAATAATTTGTCTTTCTCTTTTTACCTTATGTCATCCTAAAGAGGCCTGAAAATGTTGCTTTAAAGTTACGAAAAGAACTACAGACAGATTATTTTAACAGCCAGTCTTCTTGTTAATGTAGAGTTCAACTGTTAGCTCAGCTTTCAAAAAAATTTCAGAAAAGGAAGAAGAAAGTGAGGACAAGGACTTCTGACTATGCAGCAGTTTGTAGAGTATAAGATAGTATTTAAGTTATAGCAATAGATGTTAAACATTATTTAAGACTCTGCTTGCATCCTGACACTAATTCTTTTCTTTCTTTTGAACAACAAAGCTTGATGACCTGACACAGGACCTAACTGTGTCCCAGCTCAGTGATGTTGCGGATTATCTGGAAGATGTTGCCTAGGCTATGAAAGAAGGAAGTATTCTAATCAGCAAAGGACAAAGGACTCTGATCAGTTCTTTTTTTTTTTTTTTTCTCCTGGACAATCACTCTTTGCTGAAATGTCTGCTCCCTGTTGGTGCCTTGTGTTTCAAAAAGATTACAGATATTTAAAAAAATTAACTTTTGGGCTTCCATGGTGGCGCAGTGGTTGAGAGTCCGCCTGCTGATGCAGGGGACACGGGTTCGTGCCCCGGTCTGGCAAGATACCACGTGCCGCGGAGCGGCTGGGCCCGTGAGCCATGGCCGCTGAGCTTGCGCGTCCGGAGCCTGTGCTCCGCAATGGGAGAGGCCACAGCAGTGACAGGCCAGTGTACCGCAAAAAAAAAAAAATTAACTTTTCATTATACTAAACAAAATACTCTTATTTGAGACCATGTGTGGAAGATTCAGTATTCTTAATTTGGTTTAGCTATGTGCTTCTCTATGGAAGTTGATTACGCTCAAATTCACTACAAGGAGCGAGCCTGTGAAATGCCAGTATTAAGCGCATAACGAAGGTGCCAGTAAAGCCGTAGGTTCCCAAAGCTCCGCGTGTCCGCCTGTGGGGCAGCCGCCTGCGGTCAGGCACTTCGGCAGCAGGTGGTTCTGCAGGTAGTTGGCAGGTGGCCTGGAAAATCTGCAGTCCTGAAGCCCATCACTGTAAGTTACATTTGATAGGTTGACTTTATTTTATATTTCCTTCCATTTGGAAGGTTTGTTAGAGCATTAAGGTTATATAAAATACTCATGTGTGTGCTACTTAGTTTTGCTTGTTTTAAAGATTAAAATCCAGATGTGGTTATGACTTTTGATTCATGGAATTGTCTCTGATAGCACTTGCAGTCGCCGCGCTATGTCCATGTAAGAAGCTTTATTCACAGGTTCTCCTTGTCATAGTTATAATTTATTATTTGTAAAGATGCCTTGAAGCATATTAAATACCAAAATGCATCTGAAACCATTAAGCAATGCTTTTATTTCAGATCTGTAAGTTGGTTATATTAAAATCCAAATTGGACTGTAACAGTAGTAATGGCCTAAGACCATATCCAGTTTGACAAGCTTTGTACACTGTACATAGTTTCATTGTAACCCTTAAAAGTTGAGCCAGTGATAGAATTTCAGGCAGTCTCGTTTACATTCTATCCATTGTGCTGCTATTTATGTAGGTTGCTGACATTACTGATCCTGAAGTATTAAAAAGAACAATTGGAAGTGATGCGTGCATGTTCACATTGATGTAAGTAAAGCTGTGATTGTGTTAAATTTTGTACTTTTGAATTTCAGTTAAATTAAAGCTTTTTATTGTCACCTTTATTAATAAAAGGAGCAAATTAGACCTAATTCATTGATCTCAAGAAGTGAACGGACTTTGTGGTTTCTATGATGTTAGTGTTTCATTGCATACGAGTCTAAACATTACAGAAATACTTACTAGGCTCCGAAATGTAAAGGGAAATGATAATGTATGGATCAAGGTTATGTGACATTAGAATCTGATTTTATACAATTTAAGTGAAGCTGAGCCACGAACACCAAGAGGAAGCAGGACAGGATGTGGGCCGGGGCAGCCTGGGAGCCGCTCTGCCAAGCTGCCCTCAGTTTGTGGGCCGTGTGATCTCGGTCTCGGTCAGGCTTTTTGTTTCGTGTGAGGAAATAGCACTGCATGAAGATGCAGTCTGTTGCTAAAAGCCCCCCAGTGCGCTCGCTGTAAAATGTATTTCCTTGGATGTCATCTCTGTAAAAAGTCGTTTTCTATAAAGCTTGTGGTTCCGTTCTGGCCCTCTGGAACCTGTGTCAAACGTGTGATTTATTTTTTATATTATTTTATAGGAGCTAGATTTCTGTGCAATGATTTGAAATCATTTCAATGGAACGATCATCGGGGTGTGGCGCTTTAATTTTGCAGAAAACTTCTGAATAGCAGCATCTGAAATTTGTCATTTTTCTGCTACCCACAGAATCTGATCTTTTTATAGTATCTGGGAGGATGGGGAGAAAAAGGCCAAATATGAGACTCCCTCTGTCATCAGCAATACATACATCTGATCAGATAGTTTTAATAGCTTAAAATTCAGCTATGAAAAAGCTCTGTTTCTACATGTGTCCCTTGATTAGATAGAAGGTTTTGAGTGTGATTAGCGTTTTCTTTTTGTTGAGAAGTACATGTTGAAATATTAACCCAGGAAATAACATTTTTATGGTAAAACCTGTATTGTACAGTGGAGTGTTTCAAATGTTTCTTTGCTTGTCGGATGTCAATAAAAGTCTCGTTTTATTGATGATGACTAAAGCGGGCGAAAGCTCACGCCCTTTGTGTTCCGTAGCGACGGTAACCGGGCACCAGCTGTGCTGCCCTTGGTCCTGCCCCGATTGCCGCCGCCTGCCTCTGCCCCTTGCCCCTCTTTCCTCGCTCCCCGCCCCAGCGCCGCACAGCACCTGCGAGCTACCAAGGTGGGTCCTGTCTCGGGGTGTATCTGCCTCTCCTTGTCTGGATCGTCCTTCCCGCAGAATCCTGCCGGGCTGGCTTCTTTCCGTCTCGTTCTCAGAGAAGCTCCAGCCGGAAGGGGATGCCCGTTTTCCCTCCCACCCCGTCACTGTCACGTTTGCCCTGTGTATTTTATTCATCTCTCATTGCTGTCTGAGATGCGCTGGGTTATCATCCATAAGCTCCGTTGGAGCAGGGACTTTGTAAGCAGTGTGTATCCCTGGTGCCTGGAGCAGAAGTCAGCCCCAGTATGTGCCCGGTGAGGATCCAAGGCGACCACATCCACAGATCCAGGGGTCTGGGAAGCGCAGTCTGGGGCTGGGCAGCTGCTGCCCGAGGACAACACGGCACGCTTTCAGGGGGACAGCCGTCCTTACCCTGAACCCAGGGAGGCCCCAGCTTCAAGTCTGAGCAGTGGCTCAGGGACAGCGGGCCTGGCTGCCCCGCCTGCCCCCCAGGCTGGTCGGAGCATTGCTCCTGACGGACGTGGGCAGGCCTCCTGTCTGCGGCTCAGTGTGGACACAGGCACAGGGCAGCAGCAGGGTTCGAGGTCATGCACCGACGGCCCCGTTGGACGTGCCGGAGGGCAGCGCTCACCTGGGGAAGAGCACGCCCCACGGCGCAGGTGCAGACCCTCCTGGACTCGGCCTCGGGCTGCCTGGGACCCCACCTGGTCTCTGCCCTTGCACACTAACCCACCCTGCCCTCCTGACACGGGTCTACACTGCCAGCCCCCATTGTACGAAGGGGCGTATTTGGTGGAAACAAGTGCAGAGGAAATGAGGGCAGCCACTCTCTTGGGTCATCCACACTGGACGGAGGAGGAAAGTGAACAGCGTGTGACAAAGGCTGAGATGAACCAGCAGAATGGCTTATCTTGGGGGAAACGATTCAGAGAACAAAGTAATTTTAAAGTAACCTAATTGCACTACTTGAGATTTGAGAACGTTTGTACCTAAAAAAGGCCGCTATGAAAAAGGTGCAATCAAAATGATTTTTTCAAATTATTTATTTTTGGCTGCGTTGGGTCTTTGTTGCTGCACGTGGGCTTTCTCTAGTGGTGAGTGGGGGCTACTCTTTGTTGCGGTGTGCGGGCTTCTCATTGCGGTGGCTTCTCTTATTGCGGAGCATGGGCTCTAGGCGTGTGGGCTTCAGTAGTTGCAGGACGCAGGCTCAGTAGTCGTGCCTCACGGGTTCTAGAGCGCAGGCTCAGTAGTTGTGGCGCACGGGCTTAGTTGCTCCATGGCATGTGGGATCTTCCTGGACCAGGGCTTGAACTTGTGTCCCCTGCATTGGCAGGCGGATTCTTAACCACAGCGCTACCAGGGAAGCCCCCAAAATTTCGATTTTTGATTAAAAAATTGTTAGGCCAAGTCATTCGGTGGATGGATTGAATGATGGGATAACGCAAAAAAAAAAAAAAAAAAAAAATTAGTAACCCTCAAAGGTAAAGAACCCCCTGCATGTGTAGCAAAAAGACCAAGGTGGAAACAGAATGGTCAGGAGATGTGGACAGAGGATTGACTAAGGACTGCAGCAGCTACGTGTCCATCCACAGGGTTAAAACTGAGGCAGGAAACATTGGCAGAAATGTGCATAAGTTCGGAGACACCTGAGTGTCTGGATGAGGGAAAGCCAGGCCCACAGCTGGGTGGATCCTGATTAGTGTGAAAAAAAGACTCTTCCAAGATCATTTTAAAGGAATGAGAATGAAATTGCCTGACCGGATGCTACAAGTAATAGAGCAATAGCTACAAAGTTAGGAGGGAAAATGAATTTTGAGCAAAGAATTTCTACCCTGATGGAAAAAAAAAAAAAAAAAAAGGAACCTTTCTGCCTTGTAGGATGGATCACAAAGCAAGGTAAGATGGGTCTGACCTCTCACGTGGCATCAGTCTTACGTCACGTCTCCGCGGGGCAGTCTGTGCTGCTACCGGCAGTGGGAGGGGACCTGTGGACCCCTCCCCACCTTCTGGGGCACGCTGTGCCTTTACCAGGGCTTTGCCTCTGCAGAATGGTGACTTTGGGTAAAGTCAGGCCTGCTTCCCCAAAACCAGGAAGGAGAAGAGAGGGCAGGGGGTCCCCGGGCCTGCATCTCAGGGTGGATGGAGAGAAATAGGGACAGGGGAGCTGCAGGATAGAGGTGTCTGGGCCATGCCTTATATACAGGGGTCATTTCTGATATTTTCACCTGAGTTTGTTGCTTTGGCAATTTATGCAATCTTCCGATTTGATGATGAAATTATTTTTCCCGTAAATGTTTAATTTTCAAACACTTCTAGTTGCTAAAAGCCAATTTAGGCATTTTGTTTTGTTTTATTTTGTTTTTGCGGTATGAGGGCCTCTCACTTTTGTGGCCTTTCCCGTTGGGGAGCACAGGCTCCGGACACGCAGGCGGTCATGGCTCACGGGCCCAGCCGCTCCGTGGCATGTGAGATCCTCCCAGACCGGGGCACGAACCCGTGTTCCCTGCATCGGCAGGCAGACTCTCAACCACTGCGTCACCAGAGGAGCCCTTGGGCATGTTTTATAAATCACTAGACTATTGGATATGGATCTTAATCTCTCTTTTAAATCATTTATAGTTTGTAAAACTGAATGGTAGCTTTTCCGAAATGGAAATTTTTGGTGAATGAGTTCCCTTTTTACTTCAGGCATTTAGCATTTCTCTCCCCCTTCTGTCTCAGTCCATGTGATGTGTGATTTTTTTTATCTGACCTTATGTTTAAATTTTGGTAGACAGAATGCTGTGCTGCACCCACTGTCCTTAGTCTGGTGTTGGGCCTTGATGGCAGGTGCTCCTGCAGCCCCAGGTGTGTTGGCTCTTTGGCTGGGGCGCCACCTTCCCTGACCCCTCTTCCCCATTGCACACACCTGGGCTACGCTTACCCTTTCTCCTCTTTCAAGGCCCAGGTGAGAGGAAGCAAGTGTTTCGTCTCCTTGGTGTGCCCGGTACTTGTCGTCTGTCCCTTTGACTCCCTGCACATCCCGTTGTGGGGGAAATATACCAGAAGTCCAGCAGATGTTTACAAACGTTTAAGGTGCTGGGTGCCAGGTGCTGTGCCAGGTGTGTACACGCTCTGTGCACAGTCGGTAACGGGGGCTTGGGAAATACCACGTCTGTGCCACCATGTGCTGCTCACGGGCCCTGTGAGAATGTTACACGCAGCACCACCAGAAAGATGACGTTCGAGATGATCTTTGGACTTTGGTTCCCTGGAAACTGGTGGGCTGATGGGTTCTGCCCAGGGTTGCCGGACTCATGGGGAATGAGCCAGGGGCCCTTCTGAGAAGGAAGGGTGTCACCAGAAGGAAGTGGGGGGCAGCAGAGATGCAGGAGGCTGAGTAGCAGAGGGATTGAGTGTACGTGTTGCAACCACTGCACAGAGCAGGATCCTGGACACCTAACCTCCTGGCTGAGTGCTGTTGGGCAAGTGATTTATCATCGATGTTCCCAGGTTGCTCATCGGTACAAGGGCGAGTGAATACTGCCTGACCGGACGCGGCGGTTGTTGTGAAACATAAGTCACGTATGCAGAGTGTTGAGCAGTGTTCTCGGCAAATAATACTCAGTAAATGTTAACGGTCTTTTTACTAAGAAGGTAAGAGTCACGGGATGTAGTTTAACTTGGATGTGGAGGGCAAGGAGAAGAGAGAGCGCCTTGGGTGATGGCAGATGAATTTCTGTTGCTCTCCCGAGGCCTGATTCGGATGCCACTTCCCACCAAGCCTTCTTCCCCCCACCGAGCTACCCGCAGTGTAACGTGTTCATGGTCTGGGTTTTCCTCGTGTCCCTGTCAGTGGTGTCCCAACCGGGGTTTCTAGCTGTGACTGCACACCACTTAAAGGAGGCCTGGTGTGGTAACGGAATGAAAACCACCCAGACTGTTTGAAAAGTCACAGTATGCCATAAAAATTTACATCAACTATGATTTTAACACCCCAAAATGTGTTGTAATTCCTTTCACAAGAGAATTATGGGATTAAAAAGTAATTTCTTAGTGCACTACAGACTGAGCTGTTAAGGGGTGAGGTTCAAGCTTGAATTTACAGGATGAGCATCTTTGCTCAGTCTTGCTGCTGGGGTCTGTGTGATAAAGATGAGTGACGGAACATCAGAAGTTATCCCGACGTTAAAAGCTAATTGTAACAGAATACTTCCTCAGATCATACCAAAAGTAGTAATTCAGGAGTTAAATTTTGAATAGAAATAATCACTAGGCTCTTGTGTTATTTGATAACCCAATGAACGAAGAGGAGTGCATCATGTAAATACACAGTAAAAACATTTAGATTTACTACTGATTTGACACAAAATATTGATGAAGACCATATAACACTATGATATACTGTATGACAAGAACATTAATGAAAAACTGGTGAATGGACATAATTAAAAGAGAGCATCTATGTTACTAAAATGTTACTAGTCACTGAAAAAACATTGAAATGCTATAAATTCCAAACTCATGTGAAAAAAGAACTCGAAAAAGGTTTCCAAAATTTGACAGTTCTAAAACTTACATGCATGACATTTCCAAAATGAATTGTAATTGAATTCATCCATCGATGAAACTCTTAAAATATGTCAGTAATTGAAAAACCGTTTTGATCAGTCATTCTAGAGTAAAATTATTTTTTTATCTCCGTAGAAAGATATTTTTAAGAGTCATTCTGATATGAAGAGGTGATATCAGAAAGTGTGCCGTTAAAGCAATGTAGGCAAAATGTATTACAAAAATACAGCAGGCAGTCAATGAAAATATTTATTTTCCTGTATTTTGCGATGTTTGTGGTATTTGTCAGATTTATTTATTTTTATTTTTTATATTTTCACCATGCCAGCAGTACATATTTATTTTTATTCATGAATGGTCAAAAGACTTACAAGGCCCATTACTATTAGTATAACCACACATATGAAATATCACTTGGTGACATGGAGTGAAAAGGACAGTTTCATATATATTAAACAAATACACACACACGTTCTCTCAGAGGCTCACCATTCACCGCTACAAAAGCAGGAGGCATCAAGCTGCAGGAGTTCCAATATACATAACAAGTTGAAACATCTCAAGCATAAAAACTACACTTAACTTGCAAAAATAAAGTTTCTTCAAACATTTTGATCTGAGCTCAAGCAAAGCAAATAATGAACACCAATGATTTTTATACTATTTAACACACTTTAAAACATAGAAGGACCAACAGATGCAAAAGTCCCGAAAATGTAGAGGTTATTTATAGGAATGAACAATGCATTTCATCCAAAAAAAAGTCTACAGCAGATGTGTTTCATCCTGGCTCTCAAATATTTGAGAATCATAATTTACTATATTCAAACAGCAAGTTAAGCCAGAACAGAATGATAAACAGAAAACTCACTAGTTCAAACAAGGCATTATTGTCCTTGGTTTCCTTAGACAGTTTCACCAGTGCAAGAGCATCGTTCACCTGAAAGATCATGAGTCCCAATTAAAGAGCACTTGTACAAAACTATTCCCTTTTTTCTTTAAAAAGTGCCACATGCTGCTCATTTAAAACACCACCACCACCACCACACATAATGCTAATGAAGACCGTTGGTCTCCATCTCTTGTCAATGAGGAAAGGCCAGAGTGATTCTTTGATTCCAATTCGAAATGGTGTTCACTGGCCAATGCCTAAGGTCTCCAATTTGGAGGAGTCAAGCTGAGCGTTTCTCGGATGTTGTGCTCCTAAGACAGGACTGTCAGTTATCGGTCTTAAGTGGCCGCTGGGGAGGTTGAAGGCGTGTGCAGTTGCACACGCCATTTCGTACTTAGTCGTCTGTTCATTGCCAGACCGGTGAAAGGTTCCCTTAAGTGATGGATCCAGCATCCTCTTCTGTGATAACTGACGACACACAGTGGCCACATCTTTGACGTGTGTGGGGAACCGCTGCTGCCGGTGGTCCCTGTTCGCAGACTTGCTGCTGAACTGCACTTTATCAGACATAACAGTCACGGCACTTTCCTCAAGCTTTTCAACTTCTCTGTACAGAACAGGAATTCTCAAAACAGCAGCTCCTAAATTGTTCTCCAGGACGGCCCTTTCTCCTTCTAGTTTTGTTTTGCCATATAGATTTAGGGGACTTGGTACGTCTTCCTCTCTATAAGGTGGGTTTGTTCCAGCAAAAACATAATCGGAGTTAATGCAGATTAGAAATGCTCCGATTGCAGCTGTTTTCTTCACCGGGTTCCCGGAAGCATCCACATTAAGTTGAGAAGCAGCATCCGGCTGATTTTCGACAACATCTGGCCTTCTCTCTGCTGCACGATGTACTAGGACATGGGGCTGAAAATCATAAATGATGTGATGAACTGCTTTAGACTCCAGGCGATTAAGCTGCTCAGATTTTGGTCTTGCTCTTCTAAAACCACAGCCGACAGCGTGCCAATTATTCTGCTGAAATTCTTAGTACACAGCTCTGCCAAGAAGCCTGGTGGCACCAGTAATCAGAACCCGCCAGTTGGGGCTGCTAACTTCCTCCTCCACCAAAGGGCAGTTCACTGGGACAAAGTGGATACAGAGCTCCGTCTCCCGCCCACCGTGCCCGCCCTGTTGGCGTCGCCGCAGATTTGTTTTCACTCCAGCGCCCTCGGCCTTCCTCCCCTAGGACCGGGCCGGCCGATCTGTCAGACTTTTAAAATGTATAGTTTGTTGGGCTCTTGTGTCTATTCAGAGTATGTATGTTTATAGCTAGCTTTGTACAGGTCATTTCGTATCCCTCCTCTAGCAGAAGGTAGTCCCAGATGTTACAGGCTGCTGAGCGAGGCCCTGCCCTAGTCAGTAGGCTAGGAGTCTAGCCAGCAGAAAACAGTGGAGAGGGAGAAACAGTGTAAGTCTGTTATCAAGGAACGCTGGTCATTGAAAATAGGTAGGCGTCTGAAGTTTGAGCAGATTCTGTAGATCAAATGAGAAATATTGAAAGTTCCTTCCTGAAACCCGAATCCTGAGCACCTTTGGCGGGAGAGTCTGCAGCGCCGTTGGCGCCCGTCTCCTCCCCGTTCTCACGAGCCTTCACGCAGCGGGCATGCGGCCTGCTGCTCTCCGTGCAGAGGGACACATCTGGTCGTCTCCCGGGCATCACGCCTGCTCCAGGGGTATCAGCGTCACAGAGGCCCTCGGCAGCCTGCTGCCGTCAGCTGCTTGCTCTGTACCCTCTGGTCTAATGGCAAGCTTCCTGGTTGCAGACAACAGTCTCAGTCTATCCCTAACTTAGACAGAAATGCAGTTTCTTGGGAAGATACAGGATGGAGAATCAGGCGTAAAACCAGGCAGGAGCCTAGGAAGATGGGTAAAGAAACAGCCTGGTGGTACCGCAGCAGGATTTTTATTTTTTAATTTTATTTTTTCCTTAACGTCATATGGAAAAACCCGAACAAACTTCTTGGCCAACCCTATACGTATTGGATGTTCATTTGTTCGCGCACCATTGGAGAAAAACTATCCCTTCTCCACTGAACTGCCTTTGCTCCTTCATCAGAAACCAGACTGTATTAAATTTGACGTTTATAAAGACCCCTCCCTGAAAGTTTCTCAGCCAGCAAGACTGTTTAGTACACACCAGAGAAATGGAAGGCATGATGGATGCATTCTCATTGGTTTTTACCTTTTGCCTCTTCAGACAGATGATTTGCATTGGGAACTGTTACTAATAACCGCCATGCATAGGAGTAGACGAAAGCAGCTTGTGACAACCTTTTCAGCTGGTGGAGCGCTCTCCCAGGAGGATGGGAGTTCACAAGGCAGGCACTTTGTTTCAGTCACTGCTGTCCCTTTAGGTCGGTGACAAATGCTCCTCTATGATGCTCCCAACATAAGGGGAATTACTTATTCCTCTTTTACAGGTAAGACTGTGTAGGTTGTAGAGGCGGGACCTCAACATTTTCTGACAAGATGAGCAGAACGCAGGGCTTCTGTCCACCAGCAGAACCAGGACGTAGTTCAGAGAGCAAGTTGTGGAATCTTTGAGGAGTGGGACTGCTCACCGCAGGCAATCAGGTAGTAATTTGCACTGAAGTTTTGGTTGAAATCTGTATAGTGGCCTAGGCTTGATTCTGATGGTGGTGAGGGCCGGAGTGGACATACCTTGGTAATTTTCCCACACCCGTGTTTATTTGTGTTGTCCTGAAAGTCGAGGTGGGGTTTCCTGGGTGGGGACTGATTATCCCCAAGAGCAATAACCAGACTTGTTTCCTTTACTCTAGTTTTTCCCCTTCTGTGGTGAGGTGGTGAGGGCCAGATCGCTGTCACCTTATCCCTTCTGGGGGTCTGCACTGTAGGTGAGAAACCCTGAAATAAGAATCTGCAGGCTTGTATGTACATTGTTCCTCTCTCCTCCTGAGAGAGGGAAAGCAACTTGATTCTCCCAGTATAAATAAATCCTCCTCAGGAAGAAAGGGGGAAGACTCCTGGGTTCTTACTCTTTGGATTGTAATTAAATGTCTCCAGGAGGAGAGATTGCTGGAATATCTCCATGGCTCCAGGTCTCAAACCCTTTTGAAGTGTAAGCACAGACCATGAGAAAGGTGAATCTCTATTCAGTAAAGACCCGCCCTTTGTCCAAGGTCCCAGTAAAATTTGTTCAGTAAGCCCTAACCATGCAGAAATATAGAAATATTTTCTCTGCAGCCTACAGTCCCACACCCAGTTGCTGGGTGTAACTCACCAAAGAACAAGCTGGGATAGCTGAGACAAACTTTGGGGCCAGAAAATGGTCAGGGTGTGCATTGCAGGCTGGAACATGCCATAATGCAGTTCCTGTCACCTTCCAGTAATTTAAACAGCTTTATTGAGGTATGTACACACCATGCAGTTTACCCATGTCAAGTATACAGTTCAACAGTTTTTAGTCTATTCACAAAGAGTTGTGCCACCATCACCACAGTCAGTTTTAAAATATTTTCATCACCACCAGAAAGAACCGCATACCCACTGGCAGTCATCCTCCCTTTTCCCCACCCCTCCGACCTTCCCCCAAGACCACCACTTCCTGACTCTGGAAAGTGCCTATTCTGGGCCTCTTTTATAAATGGAATGATACAATATGTCATAATATGCTTTCTTTCGTGATTGGCTGCTTTCACTTAGCATAATGTTTTCAGGGTTCATCCATGTCGCGGCATCTATCACTACTTTACTTCTTTGTATTGCCGAATAATATTCTGTATGGATACACCATATTTGATATGTCAGTTCATAAGCTGATGGACATTTGAGTTGTCTCCACTTTTTGCTGTTATGAATAGTACTAGTAAGGATATTCGCACAGTATTCACATACAAGTTTCTGGGAGAACGTTTTCTCGAGTACATACATAGAAGTGGAATTTCTGAGTCATATGATAACCCCATGTTTAGTACTTTGAGGAACTGCTAAACTGCATTCCAAACTAGCTGCACCATTTGACATCCCTGCCAGCAATCTGTGAAGCTTCCAGTTTCTCCACATCCTCACCAACACTCTTTGTGTGTGTGTGTGTGTGTGTCATCAGGGTGGATATGATTTTATTTTTGAAGTTTTGAATTTTATTTATTTTTTATACAGCAGGTTCTCATTAGTTATCCCTTTTATACATATGAGTGTATCCATGTCAATCGCAATCTCCCAATTCATCCCATCACCACCACCTCCCCACCACTTTTCCCCCTTGGTGTCCATACGTTTGTTTTCTATATCTGTGTCTCTATTTCTGCCCTGCAGACCAGTTCATCTGTACCATTTTTCTAGGTTCCACGTACATGCGTTAATATACGATATTTGTTTTTCTCTTTCTGACTTACTTCACTCTGTATGACAGTCTCTAGATCCATCCACATCTCTACAATGACCCAATTTCGTTCCTTTTTATGGCTGAGTAATATTCCATTGTATATATGTGCCACATCTTCTTTATCCATTTGTCTGTCGATGGGCATTTAGGTTGCTTCCATGTCCTGTCTATTGTAAATAGTGCTGCAGTGAACACTGGGGTGTATGTGTCTTTTTGAATTATGGTTTTCTTAGGGTATATGCCCAGGAGTGGGATTGCTGGGTCATACGGTAATTCTATTTTGAGTTTTTTAAGGAACCTCCATACTGTTCTGCATAGTGGCTGTATCAATTTACATTCCCACCAGCAGTGCAAGAGGTCTCCCTTTTCTCCACACCCTCTCCAGCATTTGTTGTTTGTAGATTTTCTGATGATGCCCATTCTAACTTGTGTGAGGTGATACCTCACTGTAGTTTTGATTTCCGTTTCTCTAATAATTAGTGGTGTTGAGCAGCTTTTCATGTGCTTCTTGGCCATCTGTATGTCTTCTTTGGAGAAATGTCCATTTAGGTCTTCTGCCCATTTTTTGATTGGGTTGTTTGTTTTTTTAATATTGAGCTGCATGAGCTGTTTGTATATTTTGGAGATTAATCCTTTGTCCGTTGATTCGTTTGCAGATATTTTCTCCCATTCTGAGGGTTGTCTTTCTGTCTTGTTTGTAGTTTCCTTCGCTTTGCAAAAGCTTTGAAGTTTCATTAGGTCCCATTTGTTTATTTTTGTTTTTATTTCCATTACTCTAGGAGGTGGATCAAAAAAGATCTTGCTGTGATTTATGTCAAAGAGTGTTCTGCCTATGTTTTCCTCTCAGAGTTTTATGGTGTCCAGTCTTACATTTAGATCTGTAATCCATTTTGAGTTTATTTTTGTGTATGGTGTTAGGGAGTGTCCTAATATCATTCTTTTAGATGTAGCTGTCCAGTTTTCCCAGCACCACTTATTGAAGAGACTGTCTTTTCTCCATTGTGTATCCTTGCCTCCTTTGTCATAGATTAGTTGACCATAGGTGCGTGGGTTTATCTCTGGGCTTTCTATCCTGTTCCATTGATCTATATTTTTGTTTTTGTGCCAGTACCATATTGTCTTGATTACTGTAGCTTTGTAGTATAGTCTGAAGTCAGGGAGTCTGATTCCTCCAGCTCCATTTTGTTCCTTCAAGACTGCTTTGGCTGTTTGGGGTCTTTTGTGTCTCCACACAAATTATAAGATTTTTTGTTCTAGTTCTGTAAAAAATGCCATTGGTCATTTGATAGGGATTGCATTGAATCTGTAGATTGCTTTGGTAGTGTAGTCATTTTCACAATATTGATTCTTCCAATCCAAGAACATGGTATATCTCTCCATCTGTTGGTATCATCTTTAATTTCTTTCATCAGTGTCTTATAGTTTTCTGCATACAGGTCCTTTGTCTCCTTAGGTAGGTTTATTCTTTTTGTTGCAGTGGTAAATGGGAGTGTTTCCTTAATTTCTCTTTCAGATTTTTCATCATTAGTGTATAGGAATGCAAGAGATTTCTGTGCATTAATTTTGTATCCTGCAACTTTACCAAATTCATTGATTAGGTCTAGTAGTTTTCTGGTGGCATCTTTAGGATTCTCTATGTATAGTATCATGTCATCTGCAAACAGTGACAGTTTTACTTCTTCTTTTCCAATCTGTATTCCTTTTATTTCTTTTTCTTCTCTGATTGCCATGGCTAGGACTTCCAGAACTATGTTGAATAATAGTGGTGAGAGTGGACATCCTTGTCTTGTTCCTGATCTTAGAGGAAATGGCTTCAGTTTTTCACCATTGAGAATGATGTTGGCTGTGGGTTTGTCATATATGGCCTTTATTATGTTGAGGTAGGTTCCCGCTATGCCCACTTTCTGGAGAGTTTTTATTATAAATGGGTGTTGAAGTTTGTCAAAAGCTTTTTCTACCAACGCTCATTATTATCTCTCTTGTTTTTTTTTTTTTTTTTTTTTGCGGTACGCGGGCCTCTCACTGTTGTGGCCTCTCCCGTTGCGGAGCACAGGCTCTGGACACGCAGGCTCAGCGGCCATGGCTCACGGGCCTAGCCGCTCCACGGCCTGTGGGATCTTGCCAGACCGGGGCACGAACCTGTGTCCCCTGCATCAGCAGGCGGACTCTCAACCGCTGCACCACCAGGGAAGCCCTATTTCTCTTTCTAAATATAGCAATTCTGGTGGATGTGAAGTCGTATCACATTGTGGTTTGGGTTTGCATTTGGAGCATGTTTCATGTGCACTTAAGAAGGTGTATTCTGCTGCTGTTAGGTAGCATGTTCTAGAGCCGTCTTTTAAGTCTAGTTAGTTAATAGTGCTTTTCAAGTTTTCTGTTTCCTCGATCTTATTCTTAGTTTTTCTATCCATTATTGAAAATGGGGTATTGAAATCTTCAACTGTTACTGTTTAACAATCTATTCCTTCCTTCAATTCTCTCATTCTGTCCAAAATGCCTGTATTTTGGAATTCTCTTGTTAGGTGATTGTTACATCTTCCTGATGGATGACCCTTTTATCATTATAAAATGTCCCTGTTGATCTCTAGCAATTTTTTTTGTCCTTTTAAAATCATTTTGCCTGATATTAGTATAACCATTCTTGCTCTTATGGTAGCTGTTTGCATGATGTACCTTTTTCTTTCAGCCTGTTTGTATCTCTGAATCTAACGTTTGCCTCATGTACACAGCATATAGTTGGATCTTTTTTGTTTTCTTTCAGTGCAGTCTGATAACCTCTGCCTTTTGATTGGATTGTTTAATCCATTCAGATTTAGTGTTATTATTGATATAGTTTGATTTATGGCTGCAATTTAAATTTTTTGTTTTCTATATGTGTCATGTATTTTTTGTTTTTCTGTTCTTTGCTGCTTTCTTTTGCATTAAGTGTATCTTTTCTAGTGTAACTATGATTCCTTATTTGTTCACTGTATGTGTGTGTGTGTGTGTATGTATTTTCCACATATATCACTATGTAAGTGTAAGGTGCTAAGTCCAGCATGATGGCTTGATTTACATGTATTGTAAAATGATTACCACAGTAGGTCTAGTTAACATCCATCAACTCATAGATATAATAAAAAGAAAAAAATTCTTCTTGTGATGAGGAATTACTCTTATGGTCTGCTCTCTTAACAACCTTCCTATGTATCATCAGTATCTTTTTAAAGTTATTTTCTTAGTGGTTGCTCTGGGGCTTACAATATACTTCTCAACTTATAAGAATCTTTTTAGGTTTATCCTAAATTATTTCCACTGAGATATAGAAACATGTTCCTGTCTAGCTCTATTCCCTCTTCCCTTGTTTTTGTGCTGTTTTTGTTATTACGTCTGTATGTGTTACAAATCCAAGAATTGCCTGTTATAATTTTTACTTTATATAATTTTATGTCTTTTAGAGAACCCATGCCCATAAAGTGAGGTGGGGAGGCAGGAAAACATATGGAAAGGGAACTGTGCCTCTCTTAGTGGATAGGATACCCTGAGCTATTTCTAGAGGGGGATCTGTGAACTTCCACTTGACAACCCGGCAGCGAATGAAACCCCCCTACCCTGCATCTGTTAGTCAACAGTGTATCCTGATTCATTCCTTACCTATTACCAGGCCGCCTGTTCTAGGGGTCGTATCTCAAAATGACTCAGAGTACTCCCATTTTTACCTCACACTTTGTTGAAGTTGTCATATACTGTGCCATTTACTGTGATTTCTCACAATTTGGATTACTCCACTTGAATTTAAATAAAGTTTAGGCAGCAACCTTTCATAGCTGTCTGTGATCTTCCATGAAATTGTGAACATGTACAGAATGATGAATCCAAAGGGTGATCTGGTATATGTGCTGCAAAGCCTCAGAGCAGGAAGCAGAGTTGAAATAGTAACTTAGGAGATGAGCCGACTTCTGGAGGTTGGCCCCTTGCTTTCTACACTTCTGGACGCATGTTTCTACAAAAAAAATGAATGTTAACCCGCTGACTTACCAGTGAACTTTTTGAAATGTCTTTCAAAAAGTGAAGCTTTAGTAATTTTCTTTGGTTGTACTCTGTATCAGTGGAGAAGGAGTTTGTATATAATCAAGGTAAATCATAGTAAGTGAACATTTAAATGGCTTCATTGACCTATCCATTACCATTTACCATTACCAAATGATTGTTTAATGAAATCTGGACATTTTCTAGAAAGTTGGTGACCAAAATATTCTGAGCTTTAAGTGCTAAGTCAAAATATTTAGGTGTTAACATAGGTGTTCAAATGAGCATCAGGAAAAAGAAGAACTGGTCAATTTTTACCCAGTAGGATATGTATTTTAGGTGGAATTAGCAAACAAACATAATGAGGAACGAATGCTCATTGGAAATTGGAAGTGGTCTGTTTGAAAGAAGGAATCCTGGGCTGTAGTCAAACTAACCGGGTTCTGGACCTCTCAGCTCGGCCCCTTCTGTGGACCTTGCCTCTCACGAGTCAGCTGAGGGTGCTGGACCCTTGGTTCCGTGTTTTCACACTGGGCTGTAGGAGCCCAGGCCTCTCAGGGTGCCTCAGGGGCTGAGGAGGGGGGAATGGAAAGCCACTTATCCACCCATGACATATAATCAAGTTCTAATATTTGAAAAGAAGAATTTTCCTTTAACAACTGCCCTGGGGGATGCTGCTGGGCTGCGTGCCTCTGTTGCTGCGTCAGCATGCTGCCCAGAAGGTGTAACCTCCTGGCGGAAGAAAGCAACGTTTTGTAAAGAAAGCAGATGGGACTTCTCAGCGATCGGCCAGCATATTCTAAGCAAACCTTGTGTGCCTACTATTATCTAGTGAGTCTTGCTCGAAGTTCCTGAAAGTAATTACTTAAATTAATGTATTAAAAGCAACCCTCCCCCCAAAAAAAACCCACCCACCTAAAACTGTGTCATGTTGTTCTGTGTCATGGTTAGGTATTAAATAACATCATCTGTTGTGATATGCCTAGTAGTGGCAGCGAGTCAAACTAGGTCATTTACCCAGTATGCATTCTGAAATCTTAGCACCAGAGAAGGAGCTGCAGTTTATCTGCAGCTATTTCCATTTCTTTGAAAGAGAAAAGAATAATTACCATGGGCTTATACAGATATTTGGCAATGGGTCTCCTAAGAAACAGCAGAGAACCTTTAAAATTTTTTACTGAGAAAATAGAAGACTCTAAAAACTTGGCAATAGAGTGTTTAAACACTCTGTAAGTTTATAACACTGTAAGTCTATACAATGGCCAACTTTATAAGAACAAAGAAATAAATATTGGTTGATTCATTATGGTCAAGTAAGGATGGAGAGGGAGAGCACAGGAGACAGACAAGGGAGAAAGTGAAAAAGAGAAATGGGTCAGGAGGAGGGAGGCGGGAGGAGGAGGCAGGAAAGCGCAAGGGCGGAGCCGGGTGGGGGATCGATGATTCCTGCAGGGAAAGAATGTGAAGCCCTCTTTGTCTTCCTCTTAGGAGACTGGGCCATCAGCTGATACAGTAATGACCCACCATCATACACAGTTGTCTTATCTCTTCTATCAGTGATTAACTTTTCGGGATCAATTAGCCACAGAAACTTCCTGGGAAGAAATATTCTCAACTGCTGCGGTGTGGACAAAATAATCTACTAAATTACTTGCTTCAAGATATAAAATCCAGCAGATTTTCCCTAGTCCAGTTCTGAGGTTACTAGAATCCAAAAGGCAGGGAGGGAGGTATATATATCAGGCTATTTTTATAGGTGACGTCTACTCCTTAAGTAATTCTCAAAAAATGAGTTGATAAAAAAATCCAGAATTCTCTGAGGTCTGTCTTTGCATGTGGAAAAAGGAGTGAAATCTGTAGTGCTGTGAAATATTTTAAATACCTCCCAATATTTAAAGCCTGTCTGTGAGATTGAATACAGGGCCAAAGAGGCAAACTCTCCAAAAAGACACATTTTTTTCATAGAGACTAACTCATTGTGTGGGTTTTAAGAAGCATTAGAAATATAGGCCACCTTAGAATGCATACCTGAATAGGAAACTTTGCAGAAGATAACCTTGCTATTTCTCTCCAGAGTAGCTGAATTTTCCACTGTGGTTTGGCCTCTGTGGTTTTAGAAATAATGTATATGCTAAGTGTGTGTTCTGTTATATAATAGCAGCCATGCTGTAGGTGTCCTTGCCCATCAGCCTTTATTCAGCCATACGTGTATGAGGTAAAGCCCTGCTTAGTAAGATGACTCATAGGTGGAGTGCTCTCGTTAATTAAATTTTACCTTTAAATAAAAGATTTGGAAACTTTAACATAGAAAATATTTAAAATGCAAATCCATTAATTAATAATCTTAATGTTCAGACTAAGATGTCAAAGTAGCTACTATAATAATGCTTCTTTTTTTTCTCAGGGAAAACTAATTTTAATAATATATTTTCTCAAACACAACAGATCCAACATGCAAAAACATATTTATATAACCCAATATACTTCATCATGCAAAAAGTATAAAAATATTAATAAGCTATTTTACATATTTTAAATACTGTCTTTGAAACCTGGTGTGTATTTTGCACTTAGAGCATCTTTCAATTTGGACTTTCAGCAGTTAAAGTGAAATGTAGTGCTACCAAAACAAGCTGTGATTACAGAAAAATATTTTATACTGCTTCAGCTTTTAACTTAATTGGAATTTTTTAAAAAACATCTTTATTGGAGTATAATTGCTTTACAAGGGTGTGTTAGTTTCTGCTTTATAACAAAGTGAATCAGTTATACATATACATATGTTCCCATATCTCTTCCCTCTTGCATCTCCTTCCCTCCCACCCTCCCTATCCCACCCCAATAATGCTTTTTGAATGGAAAGATAGAAATTATAAGCAAAGAAAGAGAAGCATCAAGAAGAACTAAATGGAAATTAGAACTGAAAATTTCTAGTTTTTTAAGGAACTTCCATACTGTTCTCCATACTGGCTGTATCAATTTACATTCCCACCAGCAGTGCAAGAGGGTTCCCTTTTCTCCACACCCTCTCCAGCATTTATTGTTTGTAGAAAACTAAAAATAGAACTACCATACGACCCAGCAATCCCACTACTGGGCATATACCCTGAGAAAACCATAATTCAAAAAGAGTCATGTACCAAAATGTTCATTGCAGCTCTATTTACAATAGCCAGGACATGGAAGCAACCTAAGTGTCCATCAACAGATGAATGGATAAAGAAGATGTGGCACATATATACAATGGAATATTACTCAGCCATAAAATGGAACGAAACTGAGATATTTGTAGTGAGGTGGATGGACCTAGGGTCTGTCATAGAGAGTGAAGTAAGTCAGAAAGAGAAAAACAAATACCATATGCTAACACATATATATGTATATATGGAATCTAAAAAAAAAAAAGCTCTGAAGAACTTAGGGGCAGGACAGGAATAAAGACACTGATGTAGAGAATGGACTTGAGGACACGGGGAGGGGGAAGGGTAAGCTGGGACGAAGTGGGAGTGTGGCACGGACATATATACACTACTGAATGTAAAACAGATAGCTAGTGGGAAGCAGCCACACAGCACAGGGAGATCAGCTCGGTGCTTTGTGACCACCTAGAGGGGTGATATAGGGAGAGTGGGAGGGAGGGAGACGCAAGAGGGAAGAGATATGGGGATATATGTATATGTATAACTGATTCACTTTGTTATAAAGCAGAAACTAACACACCATTGTAAAGCAATTATACTCCAATAAAGATGTTAAAAAAAAACCCTGAAAATTTCAAAAAAGGGAACAAAATACTCACTGGATGGGTTCAGTAGCAGAACAAGGGTAACAGAGGATGGAGTCAGTGAACTTGAAGACAGGTCTAGAAAATTATCTGACTTGAACAACAGAGAAAAGACACTGAAAGAAACAAAGAACAGAGGGAACTTTGGGATATTACCAAAAATGCTAACATTTATATCACTGGCATGCCAGAAAGAGATGAGAAAGAGTGTACAGAAAAAATATTTGAAGAAGTAACGGCTAAAAACTTTCAAGTCTGGCAAAACACATAAACCAACAGATTCGAGAACCTCAGCAACCTCCAAACAGGATAACCACCCGCCTCTACCAAATCCATATTCTAGACACATCATGATCAAACTACTGAAAACTCGACAAAAAAAGTCTTTAGAGCAGTCAAACAATGCATTACTTATAGAGGAACAAAAATTCAAATGAATGCAGATTTCTCATTAGAAACCATGCTATAGGGACTTCCCTGGTGGCACAGTGGTTAAGAATCCGCCTGCCAATGCAGGGGACACGGGTTCGAGCCCTGGTCCGGGAAGATCCCACATGCCACGGAGCAAATAAACCCATGCGCCACAACTCCTGAGCCTGCGCTCTAGAGCCCGTGAGCCACAACTACTGAAGCCCGCGTGCCTAGAGCCCATGCTCTGCAACAAGAGAAGCCACCGCAGCTCTCTGCAACTAGAGAAAGCCACGCACAGCAATGAAGACCCACGCACAGCAGTGAAGACCCATGCGGCCAAAAATAAAATAAATAAATACATTAAAAAAAAAAAAGATTCTAAGTTGGTTCCTGAAGGGAAGGTGAAACTCCATGACCCTTTTTTTCATCTTCCCTCTTTTATTTTTTTTTAAACCTGGCAATTTACCTATAGTGCTTTTATCTGCTAAACGGTTTTAGAGTGGAATAATTTACACACGTATTGTGTAAATCCCAGTTACTAGATTTCTTAATATCAAATTTTGGATAGTTTTTGTCTAAACTAAATGATTTCTTGATTCGTAGTTAGAGGTAGCCATGATAGAAATCAAGTTTGATTCTCCAGTTTTTGTAAGTTTGTTCCCCAGCTGCGTGCCTTGTGTCCAGAAAGCAGGGGAGAATAGAATTAGTGGGAAAACTGGCCATCAGTTAAATTGCCTTTTTCTGTCCAGAATAAAACTTCATCAGTTTATCAAAAAAGCAATTAAATTTCTGATTTCTCCTTAAGAGTACCCGATTTGAGTACTCCCCTTAAAAGTACTCTGATTTCAGTCAGATCGGAGAGGGAGACAAAGCGGCTCTGCTCTGGCCTGGGCCTGGCCGTGGGATGGAAAGACAAAGCAGACGAGCTTTCTTCAGCTCCCTTTACAGCGCTTCTCCTCCCTGGTGTCTCCCGTGGCCTTATTCCTCATGATGCAGCTGGCCAGGCACCGGATCTTTCTAGCAACCTCCAGAAAAACTTGGCTTTCTTGTAATCCACTTCTGAAACACCTTGCACCATCATGTGTGGGGAGAGCATGGGCCACATAAAGGACAGATTTTGGATTGAAATCTAATTCTGACATGCAGTACATGTATTAGGGCCAAGTTATTTAATCTTCCTCCAAGCCTCAGTTTGTGCATCTGTAACATGGAGATAGCACCTCATTGACATAAAGGTTGTGAATACTAAGCAAGAAAGCAGCATCCAGCACACAGTGGGTTCTCAATATTAATTCATCGTCTTCCTCCTCACCTCTGTTTTCTAAGACTTATTATTCCTAAGCAATATGTGTGGATTTTAACAAAGATCTATGGGACCACCAGCATAAAGTCAGCATCTCCAGATGGTATGTCTTCTGTACATAGGGTGTGGGTATAGAGATAAGTCAGTATGTTGTAAGTACTCCATTTCCTAAGAACATAAGGGGGTCCTGGGGTCCGATCCTGGTTTCATTGCTTCCTGGCCATGTGACTGGGCACGTTTCCTCTCTGCTCTCGGTTGTAATGTTTCCTCCTCGTAGGTGTGTGGAGGAGACAGAAGATTACCCACGCAAAGTGCTTATTCGCGCACTGCTGGGTGCAGAGGTAGGGGCCCAGGCATGGCACCCGGAATTGAGTGCAGCTTTTCTAACACCCTCTAGGAGGTGGAGCCCACTCTCTTCAAAGGGCAAGAAAGGACTAAAATAACCCTGCTTTAGAGCCGTTGAAGTACGCCTCTTGAAGAAGTGTTCTAAGAAGTTAAGAAAATTTTAGATCATTTCTCTTGAGGGAGACCTTTGTTTACCTTTTGAGTTTTCCAAACTTGTCACTTATGATAAACCAACCAGGTCGCTCAGGGTAGGCTAGATTCTGCTACGGTGGCAGCCTCATGTCTCGCCCAGATCCGTGTCCCTCCCAGGCCTGGCCCACACTGCCATCACTTGGGGAGGCAAGCTGACAGGGCTCCCCCGTTTGGAGCACCACGAGAGGAGAGAGGATGTGGCTACTTGGACGCCAGCACTTAAGGGGCTTGCCTGAAAGTGCGAGGGATCTCCTCCAGTCTCGATGTTCACGAAGGAAACCAACTCGGTGGGGAGCTGGAATCTGCCCTGTGCGTGTGTACGGACATGTATACAGAAGCAGGGTGTTTGAGCACACCAATTCCACCTCGCCCGTGAAAGGACTCTGCATTTCTGGCAGCGCTGCACTGGGGGATGGCAGGGTACGTGGTCCTCTTTGATTCCCAGAGGAAAATTCCAAACAAGACCCACCATTTCACGGCTGAATTTACAGTGATGTTTAGGAATAGCTTTTTCGAGGAACTAACGATCAGATACAGATGGATTTGGGACCTAGAGACTTGGAGCCTGGAACCGTGATTTTATCTGAAGTGAAAAGCTGAATATCATTGCTCCTAATAGAAATTAAGTGTTCAACAATTTTTGCCAGTGAGAGGCTGATAACAAAACCTCTAAGGAAAAGACAACGGGTTCATATGGACCATATTCCCATTTAAAGTGTCAGCAGGAACTTTTTTTTGGTGACAACTTTCATGCCAACAGATCTGTTATTAAATAAGACCCCACGAGTTCTGTGTTACGGTGGGAACTGGTCTTTCTTAAGATGTGTGCCCAGTGTACACATCTTCCAGTAAGTGGTAACTTTAGAAGATCTCACCGATAGCAGCAGATGTCTAGTTGGCCTTAGCATAAACTGTGTCCACTGACTGAGATGTCACTTAATATAGAAGAACACACAGCAGAAACACTCAGGGATTGTGAGTAATGGAGTGACAAGGATACGTCCTTCTGCTGGGAGAGTAGAATCCAGGGGTTAGGGGAAGGATTAGAAATGTGCAGACAAACTGAAATTGACAAACAATAGGCTTGTATTTTGTCCCAGGCTTATGGTAATACATTCATTTGTAGAGTGTATTAGTGTGGAAAAGTAAGTAAATAATGAACACGGGGGTAGCAACATACCTAAAAATGCTTAGTGTCTGGCTCAGAGTGGGTGCTTGATAGTTGCTTTAATGGAACTCCATCAGTGCTTTTGCTGTGTGTTTTCTCTGTCCTGGAAACCTGGGGAAGTCCCGGTTGCTACAGCGAGGCCCTTCACAAAAGCCTCAGTTTCAGGTCCTCAAGTTGAGAATCCTTTTAGTCAACTTGCAGAGTTTCTAGTTACACATTCTTGCCCCTCCCAGGGTGTATTTAGTGGTGGGAGAGCTGGGAGGGCTGCAGACCTTCTAGGAGTGCTCGGTGGGTCCTAGATCAGCGCCCGGTCTGTGTTCTGGAAACTTGCTGCCCAGCGAGTGGTCCCTGCACTGTATCAGCACTGTGTCACCCAGAACTTGTTAGAAATGCAGACTCTCGGGCCCACCCCAGGGCTGTGGTCCCAGTGTCCGTGCGTTCACAAGATTTCAGGGAATTTATGTGCTCCTTAAATTTGAGAAGCACGAGACTCTCAGAATTAGAAATGATGGTTTTCTGGGTTCTCATTTAAGACCGGGCTGTTGCACAGCTAATTAAAGAAGGCTGCTTCACAAGCCCTGAACTTTAAACTTCTGGTAGGAGGAGAAATGTCTTCTGTTTCCTTCCGCACTTTGATCTCTAATGACCACACTCGGGGCTCCTTGTGGGACAGAGAGATGACACACAGCTCAGCCCGTAACGGATGACTGGAGGACAACCATGTGAGAATGTTCTCGTCTCTGCTGCTCAGACGGGTCCGTAGGCCCCGTCCTCTCCGGCCCCCCTGGCTCTACCTTGACTTCATATCAGCACTTGCAGCACTCTAAGTAAGCCAGCCGAGGACAGCGTACCCTCCTGAAGCAGCACGCATAAGAGGGGGCTTCCATCTTAGGACGTGGCCAGTCTTTTAACTAGCTGCTTGGGGGCTTTCTTTGTTTTGTGTTGTTCCTTTCATCTTATGCATTAATCTAATTTTTTAACTGAAGTGTAGTTGTAATATTATATGTTACAGGTGTACAGTATAGCGATTCACAGTTTTTAAAGGTTATTTACTCCATTTATAGTTATAAAATATTGACGGTATTCCCCATGGTGTACAATATACATAACAGTTTTTACCTCTTACTCCCCTCCCCCGATTTTGCCCCTCCCCCTTCCCTCTCCCCACTGGTGACCACTGGTTTGTTCTCTATATCGGTGAGTCCTGCTTCTTTCTTGTTCTATTCACAAGTTTGTTGTATCTTTTAGATTCCACATATAAGTGATATCATACAATATTTGTCTTTCTCTGTCTGACTTATTTCATTTAGCATAATACCCTCCAAGTCCATCCATGTTCCTGCAGCTGGCAGGATTTCAGCCTTGTTTATGGCTGAGTAGTATTCCATTGTGTATATGGACCACACCTCCTTGCTTTGATTCATAGCTTTCATTGCTGCTTCTCGTGTTTCTGGCCCTGCTCCAGAGAGCTAGCCCCTGGTTTCACCTTCTGCCCGTCCTGGGTTGCAGCCTCTGCTCACTCTCGCCAGGTGACTCCAGGTGCCTCCCAGCCCCACTCAGCTTTGACCCTGGTGCATCATCTCCTCAGCCTGCTCAGGGCCCTTCTGGATTTTACCGAGACCCCAGGATGAGGGAAATTGGACACACATTAAAATGTGAACTTCTTCCGTGAAGGGGCTGAATTTGTTTGTTGCAGCCCCTGGAATCACGCAAGTGTTTAGTATTAAATGCCGGATGTTAGACGTCCATGGAAGGCTCAGGAGAGATTTGTTCCCATCCTAACAACAAGGAGACTCCAGGTCATCTGTCAAATCACAGCATTTCTTAAGCCCTTCAGAGAGCTTCAGGTGCAAGACAGCTATGTGGGCCGAATTCCGAAGAGAGGGAGAGCCCCGTAGACGAGAGATGAGATGCATGAAGCATCCCAGGCTTGGCACGGGAAGGAGAGAGACCTGGCTGTCTTACCATGGCAAAGAGAGCAGCTTATTGCAAAGGATCCTTAAAGGCCAGAGATGGGCTCGAAGATCAGGTTCAAACGGCGGACCCTGGGACACAGGGACGTTCATAGTTGCTTGCAGGCTCCTTCCTTCAGCCTCCCCAGGTGATCACAGGTGTGCTTGGGGGCGGGACCCTGGAGAGAGTCCCCTCAGTGGCACAGTTTCCCACGAGGACTTCAGGCTCCTGGGAAACAGACACAAAACTCTGTCCTTTTCCTATTACCCTTTTCTGCCAGGAAGCAAAAGCCTTGAGCTACTGAGAGAAGAGCTGTTAAATCTCTCAGCCAAGGACAGACAATGATCTGTTGCTGCTGGGGGTGGGACAGAAAACTTTCTCCCACCCAAGACCAACCACAAATACAGGCAGAGTGGAGCTTCCATGGGAAGGAGGGGCAGGGATGCTTTGACAACCTCATGTCAGCAGTCCCCAGCCATTGTGGCACCAGGGATCAGTTTCGTGGAAGACAATTTTTCCACAGAGTGGGGGTGGGGGGTGCTTTGGGGATGATTCAAGCGCATTACATTTATTATGCACTTTATTTCTATTATTATTACATTGTAATATGTAATGAAATCATTATACAACTCACCTTAATGCAGAATCAGTAGGAGCCCTGAGCTTGTTTTCACTTGCCACTCACTGATAGGGTTTGATGAGTCTGCAAGCAATTGATTTATGATGGTCTCTGTGCAGTCAGACTCGCTGCTGATGATCAGCTGTATTTGCAGCCGCTCCCCAGCGCCAGCATCACCCCCTCAGCTCCACCCCAGGTCATCAGGCATTAGATTCTCATAAGGAGCGAGCAGCCTAGATCCCTCACATGCGCAGTTCACAGTACGATTTGTGCTCCTGTGAGAATCTAATGCCACTGATATGACAGGAGGTGGAGCTCAGGCGGTAATGCGAGCAATGGGGAGCGGCCGTAAATACAGATGAAGCTTCGCTCGCTCACCCGCCACTCACCCCTTGCTGTACGACCTGGTTCCTAACAGGCCACAGACCAGTACCAGTCGGTGGCCCCGGGGTTGGGGACCCCTGCCTTATGTAAAGGCCCAGACTCCCAGGGCTTACCTAAGACTCAAGACAACAGAAAATCCCTCTTCCTGCCACCAGGAGCTGAGCACGAATCATAAACAGTAGCCGTCTATTTCTGCAGGAGGGGCAGGAGCAGGAGAGAGAACCTCGGTTTGTCACAGGGACCCAGGAATGGCTGAGAGGGGGGGTGGAGCAGGGACACTGAGAGAAACCCACCAGCACGTTACCCACGGTAAGGGAAGGCAGCCTGTAGTGCACCGGAAGTAATGATTAAAGACCCAAAAATCTCAAACCCAGCCCGACTCCTGACTAGACAGACAACCTCCTCACCCCTGGAACCACATATAAAATGATTTGTTATGAGCATAAAAACTACTTACTTTGGTCTCTACTGTTTCTTTATGCATGATTTTCAGCAGTCAATCCAAAGTTGATACTTTAAAAAGCAAAGCAAAACCAAACCAAACCAAATCATTGCCAACAGATAAAGCAACCAACAGAACCAGAATTAGCGATGACCCAGATATTGGAAGTCTAAGATAGGAACTTTAAAATCACCATGATAGGGAATTCCCTGGTTAGCCCAGCAGTTAGGACTCGGCGCTTTCACTGCCGTGGGCCCAGTTTCGATCCCTTGTCAGGGAACTAAGATCCCACAAGCTGCACAGTGCAACCAAAAAATAATAAATAAATAAATAATAAAATAACCATGATAAATATGTTAAATTATCTAGAGAAAAAGATATATAGTGTGCATGAACAGATGGGAAATTTCAACAGAGAGACAGAAACTATAAGAGACAAATAGGAATGCTACAAATTAAAAAGAAATGATATAAACAAAGAATTCTTTTGGCAGGCTTATCAGTAGACTAGTCTCAGCTAAGGAAAGGTGAATGAACTTGCAGATAGGTCAACAGAAATTGTAAAAAGTGATACACAAAAAGAATAAAAGACTGAAGAAAAAAACTATAACAGGGCCAACAAGAGGTCTGGGACAATATCAAATAATCTAACACATTCAGTTGGAGTCCCAGTATAATAAATAAAAGGGAAAGAATAGAGCAGAAGAAACACTTAAAGAGATAATGGCTAAGAATTTTCGAAAAATAGTGCAAGATAACAAACTCCAGATCCATGAAGTTCCGAGAACCCCGACAGTAGAAATACAAAAATAAATAAGTAGACTCCTAAACCCCAAAAGCACAAAAATCTGCCTAAACATATCATAACTAAACTGTTAAAAACCAAAGACATGGAGAAAATATGGAATGCATCCGGGGGTGGGGATGGGGATAGGGAACATTACAAAAAGAAGAAGAAGAAAAACAATTACAAGAGATTTCTTGTCAGATGTTCAGCAAACTAGAGGGTAATAGTGTGGCACCTTTAAAGTACCCAAAGGAAAAAACAATCTATTAACCCAGACTTCTGTACCCAGTCAAAATATTTTTTAAAACTGAAGGCAAAAATTAAACTTTTTCAGACAAACAAGCTGAGATAACTATGTGAACAGACCTGTGCTGCAAGAGGTGTTGCAGGAAGTTCTTCAGGCTGTAGAGAATTACACCTGATGGAAATTTGGGTCTACACAGAGAAATGGAGAGCACCAGAAACAATAACAATAAATAGTTAAAGTATTTTTTCTTATAGCTTTTTAAAAGATTGTTGACTGAAGCAAACATAGTAAATAGGGTTTATAACATATGTAGAAGTAAAATATGTGAAAATAGTTGCACAGATGATGGGAGGGGGAGGAGTTGCAAGTATAAGGTTGTAAATGAAAACTACTAAGATACGATACTTTGAAAGTTTCAAAACAAAATATGGAGGCTTAACGTAGTAATTTCAGATCAGTTGCTCGTATCAATGAACATTGTTGTACATGGAAAAGTATAAGGTACAAGGGTCAATCTGAGACTTAAATTTTGAAGGAAACAAACAAAAAAAAACTTGTCATCATTTAGTTCAGTGGTTCTTCAGTTCAGCCAACATCAGAATCATGTGGAAGAGTTGGTTTAAAAATGGAACCTTCTGGGCCCGGTGCTGCAGATCTCCCCGAGGCAAGGCCTCCTGTTTCACATGGACCCTCCTAACGTGTGTCCTCCTGTAGCGCATGGTGGCGACCCTCAGGGGAAGAGGTGCTGCGTCCTTGGTTATGGGGCCGAGTCAGGGTAGGCTAGACTCAGTCAGGGGTAAACGGACGTTCTAGCTGCTGAGAGACTGCAGCGTGGGCTAACGTCAAGAAAACCCCCTCCTTCTAACGAGGAGTCATATCTTGCAGTGGTCAGCGTGGAGAAATCAGGATCCCTGGGAACAACTGGGTGTCCTTGATGAATCTAGGAACTTGGGGACCATGGAAATTGCGGGCCAAGTGTGGTTGACCACAGCAGCCTCTTGGTGTGGGCCTCTGTGTGGTTCCAAATACGAGGCTCTGGGTCACGGTGAGATCCCACTGCCCTCTTTCCTCCAGACAGAGGTCTAAGGTCAGCAGTATCCCTTCAGGGACCCAGGTTGGCTTTGGGTCACGTGTGCAGCATATTCCTTGGGGCCAGGGTTGGGCAGACAAGGTTGCCATGAGTTCCTGAATCCACCATGGCTTTGGTCTGGAGGTGAAGATGAGAGCAGAAGTAGCCATTGGTGTTGGGTCAAATCAACAAGAATAGGGATCAGCCGATGAATGGAGAAATGGGGTTGGCGGGGAGGAATTCTCATACAGGAAGAGCTGCATCGAGGCTGGACTCCTTGGAACGTGCTGCGTGGGCAGGACAGAGTGGGCGATTCCCTCACTGGAGGACCTCGGATGGAAGCGGGGACTGGATTTGTCCCCCTCCTTCCACGGAATAGCAGGTGAAGGATTTTCTTTTTTCCTCTTCAGAAGGGGAAGTTTTTAGGCTCTGCTAAATAATCAAATTAATGGAAACTCTGGCATCCCCGTCATTAGCCTTGATTTCCGCCAGGTGGTAGGAAGAGGAACGGCCACCCCACCTCTTGGGGCTGTTTTGTTTTTCCCTTCTTTTCTTGTTCCTCCATACCCACTTCCTCCACTTTGGGGGTTCCTCTATGTGAAGCACTGGCTGACACAATGGTTGTATCTGCAAACCTCATACCTGAATGAGTAATTTTCCTATTAACCTTCTAAAGAGATGGTTCCCAAAAGGCATTATCAGCCTCAGGTCTGGAGCTGTAGTTTAGCTGTTCAGTGGAAGTCTTTCACAGTCTTCTGACAAGTTGGATCAACGAAAAATTAGATCTTTGTCATTCATCTCTTACGATGACTTAGGCATCACCTGTCTGTTCCTCCCCCTCTTAGCTCTTCACTTTGTCGCATCCACTACCTGTCACGTGGGGAGTGACGCTTCCCTATGAGGTGGCTACATCCCCATACGTCACACACGAGGAAGCAGAGGCCCAGAGAGATGAAGTGACTTACACAGACCTCCCAGTTAATAAGCAACAGAGCTAAGCTTCAGATGCTGATCTAACTCCAAGGTCTGTTGAGCTGTATTACATCCTAGTCCAGTCAGGACCTCTGTCTTGGCACGTCTACCCTAGTAACCCTCCCACTCCAGTCACGTCCTCCAGTGTCCTATTGGTTATTTACTTTCATGTCCTAGGCTTGTAACCTCTGTTTAACCAAGGGGGAATTTTAAGTTTAAAAGGAAATCCAAAAGTAATGTAGCCCAGTGTGGGATTCCATCTGTTTCCCTGGGACGCGTTTGTCCAATGGCCAGTCCTCGTGTATTCTGTCAAACTAAGGAGCTCCGTCTGACGAGAGTGTCGTAGCACCTCTGTGGCCTCTGGTAAGGTGGCAAGCGAAGGGTCGAGAGGGAGGAGAAGCTGGAAGGGAAGTTGCCTGGCCCCACTGAGCTTTGAGCACGTGTCCCACAGGCAGGCCACCTACTTTAATTTCTCTTAAACTTAACACCTCTTCCCCTTTTGAGATGACAAATCACAAAATCGGCCTGTCCCAGATTGTGGTGAGCTCCCCCACCTACGCATCAGCGAGAGGTGGATACCTGATCAGGTCTCAAGATTACTGCAAAAACGAGATAAGATTTTTTTTTGTTTGTTTGTTTAACACTTTTGAGATAAGCTTTTGAAAAACCCACACTCTTTAATTTTTGCATGCCAATCATACTCCAGTCATTCATTCACTCAGCAAATCTTTCTGGAGCCCCTGCCGGTGGTGAGACCCTGTTCCAGGTGACTGGGCATCTGCAGGAGTCAAACAGCGGGCTCCTTCTCTCTGGGGCATGCACACTAGTGGCTGCAGACAAAGGAATGACCGGTGGGACAGTGAAGCAGAAGCCAGGAATGGGGCTGGAGCCGAGCGACTGCCCGCCAGTGGTCAGGGAGGGAGGAGACTTGGAGCAGACACCTAAGGAAGGGAGGGCCCCCCGAGGTTGTCTGGGGGATGCATTCTCGGCAGAGAAATCCCAAGGATGAAGGCCCTGGATCAGGGATGTGCTGAGCAGACTCAAGGAAAAGCCCGGATGCCAGGGTTCCAGGCGTTAACAATGGAAGAGGTGGGAGATAAAGCAGGGAGGGCGAGAGCGTGGGGCGGGGGTCCTGTGTTAGGGTGCCCTGTAGGTCATGGTTAGGGTGCAGACGTGTACTGGGGGCACCCTGGAGGATTTCGAACGGAATACAGACATGACTCGAAGAACTGTAAAAGTCCCACAGGTCTGTCGCGTGGAGAACAGAGCGCAGAGGGCGGCAGTGGGCAGGGGACCACTTGGAAGATGAAAGCGCCGGTCCAGGTGGTCGGCAGGGAAGGATTGAGAGGCTGAGGGGTTTGGGATGCAGGAGTTATGTTACATCCCGAGGAGGTAGCCACGGGGATTGGCTGATGTGCTCGTTGGGTAGCACGAGAGAACTTGGGCCCCAAGGCCACAGCCTGTGCCACCGGGGTTGAAGGGGTTTAGTGGCCAGTTGCTGAAATGAGCTTGTGGACAAGCAAGTTTAGGGAAGGACAGCTGAGTCTGGGTTTAGGCAGGAGATACTCGAGATTCTTCTGAACGTCCTGAGTAGGGGTCCTGATGTCTGGAGTTCCAGAGAGGGGTCTGGACCGTAGACACAGTTTGGGGGGTTGTAGTCAGTTGAATAGTGTCTCCCCCAGATCATGTACACCTGGAACCTCAGAATATGACCTTATCTGGAAATAGTCTCTGCAGATGGAATTAAGCTAAGGGAGGGGACACAGAGACGCAGAGAGGAAGGTGGTGTGAAGGTCGGCAGGCACGGGAGTGATGCGACTGCCGAGCAAGGAGCCCCACTGGCTGCAGGCCCCTCCCACAGCCAGGAGGGGCCCTGGGGCGGTCTCTCCATCAGACTGGCAGGAGGGACCCGCCCTGACCCTGGACTTCTGGCCTCCGCAACCGTGAGAGGCTACATTCCTGTTGTTTTAAGCCATCAGGTTTGTGGAACTTTGTGAAAACATCCCCAGGAAACTAATACAGGGTCTCAGGGTAGAGACAGTGTTGAAGTGAGGTCCAGGTGAGGTCACAGAGGGCCCAGCCCAGGGCAGCCTGATGTCCAGGGAGAGAAGGTGAGAGGGCCCGGCAGAGGAGCCTGACGAACCTCTTTTCTTTCATCAAATCCAACGGAATTTAGAACTAGTAATAGTGGAAAACAATAGGGCGAGACTGGGGGCAAGTCTGCAAAGTCGCTCTGGCAGAGGCTCCTGCTACGGGAATGAGGCTGTGCTGAGCTAACGGGCATCGAATCTCACTCCTACCCCTGGGCCCCGTCCTGGAAATCGGCCTACATGCATCTTTACCTGCTTGGGAGGGGTGTCACGTGTTTTAAAAAGTCAACTTCATTGAGATGTAAGTTACATACAACAAAAAAGCATTCATTTTCAGGATTGTTTCAATGAGTTTCCACAAATTTATACCAGTGCAACTACAACCACAACCAGAACAGGAAGTGTCTCCACCACCCTCGAAGGTTCCCTGCGCTCCTCTCCTGTCGGTCTCTGCCCCTCCCCGCTCCTCGCAGCGCCGATGGCTTTTCTGTCACCGTACGTCAGCTGCTTCCCCCTAGATTCCGTGTCACGGCGTCACGCAGGGGGCCCTCCTTTGGGGCGCCTGCTGCTCTCCGAGTCTCCCACGGGCGCCCTTGCATCCAGGGTGTCCTGGACCTGGAGGCGCTGCTGCGTCTCTTCCCAGAGTCCTGCGTTCAGTGACATCAACTTGGTTGCTGGACGTCGGCCAGAGTGGGGGGACCATTTGCTCCACAGGAATTGGCACGCCTACCAGTCAGGGCTCCTTCTCTCCTGGGGAGCCAGCTGATAAACAGGTACGAGTCCATCACCGTCCCGTCTGTTCACAGAGTCACTTCCTGATCGCTGTTCCGGCCACGCTGGCAGGAGCCCCGGCGTCCACGCTGCTCCCGTCTCCTGGCCCTGCTCACACCTCAATCCCCCAAGAATCCTGAGAGCTTGTCCTTGAGGGCCTGTCCCGCTCCTCTCGCAGACGCAAGGCTGAGGGAGGCGTGGGCCCTCTGATGCGTCCCCTCGCTGGAACAGGCGGGGGGCGTTTTCCGTTGTCACGTTGTCAGGGCTTCCGCGACTCGGAGAAGGCATCGTGGCGGGGGACGAGCGCTCCCCTGCTGTGCTAGGTCTAGAGCGTCGCAAAGGCCAGAGGGGTTGTCACAGGAAGCTGATGGCACTGCCGAGTGTGGGTGCCTCCTGAGCGCGCGCAGCTTGAGTTTATTCCCGGTGCGCTCAGCTCCCCGCTGCAGGGGCAGAGGCGCCTCGGACCCATCCTGCGGGGGAGCGTTGGGTCCCAGTCACCAGGCAACGCCTCCTTTCTTCAGGGCTCCTCTCCCCAGGAGCTCTGGATGTCCTCCTGGCCAGTGGACTTCAGCTGAGACCACCCGCATCATCGGAAATTTTAGTACTGCTGAACCTAAGCAGGAAAGGTATTTCTTTTCTGCTAGGGGCGCCCCGGCCCTGAGGCAGCTTCTCCCCAGAGCTTCGCGGTGTTGCACGCTCGGAGGCCAAGCGCAGCCTAGCAGAGCCAGCGCAGAAGGTCTCACGGCAGCTGGCCGCCGTGGCCTGCGCGGTCCACAGTGACGTAACAACTTCTGAGAACCAAGGAGATCTGTTCCAGGGCTTCCTACTGTTTCTGCTGCGGAAGAACGGAGACTGTCCCCCTTGAAGTGACACATCCTCCAGCATATCTGCTGTTGTCACCTGTGTCTCCACAGCAGGTCCCACCGTGAATTCCTCCAAGGTTCACGATTATCTTGTATTTGTAAAGAAACAGCAACAATTCAGTGCGATGCTCTTTCTCTTGACACAGACCCCTACACCAGCCACAGGAGAACCATGGGTCTCCCAAGACCCCAGGACGCAAGGGCGTTCCCTCTGGGGCTGCGGTCAGACGGTCCGGGGACCGTGTGAGCTGCACGGGTCAGTAGCCACAGCCTGTCTCACTTCCAGTTTATCTAGTGGTCTCACGTGACCTAAGTCGCTTGACCATCTGTACTTTGTCACCCTTCTGTATAACAAAATGTCCTGAACACCTCGTAACTCAGGGCTGCTTTTAACACCGGTCTTCAGTCTCTGGTTGGAGCACTTTGTGGGTCTGAATGTGTCTGTGAGCACAAAGCATGCTCAGACGGATCCCCAGAAATCAAACAGCCACAACCGTACAATCGGCTTCTAGAACTGGGAGCTGAAGACCCCTCAGACGGCAGCTCCGGGGCCCACACGGGGGAGGGATTCCCTTTACATGGCCTCCAGCTTCAGAACTCACTTGAGGCTGGTGAGTTGTCAGACAGTAAAGATTCTTTTCATCTGTTAGAAAGCCCTCCTTTGGGGGAGCCGGTATCTACTGAAACTTCCCTTATTCTACTTCTGTCTTTGCATTTAGCACAGTTCCTGATGTAGAATTAACCTTCAGAAATTATTAGGGGAACTGAGAACAAGACTGTTCCTTCCACAGGCCTGCTCTTTACAAATTGAAGATAGCTCTCAGGCTGTCCCTGATCGTCTCATTTTGGAAGCAAACACATATAGTTCCTGTAATTCTTCATAAAGGGGCACAGCCCCAAGTACTCAGCCATTCAGGCTGCATTCCTGAGCGCAGCTCCCATCACTTCTAAGATGTGGTACCCAGGCCTGGAAGGAATGATCCATTTGTCTGCTCAGCATAGACGCCTGCAGTGCCCCACCTGAGCTGGGTTGATGGCACCAGTGGCCCCAAATAACAGGATCCAGCACCCCATCCTCTGTGATGTGGTCTCACAGATCTCCCATCAGAAGGCAAACTCAGCTTCCCAGACAGTGAACCTGCCTTGGCCTGAGACTTGCTTTGGTCAATGGGATGTGGCAAAGGGATGGAGACCAGTTCTGAATCTAGTCCACATGTTTATAATTTTCTTATCTCCTCTTAGAAATCTCCCTTATCACAGGAGAGGCTTGGGCTACCCTTGGAAGGATGAGAGAACACATGGGGCACAGACAGGCTGTCCCAGCTGAGGTCATTCTGCACCGGCCAGTGGTGACTGACCTCTTGGCTGAGCACAGGTGCATGAGCAGGCCCAGTCACATCGGCTGTCTGGCCCAATCAGTATAACCACCTAGCTTACCTGTGGGCTCGTGAGCAATAATAAAGGGTTAGTGTTGCATCCCATTAAGGTCTCAGGGTTGTTTTTCATTCAGTGTTATTTTGGCAATAGATAACTGATATATTGTATAACTAGTGCCACCTAAGATTGGATTATCTATTATAGTGGCTTACATCAAACTTGTGATCAGTTACCTTTATCTGATAATTTTTACATATATCAGTTTCTTTTTTAAAAAATTAACTAATTAATTAATTAATTTTTGGCTGTGTTGGGTCTTCATTGCTGCGCGCGGCTTTCTCTAGTTGTGGCGAGCAGGGGCTACTCTTCGTTGAGGTGTGCCGGCTTCTCATTGCAGTGGCTTCTCTTGTTGCGGAGCATGGGTTCTAGGCGTGTTGGGCTTCAGTTGTGGCTCTTGGGCTCAGTCGTTGTGGCTTGTGGGCTCTAGAGTGCAGGCTCAGTAGTTGTGGCGCACGGGCTTAGTTGCTCCGCGGCATGTGGGATCTTCCCGGCCCAGGGCTTGAACCCATGTCCCCTGCATTGGCAGGCGGATTCTTAACCACTGCGCCACCAGGAAATCCCCATATATCGGTTTCTTGACCTGTGCTGTTCAATATGGTGGCTACCAGCCACGTGTGGCAATGGAACACTTGAAGTGTGGTGAGTCTGAATTGAGATGTGCTCTAAATATCAAATGCACATCTGATTTTGAAGACTTAGTACAAAAATGGTAAAATATCCCATTGATATTTTTTACACTGATTACATATTGAAATGATGATATTTTGGATACACTGAGTGAAAATTTTTGAAGATTGCGCTTCCCAGTTTCTTTTGACCTTTTTAAATGTGACGACTAGAAAACCTTAAATTACATATGTGACTCACATCATGTCTCTGCTGGACGCCATTCAAGACAGTGTCCTTCTAGCCCACGTTTATAATTTTCTTATCTCTGTGACTTACTGCTTTCACCTCAGAATTCCAACCACATGAAATAATACAGAATCCCGGGCATTAGGTATACTCTTAGTTATCCATCTCAAATCTTATAATTCAGCAAATTTGATAAGCATTTTCTTCCTACTTGTATCCACGTCATTGATTTCAAATAATTCTGATGACCACAAGATCAATATAACCCCATATCACTTCACCAAGGAATGGTCTCCATACTGAAAAAAATGATTTACCATTTCTGGTTGTAATTCGATCTGCTAAGAATCTGCCTAAGAATAATGTCATTCAGCCTACATTTTACCAGTTTATTCAGAAGGAATGTTAAACGTTTTGCTAAAATCAAGGTATATTTGACAAAATCAGGATGTGCAGGAGGTAAAGTCAAAGTCTTCAGTGTGGGGGGTGTTTCCTGATGCACCAACACACTAACATGTCACGAAGGACAACAAGGCAGGAGCCAATGAAGGTGGTGACTTAGGAGGCTCCTGAGCTCCCGTGCTCTCAGAGAAATGTCAGATACACAGCTACACAGGGAGCAGTTCCCTCTGAAAGAGGGACAGGGACTAGCTGAGTGACTCCTATTCTTCAGGTGAATGAGAAAATACCCACTTCTAATTCTGTAGGAAAGACAAAGACACACTCTCACCATCCCTGGCACAGTGCCACACAATCTGGAGGGAACCCCCAAATCCCAGCTTTCCCCTGAGGAGCATCAAGGGACTGGCTGCCACTTTTCCTGGAGGACACTTCTCATGCCTTCTCCCTTCATCCCACTCCAGCAATAAAACCAAATCTCCAGTGTCTCCCTGAAGGGAGTATGTACCCACATGTGTACAGACAGAGTGACAGGATGGATACAAAAATAAGACCCAACTATATGTTGCCTACAAAAGATGCACCTCAGTTTTAAGGACAGAAGTAGATTGAAAGTGGGGGGATGGAAAAAGGTATTACATGCAAATGAAAGTTTAAAAAGCAAAGGGTTTTATATATACTTATGTCCTTTACTCATATCAGACAAAACAGACATTAAGCCAAAGACTGCAATGAGACAAAGAAGGTCATAATATAATGATAAAGGGGTCAATTCATCAAGAGGATATAACAATTGGAAATATTTATGCATCCAACATTGGAGCACCTAAATATATAAAGCAAATATGAACAGATCTGAAAGGAGAGATAGACAGCAATACAATAATAGCATATAATACAATACAATAATACCTCACTTGTAACAATAAAGAGATCATCCAGACAGAAAATCAACAAAGAAACATTGCACTTAAACTACACATTACACCGAGTGGAGCCAAACAACATACATAGAATGTTCCATCCAACAGCAGCAGAATACACATTCTTCTCAAGTACACATGGAACATTCTCCAGGAGAGATCATATGTCAGGCCACGGAGTAAGTCAATAAATTAAGAAGATTGAAATCGTATCAAGCTTCTTTTCCAACCATAATGAACTGAAACTATAAATCAATTATAGGAAGAAAACTGGAAAATTCACAAATATGTGGAGATTAAACAACAAGCTACTGAACAACAAATGGGTCAAAGAAAAAATTAAAAAGAAATTTAAAAGTATCTTGAGACAAATGAAAGCAAAATATTCTAAAACTTCTGTGATGCAGCAAAAGTAGTTCTAAAAGGGAAGTTTATAGCAACAAACATGTACATTAAGGAAAAAGAAAGATCTCAAATGAACAACTAACTTTACACCTCAAAGAACTTTACACCTCAAGGAACTTGAAAAAGCAGAATAAACTTAGCCCAAATTTAGTAGAAGGAAGGAAATAACAAAGATCAGAGCAGACCCAAATTAAATAGAGACTACAAATACAATAGGAAAAAAATCAATGAAACTAAGAGCTGTTTTTTTGAAAAGATAAACCAAATAGACAAATCTTTAGCTAGACTTACCAAGAAAAAGAGAGAGAGCTCTCAAATAAAATTTGAAAGAGAACACATCACAACTGTTACCACAGAAATACAAAAGATCATAAGATACTACTATGAATAATTATACACCAAAAAAACCAGACTACCTGAAAGAAATTGATAAATTCCTAGAAACATACAACCTACCAAGACTGAATCCTGAAGAAATAGAAAATCTGAACAAATCAATTACTAGTAAGGAGATTGAACCAATAATCAAAAATCTCCCAAAAAACAAAAGCCCAGGACCAGATGGCTTCACTGATGAATTCTACCAAACATTCAAAGAAGAATTAATACCAATCCCTCTCAAACTCTTCCAAAAAATAGAGCAGGAGGAAATACCTCCAAACTGATTTTATGTGGACAGCATTACCCTGATACCAAAACCAGAAAAAAGCATTACAAGAAAAGAAATTACAGTCCAGTATCTCTGATGAACATATAGGCAAAAATCCTCAATAAAATATAAGCAAACTAATTTAAACAATACATTGAGGATCAAGTGGGATTTTTCCAGGAGGGCAGCAATGGCTCAACATTGACAGGTTAATTAATGTGATTCACCACATTATAAAAATGAATGATAAAAATCATATCGTCATCTCAATAGATGTAGAAAAAAAATCTGGCAAAATTCAGCATCCTTTTATGACAAAGCTTCTCAATAAACTGGGTATAGAGGAAATGTATCTAAACATAATAAAGGCCAGGTATGAAAAGCTTACAGCTAACATCATACTCAGTGGTGAAACACTGAAAGTTTTATCTCAAGATCAGGAACAAGACAAGGATGTCTGTTCTCACCATTTTTATTCAACACAGTACTGGAAGCCCTAGTTAGAGCAATTAGGCAAGAAAAAGAAATAAAGACATCCAAATCAGAAAAGAAGTAAAATCCTTTCTATTTGCAGATGACATGGTATTATACATAGACAACCTACAAGACTGTACAGAAAAAAAAAGAAAGGTTAGAACTAAAAATGATTTCAGTACAGTTGCAGGATACAAAATCAATATAAAAAAATCAATTGCATTTTTATACCCCACAGTTAATGATCAGAACAAAAAATTAGGAAAACAATTCCATCAAAAAGCATAAAATACTTAGGAATAAATTTAACCAAGGAGGTGAAATATCTGTGCACTGAAAACCATAAAACATTGATGAAGGAAATCAAAGAGGATACAAATAAATGGAAAGATATTCTGTGCTCATGGATTGGAAGAATTAATATTGTTAAAATGTTCATTTATCCAAAGAGATCTTCAGATTCAATATAATTTCTGTCAAAATTCCAGTGACAATATTCACAGAAATAATAATCTTAAAATTTGTACGGAACCACTAGGGACTCAAAGGAATCAAAGCAATCTTGAGAAAGAAGAACAAAGCTAGAGGCATCATGCTCCCTGATTTCAAACTCTATTACAAAGCTCTGCTCATCAAAACAGCATGGTATTGGCATAAAAACAACCACATAGATCAATAAAACAGAATAGAGAACCCAGAATAAACACACATATAAGGTCAATTCATTTTCCACAAAAGAGCCAAGAATATATAATGGGGAAAGGACAGCCTCTTTAATAAATTTTGTTGGAAAAACTGGACAGCCACATGCAAAAGAATGACACTGGACCACTATCTTACACCTTACACAAAAATCAACTCAAAATTGATTAAAGACTTGAACACAAGACCTAAAGCTGTAAAATTCCTAGAAGAAAATATAGGCAGTAGACCCCTTGACATTGGTCTTGGTGATGATTTTTTGCATTTGACGTCAAACGCAAAGACAACAAAAGCAAAAATAAGCAAGGCAACTACATTAAACTAACAAGCTTCTGCACAGCAAAGGAAACCATTAACAAAATGCAAAGGCAATCTACTGAGTGGGAGAATATATTTGCAAACCATATATCTGATAAGGGGCTAGTAGCCAAACTATACAAGGAGCTCGTACAACTCAATAGCAATAAGCAAACAAACAAACAAACCCAACTAAAAATGGGCAAAGGACATAAATAGATGTTTTCCCAAAGAAGACATGTAAATGGGCAAGGGGTACATAAAAATGTGCTCAACGTTACTAATCATCAGGAAAACACAAATCAACTTCTCAATGAGCTATCACCTGACACTTGTTAAGATGTCTACTATCAAAAGGACAAGAGATAAATGCCAGTGAGGATGTGGGGATAAAGGACCCTTGCCCGCTGTTGGAACGTCAACTTGTACAGACACTATGGAAATCAGTGTGGAGGTTCCTCAAGTAATTAAAAATAGAACTACCACATGATTAAGAATCCTACTTTTGGGTACATATCCAAAGGAAACTAAGTCACGATCTCGAAGAGATATCTCTCCTCCCATGTTCATAGCAGCATTACTGACAACAGTCAAGATATGGAAACAACTTAAGGGTCTGTCGACAGATGGACGGCTAAAGAAGATGTGGCACCTTATATACAATAGAATCTTATTCAGCCATTAAAAGGAAATCTTATCATTTGCAGCAACATAGATGAACCTGGAAGGCATTATGCTAAGTGACATAATCTGCACAGAAAAAGACAAGTATCACATGGTATCACTTATATGTGGAACCTAAAAGAAAAACAAAAGTCAAACTCATAGAAACAGAGAGTAGAAAAGTGACTGCCAGGGCTGAGGGTGGGGAAAATAGGGAGAGGCTGGTAAAGGTTGCAAACTTTCAGTCTTAAGATGACTAATGTCTGAGGATCTAATGTATAACATGGTGATTAGAGTTGATACCACTGTATGCATAATTGAAATTTGCTAAGAGAGTAGAACTTAAATGTTCTCTCTCACACACACAAGAGTTAATTATGTGAGATGATGGATGCATTAATTAACTCAATGAGGGGGAAATCCTTTCACATGTATACATATGCCAGATCATCGCATTGCACACTTTAAATATCTTACAATTTCATTTGTCTATCACACCTCAATAAAGCTGGAAAAAATAAATGAAGTTGCTTTGTGATGATGCACTCACAGTGTTTACCACAATCTTCTAAATGCTCACAAAAATATTTATGAAGCAATATGTTCTAAAATATTTCTGGGGTGCCTAGTCTAGTCTTCAGTGATTTTTTTTCCCCGCTTCCTCACCCCTTCCTTTTTGGGCATCAGGACACTGGTCACCTGCAGTTCCATGGACATCCTTCCCTCTCTCCATCCTTCTCAGGTGTTAGAGGCCATTAGCCTCTGCACAAAACTCACTCAGACCATGCAGAATCTGAAGAATCATCACTGAACTGTCTTAATCAAGGGAATTCTATGTATCCATTTCTAGCCTAAAATAAAAAGTTATGTTCCAAATCAAAACTACAATGAGGTACAACCTCACACCAGTCAGCATGGCCCTCAACAAAAAGTCTACAAACAATAAATGCTGGAGAGGGTGTGGAGAAAAGGGAACCCTCCTACACTGTTGGTGGGAATGTAAACTGGTGCAGCCACTATGGAGAACAGTGTCGAGGTTCCTTAAAAACTAAAAATAGAGCTACCATATGACCCAGCAATCCCACTCCTGGGAGTACATCTGGAAAAGATGAAAGCTCTAATTTGAAAGATAGATGCACCCCAATGTTCATCACAGCACTATTTACAATAACTAAGTCATAGAAACAAACTAAATGTCCATCAACAGATTAATGGATAAAAAAGATGTTGTATATATACACAATGGAATATTACGCAGCCATAAAAAAGAATGAAATCATGCCATTTGCAACAACATGGATGGACCTAGAGATGATCATATTAAATGAAGTAAGTCAGACAGTGAAAGACAAATATCACATGATATGTGGAATCTAAAAAATGGTACAAATGAACCTATTTACAAAACAGAAAGAGACTCACAGACATGGAAAACAAACTTACGGTTACCAAAGGGGAAAGGGGGGGTGGGATAAATTTGGAATTTGAGATGAACAGATACACACTACTATATATAAAATAGGTAACCAACAAGGACCTACTGTCTGGCACAGGGAACTCTACTCAATGCCTTGTAATAACCTATCATGGAAAAGAATCTGAAAAAGAATATATATATATATATGTACACACACATACATATAACTGAATCACTTTGCTGTACACCTGAAGCATTGTAAATCAACTATACTTCAATTTCAAAAAAAGAAGAAAAAGAAGAAAAAAAATTTTTACAAGTTATGTTTATGGAAGCAAGCTCAGTTTTTCACTTAAAAAGTGGAAAAAGTTTCACTTGGAAGTTTGATACAGTTCAATACGTTTGCTAATACCTTCTACTTGATTTTTCTCATATATGAGATGTTCTTATATATCAAGGACATGTGACAGGTTTTTACTAGGGCCTCCACAGCTCCCCTGTTGGGCCCAGAGCCCCTCCTACAAGATTAGCGCTCTGCAGGCCCTGGACCGGGATAACTGGGGGAGCCCTGCTTCCATACCTCCGCCCCCGACCCCGAAGCCTGGAGCACTGGGCTCTCTCCGCACACGCCTTGGTGGGAAATTCTTCCTCATCCTCCAGCTCCCAACTCAAGGAAGCTGTCTGATCCCCATCCGAGTCCAGCCTTTAGACCCTCTTGAAGAACCCTTGCTTCTCCAGACCTTTCACGGTGGGCTGAGTGACCTGCGTGTGGGCTGCGCGTTACCGTCTTCCCGCTGGTCCGCCGGCCCGTCGGGGCCGGGGCTGCGTCTCTGGTCATCGCTGTCACGTGGGTGCTCAGCCCTCGCGCTCCCACGGGGGGGCTGACGTCTGCCCACGTGACAGCTGCGCGTCCCCCTTGCCCCTCAGGTTCTAAGGTCAGTGGTCACTTCTGCTAATTCTTCCTTCAGAATGCTTCTTCTCTTTCCTTCCCCCCATGGCCTGTGTAGGGGGGAAGGCCTTCTCCTCCCCCTGCCCCTCTACCCTCCTGGTTCTCCTGCTGGGACCCTGCAAACTGGACCGACCGCAGACAGGCCACCAAGAGAAAGACAGACAGACGTGTGGTGACATGGCATCACGCCTACACATGGCGCACCCAGAGATGAGCTACTTACAGGCGTGGTTAGGAGGGAGGCCTGTGCACCATCTCGGGCTCAGGCGGGGAAAGGGGGCTTGGGCTTGGGCGGGGAGGGGTGTCAACAGGGCCTGTGTAGTGAGGTTTAACACAGGTCCAAGTCCCAGCTTCCTCTTAAATGAGAATCGTTAAGAGGGGTCTTCTTCCCCCTACAGCAGAGGGAGACCTGTTACAAATGGAAATTTCCTTTACAAAAGGAAAACTTCTGCCATAGTTTTAGAGCTTTTCCTGTGTCTGCTGGTACTCAAGAGCCTTTAGCTCAAAATAATCCATACAGCAGAGAGGCACATTTGCAGGGCATGTCCCACACCCCTCGCCCACACGTCCAGACCAACACACAAGCCTGTTGGCGCACGGCGGCGCTCAGCCTGCTGGCCTCCAGGTAGCGGTCACATTCCTGACGCGGGCTGTCTCCTCATCCAAAGCTGGGCTGACCAGGGCTTCCGTCTGTCCCCCGCTCTGTGGCGTGTTGGCTGGCTATTCAGCACGACTGGCTGTGTGTTGTTATGTATGGTTTTTGTTTTTGTTTTTTTTTTGGTATAAAACATCTATTGTTTCACTAGGTTTTTTAAAATCTGTTTTTAAACAAATTTTTATTTTATATTGGAATGTATTTGATTAACAACTTTGTGTTAGTTTCAGGTGTACAGCAAAGTGATCCAGTTATACATATACACGTATCTATTCTTTTCCAAGTTCGTTTCCCATTTAGGTTATTACAGAATACTGAGTAGAGCTGCCTGTGCTGTACAGTAGGTCCTTGTTGGTTAACTCTTTTAAATAGAGCAGTGTGTATAGGTCTATCCTTAAAAAACTAAAAATAGAGCTACTGTATGATCCAGCAATCCCACTCCTGGGCATCTATCCAGAGAAAACCATGGTTCAAAAGGATACATGCACCCCAATGTTCATTGCAACACTATTCACAATAGCCAAGACATGGAAACAACCTAAGTGTCCATCGACAGAGGTGGGGTGTTCAAAGATGCTCTGGGAAGTTATTCTCATGGGACCAATACAACCCAAGATATTTTGACATGGCACAAAACCCCACTGATTGAGTTTCCACCCTTTAACAATCGCCCAGTAGCATACAGGACAGAATTCTCTCCCTCTCCTCCGTCCTCTTCCTGTGTCCCTAAACCCCAGATCTCCTCGACGCTGCTCTGGGCAGGAGGCTCAGAGACAGGTAAGACGTCGGCCGTTTATTGTTTGAACCCCTCGAAGTGAGTTTCCTAATATGGACGAACACAGTGGTCCCCCCGCATCAAACACTGCCCGAAAAGCCCACGGCAAACCTCCTTATCCTGTCTCCTTTCCGGGACCAGCCGGTCTCTGCACTGTCCCCAAGCCGCCCACAGGGACCTCCCTCTGTCCCTTGACTCCCACCATTCATTCTCAGGGACGGTCTGCTCAGGGGTCCAGTTGCTGCCCAGGGATCCCCTTTCCTGCCCAGGGGTTCTGTTGCTGACACCGTCCCCTTGCACACCTGGCTTCAGGGCTCCTCCCAACTCTAGCCCGGGTATCTGTACTGTATCACACCCCCAGGAAGCCCCCTGGTGATTGGTCTATGCTGTCTTGTATCTTTTGTGTGTCAGGTGGCACCAAGTGGTCCTACACAGAACAGAAAACTGAAGGCAGTCGAGCCTTCAGCAGGCAGGGATTGGGTCTTCCGTCCAGGTCGGCGGGGCCAGCTCTGCTCACCAGCCCTCAGGCAACCCAGCAATTCCTGCTCAGCCATCCCCAGTCACTAGGGGGTGGCCCCAAACTCTCAAAGAAGGTGGCATCCTTGTTCCAGCCAGGAGCATGGACGGACAGACAAAGAAGAGGGGCAAAGGGCACCCACATCTCACAGCCAGCACTTCACCACATGGCCGCTCCAAGATACCAGGGAGGCTCACGTGCAGACCTGGGGCCTTTTTTCAAGGTCCCTGTGTGTCCAGGCAAAAATTCTGTTACAGTGCAAGAAGGAGAGAACTGAAATTGGGGGAAATGAGTCTCTACTACAGCACCCACCTTTACAATCTTCACATATTCATGTCTTAAAGGAGCAAAGATGTCCTTTATACTTTACACAGGATCCTTTATACAGGATCACCCATGGGCCTGAAGACAAAACAATCAGGAAGTTGCGGGTGCTTGTTCCATGGGCTTTTGCTGGTTCAGATGCGACGCTGTGACTGCACCACCTTCCCTGAGCACAGTGTAAGCATGTTGTCTCCATTCTTCCTACAAAAGACGCAGGTTCAGCCAGTTCAAAGTCAGAAAGTGACCATGTGAATGGCTGGAATCTCATGACACAGGGAGGAAAAGCTGTTATCATCCTAGATTTGTCCTACAAATGGGGCAGCCACAACTGAGACCCAAGGAGCTGGGACAGGGCTCAGTGCCTGCCACCAAGAGCAGTGGGGGAAGAGGAAGCCGGCCCCAGAGGAGGATGACACAGAAAGTGCATGTGGTGCAGGGCCCTCCTGTCAATGATGGTAACTAGCACGCCCAGGGTTTGCTTGGTTAAAACCACGACCCCCCAGGAAGTGAATGGGGTGACATGGGGAGCAAAATAAGAGACAAAAACTTCTATGAACAAGAAAAACAGGCTTTGTTTACAGGCTGCTTAGAGAAAGTATGTAACTAACGACTTTTACTGGTATCAACTAGAATGCCTAGTCATGGACATGTCATTTCTCTCACTTTTGTTTGTCCCAGGAAATGTCCCAGAAACTGAAGGTTGTGGCCTAGAAGACATCCTGATTCCAGGGAATGAACGAAGAATGGAAGTCTGGACTTGGAAAAATCCTAATAAATCTTAATGAAAAGTTTCAGATTTTAGCACAAAACAGACACTTGGTAAGTATTGGCCAAGTAAGTGAAAGAAAAATATTTGAGGACAATTTTATTATTTACAAGTTTTATCAGATGGTTGGAAAGAAACACAGCTCACGAGTTCACTATTTTAGATATCTTTTCATGAGTGCTGTTGTGTTAGTAAACATCTGAAGGAATGTCAAGGTGGCTGGAAAGGAAACTATGGTCCAAAGTGGCAGGTTGAAAAACATAGACTGTGCTCGCTGGAGTTGTGCAGGGCACACGCTGTGTAACTCTGAACAGCAGTCCTTCTCAGGGTCACTTATGTTTAAATTAACATTCAAGAGCCCTGGAGAGCTGATGTGGACACAGAGCCCAAGTGGGTTAAGGAAGGTGTCTCTGTGGGGTGTGGATGGCAACCCAGACTGGAGATCAGAACCAAAGCAAAGTGAGCGGGTAGCTGCTCAGGAGGGCAGCGGTGGTGATGGGAGAGCCGTTACATAGAGGGAGGAGTGATCAAATTGGTAACGATTCTGAGGATTAATGGAAGCCATGTTTCTCATGGTCAAAGAAGGGAATCATAAATGTGGAAAGACTAGAATGAGTCCTACAGTACTGATTTCAAATTGGAGATATTGGTGAGAGTCGGGGTTTCAATATATGTACACAGATGTCAATGTAAATATAGATGTATCATACATGTGTATGTATGTGTTTGCACTACTGTGTGTATGTGTGTATGTGTGTATATGTAAACATAAATACACTCTTTAGAGTTTTCCACCAAAATCGGCTCGGAGCAGACACCCCTGTAGCAATGAACATGCTAGACCCAGCTATTAGATTCTATGTACCATTCTCCACAGAAAAAAAAACAGACTTGGAGAAATGGCAGATCCCAGGGCTGGGTGGGACTGGGAAATTGCAAGATGGGCTGAAAACAGGAAGTAAGGAAATGCTCAAACAGTGGTAGGATGTCAAAAGGATATTTTGGTCAAATCTGGAGAGACTTTTTTTTTTTTTTCTTTCTTTTTTTGCGGTACGCGGGCCTCTCACTGTTGTGGCCTCTCCCGTTGTGGAGCACAGGCTCCGGACGCGCAGGCTCAGCGGCCATGGCTCACGGGCCCAGCCGCTCCACGGCATGTGGGATCTTCCCGGACCGGGGCACGAACCCGTGTCCCTTGCATCGGCAGGCGGACTCTCAGCCACTGCACCACCAGGGAAGCCCTGGAGAGACTTTTACATCAAAATAAATAATGATGTTATTATTAATGAAAGTAATAATGGGTTACTCAGTAACCTACTGAACAAAATAGGAATCCGTGATCCTGTTCTGACATAAATCAATCGGGAGAGGAGAAAGCTTTTGGTAGCAGAATGCCAGCCTGTCAGTGTGGAAGGACAGGTGGATAGCAGCAACACCCTCGGGTACCCTCCCTCGTAACAATAAGCAATCCAAGACATATCCAGGTATGCTAGAACCGGCAGTGAAGGTCTGATGAGGGTAGGGCTTATTTACAGTCTCAAAACCTCCCCTCATACAATACTTGCTCATTACAAAGGGAAAAGACTGACTTCACAGTGGGGACGTCTGGCAGATACCACATTTATCACGTGATCACAGTTAGTACAAGCTGAGGGACAAGGCACCTGTTAGGGCCTGCTGGGAAGAGCACAGCATCAGCTCTGTGACATTTCTGCCAGAAATGTGTATCCTGTATCTAGACAGAAGGATACGGGAGACAAACCCAAACCGAGGACTATTCTATAATTGACTGAGGTGTCAAGGTTGTGAGGCCAGGGAAAGACTAAGAAACAGATTGTGAGGGAGACTTTGAGAACTAAGCACAATGTGTGATTCTAGGTCGGATCCTTTTGCTCTGAATGACTTTAATGGGACAAGTGGTGAAACTTGAAGGGTCTCCAAGGACTTGATGGGGGGTGTGGATCTGTGCGAAGTGCACAGGAGCTACTTCTTCCTGCCTCGGCATCTCAGCACATCCTCAACTCTACTTCCTAAGAGTGCAAAATACAAATTGGCCACAGAAAGTTTCTTTTACCTTTTCTGCCCACTTAGAGATGTAAGGCTTGATGATGGTAAGGAAAATAGAAAAATACGGTGTCAGTAAAGGAGAGAAACATAAAAGAGGATTTGGAAGAAATTATTTTGTGGAGAGTAAGAAATGAGAGAAATATGTTCATTGGTTGAATGGTTCAGCCAGTGGAATCAACATTTTATTTGTATCATCACTGTCCTTTTAACATCAGACATTTGGTGCTTTGATTAACTTTTTATTTTTATTTATTAAAAATTTTTAAATTTGACCATATGTTGGTTCTGAAGCACTAACATACAGAAACAGGGAAAACCAACGAAAACCTCGCCCTTGGCAGCTCCTATCTGAATGCCCTAATGTGACAGCTGCTTAGAAATTTAATTCTAAGAAATAATAAGGGCTTCCCTGGTGGCGCAGTGGTTGAGAGTCCGCCTGACGATGCAGGGGACACGGGTTCGTGCCCCGGTCCGGGAAGATCCCACATACCGCGGAGCGGCTGGGCCCGTGAGCCATGGCGGCTGAGCCTGCGTGTCCGGAACCTGTGCTCCGCAATGGGAGAGGCCACAGCAGTGAGAGGTCCGCGTACCGCAAAAAAAAAAAAAAAAGAAATAATAAGGTTATGCTTGGGAATGGTAATGAGTATGTTCGGTTTATTCAGAGTTTAAGGCTTCACACGGACACCTTTTCTTAGGAGAGGCGGGAGGGAAAGCAAGCAGATGAAAGATTGAGCCTTTTTGTTCTAATCATTGAAACTTCGCTTTTCATTAATAATTATGGCAATCCAATACATACAATTAGATGCCAGCAGGCAATATTTCTAAATAATTACATCTTAATATGTATATTAAATGAATTACATTGAGGATTAGAATGAATAAATCTTCATTAATTATATTCACACAGAATCTCCAAATTCCTTGCATGTGGTAGCGCATTCTCAGATCTTCACAATTCAGGTTTTTTTTTAGTAGTTGATGGTTCTTATTTAAAAATCATCTACAACATTGTTCTTTTTGCTCTATAGGAGGCAGAATGTGGACCTATTTTCTTCTTTCAGAATTAATGAATTTTGTGATTAGCACTGGTTTCTTCAGCAAACATGAAAAACTTTACTTCCAAATGACTATTTTGTTTACTCTGCTGGGGTCCCATTGGCATCCTTGTAATTGGGTATTTCAACAAACAAAGCCAAAACACTCAATTGTAAAATATGTTTTGTACGTATTGAAAAAAAGTATGTATTAAAATGGAAGGACACATTTATCCCAGGATGAAACTCCGACAGTGTTTACATGTTTCATAAGTTCTGCATAGTTTGGGGTTTGCTAGAAGCAGAACCTGGATTCTAATGGAAGTATTTTACAACCTGGTGGGTAGTCCAGGACCCTGGAGAGCGACTGAGGGCAGGGGGAGAGGGCAGCCAGTGAGAGCAGTGCTGTCCTGCGAGGCTCCTTGCAGCAAGGACCCATTGTGAGTAACTGGCTTGATTCCCCTGGGAAACTCTGGCCCACCAGACACGGAGTGGGGCCACTCCTGTGGGTGCTGGTTCTCCAGCGCTTCCTGTCTGCCATGCTTGGGTCAGCAGGCTCTCGTTTCACAGGGAGTCCGGGCACAGAGGGAGGATGCCTGAGGCTGGAAGGCTGGCCGCTGGATTAGGAGGTCGAGGCCTGAGGGCACATGAAGGGCACGCACGATATCTGCTTGAAAATCACTTTCAATTATGTAGAAACAGTAAGCGTTCACTAAAACATCTGGATAAATGAATGTGGAAAAAATCGTGTCACTACAGCATCTCTCCATACTCTGGTCGAATGAATGTCTTATTGCTGATGAAAATGTAATTCTTAAACTTACCAATTTTTGCTTCTTTCTTTCAAGCTGAATGTCTTCTTTGGCTCTTACTAATTTTTTTCAGCAATGGCAAATATTGTCAAAAGCTAACTTACATGTTTATGATAATGAAAGATGACTTTAAACCTTCTTGGAAGGAATATTCATACTCTGCACAATTCTCAATCCTCTTGGCGGGGGGGGTGGGAATCAGAACAAAGTGTCTATTTTTTCTGAGCTACTGTGTCCTTATCAGTAAGTGAGCACAACACTGAGGACCTCACAGGCTATTGTGAGCATTAGAGACAAAGTATAAAATGTGTGCATACAGCAAGTGCTCCATTGATGACCAGGTTACCACCTTAGCAGGCTGTCCCAATTTTAATGTGCATTATTTACCCTGATGAAAAATTTCAAAGTTTGAGTGAATTTTGGTTTCAAAGTGATGAAGACTTGAACACCCATTGAAACAGACAGTCTCCCCGTCAGCGGGCTTATCAGTGAACCAAGGTCATTACTTTTGGAAGGAAATGAGGATGTGTGAATGCAGGAACTTCTGAACGCCATGAGTCTCCGGAGTTATGTAGATGAGGTGTGTGTCACAACAATGCCTCTGCAGAACTGGTTGCTTCCTTGGAGGAACACGTGAGCTTGCAGTCGATCCTGGTAGGACACCTTGCTTGCTTTCTTGGGGGTGGTTTATCAATTCTTTGAGGAGAGTTTTCAGAAGATCTGGCTGAAGGACAGCCATGCAGGTGTGACCGTCACCTGGAGCTGGAGAAGTTTGTGCCAGACACTGGATGGGGCCTGGGGCAGCCGCCTGGGCTGGATGGGTGAGGTCTTCCAGGGGGTGTAATGTTTGAGAGCGATGTGTAACTCCGGTGAGCTGGACCTAATGCTCTGAGGTGGCAGTTCTGTTGGGAAAGGGTGGGGCAGGTTCCCGGGGGTGGCCTGGATGGGACGGTGATGCCCATGGTTCCTGAAGGGAGTAGAAATTCCCACCATTAATCATACTGAGAAAGAGATCTTGGAATGAGGGGCCAGAGCCCCTCATGAGGGAGCAATGAGGGAGCACAGGGGGACGTCTCCCTGCCCAGCGCCTCCACTGCTGGGGCTTGGGCTCTGAGGCTGACTGACTGCCTTTCTAGTGGGAGTGGCTAGTGCCTTGCCCAGTGCAATGGCAGTGAGGTGACCACCCAGGAGCCAAGCAAAGTGGGCGTCTGAGGGTCCTCTGAGGATGGCTCTGGAAATATGAAGTCACTTCTTTTTTTTTTTTTTTTGCAGTACACGGGCCTCTCACTGTTGTGGCCTCTCCCGTTGCGGAGCACAGGTTCCGGACACGCAGGCTCAGTGGCCATGGCTCATGGGCCCAGCCGCTCCGCGGTATGTGGGATCTTCCCAGACCAGGGCATGAACCCGTGTCCCCTGCATCGGCAGGCGGACTCTCAACCACTGCGCCACCAGGGAAGCCCTGAAGTCACTTCTAATAGCAACCTAAGTTCCCACATGGATCGGCGCTTCCTTTTATTAATCCTCAACCTTCAGTAAGATCTTGTTTAAGAACTAGTCTTTAACATGCTGTGGGAATAAAGATCAGGGCTCAGTCCATGCCTGAGGGTAATAAAGAAGGGGGAGCAAAAGCCCTCTCTCGAGGCCAGCATGGGAGTGGCAGCAAACACTCCAGCCTGGACCACCCTGGGAAATCCTATCTTGTTCTTGGACCCATTGAGAGCTGGCATCTTTTCAGGTCATCCAATAAATGGTTTAGGATAAGATAGTCTCATATATCACGTCAAACCCCAAAGAGGGCAGATAGATTGGGGCCTTCCTTGTGGTAAAGAATTTCAACCCAGATGCCTGGGTTCCCAGGAGTATCCTCGAGAACACAGGCTCTTTCGATGTCAGAAGACTTATCTCCCACCCTATGACCCATGCGTGTCTTTTCAAAGCAATACGACTTTCTGCTTCTGAGTCTTCTCGGCCATGAAGGCACCAACGTAGTGAACCAGTGTGCTGTCTGAGGTGGTATGCCTTGACCAGTTCTATTCATTTCCATGTGCTCAGATGACTAAATTAGTCCAGAAGGTAGAGACTCAAGTAAGCAACCTGGTGGAGAGGAACTCAGGGTCACCTTCCGATTTCATGCTTATTTGTAGTGTGTTGAAAGCTTGTAGGGTCATGTGGACCACTGCAAGGCCTCTCTTGGGGATGCTTGGGGATTTCCGACGACCTGGGCAGCCACTTTCTCTGCTAACACCCCGTCTCAACCCCTAGGCACACTTCTCTTTCCACTGTGGGTGCCTGACTCTGAAGACCATCTCTTTTTTTCATTCTTGGAAAGCACCTCTAGCATATGTCTAGTGTATGCAACAGAATTTTACTTAACATTTGGGGATATTGGAGTGCTGGTTACATCATGGAAAAGGCCAGGAAAACCTAAAATCAAATATTAGAAATTTCAGCTCATGTTATTTTCTTATGCATGAGTAATGTCTCCCAAACCCTAGCCCAGTCTGGTGTCTGGACCTACATTTGTTTGTCCAAAGCACCATTAGCAAATTTTCCTAATCAATAAGGACAGATAACACCAAGATTACTAACATTACTAACAATATTGTTACATTTGCACTTGACATCAAAGAGGACAATTATATCCTATCAGAATGTATTCCTTGGTACCAATGTCAGAGACATTGTCAATGCAGAGACCAATGTCAACTGTGAGCTGGACAGACCCCGTTTCTGAATCTAGATGGTGATCATTATGCTTCTTTTCGATGAATCTGTCTGTGGGCCATCACTAGACTATCGTGGGGTGGAGTGATCCTTGGATGGTTAGAAGGCCATTTTATACTTTTTTTTTTTTTGCATTACGCGGCCCTCTCACTGTTATGGCCTCTCCCGCTGCAGAGCACAGGCTCCAGGCGCGCAGGCCCAGCAGCCATGGCTCACGGGCCCAGCCGCCTTGCAGCATGTGGGATCCTCCCGGACCAGGGCATGAACCCATGTCCCCCGCATCGGCAGGCGGACTCCCAACCACTGCGCCACCAGGGAAGCCCCCATTTTATACTTTTATTGCACAACCCACTGGCCCTCTGTCTGTCTTACTCAGCTGGCTAAACCACAGCTCTTGTCGGGTTCAACTCTCCTACCCCCTGGCTCTTGTGTCTACATAATGAATGTGTCTAGAAAAGGATAACAAACAATCATCGTGACTGGTCTTGCATTAAATTCATGGTTGCTCACTGATGTTGCCTGGCAGTTATGTAATTCTGTACCCCTTTCATTCTCCCTCTCCCCTAGATGGCTGTTGCATTTCTTTTCTCTCTTGTCAAAGCTCTGATGCCTCTTTTTCCATCTTCACTCTCAGCCAATGACCTGGCTTCCTTTTTCACTGTGAACAAAGGAACAATCAGAAAAGAACCTGCATAAACACTCACCACCACATTTACCTGTGTACTGTGCCCGTGGACGCTGCTGCCTTGCCTACAACTGAGGAAGTCTCTTGCTGGTGCACAGTCTCCCAGCCTCCTCGGTCCACTTGGGGATGGGACTGAGTGCTTCTCCCTTCTCTTTCTTTCATAGTCAACATTTTCCTCCTTACTGGGTCATTCCCACCAGTGTGTAGACATCTCTTATTTCTACCATCTTAACGACAGATTTTTGGACTCCAGCGTCATCTCTAGCTCCTGACCATTTCTCTCTTTCCTCTTGTGTAAACTCTCTGAAATAAGTGTTTGTATCCTCTCCTATTTCCAGCCCCCTTCCAGCTAGGTTTCCCCATGCCACTCAACAAAAACTGTCAGGGTTGCAATGATTGCATGCTGCTAAATCTAATGGTCTTTTTTTTTTTCTTCAGTTTTGTGTTGCTTGGCCTGCTAGCAGCATTGACATAGTTGATTATTCTCCCCCTTCTTGAAATACTTTTGTGCTTGGCCTCCAGATCTCAGACACTGAACCTCTTCTCTTATCCATCTATGCCCACTCCCTTAGTGATCTCATCCACCTATAGGCTCATGACACTTAAATTTACATCTCCAGCCCAGCACTGTCCTCTGAGCTTCACATTCAGATAAGCAATTATTTATTGTATTGGTATCTCCACTGGGATATTCTAATAGGTATCTCTAACTTCTCAAGTTCCTAGCTGAATCCCTGATATCCTCTTCCATCCTCAACCTACTGCTTCTGCAATATTCCCATTTTATTTAATCAACTTATCCTGCTACTGTTCAGGTCAAACACCTTAGAGTCATGTTTTGTGCTTCTCTTTCTCTCAAATCCAATATCCAGTCTGTTGGCAAACCTTGTTGACTTTATCTCCAAAACGGACCCATCATATCTTACTGGGATGTTCTTCCTAATTCCACCTGGGTTCCCTGTAATCTACGTTTCACATTGCCACCAGAGTAATCTTCTTAAAATGTAAGTCAGACAGTCCTTAAAATGTAATGTCACACAAAACCTTCCAATAGCTTCCCATCTCACCCTAAGGAGAAGGTAAAGTCATTACAATGGACTAGAAGACCCCCAACCTGGCCCCTCTCACCTCTTTGACTTCAACTCTCCCCATGCTTCCTGGGCTCACTCTAGTCACACTGCCCTCCTTGGTTTCCCCTGAACATGTCAGGCAGATGTCTACATCAGGGACAGTGCCTTACTGTTCCTTTGTCCTGAAATGCCCCTCCCCCATATAAACACATGACACACTCCCACATCTGTCTCAGGGCTCCACTTAAGTGTCACCTCTCAGTGACACCTTCCCTATCCACTCGACTTAAAATTGCCTCGGTAATCCCTATCTGTCCTCCCTGCTTGATTTTTCTCCATGGCACTCATTACTTTCTACCATACTGTAGATCTTTTTCTTTATTTTATTTATGGACCAGCTCCCATGACTGGAATGTAAATCCCATGAAGTCAAGGAATTTGTCTGTTTCACTCACTGCTGCAACACTTTGGCCTAGAAAAGTTCCTGGCACATAGTAGAAGCTCAGTAAGCATTTGCTGAAAGAATAAATGAATTGTGGTTTGGTGTAAAGAGGACTTGGAAGACCCAGGCCTTACATTTTTGAATCCACTACTCCTGGTTTATAGACTTTTGAGAAAATTACTTAACATCTTTATGTGCTAGTAATTTTCCATCTGTAAAATGTTTTACCAAAATAGTTTGTCAGGATTAAGCGAAATGATAAATATGAAATTTCTTTCTAATTTTATTAGATGTGCTAACATTAACAATACTATTTATAATCATATAAAAGAGAAAGGAGACAGTTAGACAAACCAGGGATGAACATTCTCACTTCTTGCCCAGCAGGGTCACTGGTGTTTTCTACCAAGGGCCAATTTAGAACTTTCCATAGGGGAATTTGTGGCTTGACTAATTCTATTTTAGATTTCAGAGAACGTAACCCAGATTCCCCCTCAAATTACAGGACTATTCCCAAACTGAATAGTTGCTCTGGGGATATAGACACTCAGGTTTCTGCTGTCCCTGTACAGGTCAAGTTATAACATAATGGCCACACATTGTAGAAAATGGTGGACAAGGCAACGTGAATCTTTTGAGGTTGATATTTCTCCTTTACAACTGGGTTATGCCTTCTTTTGGAGCTGATCGTTGACCTACATTATTTGTGATGTGCAGATTCTCAATTTATCATATCTTTACTTTTAAAGGATAAGTCATGTGGTTTTTTAGGCTTTTTGTTCTTTTAAGCCAGAATGTGGGTAGATGACTATAAAGTTCATTAGGTATTATGTGGAGCTTTTCAGAGAACTTTATAATCATTCTGGTTAATTTGTAATTTCCAGGAAGACTAAAAAATATTTCACAGACTAATAATTCTGAAACAAGAAAAAAAATTGTCTCTAAAATTGAGATTATTAAGTGACCTAGTTGCATCAGCTTGCCTTCCTTCCTCCATCTTACTTTTTACCTTTCTACGATCTGAGGTGTGAGCTGGAAGAATGAAGCTTGTGGTGAGATGTTCACCACACCACCCAGTGTGGGCAAAGTAAGAGCACGAGCACAGGCACACGTGAGGCGCAGGCGCTCAGCACTCGGCATCCGAACCGCTTTAATCCGTATGAAGGCCAGTGGCCTTGCACTGGTGAAGAGACGTCTAAAGATGAAAGAAACCTGACATTCAAGAAAGAAACTCCTGTGGCTGTTCATTTGTGGGACAAGAAGCTACTTCTTTGTTGGTAAGTTTTTATTTCATCCTGGGATTTAGGAAACATTGTATCCCTGTTTTCTTAACTCTTTAATGCTTTGAAGATAAAAGAAAATTGCGAACATTTATGGTATCAAGCCAGACATTGATTGTCACTTAGACCGCTTAGCCGCGCCGTAGGGAGAGAAGGGGAGACACTAACGTTTGCTGAGTCCGTCATGTGCTGCCACTGTTCTAGAGACATCGCCTGTGTCATTCTAAGTCATCTTAGGTTATGTTATGTTACGTAATTCCGACGGCAGTCCTGAGAGCAGGTGTGGTTAAAGGGTTAGAGAGATGAAGTTACACCATCCGTGGGTAATGTGGAGGGAATCGAGTCCCTTCAGGTCGCCTGTGCCCTGCTGATGGTGACTAGCACTTGTGAAAGGACTGTAGGAACAGTGGCAAGGAACCTGATAGACCACAGCCACCTTTGAAAGTGCCTTCACTTACGTGAGCCATGACTGTGAAGAAGAAACGCACACTCTACAGACCAAAACCAGACACGGTCTCCTTAACTTACCGTTTGTGAACATGCTGGGCTGCACCCCTGTGCACCCGTGTACAGAATGAGGGGTGCTGGTGGATCTAAATGTGGATGAAGCATGGCGGGGGGGCGGGGGTGGGGTGGGGGGAGGTGAACGACTGTGTGAAGGCGGATAGGAATTGACCTGGAGAGCAGGGCGGTGCTCTAGGTGAGGAGGACAGGGCAGGAGCGAGTCCCACATAGACGAAGAAGAGAGGCACAGGGCGCTGACGAACGGGGGCGGTGGGATGGGAGGAGGGGCTGCGGCAGCCTGGAGCCGGCTCAGCGCTCAGCGGGAGGTGCAGATCCGCGTGTGGATGTACATCCACGTGTGGACGTACTCACGGGCCTGGCTCAGGAGAACGGACGAGGCTGCATTCATGGGAAGCAGTTCTCATGATAAAATCATCTTTCAAGTGAAAGTGACACATGGGTGGCAATGAGTTTCACTGTGTTGTGGGTTCATGTATTTATGCCATTTAAAAAATACCGTTATTCCATTAGTATGACAACACTGGAGGCATTTGCTGTAATCTTGCATTATGTCTTCTCTTACTAAACATCCTAAGCCTTCTGAGCCCTCGCTTACCTGGAGGTCTCTTGTCTAATAACATCAACCCTCTAAGACAACTTGAGAAAGAGGAAATGAACACAAAAAGAGACTCTTGCAGCCAAAATAGATACCACAAAGCCCATCCCCTCTCCCAGGGGAGACCCTCAGGTGCACATTCAGATGTACCGACTCTTATTTTAGGTGAGGTTCTGATAAGTAGGGCTGTTTGGTTTCCCAGCCCAGAGCTTATAGAAGCAAAAAGTTTCAAGTGGGAAGGTCACTCCTGGAGTCAGATGCCGGGAGGAACGAGGCAGGATAGAGGCCAGGGTGGGATGGGAACACCCCGAAATACAGAGGCGACAACTCAGTATATTTCAGTCTGGGGCCACGTAACGCACAAGCAAAGAGCCCTCAGTCTCTGAACGACTTCTGCTTGGAATTTGGTGCTTTCCTGCAGAGGAGAAAAGCTCACGTCTGCGGTGGTGACCACAAAGGCATCAAAGGCAGGGCTGGACAACAGCGATTTTATTAGAAGATGCGTTTGAGCCAGAATTTCATCAATCAGGTCTCAAATTTTAAAATACTTAGAACTGCAGACGATCAACCTCAGTTGAAAGTTACTTCAGAATTACCTTCCCCCAGGACATGGTGAATTAGACATTGCCAAGTTCCTCTGTCCAGTACACTCAAGCACCCAGCGAGTTCTTGATGATGGCTGGGTGAGGTCTCAGGATCTAAGGAGGATTCCATGTCAGAGAAGGCTGGTGTCTGTGAAATGCGTGCCATTTTACTTTGCACAACTTCTTCTGTTTGGGGAGTAGCGTGAGGAGTTGGATGCATGAGAAAAGAGAAAAGGGAACAAAGAAAGGATGCAGATGTGAAGGAGGGGGCGGTCTGAGCAGGAGGTAAGGAGTGAGATAGAGGGGAAGTGTTAAGATGGTGAGCGAGGCCATCGAGGGGGAGGTGCAGCCACCCAGGACCAGGGGAGGGCCAGTGGCAGACGAGAGCAGGGCGCGCCCTCAGCCCTCGGCAGGGGCCACTAGGACTGGGGTGCAGCCAGGCCTCTGCACTGCCCCCCTCAGCCTCCTTCTGAATGGAGGTGTAAGGACGTCATCCTCCCCGTGCTCCGTCTCCTTGCTCATCGTACCCACCACCTGGAAGTCTGGGGGTGAAGGGAGGATGAGCCACAGGTTAGCGCACCCCCTGGTCTGTCCTGCTCACGTGTGGCCTCCTGGGCAGCAACGGCCCCAGGGGTGTTAAGAGCTGCAGGCCCGCTCGGTCAGAGGCTGGAGAGGGGATTCAGACCCTCACTCCGTTGGCTCACTCGGAACCCCTCCCCTGCCCCCTCCCCAGCCCCGCCTAGGCAGAGAACTCCTCAATCCGGAGGCTGGTCACTGTTTCGGAGGCGGCGGCACCTCCTGCTGTTGTGTTGTTACGTTTCTCTCCCCAACCATCTTGGTGGCTGCTGAGGTGACGGCCAGGAAAGCAGCGGGGCTGTTGTCATATTATCATGACCTCGTCCTTTCTCATTTCTGTAGCACCTTTATAAGTCAGCCTGGCTGTTCCCGTTAGACAGAATGAAAACAGAGGCCTGAATCTGGGTCACGGAGGAATGCAATGAATCAGTGGAGGCCCCAGGCCCTTTGCTTGGCTGCCCTCCCTCCCATGCACAGAGAGCACCGTCGGGGACTGGGGCAGTGATGTCTTTCCGGGTTCAAGGAAGGAGCCTATAGATTTTACTTGTGGGTTTATCTAACATCAGAACTATTTGATTGGAGGTCCCCAACATAAAAGGATGTGTGGCTTTCAGATTTGTTTCTGGCCGATAAACAGAGGTTTTAGGAAACTAAAAAGCCACTGTCTTGTATGTGAAATTAAATGAAAATGCAATAAAATAGCTTAGTCTTCTTTGGCTTCTTTGTCACTTTGAGCCTTTTCAGATTCTGTAAAATAGGCTGAAGTGATTTGCATAACTCCTCCCATGTGTTCTGGTCAGGGGTGGGCGTCCTCTCTCCAGACCTGAGGCGGAGGGACTTGCTGGCCTCCTGTGGGGTGTCTGCCGGGGACCAGCCCCAGTGCCCTTCCTGTCCTCCTTCTTGATTGGGTAGAACAGGTGGAAAGGGGGCCTTTCTGCTGTCCCCACTCTGTGATCTAATCCTGTCTATTGTGGTAAAATTAGTCATGCCCTCATTGAAGAGTTTTGTGATATTTTTAAAGTAAGTCTGAGAAAAGCCAATCCCACTGGAAGTTAGTTTTAATGCTACTTAGAGCTCTTTCATTGATTGTAATAATCTCACTCTGGTTTTCCTGTTCTGAGCCGGGAGTCGTGTCCAACAATTCCTTTCACCATTGACTGTAACTGATTTGAAGCAAAATAGCATGTTCACTGTTCTGGACACTGATGGGAAAAGTGGTGAATATGGGAGCAGTGAGACAATGAAGATTATCAGGAAATATCCAGAAGGTGTAATTTTTCCAGAAGTGAACATTAGTGATATCTGCAACAGTTACTACAATTAGTCTTTTTACGGTTCTCAGAGATTGTTTCATTGTACAACCAATGTATCTCATTATTAAACACATGGAGAGCACAAAGACTTAGAAACAAAATTACATTTCTTATATTTCTAGCCCCCCTGACTAAGCAATCATAGTTATCATTTCAATATATTTCTTCCCACACCCCTCCCCCACACCCCTCCCCCACACCCCATCACTCCTTCCTCCCAGCTTTTCCCTCTTCCACCACCTCCCAGAGCTTCATTTTTAAATCTTTTCTGTTTAACCTCCTTTCCTCTGGCACACGAGCTAACAGAACCTTTCTCTCCCCAGCATGTCTGGGGAAATCAGTGGGAGGAGGGCACACACTCCATGGCTGGGCAGCCTGGGGTCTCAAAATCCCTCCTTTCTCTGGCTGAAACCACTTCCTTCCACTCTCATGTCTTTTGGCCCGCATCCCCCCTTTGGCACAGTGGAGAATAAGGCCGTTCCTTTTCCTTGCTGGCTTTCTTCACACACTGAAGGCTGCATCTTCCCTGAGGTCCCCTCCCGAGCCCCTCCTTCCTGGCGTGCGCTGGCCCCAGGCCCCTTCACCTCCCTAATCACAGTCTGCCCTCACCATGGCCGAGTAGAAGGGCTCCTCACCCCTGGTCCTCAATGCCGTGACTTCTATTAGATCCTGGTCTGCCCAGGACAGCCGTGGTCTCAGCCCTGAGGTTTCCGCATTCTGGGAGACCAGGACGGTTGGCCACCCTAATCCTGGCAGCCCACGAGGAGGGGGGCTGGGGGGTTGCTGCTGGCGTGAAACTTGACCTCCGTCTCTGTGGCCTGAGGGCTGACTCCCCTCCCCCTGCTGGTCCATCAGGGGCCACGAGCTCCTCTGTGCTCCTGGGCTGTGCCTGAGGGCTGAGCAGCAAGGCCTGGAGTCAGAAGACCAGCGCTTTGGGGGTTGAGATGGGGACTGTGCAGGGGGCAGTCTCTGTTCCCACAGTCACAGCTAAAAGCGGGCGTGGGCCGGGGGTGTGGAGTGGGGTCAGCAGTGGGGTCTGCTCACTCCTGGGGCTCAAAGAATAAAACCTCACTTGGGCCTGCTGCTCTCCATAACGCCATTCTACTTCTTTGCGTCTTACTGCCAGGTTTTGGGTTTTGTTTTATTTTTTATTTTTGCATTTTTATTTTTTATTTTATTTATTTGTTTGTTTTTTGCGGTACGCGGCCTCTCACTTCTGTGGCCTCTCCCGCCGTGGAACACAGGCTCCAGACGTGCAGGCTCAGTGGCCATGGCTCACGGGCCCAGCCGCTCCGCGGCATGTGGGATCCTCCCGGACCTTGGCACGAACCCGTGTCCCCTGCATCGGCAGGCGGACTCTCAACCACTGCGCCACCAGGGAAGCCCCATGCATTTTTAAATTGAAGTCTAGGTGATTTACAATGTTGTGTTAGTTTCTGCTGTACAGCAAAGTGATTCAGTTATACGTATATACTCTTTTTTATGTTGTTTTCTATTATGGTTTATTACAAGATACTGGATATAGATCCCTGTGCTATACAGTAGGAACTTGTTGTTTACCACTGCCAATTAAAAAGATTTTTTTTCCCACATCTGTGGTCTCTATTTCCTGAGACCACACTATCGTCTTAGATCCTTATCATAAAGCTTTCACTTGAACATTCATACTGAAAGTTTATCTTCCAAGAGCACTGTAAACACTAGTGATTAAATCCACAGGTCAGTTTCAGTCCTCAGAGTCTCTACTTTGCAGGTTTTCCTTCAAGCACTTTTCTCCCTTGCTCCAATAACACTGTATTGATTTCAAGGGATCTATTCTTCTGGGCACTTCTTTTCTGTCTTTTTTCCTCACTTCAATCTGTTCTCCTGCTTCCTGTGCTGAAGTGCAAGCTCCCAGAGCTTTCGTCTGCGTCTCTGAGTTCAGTTACAACCTCCCGTGCATAACTCTCCCTGCATCTCATGCTAGAGCTCCTCTTTAGGACAGGAGAAGGGGGAGGGGCGGGGGGAGGGGTTGGAGGCAGAGAGGGAGGAGGGGGAGGGGAGGGGAAGGAGGCGGGAGAGGTCAGCTCTGTGGGTACGTACCAAACATGCGGGAGATCTGCACTTCCTGTGTCTCTACTCTTCACCTGAAGCCTTCACAAATCTCTCCGCTTCATTCTATTAATGAGGAGACGGACACCCAGGGATTAATTTCAAAACTGGGCAGCACGTGGCTGACCCGGATCTAAAGTCAAGACTCTCCAGTTACACAGTCCTTCAGTCTCCTCACACCCCATGCACCTTAAATGAATCTCATTTCCTTCCCCTTCCATCAGCTTCGATACCTTCTCTGGTTAGAACTGTGTTAGAAACTGAGAAATCAGTTTCCCCTTCTGATTTCCCTATTTCTGTTGAGGTGGGAAATCTGGCATCATTTTTATTCCTTCTTACTCTTGCTTTTTACTGATTTTACATCATTTCTTCTTCACATTTATCCCAGAAACGTATACACTTCAGGGTCAGATGACATGGCTTTGCGTCTTGGCCCTTCAAGTTATGAGGTGCGTGAACTTGAGGAAGTCGCTCCATTTCTGAGTTTCAGTTTGACAACAGCAGTACTCTAGGCTTCTCGTGCAGATGAACAGAGCAGGGTGAGGGGAACACTGAGAGGCTGGCTGTGAGCCATCAGCCCTGCCGGTCGCTCTTGGGCTCTGGGCCGCCTACCTCCTGGACGGCTTCCTGTCCACGTCAGTGCTGGGAACTTGCTCCCTGTCACTCCACAGCTCACAAAACTGCCACATCTTTGCGTTGTCACTGAGACCAAGTCCCAGCTCTTCGGCCAGCCTCCCCCGACTTCCCACTGCAGCCCAGCCCCTCCACTGCTCCCCAGGCTGGTCCAGGACGGTGCTTTCCTGCCACCACGCCTTCGCCTTGCTGCTTGCCCCCCTCCCCCTCCCTACCTGGCCAGTGGGTCAGCTCTCCTGGCTGAGCTCTGGCCCCTTCCCCACAGACACTGCGCTCTGTGCCTCCTCAAGCTGTTCGCATTCTCAGTGCTGTGAAGCATCAGTCACAGCCTTGAACTCACTGCCTGAAATGTCATGTTTGTGCCCCACCTTTGCAACTGTGGAAGTCCCTTAAAGGCAGGAAATAAATCACATACCTTAAAGCGCCTCTGTATGTACTGTAGAGCACGGGGTAGCTATCTGGAAGTTTAATTTACAGCAGGCAAAGGAGATCGGTGTGCCCCTGACTCTCTAGCAGTACAACGTTCAGGCTGGATCATTTAGCGCGTAGAGTGAAAAAGAGTATCAAACTGTGCAGGCCCAACACTACAGCATGTGCCCTCAACACGAAGGCTGTATAACCCGAAACCTTTGTCAGTTCCAAAATATGAGGGGTCAGCATGGTTGATGATTCCCTCTGTCAAATGCACTTCTGTCCCTACTGGGGAATTTGCTGGCAGAATTTGATGAAGAGCATTTCCGTATTTCTATATGGAGGAAAAGCTACCAAGCCAAGCCACAAGGCACAGACATAAGCCACTGCTGAAGGAGATATTCTGTTTTTAAAGTTGCCCGGCTTCATCTCTCCAACAGCATCGCTGGCTTAGATTTCTTCTTCCCCCCACTTCTAGCATCTCTTCTAACTGTTGGTTTTCTTGGGGAGGATATTTTTTAAACAAAGAAAGTCGGTTTTTGTTTTGATTTTTGTTATTTGTAACACATCTCGTTACTTCAGAAGAGGATTAGAGCTCAAACTGAAGAGGAGAGAACAGTTCCCGTGACTCACTGCTGCTCAGCAAACGACCTCCAACTGTGGTGGCTCAAAACAACAATTTATTATTACCTCTCAAGGCTCTGGAGGTGGCGGGGCTCAGCTGAGCGGTTCTCAGGAGGGGCCTGTCATGCAGTTACACTCAGAGGGTGGCTGGGACCCGAGTGGTCGGAAGGCTCCATGGGGCTGGCTGTTGTCTGGGGTCTCAGCAGGAGCTCTCCGCACGCTGCCCACACATGGCTTCTCTGAAGAACCTGGGCTTCTCAGCCCAGCACAGAGGCTGGGTTCCAAAGAAAGCACAGCCCAGTGCGGAGCTGCAGGGCTCCTGTGACCCAGCTTCAGGAATCCCGGATCACTGCTTCCGACATAACGATTGGTCAAGCAAGTCAGCAAGGCCAGTCCAGACCAAAGAAGAGGGAAATAGATTTTACCTCTTGGCACGTGAGCCGCATGCTCGTTTTAGAAGAAAAGGCTTTGAAGCTGGCGGTCTCCAAAGACTATCTAGCACATGAAATGGACATCTCATTAAGATACAGGTAACACCTACGTCAGCTGGGTTCATTTTCCAGGTCCCCGAGATCCCAACACTCCAGCCACCAAACCAAGACTCAAGCGTGTCCCTCAGAAACCCTGCAAACCACCATCTGCTGGGCCTGCACAGTGGCCGGCAAATATCAGACACAGGAACTGTTAATCAGTGAGGGCCGAGGTCCTCTGAGATGCCAAAGGCAGTCAGCTTTCTCCGCCACAAGCCCATCGGCAGATACTGGTGATCCGGGTATCATGCATCTTTGGAAATTATCCACAAAGTTGAAAATGTATGAAGTTCTTGTTATGGGTCTTCCCTGGTGGCGCAGTGGTTAAGAATCCACCTGCCAGTGCAGGGGATGTGGGTTCGAGCCCTGGTCCAGGCAGATCCCACATGCCGCGGAGCAACGAAGCCTGTGCGCCACAGTTACTGAGCCCGCGTGCCTAGAGACTATGTTCCACGACAAGAGAAGCCACTGCAATGAGAAGCCCACGCACCGCAATGAAGAGTAGCCCCCGCTGGCCGCAACTAGAGAAAGCCCGCGCGCAGCAACGAAGACCCAACACAGCCAAAAATAAATAAATTAATTAAAATAAAGAAAGAAAGAATTTTAAAAAAAACCTTGTTGTCCCTTAAAGGAACATTCAATATCAACTGTGAGGAAGTCCATTTGATTGAAAAACTTTATGAAATTGTTGCTTAAAATCACTTTAACTTTTATAATGAAAAAATGTGTTTGTTCATAATGTACACACATTTCTCAAGTTCCTATTTTTCCTTTTAAATTCGTCTTCCTTCTTAGGGGAACCCACTTGTATTCTCTGCTGTGCTTGTGTGGCCAAGACTCCCTTTCCTTCTAATGAAACAGGGACCTGCAGCTGGAGGAGCTGCCTTTCCACACCCCAGGGGTGAACCCCGGCAGTTAAGAGGAGGGGTCCCCGGGAAGCCCAGACCTACACAGGAGTATCACAGCCAGCCTCACTGCAAAGTGTAAAGCACTTCCTACTTGGCCGTGATATTAATTTACCAAACTGTCCCTGGACTTTGTTCTGAATGAATTTTTCACACCTGCTGTCAGACTTTCAGACTGGAAACTATTTCTATAAAATGCATCACCGGATTGTGTGCTTCTTCCTTTTACACCCCTCACAATGTCATGCAAATGAGCAGCAGCATGTTATTTAAATGGGGCGAGAGCTCCCAGGATCTTTAACATGTGGGACATTTTCTAGAGAGAGAAAACAAAATGGGCCTGAGCTTCCCAAGGATGACAGAATTTGGATTTTCCTTTGAAGTACGGGAGGAGTGCGGGGGAGAGGGCGTATGAGGACCGCGCAGGCCCAGAGTCCCACAGAGGACGGGGTGGGAAGGCCCGAGGCCCGGGGCTGGAGCTGCTCGGAGGCCAGGGCCAAACCCGCTGCAGATTCTCCTCCCTCTGGGGGCAGGGAAGTCGTGTGGGGGGCAGGGGTCCCTCCTGGGGTGTCTCCCCCTCCTCTGACAGGCGGGCCAGCGTTGGTGCCGAAGCGTGTGGTTCCAGCGAGGGCGCCTCCCGGCCCGTCGTTCAACCTGCTGAGTCCTGCTCACTGTTCCTGTCTTGGTCCTCAGCGAAGTCAAAGCTGTTTTTCTTGCTTTAGACAGAAGCCAGTTCTACGGTGATAATGAGCTGCAAAACGGTTTACCTTCCCACCTTCTTTTTTTTTTTTTTTTTTGCGGTACGCGGGTCTCTCACTGTTGTGGCCTCTCCCATTGCGGGGCACAGGCTCCGGACGCGCAGGCTCAGCGGCCATGGCTCACGGGCCCAGCCGCTCCGCGGCATGTGGGATCTTCCCGGACCGGGGCACGAACCCGCGTCCGCTGCATCGACAGGCGGACTCTCAACCACTGCGCCACCAGGGAAGCCCCAACCTTCTCACCTTCTTGCTAAATGAGACCATCAAAGGGGATTTCTGAAGGAACGGGCAGAAAAGGTGTGTGCGTGACCCCCGTGCCCCCAGCTCCCGAGGTGGCCTGTTTTTTTCCTCTGCCAGGAGCCTGGGGCCTGGTAGGCAGCCCTTCCAGCAGCTTCCACCCAAAGCAAGAAGCAGGACCTCGGAGGAGGTGGTGGGTGGTGACGGGCAGCGGTGGGACGGGCAGAAAGGACACGCCCCCTTGCTCTCCATCCAGGGATCAGCGGCCCAGGTCAGGGACCCCTAGGGGAGTCACGTGGAGGGCTCTTTTCAAACAGGGGAGGGGATGGGACACCCGTGTCAGTGCAGAATCGTGAGCTCCATCAGAGAAAAACAAGTCAGGACTTGGAAAGAAGCGAATGACATTCAAAAGGATCATCGTGAGGGAGGGAATGGGACTATTGCGACATCGGTGCCCTGGGGTAGAGGTCGGCAAGCACCTCAAAGTCAAACAGAAAAAGGCTTATCTTTGGGGAAGGAGACACGGATGAGCAGAAACTTTGCAGGAAGAGGGTCCCGCTGTGCTCTGACGATTCCCCAGAGAAGCTGACAAGGGAACAGGTCCACGTTTCAGTGCTGCTCAGACTTGGGGACAAGCCGCGTTCTGGGGTCTGTAGGAAGGAGACACCCCTGACTAACTCTTAGTCAAGACAAAGCAGAGGGTGGGCCGTGGGCAGCTTGCTCAACTCAGGAAGAGAAAGGAAGCTAAAGAGAAAGGAGGAGGGAACATGTCAGTCAACCTGGTCTTGCTTTTTTTTTTTTTTTTTTTCTTTTTGCGGTATGCGGGCCTCTCACTGTTGTGGCCTCTCCCGTTGCGGAGCACAGGCTCCGGACGCGCAGGCCCAGCGGCCATGGCTCACGGGCCCAGCCGCTCCGCGGCATATGGGATCCTCCCAGACCGGGGCACGAACCCGTATCCCCTGCATCGGCAGGCGGACTCTCAACCACTGCGCCACTAGGGAGGCCCCCTGGTCTTGCTTTTAACTGATATTTGCTATAAAACTTTGCTATAAATTTTTTTGGTAAAACTATTTCCTGGGACTTCCCTGGTGGTGTAGTGGTTAAGAGTCCACCTGCCAATGCAGGGGACACGGGTTCGAGCCCTGGTCCGGGAAGATCCCACATGTCACGGAGCAACTGAGCCCGTGAGCCACAACTACTGAGCCTGCGCTCTAGAGCCCGCAAGCCACAGCTATTGAGCCCATGCACCACAGCTACTGAAGCTCGTGTGCCTAGAGCCCGTGCTCTGCAACGAGAAGCCACCGCAATGAGAAGCCTGTGCACCACAACGAAGAGTAGCCCCCGCTTGCCGCAAGCAGAGAAAGCCCACACACAGTGACGAAGACCCAATGCAGCCAAAAATAAATAAATAAATAAATGTATAAGAAAAACAATAAAAAATAAAAAAACTTATTTCCTGAGACTTGAATCACAACAACACACTACATCATGGTGAACACTTTTATGATTCCAGAATTCTTTTTCTTTTATTTTTCTGTCATTTTTTTTTTTAAATCACTTGCACCCAAAAATGAGTTCTCCAAATGACTCATGAATTGCTTTTCCTTCCATCAGCTGCTATACTTAATGATGGGGCACTTGTTAGATCTGTCACCTGCCATCTCATAAAGATCAAGTGCCCAGATATTTAGCATCTCACGCTTTTCTTTTTTTTTTAATTGAGAGATAATTGACATATAACATTATATTGGTTTCAAGTGTACAACATAATGGTTGGATATTTCCATGTATTGTGAAATGAACAATAAGTCTAGTTAATATCCATCACCACACGTGGTGTTTTTGATCCCAAATGATACAATAGTAATACTTGTGTTTTTTATCCCCACAAAATACTAGTGTTTATTGAGTAGCTACCCCACTCCAGGCACTGTCCTACCAGCGTCACATGAACTGAGGCTGCTGTCCTCTGTGACACTCTGAGCCTGCCCCGTCATGGTCTTTATTGTACGGAGGAGGCAATGAGGGGTACAGAAGGTCAGTGCCTCCCTGTGGTGCACAGCTTTCGGGGTGAACACAGACAGGGGGCTCCAGAGGCTGCATCACTAACCACAAGGCTCACATGGCCCTTTCTAAATACTTCTAAATCTTTCCGGGCAGCCCACAAAGTGCCCTTGCTCCCAGAGGTAATTGACCAGGAGACGGAGTGAGTGTTTGAGCATAAACTCATTGTCACACCTTGAAAGGCAACTCAGAGCCCTTCTTCTGGGAGATAACAGCACCCAGGTCCCTCCCTTCTCAGCAACTTTACCACCAGCTCCAGGGAGTCATATGATTATTTTATAACCTACAGGATATAGATGGTTAACCATCTGTATTTGGGCAAATAGGCGTTCCTTTTACATAGGAAGTGGTAATTCAGCGATTTGCTTTTGGTTAATTCTGGTCTCTCACTGCTTTTTTCTTAATGACCATTAGAAAGTGCATCTGGTTAAGAGAATCACACTGGTGCTGTGCGTTCCTGGGGTGTCATGAGGGGCGTGTAACCGAACTGGGCACTTTGGATCACGGCGTTTCTCAAGGTGAGCCCTGCTAAGCCCCCTCGACTCCTTTTAAAAGTGTATTTTCTTCTCTGATACCCACATCTAAGGAATATTAGACATGGAAGTGCTTTACTCTTAAGAATTCCAGAATGCTGGCATGTTGTCTGTGTTTACACTTAGTAAAACATTCTCACTTTCACACATACAGTGTCCTAATAGTTTTAGGAATAGTACTGTGTGTTCAGGAAGCTCGCTTTCCCTCTAAATGTACAGGACACTTCCTGTACATTCTAACACTTCCTTTCATTCTAATTGCCTCGAACTGGAGCTTGGGCGATGGTTCGGGCATTGCTTCATAGGGGAAAAGTCCAGGGGGCACCTGTCTGGAGAGCAATTCTTTATTTAAATAAGTACGTAAAGAGTTTGCAGAGCTAAAACGTGAGCTAAAATGATGTTTTGGCGGCCATGCAATAGGTGAATTATGCACTGAAAGATGACGAGATTGATTGGGAAGGAGCTTTTCAGGCAGTCATTTAAGAGAAATTGATGGGGTGGAAATTTTTATGAGACTCAGTGAAATACAGGAAAAGCTCTGATAATGGCTGTAAATGCCACAATGATTGTGGAGTGAGTGTCTCATGACCATAAAAGAATGCACAGTGGTCTTTAAAAGAGTCTGCCGTAGGTTCCATCCAAACCCTATGGAGTTGCAGAAAATAGCTATTGCAGAGATCAGTAAAGAAACAAATGCAAGGTCTGAATTAATTAATCAATAATTCTGGAAATGATTAGAGATATGAAATATAATTTCTGTAATGAAAAAGAAAATGTAAAAGTGAGCTTTTAAAGAAGCAAAGGGAACCAAGAGAAAAAAAATACAAACCTATATACCAATCACTGGAAAAAACCTTCTGGCTTCTTTCTTAACCACTCTTATTCAAAAGCAGAAGGAAACCAGACTAGAGTTTCAGCTCCACCGATGTTCATCTAAAAAAGGATAAACCACCCATGGTTCAAATGAATTAAGAGAACCTACATTTATTGAATACTTACTTTTGTAGTATGTGAGATTCTGATACACATATCATTTTAAAATAAACTTATTATTTAAGGCCTTGTGGGAAGTTTATAGTCCTTCAGTAAGACCTGATGGAGACAAGGTGAATTAGGTCTCTAATTCACAGCCCTAGAGGAACTGCAGTCTTCCCATCTATAAATGGGTATAAGTCTACCTTAGAGGGTTTTTGTGAGGCTAAAAGGGATAATAGATGTAAAGCAGTGATCCCAATGCCCAGTGTGTAATTAGAACTTAATTTAAACCGTGCACACCCACTTTCCACACAGTCAACAAACATACACACACATACACGCATGCAATGCATACACCCATATATAATATACATACATATGACTGACTATATGTGTGTACACAACATACATACATGCACACACATCACACACACATGCACACATGCATGCAATACATAACATGACATACATACATATACCTATACACACAATGTGACATACATACATGCATACACATTACATACACACATGTATGCATGTGCATACATATACTCAACATATGTACACATACACATTTAGTTCTTGTTCCTTGTCTTGTGGGCCATCACTATTTATGAAAATAAACACAGGTTTAAAATCTTCTGCTTTAACTTTAACAAACTGTTAAACTTGTTATTAAATTTGTTTAAATCAAAAATTTAACACCGTTTCCTTGCTGATAATATTTTGTTAAAATTATTCATGTTTTCCCCGTATTTCATTTGTTGGGTAGATTCTGCCCTCGGCCAAATGCACAACAAGGTTGCAGTTGGGCTGTTACCCACCCCCTTCTGCTTTCTCAGCCACCTCTTCTCTGCTCTTGGGGATCTTACTTCTTTTTTGCTGCCACCCACTCCTGGTCCAGACAGAGAGCAGACCAGTAACTGACAGACAGACCCTGCAAGGCTGTCCTTGGTCAACTGATACCAGTGAGGACACTGGCTGCTGATGACCTAAACTGTTTTCTGCCTGTCGCTGGTCCTCTGCATGTGACCAGAGGGCTTCCAAAGCCCTCAAAGACCAGAGCAAAGGAGTGGCTCCTGTGAAGTGGAGGCCCGGGGGGCGGTCCCTGGCGGATTTGAGGGCAGCTGCGTAGGGAGAAGGGACACTGCCTGGAGTTTTTTTTTTTTTTAATATTTCTTTTGTTTTAATTAATTAATTTTATTTATTTACTTTTGGCGGCATTAGGTCTTCGTTTGCTGCGCGTGGGCTTTCTCTAGTTGCGGTGAGCGGGGGCTACTCTTCATTGCGGTGAAGGGGCTTCTCATTGTGGTGGCTTCTCTTGTGGAGCGTGGGATCCAAGCACGTGGGCTTCAGTAGTTGTGGCTCACGGGCTCCAGTAGTTGTGGCACAGAGGCTCAGTAGTTGTGGCTCGTGGGCTCTAGAGCGCAGGCTCAGTAGTTGTGGTGCACGGGCTTAGCTGCTCCATGGCATGTGGGATCTTCCTGGACCAGGGCTCGAACCCATGTCCCCTGCATTGGCAGGCGGAGTCTTAACCACTGTGCCACCAGGGAAGCCCCCTGCCTGGAGTTTCTTAAACTGCCTGGTGTGGGCTTTGACCCTTGCCTCCCGCTCGTGGGGCCTATTCTGATTTTTAGGACATGTATTATTGGACATTCTTTTCATTTTTGAATGAAGTAGTCAATTAGCTGTTAGATTCTGAGATACCTTCTTTTGCATATTGTACCTAATGAAAATGGTACTAGGAAGCCACACTGTTTAATTGCAAAAAAAAAAAAAGAAAAAGTAAATTAGCATTTAAAACACTATGTTAAAAACGTTCATCTAATTAAGTAACATTAAGTTTTCCTTGAAGTAACACTTTTTTTTTCCTGGGTGGTAACAAAATCTTTGAAATGTGGCAAGTGAGAGGCAGAGGCTCTCACCATGTGCATACGTTGAATCTTGGGACATTAGCACATTTACTTTTCATTTAAAAGAGTAATATATTTGTGGTTTCAAATCTTAAATGCAAATGTCATATGAAGGTTCAGCTTATCACTGTGTATCTCTATAAATGGCAGAAAAGCCATTCAAAGATATATCTTTTAATAATAGATGATTTCTAAGTATGTCCACGATGAGAAAAGAATCCATCAGGAGTTAGTGCAAGGCCTGTGTACTTTTCCTTTCATGCAGTTTCTGAGTGGTGGATACACTCCTAGTTGGAGGCCGGCGTGGAGACCAGCTTGCTGCCTAAATATAGGGGATCTGTTCGCCTTAGTGATATCCCTCACCAGCTTGCCCTAGCAGGCAGTGCCAGCGTTGGACAGAGCCTGGAGCTGCTGGCCACTGGGCGGCATGTGGGCCTGGCATTTATACTTGTCTTGGAAGGAAGGAAGGAAGGGATAGCTCCTCTAGGTCAGCTTTTTCCAAAGTATTTTCCAAAGAACACCGACTCTAAAGTTCCTGTGTGTGAGCAAGTCGGGAAGATGTGGTTACTCAGCAAGGCTCTGAGCCGTGGTAATAAACCGTGACATAAATATCCAAGAGGAGGATGCAGGTGGGAGTGTCGCCCAATGTTACTCAACCCCAGAGCAATCTTTCCCCTGCTCTTCCTCGCTCCCTCTCTCCCACTGTTCTTTGTACCCAGAGCATCTCCCGGGAACTCACTTTTAAATGCTGATCTACATTCCAATGATCTAAGTTACTGAATGCTGGAATTCCCGGTGAAGCCACAGTTCTCACACACAAACGTGCATTAGAGTAACCTGGAGACAGTGTGAAAGGAGATGGTCCATGATCCCAGTGGACATGCACAGGACTCCAGAGCTTCCCTCACCCCCAACTTTACTGATGACTCAGAAGACACAGGCAAGCATAGGCACAGGGTGACATCGCTTTCCTGGAGGGGCCCCAAACCATCAGATACAGCTTACTGAACATGGGTTTTGGTTTCAGATCAGTATGCAGTGTTATGAGCAGTACATGTGAAGACACTGCCCTTAGGGCTCTGCAGGTGTGACCTGCTCTCCGCGCAGCTGGAGGCTGCCTCTTTCCCATGCCCCGCCCCCTCCCGTGGATCTGGCTCCAGCGGCCCCCATTTTCCACATCCAGGCACAAGGGTGTTGTCTGCCTCAAAGCTTCTCCGTCAGGGACTCCACAGGCAAGTGCACTTAGCATGGCTCCAAGGAGGCCGATCAAGGTTAGTCCTGCCCCCGTGTCTGCAGCTGGAAGGCAGAGCTGCACCTGCTTCAACCCTTTCCTCACCAAAGAGCTCATCACCAGAGACTCTGATTCAGCAGGTCTGACCCACCTCACACCCACCTCGTGTCCTGTAAGGACTCACCACTGTGCCGCCAGAGAGTTTGCCGTCCCCCAAGGCAGCTCGTGCCATTCTTACTAAACGGTTCAAGTGTTCTTTCTAATGTTCGGTCAAATCTGTGGATACCGTCTCCACGCACTGGGCACATTCTTACCCTGTGCGGGGACGGGTAAGCCTAGACCCTCTTTCAAATGACAGCCTTGCGGGTAGCTGATGACCTCATTCCTACCTGGCCCTCCCTCCTTTCAGGTGGAACATCTCCAGTTCTGACACATGGGGGTGTCTCTTCACCATCATAGCCACTTGGCTTCAATTGATTCCAGGTGGCCATTTTTTCCGTAGCTCAACTCAAAATTACTATGTAAGTCTGATCAGTGTAGACTTGATGAAACTATCACGTACCTCATTCTAAGCCTTGCAATAATTTGGCCTAAAAATAAAACATCAATTACTTTTAACAGGTTACATTTATTGAGCATTATTTTAGTTTTCTATTGCTTCCATAACAAATTACCACACATATAGTTAACTCTCAGCTCATTAGAGAAGGTACGAAACATCTATTTTTGAAATGTCTTAATATCACAATTTTCATAACAGAGAGTCCGCAGATTCTTTCTCCAAAAAGCTGGCTATTGCTGCTCAAGATTTGAGGTAATTTACTTGAGGAAAAAAGAAAGGTTCTTTCCATGTTGTGGTGCCCCTGATGCCAATCTGTCACCAACACCATTTCCTCCAAACAACTCACATGATTTTTGTAATGAAAATGGTGGTCTGGGGCAGGGGGTGAATTACTTCCAGTGACTGCAAGTGCCTCGCATATGTGTCAACCTGAGAGCAGTCTTTTTTGTGAACACTGATTCTCAACCACAATAGCATTGTGTGTCATCATCCAGATTTCTATATTGTTTACACCCAACAGTTATGTAACACTATCCCTGAAAGATGCAGAACTTACACATTTGGGTTATTGTGATTTATTCTTCCATTCTAATCAGAAATAAGAGTAAATCAAAGGAAATTAAAATAATGTCTCAGGAATAGACATAATTCAGACCGAACTTCTAAGGTCTCTGCTTGGAGTGCACCCCCCGGCAGCATGGCCTGAATACCTGGTTTCTTGCGGTGCCAGCTTAGACCCTCCTGCCGACATTCATGACAAAGCCTTTCCTGACCCTGGCCTTCTCCTTACCAGAGGGAACCCCTTGTTTTTCTGTACACCCCACTATTATTGCTAGTATTGCACAGTTTTATACTGATGTGTTTACCTGACAGCTTCTTGAAGCTGGAGCTTATGTTCAATGCATCTTTGCATCCTCTGTGTCTCTCCTCAGTAGATACTCATAAACGTTGGTTGAACTGAATTCAATTTGAATTCAGAAAACATTATCTACCACAGTGTGGTTAAAAAACATCTCCCCTAAGTGGGGTTCCAGCTGGGCTGAGCATGCTGGGTCATCCCTTACCGCATTTTTTTTATTGGTTTCTGCTTTATAACAAAGTGAATCATTTATACATATACATCTGTTCCCATATCCCTTCCCTCTTGCGTTTTAACTGGGCGGCCATTCCCACAGTTGCCAACCCCACCTCCATATGGTATGAAGGCCTGACACCCCAGCACCCCGCAGCCGCGTCTCACCAGCACCCTTGTTGCCTCCCCAGGTCTGGACTCCGTCTGGCCTCGGTCCCTGCACAGCTCCCCAGCAGCGTGGTCTCCACGGCAGCCCTGTGTCCCCGCTTCCGTGGCATCCCCTCCTGCTTTGCTCCCAGCCCCCTTCCCATGCACCTGTAGCCCACCCCTCCTCTGTACCTCTGTCTGTACCTCTTCCTCCTTCTGGAGTCCTTGGAAGTCTTTCTTCCCACACACCTTCCACAACCTGCTCAGTCCCGAGTGAGGACAAGTCCCCCACATCAGCGCATTTGTGTGAAGCTGTGTGCACGTTATTTTTATTAGCTTTTTGAGGCATAATTTATAACAATAAATGTCACCAATTTGAAGTACACCCTTCAGTGGGTTTTGACAACAGTCACCACCCTGACGGGGAGCATCTCCAGCACCACAAAAAGTCCCCGAGCCTGGTCCCGCCGGTCTCTTCTTCCTATCCCTCACCCACGGCAATCACCGACTTGGTTTCTGCCACTATTGTTTTGCCTTTTCTAGAATTTCATATAAATGGAATAATGCAGTATATGGGTCTTATATGTTTGAATTCTTTACCCAGAAAAATGCTTTTGTAATTCACTTGTGTGGAGCGGGCATCAGTAGCCACTTTTCATCTTCTGACTGCGTCCTAGTGTGTGGATAGGGTGCAATTTACACATCTGTTCCCCAGCTGATGGGCACTGGGGTTCTTTCCAGTTTGGGGCTGTTAAGAATAAACCTTTGAGTACAAGTCTTTCATTTTCATTCTCCTGGGTGAACACGCAGGGGTCACTTGTGGTTCACGTGGTAAGTGTGTGTTTAACTTATGAGAGACTTTGACTTGTTTTCTCAGAGTGGGTCTCTGTGTTGCATCCCCACCACTTTGGTGAGAATGCGAGGTTCCACATCTTCTTCCACAGTCTTGTTTGCCTTTTTGATTTTAGCCAGTCTGGTGAGCATGAAACGACTTCTTATTGCAGTTTTAATTTGCATTTTCCTAATAATTAATGACATGGAGTGCCTTTTCTTGTGCTTATAAATACATCTATGTATTTTCTATGTATTTTCTTTGGTGAATCAACTTAAAATTTTTGCCTGATTCTACTTGAGTTGTTTGTCTTCTTGACATTGAGTTGTAAGGGTTGTTCGAATATGCTGGCTACAATGATCAGATATAAATTTACAATTGTTTCCCCATTCAATGGTCTTTTTCATTTTCTGAAGCCTTTCGGAGGGCAGAAGTTTTAAATTCTGATCAGTTACAATTTATCAATTTTATAACAGTTCATGCCTTGAGCAATTTATACAAGAAATCTCTTTCATTCCCAAGGGTGTAAAGATTTTCTCCTATGTTTTCTTCTAGATGTTTTATGGTTTTAGCTCTCACATACAGATCTATAACCTATCCTGAATTATTTTTTTGCCTACGGTATGATATAAGAGGTGTGGATCAACTTTTATACATGAGTATCCAGTTGTTCTGGCACCATTTACTGAAAAGACTGTTTTTTCCACTGAATTACCTTGGTAGTTTAGTTAAAAATCTGTATTTATTCTGTTCTATTGATTTATGAATCTATCCTCTTGCCAATACCACCCTGTCATAATTGCTGTAGCTTCTAGTAAGTCTTGAAATCAGGTATTGTGAGTCCTACAATTTTGTTCTCTTTTTCAAAGTTGTTTTGGCTATTCTAAATCCCTTGAATTTCTTAATAAACTTTAGATTTACCTTGTCAATTTCTACAAAAACCCTTGCCACAATTTTGATTTGGGTTTTGTTGTATCTGTAGATCAGTTTGGAGAGAACTGATATTTTAACAATATTGAATTGTTTAATCTACATATGACATATCTTTCCATTAATTTAGATTATTTAATTTCTCTCAGCAATGTTTTGTAGTTTTCAGGATATGTATACATTTTGGTGGATGTATTCATAAGTATTTCATTTCATGTTTTCTGATGCTATTATGATTTTTTTTCAGTTTCAATTTCCAAATGTTGCTGAGGCATAGAATTACACTTGATCATCATCGGTGCCCAGTCTGATGTTAATCCTAACCAGTGTATTATTATTATTATTATTTTTTGCTGCACTGTGAGGTATGTGGGATCTTAGTTCCCCAAGCAGGGATCGAACCCATGCCCCCTGCAGTGGAAGTGTGGATCCTTATCCACTGGACTGCCAGGGAAGTCCCCCAATCAATGTATTTTCATTTTACATATTGTGTATTTCATCTATAGGATCATTCTTTAGGTCTTTTTATATCTTTCATGACATTCCTCATCATGTTTATGCCTTCCTCTACCTTCTTGATCATATGGAGTATATTTACAGTAGCTGTTGGAGCATCTTTTTCTGCTAATTCTATCATCTCTGTCATTTTTCTCTTTCTTTGTGTAGATCATGGGTCACACTTTTCTGTTATTTTAAATGTCTGTGCTTTAGTCAGTTTGAGCTACTATAACAAATTACCACACATTGTTATTTGTTGCTGAAACAACAAACATTTTATTTCTCACATCCTAGGGGTTGGGGAATCCAAGATCAAGGCCCCAGAGGATCCAGGTCTGATGAAAGCTTGCTTCCTGGTCTGCGGTCTTTTCACTGTGTCCCCACAGGGCGCAGAGCAGAGAGAGGAAGCAAGCCCTGTCGGGTCTCTTCTTGTAAGGGCACGAATCCCATTATGGGGGGAGGCCCCATCTCTACCTGCCATCACACTGGGGGTTCAGCTCCAGCATACAAATTTTAGGGAGCTGCAAACATTCAATCTACTGTGGTCTGGAAATTTTTGTTTGGGTGCTTGACATTATGAATTTTACATGTTGAAGGCTGAATTTTTTTTATTTCTTTAAGTAATTTTGGGCTTTATTCTGGAATGTAGTTGTATTATTGGAATCAGATGGATCATTTGAGACTTCCTCTCAGGCTTTGCTCTGGACGGCAGGTCCAGAGCAGCATTTAGGTCAGATTATTTTAACCCCATTACTCCTAAGATGGCACCCTTCTGAGGATGCTCCCCGGGGCCCTGGGATGCGGAAGGTCATGGTTGCCACTGATGCCGAAACTCCGCCTCTCTTTACTGGTGCCGAGTAGAAACGCGGAGACAGAGTTTTGGGTGAAGTAGAAAAGAGTGCTTTTATTGCTTTGCCAGGCAAAGGGGACCACAGCAGGCTAGTGCCCTCAAGATGTGCCCTCCCTTGAGAGTAGGAAAGGCTCTATAGTCTAGGGGTGGGAAATTGGGCAGCAGACAAGGGTGCAAGCGGCACATTCTTCTTGACTTCAGGAAAGTTTCAGAACCATCAAAGCTGGCGTCAGGTGGTCCCAGGATGGGCTCTGGTGGTCCTTGAGGCTATCGTGCCATGACCTTCTTTCTGGAATGAAGAAGGCTCACAAAGGGAGGGGTTGTTAGGGAGTGTTTTCTCCAAGAAGTAAACACCAGGTGCATAGTTCAATTCTAACCAGAAAACAATCATTTTCAAACAGCAGTTAAGCAAGAAGAAAAAGAAAAAAATATATATCTGTGGGAGAGAGTGGCCGGATGGGCTAAAAGAATAAATTTTAACATGAGGGAGGCTATCAACTAATTTCTGTTGCAACAGCGATCTGGCCATGGGAGAGCTATTTCCAGCCTGGGAGAGCACTGCGAACCCCGCTGCCCGTCCTTTCTGGTGGTTCTTCCCCAAGTCATGTGTCGCTTCCTCTTAAGGACACCACTCTGCTAGTCTCCTCATTTTTCTGTATGTAGGGCCTCCTTTCTCAGCCGCCCGGCCTCCCTGAATTCTGGTCCTGGTCTCCTCAACTCAGCAAGAGGGCCATTCTCTGGGTTACCCCCTGCTCTGCCCTTGGGAACTGCTCCCCTTGAGAGCTGGGGGCTTCGCAGAGCTCAGACCATTGCCCACTTCACTGGTCTCCTGTCGGGGACCATAGTCCTGTGATGTCTGTAAACTGCGATTTAATGCATTTTATAGGCTTTTCTTGTTGTTTAATGCGGTAAGGTGCATTTGGTCTCTGTTAATCCATCATGACTGGAAGCACAAGTCTTGAGTTTTGATTGATACGTTTAATCTGATAATCTGATCGACGTGTCTACTTCCTCAATATGCTTTTGCAGCACAGAAGCTCTGTATTATGCATCTTCGGCATGCTCTGAAGCGCCCATTAGAACTCTACACTTGCAGGCAATTGCAAAAGTGCAGAGGGGAGCCCAGCCTCCCTGCAGTCCTGTGTCCAGAGCAGGGACTGGAGCAGCAGCGAAGACTCAGTCTCCAGGCATCAGGGAAGGAGTGGGTTCAGGCCACCTGATCTGTGATTGGGAAGCAACAGCGGGAGAATCAAATGATACAAGAAGTATGTTCAGAAAATCCTTCAGGGTGACCTCTGTGATCTACTGAATCCTTCCCCCAGATGTCAGTGTTGGCTCTGGAGGTGGGGACTGACTTGGCGCAGGTGGATGGGTTATGGGACACATTTCTCCTTCCTGTCTGAGCCTCTGAGGCCCGCATTTCTGTTGTTCCTCCGTCTTCTTGACCTTGCTAGGCCGCATGGCAAAGGGGGAGCTAAAGAAGGAGAGTGAATGTGCATTTCACAGAAGTATCAGGATTCCAGGACAGGGATTTTGTCGGAGGTGGGGCTGGATAATAAAGCAGGATGATGAACAACACCAAGTAAAGAAGGAGGAGTGAGTGTGGGAGGAGCAAAGACTCCTTCTTCCTGTTTGTTTCAAATGATAGATTTCAGAGTCCTGCGTGCTGAGACTCCAGCTCCATCCATTCTTAGTCTCCTGGTGAATTTCTTGAGCCTGGACCCCGTGTCACCCCTCTTGGCATTCCCAGCATGTCACATGCTCCATCAAGGTTGTTTGGTAGTAGTCAGGCTGACCCGGCCAGGCTGGTCACACGGTTTCACAAACATGCAGTGCTCAGTATTCCTTTTCAGCCAGAGTGGTCTCCTGCAGGTGACCTGTTCTCCAAGGACCCAGAGTGGGTCTGTCCACAGAGCCTTCCCTAACCATGCCAACCTGAACCTTCCTTCCCAAACTCTGGTTTCTGAGGATTATGATGTGTTTGCCCCAGCAGATTAGTGGTTGTTAGCTAGACTGTCCATTGGACATATCTGTGGCTTTTAAGGATTATATATATAAAACCATAAATATATACCCAGCCTTTAATATTATATATAATATTTTCAGGCTAGGACTATAAATTAAAAGTATCCTAGCAACACCTACACGTCTATAGGTTTTGTTCAGTGGAATCTTGTGAATGTAATTAATGTGAATTTTGCAGAAGATTTTTCTGCAGATCAAATCTGTGGTTTTGCTGATATCACCCTTTTTTATGCTCTAGATCAGGGATCGGCAAATCACAGCCCATGGCACCATGTCTGGTCCGCCCACTCATTTGTGCAGTTGTCTGTAGCTGCTTTCACACTGCACCTGCAGATTTGAGTAGTTGTGTCAGAGACTACAGGACCTGAAGATCCTAAACTATTTACCATCTGGCCTTTTACAGAAAGGGGTTGCTAGTACCAGCTCTAAATGAATGTTTCTGTGTAAAATAGTATGCTGTGCACTCTTTGTGTTGAAATGGGAAGACATCTATTTCCTTAATTCTCTGGCTCTCTGAGAATACTTAACTAATGCATTTTGCTTTCTTTCCTCCTTAGATTCACTTCTCTCCTATTCTCTCTGCTGTGAGCCAGAGGAGTTGAAAGTCCGTTCCCCTTCTAGACCAGGCCCAGACTTTCTGCCCAGATCAAGCACCACCATGAGAATGGTGAGTATCTTTTTAATTTTGGTTGGGAGTATAATTTCGGTCAGTCGTGCTCCTTGAAAATTACACTACTGCTGACTCTATCTTTGTTCACTTTCCAGGAACCCATGAATTCCACTAACATCTACGATGCAAATGAGGATTATTTTGGGTTGGCTAATAGTTCAGATTATTCACTCGATGTTGACAGCTTTCTCTGTTCCTTGCAGGAGGTCAGAAAGTTCTCTGGGCTTTTTGTGCCCCTTGCTTACTCCTTGATATGTGTCTCTGGCCTCCTGGGTAATATTTTGGTGGTGGTCACCTTTGCTTTTTATAAGAAAGCCAAGTCTATGACAGACGTTTATCTCTTGAACATGGCCGTCGCAGACATCCTCTTTGTCCTCACCCTCCCGTTCTGGGCCGTCAACCATGCTACTGGCGAGTGGATTTTCAGCAACATCATGTGCAAACTGACCCGCGGCATCTACGCCATCAACTTCAACTGTGGGATGCTGCTCCTGACCTGTATCAGCCTGGACCGCTACATCGCCATCGTGCAGGCCACCAAGTCCTTCCGGCTCCGGTCCAGGACCCTGGCTCACCACAGGATGATCTGTTTGGTCGTGTGGGTCCTGTCGATCCTCATCTCCAGCTGGACCTTCATGTTCAACCAGAAATACAAGCTACAAGGCAGCGACGTCTGCGAGCCCAGGTACCACACCGTCTCCGAGCCAATCCGGTGGAAGCTGCTGATGCTGGGACTGCAGCTCCTCTTTGGCTTCTTCATCCCGCTGGTGTTTATGATATTTTGCTACATGTTTATCGTCAAGACCTTAATTCAAGCGCAGAATTCTAAGAGGCACAGAGCCATCCGCGTGATCATAGCCGTGGTCCTTGTCTTTCTGGCTTGCCAGATTCCACATAACATGGTGCTTCTCGTGACCGCCGTCAACCTGGGCAGGACGGACCGCTCGTGCAGCAGCGAGAGGCTGCTGGGCTACGCCAGGAACGTCACCGAGGTCCTGGCTTTCCTGCATTGCTGCCTCAACCCCGTGCTCTATGCCTTTGTCGGTCAGAAGTTTCGAAGCTACTTCCTGAAGATCATGAAGGACCTGTGGTGTGTGAGAAGGAGGCAGAAGTCGCCGGGCTTCCCGTGCTCCCGGCTGCAGTCGGACAACTTCACCTCCCGGCAGAACAGCGAGACGGCGGACAATGACAACCCGTCCTCCTTCACCATGTGACGCCCCCCAGGCTCGGCGCGGACGGGCGGACAGACAGGACAAAAATGCACGGGGCATGTGGACATGAAGCAAAAGCGAGCGGGGTCTTTCCTGCAAGATCAGGGCTGCATGTGCTCGGGCTGCTAGCAGGCACTGACGGGCAGCATCCCCCAAACTCACTCGACGGGGATGCTCTGTGCCCCTGTCCCTGACGGCTGGCATTCTGCAAAACAGGCTTCGGGAAGTGCTGAATGCAAATGAATTGCTGACAAATGTGAACACTTTCAGGAACATTCACTAAGCAGCCCTAGACCACAGTTTCTTCTGGTCATCACAAAACATCCCATGGCTTAAAAAACCAAAATGGAAAAAACAAACGAAAGCCCTCATGTAACTCACTTTAGGCAGAAGGTTAAACATTTTTCCATTGTGATGGTTACTCTTGGTAATCATAATAGCAAAATGGGCTGGCTTGAGCTTTATCTCATTTCCCTGTGAAAAAGTGTGAGCTTTTTCTCATTTCTCAAGCATGAGCTCATAAAAAAGCAGAAGAAAAACAAGCTCAGAGACAGAAGAGGTGGCTGCATAAGTACTAGTGACACTTGTCATAGTGGATAAGGCAGTTGAGGTTGTAACAGGCCGTCAGGAAGCGTAAGTTTGCTTCATTTCCCTCTGTGATTGGAAATTCTCCTCTAAAAATCCATTAGACTGCATGCATTTAGCATACAGAAGGGTCTTGATAATTATTTGTTTAACAAAACACAATAAAATTGGAGCTTATAGTGCAGTTTAAAGAGTTAGTCGTTTAAATTTTTTTTTTTTAATAAATAGGGTACTTTTTAAAAAAGAACCAGGAAACTTTACTGAGACGATAATGAGAGAACTTTTTTCATTTCCATCGTGGAGTTGAAGAAAGATGTGTGGAGGGGACTCTGGTAGTGACGAGCTTCAAATTAGCTTCTCAGAGACCTTGGATCACATTGGCTTCTGCTGCAGTAAAGTGGTTTTACCAAAAGTCTGAGCTTAACTATGGAATCAGTTTTTAACAAATCTCTTTGACTGCGTCAAAAGTTCATAGAACTCAAGTTTTGAAAGTGCTTTGTAAATATATGAACCTAAGTGGAAAAGCATCAACACATCTTACAAAAACACAAACATGGGAATTCCCTGGCAGTCCAGTGGTTAGGACTCCGTGCTTTCACTGCTGAGAGCCCAGGTTCGATCCCTGGTCGGGGGACTAAGATCCCACAAGGCTTGAGGCATGACCAAACCAAACCAAACAAAACAAAAAAACAAAAAAACCCCACAAATGCGTATTAGAAAAGTCCTGACATGAGCTGCAAAGATACTGATGTGTTTTTAATGTGTTATCTGAAAGTTTCTCTTGTTCTTACAAGCTTCAGCTACATCTCTACATGAAATTCGACATGATCTCTTAAGATCTAAAGCCTGTATTTTTAAAACATGGCTTTGGCTTTGCAAAATAAAACTGTTCTGTGGGTGAAGTAGGAATTGTCTTCCAGTCTCAGAGCTCCGACTGGGAGACCCTGGTGTGCAGGGGTCCCACGTCCTTCAAATCGGTCAGCGTGTGACTTCAGAAATCAAAGCAGAGCAGGCATGACCCCTCCTCTGCTTTCGGTTTGACCAGAGCACTGATGAGATCTGTGAAAGTGTGTTTCAAAACCGGCACAGAAACATCATGCTGACTCGGCGAAGCTGGAATCAAGGTCTTCTGCATCTCAGTCTCCAGAGGAGTGAAACTTGCTTCTTTATGCAATAACCCTTTTCAGATTTCAGCCATAATGAATAAAGGTGTTTCTAAAATGTGCTACATATTTTATTTCATTAAATGGCATCCTTTTTTCGTGCTGCCTTGGACATCAGAACAGGTGCATCAACAGCCGTTTGGTGCTGCAGAGGCTGACACCCCCGGAGACCCAGGGCTACCGGGGTCTCTGCTCCTACATTAAAGGGCTCTGGACTGTTCTTTAACGGTTCCCGGGTCTCCTTTTCATCTATTTCTCGTATCTTCTCTCACTGTCAGGCTCTGGCTGGACCTTAAGTGTGTGCCTTTCGTCCCTCCTCTGACTCTTTGCAAACATTGTTCCACTGTGTTCGGGGATCATCTGTCTACACTTGTCAGGACTGTGTATTAATAGGGACAATGGGTTCGTACCCGCCAGGCTGTTATTAATACATTAATCATATGCACATGTGTAATTTATTGCATATGTATGTGTGTGTGTTTATGTATAATCACATCTATGTGCTGACCAGAGGCTAATTTTTCTTTTTCTCAAAGGATAATTTTTCTTGGTTCCTGTTACAAAGTAGTTGAGATGTGGTCTCGATCAACTATTTCTGGATAACTGAGATTTTACTATATGTATATCTCAGCAAAGGTGAAAATTCAGGCACGGAGGTATTATCTTGCAAATTATATGTTGATTTGCTTCTGAGGACAGATAGCCTAGCTTTTAAGTGAAGCCAGGAAAGTACAATTTTTTTTTTGTTTTTTGTGGTACGCGGGCCTCTCACTGTTGTGGCCTCTCCCGTTGTGGAGCACAGGCTCCGGACACGCAGGCTCAGCGGCCATGGCTCGTGGGCCCAGCCGCTCCGTGGAATGTGGGATCTTCCCGGACCGGGGCACGAACCCGTGTCCCCTGCATCGGCAGGCGGACTCTCAACCACTGCACCACCAGGGAAGCCCTGTATCTTTTCTAACCCCTTGGTTTATTTCTCTCTTGTATTAGAGTCCAGGTAGACAATCCAGGATGACTAGCAGGATGCTGTTGTCCTCAACTTCAGTGTGTCTTCATGGTGCAAGGGGGCTGCTCTAACTCCCTCTTTCACATTGTCACCCCAGGCAACAGAAAGAGGAAAAGGGGGAGGCAGGTGGCCTTTCTTTAAGGGCACATCTGAAAGTTGTGGGAATCACTTCTCCCAACCTATTGGCCTCAACTTAGTCATGTGGTTACAACAAGGTGAAAGAGCGTTGGAGAAATGTCTCCCTCTGGGCGGCCACGTGTCCACACACGTGTAACAACAGTGACTACACCACAGCTCTGTCACCGTGGACTGTTACTGTGTGTGTGTGGGGGGGAGGGGAGACAGTGGGAAAATGAACTTCAAGGGAAGGAAGTGCAGCCGTACCACTCACTTCGAAAACAGAGCAAAGGCTGCACATTTGAAAGACACGTTCAAGTTGCAGTAGAAAGCACAGAGCACGAGAAGCGGGGATGGTCTTGGCCAGGGTCTCTGAGGAGCGGGGTCGGTCCAGCCCCCTCCGCCCGGGAGCGGCCTCCCGCCCCACCTTCGTGATAACCAGCGCCGCAGCACCTGGAGCCGGTCAGTCTAAATTGTCCAAGTACCATGTTTGGAATCAGGGTTCATATTTTAATGAGAAAGTTTTATTTCTCTCCCTCATTTTGAAAGATTAACTGGCTCCTTGAATTTAAGAATTTGAATTTACGAAGGACATCTGGGGGTCCTTTTTCTGAACCGAGCATGTAGGCGATGACCCGGCACATCTCGCCACGCTAGTAGCGAACAAGTGCATCTATGAGACGCTGTAAAGGGGTCCTTACAAGGGTCCTTACTTCACCGGAGATGTGCTGCCCACTAGCCTCCTGGGCGGGGCGCTGCCGCCACCTGCTGGACGCAGGCTGCGGTCACAGGGGCTCCAGGTGAGATGTCCGGGCATCTGGTCTGCCGGTGTGAGTGATGGGCGGGGAGGGGTGGCTGCACTGGAGACCCCCATCAAAGGCTGCTGACAGCCTCGCCTTTGGGGAAAGCCTTCCCAACGAGCTGTCCTCGGTCACCCGCAGGCCTGACTTCCAAGATCAAGTCCCTGCCACCACGCACAGACCCTCCACCAACCCACCGGATCTGGGGAGCAGGGGCTGCGGGGTGGCAGTTCTGGAGACGTTCATGACCTTGGTGGCCATCTCCTCAGACCCAGGGGCCACCTGCCTCTCAGCAGCATCTCCAAACGTGTCCTGGCCGGGGGCTTTCTCTCCTGGGGCTCCTCCTCTGTGTTGCAGTGGGGGCCCCTCCTGCTCTACCCGCCCCCGTGACGCAGAGCTGCTCCAACTGGGCTCTCTCCCCCCCCACGTGCCCCCCACCCAGGCGCCTCCCGTCCCTGGATTTCCGGACTCCCCCCCACCCCCCGCCACATGCTGATGACAAGTCTGGAACTTTCCCCAAGGTTCTGGGCTCGCAGACAGACCTGTCTCTTGGATGTGCCTGCCAGATACCTCCACCGAGCCTCGAATTCCACACTGAACTTGATGAGCGCTCCATCTTTCCCAGAGAGCTCATTTGCCCCGGTCTTCCTCTTTTTGATGACTGTTGCCTCTGCGCACTGTGTTTACCAAGCCCACTCCCTGGAGAGCCCCCGTTCCAGGCTGTCCCCAGGCCCGCCGGTTGTGTCTCTAAGCACCTCTCTGCATAGTGGGACCCACTGTCCCTCATCCCACCACATCTTCTTTCACACAGACCATTGCAGTAGCACCATGGCCTGTCTTCTCACCCTCCCTTCTGCCTTCACACTGCAGCCCGAGTGGATTTGTAAACCCAAAGTGCATCCTCTCCCTCTCCTGCCTGACCCCTTTCAGTCACTGACCTTGCAAGTAGAAGACAATCCTGACTGCCCCCCGCTAGGCCTGACTTCCTGGGCCCCATTGCCCCCTACCCACCTCAGGCCCCTCTCACGCCCAGGGTCCCAGCCAGAGCTTGGCCCCCTTCCTCCCAAGGCCATGCCTTCCCTCCTTGGCACTGTCCTCTCCGCCTGGACGCTCCTCTTTGGGCACGGATCACGCTTGCTCACCCTGCCAGGTTTCCTTGGAAGGTGCCCTTCTTGGTGAGGCCTTCCTGACGTCTCTCCCCGACCCAGGTGGGTCCCCACGCTGTCTTGTAACTCAGCATCCTCTTGGTGGCCTCCTAGCCTCTCACACATTCCTTCCTCTGTTTGTTCTATGTATTTCACTTCTTAGAGTCTGTGCCCAACTCTAGACGAGCCAGCATTAGGGCAGGATAGTGTCTGTCTCACCAGTGACGGCCAGTGTCTAACACATGGTTCCACACCCAAAGCTTGTTTGCCTAATTAACACACAGAGGAAGACACAGATCTTAACACTTTCATACTCAAGTACCTTTTCTGCCCAACTCTCCCTGATCTCTGGGGCTGGGCTGCAGCTCTGATTCCACTGTGCTGTGTAAAAAGCACACATTCTTCTGTTCAAACGGCAGAAGGTCCCCAGGGGTGGCCCTGTGGTCAGGGGGCCATTTTTTCAAGTCCTCACCCTGTGCCTAGAAAGTCTGGCCTGTCGTCGGCACTTGGTTCCTAGCTTTGCTCTCCGTAAATACTTTGGTCCCACCTGAAATGTCAGCAGTGCTGTTCCGATTTGTCTGGGCAAGAGGGTGCAAGTCGCAGGCCCTGTGAGACCCAAGCTGAGTGTGGAGGTGGGACAGCAGACCCAGAGGAGCAGACGCAGAGCCCTCTGTGTGGGAATTATGACGACCCTCCTGTTAAGTCACAGCTGGGCTTCCTGCACCCTCACCTGGTGACTTTCATACCCTGTGCGCCCACCCTCGGGGCTGAAGGAATCTGTCAATGTCTCACAACTGAGAAAGAGACACCGGCCGGACACTTGCCAGGAACTTCGGCCCCGAGGTCTCTCCAGGCTGGTGACGGCCACCATGGCTACCAGGCAGCTGGGCAGGACCAGGAGGGGAGCATCCGCCTGTCACCAGCGCCCAGGAAGCCCCTTCCCACCTGCAGACACTCAAGTTGCTGTCCAGTGTGAAAAGGCAAAGAGCCTGTGAGTCCTCTGATCAGAATCCACTGGACGCCCCTTGCATCTCTTGCCTACTGCGGACGCAGAGTCCCTTTGTCTGCCTCTCTGCTGGTGAATCTGTTCACTTTTCTCAGTCTCCTCCCATCACACACACACCCACACCCCTTAAATGTCAGGTTGGGAATTTAATTTTCAAGTATTGCGACTGCTAAGGTACCATGGTTTCTAGGTAACTGTGGTAACTTTCCAGGTAATTGTGCTACCTCGTTTTTATTGTTTTCTTTCTTTTCCTTAACAGTGTTTACCTTTGTATTGGCAAAAGTAATAGCCAATGGATTTTTCTAGGCAGCCAGCTCTTAAAATTTTAGGATGCTGGTGTTGGGAATCAAACGAAATGTTTTAGCATAAATTAAAGCTGTAAGTGCTTTTACTGTGTTGTGGGTAAAATAATATAATCACAGGAGAGTCCCAGGCTTGTTTATAAGAATAACAGGCTGGTTATTATGCAGCTGGGCTGGAGTCTCAAATAAGAGACGTATGATTGCATCAGAGTTCTAGTAAAAATGAGAAAAGTGAGTCAGTAAAGACTTGGGGAACTTCTCCCACTCGACATTGAAATGCACATTTAGAAACAAAAACAGTGCGTCTGAGTCTCCCCCAAGCCGAGCTCGTGGCTGCCTGGAGGAATCACTTCCCTAAAACACATTTATTTTCTCTAGAACGGCCAGTGTGTTCACACCCCAGGATTAAAGAAGGTTTCTTTTGCCTGTATTTTTAATTTGGGAATAATTGCTATTATGAAATATACCTTTGTTGAGTTTTTTTTTTTGTGTGTGGTACGCGGGCCTCTCACCGCTCTGGCCTCTCCCGTTGAGGAACACAGGCTCCGGACACGGAGGCTCAGCAGCCATGGCTCACGGGCCCAGCCGCTCTGCGGTTTGTGGGATCCTCCCGGACCAGGGCACGAACCCGTGTCCCCTACATCGGCAGGCGGACTCTCAACCACTGCGCCACCAGGGAAGCCCCCTTTGTTGAGTTTTAACTGACAAAAACTTGTAGTTCAGAACTGGTGATTGCATTTCATGCAGGTGCTGGATGGGGTTAGGATTTTGGTGAGACCCGGCTGCGTTTTTCTTGCTAAATGAAAAAAGGTGTCATACGAATGTATAGATAACAGAGCAGTTTGAGCTTTTGTCCAGAGGTCAGAAACAAACCTACCTTCTGCGCTGAGCATTCATGTTTAACAGGACTGTACAAACATACAGCCGGATCTGATATAGGCTGAATGTAACCGAGAACCGTTCAGTGTCATGTTGAACAGAAACCAAACGCACGAGCTTTGGGGACTCTGGACTGTCCCCAGCGCAGGCACAAGAAGATTGTAGAGAAAAGCCAGAGGCAGGGGTCTGAAGTGTGTCGGGGGAGAAACGAGGGCGTCACAGGACAGGAGGACGCTCTGGATGAGAAGGAGACAGAGGCCCAGGCGAAGCCTGAAATTAAGAGCAGGAAGAGATGTGAGTGAGAGAGCCTGGGGGTGATGGAAGCAGAAATAAAGTGATAAAAGCAAATCTTCTGAAGACCTGCGCTGGCAGCCATCACTGAAATCGCTGCCTCTGATCAACGGGAAGGCGGACAGCAAGAGTGGAGGAGGGGTCTCCTTCCTGAGTAGCAGAGCAGGTACGAGACGCAGGTGTGTGCACAGGTACAGGGATTTTTTAAAGGAATTGACTCCGACGTCTGTGAGGGTGACAGGTCTGAAGCTCCCAGGGCTGCAAGCTCCGGCGGGTTTCTGTGTTCCGTCTGGGGGCAGAATTCCTCCTTCTCTGGGAAACCTCGGGGTTCTGTCTCTGAGGCCCTCTCCTGATTGGACGAGGCCCGCCACGCTAGGGAGGGGATCTCCTTTGCTCACGACACTGACCTCGTCCACAGACACCTTCTCGCAACAACTGGGTTTGTGTCTGAGGGGTCACTGGGCACCACTGTCTGGCCAAGTGGACGCAGACAATTAACCATCACACGTACCCAGGAGGGGAAACTGAAAACTGCGTTTGAAACTCAGTAAGGTGTAGATCAGGGTCTACGATGGCGTAAACGCTTGCTGGGACCAGGAAGGACACACACCAGCCCAGACGCAGGGACTGGAAGGTGAAACCCACCCGAGGAGCGGGGCTCCAAGCCCACCAGTGCCGGGGGAGTGTGCGCCCAGGGCGGCGGATCTGCCACTTTTCAAGAAGAGCTGAAAATCTAAACTTTTAAAAATGTAGAGTCTTGGGGTTTTTTTTTTAACTACATATAATATAAAGTCATTAAAAATAACTTGTGAGTCAATCAAAAGCCTTCTGTGGGCTAAACGCACCCCTTGGGCAGCTGTTAAAGAATTCTGAGATGGACAATGATTTAACCATCCAGACACAGCAGCAGACTGGAGAGCCACCTCCCCAGGGCTGTCAGATTGGTGCAGTGATGGTGCAGTGCGCAGCCGGGTGACCGGGGGCAGCGGCTGTGCAGGACCCCTGAGGTCTGGGCCCGATACCCCCTCTCTTCCTCCCTGTCTCTCCTCCCATCCACTGCACACAGATCTGTGTCCTCCCCTCTCTGAATCTCTGTCTGCCAGGGCTGCCTGGGCAGGTAGGATCAACAGGAATCCTCTGGAGCACAATCTCCTGCCGTGACCTCCCTTTACAGGATCAAGAAACTGCTGAGGATGTAACGTAAAATGTCACAGAACAAAGACTGTTGTCTGGTCCGTTCAAAGTGGCCCATTGGGCAAACCGTCCCATTTGAATGAAAATGTGGAAAGCATCCTGTGCTGCTTGTCAGGGGCTGGGCTGCAGATAGAAGATTCCATCGTGTTCCCTGGCAGCCCAGCCTGGGGCCAGGAGCGACCCTGGGAGAAGGGGGGGGGTGTTTGGGGGGTCGGGGGGTCTCGGCTCCACCCAGCCCTTTGGCACACTCAGGTGCATGTTCCCGCATGACTTCTGGTGACACCTCTGTGTCCAGGAAGCAGGCGCTGTCTGGAAGTGCAACCCCCAGGGCTCACCAGGACGGACACTAGAGCACCCCGAGGTGTAGAAAGGAAGGCGGGGCCCTAAGGAGATCGGCGCCCTCGTGCTAAGGATGGCTCGAAGAGACCCCACCTCCTCCCCCAGTTCCCGCTGTGCTGTAGTCAGTTGGTTTAACTTAGGAAATAAGAGTATAGTTTGGGCCCAATATTCCTGCTGTTTTTTTTTTTTTTTTTAACATCTTTATTGGATTCTAATTGCTTTACAATGGTGTGTTAGTTTCTGCTTTATAACAAAGTGAATCAGTTATACATATACATATGTTCCCATATCTCTTCCCTCTTGCGTCTCCCTCCCTCCCACCCTCCCTATCCCACCCGTCTAGGTGGTCACAAAGCACCGAGCTGATCTCCCCGTGCTATGCGGCTGCTTCCCACTAGCTATCTACCTTACGTTTGGTAGTGTATATATGTCCAAGCCTCTCTCTCACTTCATCCCATCTGCTGCTATTCTTGATTAGAACACTTAAAAAAAAAGTTCCGTGTTATTATATACTTTTCCAATAAAATATGTGAAAGGGAAATCTTGTAGCGGTTTTGGTGAATATCACGTGCATTTGTAAGTTTTCATTTGAGATATTCTCCAAAACTCATCGTAGTTCCCTCTGTCTGTAGATGTGACGCTGTTTTATTCACGCCTTAGGGAGGGAGGACCGAGCCTGGCCCAACAGGGGCCCCGAGCTCAGTGCGTCCACACGTGTGGGACCCGGAGGTTTTGTCACGCTGAGCATCTCAGGGGACACGCCAACCTCACTGGGCACACACTAGCACCACCTCCTCTCTGCAGACATGCAAACAGCGTGGCCATGCGGCTCTAGGGGGCAGTTGGAAGCCATAAGTGGAGAAGCTGGAGTTCCAGCCTGAGAATGTCCGACCTCTTCACGTACCATCTGCCGAAGCACATGGCTTCCCGTTAGCTCTTCAGAAATCCGAGGTCTTGTCTTCCGTTATCCTCTACTTACTAAAGCTCACACTTCCAAGCACCCCACTAGGTTTCTTCTGGGTGCCTGGGTTTGACTGGCCTTTTGGTGGCCTTTAAGACAAGCTCTCTTTGCAGGATGTTTCCAGAAGTCTCCACAAGGGGCACGTGATACTTTTGGTTGACACCGAGCAGGGCTGACAGGGTTAAATGCTGGCGCAGGATCACGGGCGCCTTACACCCTCCCGAGCAGCCCCCTTGCCAACCCTCAGTGGGAACTTCTCTCCCCGCCCTGAGGTCTGCGGGAGATTCTTCTCTTCTTAGCGCATTTCATCCTGTCCTTGTCTTCTTGTCGGGTGACCCGAGGTGCGGGAGTGAGATGCACATCATCCCCAGGGACGATGGCCAGGACAGGGTGAGACAGGGGGCCACAGCTGCAGACTCATCGGGGAGCCTTCGGGAAGCTGCCGTGAGTCGGTCACAGCTTCAAGTCAGCCACATGGGAGCGTTGACACCTCTCGATTCCTGCTAGTCAGGGCTGTTGTCTCTTCCCAGACAGCCTGGTACCAGCACACGGCTGCACAGAAGGGGGTCCAGTACTGGCCGGCAAAACTCGGCCAGAGAGAGAAGAGGGGGAGGAGGAGGCCCTGGGAGAGCAGCTCAAGTGCGGAGCCCCGGGCTCGCTCCAGGGGACCCGGCTCGTGTCTGCGGGGTCCTGGCCAGACTCCCAAACCTCCCAGAGCATCAGTTTGCTCCTTTGCAGATCGGGATAGTACTTTCCTTGCTGACCTCATAGGTTTTGTAAATAAGAACTCCTGGTCCTTTTACTGTTTTGGACTTGGACGACTCACGGCAGCTCAGCACGCCCTGTGTGTGCGAGTGTAGACCATCTACACCCTGAGACCACCTGCCCGATTAGTGGAAAGCCTGTCAGATTACAGAGGAAGAGAAGATAAAAGACCCCGGACCATGGAGGAGTGCCTGTAACCTTGCATGAGAGGGAGAGGCCACGGGGCCGGGCTGGCGTGTGCGGCAGAGAGAAGCGGGCAGAGACTGGGCTGTGGGTACCAGGTGGGGGGAGGGGAAGGGTGTGAGGAGGGATGGCGCCTCGCAGCCCCCGGTTCTCCTGTTTTCTGATCACAGCCCACAGACTGCTGTTCTGCAGGGGCCCTTTCACTGAAGACCCTGTGACATCGAGCGTGGATGGATCAGGACATGGCCCTGGGTGGTCAGCCATCCTCCCAGCCATCCTTCCAGGAAAGGGTCGTCACCCTCACTTTTCAGATGAAGACGTAACCTCCACAGGGTGATGTGCCTGAGGTCCCTTGGCCAAAGAGCAGCAGGGCTAAACTCAAGCTGAGGCCGAAGGACTCGCAGCTGGACGGCAGCCTATCTGGTCCTGACTTCAGAGCCGAGGGCACGTCCGGCATCTGTGGCTGAGCTTGGGGGAGGGGTGGCTCAGCTCTGCATCCGGGGGACGGCTTCTCTGACAATCCCCGGTGCACTTGTCCTCAGGCCTATGGTTTCAGTGAAAAGGAGCCTTAGAAACAGACACTGTGTGAAATCTCGGTGGATTAGAGAACAGTGTGGCCACAAACGAACTCATGGTGGGCCTGGGTCTGGTGTTCCAGGATCCAGGCACAGGGGTGTCTTCTTCTTAGTCTCTGACGTTATCAAGCATTTCCCGATTTTCAAAGAAGCGTTTCTCCACTTCACGTCCATTAGGATGGCTACTCTAAAAAACAAACAAACAAACAAAGAAAAAACAAAACCAGAAAACAAGTGTTGGCGAGGGTGTGGAGAAATTGGAGCCTTTGCACTGTTGGTGGGAGTGTAAACTGGTGCAGCCGCTGTGGAGGCAGTATGGAGAGTCCTCAAACAAATAAAGCTAGAATTATCATATGACCCAGTATTCCTCTTCTGCATATAGACTCAAAAGAACTTAAACCAGGGTCTTGAAGAGATATTTGCACACCTAAGTTCATAGCAGCGTTATTCACAACAGCCAAGAAGAGGAAGAAACCCACGTGTCCACTGACACCCATGGATAAACGGAACGCAGTGCATTTGTGCAGTGGACTCTTATTCAGCCTTAAAAAGGAAGGAAAGACTGACACAGGCTGCAACATAGACGAAATCCAAGGACGTTATGTGCAGTGAAATAATCATTAAGAAAAAAACCAAGTTCTGTCTGCTTCTACGTATGTGAAGTTTCTGGAGGAGTCAAATCCATAGGGACAGAAAGGAGGGGCGTGAGGGAGGAGCTGGGGGAGGGGCAGGCGAGCTAGTGTTTAATGGGGACAGAGTGTCGGTTTGGGACGATCCAAACGTTCTGGGGACGGATGGTGTCAATGTCGCACAATGGTGGGAAGGTACTTAAGGCCGCTGGACTGTATGCTTAAAAACGGGTAAGAGCGTACATTTTATGTATATTTTACCCCAGTTTTATAAAAGAGACATTTTGAGGGTGACTGTTGTTTGGGGGGGTTCCTGTGAGCACTGGCAGTGTGCTCGGGAAGCCTCTGAGAGGCACGTGATGCAGTTCCCAGTCCCCGCCAAGGCCACGGCCAAACAAGGGGTCCGTTCACCATCCTGACCCTTAGATAAATCAAAATCGTTGCCTGAATTCTTGGCAGAAGTTATTATGAAAATATAGAGGAAAAGCTTTCTCCATTAAATGTGAAAATTATATTTTCCTTTGTATTAGTGTTTCCCTAGAAGATTCTTTAAGATACAATTTTAAGTTTGCCTCTGGATCTAGTCTTTCAAAGTGAATTTTTTTTTTAAAACCTATTGAATAGTGGATAAAGTGAACTTTTTAACTTTAGATCTGGTTGATTTGTTTATGTATTTATTTCACAGATTTATTAAGCATCTACTGTGTGCCAGGCCCCATGCAAGGAGCTGACGGGGAGGGGAGAGCAGATGTGAGGCCCACGGGAGGCCTTTGGGCTGGGTTGAGTCAGGCGCTATGCTGGCGTCTGGCTGGGGCATGTCAGAGATAGGTCCCAGAGGCTGGACCTGAGTGGCGGGTAGGGATTCCCAGGACAGAGACTGGAGTGTCCCAGACAGCACACCGGCACCTGCAGGATGTGTTCAGGGAGGGCTCAGTTACCTGCTGGATTTTGGAAAGAGAACGTGAAGATGACCAGGATTTTGAAACAGTGATGGCATTATCTGAATAGAGAAAGAAATGCATCACTCAAATGAAAATCTGGGCTCCTGAATATGTCAGGATTAAGACAGTGCTGAGATTTGCAAGCCTCGCAGCCAAGGCTGGGTACCTGCTGTATTACAAGAAGCGAGTCACACGGGAAAAGAAACCAAAATCTGCTACTGGTAGCAAAATAGTTGTGGTTCTGAGGCCCATCATGTACTGCTTAATCACACTTTCATTTTGAGTCTTTTCCTTTCTCAGAGAAAATAATTTGGAGAAGATGACCTTGTTACTCTATGTCTTTAAAGAAGACAACTGTCTGAGTTCAGAGCTGGTGTCTTTGACGAGAGTGACAGGACAGGGTGACAAAAACATCCTCAGAGATGGGTGTTCAGAGGATCCTGAAGCTTCCACTACAAAACATTGTCCTTTTCACAGAATCCTTAGAAAATATGCAGAAAAGAGTTACTAGAAAGAAAGAATAGTAATAAAGCTTTGACTTAGCAGAACTGCTCAATACCCAGTTCACGAGGCTCTGTGTTGAGGGTGTACTGGCGAAAAGCTGTGTCTGCAAAGGGCCCACAGACTGTTGGAGACGTAAACAAGGATCAGAGAATAAACCTATCGCTTGGAAAGAGCAAAGTAACACCCACTGAATATTGTCGTGTGCCAGGCTCTGTGCCCAGCAGAGTTTTATGTATTATTTTGTCTCCACGATAATCCCGTACCGTCTGTTGTTATTATCCCCATTTTACGGAAGAGGAAAGTTCAGAGTGGTTCGGTGAATTGTCCCAGGTCATAGAGCAGGGAAGTGACCGAGCAGGAAGCTGACCCAAAGGCCCTGACCGTGGCCAGTAACCCAGGGACTCTCAGCCCTGGCTGCACAGTAATGGGATTAATGAGGGGCCTCTGAAGCTACCCATGTCTCCCAGACCAACCGAGTCAGGCCACCCCGGGGTTAGCCAAGACGTGGGGCTTTCAAAAGCTCCCAGGTCCCACAGCGAGTCCAGGAGAAGGTCAGCAAGAGCCCGAGAGGCAGTAATGCTGTGAGGAGACCTCCCCGTTTCGCCAGGCAGAGCCGCTGGCCGTAGCATCGTGGAGGGAGCCAGGCAGGACCGACCGTGTGTGGGAAGCATTCGTGCCCAGTGTTCACCAGCAGGCCTGTCTAGGCAACCACATGAGCTGGCTTCACCCCACCTAAGGGCGCCTGATGGGTACATGCTTTCAGGGTGTGGAATTGACTTGTGTAGGGAGTAAAGCATCTAAATGTCATCAGCAGGAAAATGGTTAAGAAACAGCTTCTGGGAAGATGATTAGGTCATCAGTCATGCTTATGGGGAATTCATCATAATATGGAAAATATTTATATTAAATGTTGGATTTTTTTAAAAGCAGCATTTAAAATTGTATATGCAGTAAGATCAAAGCAAGAAAAATGGAGACATTTCTTTTCTTTGAAAGGGAAGAAACACAGCATAGAATGTTCCCATCAGAGAATTTTATTCGACCGCTTTGCATCTCATGTGGTCACATTTCCCTTCTAAGCCCTTTGAAATTCTGTTCACTAAGGAGGAAATAAAACCCAAGAAAACAGCACAAGGTTGCTGATGGGAGCCTCGCTCCCCTGGGACCACTGGGCACATTATACTTCCGGTGTCAACAGGGTCTACAGCCTTCAGAAGCACAATAGTGGGGTCACCCCCGCATTTCAAGTCTGGTTCTGGTAAGGAACCTACCTGGGAGGCAAACAGCTCCGGGAGACGGTGTAAATTTGCCCTTTTCTATTGCCTAATGCAGTTTTAACCTTAAATATTACAGCGATCATAGGACTGCCTCCTGGGAAAAGCAGAGGTCTCTCCCTGGGGGCAGTACAGGTGCAGCTCCAGGTGAGGCTGCCCGGTGTGGGCTGCATGGGACCCTGTATTACACGCAGACCCCAGGCCTCTTCTAAGCATTGTGGTGAGTCCCTTTGAGGGAGAGCACAACCGCCTTGAACAGAGAGTGAGAGATAAGGCAGATAGGAAGCTGACTTTCTAAATCCTTTGTCACCAGCATGAGTTACAAATTTGGGACATAATTTAAGAAGAGTGAGAGGAAAAGATGCGCTGTTGTTGGTGTCCAGGGGCTGTGCCCACCTTCCCTGCAGTGGCCTTGCACCCGGGCTGGTCCCTAGCTGCTGTCCTCAGGAGTTGCCATTGGGTGAAAATCACCATTTCACATGCAAATTGGTATCTCATACTGTGTGTTTCTCCCAGGAGGCTTAAAGTACAGTGATTTTTTTAGAGCAGGGGAAGCAGATTGAGTTCCAAAAGCATTCAGACATTCAAACTTAAAAAGAAAGTACTAGAAGCAATTTTGAGAAGTTTAGTAGGAAAGTATTCCTTATAATAAACGAGGGCACTGACTATGTTGTCTTGGATGTAATGTGTAACCTGTGCAAGTGAAGCTCAAGTTTACCAATCAGTTGTGAGCTAAGTAGAACTGAGCTCAGGACACTTATACCTTGTGGAACCTGTTTTTAGACCCAAAGCTCCACTTCCCCATGTCAGTTACCACAAGTCTGTGCAATAGGTAGGAAAAGAGCCTAGAGTTTTTGCATTTTTTGCATTCAAGCACAGAAGGATAACGTGACTTGCCAACGCCAAACAGAGTCAGGACCGCATCTGCAATGCCGCTTTCCACCACCTTCTGCGTCACCGGTCCACCACAGCATCTTTTCCCAGCTATGAATGTGTCGTAGTCATTTAGTGATTGAATGTGCATCGGAATTGCGTCAAGGAGGCTCTGATCGCTCATTTTGATGAACTGCTCTGCGACACAAAATAGCTGAAGGAAATCCTGGTAAACAACAGTGACACTTGCTGAAGTTGCGTTCAAGTTTGTAGTGCGGAATCTTAACTAACCATCGTGACTGCTCAGCGTCCCCCGGGTAGTTGTTGTGGACGCTGGCCATCCTCAGGAGTAAGAATCTCTGAGCTCACAGCCTGGAGCCTCTGCTTCCTGCTTTCGGGCCCTGAGGGTGAGGGTATACAGGAGCTTGCGGTAGGAGCGTCTGAAGGTGGGGTTCGAGAAGCAGTGCACCACGGGGTTCAGCACGCCCTGCAGGTAGGTGAGGCTGCCGGTCACGTCAGCGGCATGGACCATGGAGCTCAGGAACCTGCAGCTGAGCGCCCCTTGGAAGATGGCCAGCAGGATGCGGGCCAGGAAGCTGGGCAGAAAGCACAGCGTGAACAGCACCCCAACCACGGCCACCAGCGCCTGGGCCCTCTGCAGCTTGGGCTGCTTGTGTGGGTCTCGGAGCCGCTTCTGGAGAGTCCTGATGAGGCCGGCACTGCAGAACAGGATGAGGCCGAAGGCAAGGATAAACTGGAGGAAGAAGAGGGCTTCCTGCCAGATCAGGCTGAAGGAGGACTCCGTCCTGGGCTCAGAACTGGGGCACTCGGCCTCAGAGAGGAGCACACTTGGGTGGGTGAGGGCTGCCATCATGAGCCAGACCAGGACCGAGATCCCCCAGGCTGCCCGCAGGGATAGAAGGTTGACCTTGAGCCGCGAGTGGACCACCCGGAGGTAGCGGTCCAGGGCCACGGCGGTGAGGAAGGCGAGACCCGCCCCGCGGCCCAGGGACCGCAGGAAGAGCATCCCTTGGCAAGACGTATGTCCCAGGCCCCAGGTCTTGTGCCGCAGGTAGAAGGTGGCGTGAAAGGGCAGGCAGGCGGCCAGCAGGAGGTCTGCTAGGACCAGGTTGAACAGGTACACGGCGTAGGGCTTCCACACCTTCAGACGGAAGAAGAAAGTCCAGAGCGCCACGGCGTTGCCCAGCGTGCCCAGGGCACACTCCAGCAGCAGCAGCAAGGCTGTGGTCACCTCCGCCGCGTAGCTGTGCGCCACCGAGCAGTTGGGTGGCAGCATGGGGCCGAGTCCCCGCCGCGGCCAAGCCTGATGCAGCGGAGGGCAGGGACGCAGGCCTGAGGTTGCTCTCTTTCCCGCAGAAGGACAGAAAGCACACTGACCAGCATCCGGATAAAGCCAAAGGCAAACTAAAATTTGTCTGTGGAAAGAGGATCAGAGGCAGAGGGAAAAAACCCCTTGCAGTTTTGTTTTTCCCTGAAAGCGGGGAAGTTGTGTTTCACTTCCCACATCTGGCATTAAATGGAAGCCCTAGTGTCCCGAGAGTCTCTGCGTGTGCATGGCTCTTCACCCACAGCTGTCACTGAAGGGGCTTGGGAAGTTTGGGAAGACTTGCTGTCTATAAAGTTAAAATAATGACGGAAACAAATAGATTGTTCTCTAGTTTGCATTGTTTTCCGGTAGATCTGGTCCCGCGTTCCCCTCGAAGAGGGTATGGGTGGGGGAGGGCCTGGCCATTTTGTAGTTGCCCATTTTCACCTGTCCTTTCGTTTTGTTAGATTTGATTTTCTGCTGAGGAGGCTTCCCTGACCAGGGATGGAACCCGTGCCCCCTGAAGTGGAAGCTCAGAGTCCTAACCGCTGGACTCCCAGGGAAGTCCCTGCTCAGCCTGGTTTGGGCTTTGGAATCAAATGGACTCTGGTTCTATCTGGTCTCTCCACTTAGCAGCAATGTGGGGGTGGATATGATAATACCTGCCTGCGGGGTCCTTGTATGTGAGATACTCTTACAGGTACAGCACTGTGCACTGTATCTGGGACATCTCGGGTGCCAGATACATTTGGTGCAGTCATTATTAACCTGTCTGATGCTTAGACTTTTAACAAAACGATGCTTAGACTTTTTTTTTTTTTTTTTTTTTTTTTTTTCTTTTTGCGGTACGCGGGCCTCTCACTGTTGTGGCCTCTCCCGTTGCGGAGCACAGGCTCCGGACGCGCAGGCTCAGCGGCCATGGCTCACGGGCCCAGCCGCTCCGCGGCACGTGGGATCCTCCCAGACCAGGGCACGAACCCGTATCCCCTGCATCGGCAGGCGGACTCTCAACCACTGCGCCACCAGGGAGGCCCGATGCTTAGACTTTTAACAAAACTTTTTTTCTCTCCCAGTGTAGTAATACAATTTCGCACCCAACTGCAGTTCCACGGTTCTTCGATGCCTTCGTTTCTGAGACCTAACTTGGAAGCTCCAAGGGGTCTCAACAGTGAGAATTACTAGTTCGCTGCATGTTTTCCACGTGTCATGTGCTCTCCTGTGTTATTGCAATGAGCCGAGCAACACGAGGTGCAGTAGGTACAATTTTAAGCTCTATTTTTTTAATAAATGTATTTATTTATTTTTGGCTGCATTGGGAAAGCTCTCTTTTATGGATGAAGGCGTGGCAGTTCAGAGAGGTTAGGTCACTCGCTCCAGGTCACAGGGCAGTCAGCGGCAAAAGCAAGGTCCCCCCAGACCAGCTTGCACCAGAGCCCAGGGTCCTGACCACGCTGCCCACCGCTTCCCTGCTGGCAGCAGCCTCACTCCTGTGTGCATGAAAAGTCTATGTCTCATGAAGCCCACCACGACTATTGATTTGCATGACATTTCGGGTCATTTGACTTGTAGTCCTTCTTGATTTAATTTTATCAGGGTTTTCCTTTCCAGCTGGGCCACCAGCCCACACGTTCCCCCATCTCTGTGTCACTCAGGTTCACCGGCCTCGTGTTTCCTAAGAAGGTGCATTTGGAGAGTCGTCCAAGCGTCCAGAGCTGCAGAAACGTCCCGACTGGTGCCTCTAGTGACACCTCCCATGAACTGCATGCCTGTTATAAAGGGTTTCTTGTGGGCACAAAAGGATGCGTTTGTTCCAGGTGAGGGTTGGCTGGGGACCACGTGTCTCACCTCCAGGGATGCCATAGCACACGCACGGTAACACCAGAAAAGCTGGCACTCACTCATCTTTTCAGGGACGGGAGTTACACAAATGCAGGGAAGAAACGGATTAAATCCTTTCTCTTAATACATTGATAACTTGAGAGACGTTAAAAGCTACCCCTTAATTGCAGATTTCTGTCCACAGTCCACCAAAGACTTTCTAAATTATAAATATTCTAGCTCAATAGGTAACATAAACATTAATAATTACACATTTTCCTTTTTAAAAATAGAAAATCAAAGTTACAGAATTTTTGAAAATTCTGCTTGTCTTTCTCAGCACCCTGGTGTATTTTCCTTACTTCTGAAAGACTGAATTGTCCTTTACTTCCTCTCTTTTAAAGTTATAATATTCGAGCTTTTCCCTTAGGGATCTTGTTAAATCTTTTTATCCTTAGAAACTCCATTTTCAAAAACCATTCTATTTCTTCAATACTCTTCCTATTAAGAAAACTTCTCTGTTCTCACTCCAATTGGTTTCACTTTTTGTTCGATGTCAATAAATGAAGAATACTTGGTCAGTAAACTGTGATTCTCTTTCAAAGTTTCCCTCACATCCAAGCCCTGTGGGAATCTACCACCCACTCACCCACGAGGGGGCTGCCCGTCCAGTGTCACAGCTTGGGGAGCGGCCGGCTCTTCGTAACCACAAGCCTGAGAAACAGGAAGAAGAGGGCCTGTCCCTGAAACTCACACTTCGGTGGGCCGAGTACAAGTTCCCAGAGCTGAAGAGACCTGGGGCGAGCCCAGCGAAACCAGGCTGGAGGGGTATGTCTCAGGTCACTGACAGAGCAACAGGGCTGCAGCTCTGCCGGGTTGTGACACAGTCCCAGGGGTGCAAGTCTGGGTCAGGGGGTAGGGCCTGGTGCCCGTGGACGCAGGGTCCCGTCCTTGGAGAATCCACTCTCAGTGCCTCCTCGGCAGGTCCCCTCAAATTATTTTTCTTCCCCGGATTCCTGGCCTAATAGATCTAGAAAGAACACCAAAGGAACGTAAGATCTTCTTTGTCAACTTTACACCTATTTACTAAAAACAAACAACAAAAATTAAAATCAAACACACGCAAAGCCCTCCTATACCTTAGACACAAGTTCCATGTCTTAGAATCTTTCATAAAGTGATAGCTAGTGACATAAACAAAGACTTAGCAACGATTTCCCTGCCTTTCCTTGCCGTGGCACGGCTCCCAGTGACCTTCGTTTCATTTACGACATGGACATTTCAACAGCGGCATGAAGGCACTGCTGAAACCTGCCTCCTGCAGGGATCCTGGCCGGGACAGCGGGTGGCACTCGGCTGGCCACACCCCACGCCGACCCCGCCCGCTGGGAGCCTGTCCCCCATGGACCGCCTCTACTCGCTGGTGCTAGCCCCACAGAAGGGCGTCTGTGATTTCCCGTGATGCAACAGAAGGAAAAATTTTAAACAAAAGTACAAAATATTCAACAGCAAATTCATCATATTCTACATATTTGGCTTTATTTCTTTACTACTTATTCCCTTCCACTGAACTTTCAACTTTCTAATTCTGCATCAGGATGAGATTGTTTTAATTTTTGTAACCTGAGACTACGTGGTAGTATCTAATTTACAAAATGCTCTTGGATACTTTTACTTATTCTTGCAAGAGAAAGTCACAAAAACCTCCTCAACCTCTAGGCGCCGTCGTGCGTCTCCCCGCACACGCAGACGCTCCTGCCCTCACTTCCCTTCAAGGACTCGCTTCGACAGTCACTTCTCAAGAGGGCCTTCGGGGACCAGCCTTCGAAAATAGCACTGCCGTCATCACTGCTCACTCACCACCACTGGGTGACCCAGGTGTGTCACCTGGATCAGACACAGCTCCACCCCTAGGGGCAGAGCAGGACTGGGTGTGTGGCAGTGATCCACCGAGTTCTTTTTTTAAATGAATGAATTGATTAATTTTGGGCCGCGTTGGGTCTTCGTTGCTGCTCGCGGGCTTTCTCTAGCTGTGGCGAGCGGGGGGTGCTCTTCGTTGCGGTGCGCGGGCTTCTCATTGCGGTGGCTTCTCTCGTTGCGGAGCATGGGCTGTAGGTGCACGGGCTCAGTAGATGTGGCATGTGGGCTCAGCAGTTGTGGTGCACGGGCTCTAGAGCGCAGGCTCCGTAGTTGTGGTGCACGGGCTTAGTTGCTCCACGGCATGTGGGATCTTCCCGGACCAGGGCTTGAACCCGTGTCCCCTGCATTGGCAGGCGGATTCTCAACCACTGCGCCACCAGGGAAGTCCCCACTGATTTCTTGAATAAACAAACGAATGAATAAATAACTACACATTCTCAGGTTCACAAAAAGTATAAGGAATGCCGTATTTTGGTATAAGTTGATTTCTCCAGGAGCAATGAAACTAACAAGACACCTTTGAAGACCAGTCCTGTGCTGCCGCCGTAACGTCTGTCCTCATCTGCCTCTTGTGTACCCACTCAGGAAGGTCTAGGTAGGGGATTTTCATCATGTTGAGTTTGAGACTCAGTTCATTTACACCTGTAGTGAAAAAAAAATGAAGAAAAAAATTAAAGGGCTTTTTTTTTTTTTTTTAACTAGGAAGTGCATTTGCACACCGTGTTGGAGTTTAAGTACAGACCTACTAGAGAATGGACTTGAGGATATGGGGAGGGGGAAGGGTAAGCTGTGACAAAGCGAGAGAGTGGCATGGACATATATACACTACCAAACGTAAAGTAGGTAGCTAGTGGGAAGCAGCCACATAGCACAGGGAGATCAGCTCGGTGCTTTGTGACCACCTAGAGGGGTGGGACAGGGAGGGTGGGAGGGAGGGAGACGCAAGAGGGAAGAGATATGGGGACATATGTATATGTATAACTGATTCACTTTGTTATAAAGCAGAAACTAACACACCATTGTAAAGCAATTAGACTCCAATAAAGATGTAAAAAAATAATTAAGTACAATTATTCAACTTTTGCTGAAATTTTACCTTTGTAAGATTAAAATTTTTTCTGCAACAATAAATGATGCTCAAGGTGATTTCTTAGGCAAGAAGCACTCATTCCTTCCTTTGGTGCTATTCACATCCTAGCAATATTCTGAGGTTGCTAAATTTCCTTGACATGAACCATAAACTCAGACTGGTGCCCAGGACCCCTGCACACTGCCCCAGGCGGGGACTTCCAACCTCTGGGACTGCTTCCAGCCTCTTCCTCTGAAATGACCTCTTTTCCTGGAAATGACATAGCTCCTTTCTGTAAGGTCCCCCTCCCAGGCCGGAGGTGAAAATCAGATGAGAGAGTGAAGAGTCAGCAAGTCTCCTGCAGAGTCAGCCCACGTGGGAGAGAGCAGAGGCCCCTCGGGAAGAGGAAGGACAGGACTCTGGCCCAGGCCGTGGCCTGCTCTGGGGACTTCTGAGAGTCTGTGGGGAAGCCGCTGACCAAGGCTGAGAGAGGTGGGCGGCCCTCCCAGCATGGGACCGCCGGGCGGTCCACAGCTGGGCCTGGGCTGTGGTTGCACGTCCCCGGCTGCCCTTTCCAGGCGCTGGGCCCCTCCCTGCGCCTGGCTGCCTTGGGATGCTTCTCCTTCTCCCCTGCCCCCGCTGCCTCTCAAGTACACATCGTACTGAATTACGTATCATGTCGCTGTTTACAAACGCGTGTGCTCATTGGTCCTCCTCACGGGGATATAAATCGCTTAAAGCTGGGACGTATTCTAAGAATTATAAGTATTTGTAGTCTCAGCACAGAAGGAGCAGCACAATACATTCTGAATTTTTCTGAATAAAAAAGAATTTAATTTTGCCCAAAAGATGTCTGCCGCCCGGCTGTCAAAGCCCACTTTCCTGCCCTGTGTCCCTTCCCCCCGGCAGGATTCTGCGCCCTCCTCTGGGCCCACGCCACTTCAGACTCGCTTTGTGGAGCACGTTACAGCCCTTTGTGTCCCTGCAGACCCTCTTGATCAGTCTTACGGCCCTGGCGTCCCTCCTCCTGGAGTGATGGAGACCCTTGGCTCTTCGGCGTTTGGGCTGCGTTCAGTCGGACGTCTCCCCCCAGCTAGGGGTGCACCAGAGCTAGGCTTTCACCCTTCGGTAACGTTTGTCACAGACATTGTTTGCCTTATTGACCCTGTGTGGCGACCACCCAGCACACAGTAGGCCTCTGCCTGTTCTCTGGATTGGCAGTGGGTGGGAGCAGGACCACCCGGGCAGAAACAGAGGACGCAGACTGGACAGGGTGCCTGCCCACCGCTCCTAGCAGCCCTGGACACAGTGCTTCGTGCAGGGCGGGTCCTGGGGTGCCGGCTCGCCGGGGGCCACCGTCCAGCTGTGGGTGTGACTTCCACAAGCCGGTCCCCCAGCCGGCTTGGTGTGGATGCGGGAACCCTCTCTCGTCTGGTCCGAGGGCGAGTCTGGGGTCTTCCTTTGGCAGCTGCAGAGCCCAGCTGAAGGGTTCAGGACCAGAAGCCGGCATGCTGGTCACCTAGCGATGCATCCTGCTCTCCTCACGAAGGGGGTCATCCCCTCAGGGGCAGGGCCAGGGCTCAGGAGCCCGTCCAGGGTATGGACGCCCTGGCGGGGGTTCTTCTTTCCATGAGACCCACACAGGCCAAGGGCTTGGTGGCCCATCAACGATACACCTGAGGGCTCAGAGGTGGTAGGCTCGTCGGGTGGGCCTCCCAGGGTCTCCTGGGGATGCACCTTAGTGGGGCCTCAAAATACATTATTTCTACATAAAAACAGTTGAGTTTCCAAAATGAATCTTTATTATTCGTTGAAGCCATGTTTAAAGCAGACAGCAGGTTGGACCTACCCTCCAGGAAGGCTGAATGCTGCCCCTAGGGTCTCACCCCCTCTTCCAGGGCCCGTGGGCCACGCCTGTCGACTTCAGGCCTTAACCCGAGAGAACTGTCTAGCATCTCAAAGCAGGAGCCTCACTGAAGAATCTTTTTACTCAGCGCCTCGGGCTCCAATGTGTTATTGCCTCTCTTGATTACTGTTTAATGTTTCCCTGCTATCTACTAGATTACAGGCACTGTTATAACCGCTCAGGGCCAATAAACTGCTTCACGTAACTATATGAAAACTGCACGACACAAGAGCTGAAGATGTTGGCTAAGTTGTATCAAGCAAAAGGGAACCATTGCAGATTTTCTAATTAGCAAACCAAGAATAACAGTAATTCATTGTATGTAGCCGAGAAGGCATTTCTCTTTTTCGGTCTGACGTGTTCACTTGTTCATTATTTATTTTTATCCTCCAGCCACATGTGCTGGTAAATTTTGTAAAAATGAAGTGTAATTAATTAAGTTCTTCCCCTGACTGTCTTCAGGCGCATAAAACGAAGGGCGGGTTTGGGGAGGATTTCAGTGATGTGCACACGGGGAGGGCCCTGCAGACTTGAGGAAGGGTATTTAGGCTGCATTGTCCAGGTGAGCGATTTATACCTCCTGAGTTTGAGCAACAATTTTAAATTTTCCCGTCAATTTGAGATGGTCGCATGGGCTTCCAGGATGTCAAGCTAAGTGCCCGCCTGGGCGTCAGGGCTGGGGAAGGAGGCGACTGTCCGGATAAGGGCACCTGAGCAATAAGGAAAATGCAGGGATCACTTCTCTGGTGACAATGATCGTTGTTTTCCAAAATGAGAAAGCACATTCCTCCTCCAAATGTGTCTTTTCCACGTTCAGCTTCCTTTTGATAAGTTCTCATTGGGCTCAGTTCTCTCCGTGGCTTGCATTCTCTACGAGACCCTGGGCCTCCTCAGACATGGAAAGGCTTCAGGATGGCTCAGTGCCCCCTGGTCACTGACCACATGCATTTTGGACTTCGTGGTCAGAAAACTGACTCAGAGGTGCATCCATGCGCCAGGGCCACCTTCCACCTCGGCTCCACGCTGAAGCCCACGCCCTTGGGGCTTTTTCCCGGAAGTTATGTGGACCTCACAAGCACCAACCATTTACAGCATCCTTCTAACCTCACCTTCAAGTGCGCAGGCCTGCTCTTTGCGGCCGGCGGCTCTTCTCTTGCATGCCCTCCTCTGATAGGACTGGGAGGAAGCTGGATTCATTACGATGTTTAAATCTAGGGTTTTGGTGGCGTTCAAGCAAGCTCTGAACCCATAATAGAATTTTCCCTATTTTGATTACCCCTCAGTCCCATCTGTAAGACCCACACACCCCAGGTGGTTGATAGAAAAAGGACCCCATCTACCAAGCCTGAGGGAGGGAGACAGGGAAAACAGCATGATTAAGTGAATGTGGAAGTCTTTCCTGGCCCCCAAAGATCTTCCTTCCCTGTGACCATGCCTTTGACATTTTGCCAGTTAACATTCATTGAAAACCAAAACTTGTACAGCACCTGGTTCATTGGAAGCATGGTAAATATTTATTGTGAATGGACTTTTACTTATGACCGTCATCACTGCTGTACTGCTTGAAGGACTTACATGAACAAGATGCTTTTATAATGAAAACTTGAGAGAGACACATATAAGTGCATAAAATGAATCTATGGTTTGGGGAGCTGTTGCCTTGGAGGAAGTGATGGGAATGGGTCCCCAGGGGTCCATACTGGTCGTCGTCTGTTCCTTGTTCTAGGTGCTGGTTACGTGGGTGTGTTCAGTGTGTGAAAATTTATCAAACTGTACACATATACCTTTTCTGTCTTTATGTTACAATTCAGGAAAAACTTCCAAAAACTTAAGAGCATCTACCTCAGTTGAAGAGCATTTGGAATTATTATCACTATCTGCCCTTTTAGTAGCTAACACCCTCAACTAGGCGTTATGAAGCCCGGTTCTAGTACCATTTTTTCCAGTACCTGGGGTATGTGACCCAGGCCAAGTCACTAATCTTACTGACTAGTCTTGCTTTTCTTGTCAATATCACAGGAAGAATTTAAACTAGAATCATCTTAATGCCTTGTCCTTCCCAACTCCCACAGATTTCAACCGTGTGATTGAAATGGAGCAGGACCTATGGTCTGTGCCCCCCATGTCCTCTGCCTGACTTTTGTCTGTGAGAAAACTTTAGCTTAAGAATAAGTTTAATTAGAAAAGTGAGAAAATGCAGAAGCAAAGTAAAGCAGCCCAGTAGGACTACATAATAATAGTTTGGTCATTAAGCAAAGTCAGGGACCTTTAGTTCCTTCTCAAGGGCTATAGATAATATTCTGAACCATGTCCCTTGAGCTTTTTAATAGATACTGAAACCCCTACCAGGTGGAAGAAGTTAACTACATGATGACTAGTCTGTAGCCACGACATAAGCCGCCACAATTCCGAGAACTGGCCTCAGGAAAATGGGAACAAACCGACCCTGGAACTGAAGACTAACTGTGCTGAAAACAATCAAGATGTTGCTGATCAGAGCACCGCATGACCAATTTCAAGATGACCATCAGGGCTGACTGTGCCTTTTCTGCATGTAGCCCCCTCCCTCCACCTTTACACCCCTGAAACTCCCCTTTTAAAAGCTCTCACCCACTGATGGTCTGCTGGGGAGAGCCAGTCTTTGACAGGGGTCTGCCCTCCCCGCTGGTTCCTGACATCCAAAATAAAGCAAGCGTTACTGGCTTTTGAGCAGCAAGTAGCTGGACCCCACTTTCAGCAACATAATGACCCTTGACCCCAAGACCACGCTTGGGCCAGTGTCTCTTTTCCAGAGAAGCCCTCTGGGAAGAGTTGGAAACACCCACTCTCAACACTTCTCTTTTCTCTTTGAGCCACTAGGTTCCCATCTTCATCCCCAACTCCCCTGTGCTGCTCTGGTCGTGAACACCAGAGACCTCATCGTTGCCAAACCAATGCCGGCCATCGCATGGGCAGCCGTGGACGTGGCGCGCCCGGTCTCTTGGAACACTTTCTCCGTCGGGGCTCTGCGGTGTCCCTCTCAGCGCCGTCATTTATCTCACTGGTCACTTTTCCCCAGCCCCTCCTGCTGATGTTCAAAGCCTGGAAAATGCAAGGATTCAGACCCCAGATCTTTGCTTTCCTCCATCTCCACTCACTCAGAGTTGGTCTCTCTTGCTGTGCCATGACTTTAAATCTCATCTATATGGTGATAACTTCCGAGTCTATCTCTCTCCGTGTGGTACCCCCTCAACAAAACCACCTGAATGTCTAATAACATATCAAAACTAACAGACTCAAAACCAGACTCCTGATTTTTCACCCTGTGGCCTTGCCCCACTGCCAGCCTTCCCCATCTAAGGGGCCACTTTAGTCTCAGTTCTTGTTAAGCCAGACTTCTGGAGTTTTCCTTGCTCCCTGCCTCTACATCATCCATCCTGTAGACTCTGCCTTAAAGCATATGCCAGATCAGACCACTTTCACCCCTCCACAGCCACCAGCCCACCTTGGTGTCAGCCATGCCATTTCTTGCCCCATCGAATCAGTAGTTTCCTAATCAACTCTGTCCCAGCCTTGCGCGGTGTCTTCTCCACCCACAGCCAGTGAGCCTTTTACAATTGTCATATTACGTCAGTCCTCTGATCAGTGCTCTCCAGTGGGTTCTGTACTGGGTGAAATAATGTCCCCGGCAAATTCATATCCTTCCCAGAACCTCAGAACGTGACCTTCTTTGGAAGTAGGATAATTGTAGATGTAATCTGCAATCTGCTCTGATGAGATCATACTGGAAAAGGGTGCACCCTTAATCCAATATATGGGTCTCTTTATAAGAAAGGAAGAGACACACAGACACACAGACACACTGCAGACACACACTGCAGACACACACACACACACACACTACAGACACCCTGCCCCCAGGCTGTCTCTGGCTACTGGAGGCTCCCGTGACCCGACTTGGCTCTCTTCTCCTGGGCACCTTGTGATCCTCTCCCTCAGGACCTCGTCACGGAGCTGGACACACGCACCCAGCACGGGAGAGCGGCTCCCCTCCCGCGCTGCAGGGACAGCTGTCCTGACACCCCATGTCACTTCACTGGTCCTCACAGCGCCTTCCCCCAGGGGCTTATCATTCGTGACAGAGAAGAAACGTCTGGAGAGCGACACCTTCCTGTTCTGTTCACTGCTGTGTCCACCAGACCTAGAACAATGGTACTTAACAAGTGCTTAATAAGTACTTGTGGAATAAATGGATGATACATTTGAATTTGCTTACTATATCTTCCTTGTGTGACAAGATTGTTCAAGGCAAAACAAGCCTGCTTGGAATTTGTAGGGTCAAGAAAGGAAGCTAAATGGCTAGGATTAAGCCTCAGGACAGGTTGCTGGCACAGCAGAGATCAAGACTGCCTTCTAGGAGATGTGGTTATATATATACAAAGGAATGTTACTCAGCCATAAAAAAAAAAAAAGAATGAAATAATGCCATTTGCAGCAACATGGGTGGACCTAGAGATGATCATACTAAGTGAAGTAAATCAGACAGAGAAAGGCAAATCTCATCTGATATCACATATATATGGACTCTAAACAATAATACAAATGAATTTATTTACAAAGCAAAAACAGACTCACAGACTTAGGAAACAAACGTATATATACCTGAATTACTTTACTGTACACCTGAAACTAACACAACGTTGTAAATCAACTATAGTTAAATCAAAAAAAAAAAAAGACTGCCTTCCAGGAGACTCTGATGCAGAGCTGGAGGGGCAGGTGGGACAGCGAGGGGGCTCAGGAGAGAGAGCAGAGGGGAGGGGCTGGGGGCAAAGACCTTCAAATGGTGGCCCTGGGGTTCCCCACGTCCTTGGAACCTCCTACAGACCTACATTAAATATAAACCCTCCCAAACCTGGTTTCTTTAAGGACGTTTCCCTTGCCTCAGAATTTCATCGATGGAATGCGTGTTTCCCTGTGTGTGTCCACCAGTGAATCCTTGTGGATCTCATGGCCACAGGTTAAAATCTCCACTCGGGTCCCTGATCACATTCCAGGGCGGTAGGTGGAGGGAAACAGAAACCCCACAGGACTGGAGATTGGAAGAAAGGAACTAGTCTCTAATTAAGGGCTGCTCCATACAACGTGAAAACATCCCGAGGGCAGACATGGGTGGAGCCTCGAAGGAGAATGACCTGCTTTTGAATTCCTAGATAAGAGGCTTTCCCTCCCAAAGCAGCCTGGTGGGGAGGCTTGTGGTTTTTTGTTTTATTTTTGTAAGGAACTCGGGGAGAAGAGTTGAAGGAGCACTGCACTGAGAGTCGGACTGATGTTCTAACAGAAATAACAAGCGGGTCACTGAGCCGGAGGAAGGTGGGCAGGAGCATCACCTGTGGCTGGAGCATCGCCCCGGGAACTCAGGTGAATGACGGGCAGAGGACCGCCCGCCCGCGCGCCCTGTTCCGCCCGCCCCACCCGCCAGGGGGCGCCGTGCACCCGTCGTGCCCGCTCCCGCAGCCCGGGTGATGCGGCACCGTCCGCCCGGTCCCCACGGCACCCCTGGACACGCACTCCTCTCCCACCTGCTGCCCCTCCAGGGTGCTGAGCCCCGGCGGGAGGAAAGGACAAAGAGGGAAACTAACCGACTGCTGCTCCAGACCCAGCTTCCTCCAGCTGTGGGATCTGCCCACGTTGCCACCCTCACGCTGGGGAGGGAACAGACAAGGGGACAGATTGTTTTCCCGGGAGGAGCCTCAAGGGCTGGCGAGGAAGAAAGGGCAGAACCCTCTGGGGAAGCCATGGAAGGGCACCTGAGCCAGCCAGGCTGCTGCCTGGGGGAGGTTAGGGCAGTTTTAAAAGACTTCCCCTAAGGAAAGACATCTAAGGGGAACTTTGAGCACTAAAGTAGGCCAGCAGTGGAGGAGGAAAGGAATTTTAATAAAGCCAGCAATACCCGCTTAGATGCGGAGATGATTATATTTATAAGTAATACACACATAAACTTGTATTGGGGGAAGTGTATATTATTTCTCGGGGAGAAAAGGGATGGCGGGGGACAAGGACGAGAGAGGACCAAATCCTGGAGGGTGCTGTAAACCAGGCTAAGGCGCTGGATTTCACCCTGAAAGAAAAGGACCATGGCTGGTTGTTTGTGAGCAGGGGAGGCAGCGTGTGACTCTGGCACTTTGGAAGATTGTTGTTGGGTCATGAAGCACCAGGGACCAAGGAGAGAGGGGCTGGAAGCTTTGGCAGAAGCAAAACCCACAGGGGCTGGCGACCGAGGGAGGTGATGCTGGAAGCAGAGGAGTGTCTGGGGCCTGGCGGGAGAGAGCCGAGAGCCGAGGCCCAGAGCCCCCGGAGCTCATGAGTGTTGTCTGCCCGTGGCTGAGTGGGGGGGGCAGAGGTCCGCAGCGGAGGCCGGGCCCCCGCAGTGGGTGGCTGGAGGCCGGGGGAAGCAAGCTGCTGCAGCAGCAGAGAAATAACATGATTTTAAAACCAGGGGAGCCTCACACCAGCTACACTTCCAAACACCTGGGGAGCTTTTAAAAATGCTGATGCCCGGGCTCCACGCCAGGCTGGACCCCTGGGTTAGAGGTCGGGAGAGACAAACCCAGATGTCCCCCAACCATGAGGATGAAATGAGCTAACACACGCAGAAGGCTCATGGCTGGTCAAGGGCTCAGCAAAGTGGTGGTGACGGCCCTGTGGGGGGCCACCGCGTCGCCTGGGCTGGGGGTGCCCCTGCAGCTCACGAGACGCTACCCCCAACAGGCTGCTTTACCCAGACGCTTAGCCGAGCATCTGGAGGCCAGCAGCTGAAGCACCACCTGTGAATGTGTCCCAGCTGGTCTGCCTGCAGAGCCTCACCTCCCCACGGCACGTGACGGGGGAGAATTGCCCTTGAGCGGAGACGAAGCCCTGGAGACATACTTTGCAATTAGATTGATATGTCAAATATTTAATTCTGGTATTTGAAAGAGAAAACCAGGAAGCTTGGGCCCCGTGAGCCAGAGCAGAGGTAATTTGATGGAGCAGTTGGAAGCGCGTGGGGAGGTGGGAAATGGGAGATGAACACAGATGATGGGCAGGAGGGAGGCCTGGAGAGGGCCCTCCGGCTGGGGGAGGGGGAGGTTCTGAGAGCAGGTCTGGAGGGGGCTGGAGGGGGACTCAGGGATGCGGAGGAAAGCTGCGACCCGGGCCTGGAAAGGGACTCGGGAAGAAACACCATCTTCGATTTTGAACTGAATGTGAAACTGGAAAATATTGCCGAACACCTTAGTCCTTTTTAACCCTCACATTCTATGTGATTTATTTTGTCATCATCTCTGACTAGTAAAATGGTTTGTGTACTTTACTCCCTGACTACGTAAACCCTGTTGGAGCGGTGCTAGTCTGTTCTGGGTGAGGCTGAGGGTATGGGTCATCTAAGGCCCAAAGCCTGGGCTTGAGTAGAACTTTCCAGGCTCCTGGAGGGCGCAGTGGGAAGTGAGTGACCTTTCTCACTGAAAGCCACCCTCCTGGCCCTGCAGCACCCCTGGCCCTACCTGTCCACAGAATCACCGTCCGGCAGAAGTCCCTGAGCTACTGTCAATGGTCACCAGGACCAACCTGCCAGAAAATACCCGGTCCTCTGTCAGAGGCAGCATTCATGGGCTCGTCCACATTCCTCACCTGTGACCCACCCACATGAATACTCCTTTACATCTTAGGACCTCGAAAACTTCTCTTAGGACCTAGAAAATTATTCTCTTTTGAAACACTGGCAAGCCTCCTTGTATCAGATAATGATTGTTAGGCCATCTGTGTTCTTTTTTTTTTTTTTTTTTTTGGTGGTACGCGGGCCTCTCACTGTTGTGGCCTCTCCCGTTGTGGAACACAGGCTCCGGACGTGCAGGCTCAGCGGCCATGGCTCACGGGCCCAGCCGCTCCGCGGCGTGTGGGATCTTCCCGGACCAGGGCATGAACCCATGTCCTCTGCATCGGCAGGCGGACTCTCAACCACTGCACCACCAGGGAGGCCCGTGTTCTTTTTTATCGCCTGGGCTGCCAGTAAACTGAGCACTCGTTTTAGACAATGATCGTGAGTCTGGCAGCATAAGCCTAGATTACTGCCATGCTCGCTTTCTCCTTATTATATGCTTGTAACTTTGCTATTTCTACAGTTAACATTTTATTTTAGATATACCTTTAATTTTTAGGAAACTTTTAACAATAGATTGTGACATACTTTCATACATTATATTTTTAAAAACCTTGTCCTCATTAATTACTCTGAGCAAGTAGTAAGATTACACCTTTGTTCCTGAGCCCTGGGAGGTGGGTCAAGAGATTTACGACTGTTGGATCCAATCCACTTGAGGCTTGTAATAACTCCACCGGAGTTCACAGATAGACAAAACCATTGCATTTTAACCTTAGTCTGGGGCGTTCATTCTCCTCACTCCACTGTGTACAGCCCTTCGCAATGTTTTATAATAACACACTGTCTTTTAAAAAAAATTTCGAAGCATTTTATTTTTTTACATATATATATTCCCTCTCTTTCTCTCTCTCTCTCTCTCTCTCTCTCTCTCTGTACTCTTTTTCAGATTCTTTTCCCTTATAGGTTATTATAAAATATTGAGTATATTTCCCTGTGCTCTACAATAGGTCCTTGTTGTTTATTTTATATATAGCAGTGTGTCTATGTTAATCCCGAACTCCTAATTTATCTCCCCCACCCCTTTTCCCCTTTTAATAACACATTGTCTTAATGATTCCTTATGAAGCAGGAATAGTTGCATTTTGCAAATGGAATACTAAGACCAAGGTTAAATCACTTGCTTTCTGCCACAATTCAGCCTTCCCAGAGCAACACTGACACGACGCAGGGACCCACCGCTCACCCTCCCCACCCGCTCCGGCCCAGGTAGAGACAAGAGCCCTGAGGACGCTGCCTCTCTGCCCCATCGTACCAGGGCACCTGGGCACATGCCCAAGTTCAAAGGATGAAGAGGAAAGAAACGGCCCGAATGCCGTAGGCAACCTTCCAGGAGGGCCAACGTGCCGGCCCTGCAGCCGGTTGGCAGTTAGGAAAATGTTATCCAGCTGGGAGGCTTCGGCAGCCCTGGCGGCTGCCCTCCAGACACCCAAGCCTGCGTCCAGCTGGACCTGAAGCCCTCCCGTCCCCGGAGGGGCTTGGGCTTCTGGCACATTTTTCTTTGGGCATCATTAGCAGCAAACAAAACAAGGTGCTCAGCCATCTGTTCAGAGCCTGGTGATGCCTTGGCCTCGAGTGAGCTCTTAAGGCAGTGGAATCTGCCTCAGGACCACACGGAGATGCAGTGCCCTCCACTTGGCTTCTCTGCTTGGAACTGGGAGACAGGGCAGCCTTGGGCCGGACATTCAAGTCCGGGCCTCTCTGCCCACATTCCCCTCATTTCTGGGTGTCTGCTGGATCTCTGCAGGCAGAGTACCCCCAGCACCAGCACCCAGGCTCAGGAGGACTCAGCACTCCCAGCAACAGTACTGAGTGTCTGGCTGTCGCCTTCTAAGCCAGGTCAGCCCATCCTTGGGGCGCACACAGGTGCTCAACAACACGCAGCCCTGCGTCAGGTCACACCAGTGCTGACAGCCACCGAGGGCGCCTCCCCAGCCTCCAAAAAATTAAAATAAATAAAGTAAACCCAAGACTGCCTGGGGTGCCCCTGTCTCTGGGCTCTGATGCTGGGACACTGTTGGACAGAGTGCACCCCTGCTGGACCCTCAGCCTAAGGCATAATCCTGGTGCCACTGTGTCTCGGGCCAAGGGCTGAGAGATTCCTGAGTAAGGCAGGGCACCTCAGGTTCAGATGCTCTGAGCTGAGTGAGCACCCAAAGCTCAGCTCCGAATCAGGCTGTGGTCAGTCTGATCTTCATGCAGAGCCCACGTGGTTTATGTACAGAGTCTCAGTGCTCCAAGTCGGTGGGTGGTACATGCTATCCAGCCCTCGCCGAGGGCCTCCTGCAGAGATGCTCACTGAGCTCTGACTCGCTGTGAAATGACCTGAGCTCCACAATGGGGGAATGCAAAGGGGTCAGGCATCATGCAAACAGACACAGCGCAAGGTGGCCAGCAAGACTGGCAGGAAAGGGACAATAGTGCTATGAGATTTCGAGAACGTAAAGGCTCAGTGATGTTAAGATTATAGACGTGGTCCATTCAGACCGTGAACTTGAGAGCCCTCAGAAGGAGCTGGGCTGTGGGATGGAGGGGGTCGGTCCTGGGCAGAGGGGAGGGTCTGGCGCCGGCAGAAAGGACTGGAAGTTGGGAGCCATGAAAGGCAGGCAGGATGTGAGGGGGAGCAGCTGACCTTGTGTGTGGCCTGGAGGAGACTGGCCAGAGGACGGAGGGGAAGCACAGCACCTGAGCTGTCTGACGGATGGGTGGGGCAAGAGGGTGCCACACGGACAGGACGGCCCAGCCTGGACGGCGGGGGGTGCAGAGCATGGCCAGCCCCGGAGCTGGGGGTCCTGGGCAAATCCCAGCGGGGGCAGGTGGCACCTGAGAGGCCTCATGTGTCTACACACAGCAGCCAAAATGTTTATTTATTTGATTAACACCTGTCTTCTCTCTTGGCTGAAGCTGAAAGCTGCAGGAAGGAAGGAGCGTGAGTGTATTGGCTCAGCTTTGCATCTGGGGCATCTGGGGCTCGGTTGGTACTGAGTGAGTGAGTGAACGACTGAGGAAGGGCCCGGCTTCGGCCGGAAGCTCGTGGACAGGCCAAGGATGGGTTCATCCTTCTTTGAATTATTGCTACATTTTCTGCACTGAACAAACCTCCATTAGGCGCCCACTAGTATTACATAGTGGACACCAGGAGGCTTGAGGCCCAGCAGGGGAGATGCTCATACCAAAGACCGAGGTCAGAAAGTGTGTGTTCATGGGCCACGAGCATAGCCCAGATGGATAGGGGCTGAGGGCAGGAGGGCGTTCAAGGTCGACAAGGCAGGTGAGCAAAGCCCTAGAGGCAAGAGTGCCCCTGAGAGCAGCCAGGGGCCTCCTGGAGGGCGCTGGGCCGGGCTGAAGGCCGCACCTCGGAAACACCGGCCACAGGGGCTGGTGTTTAAACAGCGGTCTAACCGACAGGTCCATGAAAGGAGAAAAGAGGAAAAGCGGGGAACACTGTCCGAGAGGTGCCGGAGGGCTGGGATGCCTCAGAAAGAAAGCGGGGCTCAAAGAAGGGCCGTGACCGCGTTACCAGGTGTTCCCGAGCCGTCAAAGACGGTGAGGAAGGAGGAGGATGGAGGGACGTAGGTTCTGCTGGTGAGTGGGCCGAAGGCCTGCGACCGGCCTGCCCCACCTCCAGGCTCCTCGTGTCATCAGCCTCACGTGTTGCATCCTTGTGGAGGTTACTTCTATACATTCTTTTTAAAAAAATTATTTTAGCCAGGACACGGAAGCAACCGAAGTGTCCATCGACAGAGGAATGGATAAAGAAGATGTGGCACATATATACAATGTAATATTACTCAGCCACAAAAAGAAACGAAATTGAGCTATTTGTAATGAGGTGGATGGAGCTAGAGTCTGTCATACAGAGTGAAGTAAGTCAGAAGGAGAAAGACAAATACCGTATGCTAACACATATATATGGAATTTAAGAAAAAAATTGTCATGAAGAACCTAGGGGTAAAACAGGAATAAAGACACAGACCTACTTGAGAATGGACTTGAAGATATGGAGAGGGGGAAGGGTAAGCTGTGACAAAGTGAGAGAGAGGCATGGACATATATACACTACCAAACGTAAAATAGATTGCTAGTGGGAAGCAGCCGCGTAGCACAGGGAGATGAGCTTGGTGCTTTGTGACCACCTAGAGGGGTGGGATAGGGAGGGTGAGAGGGAAACCCAAGAGGGAAGAGATATGGGGACATATGTATATGTATAACTGATTCACTTTGTTATAAAGCAGACACTAACACACGATTGTAAAGCATTTATACTCCAATAAAGATGTTAAAAAAATTGATTTATCTATCATTTATTTTTACTTGCATTGGGTCTTTGTTGCTGTGTGCAGGCTTTCTCTAGCTGTGGCAAGTGGGGGCTACTCTTTGTTGCGGTGCGTGGGCTTCTCATTGTGCTGGCTTCTCTTGTTGCGGAGCATGGGCTCTGGACATGTGGACTTCAGTAGTTGTGGCACACAGGCTCAGTAGTTGTGGCTCACGGGCTCTAGAGCGCAGGCTCAGTAGTTGTGGCGCACGGGATTAGTTGCTCCACGGCATGTGAGATCATCCCAGACCAGGGCTCGAACCCATGACCCCTGCATTGGCAGGTGGATTCTTAACCACTGAGCCAAAGTATGTGTCCAAAGTATGTGGACAAGATCAAGTCCATAATGTAATTGCATTTATTTAGAAACTCATACTCTATAAGTTTCAAGAGACATAAACCCTAGTCTGGCTTTGTCACTTACTGACTCTGAGAGGTAGTCACTGACTTGCCTGGACCTCAGTTTACCTGTTTGTAAAATGATGGTGTTGGGCTGCCTTTTTGAAGCAGCCTCCCAATTCTTAACAACAACAACAAAAACAAGCATAAGCTGTTACCCCCATGATTCTAGGCAAGTTCCGAGTGGCTGATTGTACCCTGAGTTTATTTCTTTCACGTATACTCTGGATCTCTACGGATGAGAGGGCGGACTGAAAAATTTGATAAAATAGAAAAAAATTCACGTAAAAAATTAAATATCATTGAAGTAGTCGTAAAGAATCACCTATAAACTCTGAGGCATCTTCAGGTAAAACTCTCCCGCTGATACGCTCTGGGTTCATCCACCATGGGGTTTGTGGCTTCACATTTTTGTCTGTGTTACTCCTTCCTCAGCTGGTTTTGTCTGCTCTTCGGTGAGCAGCCTGGCCACCTTCTTGGACCCCAGATACTCGACAGTTCCATATGCCGCCATGGCCAGACTCAGGACGCCCAGGAGGACATAGAGTTTGACGCTGACACACAGAAACGTGCTGTATCCGAATGCGATGACGAAGCCCAGGGCTTCCCACAGGCGGTAACTGGCAAAGGCGGCCTCCTTGTTCTTCTCAAACAGGACCCCGAAAAGAGCTGCAGGGGAGAGACGGGTGAAAATGTGGCTGTAAAACCGCAAACGACCTTTCTGATTATTGCCGAAAATATGCAGCTTCCCCACGGCCCAGTTTTCCCAATAAAACCAAGACCTTCCTTTGTAAAAACTGGAATTATTTCACGCTGTGGATGATAGCAAGTCAGGTGACGTTCTCTAGCCATGAAGAACCATCATATATACAAGAAACAGAACAGATGAAAGTTAACACCGTAGGGGATGTGGCCCGAGCCCGAGCTTCGCAGGTAAGAAAAGCAAGGCGGAGAGATGGGACCCGTGTAGGTGAAGGCGAGATGCCCCAGAGTGAAGACAAACAAAGGCCGTAGTCGTGAGAGGGAAGGCTATTCATTCCTGCACTTAGGGGAAGTGCATAGTACATAAGTTATTCAACCGTGGGGTTTTTGGTGCCTGCCGCAGGGCAAGGGGATTGCCAATGTGTGGGCCTTTCCTTCCCATCCTGGAGACTTTAGGGGTAAGAGTGTTCAGCCAGGTGAAGCCTCCAGGTGAGACTGCCCCACACCGAGTTCTTGATGAAGGGACTCATACCCCCTTGGGTGGTTGTCTGAAGGTTTGGGAGAGAAATAACCTGAGTCTGTGATAGGGGCTGAACTGTGTCCCTCAAATCCACATGTGCTAGTTCTGGCCCCCAGGACCTCAGGGTGTGACTGTATTTGGAGCTGGGCCTTTAGAGAGGTGATCAAGTTAAAGGAGGTCATCAGGGTGGGTCCTGATCCCGTGTGACTGGTGTCCATATAAGAAGAGGAGGTCCGGACACAGACATGCACAGAGGGATGGCCACGTGAGGACACGGGGAGAAGACGGCCGAGGACACGCCCAGGAGAGAGGCCTCAGGGGCACAGCCCTGTCACACCTGGATCTCAGACCTCAAGTCTCCATTTCTGCTGTATTTTGTCACGGCAGCCTGAGCAAACTAGTACAGTCTGATAATGCTTCTAGGTGAAGGTAAATGATTTTCTGTTCCTGTTTGCAGTGTGGTAAAGTTTCGCCGAACGGGAATCAACCCCATCCCCAGGACATGAGCGAGGCGGCAGTGTGTCTGGAAGGTGGACACTTAGGAAGGGAAGGTTTTCAACAGGGGGACCGGCCTGAGCATCTCGGCCGCTGTCCTGCTGCACTCCCCGGAGCGGCCTGGTCACCACGCCTACCATTCTGGCTGATGGACTTGCCGTGCCTCCTCCTGTCCTCTGCTAGGCCGTGGGTTCCCTGAGGCAGGAACCCATCTTATCTGGAATGATAATTCCAGCGCAACCCAGTGTCAGCGAAAATCCTTATTGAATGACTGAGTGGACTCATGGGTGGACGGTGACTCATGAAGTGGAAAAACGCTGAGCCCGGTCCTGCAGTGTCAGTACGTCCTGCGGGTCAGCACACCCTGCGGGTCAGCATGCCTCTCAAAGGATAAACAGTAACCCAGTTAAACAGTAAACGGTGGGCAGTCCTGCGGGGAGAGCTGCTCCTTCCTTTTCTCCCCTTCCCCTTACAACCCAAAAGCCCACGCTGGCGAGGCAGTCCAGGTAACAAAGGACACGTGACCACACACAGCACGGCATGGGCCAAGGCACCCCCTTTGCATATGGGTCAGATAATGCGCGAACCAAAATGTCAAGCGTGGTCTCTGGCACGGTGGGGATGAGCAGACAGCCCCGAGCCCAGCGGGACCAGACAGAATCTGCACCCGGAGTCCTTCATTCCCAGAGGCAGCCGCAGTCTGCAGAGCGGTGGACATGTCCTCAAAACTGTCCCGCCTACAGGGCGGGCAGCTGTGGTGGGGAGAGCTGATGGCGGGACTTCCATGCACATATGCATTTTCCAGCTTTCATTCTGTTCCTTTAACTTTGCCCGTTTCCTTATACCCCTCCCCTCTTTCCGCGTTTAGAACAGGAGAGGAGACGCTTGTAGGGGGAGGGGCCCCTCCAGCTCTGGGGGGAAAGGTCTGAGGGCAGCAGCGAGGTCTCCTGCAGCCCTGCCTGGAAATGTCAACGCCCAGGAGATGCCCCTTGGCATTTGGTTACTCAGATGTCCATCTGCGCAGGAACCGCTCAGGACGGGGCTCCATCGGGCAGATATAAGATATGACATAAGATACACATTTTAAACAACACAGGCCTATTTGGGAAAACTGGAGGCTGTCTGGAACATTCAGAAGGAGGTGTGCTTCTTGTGTGGAGTCTGCAAAGCGCCCTCCCTAATGGACGTAAATGCACAAAGAGAACCTAATAACCACACCCTGGGACTTAACTTCTGAGATTACTTAAAGGTCTCTTGTCTTTCTTCTGAGGGTGACTCTAAAATAGGACCTAAAAACAAGATGCTAGAGGAGAAAGTCCAAGGTGAGACACTATGGCTACAAGTGGTGGATTATGTCCTGTTCTCCGGCAAAAAGGTCCAGCTGCTCCCTTAGTGGGTTGGGGTACCTGACAAATGCACCCCGATGTTTTGAACATCCAGTAACACAGCCAACTCTAGCTTTAAGTCAACGTTTTTGGTCTATAGGTTGGTGTCTTTAGGCGATTTCAAGGTTAAGTTTAGGTTGTGACAATTATAGACCACTGTGCTCCATGGTAAGGGGACCCACTGCCCACTCTCTCCTGGGCAAGTTCTGGTTCAAGTCCAGTTCAGCCTTTTAAGTGGCTATGGGCTCCTTAGCTTCCTGAGGTTTTCCCATAAACTTAAACTTTCTGGGCCCCCAGAGCCTTAAATGCCAAATGAAGAACTTGCCATTCTGTGAGTCTGATTCTGAAATGTGACCCTGGTGAGGGGATCCACCAGCAGGGAAGAGAGGTCCAGAGTGGCTGGGAGCTCACAGCCTTGCGTGCAGAGCAACTCAGCAGTCTGGGAGGCAGGAGGGGCCCTCACCGGGAGGAAGGCCATCTGTACCCCCGATCAGTGTGATGAGAAAGGCACTTCACTCTGGGGTCTTCCTCCCCAAAACCCTTAGCTCTAGCCTAATTATGAGAAAACATCAGATGAACCTAAATTAAGGGATGGTCTACAAAACACCTGACCAGTATTCTCCAGAAGTCAAGGTCATCAAAAACAAGAGATAAATGAGAAACTGGCACAGACCAGACAAAGGAGATGGGATGGCTACGTGTAACGTGGTGCCTGCCTGGGATCTGGGAGCATACAGAGGATGGTGGGGGGTGGGGGGAAAGCTGGAGAAATTTGAATAAAGTCTGAAGTTTCGTCATGTACCAGTATTAATTTCTTGGTTTTGACAAATGTACTGCAGTTTTGTAAGATGTTCGAATTAAGGGAAACAGAATGAACAGTATTTGGGAACTCTGTAGTGCCCTGGCAACTTTTCTGTTGATCTAAGATTATTCCAAAAGAAAAGGGAAAAGAAAAGCCTGCTTGCAGCCTGATCTGGGAAAGGCACCAGGTGGAAGTGACCGGATGCTGACCCCCGTCCTCAGATGACAGGATGTGAATGAGTCTTGTTTGGTTGGAAAAGACAGGATACGTGAACTGGACATGTAAGAGAAGACAGATTTTTTGAGTTTATCCACCTGAAAACAGCCCCTTTGGTGGCTGACAGGGCAAAAGAGTATTTTCAGGCCAGACATTCTGAATCTCAAGTGCAGGCATTGGCGCGCAAGGGTTGCCATGGCAACGGTACCCATCTTTCGTGAACTGTCAGGATGGATAAACAGAAAGCCACCCAGATCATGGGCTCCAACGGCCGGAGGGATCCCTGGAGCCCAGTGGGAACATGAGCAGCGAGAAGCACGGTTCTGCCCCAGGATGGAGGGGCTTGGATGCTTCCCGCCCCTGATTTGCCTCTAAACTGGAGAACTGTAACAATCAGTTTTTAAACTGCGAGGTGATGACTGAAAAGGGGGGTTAAATTGTACTGACTTGTATCCAGTCTCATTAACTAGGAAGGTATGTGGCTCACGTATCTTCTTAGAAGAGAGACACGTTCAGGGAGAAAAGAATTAGAAATCCAACTTGCTATTGAAAAAGCAAAAATGAGAGGGAGCTGATCTTGGGAGGTGGCGAAAGCTACACAAAATTTCCAGTTTTTGAAAATACAGAGACGGTATGGATGCACCACGCTGCAGGGTGGCGAGCCCGAGAGAGCCTGGTGGAGCCAGCCTGCAGGGGACTCAGTCAGTAAAACATCCCTCCTAGCCACGACGATCGCCAGCATAGACGCCAGAAGAAATTCTCAAATCGTACACGAAAAGAACAATCTTCCCCAGCAACTGATTTTTCCTTGAAACAAATTACTTTTGATCTGAACAAAAAGATCATTTTAAATTAGCATTCCTTATTCAAGGAGATCTTTCTCCAAGTTATTCACTGGATCTCATGTAACTCTGCACAATTTTGACAAAGGCTCTGCCTGATGGTCTCTCATGTCCGTGGAAAGAAAAGGAGAGTTAAAGCAATTACTCCTATATCTCAGGGAGAAAGAAAACCAAACATTTTATTTGCAATCATTTGAAACACCTAAGGAATAATTCTATGGACTATTGCGTGGCTGCTGACTTCTAATGTGTAAATACTGTAAAAAATTCAAGTGAACTCAGAGATGTCAGCTAATTAGAAAGCAAGACGGCAGAAGCATTTGGACTGTTCAGTAAAATAGTGGGGGTCTTTCACACCTCCTCTGGGCTGTTGAAAGCAATTCTCTCCTGACGCTCCCTGGCGAAAATGCCTAAGATTCCTACGGGGGAAGTTGTGACCTGCACTCGTTTAGAAGTCTGCACTGCCAAGAAAAGCTAACGTGGTGTCTGTGTACCTCTCCCCTACCGATTCGGTATTTCTTCTGTAGAGCAACATTGCAGCCCAGCCTGAGACTAGTTTGTCATTGCTTCCACCAACTGACCTTTGTCCAAACACACCAGATTATGGCACTGAGCCTAACACACTTTGTCACCTGGTTCAGAACTTCCAGAGAGCCTCCTGCCAAGACTGTGAAACCCAAACCCCTTGGTACCTACAGCAGTGGGTTTGTTCAGTGATGTTTTCAGCTGTTTCATAAGCCGGCAACAGCTGAGATGGTAAGGAGAGGCCGTCCTGGAGTACTGAGTCCACCATGGTGAGGCCACGTGCACCTGTTCTCTTTGGGTGTAGGGACAGCGGCCAGGCCTCCCGCCCCTGGAAATGCTGGCCTGTGGCTTGTTTGTGGATTGGCCCGACCCAGTTTCCAGTCCGGGTGTTTCCCCGATAAGGGCTGAATGGTGGGTGGCATTTCGAAAGGAAGAGGCTCTCTTCTGAGCCAAATCCACCTCTGGGGCCCCAGGCTCACGCATCTGCAGGATGCTGGCTGTGTAGACGGCTCACCTCCTGGGGCCTCCGACACCCTCCCGCCTGGGGCCAGGGCCGTAGGTGGTTCGGGAAACTCAGGGCCAAGGGTTCCCGACCTCAGCCCTCGTCCCGTTAGGTCACACGGAACACAAGCCGCGCTCCGTGTCCTCCATGGGCCGCCCGCCAGCCCCCTGCTCCCCTCTGTCCCATGGTATCCCCCCCAGACCCAGTCAGCTACGGCTCATCCCCTGGCAGGACCTACCGCCAACCCGCCAACCCGGGGCGCCTCCTGGCACGCGGGGAGCCTGCGTCCACAGGAGGCCTCCCTGGGCCTCGGCTGGACGTCGCCTCCTGGGCTGCAGCCGCTCCCTTCCCACCCGCCGTGGGCGGCCCAGACTCCCACCCACTGCAGTCGTCACAGCCCAGGGAAGAGCTCCCTGCACCACAGTCTGGACCCTGGGCCTCCAGTCCAGGCCTGGCTCCGGTCGTCCAGCTCCCCACTTACTCGGGGCTGCCGAAGCCTCTTCCCCTGATGCCCCCCACCTGCCTCTCCCGTGTCCCTCACGTCCACAGCCTGGCCTCTGAGGCCTTTGTCTGGTGGCCGTCCCACCCCCCGCTGTGTCAGGGTGCAGGGCTCCCGAGGATGCCGGACGGCACTGGCCACGCACACCGCTCTCGGCGGCCTGAGGGCAGCTCTCCAGTTCCCCTGCGCTGGCTGGCGGGGCCCCCCTGCCCTCAGCGGCTCTGCCCGCCTCGCCTCTCACCCGCCCACTTTGCAACATCAGCCGAGGCTGAGGCTGGACCTCTGGGCCCGAGTCCCGCTCTGCCCCAGGCCCGGGCCTCTGGAGGTGGCCGCGCTTCTGCAGGGAGCAGTGCGCTGAGGGTGATGCCGCCCGGCTGGGCTACATCGGTGAACGAATCCTCGCAGGACTGATGGCCGGCTCGTGGTGAAAACCGTCTGTTAGGTCGTCGCCGGCTGTGGCTCCTCTAGGAAGCCATGTGTCTCAGGCGTGAATTAACTCCTTTCCCCGTGGTGACAAAGGGGCCGTATCCTTCCTCCTGACTGCCTTCCCCTGCATTCCAAAGAAAGGTCACCCCTCCCATCCGGCCAGGGGCCTCCCTCCCCCACCTTCTCGGCCTCCTTTTCTGGCCCCTCCCCTCCCCCTCCTCCTCTCCTCACAGCCCTTCACTCTGAATCTAAACTCCTAAGAGAGGGAGTTCCCTGGTGGTCCAGTGGTGAGGACTCGGCGCTCTCACTACGTGGCCCAAGTTCAATCCCTGGCCGGGGAGCTAAGATCTCGTGTGCCGTGCGGTGCAGCCTGAAATAATGAAATAATCGTAGTGATACGTGCCCCAAACGGCCCCTTTTCAGTGCTGGGTGCCCCCGCCAGAGTCCTCTCTGTGTCATGTTCAAGCTCAAGCCAAGCCCCTCAGCGGATGCGTCCAGGTCTGTGGGCTCGTCTGCCGCCGTCAGCCTGGGGATCCCGATGTCCAGCCTGGCCCCGGGACCACTGAGTCCCTGTGTCCAGAAGCTCCGCCCCTCGGCCTCCTTCCCAGCCCCCGCCCCTGCCCTCTACCTCCCCGTGGGTCCGCACCGTCCCCTGAGTCACGGCAGCTGTGACCCTGTCAGCCCCGCCCTAAACCCTTGCTGCTGCTTCCACCAGTGCTGAGTGAAAGTGGACCCTTCAGCGGTACGTCGGCCCTACGTCGGGCCAGCCAGCCTCTCCTCTCAGTGTCCCCTGGAGACACATGCTGAAACCCCAAGGCGACGGCCTCTGGGAGGGGCGAGGTCGTGGGGTGTGGCCCTCAGGGAGGGGTCAGTGCCCTCGCGAAGGGGCCCCAGATCGGCCCCTGGCCCCTGCCTCTACGTGAGGACACGGCGAGAGAGCCTCTGTGAACCAGCCCTCCAGACACCGAATCTGCGGTGCCTTCACCCTGGACGTCCAGCCCCAGAGCTCTGAGCAGTAAATGTCTGCTGTTTACAAGCCCCCCAGTCTGTGGAGTCCTGTTACGGCACTAAAGCGACAGAGACAGCTCCCTCCCGGCCCCCCCACCTCCCTGCCTCCCCCAGGCTCCCCGCTGCCTGGAGGACTATCGGCCAGGAGGCCACTTGGGCGTGGCCCCAGGATGAAGCCTCTGCTGACCCCTCGCGCCCTTAACTCCGTTCTCCCGAAAACTGACACCCACCCCCAGCCCCAGAGCCGCTGCAGGGACGTTGTCACGGTAACCTGTAAGCGCTTCTGCCTGTCCCCAACCTCAGCTGAGAGTGGCCGGAGGGCGCATCCTCCCCAGACACCAGGACGGGGAACACGGGCAGGACACTGCTCTGTTCAGACCAGCTCTTCCAGGGGGAAGCCACGAAGGAGCCATCATTGCTGGAAAGGAAGTTGCACACTTGGTACCTTTTCTCATGGACATAATGGATCTGAGTAGACGCTCAGAGAAAGCACTGCAAATCCCCAGTGTGGAGCTGGAGCCCTCCCGCCTGTGTGGTCCCCGCTCCACTGCCCTTATTGCACATGTCACCACGTCCCCCTGGGGGGGCCCTCCACCCACCACGTGTCCCCCCATGACTGGCCAAGGCAGGGCCGCCTGAGCAGGAATGGGTCTGTGCTGCGCACTCACCATTGTTCTGGGTCTGCCAGACGGCAGACGGCGTCGGCCACGCCCCAGAGGCCGGGAAAGGCGAAGAACAGAGGCCGCTGGCGGGGGTGGGGCTTCCACAGCAGGAGGGCGATGATGCAGGACAGGTGGGTCACGGACCCTCTGAGCGGGAAAGGGGCTGCTCTCAGCCACTCTGCGCTACAGGACGAGTCTTCTGATCATTTGCTTCCAGGCTGGAGGGATGTTTCCTAAAATAACCCAGACTGATTTCTTCAGGTGGGTTTTGACGTGGCACACAGAGACTGCAGGTGAAATGCAGGGCACGCCTGGCAGGTGTGCGATTCCATCCACCTCTGGCCTCCACATCATCAGGTGGGGGGACTCGGGGTGACACACCTCTGTGTCTTAGAGGCAAGTGTCGCCTTGCTGGGCAGAGGGGCCCCCAGATTATGGGGGTTCAGAGTGGGAGAGGGAAGGGCTTCTTCATTAGGAGCGAATGGTGGGACCCCTGCTTCTCACTGAGGAGGGGGCGTGAGGAGGGGACGGGAAGGGGTGCCCCCAGCCTGGGAGCTGGGGCTTCCCAACAGGACAAGGAGGGAGAGGCTGGGGGAGAGCTTCCGCATTCCTCCCGACTCTATCATGATGGGTCCTAAGGCCTGGCCTCGTGATTCCGCAGACACTGTGATGTCCCTTGAATGTGGGAACAGAGCAGCTTATGACCCTCAGGGACTGCCCAGGAGCAGAAAGAGCAGGTGCATCCTGGGTTCCCCGAGGCTGTGTGACCTTGGGCAGGTTACTATGCTTCTCTGTTCTCTCCTCAATATAAAGCAAATGACTTGGCCCCCAGTGAGCACTGGCCAATGGTTAATGGGTTCCCTCCCTCTTGCTGCATCGCCACAGACCCTTTGGGCCTTGACTGGGCCACCAGGTAGCTGTCTCCTGAACACCCTCCTTTCTCCTTATTCACGCTGTCTCCGATCCTTCTTGCTCCCTCAAGAAAAATAGAAGGTGATGCCCATTTAGAAGACCAGCTTCATCCACCACATGAACACAGATCTCCTCCTTCTGGAAGGCTCCCTATCTCCTGCCTGACCCCATGGCCCCCACTGCGGGTGTGGGCCCCCCTTTCTGTGCCTCCACCAAACCCCATCCTTACCGCAACCCTGGCCCTCATCACACACGCTCTAATCGCCTGCAGTGCAGCCAGACCTGCCCCAGGACGGCGTCCACTGTGCATCCACGGTCCACCTACCCAGTGCGAAGAGAGCGATCCTGCCCGTGTACTGGGCCAGCTTCCCATACAGCACGGAGCAGAGTGCGTTGACAGCTGAGAAGCAGATCATCACGTAGCCCACGAACTGGATCCCCAGGGCACAGGTGGTGTAGGACTGCGGGAGAAGCACAGACAAGAAACCTGCGCTGCCTCAGGCCTGCTCCAGGGCTGAGCTCTGAAGCTGCAGTTTGGGGGTTCATTCTGATCCGGGAATACAGCCCATGCTAAAACGCTTTCTGCCCTGTGACCGCTGGCCTGCTAAGCTGGCCCAAAAGCTCGTCCGGGCCTCCAGCTCCCAGGGTGCAGAACACTGCTGGTGCTTGTAAGGAAAACCCTCTTCTGAGTAAGAACTAACAGGGAGCGCTTTGGATGGACGTCTGGCAAACTTCTCCCGGCGTATCTGTACCATATGTTATTTACACAGGGGCGAACTTGAACTCTTCTTGCTGGTGTGGGTCCTTTCCCATCCTGCCTATAAGGCAGCTGGGTGAGGACAGAGCCCGGGGATGAACAGGCAGAGCTCGGGGGAGTTTTAGGGCCTTGAAACTCCTCTGAACGATACCATGCTGGTGGCTGCAGGTCATTATGCGTCTGTCCAAACCCTGAGAATGTAGAGCATCAAGAGCGAGCCCTCAGGCAGACTGTGGACTTGAGGTGATGGCGATGTATCCATGTAGGTCCTCAGTTGTAACAAATGGACCCTCTGGAGGTGGACGGCGGGCGAGGAAGTGCCCGTGCGGGGGCAGCAGGCGTGCGGGGACTCTCTGTCCTTTCTGTTCAGTTTTGCTGTGAACCTAAAACTGCTCTAAGAAAATAAAGTCTTGGGCTTCCCTGGTGGCGCAGTGGTTGAGAGTCCGCCTGCCGATGCAGGGGACATGGGTTCGTGCCCCAGTCCAGGAAGATCCCACATGCCGCGGAGTGGCTGGGCCCGTGAGCCATGGCCGCTGAGCCTGCGCGTCCGGAGCCTGTGCTCCACAACGGGAGAGGCCACAGCAGTGAGAGGCCCGTGTACCACAAAAGAAAAAAAAAAAAAAGAAAAGAAAGTCTTAATAAAGAAGAAGAAGATGGAAGGAACAGGAAGGGAATCTCCATAGAGACGAGAAGAAGAGCAAGTGCTCCTGCCGCAGACTCGGGGGTGGGGTTGGGGACAGACAGGAGACTGGCTAGGAGGCCTCTTGCATCTGGATAGCAGGGGGGCCGGTTTGTCATTCTGTCTTCATTCGTTGAAACTCCAAGACCCCAACAGGACGGTCCTAAAAGTAGGGTTGCCAAAGAAAGTCTTGGGTGTCCAAATACTCAGGGCCACACTTACACTGAGAGGTATTTGTGGTTTATCTGAAATTCAGATTTTTACCCTGCCTTTTATCTTGCCCGTTTGGCAAGCCTTCCCGGGAGGAAGCTGGGGTGGGGATGGAACAGGAAGTTTCCTGGATGAGGAGGGCGGTCCTCAGGGGCGGAGCCCCTCGGACACAGGCCGACGGGTCCAGCCTTGACCCTGGCTGTCTCCAGCTCCCACCAGGCCCAGGTCCTCTCCAACAATGTCTGGGAAAAAGGACCCTAACTCTGACCTCCCCGTCTGTGGCTTCCCTTCCACGGCATCCCAGAAGGTTCTTCAGGACAGGATCCCACCTGGGCAGGGGAACTAGGGAGACAGAGGCTCAGGGGGGGACCCTTGATGGAAGGTGGTCGGCCAGACATGGGTGTCCAGTGTTGGGGCACCACTTGGTGTCCAGTGTCACACTTGGTGTCCAGTGTCGGGGCACCACTCCAGCCTCCCCCAAAGAGGGCACCCCTTTAGGCACAAAGTGGGCAGGCAGTGCAGGGGTCAGGTGGGTATCCAGGGAAAGAGTGTCTGAGTAGCCAGGGTGACCAGGCTGAGACCAACCTCCGTTTCTAGATTGTAGCACATCATTTAAACACTAGGTAATGGGCAGAAGACCTAAACAGACATTTCTCCAAAGAAGACGTATAGATGGCCAAGAGGCACGTGAAAAGATGCTCAACATCACTAATTATTAGAGAAATGCAAATCAAAACTACAATGAGGTATCACCTCACACCAGTCAGAATGGCCATCATCAAAAATCTACAAACAATAAATGCTGGAGAGGGTGTGGAGAAAAGGGACCCCCTTGCACTGCTGGTGGGAATGTAAATTGGTACAGCCAGTATGGAGACCAGTATGGAAGTTCCTTAAGAAACTAAAAATGGAGTTACCATATGATCCTGCAATCCCACTTCTGGGCATATATCCAGAGAAAAACATGGTAGGAAAGGGCACATGCACTCCAATGTTCATTACATCCCTGTTTACAATAGCCAAGACATGGAAGCAACCTGCTGATGTCCATCAACAGATGAGTGGATAAAGAAGATGTGGTCCATATATACAATGCAATACTACTCAGCCATTAAAAAGAATGAAATAACGCCATTTGCAGCAACATGGATGGACTTAGAGATTATCATACTAAGTGAAGTAAGTCAAAGACAAATATCATATGATATTGTGTATGTGCGATATCTAAAAAAATGATACAAATGAACTTATTTACAAAACAGAAACGGACTTACAGACTTAGAGAACGAACTTATGGTTACCAGCGGGGAAGGGTTGGGGGGAGGAATAGACTGAGAGTTTGGGATCGACATGTACACACTGCTGTATTTAAAATGGAAAACCAACAAGGACCTACTGTACAGCACAGACAACTCTGCTCAATATTCTGTAATAACCTAAATGGGAAACGAATTTGAAAAAGAATTGATACGTGTATATGTATAACTGAATCACTTTGCTGTACACCTGAAACTAACACAATATTGTAAATCTACTATATTCCAATATAAAATCAACAAATTTTTAAGAACTAGGTAATAAGGAATTTCAGTGTTATTCATGGATTTCATGGTTTTCCCTATTTTTCACTCTAAAATGAGGACACAGGGTGAGATGCAGGCATAAATGTCCCTGCGATGACTCCCGAGCAGCTTTGGTCCTTTCCCTGAAAACACATCTCAAGTGAGCGGTGTTCCCAGGTGGGCTGATGTCCTAACCACATGGCGGCTCTCCTGAGTCCAGGAAGGACCCAGCGCAGCCCCGGACCCCGTGCCGCCCCCGCCGGCCTCCCCTCCTACCCGCGTGTAGTCGCCGGCCGGGAAGGCTTGCTGGAACCCGCAGTACAGCGGCAGGAGGGCCCGTAGGCACACGCGCTTGTCGCTAAACAGCTTGACCGTCGACAGCAAAGTGGACCAGAACGGTGGCGCTTGCTTCTCTCCCTCACTTTTCCGCTGAGCGTCTTTTACGGGTTCCAGAAACGCGGTGGTGAGCAGGACCGCCAGGAAGCCGCTCCCTGAAAGGACAGGAGGTGGGGGGACAGGCTGCCGTGACAGCGGCACCGCGCACGCGCATGGACTCATCTCCTCACCTCCTCCTCCTCTCGAGACGGACGGTCGGTTTCAAATCCACATTTAAGGTGACGGAGGCAGGCTGAGCCCCTGACCCCTGATGTGGACTCGGAGGCCTCACACGTTGCCTCGATCCTCGTGTGCTGGTTCTGTGACTGTCGGGCTGTCTCACCCACAGAGCAGGTGATGGGAAACACAGACACCCGGGGCGAGACCCCTGAGGGCCTCAGGGCCCTTAACCATGGACCATTTCTCTCGTCAGAATCCTCAGAGTAATTTCTACCAACAGCTAGGCTCCCTTCTCAGGGTTATGGGTCCCGCCAGGAAAGTTACCGTTGGCTTCTCTTCATGTTCATCCCAAATCTATTCATGCAAACACCCTGTGGTAGGAGCTGCATGTATTGAGGTATCCCCCAACCCCAGTGGGATGATGCGTTTGGAGAAAGGAAAGGAGCTCTTTGCATACTGAGATGGGAAGTTTCCCCCCAAGACAAATGGCTAAAAGGAAAAGCCAGGTGCAGAGCTGGGAGTCTACTGTGCTCCCATTTGATTTGGATAAGGAGGGGCATAAAGACATATTTGTTTAGACGTGTGGTAGGTGTGTCTAAGAATTAAAGACTATGTGGGTTGTCTACGGCTGCGGAAAAGCTGGGTGGTGGTGAGAGGGGGATTTCCCCTTTTACAATATTTGTATTTGGGACCATGTGAACAGGGGATCTATCAAAAAATGACTCAAGACAACTATTCCTTTCACCCTTGAGGGGATATCCTGTACTTTCATGATTCCGGAAGGTGACGACGAGATCTCTTTCTCTGCCATGAACCCACCTTCCTGTCTCTCGAGGGAGAACAAATGTCTGTTTAATCTTCCTGTTCTTTACGTGGACACCTTTTCGCTCCCTCACTGAGGCTGAGGCTCCTTTGTCATTTCTCATGTCTCTACTGTTCTTCCACCTACAATGATAATGATACACATGGTTTGGGATCCACAGGTGAATTCATGACCAGTGGTGGTCTTTCCTCTCCCTGGTGGGATCGGGGACCCTTCAGAACAGTTTTTATCGCTTATTGCTGGCTTTGACCCATCACCCTTTAAAAAGGATTTGAGCCACTTTGTGCCTTTACTGGTCCCCAACCTTGTCTACTATTCTTCCATCTCTTGTAGCCACAGACGCCCAAGGCAGCAGGCTCGCCCCTCACTGTGGTGTAGCTGCCTGAGCCGTACTGAAACCGTAAGGCTTACAAAGTCAGCCCTCCTCCAAATTGCCTGAGAAATGGTAAAACCAGTCCCCACACGCATCTCAGAGAAGTCCATAGTTAATAAATACATTTCCATGCTGAGGAGTACTACTTTACCTCTAAGCTTTATCTCTGTAATTCAGCTACTTTTCCTCTTGGCTAAACATTGGTTCCCTCCCCCATTTCATGGTAAATCAACCTGGTGACCAAGTTTATTAGGCTGGGCTCTTGTCCACAGACATTTCACAATGGCACTGATGTCCTCTGGGGTCATGATTCCCACCTGTCAAAGCTAGTCAGTGCACGCAGGCACTCCTCCAAACTGGCCCATCAGCTGGCTATGAGCACCCACCACCTGCCACAGCTCCTTCCCCGGCCTGAGCTTGGAGCAACCCCAGGACACAGCTTTCCCGGGACAGGGACTGAGGTGCAGCGGCGGGGACCGGGGGTAGGACTAGAAGCAACATGTTCACCAGGACACAGACGCGTGTCCAGAGGGTCCCTTGGCCCAGGGCCATCTGCAGGGGCGTGGACTGGGCAATTGCTGGTGGTAGGGCTAATATGCTGCATCGTAAGGACAGAGCTCAGGAATCCTAGAAAATTACTCCAGGGAGATGGTGCTCTCTTTGCTTTGGTCTGTTTTTCTCCTTTCTTATTTTAGTTCTGATTTTTATTATTTTCTTTTGTCTTTGTGGCAACATGGCCTTGCTTGAAGGAAGAAGGGTGTGAAGCCTTGCGAACTGGGATCCAGGTACTAAGAGAGTTTCCCCGTATGACGTCTGCAAGGTCCCTGCTTTACATAAACGTCTGGACTTAGGCGGCTGGATTCTCTGTGAACCAGGACCTCTGCGGAAGCTCCCTAACCGCCCAGGGGACACACTGTCTGCCCTTACATCAGGCTGAACGTTTCCCAGACAGGATGTCAGCCCATCCTCTCCCATATCCCGTGTCGAGTCCGTAGGTAAGTCCTGCTAGTTGTCACTCTAACTCTCTCGCGCCGCCCTCCCTCGCTCTGCACACTGCCCTCACTCCCTTCTTCTGGGTCACTGTGTCACCCCTGCACTGGCTTCTCTGTCTGCTGTTTTTCTCACGCCCACACTGAACTAACACGAGAATCTGTCTACAAGACAAGTAAGTGCACATCCAGACTCAAGGCCACAGCTGGCCACGCCCGCCTCTGGCTCCCCTGCCCCTCCAGGCCCCTGTCCTCCAGCCACTCTGGCTCCCTCTGGGGCTTCTCTGCCCTCAGTGTCCTTCACGTCCCCTTCAAACTCCTACTCACCCTTCAAGACCTGGCTTAGGTACCACCTCCCCATCAAATCTGCCCTAGAACGCAATTTCCTCAGAAGATGTAACTACATGTCAACTGGGAACTATGTTCAAAACACGTGTCCTATCAAATTTTGGTTAGTTGAAGGCACATCTGGACTCTAAGGTCACTGAAAGTCAGGGTCTTGTCTGGCTGGTTTCTGGGCCACAGAAGTTCTAGCACATTGCTCGGCATCTGCTAGTGCCCGCTCTGCCTTGTAGCATAAAGGGCTCACTTGGCACCTCTGACTTGGAAGCAACCTTGAAAGAGACCGGCGTGTTGGAGGCAGCTTATCTCACAGGGGAGACAAACTGACCGTGCACGTGGCCTCTGGACCTTTGATTCTCAGTGGAGTCCTGCACTCAGTCCCACCAAATCCGATACCTATCAGACTCTTGATCTTTAAGAAGGACACAGTCCAAGACCTTTACAGATTCTTGAATTCAAGAATGACAGGGCTTTCCTGGTGGCGCAGTGGTTGAGAGTCCGCCTGCCAATGCAGGGGACACGGGTTCGTGCCCCGGTCCGGGAGGATCCCACATGCCACGGAGCAGCTGGGCCCGTGAGCCATGGCTGCTGAGCCTGCGCGTCTGGAGCCTGTGCTCCGCAACGGGAGAGGCCACAACAGTGAGAGGCCCATGTACCGCAAAAAAAAAAAAAAAAAGATGACAAAGAATACCGTTAAATTTTCTTCAAATGGTAACAACAACAACAACAACAAAAACTAGTCTAAGCGTACGCCTGCAAAGTGGAGATAGATCTGTAAGAGCAAAGTCATTTAGAAAGCTATTAACATAAACATTTTCCATTCAAATGAGCATCTAAGCATAAGAACCATCCCAGGGACTCACTCCCTCGGGCGACCACCTTTCATGAACTTCCAGTGTCCTGTGCCTTCTGCTGCCCTGTGGCCAGCAGTGGGAGCCCCAAGGCCTCGCCGATGCCCAAGGATGGGTGCTGGGGAGACCCATGCCCAAACCCAGCCTCTCAGCAGAAGCCGTTCAAATGTACTCCTCAGAAAAAGGTGATAACACCAGGATTTGGGACTTCCCAAATCCACCTGGACATACTTAGAACACAAGTAGCCAGCCCACCAAGGCCGTGGTCCACTTGATGGGGCCGCCACAGCTCCGCGTGGCCATTGAGCACTTGGAACGTGGCTGCTGTGACCTCAGAACAGTAATTTTACTTTAGTTAATTAGAATTTAAGTAAGTGCACATAATGGCTACTGGCCTGCATGGTGCAGACATGAAGTGATTCTATCATCACAGGAGACCTCGGTCAGCAGAGGCTGCTGCATTCGATTTCATGTGGAAAAGGCTGAGTACAACCCAGCTGAATGCATTTTGTGGGGCTTTTGCAGGTGAAGAGAGACTATTCATACTTTGAGCAGGTGGTCTTTTCAACCCAGGAAGGCGATGGGCTTGCTTTGCCTGGATTCCTGGTGCCGAGCACATACCCGTGTAGATGCCCAGCAGGGTGTAGATCAGCTCCTGGGAGGGACGGTTTGTGCTGTTGGTGGACACCATGGCCATCAGGCAGTCACTGGCCCCGCAGGACAGGAGCTGCTCCTCTGGGATGGCCCCTGTGAAGGAGGAAGCAAAGAGGTGCCTTGAAGACACGAGTAACTTGACAGGAGACGGTACACAAGGAAGCAAACGCCCAGGGAAAAGGAGCCTGGGCACGCAGAGGACAAGACATCACCATAGGTCAAAGTCACGAGACAAGGGCTCGTTTGACCCAGTGTCTCAGAATGCTTTTCCCATTGAGCACGTGTCTGGGCACTTGATTTTAAGACACTCTGGACCAATGTGCAATAAATGTCGGTGACTTGTTACATTACATTCTTGACGTAATTGAACCTTGTCCACTTTTCAGAATTAACTAAGCACTAGAGTACATTAGACTGGGTGTCAGGCCCACTGGGTTCTCTCTCAGATTCATCTGGAACCAGTCCCATGACCTCTGGCAGGTTATTGCATACCTTCTCTGAATGTTACTTTCTTCTCCATTAAAAGAATAAAATTTGAACAATCAATGACCCTCAGTAGACCCACATCAGAATCTCGGGAGAGAGAGGATGGATGTCATGGAGGAAAGAATACTCAGTGTTTCATTGTTTCCATCATACAGATTTTATCACATAAAATGCTGCAAAATCCCCTTGGCCAGTGAGATGCGCAGCTCGTCGGACGAGAAGGCAGTGTGGAGGCTGGAAGCCTAGAAAGGTTGAGAAAACTTGCAGTGTTCTCACAGTGCCTTCCAGCCCTCAAATTCTGTGTCCTATGATCAGGCAGGGACTGAAGCTCACTTGTCTCTATGTCTTTAAAAGTAAACCCGTTCGCTCCTTTACCACAGTCATGTCAGAGACTGAACCTTCACCCCAGCTTCTGTTGGCTGATTGCTGACGGTTTCTCCAATACTGAGTAACGATCATTATCTATCAGCCGTAAAGGTTCCCTTCTGTGGATGCACTTAGCAAGTGATGACATCACATGAGCAAAAATGGGAGACAGATTTTTTATTACAGTTTCCCAAACGTGGGACTTTACGTGGCTTAACAGGACCAGGGCAGAGAGAGAGAGAGAGACATGATCCTGATAACAGCAGGAGAGTTAGAACATTTTTCCCCATTAATAAATTTCCTATGAGAATTGAAGATATTTATTTCCTCTGTCCTTGGTCTAAGTCCTCAGACATCAAAGGGTGCAGGCATAAAGCAGATCCACACTTTGCAACCCTGTCTGAGTGTGGTCAGGCAGACAGATGAATTAAAGCATCAGTCACCAAATGTTCAAATCTGTTAACTGATAAGTGGTCCTTTGTGTAACAAGGAAAACGCTGGTGAATGGATCAATTCAGGGGCAAAATAAATCCATGGGACCCGTTCTTAGTCTAGAAGGATAGTAAAGGACTCTGTGAACCCAAGTTCCACAGTTGAGCGGTGGCCCTCAGTTTTCCCACGGCACCCCAGGCTCCCCTGTGCTCAGGGAAGGCCAGGGTTGGAATCGCTGGGGCACCCGTGGAACAGATGGACCCTCAGACCCAACCAGACTCTCTGGGGAAGAGCCGGGGGCCAGGTGACCCTGAGGCACAGGCAGCCTGACAGCCACGCCTTGTGGCCTCACGGGACCACCTGCTCAAGTCCAGAATGAGGACGTGTGTAGAGGGAACAGGGGCCTTCCACGGTCACCATTTCCTTCCTGTTACCTTGAGTGGGCGTCTGGCCGAACACCAGAGACGAGATCAGGTTGCCCCACACACCAGACGACTGGAATATGAGGAAGAAGATGCCAAAATACTGGCTGACCACGTCTTTGCCAACCTTTCCTGTCTTCTCTGCGTGCGTGTTTCCCATGATGGTGAGGTAGGTGCCCTGCGCGGACCACAGCGGGGCCGCTCCAAGTCCCAGCAGGATGGAAGTGGGCATCAGCGTGTACCTGAGAAATGAAATGCGGGTGTGGGGTGCCTCTGGCCCTCCACTCTCCCCTCCATTCGGGGAGAAGGAAGCTCCTTGCCTGGCCCAGTGAAGCACTGCCGTGTCACTGGTGGTGCCCTGCTTGACAGAGTCGCCCCTTAGCCTCAGATGAACGTGAAAATCTGCGTCTTTTCTGGTTCAGCATCATTTGTAAGAGTGGAATTCGGTGCCAGAGCAGTTTCTTTGTGTTTGGACGTGGCTACGATGAGCTGGGGTTACAAATAAGGCTAGGCGGGTTCTAGGTATTTCTAATGGCAGTACATTAGAAACGATTTATTATCTATCGATCAATCAATCTATCTATCTATCTATCTACCTATCCATCTAACTGTCACTCTCCTCCATGAGGATTATGTATGAGAACTCTACGGTAACAAGAAAAAGAATAACGTGAAGCCATCCTATCAATACATCCTGGATGGCAGCGGGGTGTCCCTCAAAGCGATGCTTGATAAGTGTATGCCTGGCAACAAGGGCATGTGGCCCTTGCCCTCAGAGCTTGGTCCCCGAGGGTCCCTTTCCGTCAGGGCGCAGGTAGAGCTCAGGCCCGGCCTGGGGCACTGGCTCCAGCCCTGCTGCGTCCACTCCCTGTGATGGGGTGAGGGTGTGGGGTTTGGTCCACAGGTCACATTCTGCTAAGTCCCCCTGAAATTCACCCTCCGCATCTTAGGCAGATTCTCCCCTTGTTGCTGGGCCATAAAAGTGCCCTGGCCCAGGAGGGAAGCTGGAGGCCTCAGGAGAGGCCAGGATAGGCAGTTGGGGGAGCATGGGCCCAGCAGAGGGGACAGAGACATCTTGGTGGGAAAATATGGGAAGAAGGCCACGCTACCGTCCTGCCCCAGAAGCTGAGAGGGGAATTTTGGGAAGCATCTGAACGCGGGCGTACCAGCTGGCGTAGAAGTTGCCCAGGGAGAAGGCCACGTAGCAGCACATGGCGATGACGATGGTCCACTTGCAGCTGAGCTTTCTGATGAGGACGGGGGGCAGGAACATGGAGGACAGCAGCATGCCGCCATAGAGTGTGCTGAGCGCCGCCACCCCCAGGCCCTCCTCGCTGTACAGGCTGCTCTGCGGGGACAAGGCCAGCCCGGTCAGGGGCCTGGCTGCCAGTGCTAGGTGCTCTGGGTCATCTCCAGGTCCTGGAGACCCCCAGCAACAGGCTGCCTGGGCGGGCGGCCTCTCCTCCAGCTGAGGGATGGGAGGGGAGGAGACTGAGGTGAACTCTGGTCAAGGGGAATCAGCACGTGGAGACCAGGGGGAAGCAGCCAGTGTGGCCAGCCTGGGGCAGAGGGGCCCTCACGCTTCCTGCTTACCGCAGCCCCTGCCTCATCCCTGAGAAGTCGGGGTGCCAGGGCAGCCAGGGCCCTCGCGTCTCCAGGCTCCTCCTTGGAGACCAAGGTTCCCGCTGTGCCTGAGGCAGAGCAAGCAGCTCCAGCTTAACGCTGCGTAAACACAGTGCACATCTGCACATGTTTCTTGTTTTTGTCGTTCCTCACTTGGTGTAAACACAGTGCACATCTGCACATGTTTCTTGTTTTTGTCGTTTGTCACTTGGTGTAATCACAGTGCACATCTGCACATTCTTCTTGTTTTTGTCGTTCGTCACTTGGTGTAAACACAGTGCACATCTGCACATTATTCTTGTTTGTGTCGTTCGTCACTTGGTGTAAACACAGTGCACATCTGCACATGTTTCTTGTTTCTGTCTTTCGTCAGTTGGTGTAAACACAGTGCACATCTGCACATTGTTCTTGTTTTTGTCGTTCGTCACTTGGTGTAAACACAGTGCACATCTGCACATGTTTCTTGTTTGTGTCGTTCGTCACTTGGTGTAAACACAGTGCACATCTGCACATGTTTCTTGTTTGTGTCGTTCGTCACTTGGTGTAAACACAGTGCACATCTGCACATTCTTCTTGATTTTGTCATTCGTCACTTGGTGTAAACATAGTGCACATCTGCACATGTTTCTTGTTTCTGTCTTTCGTCAGTTGGTGTAAACACAGTGCACATCTGCACATTGTTCTTGTTTTTGTCGTTCGTCACTTGGTGTAAACACAGTGCACATCTGCACATGTTTCTTGTTTTTGTCGTTCGTCACTTGGCGTAAACACAGTGCACATCTGCACATTCTTCTTGTTTTTGTCGTTCGTCACTTGGTGTAAACACAGTGCACATCTGCACATGTTTCTTGTTTTTGTTGTTCGTCACTTGGTGTAAACACAGTGCACATCTGCACATTGTTCTTGTTTTTGTCGTTCGTCACTTGGTGTAAACACAGTGCACATCTGCACATGTTTCTTGTTTGTGTCGTTCGTCACTTGGTGTAAACACAGTGCACATCTGCACATGTTTCTTGTTTGTGTCGTTCGTCACTTGGTGTAAACACAGTGCACATCTGCACATTATTCTTGTTTGTGTCGTTCATCACTTGGTGTAAACACAGTGCACATCTGCACATTCTTCTTGTTTTTGTCATTTGTCACTTGGTGTAAACGCAGTGCACATCTGCACATGTTTCTTGTTTCTGTCTTTCGTCACTTGGTGTAAACACAGTGCACATCTGCACATTGTTCTTGTTTTTGTCGTTCGTCACTTGGTGTAAACACAGTGCACATCTGCACATGTTTCTTGTTTTTGTCGTTCGTTACTTGGTGTAAACACAGTGCACATCTGCACATTCTTCTTGTTTTTGTCGTTTGTCACTTGGTGTAAACACAGTGCATATCTGCACGTTTCTTGTTTTTGTCGTTCGTTACTTGGTGTAAACACAGTGCACATCTGCACATGTTTCTTGTTGTTGTCGTTCGTCACTTGGTGTAAACACAGTGCACATCTGCACATTCTTCTTGTTTTTGTCGTTCGTCACTTGGTGTAAACACAGTGCACATCTGCACATGTTTCTTGTTTTTGTCGTTCGTCACTTGGTGTAAACACAGTGCACATCTGCACATGTTTCTTGTTTTTGTCGTTCGTCACTTGGTGTAAACACAGTGCACATCTGCACATGTTTCTTGTTTTTGTCGTTCGTCACTTGGTGTAAACACAGTGCACATCTGCACATGTTTCTTGTTTTTGTCGTTCGTCACTTGGTGTAAACACAGTGCACATCTGCACATGTTTCTTGTTTTTGTCGTTCGTCACTTGGTGTAAACACAGTGCACATCTGCACATGTTTCTTGTTTTTGTCGTTCGTCACTTGGTGTAAACACAGTGCACATCTGCACATGTTTCTTGTTTTTGTCTTTCGTCACTTGGCCTAAACACAGTGCACATTTGATTTTGTAGTTCGTCACTTGGTGTAAACAGAGTGCACATCTGGACATTTTTCTTGTTTTTGTCGTTCGTCACTTGGTGTAAACACAGTGCACATCTGCACGTTTCTTGTTTTTGTCGTTCGTCACTTGGTGTAAACACAGTGCACATCTGCACATGTTTCTTGTTTTTGTCGTTCGTCACTTGGTGTAAACACAGTGCACATCTGCACATGTTTCTTGTTTTTGTCGTTCGTCACTTGGTGTAAACACAGTGCACATCTGCACATTCTTCTTGTTTTTGTCGTTCGTCACTTGGTGTAATCACAGGGCACATCTGCACATTCTTCTTGTTTTTGTCGTTCGTCACTTGGTGTAAACACTGTGCACATCTGCACATTCTTCTTGTTTCTGTCATACGTCACTTGGTGTAAACACAGTGCACATCTGCACGTGTCTTGATTTTGTCGTTCGTCACTTGGTGTAAACACAGTGCACATCTGCACATTCTTCTTGTTTTTGTCATTCGTCACTTGGTGTAAACACAGTGCACATCTGCACATGTTTCTTGTTTCTGTCGTTCGTCACTTGGTGTACACACAGTGCACATCTGCACATTTTTCTTGTTTGTGTCGTTCGTCACTTGGTGTAAACACAGTGCACATCTGCACATGTTTCTTGTTTTTGTCGTTCGTCACTTGGTGTAAACACAGTGCACATCTGCACGTTTCTTGTTTTTGTCGTTCGTCACTTGGTGTAAACACAGTGCACATCTGCACATTCTTGTTTTTGTCGTTCGTCACTTGGTGTAAATACAGTGCACATCTGCACGTTTCTTGATTTTGTCGTTCGTCACTTGGCGTAAACACAGTGCACATCTGCACATTCCTCTTGTTTTTGTCGTTCGTCACTTGGTGTAAACACAGTGCACATCTGCACATTCCTCTTGTTTTTGTCGTTCGTCACTTGGTGTAAACACAGTGCACATCTGCACATGTTTCTGGTTTTTGTCGTTCGTCACTTGGTGTAAACACAGTGCACATCTGCACGTTTCTTGTTTCTGTTGTTCGTCACTTGGTGTAAACACAGTGCACATCTGCACATTATTCTTGTTTGTGTCGTTCGTCACTTGGTGTAAACACAGTGCACCTCTGCACATTCTTCTTGTTTTTGTCTTTCGTCACTTGGTGTAAACGCAGTGCACATCTGCACATGTTTCTTGTTTCTGTCTTTCGTCACTTGGTGTAAACACAGTGCACATCTGCACATTGTTCTTGTTTTTGTCGTTCCTCAGTTGGTGTAAACACAGTGCACATCTGCACGTTTCTTGTTTTTGTCGTTCGTCACTTGGTGAAAACACAGTGCACATCTGCACATTCTTCTTGTTTTTGTCGTTCGTCACTTGGTGTAAACACAGTGCACATCTGCACATGTTTCTTGTTTTTGTCGTTTGTCACTTGGTGCCTAGTGTAGCTTGGTGTGAAGCGAACAAAAGGTCAAATAGGTAACCAGAGCCAGCTCAGGCAAAGGCAATGGCAGCGGTGACCTTTGGCTTTTGCTGTGAAAGAAAAACCTATTAGCATAAATGCTTCCTCCATTTATTTCACTTGTAAAGGGAAAGGAGGGGGAGGAGAAGGGGTGAGGAGGGAGAGAGAGGAGGGGGAGGGGAAGAGGGGGAGGGGGAGGCGGGAGGATGGGGATGGGGAGGGGAAGGAAGAATAGCAGGAAGAGGAGGGGGAGGGGGATGGGGGAGGAGGGAGAGAGAGGAGGGGGAGGATGGGAAGGAGGGAGTAGCGGCTGGGGAGGGGAGGAGAGGAGGGTGAGGGGAGGGGGTGGGGAAGAACACAAGTGCTTCCCTGCGCAACCAGACCCTCCTTCACAAGGGTCCCTCCATTTGTTTCCTTCGCTTCCACATCCAGCTCAGCCTGACCCTGTGGATTGTGCAGGGGGTCCCCGCTGTGCCCCACACAGCTGACCAGGCACCAGAGAAGAAATATTCGCACACAGCATCTCTTCTCTTGTAGAAGCCAGAGCCCAAAACTCAGAACACCACCACTGTTTGAGAGTCGACAAAGTGCAGACACTGAAATAAGAACTTTTACGTTCCTTCTCCTTTATGGGTGAGACAGGTGTTACTACCTCCACGGGGGAAAGAAACACACCGCATAGGATCATACACTCAGCGTATTAGTCCAGATGACCCCAAAGCCAGAACTTTAACGCCTGGACTATGACCCTTCCTTCCTGCCTGGTCCCCCAGCAAGACAACAGAAGATCCCACCCATCAGCCGGGGGCCTCTCTGGAGCCCTCCCCGCCCATCCCTTTTCTGTCTCCTGGAGACTCCAAACCCCACAGGCTGTGTTCTCACCCCAGGATTTTCTCTCCCTTTCCAGCCCTCAACATACTCTGACCATCCTCATCCCCTTTCCAGAGGGTGCCCTTTCTTCAAGTGCATGCCAAGGGTCTCCAAGGGTCTTGAGTGCAGGGAACGTTCTGCTTTTTCTGAATCTCTTCCAGTGCCTTGCCCCAAACAGGTACTTAGTCATGTTCGCTGATTAATTGAAACTGAGAACAAGAACGTCTGGTCCCATGAAAATTCTAAAGTCTGGTTGGAAGACAGAAGTTGCACAGTCTCCCTGAAGTGAGGTTATCTGGAAATTTCTGCTCCTAACTCCAGTTGCTAGGAGTGTGGAATGTGGGAACTGGTTCAGCCGGGGCCCTTTGTTTTCTTAATACTTCCGTATTAAGGTCTCATGTATTAGTGAGCTTGCCTCTTTGTGTGCTAATGAGAGGCTGGCAGCACTGCTCTGCTCTGGAATTTCCTTTCCACCCACAGCCCTGCTGCCCGTCGGTGGCGAGGTGCATTTGTTACTTATAATGGAGTTCCACTGCCCATCGCTGGAAAGGAAGGCGGATTTCAGTCTCCAAAGTGGGAACCAAATTTCAAAACCAAATGTCTTTTTTTTTAAGTGAATGACCATGTTCAAATACCTGTCTCTCCATGTGTTAGGAGAGCCAACCTGCAAAATCCACACCCGAGGAGAAGCCCATGGGAGTGACCTGTATGTAAACAACGAGGACGGTCACTCAGCTCACCCAGCAAGTCGATCGACTGATCGGCTGTAAGCACTGACCCACAGAGGCTTGCGTGTGGCTCCTGGGATACAAAAGGGAGAGACAACAGCCACCAGCCACCACCCAGGAGCGGGTGACGGACAGGACTGCCAGGGCCAGTGACGCCTCCAACAGGCCACTTGCAGTGGGACAGTGAGTCCTGCAGGGGGAAGCTCAGGGGCCGAGCTCCTGGGAGGGCACGACGTCCAGTCCAGAGGCATCAGAAGACTTTCTGGAAGGAGTGAAGACCTCGTGAGACCTGCAGGATGTGGAGGTGACCAGGGAAAGGTCAGGAGGTGTGGGTGAGGAGAGACGTCTAGGGGATGTGTTTACAGAGGCCCCATGCTGAGAGGAAAGGCCCCAAGGAGAATTCAGCTGCTATGGCCACAGCTGTCGAGCTCTTCTGGTGAGGGGAGGCTGGACAGCCAGCCAGACTAGACCAACAGAAGCCCCAGACACCATACTGGGGAGTGGATTGGATCCATTGGATCCAGTGCTGAGCGCTGCCTGAGGCAGGGGATACGTGATGGACGGGGTGGCGAGGGCCTGGCCTCATGGAGCTCACAGGCGCAGTGTGGTGTGTGCCACAGGACCTGGCGTGCACACAGGGGCGCCTCACCCGGACGTGGGAGCCAGGGCACAGGGAAGGGGGAAAAGGAAGTGTGACGTGCACACTGAGATCTGGATAATAAACAGGAGATCGTCTGCTGTGGGGAAGGCGGTGTAGATGTGTGTCTGCATCCTGGGCAAGTGCACGACTGAATCCAGACCGGGGCTGGCGCTCTGGGGATGCCTATGACCACCTTTGCTGCCTCGCTGGGGCCTGAGAAAGAAGCCAAGCAGATGAAAGCAGAAGGAAGTGATGGAGACCGGCAGGTCCCTTCGACGTGGCTGGGATTCAGCCGTCCCTAGGGCCACATCCAATCCTGTCCTTACCTGCTGTTTCCGAAGCCAGTCCTGACTGACAGAGTTAAACCGTGTTTACATGTCCTGGAGCAGTGGGCAAGGAAATAGGGCCAGATAAGGGCGGGGACGGAGCAGCCGTGAGTGGTGGGTGGGATAGTTCCACGGCAGGGTGGGAGGGCTGGTTCTCTAACATCTCCGGTCTTCTGAGGAGGAAGAGGCCACACCAGTGACAGCAGTGCCCAGCCCAGGAGCCCTGGGGAAGACGTGGAGGCCAGCGTGGCTCCCCCTCAGCTGCACAGCTCTCCCCACACAGACGCCACTCCGAGAGTTTCCTGAGTGAGGCTTCCACGTTGTGTGTGGCCTCAGCGCCCCTCAGTCATAGCCTGAGAGAAGGGACTCCTGGCAGCTCCTGGGCGCCCCCCTCCCCCGGCTTCCAAGGGGGCCAGTTTGCCGTCACTCAGATGCAGTTGTCGGATCACAACTGCTTCCTGAGAACTCGGACCCCATCAGTCACGCCCGAACCCAGGGGAGCTGCCCCACCTGCTGACAGCAGGCCTTCCTCCGGTGGGGCAAGCTTCTGTAGGGACAGTGTCCCTGATGGGTCCATGGTCTCGCTACGTTCTCCTTCCAGAAAGCACACACTACATTCAACATGAGCTCAAGGCAGCATGACAAAACAGGAGTTTCACACACATTAGCATTTTACAACATCACAACATTCGGAGCAATGTCTACAAAGTCATGGACTATCCGGGCAAGAAAGAGGACCGTGCTTCCCCTTCAACTTGAGTCTGGGAATCACCATGGGCTATCATTTCATTCTCTGTGACCCTAATCAGAAAAAAAGACTGAATAGGGGTTTATGGAGGAAAACATGTACTTGGAATTCGGGGCTGAATCTGAGCTACCTCGCCAACCTACAAGTCCAAAGGGTTTGTACTGTAACGATGAAGACAGAAAATTTGAATCGCTCCTCTCTTGTCCTGCACCTCCCATTCTGAGCCCCCTGCACGTGCTTTTCTTGTTCAGCTCTGTGCACACAGTAGGCGCCTACTTCTTGTCGCTGACTGACAGACCTTCCAGGACCACACTAACTTGTCATCAGAAACCTTGCAGATACTTCACTGTGTGGCAGCCCCCAGGCCACAGAGCACGAAGCTGGTGAAGAAAGCACAAGGGCATGATGACAGGCTGCTTCCTGACCAGCCCTGGGGCTTCCTTGGGGTTTCGTTCACAGTTAAAGATCAGACTTAAAATGGAACTACCCCGGGGGAAGATCTAGCAGGAATCTACGTGGTATCAGGACCTCTGATGAATTCTCTTCACTGCCCCTGACCACAAATGCACAGTGATTTGTCTTGTGTCTCCTTTTACCCACGCAAAGACGAAGCAGATTTTATCACTAACCCAAGACCAGCTCTCCTTGTCCGAGGGTCAAACACCCGCAGTTGTGCGATCCCGCTGAACTGGGAGTTGGAGCTGCACATAAAAACCGCTGTTTGGTTAAGAGGATTTTGGAAGGTGAAACCCCACGTTCCTCGCTGTCTGTGCCACAGGAATTCTTGGAGTCCCAGAGACATTCAGAAGGTAAGATCACACGACGACTGCAGACTCTGCAGACCTCCGTAGGCAGTAAAGAGAAGTAGAAATCCACAGGAAAGCACCAGGATGTTCTTCAGGCTTCCTTCCATCGTGCTGCCTGAAAGCTTCAGGCACCAGGAGATTTGTAGTTCCCTAAAAGAAACCAATCAGGGCTCAGGAAAAGCTGTCAGTACCTAGAAGTCACATTCTGTCTTGGAGTCTGAGTTAGACGCGTATCAGTCGCTAAGGCTGCTGAGCGTTTAATGAACAGTCACTGAAGCACCCGGGGCTGTTTCTCATTCACCTTCTCTGGAACCCACAGTGATCACTTTCTAACTGGGCAAAAATTAGGACTCTTATCAGCTCATATGGACTGGAACTTTTTTCTACTAATTTCTGATAGATATGGTCCTTATAGGAAAGTGGTGATTTTCATATTATATATATTATATAATTGCATATATTATATAATTATATATATTACATAGTATTACATGTATATCTTTATATATATATATATATATATATATATATATACACACACACACACACACATACATACATATAAATGGTACCTTCCTCATTAAGAGAAATTGTCAGTGGTAGCAGAACTTGGAATGTACTTCAGTCTTAAAGAACAAAGTATAAATGTCAGCTTCCAGATCTATAGTTCAACTTCTGAAAAAGAGTTAACATGCTTATAAGATCCAAGGGCCAAAGTATTAGTACTTCAAAGACTATGATTTTACAACACTGCAATAATTTAAAAAAATTTGTATAACACTTTATAATTTGCAAAGTATTTTTACATGCTGTCCTACGACAGTGCTGTGATACTTCTCATTAGAATTTAGACCCATTACCAGACAGGAAACAGCTTCAGAAGACTTTGGAGGTTTTGGATTTCAGGTTTAGAGCAGTGCTGTCCAAGAGAACTTTCTGAATTATCCAATACAGTAGCCACTAGTTACACGTGGCTTTTGAGCACTTGAAACCTGGCTAATGCAACTGAGGAACTGAATGCGTAATTGCGCTTAATTTTAATTGATTAAAATTTACATTTAAATAGCTACCTGTGGCCAGTGGCTATCATATTGGACAGGACCAGTCTAGAGTTTAAACATACCCCACATCTCACAGCCAATAAGCAAGCGAAATCATTTGTCTTTCCAACTGTTAGTTCAGTTGCTTTATTCCATTGTTGGTAAAATTTGGAGTTGGGAGATTGTTTCCAAAGTTCTGTGAAATCAGTTATTTTCATCTAGTTGGGATCAATAAGGCAAACCTTACAGTGTAGGTAGATGTCACACAGGTGGTGACACAGCTCAGGGAAGCAAACCTTCCCATTTGAAGAGCATGATAAAGTTCTTACCCTTGCAGCTTAACTTATTCCTAGGAGAATCACATTTTGGGGAAAATAAGAGTTTTGGGGATTGACTAAATACGTATTTTCACACTTACAGAGACATGTGAGCAGCACAGTCTAGGAAAAGGGATGATAACCCTGGACACGAATGAGATCTGGAAGTTCTAACCCTAATCCTGTAACTTCTTAGCTGGACCATCTCAGGTGGATCGTGTGACTTTCCAAACCTGTTTCCTCTTGAAAAAGGAGGGTTGCAAAATTTCAAGAAGCTAACCATTGGGAAAGCCTTTGGAACAGCCCTGGCACATAGAAATCACCAGTGAATGTAAATCAGCTAAGATGACGTTAATTTTCAGTGAAATTATCAGTGGGGACAATCTTTAAAGAAATGTCATACTTAGCAGAGCATGTGCACTTTTCTCACTAGTCTTGTTATCAGTTATCTGACTTCCTTCTTGTTTTTCAGCAGCACTCCAGCTTACTTCAATTTTGACCTGTCTTTACCCACAGATGACTTACACTTTGATATCAGAAGACCTTCCTGAGGTTTCCTTCTGCTACTCACTGTTCAAAGTTACCAGACGATCTTCTGGGTTTTCTAACTGGTTCCGGTGTGCAGCTCCCAGTAGCCGCTGATCCACCCCTTTCCACAGTCAACCAGTAGCTCCTGAGGAGCTCTGAGCTTGTGCAAAGAAACGTTGGAGGTCTGCTTCTGGTCTCTTCCACCCCTGTCCCGTCCCTCTAACTGTCCTTCTTCTAATCAGGAATCAATCACTAAAATAATTGCTTTAATCATGTTTGTTTTTTCAGTCTCCCTCTCTGTTTTTACCCTTTATTTTAAGAGGGATATTTTAGATGAACAAGTGGTTTTCAGTCGACCTCGCTCTCTAGCAAGACAAAATGTTTCTTTTCTCCCCTCCAGTTTTATTGAGAGATAATTGACATACATCACTGTATATGCTTAAGGCGTATGGTTTGATTTACCTATGCAGTATTGTGGGGTGGTCACCACAATAGGTTCAGCTAACATACATCTTCTCTTATAGATCCAATAAAAAGAAAAGAAAAGAGAAAAGAAAAAAGGAGAAAAAGCTTCCTTGTGATGAGAACTCTTAGGATTTACCCCCTTAATAACATTCCTGTATATTAAAGAGAAGTGCTAACTATAGTCACCACGTCATACACTATGTAACTAGTACTTATTTATCTTATAAATGGAAGTTTGTACCTTTAGACCACCCTCCTCCAATCCCCCCTCCCTGCACCCTCTACCTCTGGTAACCATAAGTTTGATCTCTTTATCTATGAGGTTGTTTTTTATTTTTTTTTTAAGAGTCCCAATATAAGTGAGCCATACAGTATTTCTCTTTCTCTGTTTGACTTAACTTCACTTAGTATAATGCCCTCAAGGTCCATCCATGTGGTTGGAAAGCACAGGATTTCCTCGTTTTTTACAATAATAAAAAACGGAATAATATTATGTTGTATATATATATATATATATATATATATATATATATATATATATACCACAACTTTATTCATTCATCTGTTGATAAACACTTATGTTGTTTCCATGTCTTGGCTATTGTAAATAACGCTGCTATGAGCCTGGGGGGTGCAGATATCATTTTATCTTTATTTTAATTAATTAATTAATTAGTTAATAATTATTTTTTTGGCTGCATTGGGTCTTCATTGCTGTGTATGGGCTTTCTCTAGTTGCGGCGAAGGCGGCTACTCTTCGTTGTGGTGCGCAGGCTTCTCATTGCGGTGGCTTCTCTTGTTGCAGAGCACGGGCTCTAGGTGCGTGGGCTTCAGTAGTTTTGGCACACGGGCTTAGTTGCTCCATGGCATGTGAGATCTTCCTGGACCAGGGATCGAACCCGTGTCCCCTGCATTGGCAGGCAGATTCTTAACCACTGAGCCACAAGGTAAGCCCCCCAGATATCTTTTTAAGTTAGTATTTTCATTTTCTTTATATAAATACCCAGAAGTGGAATTGCTAGACCAAATGGTAGTTCTGTTTATAATTTTTTGAGAAGTCCCCATACTGTTTTCTATAGTGGAAATAAATCTAATAATAATAAATCTACTTCTTGCCTATCACTTTGCCTCTCGCTGAGTTCCTTCTGTGCTGAGACATAAAGAACCTGAGCTTCATTTAGAGCCTGAGATGAGTTGTGTGGTTTCGGTTAGAAGATTGTGGGTTCGAGTCCCAGCTGAGGTGAGCCCTGGCACATAGGGTTCAAGGCCCCTCCTACCTAAGGCAGGGACTGTGGGTTCGAGTCCATCCGAAGGAGTGCGGTTTCAGAACCCGGTGGAGGCGGCCAGCAGGCAACAGCAACCACGCCTTTCACTCGCTGTGCAAAGTGGAATGAGTCGGAGGGGGCGACCTTCACCGCCCCCCGCCCCGTGGTATTCAGAGGGGTGATGGCGGCTCCTGGGGTAGAACACACTCGTGCGTGCACAGACACACACACACGTGCACACACGCGTGCACACCTTTCCTTTCCCAAAGACATAACCTTCTCCCTTTCCAATGGACCCTCTGCCGCCTTAGACAGAGAACTGCTTCCACAGTCATTGCATGCGGCCTGTTGGGTGCCCACTTATGCCAGGTACCCCTCCCGGTGCTGGGGCTCCACACGGATGGGACGGCGAGGGCTCCTGTACTAGCGGACGAACAGGAAATAGCGAAGCAAAGAGAAGAATCAAAGGAATTCAGGGGAGATATGTGTCATCCCCAAAATAAAGCAGGTAATCTGATAGAAAGTCTGGGGAGGTGGTCCTATTCAGTTCCCAGCCCCACATCTCCACAAAGTGGCAGAATAACCTCAAGCCACTGATACAGCCGCTCAGCTCCCCAGATGAAAACCTAGACAGATTTCTCTCCACGGCAACTGAAAGTTCCAGCTCTGCAGCTCACAGCCAGGTGCGGTGAGCCCAGCACATCAGAGCAGGCAGCTCCAATGAGGCCCGGCAGAGCGCTGAGTAGCCAAGGAATCTGAGGCCATCATTTGGACAGCCGAGGGCCAAATGCACATGGGCCCACGACTCCCGATGGGGGTAAAAGTGATGACTATGCAGTAGTTTTCGATCGATTGTATTTTCTGTACAGGCAAAGGCACAGCCATGTAACGTTACATTGGTAAATTGCCAAAGACAATTTTGTGCCTTTGTGTCCACCACACACAAACACCTATAAAATTTGAATTTTGTCCCCAAACCAAATAATGCCACATCCTCTGTCAACTTGACCTAGTTCTGTGACCTCCTTAAGTCCCAGTCACCATCCTAGCGTGCGGCTTCTCAGTCTTGGAGAGCTTCGGAGCGCTGCGATGTTTCCCTGGTTTGCTTTTGGTTGTGGGGAAATAACTCCTTTCCATAGGATGTTGGGGAATCGCGTGGTAACACCTATTTTCATTCCAGCAAGTGGCAGGAGCTGTTGGTAAATTGCAGGTGCCCTGGCAGCTGCTGACCTGGGAACTACTGAACTCTTTGGAAAAGATGTGTTGGCAGGATGTAGAGAGAGAGACTGGAAGAGGACTTGGTGTGATTAAATGAGAACATTTTGTAAAGATCTCTATTGAACACGATTGCGTGGGTTCTGAAGAAAAATGGTAGGAAATCATTTTAATGAAAAAGATCCTCTACATCTGTGTGTATGCGTGTAAGAATATATACATGTGGACACGCATCTATACAGGCACGTGTATACCTACATGCAATGAGTCTGTAAGTAGATTCACATCAAACCCTTCTCTGAACAACAGAACCTGTGGGAGGAATAGGGCACATGTACTCTATCTGATGCCCCTGTAAGCTACTTCCATATTTTTAGAAAGAGCATCTAATTTTTAAAAGAATAAAGATTTTAAAGGAAAATGGACAATCATGAAGAAATGTTGTTATAAGGAGCTCTAAAAAGTAACCCAAAACTCCAACTTATTTTTAGGCCTCTTGTTTTCATTGTTAGCCTGTTTCCCCTTAGCTTCTCCTACGTCCCTCACCCCCAGGCCAGCAGTTGACAAAGCGCGGGCACAGGTGTCAGACACTGCAGCTGAGCCCGCTCACACCCTCCTGCGCTTCTAGATGGAGCCTTGCCTTCCCTCCCCCCACGACCCACACAGGCCATCCTTCGGGGCCCAAGCCGTCCCACCACTGTCTTAATGCTGCACCCTGATCATTTATCCTCCAGCTGGTTCCCCACTGGACTGGAAACTCCTAGAGGCCTGGCCTGTCTACGGGCAGCTGGAAAGAAGCAAGAAGTGTGGCCGGGCCCCTGGAGGAGCCAGCAAACAGCTGTGCCGACAGCCATCCTGCATCCAGCAAACTTCCCCGGGGCTGCACTCTGCCCGGGATGCAGAGGGAGGGATGCGGGGGAGAAGCAGGGCCCCCGCTCCGCCCAGAATCTGTGCCTGGAGGCTGCTCTCAGGGGCGGCCAGCACAACTGGACGTCCATCTCTGTCCCAGAGTATAGGCTGCCTCCTTCTGGGACGTCACCATGCACCTGCTTTTCCCCATCAATCCAGAGCCACTTCCTGCCTTCTGTGACAGGGCCCTGGGGGCGGGAGCAGGCCAGGGAGTGCATTCTTGCTCAGGCCAGGCAAGGGCAAGCTGATGATGTGCTTTGAGAACTGGAAAGGACTGTGACTCACAAGAGGGTGAGGGTTCTGTGCTGACAGCGAGCCGCCTGTGGGTCCCAGCCTCTGTGGCCTGGGTTTGGTCACTGTGAGCTGAGTGTCCAGGGTACCCGAGGTGGGACACCCAGAGAGGGGGAACCCAAGGGACTCTGTGGCAAAGATCTCTCCCAAATGGTCTTCAACGGCCAAGAACCAGCAACACGGCCAACCGTGTCAATGGCCTTCTGAACCCAGATGGGGGTCTGCCCCCCGACTTCGGGACCAGGGCTCTTCCTGGGCAAACGGGCTTTGGGTGGGTGCCACAAGCAAAATCACGTTTTCCCGAGGAATCCTAATATCCTGCTTTTTTAAACCCGTGTGTTCAGCTACTGTTGTGATGTTTCGCTGTGTCTTCCCAGGGGCTCAGAAAGCACTGCTCACCTGGACAACACAAGTGAGAACAGGGATGGGGGTGACAGTCAGCCTCAGGCCCTCGCTCTTGTCTCCATCTTTCCTCTCATCCCCTCCCCAGCTCGGATGTTTCAAAGCTGTTTTAAGCAACTTTCCTTCACGGAGTTCACACTGCAGTTCTTTTTCTTTTATTTCCTAGGAGCTGAGGACCCTGTCTCTTATGAGCTATTTATGAACTCTGCTGGCTGCCACCACCGTGCCCGGGGGCCGCGGGAGCTGCAGTCCAGGGTCCACAGCAGAAAGCTACATAGACTGGGGCTGCCCTGGGCTGCATGTGAAGGGGTACCTGGGTTTGCAAAGGTCAGTGCAAGTCCCCCAAGTCTCATTCCCTCTAGGGTTAGAAGAGCCTGAGGTGTGCTCCCGGGACTGCCCCAGGCTGGGGATCAGGAATGGAGGGGCATCCTCTGTCCGTCCGTCCATCCGTCCATCTGCAGCCCTGTTCCAGGGTCTGACGAGCATTTCTCTCCATACTTTGTACTCAGCCTTCAGTAAGTATTTTTTGGATTTACTAGAGCATACAGAGTCTACCAAATAAGGCAACACCTGACTTGCAGCTATAACACTCCCAGAACATTCTGGGAGATTCTGATCCTATAAAGTCATTTACTGAAGTGCCCTGGTGTCCAGAAGAGACCATTTATGGTTGAAAGATTTGCAAATTACTGTATTTTTGGCCTCCTAAAAGTGATGGTTGATATTGCTCATTGGAAGTTCTTTCCTGTGACCACCATCCTCTCAATAATTAAGCAGTTATAATGTCTCTCATCATGTGAGGGGTCTCTTGTCCTGAAGACCCACTACTAAGGAGTGAGAACGCAATCCTCGTGCTGGTGAGACTAGAGGTCATTTGCGTTCCCTCCGTCAGAGCTGCGGAAGGCCCGAGGAAGGCCTGCTGAAGGGCACTTCCAGGACCAGCTTGGATAAGGCAGCTTGCCTGGTTCAATCACTGCTCTATTTCCTTAACAAGAAAGACTCACTTTTAAATTTCTTCTTTCACTTCCACCCCTAAGCAAAGACTGCCTCAACTCTGACAGTCCCGAAGCAAAACTCTTGGGCAAGAAGGCAGCTGCTGGGCCATTCACCACCCCTGCTGGTCCAGTTCACCCAGGGGTGTAGGTGGCAGTGGGCATCCAGAGAGCACGAGCCTGGCATGAGGCCATCCCTGCAACTGGGGAGCAGTGCCTGGAGGAGGAGGGCGTGCGTGGTCCCAGGGCCGGGTGACACCCGGGAAACATCAAATCCTGGTCCTGCAGCCGTGCTCCTTGCTGTATGAGGCAGGCAGGGACCGCCCTCCCTCCCTCCCTCCCTCGGGCGCCACTGTCTGGATTCACCCACGGTCTCTGGGGCGGGGTGTTCATTACAGCAGCTCTTTCTTCATGAATCATCCCTGACCAGTGACAGTGAGTCCTCAACAAACTTGGCTTCATATTTTCAAACTCTGAAAACAAAATATCAACTTCCTTGCAATACGAACTTTACTCAGAGCAGATTGTAAGGTTAAGAATCATGTTTTTCTTCTACCTGGTTTTAAGTTCTCCACGCCAGGTGCATATTCAACATTCCCATCAAATTCAGCATGCTCCTACAGCACCATCAATCAAGCTCAGGAGAGAGTTTCATCGGAAGCCCCCTTTTGGTCTCTATGTGAAGCCAGTGACACGCTGGCTCGGCTGGAGGCCTGCTTCAGCCGCTCCTGTTCATGCAAACATAAGATGCTCTGCAAATTCTGGCCTTGCTTTGCTCCCTCCAGCCTCGGTGGCCTGGAGATGCTGCTTCCCTGCCCTTCTCCCAGTTGGGCTGCTTCTGGGGGCGTTCGTGGTATCTGCTTATACTTGCTTCCCGAATATTATCTCTTCATTCATGGAGCATATATTTACCGTGTGCCACTGATGAGCCGGGACCTGGGGCAGGAACCAGACAAAGCTTTGGCAGTCAGGGTCCTTGAACCCCTGGCCCTCCCACCTGGGGGCATCCAGACAAATTAACAGGGACTTATATTGTGACATGAGAAGGCCTCTGACATACAGGTGCTCTTGTCACAGCTGGAGGGACGGTCGTCTAGATGGACGAGGGGGCTTCAGAGAGTGGCGTCTACGCTGAAACCTGAGGGATGAATTCTCCAGCAGGGGGGAGTCGTGGCGAAACCTGCAAGAGAGCTCACAACTCAGAAAAGCAAACAGGGTAACGCAGCAGGGCTGGCCGGGGAAGCAGAGGAAGGAGCTGGGGTTGGGAGGGGTCCTTGGAGCCTGGAAAAGTGACCAGGACTTGTCCAACCCCAGTGAAGAGTTTGGACTTCATCAACATGTAAGCACGGGGGCGTGGAGATTGCTGCTTCTTTTTTTTTTTTTTTTTTTTAATTTCTCCTCCTCTGACATCCAATCAATCACAAAGTCTTACAGAATCTAATTCTTTGGAGCACTGGAGTCTGTTTCTCTTCTCCACCGGACCTCACTACCTAATCAGTTCTACCGGGTCACAGCCACACCAACCTTGTCCCTTGTCTCACCGCTTCCGATACAAGTTCCATCTCTAGCCAGAGCAATGGGTCCAAAATAGAAATTTGATTGTGTTATTAAAAGCTTGAACAGTTTCTTTCTTTATTTTTTTAATGAAAAAAGTTCCAACTCCTTAACAGGGCAAATGAAGAACTTTGGAGTGCCCCCTTCTGTTCCCCTGTCCTATTTCCTATTTTTGGACAAGCCACAGGCGCATCTTGGTAAATGTGCCCATGCTGATGTCTTGCTGGAAATTCCCATCCTGCCTTGTTAGCGTGGTCAACTTCATCTCTTCTTGGAAGATTACACGTAGGTGTCACTTTCTTCAGAAATCATTCCTTGGAATCTTTCAGTCTTGGTGAATCCCTCCCTGAATTTCTATTTCCACAGCATCCCCTAAATACCTGAGTCTGTCTGCTTCGCCGAGTTCCTGCAGGGACTTTTATCTCTCTATATTTGTAGAGATAAAGCACAGTACCTCAAAATAGTAAGCCACGGAGTCTGCAAAATATTTGGTGAATTCGTTCAAATAATTACAAAGGGAGTTTGCCTGAACTGCTCATACTGGCTGATTATAAATCATGTGTGAATAGGTATCTTCAATAGCTTGCCACAATTTCCTGACTTTTATACCTGCAAAATATCATCAGATGTTTTGGAAGCAAGACAGACCAAACCAGACTGTAGAACTGGTGGAATGGAAGAAGGCTGAGGCGGAACAGGGAGGGGTTTAAGCCATTAAAATGATTTTTTTTTTTCCGGTACGCGGGACTCTCACTGTTGTGGCCTCTCCCGTTGCGGAGCACAGGCTCCGGACGTGCAGGCTCAGCGGCCATGGCTCACGGGACCAGCTGCTCTGCGACATGTGGGATCTTCCCGGACCAGAGCACGAGCCCGTGTCCTCTGCATCGGCAGGTGGACTCTCAACCACTGCGCCACCAGGGAAGCCCTAAAATGATTTTTAAAGTTTAATTTAAGTCAGGACTCAACTTGAGGCAGCCCATTGAGCAGGGTCTGAGCTGAATTTTCTAAACCTCCATCTTCCCACGCCATGTGCACTGGATTTAATTTAGAATTCCAGAGCAGAATGGCGATTTTCGAGAGAGCTAATTTCCTTTCACTCTTTTGGGGGCTCAGACTGCTCATTTAGTTCACATCCCAGGACTTTTGGTAAATGTTGCAGAGAGCCCCCTTGGACAGAGCCTCTATTGAAGACTGATGTGGACACCAGCTGGACCAGCTTCCGGGGCTGGAGAAGCTCCAAGAGGTGTGGGAGAAGACAGAGCAGTAGCGTCCTCTCTCCTCTCCTTCCCTCGGCCCACTCATTTATTGGTAGATTCAGCACAGGATACTTGGTTCTGGGAAGGGTACCGATAGCCAGGCTGCCATCGGAGATACCGCCCGCAGTGGGTAACAGAAGCCAGACCGACCCCCGGGAATTCGGGAGTCCCGGGGCAGGTCTGGGTTTAGAAGTGGTTTTCAGAGAATGGATGGGCACCACCTCATTTCAAAAGAGGGCTCATCCTTCATAGCTCTTCTCTCAAGTGAAGTAAATTCTTGCGATTTTTGATTGATTTTGCGACACAGGGCATTTTGTGCTTTATTCAAAGATCAATTAGATACTGATTTCACAAGGAATTGGATTTACCTTTAGGTCAGTGAAGCTTCCTAACAAGACCACCGCCCTCTTCCAGGGTAGAATTCCCAACATTCCTAGTCCCAGATGTGCAGACCTGGGTCAGCATCCTGGCTTCAGAAGATAAGAACTGAAGTATGATTTTTGTTTTGGAATTTAATTTTATTTAATTTTTAAACAGCAGGTTCTTATTAGTTACCCATTTTATACATATTAGTGTATATATGAAGTATGATTTTTTTTAAAGTGAAAAAAAACACAGAATGGGAGAAAATACTTGTAAATGATGTATCTAATAAAGTTCTAGTATCAAGAATATATAAAGACTCTTACAACTCAACAATAAAAAGACAATAAAACTAAAAACTAGACATTTATTTTAAAAAGACATTTATCCAAACGGTCAATAAGCATATAAAAAGATGGGCAAGGTCATTAGTCACTAGGGTAAATGCAAATCAAAACCACAGTGCTTAAGAAACAATGTGTATACTTTTTAGTACAGAGTGGTACCTATATATATATATATTTTTCTCTATTAGATGAAGCTAGTTTAGTGCACTTCTCAAAATATCTATGTTTTTGATTATTTTTTGTCTTCTTGACCTGTTAGTAATTGAGAGAAATAAGACTGAATCTCACACTATGATGGTGAATTTACCTGTTACTCCCTTGGTGAGCCACCAGTTTTGCTTTAAATATTCTAAAGCCTATTTTATTTCTTTTTTTCCTTTTTTTTTCAAAACGGTTTGTACGTTTTGACTGGTTTCATTTAATTCCCCCTCCCTCCCATCCTTTACCCCTGGTAACAACAAATCTGATCTCTTTTTCTATGATTTTGTTTGTTTTTTTGTTTTTTGAGGTATACTTGACCTACAACCCTATGTTAATTTCTGGTGCACAACATAGTAATTCGATATTTCTATATAGTACAAAATAATCACCATTATAAGTCTAGTTACCATCTGTCACCAAAGATATTACATAATTATTGACTATACTCCCCACACTGTACATTTCATACACGATTCATTTATTTTAATACCTGGAAGTTTTGTCCCTCTTAATCTCTCTCACCTATTATTATTATTATTATTGGCTGTACCAAGGCTTGCAGGATCTTAGTTCCCTGACCAGGGATTGAACCCGGGCTCCCCGCAGTGGAAGTGCTGAGTCCTAACCACTGGACCGCCAGGGAACTCCCTCTCTCACCTATTTTTTTCCCTCCCCCAATCTCTCTTCCCTGTTTGTTCTCTGTATCTATGACTGTTTCTGTTATGTTTATTTGTTTTGTTTTTTAGATTCCACGTATAAGTAAAATCGTGGTATTTGTCTTTCTCTGCCTGACTTATTTTACTTAATAAAGCCTATTTCTTTATAAGTTTAGATTTGTTATATCTTCTTATTGAGTTGAATCTTTTTAAAAAAAGATATTTTATTATTTTTGGCTGCATTGGGTCTTCGTTGCTGTGCGCAGGCTTTCTCTAGTTGCCGCGAGTGGAGGCTACTCTTCCTTGTGGTGCGCGGGCTTCTCATTACGGTGGCTTTCTCTTATTGCAAAGCACAGGCTCTAGGCATGCAGGCTTCAGTAGTTGCGGCATGCAGTCTCAACAGTTGTGGCTCGTGGGCTCTAGAGCGCAGGCTCAGTAGTTGTGGCTTAGTTGTTCCACGGCATGTGAGATCTTCCTGGACCAGGGCTCGAACCCGTGTGCCCTGCACTGGCAGGCAGATTCTTAACTACTGTGCCACCAGGGAAGTCCCTGAGTTGAATCTTTATAATTATTTAGTGACCCTATTTATTCAATAATGCTCTTACTTGTCCTAAAGAATTTTTGATACAGATATAATAAAAATAAATTTCTAAAGATTGCTATTTGCTTAACATATACTTTTCCATACTTTTATTTGCAACTTTTTCATATTCTTATAATTTAGGTGTGTCTCAAGATATAGCTGAATTTTTAAAGAATCTAATCTGAAAAATTCACCTATTCACCTGAAATTTAGTTCAATAATATTGTGACTATTGAAATATTTAAACTTATTTTTATCAATATTATTTGTGTTTTTTCTTTGTCCTAATTTTTTACTCTTTTTGTTCTCCTTTACAGTTTCTTTTTATTTGGTTGACTTTATACTTGTTTCCATGCTCCATTTTCTCTCTATTTTAGAGATTAAGTACAATTTTCTACCCGTTTAATGGTGATCCTTGACTTTTAACTACACATATATAAGGAACCTTAAGTTAATTAATGTCTTAACCCTTCCATTTGAATAATAAGAATTTAAGAACATCCTTCCCAATTTATATGTTGCTATTTTGTAGTATATTAGCTATTTTAAATTTACTCTCCCAAATTAAACTTCATTTTCTATGGGCAATATTAATTCACATTTACTTGTATGCTCAACAATGTCTTTACTCATTATTCCTTCTTATGTGTCAGACCGTTCTACTGGATAACTTTCCCTTTTTTGAAGTTTATTCTATAGAATTTTCTTTAGTGAGTTCTTCTTGGGTGGTAAAACCTCCCAGTTTTTTGTTTGTTTGTCTTAATCTTAAGCTGTAATTATGGCACTGTTATTTTTAAAAGATGGTTCATTCTGGGCATATAATTCTAGGTCAGCACTTTGAACTTTGAAGATCTTCTAGATTCCTGTGGTTCAGAAGTTCACATCAGTCTAGTGCCATTCATTCGTGGGTGATCTAAGTTTTCTCTCTGGCTGCTTTTAAGAGCTTCTTTTGGTCTCCTCTCTTCTGTCTTGCATTAAGCCAGGATTTCTAAGCAGTGTAACGCAGCTCCAGATGTGGAATACCTCTAGATTGCTCTGATAGCTAATGCAAATCCTATCATCTCTCATCTAGTTTCCTAGAGGCCCATTACTTTTCCAAAATGTCATTTGCTTTTCCATAAGTGCCCTTCCCCCCTATAAAGTTAGGTATGGAGACCTCCGGTTCCAACCACTGCTGTGAGTTACTCATCTCCAGGTGCCCCCATGTGTAAGTGCAATGCACACCTTTAACTTCTGTCATTTGTCTCTTCTTAATCTGCCTTTTGTGAGCCTAATTTACAGGGCCCCTGCAGACAACCTAAGAAGGTGTTTTTCTTCCCTACACTGTTCTCTTGTCCCTGCTTTGCTCTCTGCGAAGCCCATACTCTGAACTAGCCAGATGCCCTGCCTTTCTCTCTTTGTCTTTATTGAGCACATGTCCACATGTCGTGCTTTCCTACCTGCCTTCCCTCCTACCCACCTCTCTCTGCCTGGCAAACTTTCATTTAGAATTTAAGTCCTTGCAGAAGAATTACCTCCTCTCATAGCCTTCTATTCTTCCAGCCAGAGTAGGTACTATGCGTTCTGTTCTCCCAGCATATTTGTTATAATGGTGTGTCTGTTATGCTATTCATTGAACTGTAATTGAATTTTTCATTGAACATTGCCCTCTCCCTTCACTGAACACTTAGCACACGCCATCCTCTGTAATAAAAACTCTACATACATGAATTCATTTAACACTCATGGTCTGTCATCACTCTCGTTTGTGTGGCACTTTATGCTTTGCCAAACACTTCATACTATTCACTTTGTAAGAATGATACTGTGATGGACACAGGTAGTGCAGTGCCCTTAAATTTAAGGTAGAGGAACTGACTCTGCCCCTCACATCAAAGCCATGGCTTTCCCAGCACATCACATAGTCTGTACAGTTTCTGAGTTTCTTTTATTGGTCTTCAGATACCCTTGGACTTTCAACTTACAAATCACAGACTGGCTTCTAATTAACTACACAAGTGCAATCTGGTGCAAAATTAGAATTTAGTTTTCTTTTGTTAAAAGAGCACAATTTTCTTAGACTATTGTTCTGCTCTTGATAAGAGAGTGTGAAAAGTTTTTCTTTACCTTTTGGGTAATCTGCCTGGAAAGCAAAGATTTTGTGTCCTACCAAAATTTCCTGTGCTTCGTGTCTTTATCAGGTCTTTGTTTGGGAGAACTGAGTCTTCTCAATATTAAAAGAGCTAAATTTTATTTACAATTATGTAAACTTCTGTATTTGCCTTTAAAATCTCCCATTGTCACTTTGTTTCAATAGATAATTAAGCATTATTTCATAATGATCTGTGATCTTATTTGATCAAATGTTCAAATCTGTTGACATTTTTCACAAGTTCCCCAAATCAAAGTTTGAATGGAATCTTTTTGACCTCAAAGTAACTTTGAAATTTCCCAGAGGGACCCTGCTAAAAGATACGTGAAGTTAAACAAAACAAAAAGACAATCTACAGAATGGAAGAAAATATTTGCAAACGATGCCACCAACATGGATTAATCTCCAAAATATACAAGCAGCTCATACAGCTCAATATCAAAAACCAAACAACCCACTCAAAATGGGCAGAAGATCTAAATAGACATTTCTCCAAAGAAAACATACAGATGGCCAAAAAGCACATGAAATGATGCTCACCATCACTAATTATTAGAGAAATGCAAATCAAAACTACAATGAGGTACCACTTCACATCGGTCAGAATGGCCATCATCAAAAAGTCTACAAACAATAAATGCTGGAGAGGGTGTGGAGAAAAGGGAGCCCTCTTGCACTGCTGGTGGGAATGTAAATTGATACAGCCTCTATGGAGAACAGTATGGAGGTTCCTTAAAAAACTAAAAATAGAACTACCATACGACCCAGCAATCCCACTCCTGGACATATATCCAGAGAAAACCATAATTTGAAAAGATACATGCACCCCAATGTTCATTGTAGCACTACTTACAATAGTCAAGACATGGAAGCGACCTAAATGTCCATAGACAGATGAATGGATAAAATATGGTATATATATATACAGTGGAAAATCCATAAAAAGAATGAAATAATACCATTTGCAGGAACATGGATGTACCCTGAAATGATCATACTAAGGGAAATAAGCCAGACAGAAAAGACAAATATCATATGACACAGCTTATATATGGAATCTGAAAAATATTGGGTTGGCCAAAAAGTTCATTTGGGTTTTCCATATGTTATGGAAATATCCGGATGAACTTTTTGGCCAATGCAATAGATACAAAGGAACTTATTTACAAAATAGAGATTGACTCACAGACATAGAAAACAAATTTATGGTTACAAAAGGGGATGGGGAGGAGGGATAAATTAGGAGTTTGGGGTTAACAGGTACACACTACTATATATAAAATAGATAATCAACAAGGACCTACTGTAGAGCACAGGGAACTCTAATCAATGTCTTGTAACAGCCTATAATGGAAGAGAATGTAAAAAAGAATGTATATATTTATATATATATATATTTATAACTGAATCACTTTGCTATACATCTGAAACTAATATAACATTGTAAATCAACTATATTTCAATTAAAAAATTTAAAAAAAGATACATGAAGTTAATCTGGTATGTGAAATTATGTGGAAGTATAAAATAGGAACTGATGATAAACCTTCTTAGTTTACATGTGTATAAATATTTCTTACTAATATGGGTATCCAGAAACTGTTTGAACTTCATAGAAATTTGTCAATACCTTCACTGTCCAGTTATTATCTGAAACTGTTGTATGGCACAGAAATAACTAAATTTTCTTATCAAATGAACTCTCATCAAATCTCTAACCATGGTGATTTTTGAAAAGTCTTTTTTTGTCATTTACAGCCAAAAAGACAGTTATTACTTTACTCTGATGTTTTTCCAAAAGTACCACTCAGAGAGATTCACGAAAAGGCCTCTGACAAGTACAGGTTTCTGATAACTTTCAGATTACATCACTGAACTGGAACAAGAACTGCCCTTGAACCTCCTTGGAAGGGACCATGCCAGGTCCTCCTCACCACCCAGAGAGCAGACAGACATCAGGGACTTAAACCTTGGGTCCACTTCTCTCAATTAAACAGGGCTCCTTCAGACTCTTGGAATGGTATACCAGCTGGAAATCTAAAATTAAAATTGAGCAGGGAGGTCCCCCAGAAGCAGAGGACACCTTGAGGTGGACAGCTCCCCCAAGATCATGGGTCAAGATCTTCATCTCCAGAACGAAACCTTTACTCCTCTAGCAGTTTTGCTACTTGGCTTTCCTCTCTGTTAGTACGCAGGGAGATGATATTCCTTAACTCTGGTAACATTGGCTGAGTCTACCACTGAAGTCACAGCTGCACAACAAAAACCCCTTGGCTTCCTTGCTAAGGTGACTTTAGATCAGAGAATTGCTCTAGATTACTTACTGGCTGTGATAGGGACAGAGTAAAGGGACAAAGCAGGTAATTAAATAGTTAATCCCACTAGACGATGGTAAGTAGAAAAAAAAGTGTGGGACACCCCTGTAAGTTAATGATCACTCATGAAAGCCGGTTTGCTTTACCACAAAACCAAGCAGGTTTGTTTAGCAACAAAACCATGCAACAGAAGCATGAGACATGCCCCCAAACAATACAACAATGGTGGCCTGAGACCCATATCCTGTCCCAGTGAGCTCAGTAAGTTAATGCTTCCTAGGACATGCTCCTCTGGACACATCAAAAACAAAAATGTAAGGAAAGGGTGACATTATACTGAAACCTGAAATGATTTACTATTTTTGGCATATGTCACCTTTTTGCTCATTTCCTTTGCACTATGACAGTCCCGGCTTGACCATGTAGGGACAAGAAAACTCCCCCACCCACCATGAAGGAGGAGCTGATGATGGAAGCTTGAAGTCTACTCAAGAATGAGGAAGAAGGTGGTCTTTTCCCCCTCCCCACTTTTTCTTTGATTATAAAGCTGTAGTCCACTAAGTTCTCAGGGCGCAGCAGCCCCTTGCCCGTCTGTTTGTAAGCCTCACAAGCATCCTATTCTAATAAAATCACTTCTTATCTATCACTTTGCCTCCGCTGAATTCTTTCTGTGCTCAGACATAAAGCACTGGAGCTCCTTGGAGCCCCCCGAGATGCCACCTAGAGGTTTCAGCTGAACAAGGAGGAATCTGCACCATAGTGGTTACCTCCTGCTGTACCTGTATCCACACCTCTGCTATAGCAAATACAGAGAATTAACAAACAAGCCACTTGGTTAAAAGAGGTTGATGCCCTCTCAGGTGCATTCCTTGATTTATTTGATACCAACTCCTTTGGTCCATGGGGGTCCTGGCTAAGGAGTATACTCCAGTCTCTTGGAATTATCCTCCTAATAGCCGTCACTGTAGTCTCCCGGGAGTACTATGTTCTCTTAAAGTTCTTAAATATTGAGTTCCCAGCCACCAACAGTGCATCAGATGGTCTCCCTGTGCTTGGAGAAACAGAAACCAGGTGAACAACCAAACCAATTCTTCCATGGACCTCACATCAAAACCTACGAGTTTCATGATGAGACAAGAACAACTTAGCCCTGATTGTGACTGAGAGTGGCACTGATTCCAAAATGCTTCCCCCAAACCCTGGGGGAACTGCTAAATTAATTAAACAAGAAGTCCATTAGACTGGGGTGGTTTTAATACTTTTGCAGCCCACCCAAGCAAATCAAAACCAAAGCCTGAAATTGAAACTTCTAGGTGGTGTTTTGGGGCCTCCAAGGAGCTCCATTTCTTTATGTCTCAGTGCAGAAAGAATTCAGTGAGAGGTAAAGTGACAGATAAGAAATGACTTATTAGAATAGGATGCTTGTGAGCATACAAGCAGGCGGGCAAGAGGGTGCCATCCCTGAGAACTTAGTGGGCTACAGTTTTATAATCAAAGGAAAAGTGGGGAGGGGAAAAAGACCACCTTCTTCCTCATTCTTGAGTAGACGTCGAGCTTCCATCATCAGCCCCTCCTCCAGGTTGGGCAGGGGAGTTTTCTTGTCCCTACATGGTCAAGCTGGGACTGTCAAGAAACAATGGAAATGAGCAAAAAGGCGGTAACAAAATACCTCAAGGTTTAGAAACCAACAGCTAAGAGAAGCCAAACATAAACCGCCAACTAGGCTTTAAGCTGGAGCTGAGCAAGAAAGTCATTCCTCTGCTCCTGCCTTTTCTCTGTCCCCATCTTTCTCCAGCTCCTGTTGAGGGATCACTCCTCACCACTTCTGCTCTGTGCTCCCCTGCACTCTCAAGACTCAGAACAAGATGAAAGGAAGACTAATCAGACCAATGGTTTTCTTCCTTATGACAAACGCATAAAAAACAAAGAAAAAGAGTGACCACCTCCGGGAGGAAAAGAATCCACAAACCAAGCGTAATTTACCAAATTTCCCCAAAGTCACTGAGCCAAGGAATTAGCACAAGTATTTTCTCCTGCTAATATAATTTTAGAAAAGATATAAAGGACACTTACCACTCTGTTTCCAACAGACCCTGCAGGCAGAGATCTGGGAGACTAACTGACAATAAAAATGCTTACCTCCTGCCTGCTTTTCTCAGGTGTCCCAGGCTCTCTCAGCTGCAGCAGCCTTGGGGCAAGGAGTGTTCAGCTAGTAAAGTTGAATCCAGCCACCCACGCCAACTGCTGGCGGGGAAGAGATTGTCCTCTACCCTTTTAGGTTCTTTTGGCGAATCTAAGAATTAAATTGACACGAGACAGATCAGCAGGAGAAAAATCACACAAAAGTTTAATAACATGTCTACACGAGAGAGACCCAAGAAAACTGAGTAAGTCACCAAAATGGCCAAAGCCCTCACCTTAAATACCATTTTCAGCTAAACACAAAAGAGGATGTTGGGGGTTTCGGACCTCAAAGGGTAGGAAGGCAATTCACGTGGAGATGGAAAAGCAAATGTTGGGTAAATTAATGTTTGCTGAGCCAGCAGAGACAGTGGGACACAGAGAGGAATTTTAACAAAAACATCCTGGCCAGCCCACCTGTGAATGACTGCAAGGAAGAAGGAATGAACACATCCCCTCTGGAGGCTGCCCGGAACCAGGAAGCGTTTGACTTTACTCCCTCCCCTTTTAGTATAAAAAGAGCCTGAATTCTAACTCAGGCAAGATGGTTCTTTGGGGCACGAGCGCACCATCTTCTTTGTCTGCTGGCTTCCTGAATAAAGCCGCTACTCTTTGCCCCCCAAAAAACCTGTAGACACGTTCCTCCGTGTCTATACACCCTCATACTATAGTGAACTATGGTGAGAACTCTCTTCCAAGAACTGGCCCTTTAATCTAAATTCTTTAGGTAGCTAAAGGGGGAGGTAAAAAGAAAAACTTCTTGAGCCTTCTGTTTCTTAAAAATAAGGTGCTAGGACTTCCCTGGTTGCGCAGTGGTTAAGAGTCTGCCTTCCAAGGCAGGGGACATGGGTTCGAGCCCTGGTCCGGGAAGATCCCACGTGCCACGGAGCAACTAAGCCCATGCACCGCAACTACTGAGCCTGCGCTCTGGAGCCCACGAGCCACAACTACTGAAGCCCGTGCGCCTGGAGCCCGTGCTCCGTAACAAGAGAAGCTACCACAAGGAGAAGCCCGCGCACCTCAACGAAGAGTAGCCCCCACTCGCTGCAACTAGAGAAAGCCCACGCGTAGCAATGAAGACTGAACACAGCCAAAAATAAAAAAAAAAAAATAAATAAGGTGACTAAAATAATTGTCATTGCACAGAGACACATTCTGGGGTGGTAAATTTTACTTCCCTACACCCTGCAAATTCCAGCCTTGGATTTAGAGTCCCGAGTCCATGTGGGCACAGGAGGGCCCTGCCAGGCCCATCCACCTGCTGCCCAGGAGCTGGGCCTAGGTGAGGGTCCAGGTCCCCTGGTCCTCAGGGCCCTGCACTGTCCCTCTGGAGCCGGTGTGAGCCCAGCTGTGGGCTCCACAAGGGAGGTCGCTCAAGGCGTCCTAACTCAGCCTGCCTCAGGCTTTCTGTGAATCTCTTAAAGACTGGGATATCAGTAATGTTTTTTCATTGTCATTTGAAACAGCAGGACCCAAACTGCCCCAAACTGCCCACATTCCTTGTTAAACATGTCAACTGAAAAAAAGCACAACGTAAGAGTCATGAGTTAAGTTTTATTTGGAGCAAAACACAGACTATGGCCCAGGAGACAGAATCTCAGATAGCTCGGAGGAACTGCTCCAAAGAGGCCGGGGGGAAGGTCAGTGTTATGTACGATTTTAGAGGAGGGGGCACGTGCACCAGGCACACGTGGTGGCAGAGGCCGCCTGCTGGTCACGAGGAGCAGACGTCACCGCTCATGATTTTACTGCTTTTCTAGATACCAGGAGATGCAAGAATAGGGCTCCTAAAATCTTCTGAAAATATCTAACTATCCGAAGGCCTGTTCTTCCAGCTCTTCCCAGAGCACAGAGCGTCTCGTCTCTGATCTCCACCCTGAGCTCCTTTCAGGTTGCTGTAGGTCAGTGGCCATAGCAGTTTGCAACTTAGTCTTTATAGGGGCAGACGGCAGGTGCCAATTTTTAGCCGGCAAACACGTCGTGAAGCCCTTTGAAACAAAAACTCAGGAACAGGGTGCCTCCTGCCTTCTCTGAAGACAGAACTCGGGGTGCTGTTGCAATGAAGCTAGTGTCGGGAGCAGAAGAGGTCACCCTGAAATATGCCTCTTTGGACATTAATTATTTTAAGGTGATTATTTATACGAAACAGCAGACATGGAAAAAACTCTGAAACTGAGTAGGTTTGTAAGGGTGTCTCCCTTTCTATACCCGGAAGAGGAGGATGACCATATCTAGAAGCTCTTTATCAGTGGAGAAGGCAAGACTGAAGTCTGCATCACAATCATCTTTATTGACTGCACTTTTCCTGGTGACTTCCCATAACTGACTCTCGCCATCGGCAACTTCCTCTTTTATCTTTATGGCATTTAAGGTGAGGGTTTTGGCCATTGTGAAAAGTTACTCAGTTTTCCTGGGGGTCTCCCATGTATACATGTTATTAAACTTTTGTTTGATTTTCTCCTGTTCATCCGTCTCATGTCAGTTTAATTCTTAGACCAGCCAGAAGAACCTAGAAGGGTAGAGGACAATTTTTCCCCCCTCAATATTAGCACTTCCCCTGTAAAGCACTTTCTTTTCCCCAGAAGCAAGGGTGCACCTGTATCCCCCAGCCTCTACAGATCTCTGAAAGGGAAGCCACCTGGGCTCACAGCAGCTCAGGCAGGGTTAGGCTGGGTGATGAGTCTGCTACACAAGGCAGGGGGTTCCTTTTGCTGAATGTAGGAGCTGGTTCTCTGCTTTTGAACATCTCATTTACATATGAGTAGGCAGCTTGAAAGATGAGCTTGGGCTGTGAAACCTGATGCTGACAGTTACCAGTAAAGGCCAGTGATGGGAGCTGACAATGAGCTGGGGGTTCTGGGATTCATGGAAAGCAAATGTCTTCTTGAGCTCACAATGGCATTTGCTTTCTTGGATTTCCTTGAGAACATATTTTATTACACTATCTCACAGTAAATTATGGATTGCCTGGCATTGTCGTCTAGGTATTTCATATAGTCGTATTTTCCCAGATAATTCAGATTCGAATTCACCTAGCACCGTGTAACTGAGCCAAACTTGGGTCCGCTCGCCAGAGCAGTAAAGTCAATCCACTGACCCCGGGCTGTGGGGAAGGCAAGTGCAGCATTTACTGCAGGCGCCAAGCAAAGAGTCCAGACAGCTTGTGCTCACACCACCTGAACTCCCCCATGGGTTTCAGGAAAGCATTTTCAAAGGCCAGCTGAGGGAGGGGGTGGTCCCAGGGTGTGTGATCAGCTCATGCACAGTTCTCTGATTGGTTGATGGTGAGGTCACAGGGTGGGGTCACAGGGGTGCACATGATCAATCCTTAGGTGCCAGTAGGGCTGGGGGCTACGTGCCCATGGTCGTCAAGTAGTTAATTTCTTCCATTTGGTGGCGGTTTTAGCATCTGTAAAACAACTCGGGAACGGTGCATCAGATACTATGATCCGGGTACTTCAGAGCGGAGCTGACGCAGAGGACCTGGGGGAGGGGCCTGTCCCAGGAAGGCCCCATCGGGTCCTGCTCGGTCACGCTACCTTGAACCACAGAGCAGGGTGTTCCAAGCCCTTCACGCACTGCACCCTTTTTCACTCTCCAAGGACAAGGGTCTGGCTGCTTTGCTCTCTGGCACCTTGCGGAGCACACAATTGGTGCTCACTAAATTCTTTGGCCCCCGATTTTCCGGTGGTCATGCGCCGCCTGAGGCAAACTATACAAATACTTTCTGCAGAAGTGCTGTAAGTATTGGATCCTTCCTTACGGTCATACTCAGAACAGAATCAAGGAGAAAGTATGCTTTCTGATTCCCGGAAGCCCAGAATCTAAAATGGTCACTCACACATAATAGAATATTAACCACGGACCAAAAGTCTAAACAGGATAATGCTGTCCACTGAAAAAAAATGCGCAACCTAAAAGTTGAGAATTACGTTTTATTTGCTGGACTTCCTGAGGACTTTAGTCTGGAAGACAGCTTCTCCGATGGCTCTGAGGGACTGCTCCCAGGAGGTGAGGGAGCAGCCAGGATATTTGCAACAGAAACCAGGTAGTCAGAACATCAAAAGAGTACTGCTAATTAAAGAAAATCAGACATCGCAAGTTAACGAATTTAGCGCTTTTCTGTGTATGGGAAGATGCAAGTGTCTGGGTCATTGAAGTCAGTCCTTTGATACGCGCCTGAGCTACCTGGGGCCGGCATTCTGTTCTTTCCCATCCACAGTACCCTCAGGGTGCACCTTTGGGGACGGCTGCAACATCCTTTGTTTACTGATACAGCAGCAACATTCTTCGTTCACAACACATTCTGTGCATGTGTCTGTGCATTGTGTCTGAAAGGAAATCTTCAGAGAAAGGTAACACCACGATGTGTCGTGCAGAAAGAAATTTTTCTCTGTCCTTTTAGAGAAAAGTAACAGGGGTGCCCCCTCGGTGGAGGGGCCCTGAGGAACTCCCTGTTTCTCTTAAGATGTCCCCACGTGAGCTTGTAGGAAATGCTGAGTCATAATGTTAGGGGAACCACTGACGGAAACCACCCACCCTGGCCAGGCACGTAGTAACCAGTTGCATGAGCTATCTTACAACAGGAGGTAAGGAACTTGGAACTAACAAGCTACCACCAACCGGAAGAATTTGGGAAACGTCAAAAGGAGAGAGGAGACTCCAGTCCGTATGTCCTACCAGCCTCCCAGAATCCTCCTGGCTGGAATCCATCTTGGCTGAGTGATGCGCGCGCCACCGGGAAGGACCTTGAGTCAGAATGATCGGCCAGAGACACCCTAGAAAATAATCCCATCACCATTAAACCTGAGACTGCGAGCCCCGAGGCAGAGCAGTTCTCCTGGGTCCCCTGACCCTCCTGCTCTCCACCGGGGCGCCCCTTCCCCATAAAGTCTCCTGCTCTGTCAGCACGAGTGTCTCCGTGGACACTTCATTTCCGAGGGTTAGACAAGAGCCCCCTCTCGGGCCCTGGCAGGGGTCCCCCTGCCTGCAACAATAACATACTTAGCAGGTGAATTTATAAAAATCCAAACAAACCAGTGTATACAAAAAACTAATTACATTGTTTGCCAATTTTGCTGTATTGCTAAACCCAACATTTTTCAGAGTGCAACATCTACCTGAAAGGGGGATAAAGGTTGGGTCACAAAACCTCGAGCATTTCACCTCAAGAGTAATCGCTAGAGAATGGCTGGCAAAAGTTTTTAAGTTTGGAGGAAAAAGCTTTTATCTTCCTGCAACGGATACTATTCTTAAATTCTAATGTCAACGCACCCAGAGCCCATCCTTGTTGCTTTTCCCCTAATTCCAGGGAATTCAGCTCAGATCCAAATCGAAGGAAAGACTCATTCTTGGGATACCAGAGCCTGTCCTTTGGGAGGAGCAGGGCATCCGCCCCGAGTGGAACAGAAACAAAGGCAGAGAGATTGACCCAACGGCGCTACGTCCCGTCTGGGCTCCGGGCTCTGGCAGAGGAGTGATTGAGGAGAAACCAGCCGGCCTGGGGGGCTTGCCCGCTCAGGTGACTGACACAGGCTGGGACTCTGACCACACTTGTGCAGACGCACGGGAAAGTCACCTCCTCCAGGTGGTGAAGAGCCAGGCCCCAGAGGCCCTTGGCTGCACTGCCCCTTGGGGCTGGCTTCTGGAGGGGTGGGGGGTGTCACCCTAGGTATGCCGCTCTGGCACAGGGAAGGTTTTGAGCTGAAAGCGTTGAGAAAAAGTAAATACAAGAAGAACTCTCCCCCACCCCCATCAGTAAGGGCCAGACTATTCTTAATTATGAGATGACTCTAGACTCTTCTCAGCCCAGAGGTGGCACCGAGGAACCTGCATGACAACCTCCGCCCCTCCCTGAGACACCCTCACCTCCCGTCAGCGCCCCATGCATTTGCCGTGCCATCTTTCGCTGCCTCTGGAAGCTCGAGGTCCCTGTCCTCTGGCCTGTCCTTTCTCTCCAAGCCTGCTGTTCTTTTGCGGGGACGCTGTCTGAGCTGTGGCTTCCCACCAGCCTGAGTTCCACATCCCTGAGTTCTCTGTGTAGACGCGCCACGCACGCCTTAGTAACTTCTGTTTGTTTTTCTCCTGTTCCTCTCTCTCGAGTCAACCTAACTTGCAGCCTCTGCAGTGACCCTAAGATGGGTGAGACCTGAGGTGCCCTGGGAGGTGGCGAGTGGCCACCAGGTGTCAGGAAAGTCCATGTCTGGGGGCTCGTACTTGGAGACTGACCTGCATTCTCTGGGCAACCTTGAGAATCGCCTGGAGAATGGAGGGATGTGAAGAGGCCACAGCCCATTAAACAGACAGACAGAAAGACAGACAGAAAGCCAGCAGAGCCCGATGTCCCTGAAGCAGCCAGCTGCCTCCACAGGGACCGAGGCTCCCCTGGGCCTGCAGCTGTCCCAGGTGGCCGGGTAACAGGCTGACGCGGCCTGACGGGGGGCCCCAGAGACGCCTGGCAGTGTTCAGCAGGATGATCAGCAGTGCAGTGAGAAGTGAGGAGCGAGACCCCAAGTGCCCCCAAGGGCAGCGTCCTGAACAAGGCAGGCTGTGCCCAGGGCCTGCGCCAAGGACCCCTGTGCCACGCCTGCTGGGTCCTCTGTGGTTCAGAACTGGGGCCTGGCCTATCGTGGACAACGTGCTGGGATCATTGGCTGGGTCTGGAGGCAGCGTGTATGGGGGACTCACTTCTCTCTCCACTGAGAGGTGCTTTCTCCAGGTGCTAAGGGAATGGTCCTGACCAAGCAGTTTTCACGGACGGCATGAGCTTAGGAGGAGCGTACTTCACAGACGTTTCATCGCGTCCTTACAGGGCACGGCAAGGCCCTCTGCTTGGCGGTTTTGCTGTTGGGTTTGAGGATGAGAAACAGCCTGAGGCTGGGGAGGTGCCCGAAGCAGGGCCGGAGGTAACAGAGCCTGGATCCCAGCCCTTCTCTAGATGGGTGCAGATCTGGTAAGACCATCATTTCAGGAATTATCAACCGTCACCCAAGGAGATTTTACAAGACGTGACGGGAATCATCATTTCCCACGTAGACCTGTAGCGGACGTGTGACTGAGAAGGGAAGGGCCCCGTGTGGGACGTGGGAACATGGGCAGCGGAAAGAAATCTCCACGCCTGCAGCCGAGGGGACCCGCTGCCACTGCACACACGTGGACGCTTTGGCTGGGAGGATGGACAGCCAACGGCTCTGATCTGTGAAAATCAAAAGGAGTCTGAGTAATGCGAAGATCCAATTGGCTTTATTCAGTGATTCACGTATCTGGCAGCTCCCCATAGAGCAAGGAGAAGGGAGCTCTGAGGAAGGACCCAAAAGAAAGGGTTTTACAGGGGGGCAGGGTGAGGGGCAGGAAGATGTCACAAGAGGAGGAAAGGGACTGTTCCAGGCCAGGCCACCTTCTTCTGGGGGAAGGGAAGCCAGGCGTCTCATCACACCAGTGACCTCACCGGTGCTGATCAGGCATTTCGGACAGTCTATTTAAAGGTGCCATTTCTGGGAGAGCTTGAAACTGCCATGAACAGAAATCAGCAGAAGTTGCTGTCCTGAGGGAGACAAATGACTCCATTTTGGGCTTGTTATTTCTTTTAAAAAATCTTTCTATTAAAGATAGAAAATGGTGGTGCCTGAGTCAGTCCGCACCACCAAATTGAAGGAGGGTTTGCATAGCACACGTCTGAGTCTTTGAAATGTCAAGTCAGAAGAAACCTTTGTCCTGCATCACACTCCAAAGGTTCTGGTTGCACTTGGGTCCTTGCAGTCACCAGAACCTGGTGCAAGATCAGAGCCAAAGCCGTCCCAGCCAGCCTGGCAAGGAAGCATCTCCAGGTGTGGACTCCTGCCTTCACACACCTGGACTAGGTAGGGCTGCTCTGTGGCTTGGCAGCCAAGGGTCTGGACCACTGCTTTGTTCCTCACATGCCCGAAGGGGTCAGCCGTCACAGGTGACAATCCCTGACCCCTGAGGGCAGGAACTGCGGGAAGGAAAGGACACACACGTGCACACATGCACATGCCGACTAAACACCGGCACTTGCCATCTGCCTCTACAATGATTAAACCACAAGCTGCTGTGACCGCTGGCCTTCAACACGCCCTGCAGGGAGTGACTAGCAGAAATCTTCTGCAAAAATGTGTGCTTGGTTGCCTGCACCCACCTTCACCAAAATCACACATACACTGACCTTCCCCGCTTCCTCTCGGGAGCCGTTCCTCAGAGCTGTCTGAAGTGCTGTCTCCCGGGCTACAGTCCTCATTTTGCCCCAAATAAACCCCAACTCTCACGCTGTGCTTTTTTTTCATCGACACTTACACACACATGTGTGCACACACACGTGCACATGCGTGTACACGCTCACACACACACACAGTTTCTCTTTGCAAACTGTGTAGCCGTCTTCAGCCCCATCTCTGCGTGGAGAAGCCCCAGACCCGCAACCTCCCTTCGCGTTCTCTGCCAAACGCTGGTCCTGTCTCCCCCCTGCCCCTTGCCCTCGGCTGGCTGCCCGCCTTGGAAACCTCCCAAGTCTGCCATTTCTGGGAAGCAAGTCACCGGTATCCTGGTCTGCAGCCCGCAAGACTCTCTTTCCCCTCTATGAGAGATGAACTATTAGTCGGGTTTCTAAGGCCTCCAGGGCATGGCTTTTGCCCCACGAGGTGAGGAAGCCCGTGGATCTCTCCGTCGTGGGGATGGGTGGCAGGCAGACAGCCCTTCCCCTTGGCCGTCCTGTCTGAGATTTCATGGCTGATTAGGGCTACAGGCAGAAGTAAAGGCCAGCGGTTGGGTCTGGGGACTGTGTGGTTTAAATCACATTGACTGGGGAGAAGAAGTGGGATTTTGCCCCGTGCCAGCTCCACAGGTGAGTCATCACCTCCAAGTGGCAGATACAAAACAGCAGCAGACGTGACTCTGCTGGGACGGTGTCAGGCCACTGGCCTCGGGGTTCCCCGCCGCCCCTGTGCACAGAGGTCAGAGGTGTGGGTGTAAGGGTGTCATGTGAAGCAGACAGCCAGTGCTGGTTCACAGCGGTGGCTTGTGGGAGAGCCTCGTGAGTGTGTGTGTGTGTGTGTGTGCACGTGTGTGAGACACAGGTGGTGTGTAATGTACGAGCTGCATTTCCTATGGTCCACTTTGCCCCTGCTTCTGGGGAACCTAGTTGGGCCCAGTGGTGCCCTTGGTAAAGGAGCTTCCTGCCCAGGCCAAGCCCTTTAATCACCTTCTTCTGACTCAGAGCATCCAGTGTCCACTTGAAAGGGGCACCTGCAGTTCCTTCTTTGCTCTGACCTCTGAAACAGGCCCCGATTCCATCTGCTCAGCACTCCCCCTGTGAGGAATGTTATCCAGCCATGACAAAGAAAGAACTCTGTCGTTTGCCTGGATGGACCAGAGGGTGTCTGGTGAAATGAGCCAGACACAGAAAGGCAAACACTGCCCGCCTTACCTGTGTTGCATCAAAAGCAGTCCAGCTGCCAGGCCAGAGCAGGGTGGTTGTCACCAGCGACTGGGGCAGGGAATGTGGAGATGTCGGTCAAAGGGCACAAGCCTCCACTTCAAAGGTAAGGACGTCCTGGGATCAGGGGCCAGCATGGGGCTTGCAGTTAGTAATACGTTTTTGTATACTTGAAATTTGCTCAGAGGGTAGATTTAGGCGTTCTCATCATGAGAAAAAAAAAAGTATCTATGTGGGGTGTGGATGTGTCAGTGAACTTGGTGTGGTAAACAGTTCCCACGTATTCCTACTCAAAACACCACGTCATACACCTTACATATGTAAGTTTCATTTGTCACTTATACTCCAATCAAGCTGGGCAAAAGAAATTAACTTTTTTAAAAAGGTGGGCCCTGCTCTGTGGGTGCCTCCAGGGCTGGGACTTAGGGAGATGCTGGTGTCTGGCACCCACAGACAGGCTGCGGGGCCGACCTCAGGACCAGGACTCCGCCGGCCCTGGCGGGGCCCCTGCTTCCTGCCTGGAGCTTGTGCTCGGCGCATTTCTGCCTGGGTGTGCAGCTGGCAGACACATAATTATGAGCTTTTAGGGAGCGATACCAGCCTGGTTCCTACTGGGAGCAACTCCGTCATCCTGACAATTGTGGGACTGGAGCCCTCTTGGTATTAGGTGTCGGTTTGATAGACAGACACGTTTGTCCCGGTGTCCTGATTTTGATCCACTTGGAGTACCAGCTGAAACTGGCGGGGTGGAGGGAGGGTTACTTGGCTAGAATGACAGCGGCAGATGGCAGAGACGGGGTGTGGCCCGCTGCCGGGTCATGGCGCTTCCCTCGCCGTATATCATGGGCAGTTGTGAGGACTTTTGTGCCACACAAATGAGCAAAGGGATGGAGACGTTTCAGAGAAAGGCAGCGAAGATAATTAGAGAGGTGAGAGCCTGTCTTAAAAGTAGGGAAACAAATATTTATCAAGCATCTGCCGAGGCCAGACAGATGCTTGATAAATATTTGGTTTGTCAAATATTTGGGGGTGGTGAAGGCACACCCTCAAATGTCATGTCCTGTGATCTTGGCGTGAACACAGCAAGGCAGGCAGTGTTATTTCTCACTCTGTGTAGACAAGAAAACCAGGGCTTGGAGGTGGGGTAACAGGCCTGTGTTTCTCAGAATAGTACTAGCTGGCCCGACACATAAACCCCCAATTCTGTAGCTTAATCTCAGAAAGTTAATTTTTGCTTAGAAAACATTGGGTGGGTAAGTGACCTTTTCCGTGGTTACGCTGGGTCCCTCCGTGCCCCCACCCTTCCGTCCCCGCAGGCGTCCCCATTCAGCCGGAGGAGGAGTAGGGAGAGCGGCCCCACCTCGGTCAGAAGCATCCAGAGCCAGGGCTCATCTGCCCCCACCCCACGGGCCAGAATCAGTCACATGGCCACGCCTGCCAGACGGGGAAGCTGGGAAGGTCCTGGGCTCAGTAAACCCCGCCAGGCTGTCAGGGCCGCCGCCAGCCTCGCTCAGCGGAGTCCAAGCTGGGCTTTCTCTCACACTTTTCCAAACCCCAGGGCCTCCCAACAAAGTGAGGAGAATTCAAGAATGAAAAAGAAGATGCCCATGGAAGGGAAGAAAGGCAGGAGGCTTCTCCATCCTTAATTCTTAGTTAGGGACCAGGAGCCTCACCAGGCAAATCTGCCGCCTGTCTCTCCCCATCCGGCCCCTCCCGCAGGAGCGGGCATCCCATCTCACACCGATCAGGCCCTTTGGTGAGGCGTCATCTAAACACCACCAGGGCAGAACAGGAGGTGGCAGTGAATGAAAAGCTAGTTGTCCTAACTTAGCGGAAAAGCCTGAAAGAGAGAAGAATATAAAGCTGCTTTCTGAAAGCGAGCAATAAACAGCTGCAGCACATCTTCAAAGCTGCAGCTTTCAGAAAAACACAGCCGTGGCCAGGAAGGCCTTCCTTTGATCTTGGAATTCCCAGAGGTGGCCAGGGTTCCCCTCACACCACACACACAGGGCTCAGAAGCATTCAGCTCTCCAAGAGGACCCTGGAAAGCTGCAGTTGTAGGTTTGAAAATGTCTGTTTCTCTTCCTTCCTTCAATTCTTTTCCTTTGCTTTTCTTGAAACAGAAAAGGAAAGAATGGAAGGAATTGCTTGACTGACTGAAGCGAAGCAGCCGCTGCTCCGAGTTACTCTCCCAGTTAATTTGGAGGAAACAGGGTATTCGCCAGAGCCCCAGGCATTGTCTTTGTTTCCCGATTTTGTGGGCTGCAGAACGAGGAGGCCGTGCTTCCCTCCCTCTTTGCTGTGTCCCCGGGAAGCCGTGGAGAAGGAGGGGAGGGGGTGTGAGCAGCTTGGGGACCCCCCCAGGTCAACGTCAGTGTCTCCCTGGGGCTTGAATCCAGCACGAGGCTCTTCAGAGTTGTGCCAGCACTGAGACATCAGTGGTGGGAAGTGAAGGAGAATCCCCGCAGGCCACGTTCTGGCCCCTGAGTTTGCTCACTTAGCAGCGTGGACCCAGAGAAAAGAGACTCTGAAGGCAGGGCCCCTACCGCTGGCTGTAGTCCAGGGACAGCCAGGAAGCCTCTGGCCTGAGGTTAGGGACACACAATTCCCTCCCCTGCCAAGGCCTGAGCCTGGGGCGATTCCCTCAGGGCCTGATGATCACTGCTTTAATCCCATGCTTGGATCAAAAATCATTATTACAGACTTAATAAGCCTGGGCTCAGCTTATTCACATGGCATTTTTGTTGTGAAAGGCAGAATCCAGTAGCCATCTGTGAGCTGTAATTTCAGGGGCACCAGAAAATTCCCCGCTTATTCCTGAATCTTTCTTTGTCATGTCTTCTGAAATCTCCCCACTAGACATAGGTTATCTTAAGACCTTTAAGCATTTCAGTCTTTAAGAGCCTTGTTAAAACATGCCCACACCCTGGGAACAGTAACCCCGTGAACCATTATTCATAAACGCAGTTTTATTTTATCAGACAGCACACCTCCCCCGCTGCAGCGAGTATTTGTGATGCTCCTTTATGATCTTCAAATGGAATTCACAGATAGCACAACCTTTAAAAAAAGCAATAGAAGGCCCTCGCCTTTATATGAAGGAGAAGTAAAAAGAAAGCAATTGTGATGGTAAATTTTGTGTCACCTTGATTGGCCCAGGGCGCCGGATTAGACAGGACTCTGGACTTGTGTGAGGGTGTTTCCGGGCGAGATGAGCATTTGAATCGGTGGACTCAGTAAAGCAGGTCACCCTGCCCAGTGTGGGTGGGCAGCGTCCAGTCTGCTGAGGGTCCAGGGGGACAAAAGGTGCAGGAGGAGGATCCTCCCGTTCTTCCTGCCTTACTGATGCGCTGGACTGTCTCGTTCATCTTCTCCTGCCCTCCGGCTGGGACTTACACCATCAGCTCTGCTGGTTCTCAAGCTTTCAGACCCAGACTGCATCACACCACCTGCTCTCCTGGTCTCAGCTTGCAGACGGCATGTGTGGGGCTTCTCAGCCTCCATAACCTCGTGAACCAATTCCTTTCATAAATATATGTATTATATATATATATATATATATATATTATTGGTTCTGTTCCTCTGCAGGACCCTGACTAATACAGTCATTTAATAACATAACCTGTATTTGGTATCTGATGCTTGGGGGCAGTAGCCGAGAAGATAACGACGGTGTCTGTTGCTGGCTAACCACTCACGACTATTAGGATCCCCATGGATGCAGTCAAGATGCGGACTGACACCAAGAAACCTAGAGTGAATCGATTAACACAAGTTATTGAGGATTTCAAGCAAAGCCAAGTGCGATCTGCCTGCAGGTCAGTGGGTTGTGTGTTCCAGGTAAGTTCAGTGCTTGTTGAGACTTGGCCTGAAGACGGGTGTTAACAGTAAAGCAGGCTTAGACTGTGTTCCTGCGAGTAGAAGTAGGTTTTCCCCCTGCAGGAAGGTCCCCTTCCTTTCAGGGTGTTTAGCACCCTGCTGCCAGCCCCTGAGGGTCAGTTGTCTTGGTGAGAGCGGAGACAACACGATGACATGTTGAGAATGTCCCCTAGGGGGCGACGTCACACAGGTTGAGAAGCGCTGTGATGCGTACCGTAGGATGATAGGATGGTTCTCGAGAGAAAAGAATGAGGGAGGAGCCTGGGAGGCTGGAGAGGGGAGACTGTGCTTCAGAGGAAGGTGGGTGGGCGCCTCAGGGGGACGTGACTGCAGGACGATACCCGCTGCACGCTGGAACCCGTGACTGAGATGGACCTGCACGAAAGCCCTCCTCTCTCCATCTGCCCACACAGCATCCAAACTGCCAATCAGGCACCTGGAAAACTCCTGATGAGGGGAGTTTTCATGTTAAACAGTATTTTAAGGTTCAGGGAGAAACGGCAGGAGAGGTCTGTCCAGCCCTCTATTGGGACATGTAAGGGACCTGGAATCATGTCCGGGGCAGGCTTGCGTTCAGACCCCTGAGGAGACCAATCCCTCTCCTTCCGTCTTCAGGATGAGGTTCTTTCTCAAACACCTGCAAGACCAAAAGCATTAATTAGCTTCATCTCTTCCAAAGACCCAAATAGAATGTTACAGCAGGCTATAGATGCCAGCTACTTTCAAATTCTAATTTCGAAAAACGAAAACTGAGACCATAAAGAACAAAAGTAGGGAACTAGCAGTTTTAATAAAAATCTACTAAGCATCAGATGCTTTCTATACACTTTTCTATCCCATTTAATCATCAAAATTTCCCTTCTGTAGGGACCAGGGGAGTTAAATAACTTCTCCAGAGGTCACAGCCAGGGAACTGCCCGCCGGTGGAAGAGCATATGCTAGACTGTTGACTTCTCAGTGCTGTTTATATTAGTTCCTATTTCCTGGAGTTAAAAGAGATATTTAATAAGAAATAAGAATGTATTTTCAGGCAGAGAATCTTACCTACTTTGCTATTGATATTTTGCCACAGAGTAGCAGTGAAGTTTGCTCTCCCTTCATTACATTAAAACAAGTAAACTGTTGGCTTATCTTCACTTAGTTTTGCAGCAAGCATAGAGGCAGCTTGGCAGAGGTGAGGTCTTGCTGAGGGCTCCCCCTTCCTCAACCAGGGGAGGGGGACCAAGCAGCAAGCCCACTCCCTGAGGCTGCCCCACCACCAGGGCTGACATGCTCAGAGAGGTCAGCAAGTCAGCTTCCCAGGTTCAGTGTCCAGTGCAGAGAACCCTCCAATCACTACCACCTGTATGCTGATCTTTGAAGTGGGGTTTCAAGCTGTGTTTCAGAAAGCCAGATTTGACCTGAAAAAAAAAAGGCTAATTCAGAAGCAGATTCTTATAACCAATCTGGGAGTCTACTGGGGTCATTGCTAAGAGAACAAGCAGAAAAGTGTTTGGATGATAAATGTTGTCATTGTTTGAAACTTGGTAGCATCAGAAGAAATAACTTCAAATGCTTGAACTATGTTCTTGTTGAAAAAGTAAAGTTGGTTGGGAAAACTGTGAGTCCTCTTTTTGGTAACAGTGCCTGTAGGGAAAGAGCTGCTTGGACCACACCGCCTTCTGGCGAAAGTGTATCTCTATTGCAGGCAAAATATCCAGGTCATAAATAATCTTTTGAGGGACAAACTTGTGAGTTTCTTGCTACACTAGAGAAAAATAACCATGCCGGTACTCTACTCAGACATAAACATGAAATATTACTCAGGAATATTACTCAGGTGTAAAAAATGAAATGTTGCCATTTGCAACAACATGAGTGGATCCAGAGAGAATTATGCTAATTGAAATAAGTCAGAGAGAGAAAGACAGCTACCATATGGTCTCACTTATATGTGGCATCTAAGAATCAAACAAACAAAACAAAAACAGACTCATAGTTGCCGAGAACAAATGGGTGGCTGCCAGGGGGTGGGTGGGGTTGAAGTAGGTGAAGGAGACTAAGAGGAACAAACCTCCAGTTATAAACTAAATAAGCCACATAATACACAGCATAAATATTATGGTCAATAATATTGTAATAACTTTGTATGGGGACAGAAGTTTACTAGATTTATTGTGGTGGTCATTTCAAAATGTGTGTGAATGTCAAATCACTATGAACTATACCTGAAACTAACATAATATTGTATGCCAACTATAACTCAATAATGAAAAATAGCACTATATATCAGAACCCCAGAATATTAAAAAAAATGCACACTTCTATCATTATTGCTATAAAACTTTTTCAGATAAATGTAAGTATTTAATAGTTATTTAAAACTCCTCAATAATCATGCCCTCTTTGGATGACTCTTTGAAGTGGATTACAATCTTAAATTTGAGAAATATTAAGGAAGAGAATAATTAACAGAAAAAAAATCTTAACCTGATGGGTTTCATTATCTTCTAGTTAAAGGGTCTACTCCTGAAATTTTGCGCAAGATCTGAAGGAAGACACAGTGAGGAAGACGGGAATGTGGAAGGTACTAAAAGTGCCCGGTGCTTGTGTGTATTGTGCCAGCTCTGCCTGTTTACCCTAGTTCTGGCTCTCACTGTCCAATTCTGGAATTTCTAAAATAATACAAAGTGAAGAAGATGCACAGATGTATTAAGTAATATGTACCTACCCAAGGGAAAGAAACATCTTATTTTCTGGCCAATTTTCAAATAACTAAAGTATCAGAAACCTGCATGTATTAGTTGACACTCACTTTTTTCCACACCCTCGTGCTCACCCACGGGGTCAGGGAAGATGGGACAAGGAGCACTTCTCCCCTTTCTGTATTAGTCAGCTGCACTGCATGACAAATTACCCCAAACTTTGCAGCTTAAATAAATCAGTGCTTACCGTCTCAGTGTTGGTGGGTGAGGAATTTGGCAGTGGCTCGGTGGGTGGCTCAGAGTCTCCACTGAGGTTGCAATCAAGGTGTTGGCCGGGGCCCCTTCACCTGAAGGTGCGACAGGGGCTGGAGGGTCCACTTCCAAGATGGTGCCTCACATGGCTTCCATTCCTCACACACGGGCCTGCCCATCGGGATGCTTGGGTATCTTCATGACATGGCACTGGCCTGCCCCCAAGTGAGTGTTCCCAGAAAGAGCGAGGAGAAAGTCACGTGCCTTTGTGATCAGTCAGGGGACTGATAGGCAGTCACCTCCACTATACGCCCCATGTGAAAAGCAAACCACCACGTGCAGCTCACACCAAGAGGAGCGAACATGCTTTAAAACCAACACCTTTCTTGAAAACTCTGCTATAGAATTTCTGGTTTTTTTCATTCTTAGAGTAATTACCTCTTAGAGAAAATGAATAAGACCTGGCTATACCACATGAATTTATGCATTTGGCTTCTTTCCATTTCATGAATAAGCCAGGTTAGGGGATTCAGAACTAGACCTTGAAACTACAGGTCTCATGGCTAAGATTTCCCAGCCTTTGAAATGCTGAGAATTGCTTTCAGGAAAGGAATATCCCTAGAGTCCTTGTTGATCAATTTGGGGTATTATGGGGTCTTTGTCTCATAGCATTCTCAATACTTAAGGAAAGATTGGTTTGGTTACTTCGGAATAGAGGCCGATTCATTTTCCAAATATTTACAGCTCCTAACTGTATCTGAATATCAAAGCTTATGCAGCCCACAGCTATAAACTGTGGTTTATTTTAGGAAATGGGCCTGAGTAGTAGTATAGCTTGATTTCTAATTCCCAACCTTAAAACAACTCTCATAACCATCAAAATGATATGATTGATTCTAGAAAGAGAAACAACTGGACCTGAGGTTTACCCACTGGAACCTCTGCCATTTTTGGGGGGGGTCATTCTTGGAGTCACAATTGATCTGAGTCTATAATCATGCCCTAGAAATTAATCAATCATTCGATAACGTACGTAACTGTACAAATGTATTGAGTGGCTTTGGCAAAGAATGTGTACTCATAAAATGCCCTATCTACTCCATTTACATTTACCACAATCCTATTCATATAGATAATTGCATATTTTCCAGCAAAAAATAAAATTATACCTCAGCACATTTGCTAACCCACCAAAGACAACACATGACGCCTTATAAAATGATCAGACCAGGGCATAGCCACATCTGAAAGGCAAATGTGAAAGCCAATTGAGTTGGAATTTGAATAATTAAAGCTTTCTGGTTTCTTTAAACAACATAAAAATATAAGAAGCTAATTATTTCAGGTAATTAACACATCCGAAATCAAGTGCAAGGGCAGTTTGTACGGAGACCAGAAGAAACTGTATAATCAAGGAACTGAGAAAATGCCGTCATGTTCTGTGTGGGTCCGCGAACCCCCCATAGGAAATGATGCTGAGGCATCTTCTCGAGCACCACACCTGCTCACTAACTTTACCCGCAGTTCATTGCTTCCAAAGTAACCTGGTCCCAACGTGCTTTAGGATTTGTTTTCAGTTTTTAAAGTTGTATTTTTGGCTTCCTCTCTGAAGCTGGAAATTTACCTGGTGAATGGGTGGGTCGGATCTTACCCATCAGCCAGAATGTATTTACATTTAAAGGCATTTTTAAGGTTGTTTACCATTAGCAGTACAACAGAAAATGTCCTTGACATGTATGAGGAATTCAGCTGGAGAGACACAGGATGGAACGGCAGGAGAGGAGGGGAGGGGAAGAGAGACCTGCAGGAGAGCTGTGTGATCATGCAGGCAGGGAGCGGGCACCCCATGTCCATGGTGTCCTCTGATCAGAGACCTGCGACCCGGTCTCTCAATCAAGAGCAAGGAGAACGCAGACAAAGGCGGAGCTCAGGGCCGGAAGCAGAGCATCAGATGGCAGAAACACCCTCTCCCCTTGGGCCTGGACACCAGGGTATCCACATGGCCCTTGGGAGACAAACATGTTAATAACTTCCTCGAGGCTGCTGTGTTTCAAGGGTAATGTCTCTTGACAGGTGCCTTGATCCTTTTCTAAAGGATTATAGCAAGAAGAAGAGCAATGTGGGTATTAAGGCATCAGCACCTCAAACACCTTGTGTTGGCTTCCAGTTTGTACCTTTTAACGAAGGCTCATGTTGAAGTGTTTGGTTCTCTGATTCTACTACCACCCTGCCCTGGGGATGAGGTGGGTCTGTGGTATATGCAAACCCATATTTCTACCCTGCGGTTCATGGCCCTGTGACCCCCTCCTCTGAGATACCTAGCAGTTAAGTGACTCACAAGATACATCAGGCAGGGTCCCGAGTGACCACAGATGGGAATAAGCAAGTGCTGTGGGCATGAGCTTTGTCAGCCTGACTCGGCCTTCTAGAACCCATAAGCCTGGATAGGCTAGCCTGTTCGGTGTGAATGAAAGTTGCCCAGGTTACATAGCTGAAAGAGTGCAATAACCAAAGAGCACTGACCTAGGAGCCAAGAGGCCTGGCTGTCACAGGAATGATGATGTGAGCTTGAACAAACCACTCACCTCTGTGAGACTCAGTTTCCTCCTCTGTGAAATAGGGACAGTATCACTTTTCCAGGTGTGGGAGGTTGGATAAATAGTCCCTATTCTTCCGTCACCTATAAAAGAGCTTTAGACCTCATGACTTTGCAGGGCCTCCCAGGAGGGTCTGACTATGTGTCCCGGCCCACTGGTATTGGGCATGGCCATGGGGCTTGCCTGCCAGGGACGTGGGCAGAGGTGTCAGTGTGCCGGCTTTAGGAGGCTTCAGGGGTCCCCACTGTCTTGAGCTCTAGCATGAAAGGAACACACCCTGGTCAGCAGCTGTCCTTCAGCTGCAGCCCCAGAATAGCATGTGGGACAGAAAGAAATTAAACCCACAGCTTGGAGCCAAGCTACCCAGACAACCAGCTGAGCCCAGTGTAGACCAATTGAGCCACTGGTGACCTAGACACTCATGAGAGTGAAAAACAATGTTTGTTCTTGGAAACCACTGAGTTTTGGGATGGCTTGTTACCCAGCATTACTATGACAATTGTTGACTAATATACCCACATATTTGTTGTTTCTCCTAAAGCAATGAATGTAAAAATGCTTTGTAATCTGCTTTTAAAAAAAGATACGCATCTGGAATGAATCGTCTATAAAGGCAGAAACTTTTGTTACTATAACTAGAAGAGTTCCTGGTACAAAACAATAACTCAATAAAAACAGTATTGATTGAGTTGGAGAATGGATGGATTGTTTGATAGAAAATATATGTGTATTAACATTGGCACTTCTACCATAGGCACTGTTTTCTTGGATTTAAGTAATTCATTTCGGTTAATATAAATACCCCGGAGAAAGATAAATTGTTTTTCATAACACTTCAATTTGGAGGTGTTCAATGCTAGATACCTGTAGTGATTATAGAAATTGTAGAAAACCAGAGGTGAAGAGCCAGGGTCTAAAAATGGATTTCCTACTTTGACCCATGGATAACTTGTTTACTTTGACAAAACTTTGGGAGTTTTGCTAAAACTAGCATTCTGCCCCCAAAACATGTCTTTCATAAAGTACAGGCACACAGATACAGACCCAAACATGTACACTAATATTGTCCTGTATGCATTTATTGATACATAGGCTATATTTGTGAGTGTATGTCTATCCATCTGCCTGTCTATCCATCTGCCTATCTATCTATCCATCTGCCTATCATCTATCATCTATCTATCTATCTGCCTATTTATCTATCTATCCATCTGCCTATCTATCATCTATCTGCCTATCTATCTATCCATCTGCCTATCTATCATTTATCTATCTATCTATCTTCTATCTCTCTATGTAGAGGTTTGTTGGAACCACCAGGGAACTCATGTGCTCTGGGAGGCTAGAAAGAGAACTGCGAGGGGATTATTCCAATTGCTCTGAATCTAAGCACAAAATGTATGGGTTTCAAGGAGACAGGACCCAGAAATATGGGCTAGAAGCTTTGCTTCTCTCATTGGTGGTGGGACCTTGGGCAAAGCATAAAATAAGGTAGTTTGGGTTAGATGAACTCCAGTTTCTCTGAAATTTATTCTCTGTAGCTTTTAAAGGGAAGAGAAGGTATGTTTACCTGAATCACTTGGTGATCGCACTGGGTTAGTGCACAGTTCCTGGAAAGAGTCATCTGGAAATGTTTAAGTTCCCAGTCTGCTGTCAGGATGGTTGTCACATCTACATCCCTCCCTCATCCCACTGCCCTGGTACCTGGGGTAGTGTTAACATGGTTTATTCAAGCATATTTGCTAAGAAACCTGCAGTTCTCAGAGGAAGGACTGAGTACAGCTCGTTGTTTACAAGTGATTAAGAGAGATTTGCACCTCAGCGTAAGAACCTGGGTGACTGCACATGCAGACACAATACATCGCTTCTGGCTTCTGGGTGTCTGTTTTGTTTTGTTTTTCCTGCTCTTTTTTATGATGGTCAAAAGTTTCTCTAAATTTGGATGTTCCTGGGGCCAAATGCTGCCATCTGGATGCCTTTTGCAAACTCCCATTAACCTTTACCACATGACAAACGGTGTCAGTCAGTCACTCTCCACAGGCGGACAGGTGGAGGCCCAACTCCTCAGGGCTGTTTGCGCCGATCCAGGGGCTGTTTGTTCCCTCACGGGGCCAACGACGACTGTGTGGAGACATCCCAGTGGGGTTCCTGCCCTGGCTCAGTCCCACCCCACCCCTGCAGACCCACGCTTATGTATATTTCAGTGTGGAGCCCCGGGCCATTCATGCTAACTGTCCTCTCGCCGAGAATCCCTGTGTCACTGTTGTTGGTGGCAGATAGGACATCATGACCCAAGCGCAGGCCCAGGGTTTGTGATGAAGACTGGGCTGTAGGGTATCCTCTTGTACCAGAACTTGCCCCGAAACCGCAAGCTCCAGAGCCCTCCCTGCCCGGCCTGGACACTGGCCCTCACCTGGGCAGCTGAGCCCGCCACGCCAGCTTCACTTTCTGAATTCTGGGAGCAACTATTGTCTGTGTCACTGGCCAGACACTGTGTTTTGGGGGCATGAGAACTCATGGTTTGTGTTCAAAAGCTCTGCTGAAGTGTGGTCACAGGAGAGACATTTGTTGTTCGGGTCTTGTTCTCATTCTGTGGGTCTTCAAACAATCCCCAGGGCATCGCCTCTCTCTGCAGATGAGGAAATGGTGGCCACGAGGTTAAGTGACCGACAGGAGGTACCTGTGGCATCAGCACAGACCTGGGATGGCCTGAGCTCTCCTCTCAGGCTCCGCTTCCGTGTCCCTGCTTCTCAGGAAAGACCTTTACTCTCTGAATCTCGCTCAGAAGATCCTCGGCCCAGAGCTCTGTTTGGCCCTGTCAGTCTTCCAAGCTGGTGGGAGGACTGCAGAAAGGAAATGGCGTTTTTTTCCAGGAAACATGGTCAAAGTTCCACCCAGTCCCGATTTCTACCAAACAGTCGTGGCTACGCGCAAGCTGCACTCAGGGTGTCGCCATGAACACGAATAGGCTGCCCCATCATCCCATTTCGGTCTGAGGAGTGCTCCCAGGGATGTCTCCGGGCACTGTCATTGGCCTCACAAGACAGCCGTGGCCACGACCTTGTGCCCAGTGACACTCGGCATGGGTGTGTCACCCACTCTCCCTGCAGAGAGCCCCCACCCCGGTGGGAAGAGAGGCTGGCCCGAGCGGCCCCAACCCAAGGCCACGTGGGTGACGTGTGGGAAGAGGGCCACGGCGGCCCGGCACCCGTGGTCCAGGACCAGTCCCGAGGGCCAGAAGGGTCTTTCTTGTGTCCTGCGTGAGGCTCTCAGTGCAGAGGGCCTGAACGGCGGCCGAGCCCACATTCCTTTGCCTCCCGGGAAGTTTGCTGGGACGGCTGCTTGCAGGGGGACCGCTGAGTCTTTGCCAGCCTGGATCCCTCCCCTCCCCACTGCCCAGGGCTCAGGGAGCAGGGAGCTGGGGGAAGTGGCAGTGGGCTGGGAAAGATGTGTTCCTGGAAGATGGACAGAGCCGGGCTCGCGTGGGGCTGCGACTGCTTCTAAGCCCTCCCTCCCCGGCTTCCCCCAAGTCCACACAGCAGGCCCAGGAGTGACGCCCCTGACACAGCAGCACGTTTGGAGCCTCTGACTACGGGAGTCCCCAGCTCCACTGGGGATCTGATCGCTGTCCAGCCCACAGCTTGGACATCTACACGGACCCACAGCACATCTGCACGATCCCCTGCAGGCTGTAGTCTTCCAGACACCGAGGGACTCACCCTGCGGCCGCTGATCAGGCTCTGCCCTGAGTGGCATCTCAGCCCCGCACTGGGCATGTTCAAGGTGGAGGACCTTGGGGCCCAGGTGGTGCTCAGGTGGCCACCTGGTTAGTATAATCTGAGTTAACTTGGAAAGCGCTCCTCCTTTAGAAATCCACCCGGATAATCCTGCTTCCGTGCCCCTCTCTGTTCAAATCTGAATGTTAACTCTCCGGGGGACAGTTTGAGCCTTAGGCAGGGAGACCCCCTGCCGCCTCTCGCACGTGGGTTTATCAGCTCACCGGGCGTGACACAGAGCAGAACCGGGGGCAGACGGATGTGGGCCCGCCAGCGAGGGGCCTGGGGAGCCCCAGCGGTGTCTATTTAAAGCGCAGATAGGGGTGAAAATAAAGTTTGCCTACTTTATAATTTTCCCACAGCATGCAAGTCTGAATGGAGAGTTTCACGCATCAGCTCACAGAAAGTTGTGGGATTTAGCTCTGTTCCTCTGCAAAAGAATCAGTTGGATTTCACTGAAATTATGGATGTGTGGGGTGTGTGTGTGTGTATGTATGTGTGATGTGAGTGGTGTGTGTGTAGGTGTGTGTGCAGTGTGTGTGCGCATGCACGCCTGTGTGTGGCATGTATGGTGTACATGAAGAACATGTAACATGGCATCTACATACTTGTATTCACACACTTTGAAAAGAGCACGGCACTGTGTTGTTAAGAACACAGCCAGCAGGTCTCGGTCTCTAGAACTCACCCTGCATGGCTGCAGCATCTCCCCCAACCCCTCCCTCTCTGTTTCCGTGAGTCCCCTCCAAAAGAGAAGGAAGCAGAGGTTCACGTAGCATCCTAGGCGACGGGGACTCTGGCACCCTGGGGGGCCGGGAAGAGTGCTGTGAAAGGGAAGGACGAAGGTCAGTGGCCGCACGTGGTCCCCAGGCAGCAGGAACAGCTTCAGTGGGAGGAGTTAAATGCGTCGGTGTCTCCCAGGTGCATTCTCTGCATGTGCTGGTGCCGAGTCAGCCTGGGCCTGAGATGGTCACAGTCCTCTCCATGCACGGTTCCTTCGTCTGAAAAGTTGCACTATCAGGACATCACGTCGCATCAGTTAGGTTACAAAAATGCGCCATTGACTACATACGCTGAATGATGCTCTATCAGTGGAGAAATTTCATGAATCATTTCTATCTATGTCTTGGTTCCAAATCTTAAATCAACAAGGGTAAAGGTTAAAAGGGTGAGCTACCTTGCTGATGTATTTTTCCTTACATCCATTTATAAGCTATTGATATCATAGCTGTGCCCTGAATTCCATTAAACACCTAGCCTCACGTGTTTTAAAATAGTGAGAACATCACAGAGGCTGTTGTTAATGGGGGTGGTCAAAGTGTTCGTCAATGAAGTAACCACAGCTAGTAATGCCTGGCTCATGACAAGAACTCAGAAATGTCAGCGTCAGTGATTTATTATTAATACTGAAGTTGGTTTACTGAATCCTTTTTACTCTTTATTCCTTTCCCGCTCTTTATTTTGGGTGTGGCATGGGAGGCTGGCTTGGCAAGCTCCCTCCCTCTCTCCATCTCTCTGCCACATGACCTGCAGTCTGAGAGTGGGGGGTGCCCCTCCAGCTCCCCCATGCTTGGCTTGCTTCTGCTGATGGGCTGTGAGGCATAAGACTCGTTTGGCCTTTGAGCCAAGTACACACCACGCAAACCCATGCCCCAGAGAACTACCGTCCCTTCCAAGAGACCGCAGCCTGCCTGGGATCCAGAGCCCAGCTGGCCGGCAGCCAGAGGCAGACCTGTCCAGGGCACTCAGTGTGAGAAGGAAAGCGCCACTGTTGTCAGATCTGGGGCTCTTTGTTACACAGTCAAATGACTGACCAGTGTATGTTGTAATGCACGGACTTTGTTCAAAATTTGAAAGTACCAAATTATTTAGAGTGACAAACCTCCTCCAACCCCCTCCCTCATCTTCCCAGCTCCACTGTCCCAAGACAACTAGTATTATTATTATAACAATTCTTAATTGTTCTATAATTGTATAGAATTATAAGGAAAGGTGTTAGAAAAATAATGACACTAGTGCAGTCTCTACAAAGTGTTTTAAAATAACACGGTAAGAGACCAACTGTGGATCAAAACTCAGTATGTATTGTCTGAAAATTCCCTCTGCCCCACACCAGGCCAACCTGTCTTTGCCAGGAAGAAAAAGGAAGGAAGGAAGGAAAGGAGGAGTGCCCACCTCCTGCGCACCCCAGGGGGGATGTCCACGGGCCACACCAGGAGAGGCCACGAGGCCACCTAAACAGCACACACTCACTTCTCAGATCTCCTCTCTAGGATCACGCTGGCTCCTGGTGTGACCCAGAGACTGGGCTTGGGACCGTGGGGAGCGTCTCAGGACCGTCTAGCATCTACCACCTCCAGCCTCCTCCAGCTCCCCTGCCCAACCTCCTGGCATACAGGATCCATCTACCCTTAGGTGGGTGGACATGGGCATGGAGGGTCAGGAAAACTGAGGTCTATTCAGTGTCTTAAATATTTCACCTTTGCCTGGGATCACGGTTTCTTCCAACTGAAGAGCTGATAATTGTCCTATTTTGTTGTCCGCCTTTTGCAGCATTATCTCCCTCCTGAAGCATAATCGACCAGGACAAGGGGCAGGAACGTTGGGAACAGGAAATTTGGGGACACATATCAGTTAACGTTCTCAGGTAGCTTCCTGCTCAACGCGTGTTTGATCTGTCGTGGACGCGAGGTAAACTGACGGTCCCAGAGCCCCACGGCTGGCCCATCGTGCTGGACCCCGGGCCTGCCGAGTCCTGGCCCCGTCCCCTTTCCCAGAACCTCGTACAGTTTAGGGGTTCAGGGGAGCCTCGGGCACATGAGAAGCAGTGGGAAAATTTGCTTGGCCAGAAGGTCAGTTCTGGCCCTAGAGGATTCCCTGCACTGGGGACCAGTCAGTTCCGGAAAGCAGGCTGCGTCTTCTTAGCTTTGCTTGAGGCAGATTGGGTTTAACTTTACAGGTGAAGGCAGCATCTGGCTGAGTCTGGTCTCCTTGAGCAAAGGAGGAACCAGTGGGCCCACTGACTGGACTTCTGACCAAGGCATAACCTGGCTCTTCAGTCCCAGGAGGACCAGAAACGCCAAGCTGGTCACCTCTGGGTTTGTTATCTTTTGTCCTTTTGTGGAAATTTCTAGGTATGTCTATGTCTGAAATCAGCAACCTCTGTCACAGGGTGAATTGTATCCCCAAAATTCATATGTTGGAGTCCTAGCCCCCAGTACTTAGAATGTGACTCTAGTTGGGAAAAGGGCCTTTAAAGAGGTGATTATGAGGTCATGTGGGTGGGCCCTAACCCAGTGTGACTGGTGGTCTTATAAGTCACACAGTGTGACTGTGTTGGGGCACAGACGTGCAGAGCGGATGCCCAGGTGAGGATAGGGGGAGAAGACCTCAGAAGGAGCCAGCCTTGGTCTTGGACTTCCAGCTTCCAGGACTGTGAGAAAATAAAATGTCTGTTGTTTAAGTGGCCTGGTCTGTGGTACTTTGTTGTGACAGCCCCAAGCAAACTCATACAACCACATATAGACTCAACTAACATTTATGGCACCCCTAGTATATGTGAAGCATTGCACTAGGTGTTTTCAGAGTCCTTAACTTGCTAAACCAAAGGATCCTGCAATAATGTGAACAGACAGGGACGGTGGGGGGAGAAAAGAGCTCTTCCCCACTTTCCTGACCCTTGGGCTGCTCCAGGACCTACGAGAGAGAATCCAGAGATTCACTTTGAAGCCATGGGGTCTTGAAACAATGCAGCAGTCTTCCGTCCTGGGGTGGGGAGGTGAGGAGAGGGAACCAGGAACTTGGTTACAGAAAGTAGAGGCATTCCAGTTCCAAGAAGATGGCGAGTCCCGTCGGGGAATGGCGCCATGTGAAATGGGAATGAGGGAAAGTGAAAACTGGGTTTTGAGATAAACCATCTTTAGAAGAGACCCATCCAAGTGATGAGAGGATAACATGATGCTGATTCGCTCAAGGTCCTTCCAGAGTGCAAGTAAGAAACTGGAGTGCATGCTTGGGAGTATCTTACAACTTGATCGAGGAAAGCAGGCTCCAGTCTCCGATGTTATCACCCGACTGTCTGAGGAAACAGTGTTGGTGGCCGCCTGACCGGCTTTAAAAGGCTCGGTGCAAACACCAGGGAAACCCTGGGAGGTGGAGCCCTGGGGGCTGGTGGGCTGCAGTGCCGCTGAGTGGGCAGAGGAGACCCTGGGTGGGAAAGAGCCGCAGGAGCTCCAGGGCCTTCAATCTCCTCCTGTGGTTCCAAACAACCCCCTCTTAGAATCTGATTTCCAAGAACCCTGATCCTGGGAATGAGGCATCCTGGGTGAGGGAAACAAATATCACCATCATGGCAGAGTTAAAAGTCACCATTCTGATTTGTGTCTCCATCCTACGTTTTCATGAAATGAACCATTTCTGCAGAGCCTGGACACCTGCGGTTCAAAAGCAAAATCACTACGCTGGTATAGGTAGCCCCACAAAGAAATCAGCTCCTTGAGTGGCCCTGCTGGGGGCCAGAAATGTCTCAGAAACCCGAAAATGATGAGAACCTCTAAATTTAGGGCCTGGAAACTGAGGACTTTTACACAACAGCAAAAACAGCATAAAGATCAACCTTGGCATTGCAGCCTTTGCAATGATAAAGGACTCTCTTCTTTAATCTCCCTTCTGGACCTAGTTTTAAAAAGCCAGGAAGGTAAACTAAGACTCTTGGAAAATGTCTGCAGGGAAGCGGGGAGACGCCAGTGGACGGAGATGAGGAGGGTAGCGGCTCACAGCCAACAGTGAACCGCTGCGCGCACATCTGGAAACTGTGATGACAAGCTGGCGAACAGCTGGGGAGACGTGCTTCAGATCTGAGATGAGATGAGGGATTTAGCCTTCCAGGCTGTGAGCGGCACTGCGTGTCTACCTGCCAGGGGAGCAGGCAGCCGAAGGTGGGAGAACGGAGCTGCCAGCCCTGTTGGCACCATCCAGGATCAGTACAAATCCCTTTCAACAAATTATGACAACTTTGTGACGCGTGATTGGAAACGACCAGCAATCTGAGGCTCAGAACCTGTTTTCAGATATGTGTGGCATTTGGATTTTCTGCTCACAAAGATGACTGATCACAAACTGAAATTGTTTCTGGTCCAGTTCTTTGCAGCCTTAAAAACTGTGAGACTGAAAATGTTACAGGAACAGTTTTCCTCTGGAGCTCACAGCTGGCAGGGCCGAGAGTGCTGTGGTCTCTTGTTAGGGAAAAAAAAAAAATTCGAAACCATTTCCTCTTTTGACGTCGACAGAATATTTTACCTTAAAGCTGTTGTGATTTGTCACAGATTTTCCCTGCATCTCCACGCCTGCTACCCTTTTCCGTGTACATCCCATATTTAAAAAGATATATATATAGCAGCAAGAGTGGTTTGTTAAAGTTTCAGGATTTGGGCAAACCTGTTGTTCAACATGACCATTATTTAAAATGAAGTTACATAAACTTTCAAATATATAAGTTATATTTTTAAAAGGTAATAAATACTCAAAGCTCATCACTTCCTACCAGTTTTTCTACACTCTACAAGTTCTCTGCTTTTGAGTTTACTCATCCCTTGTATCCGGGTGGTGGAGAAACTTTGTCATGAGTCACCATCGTGATATTCTGTGTATGCTTGGTTCGAAACAAGCCATCGTGGAAGGGTTTACACCCCAGGAATTGGCAAACACTACAAATTGGGGCTTGATTTATTATTTTGTTGATTGTCTAGACGGAAGAAAGTAAAGGAGAAAATGTTACCAGTGCAGATACCATGTGTTGTGTCTACTGCTGAAGCTGAAAGATGTTTCAGCTTAATGCATATAATGTATATTATATATTATTCTTACTATATTTTAGATGTGGGTGAAAATAGTTTGAGTAGATCACAAATCAGATTAACAACAATAAATTTATAGGGTGAAGAGTTAACAGACTGGTATGTAATTTTATTTGTCAAATCATAGTCTAAAAAAATCAATAAAATCATCCTGTGAGAATCAGTTGGCTACATGGAATTCATGGTAAAATAGTACTGTATAATTTATTATTTCGTGTGCTACATACCTCTACATCAGTAAAACTCATAATAAACTTAGGCATGTATGTATATGCACACTTTCTGGGGGCGGGGAAGGTACTATTAACTGTACATTACTCCATCACTATATACATAACTACACAGACTGAAAATGCACATATAACTCAAATTCCTTGAATCCCAGACACAAATGACCATGAAGACGTAGCACAGAAGACACAGAGAGGGTGGGACACTGCTGACCTTGGGCCCACTCCCCTGAGATCTTTCAGGTCTGTGACTCAGGCTGCACCCAGAGATTCTGATTCAGTACATCTGGGGGCCTTGGAGTCCCAGTGCTTAGGGATCACCAGGTATTCTGATGAGCGTCTAGTTTGGGAAACGCTGGTCCCAGCAGAGACATTACGAGATGCTTTCCTTTGCTAGCTCATGTGGAGGGAGGTCCTCCTTAGCAGAGGGCGTGCTGTAATCTCTGTCCTTGGTAGGAATGGAAGCTTCATCCCACCGCCTGAGGGTATCTAAGTGGAACAAAGCATCTCCCATCACAGGCTAGCCTTAGAGTGAGCATGCTAGTCAGGGTTCTCCAGAGAAACAGAGCCAGCAGGAGATTACATACCTGAAAGGAGAATTATTACAGGAACGAGCTTCCGCGATTGCGGTGGCAGAGAAGCCCCACAATCTGCCGTCTGCAGGCTGAGACCCAGCCTGAGACCAGAGGCCTGAGGACCAGGGGAGCCCGAGGGCAGGAGAGGAATGAGATGGCCCGCCTATCACTGAGGCAGGAAACAGGAAATGGAGGATCCTCCTCCCTGCAGCTTTTGTCCTACTGGGGCCTCGGCAGACCGGACACTGCCCACCCACGCTGGGCAGGGCGACCTGCTTCCCTGAGTCCACAGATTCAAACGCTCATCTCACCCGGAAACACCCTCACACACGCCCAGAGTGCCATCTAGTCCGGCTCCTGGAGGCCAGTCATGTTGACCTGAAATTAACCATCATGGAGAGTAACTGCAACAGTCAGATTAAGCCATTAAGGTTTTCCAAGATGGAAAATAACACTTAGAAGGGGTGCAAGCTAAGCCTTTGCCCGTGGCCAAGTTTACTTTTATATTAATGTAAAGCAAGTGATTGAACTCAAATTTGATGAAATTTCCCATCTCCCAGTGATTAATTTTTTCTCCGTCGTTTCTCTGCATCCCAGTCCAGGGCTGGAACGGGAAGTGAGTCCTTGCATTAAGCAGGTCTCAGAGCACCGGGCTATACCTCCCCCGGGGGGCTGAGCCCACAGCTGGTCCCCAAAAGATCTCCCAGTTAGCACAAGTCCCCACATCAAAATGTCCGAGTCCTCTTCCGGGTAAGATGGCGGAAGAGTAAGACGCAGAGATCACCTTCCTCCCCACGGATACACCAGAAATACAGCTACACATGGAACAACTCCTACAGAACACCTACTGAATGCTGGCAGAAGACCCCAGACCTCCCAAAAGGCAAGAAACTCCCCACATACCTGGGTAGGGCAAAGCGGAGAGATTCCCGCACAGAGGATCGGTGCCGAGCGGCACTCACCCGCACGAGAGGCTTGTCTCCTCACCCGCCGGGGCGGGCGGTGCTGGAAGCTGAGGCTCGGGCTTCGGTCAGAGCGCAGGGAGAGGACTGGGGCTGGCGGCGAGAACTCAGCCTGAAGGGGGCTAATGTGCCACGGCCGGCCGGCAGGGAGTCCGGGAAACCTCTGGAGCTGCCGAAGAGGCAAGAGACTTTTTCTTCCCTCTTGGTTTCCTGGTGCGCGAGGAGAGGGGATTAAGAGCGCTGCTTAAAGGGGCTCCACAGACGGGCGCGGGTCACGACTGAGAGCGCGGAGCCCAGTGACGGGCGTGGGACGCTGGGGCTGCTGCTGCCGCCGCCAAGAAGCCTGTGTGCGAGCGCAGGTCACTGTCTACACCGCCCTTCCGGGAGCCTGTGCAGCCCGCCACTGCCGGGGTCCCGGGATCCAGGGGCGGCTTCCCTGGGAGAACGCACGGCGCGCCTCGGGCTGGTGCAACGTCACGCCGAACTCTGCCGCTGCAGGCTCGCCCCGCACTCCGTGCCCCTCCCTCCCGCCCGGCCTGAGTGAGCCAGAGTCCCCGAAGAGGCTGCTCCTTTAACCCTGTCCTGTCTGAGAGAAGAACAGACGCCCTCCGGCGACCTACACGCAGAGGCGGGGCCAAATCCAAAGCTGAGACCCAGGAGCTGTGAGAACAAAGAAGAGAAAGGGAAACCTCTCCCAGCAGCCTCAGAAGCAGCGGATTAAAGCTCCACAATCAACTTGATGTACCCTGCATCTGTGGAATACATGAATAGACAACAAATCATCCCAAATTGAGGAGCCAGGAGTCAGTGCTGTGCCTCTGAGGTGGGAGAACCAACTTCAGGACACTGGTCCACAAGAGACCTCCCAGCTCCACATAATATCAAACGGCAAAAATCTTCCAGAGATCTCCATCTCAACACCAGCACCCAGCTTCACTCAACGACCAGCAAGCTACAGTGCTGGACACCCTATGCCAAACAACTAGCAAGACAGGAACACAACGCCACCCATTAGCAGAGAGGTGGCCTAAAATCATAAAAAGTCTGCAGACACCCCAAAACACACCACCAGACGTGGACCTGCCCACCAGAAAGACAAGATCCAGCCTCATTCACCAGAACACAGGCACTAGTACCTTCCACCAGGAAACCTACACAACCCACTAAACCAACCTTAGCCACTGGGGACAGACACCAAAAACAACGGGAACTACGAACCTGCAGCCTGCAAAAAGGAGACCCCAAACACAGTAACATAAGCAAAATGAGAAGACAGAAAAACACACAGCAGGAGAAGGAACAAGATAAAAACCCACCAGACCTAACAAATGAAGACGTAATAGGCAGTCTACCTGAAAAAGAATTCAGAATAATGATGGTAAAGATGATCCAAGATTCTATTTCCCAGATCCAAAATCTTGGAAATAGAATAGACAAAATGCAAGAAACAGTTAACAAGGACCTAGAAGAACTAAAGATGAATCAAGCATCGATTAAAAACACAATACATGAAATAAAAAATACTCTAGATGGGATCAATAGCAGAATAACTGAGGCAGAAGAACGGATAAGTGAGGTGGAAGATAAAATAGTAGAAATAACTGCTGCAGAGCAAAATAAAGAAAAAAGAATGAAAAGAACAGAGGACAGTCTCAGAGACCTCTGGGACAACATTAAACGCACCAACATTCGAATTATAGGGGTTCCAGAAGAAGAAGAGAAAAAGAAAGGGACTGAGAAAATATTTGAAGAGATTATAGTTGAAAATGTCCCTAATATGGGAAAGGAAATAGTTAATCAAGTCCAGGAAGCACAGAGAGTCCCATACAGAATAAATCCAAGGAGAAATACGCCAAGACACATATTAATCAAACTGTCAAAAATTAAACACAAAGAAATCATATTAAAAGCAGCAAGGCAAAAACAACAAATAACACACAAGGGAATCCCCATCAGGATAACAGCTGATCTCTCAGCAGAAACTCTACAAGCCAGAAGGGAGTGGCAGGACATAATTAAAGTGATGAAGGAGAAAAACCTGCAACCAAGATTACTCTACCCAGCAAGGATCTCATTCAGATTTGATGGAGAAATTAAAACGTTTACAGACAAGCAAAAGCTGAGAGAGTTCAGCACCAACAAACCAGCTTTACAACAAACGCTAAAGGAACTTCTCTAGGCAAGAAACACAACAGAAGGAAAAGACCTACAATAACGAACCCAAAACAATTAAGAAAATGGGGACAGGAACATACATATCGATAATTACCTTAAATGTAAATGGACTAAATGCTCCCACCAAAAGACACAGATTGGCTGAATGGATACAAAAACAAGACCCATATATATGCTGTCTACAAGAGACCCACTTCAGACCTAGAGACACATACAGACTGAAAGTAAGGGGATGGAAAAAGATATTCCATGCAAATGGAAACCAAAAGAAAGCTGGAGTAGCAATTCTCATATCAGACAAAATAGACTTTAAAATAAAGACTACTAGAAGAGACAAAGAAGGACACTACATAATGATCAAGGGATCGATCCAAGAAGAAGATATAACAATTGTAAATATTTATGCACCCAACATAGGAGCACCTCAATACATAAGGCAAATACTAACAGCCATAAAAGGAGAAATCGACAGTAACACAATCATAGTAGGGGACTTTAACACCCCACTTTCACCAATGGACAGATCTTCCAAAATGAAAATAAATAAGGAAACACAAGCTTTAAATGATACATTAAACAAGATGGACTTAATTGATATTTATAGGACATTCCATCCAAAAACAACAGAATACACATTTTTCTCAAGTGCTCATGGAACATTCTCCAGGATAGATCATATCTTGGGTCACAAATCAAGCCTTGGTAAATTTAAGAAAATTGAAATTGTATCAAGTGTCTTTTCTGACCACAATGCTATGAGACTAGATATCAATTACAGGAAAAGAGCTGTAAAAAATACAAACACATGGAGGCTAAACAATACACTACTTAATAACGAAGTGATCACTGAAGAAATCAAAGAGGAAATTAAAAAATACCTAGAAACAAATGACAATGGAGACACGACGACCCAAAACCTATGGGACGCAGCAAAAGCAGTTCTAAGAGGGAAGTTTATAGCAATACAATCCCACCTTAAGAAACAGGAAACATCTCGAATAAACAACCTAACCTTGCACCTAAAGCAATTAGAGAAAGAAGAACAAAAACACCCCAAAGTTAGCAGAAGGAAAGAAATCATAAAAATCAGGTCAGAAATAAATGAAAAAGAAATGAAGGAAACGATAGCAAAGATCAATAAAACTAAAAGCTGGTTCTTTGAGAAGATAAACAAAATTGATAAACCATTAGCCAGACTCATCAAGAAAAGAAAGGAGAAGACTCAAATCAATAGAATTAGAAATGAAAAAGGAGAAGTAACAACTGACACTGCAGAAATACAAAAGATCATGAGAGATTACTACAAGCAACTCTATGCCCATAAAATGGACAACCTGGAAGAGATGGACAAATTCTTAGAAATGCACAACCTGCCAAGACTGACTCAGGAAGAAATAGAAAATATGAATAGACCAATCACAAGCACTGAAATTGAAACTGTGATTAAAAATCTTCCATCAAACAAAAGCCCAGGACCAGATGGCTTCACAGGCGAATTCTATCAAACATTTAGAGAAGAGCTAACACCCATCCTTCTCAAACTCTTCCAAACAATATCAGAGGAAGGAACACTCCCAAACTCATTCTACGAGGCCACCATCACCTTGATACCAAAACCAGGCAAGGATGTCACAAAGAAAGAAAACTACAGGCCAATATCACTGATGAACATAGATGCAAAAATACTCAACAAAATACTAGCAAACAGAATCCAACAGCACATTAAAAGGATCATACACCATGATCAAGTGGGGTTTATTCCAGGAATGCAAGGATTCTTCAATATACGCAAATCAATCAATGTGATACACCATATTAACAAGTTGAAGGAGAAAAACCATATGATCATCTCAATAGATGCAGAGAAAGCTTTCGACAAAATTCAACACCCATTTATGATAAAAACCCTGCAGAAAGTAGGCATAGAGGGAACTTTCCTCAACATCATAAAGGCCATATATGACAAACCCACAGCCAACATTGTCCTCAATGGGGAAAAACTGAAACCATTTCCACTAAGATCAGGAACAAGACAAGGATGCCCATTCTCACCACTCTTATTCAACATAGTTTTGGAAGTTTTAGCCACAGCAATCAGAGAAGAAAAGGAAATAAAAGGAATCCAAATTGGAAAAGAAGAAGTAAAGCTGTCACTGTTTGCAGATGACATGATACTATACATAGAGAATCCTAAAGATGCTACCGAAAAACTACTAGAACTAATCAATGAATTTGGTAAAGTAGCAGGATACAAAATTAATGTACAGAAATCTCTGGCATTCCTGTACACTAATGATGAAAAATCTGAAAATGAAGTCAAGAAAACACTCCCATTTACCATTGCAACAAAAAGAATAAAATATCTAGGAATAAACCTACCTAAGGAGACAAAAGACCTGTATGCAGAAAATTATAAGACACTGATGAAAGAAATTAAAGATGATACAAATAGATGGAGAGATATACCATGCTCCTGGATTGGAAGAATCAATATTGTGAAAATGACTCTACTACCCAAAGCAATCTACAGATTCAATGCAATCCCTATCAAACTACCATTGGCATTTTTCACAGAACTAGAACAAAAAATTTCAAAATTTGTTTGGAAAAACAAAAGACCCCGAATAGCCAAAGCAATCTTGAGAACGAAAAACGGAGCTGGAGGAATCAGGCTCCCTGACTTCAGACTATACTACAAAGCTACAGTAATCAAGATAGTGTGGTACTGGCATAAAAACAGAAAGATAGATCAGTGGATAAGGATAGAAAGCCCAGAGATAAACCCACGCACATATGGCCAACTTATCTTTGATAAAGGAGGCAGGAATGTACAGTGGAGAAAAGACAGCCTCTTCAATAAGTGGTGCTGGGAAAACTGGACAGGGACATGTAAAAGTTTGAGATTAGATCATTCCCTAACACCATACACAAAAATAAGCTCAAAATGGATTAAAGACTTAAATGTAAGGCCAGAAACTATCCAACTCTTAGAGGAAAACATAGGTAGAACACTCTATGACATAAATCACAGCAAGATCCTTTTGGACCCACCTCCTGGAGAAATGGAAATAAAAACAAAGATAAACAAATGGGACCTAATGAAACTTCAAAGCTTTTGCACAGCAAAGGAAACCATAAACAAGACCAAAAGACAACCCTCAGAGTGGGAGAAAATATTTGCAAATGAAGCAACTGACAAAGGATTAATCTCCAAAATTTATAAACAGCTCATGCAGCTCAATAGCAAAAAAACAAACAACCCAATCCAAAAATGGGCAGAAGACTTAAATAGGCATTTCTCCAAAGAAGATATACAGACTGCCAACAAACACATGAAAGAATGCTCAACATCATTAATCATTAGAGAAATGCAAATCAAAACTACAATGAGATATCATCTCACACCAGTCAGAATGGCCATCCTCAAGAAATCTAGAAACAATAAATGCTGGAGAGGGTGTGGAGAAAAGGGAACACTCTTGCACTGCTGGTGGGAATGTGAATTGGTACAGCCACTATGGAGAACAGTATGGAGGTTCCTTAAAAAACTAAAAATAGAACTACCATATGACCCAGCAATCCCACTACTAGGCATATACCCTGAGAAAACCATAATTCCAAAAGAGACATGTACCGAAATGTTCATTGCAGCTCTATTCACAATAGCCCAGAGCTGGAAACAACCTAAGTGTCCATCATCGGATGAATGGATAAAGAAGATGTGGCACATATATACAATGGAATATTACTCAGCCATAAAAAGAAACGAAACTGAGCTATTTGTAATGAGGTGGATAGACCTAGAGTCTGTCATACAGAGTGAAGTAAGTCAGAAAGAGAAAGACAAATACCGTATGCTAACACATATATACGGAATTAAAAAAAAAAAAAAAAGTCATGAAGGACCTAGGGGCAAAACGGGAATAAAGACACAGACCTACTTGAGAATGGACTTGAGGATATGGGGAGGGGGAAGGGTAAGCTGTGACAAAGCGAAAGAGAGGCATGGACATATATACAGTACCAAACGTAAGGTAGATAGATAGTGGGAAGCAGCCACAGAGCACAGGGAGATCAGCTCGGTACTCTGTGACCGCCTGGAGGGGTGGGATGGGGAGGGTGGGAGGGAGGGAGATGCATGAGGGAAGGGATGTGGGAACAGATGTATATGTATGACTGATTCACTTTGTTATAAAGCAGAAACTAATTAAAAAAATTAAAAAAAAAAAAAGTCCGAGTCCTGAGACTTTGGGTTTCCCAAGCCAAAAGCACTTTAATAGAATTGTATTTCAAGACTCACATTCTCTCTAAAGAACATCAAACTAAAAATCAAAAATTTAAATATTTTAAAAAATTGGCTAAGAGAGAGGCAGTGTGTGTGAACAAAAATCAAATGCAATGAAAAGTAAAGTGGACAGTCCCTGCAGTCTGCCCTCCCTCCTCTCCCTGCCCCTCTTCCTGTGTCCTGGGCTCTCAGGGGCTTGGTGATGGTGACAGTGACAGCTGGCTCCTGGGGGACGGGGTGTGCGGTGCTGGCTGAACCAGCAAGGCAGCCAGGGGTGCAGGGAACAAGCTGGACCTCATGGGGGTGGCATATTCTGATCCAAACTCCCCTCTTCTCCTCCTCCCTTTTGAGGGGAGCTTGTCCTTCTGAGACCTCAGAGGGGTGTGCCCGACCATGGGGACAGCATAGCACATGAAATTCCTTTTGGGAGAAGCATCCTGGTCATTTTGTGTAGAGAAGGAGATGGCATGGGCACCTCCTGCTGCATCTCCCGCCCCACTGCTGTCTGTCCTGACAGGAGGCTGAGGGGGATCCAGAATGCCCAAGGGAGTGTGTACCCGCCATGAGAGAGGCCAGGTCCTGCTTCCCGCTCCAGGCCTGCTCCTGGGACCCCGGGCACTCAGAGTGAGGGGGAAAAGCATCATCGAGGGATGACCACCAACACACCACTCAAGTTGTCCAGGGCACTGGGAAAGTCTTAATGTTTCCGTTGCTTTTCTCTTTCTGAGACACCAGCTAGCTGCTCAGAGACACGGTCAGGACTTTTTCCCCAGGTCTTCTCTGCTGAATCCATGATCAGGAATGACCGAGAAGCAGTCTTGGGCCCGGAATCCTCTAAACATGGGCCTCCATACAATTCCAGGAGTGAAGGAATTTGGAGGAGCTTGGAAGAACTCCCCACGGGTGACGATGGCTCGGGTACTCCAGGGTGAATGAACTGGGACAAGAACAGCCTGAGGTTGGCTGGCCTCAGCTTCACACGGATGGCTCGGTGCAGCCTACACCTCCCTCTCAATTGGGTTCAGAAAGCATATTCCCTCAATATGTCCTATCCTTGCAGATTCTAGGCTGTGGAATCCAAATTGAGATTTTATTTCATCGCCTGCTACCTGAGTCCATGCAGTAATTCTGTGGAATGTCCGTGCTTGACTGATCCTGTCCCCAGAGCGCTCGGCCCATGTGATCAGTGGCTGCGTCTTTCATGTCTGAGACCCACGGCAAAGCGCGGGATCCTGTCTGAACCTTCCTAGTTATCAGAATTGCTTCAGCAGTATGAGCGATGCCTTCGTGGTGAACTCACACGTAAAGTGGCCTTACAGTGTGTCACTAAAGACGCTCTCCCAGTGACAGGATGGTGACGCTAGTGAAGCTCCATCTTCGTGTGACCACAAAGGCACACCTCGTCAGAGGGAGGCCGACAGCCACACAGGTCCCAGGGGGCAATGACCATGCCAGCATCGGGCATAGCAGGGCCTGGGAGGGTCCCCACCAGCTCTCACAGCAAGAAAAAGGAGCCGGGATGGCCTGGAGGGTGAGGCCAGTGGGCTGCCCACGAACTCAGGATTCTCATCAGTAGTGGGTTCTTCCCAGGGCAGTTATCTGCACATACTCACTTTCTCGATGGTTCCTTTCAGATTCCGAGTCCCCACCTCAGCCCTGGTGGTCTCCGCAGACGCATGCAGCCAGCAGCTCTGGGGCCAGTGAGCGCAAAGGCTGGACCATCCCATCATGCCATCTGCGGGTGGATGCAATCCGTGTTCCAGATGACAAAGTTTCTCCTTTTCCCTTTACTAGTCTCTGTTTTTAGGACTGAACTCACTATTAACTTGCCTTGCATTCTCATGGGGGTAAGGGGAAGAAAGTAACTTTTTGGCCTTTTTCTGGAGCCAGCCCATAGCTGGAGGGCGTCCTATGTAAGTGGACTTTGTAAACCATGGGAGGGGGAGGCCCCGTAGCCTCTCTGCAGAGTACTTCCAAGGAGTTTGGTCGACCCACTCGTGCCTTTGAAGCTACAGCCGCATCGTCTTCTCAGTGTGACCTGGCTCTGCTCGCCTGCCCAGGGGGACCTGAAACACTGCCGCTGGGACCTGATGGATGCAGTGGAGGAGGCAAACTCACAATGTGCATTTGTCACAAAGGCCAGAGTATTTGTCGGTTTCCTCTGCTTGCCCTGTCTGAAGTTCTGCTAATGTAAATGTAATGTGTGCCACGACTGACCCTGGCAACTGTGGAGTAAGAATTGAAGCATTCTGAGGGCAGGCAGATGGGAAATAGGAGTTAGAGAGAGAACAGAAATTCTACTCCTTTGTGGACTGCAATCCTTCTTGGGGAGCCTGGGACAGGAAAGGTCCCTTCCAGCTACATACTCAGTTTTTACAAGCAGATTCCATTCTAGAAAGTGGGACAGGAAAAGAAAATGAGACATTACGATGATTAGAGGATCACTGTAGAAAATGACGGGGATGGATGCTCTTAATCTTTCTTGAAAGAAGGCAACAGAATATTTTAAAGTTTCATAATCTTCAATCATAACAAGTAAAACTACATGGAAAATGTTCATTTTAGAGGTGTTCATAATAAAGAAAAAACTGGAAACTGCCTAAATACCAGAAAAGGGAGGTGGTTGTATAATTTAGAGTTCTTAGTCCATGTTCAGCTGTTATAAACTGCCTTACGCTGGCGGTGCTTCAGGCTGGAAACCGTTTTGATATAAGAAGTGCTAAGATGTTGTGTATGTGACCAATTATGATGTGAGGCTGTGTGGCCAGACGGCGTGGATGGGTTTTGGGAGGCCACACCTGGTCGGTACCCAGTGGGTTGTGAGCAGCGTGTGCCCAGTAGGGAGGGCGAAGGTGGGTTTTCCTTGAAGGAACAACTTTTTCCATCTGTCAGTCATTGTAGGAATTGGCCAACTCTGATTCTTACTGTTGAGAAGAGGAAAAGGCCAGAAATGGGTATTCTTGATCAAAGAGAAGAATTATTTCACATGGGCAGGAAGGGGTGGTGACGATTTTGACCAATAACGTTAGTTTCCAGCCCAGCTGAAAGAGTGCAAGGCTCTCAGCACGCCTGAGCACAGTCCCGGGAGCCTCTTTCGGGCCGTGAAGATTCACATTACTCATGGGATGGCTCAGATCGGACAATGTGGGGACTCACACGTGTCCCCTCACGCGATGGATAGCAGGAGGTGACCAGTCACAGGGCACATCTTGCAGGGGCTCGCTCAGATGTTACAAGCTGCTCCCGTCTGCTGAGATACATTATTGGCCCTCCCAGCCTTTAAATGATTCTCTGTTTTCCTATAGAGTGATGAGGTTTCTCACATCATAACTGCCTATTACCAGACTAAACACACACTTGCTCTGAAGGGCATCTTTCAGACGACCTGGAAGAAGGTGACGGTTCCAGGTGACCCCTCTCAGACATCCCACCCCACACCAGCTCCTCTGCCAAGTCTCACAACGTACCTGCAGTGAGCTGAGTGTCTGTGTCCCCCAGGGCCGTATGCTGAAACCCTACCCATTGCCTCCCCCAAACCTGATGGTGTGAGGAGGTGGGCCTTTGGGAGGTGATGAGGTCACGAGGGTGGAGCCTCCATGAAGGGGATCAGTGCCCTAATAAGAGACCCCAGAGAGCCTCCCACTGCTCCAGCCATGTGAGGACACAGTGAGAAGACCCCATCCATGAACCAGGAAGCAGACCCACAGACAGTGAAAGTGCCGGGGCCTTCACCCTGGACCTCAGCCTCCAGAACTGTGATAAATAAATGTCTATTGTTTGTAAGCCGCCCAGTCTCTGTATTTTTGCTTTAGCAGCCCAAATAGACTGAAACAGTTACTTATTTGGAGAATGAAAAGCTCTTTCCAAAATGCTTACTTAGTTTTGAAAGATGTGTCTGCCCCTTACTTTTGCCTATATCAAGTACGTAACTAATTTAGCGTATTAGCAACTATTTTATCTTACAAATGAATGATTTTTACATTATCGTTATCATTAATTACATCATTTAAATAACATCTCATTCTGTTGATCTCACACTAAATTTGTTCTGAGCTTCTTAAAATTAACTGATTGTAAATGTGGAGGCACATTTACATATTATTTTACTATTTAAACTTATACTTAAAATAATTAGCCAGATTATTTCATGTCATATAGACTCACCTAATTCTTCAGCTTTTGTTTTATCTTCATAAAGAACGAACAAGTTACTTGCACTATTTTAACATGTACAAACTGTTATCATTTTCTTTAAGCTTTATTTCCTGACATATTTTAAAATAGGAAATATTTCCTTATGATGATTGCTGTTTATACAGAATCTATAACTTGGTTTCAGCTCTGAATTGTTTAATTTTGAGCCTTCATTAAAAGGCCCCATTTGAAATGAACAAAGAAGTTTACTGCTATATAGAGCATCTATTGCATTAACATTCAACTATCAGCCAGCTAGCAGCTTGGTCAAATGAACAAATAAGTAATGAAAGACACAAACACTTACTGCAAAAAAAAAAAAAAAAAAAAAAAGAAGCTGTAAAATGTTTGTTTTTGAGGCATTTGTTCTTGTCTTCCTTGATGGTCATTAGCACTTAGGCTCTAAAATATTTCCTGTGGGATGGAGAATTTTGCTCTGTTCTCCTGCACGTCTTTATTTCCAGCTGTTTTCAAGGAGGCTCCATGGGCTTCTGGAAAGAAGCTGAATTAAGACACACCGTTCCTTCCACACTCTTCTGGTTCCTCTCTTCTCGATTGCTTTTCCTAAATAAAAGCCAGAGTTATCTGATTTTAAAGAACATCATATTCTTTCTCTTTTTAAAAGCCTCTAACAGCTTCTTTCCCAGGGCATTTTGGAATGAAACACATCCCAGAAACAAATGAGGGAGCTCTTGGGACAGGGGCTGCCCCCCTCTTTCTGGAGAGTGGCAGTCGGGGGATCCTTGGGAGCGGACCATGGCCATTTGAGGCAGGCCTGGGGACACCACAGGTGTTGGACTCCACTTTCCTGTGCACCAGCAGCCCTGCCGAGCATAGGAGCACAGGAGGACCTGTGAGTGCAATCTTGATGCAGAGCACGGAGAGGGATGAACTGGTGCTTCAGCAGGTGAGATGTTCATCCTCTCCCGTGATGAGAAAAAAGCAAATGGACAACCCATGAGAACTGGGACTGGCAGAAATGCAGGTGTTCGAGGGAGTCATACCAGTGGATTAAGATGCTGTCCCAGTGACCGGCAGCCCCTCCTGGTAAAGACCCCAGGTGAGAGCGGGCGTCCTCCCAGCCAGATGTCCAGCTGTGCTCTTCAGCAAAAGGGCTCTGTGGACCTGGTGGGGACAGCCAGGGGCAGCAACAGCCAGGGTTGGTGAGGTTGCCAGATCCCAAAAGCAGGGGGCGGAGGGCTGCCCCAGTGCAGTAGAGCCAGGGATGGGGGCAGGGACCACCTCCCCTCCACTCGGTCCTGTGGGCCACTAGGTGGAGCCCCTCCTCCCTGGGTGATGGGCACCTCAGCCCCTGCAGGGCACGGAGTCCCACTGGTGTCCCAATCTGCTAGCACCAGAGCTGGCCCAAGGCTTCAGGTACTCAGACAGAAGACAGTCTCCGGGGCACTGAGGCCAAGGGCCAAGCTGGGGCAGGACCCTGGGTGCTCCCTCCCCACCCCGCCCAGGTGTCCCAGCTGTGTTCTCCAGGCAGCATCCCAAACAAGCTGTGTTGTTACCATCGGCAATGATGTGACTGGAATGCGACCCATGGACAGCACTCTTAGAAAGCTGCCTGTGGCCCCTCCACAGAGTTCAGACCCCAGGGGTCCCTCCTCACAGCAGCCTCGCGGTGGCCTCCTGTTTCCAGGCTGCACACCCTTATCACAGCCCTGAGACGAGAGCTCGGCTTCGAGGGGCCCGGGGAGCAGTGGAGCCAGTGCAGGTGCCCTGTTTTCTAGACCCTGGAAGGAGCTGACTAGGAAGAGTCCCTGGCGTTTGGTGTCCTCACCCGGAGCCCCTGCAGCCGTCCCCTCCCTGGGGAGCCCGCCTGCCCCCAAGCCCACCCAGGAGCTGGCCCCAGCCCCTCTGTCCCCTGGAAGGCACTCTTCCCAGGGGCCTGGGTCCCTCCAGCCCAGGCAGATGTGAATCCCCGTGAATTCTCTGGGTTCCAGTGGAGACTATCCTTCACCTCCCCAGTATTTACTTAGGGATGGACATTTTCTCAAAGCAAATGCATTAGACTCTTAACGGTACTTGCAGAAGGAGGACATCATTGGCTTTTTCCATTCACATCTTTATTTTCCGAATGTGCTTTTTACTGTTGTGTTAACTTTACAATGAAAAAAAAAAAGGTGAGAAGAGGCTTTCCTCGTGCTAATTAAGGGATCCACGTGACCACCTGACCCCGCTCTTAAGACCTTGCACCGTGGGAGCAGAACAGAGTGGGCCGTGGCCCCGAGGTCCCTGTGAGTAGCCCACTGCCCAGGTGGCTGCACCCACGCCGGACATTTTTAGTCAAAGGGGAGCATCCAGAAACATCTTCAAACCTGCTTTGACCTACATCTTAATAAAACTCACCAAGTGTGAGCAGATTTATTTTTTATGAGAAGGTTTTGAACGTCCTCCTCCGAGACCTTAAGATTTTAATCTAAATAAGTTCTTCAAACAATTTCTTACAGGAAAACACATTTTCTCACTGAACTCTATGTTTGTGCCCATTTCCATAATTCCTACCAAACGAAGGTTACAAGAATTCAATGTAATACTCACAAAACACTTAGAATCACGCCTGACACTGCTGTAAACAGTGCTGTTTTTATTATTTTTCCTTCCCTTACTACCCTTACTTTCACTGCCTTCCCTGCCTTCGGCCCCAGCTATTCTGTTTTATACCCTTAGATATGTGTGAGCCCTTCAAAGTGTAATATATTGTATCTTGTGGTCATGTTTTTTAATTTACATAAATTGTATTGTACTTTAAGTATCAATTGGCGTCTTACTCTTTCCCACTCATGCTGTGTTTTAAAATCTCTCGAGGGATGGATTGGGAGCTTGGGATTAGCAGATGCAAACTATTGTATCTAGAATGGATAAACAACAAGGTCCTACTGTAGAGCACAGAAAACTATATTCAGTATTCTGTGATAAACCACAATGGAAAAGAATATGAAAAAGAATGCATATATATGTATGATTGAATCACTGTGCTGTACACCAGAAATTAACACAACATTGTAAACCAACTATACTTCAATAAAATAAGTTTAAAAAAAGACTTCTCTGTGTTGCTGTCTGTAAATGTATCTCATCCCAGGCACCCCTGTAACATGCCCATCATTTGCACACACCGTGATTTCCCCTATGCCCCCTGAGGATGGACACCTAATTGCCCAGCTTCCTGCTAATGGGAACATCCTTGCAGAGCTAGACGAGGATCCCCTGGGGTCTACACCAGGAGGGGCTGCTGGTCACCAGCTTAACATCTTAATCCACTGGTGTGACTCCATCAAACTCCTGTATTTCTGCCAGTCCCGGTTCTCATGGGTTGTCCATTTGCTTTTTTCTGATCATGGGAGAGGTTGAACATCTCACCTGCTGGTAGCTGCTGAGGTTGCCTCCAATTTGTTTAAATTTTGTAGAATTTGCCTATTTTTCTCTTGAGTTGATGACCTTATTTTTGATTAGCAAGTGTTCCCAGTCTGTTGAGAATATTAGTTCCCCACTGTTTTAGGCACTGCAAGCATCTGCTATTTATTTGCTAATTTTGTCCCTGCATCCTTTGTAACTATGATGTCATCACACCATCAATTTACCACCTGTGGTTTGGAACTTGGGAATCTTATGTAAAATCTCTTTCCCCCCAAGTTTCTAGTTGCATTTGCCCATAGTTCCTTCTGGGGGATTTAGAGTGTTTCCTTTAACGTTCGTGTCTTGGGTCCATTTTAAGTTTACTTCTGTGTATGGGCTCAGGAAGGGATGGACCTAGCTTTTTTCTCTACCCATGTGCCTTTTTTCCTAACACCATCTACTAAGTGACCATTCTTTCCCCGCTGATGTGTGATAATTCTGTGTCGATCACCACAAAGTTCCCACGTGTGCTCGTGTCTGGACTTCACGTGTCTCTTAGGGTCACTGCTCACCCTTCTTGCTCCGGTAGCCGTGGAGCAGGGCACTGCCCTGTGAGGCCAGCTCCTCTTCCTTTTTCTCTTAAAACTTCCTTAACTCTTCATGGAACTTCCTTCTTTTAGTATAGGGAATATGCACTCATAATAGAAAAGAAATGTATGCTCTTTGAAAAATTGAAAAAAAAAGTTTGTCTTCTGTATATTTCTTCATCCAACAACCCTTTCACTACCCAGTGTTAACTCCCAGTAACCTCCCTCTGTGTCTCTCTATCTCTGTCTCTGTCTGTCTTCACCTCTCTCTCTCTTTCTCCATTCAAGGTATCCATTCAATTATCTGTTTGTTTGTCTGGGGTTTTACACAGTATTTTCTGCATGCTGCTCTGTAACTTGCTTTGGTTTTAACTTTGCAGCCCATCGTGGGATCCTGCAATTAGAATCCACAAGGAACCGTTCCTCCGCCCGAGCGGCTGCACCTACTTCATCGACTGGAGCAGCAACAATTCCTTGGCCATCGCCCTGTGATGGGCGTTTGGACGGTTTCCCACGCTTTGTTATTGCAGCTAACCCTGGCCATGCCTCCTTGGCCTCTCAGAGAGACTCTCAGGCTGACGACAGCGTTAGCACTTAGCGAGTCCTCCGTCCCCATAGCACCGAGGGAGGGAAAGAGGCTGGTGAGCCCGTGCGTGAGAACCCGACTGGGCTGGAGAGAGGGACCCCGCGCCCCTCCACGGCTACACACGTGACAAACGACCCGAGGCCGCAGTCAAGGCCCCCACGAGGCTCTCCTCTCCCTTTCCCAAACAGCCACTTTCTCACAGCAAAACTCCAACAGGCAAAATGGGGGCCTCTTTTCCCTGAGTGATAATCAACCTCAGAAAGGTCTGTCTCAAGGTACAAAAAGATCTCGAGAAAACCCAGAGATGGGCATTCCGACGTGACAAATTCCATCTAGAAATGTGGTACGTAGAACGACTTTCTTTTTTCAGTTAAATCGTACGTAACCACACATTCACGCACACAATGTGTTTTACCTTGTACGTGAGAGAATTGCTTTATAAATGTGGAATGTGGAAGGATTCTATAACTATTCATCAAAACTTAAAAGTCATAAAAGGTGAGATTGATAAGTTTGACCACACAGAAAATGTTAAAACCTTCATGGTAAAAGAAAAATGGCCTGTATCAAGTAAGAGACCAAATAACAACAGAAAAAATATCTGTGTTTTACATCACAGTCAAAGGACTAACATCCCTAATATATAAGACCAAAACTGATACAGGGAAGGAAGGAAGGAAGGAAAGAAGGGACCCCAACAATTTAATAGAAAAAATGGTACCAGATATGAGAAACGATTCACAGAAAAGGAAATACAAGTGGCTCTTACATTTATGAAGAGATGTTCAAAGTGCAGACTACATTTCGCTGAGTGATTTGATGTAACAGATTGGACCAAATTGATGACCCCCTACTGGGGAGACTGTGAGGATGGCTCTTTCCCACTTCCCTGGCGGACGTGTAAATTTGTGCAGACCTTTGAGGAGCAATTTGCCATAGCTCTCAAAATTATGCACATGCCCTTTGACCCAGAAATTCTACTTAAGGGATTTTTTAAGATACAATTGCTCACATGCAAAATTATACACATACAATAATCTCTCTTTGCAACGGAACTTATAACAGTAAAAGATTGGGAACAACCTACATGTCCATCCATTGAGGACTAATTAATAAAGCACTGCCACTCTTCAGAGGCAACTATTTTCAACTCTCATTACTGCTTCTTCTGGTGGTTTTCTCCATTTTTCTAAGTAGCAAGCCTTGTCTGGTTTCTCATATTTCTCAATCGGTGTGTTTACTCTAGGTGTTTGGTAAACAGCTTTTATCAAAATAAAAAACAGCTCCCTTCCATTTTTTTGGTTTTAATTACAAACTGCTATGGGATATTATCAAATGCTCTTTCTTGTATTTCTTTAGATAATCACATGATTTTTCTTCTTTAGTTCATTAATGTGATTTATTAAATTGATAAATTTTCTAATGTAGAACCATCTTCTAACTCTCTGATACACCCCACTTAATCATGCTGCATTAATTTTAATTGGTTTGAAATGATGGAATCATTTGCTAATAGATGTTTGTTCATAAGTTAAACACACTTTATGTTTTCTACATATCTTTTCAATGATTCTGTTATGTATCTAGTTAAAATCAGGGCTATATTAAGCCTTATACAAGAGATGGTTAGCATGCTTTTTTCCCCCCATTTTCTGGAACAAAATTGTATAAAATATGGAATCAGTAAGTAAGATCTCCAAGAAATACATTTTAAATAAAAGTAGTAAGGTACAGAATAGTGAAATATGCTACTTTTTTATTAAAATATAAAATATTTTATATTAAAATATACATAACAAAATTTATCATCTTAACTATTTTTTTAAAGGTTAAGTGGCATTAAGTGCATTCACATTGTTGTGTAACGATCACCACCGCCCATCTCCAGAGCTCTTTCATCTTCCCAAACTGAAACCCGAATTCCCTGTGTCTTCTATCAGCCTCTGACACCCACTGATCTACTTTCAGCCTCTAGAAACTTGGTTACTCTAAGGACCTCACGTAAGTGGACCCCACAGCATTTGTCCTTTCATGACCGGCTTATTTCACTGAGCGTAATGTCCTCAAGCTTCACCCATGCTGCAGTGTGTGACAGAATTTCCTTCCTTTTTCAGGCTAACATTCCATTGTATGGATGGACAGTGATGTGTTTATTTCTTGATCCAGTGATGGACTCCTGGGTTGCTTCCACCTTTTGGCCACTGTGAATAATGGTGCTATGAACATGGGTGTAGAAATGTCTCTTTGAGACCCTGCTTTCAATTACTTTGGATATATACTATATGCTGCCTTTTATGTACAGTTTTCTGACTAACATAGCATGTACCCTTCTCAGATCTCTCATCTTTTTTCCTTTTGAGCTTGTACATCCTTGGAATGATCAGCCACTTTGTCTGCAGTTGTGTGCCTGGTGGAGAACAGGAGCCTCCAGGGACTCTCTTTCTCCTTTACCTGTTGTCTCCACCAAGAGCAGCCAACCACCGTGCCACTGCATTGTCACTGCATTGCCACTGCACTGTTGCTGCATAGTCACTGCAATGCCACTTCATTGCCACTGCACTGCCCCTGCATTGTTGCTGCAGTCACTGCATTGCCACTGCATTGTTGCTGCACTGCCGCTGCATTGTTGCTGCATAGTCACTGCACTGCCGCTGCATTGTTGCTGCAGTCACTGCACTGTCACTGCAATGCCACTGCATTGTCACTGCATTGCCACTGCATTGTTGCTGCACTGCCGCTGCACTGTCACTGCATAGTCACTGCACTGCCGCTGCATTGTTGCTGCAATGCCACTGCATAGTCACTGCACTGTCACTGCAATGCGCTGCCGCTGCGTTGTTGCTGCAGTCACTGCACTGTCACTGCAATGCCACTGCATTGTCACTGCGTTGCCACTGCATTGTTGCTGCACTGCCACTCATTGCCCCCAGTCGAGCTGGTGCCATTCTTTCCACGTCCAGGAGCAACAGGTCAGGAGACAAGCAGGGCACACACAGGAGGAGCCTATTTTCACTATTCTGTACCTTCTTACTCTTGTCATCCCGGGCTGGTGACACACGTGCCCTGATGTAGACTGCCATTCCCCAAGGGGGTCCATCACCTCCTGCTCTCTGAGGTGTCTCATCTTTAGACACATCCATCTGTTAATGTGTGGTTGGCTCTGGAACCCATCAATTTTCCTCTGGCTTCTGTGGTATCTCAGGTCTGGGATGGAAGCCAGGAGAAGCTGAGCCTGTTGCCATCTTGTTCTTGTGCGTTATTCCACCTAATCCTCATGGCACTGCTGTCAGATAAGCAGTACTAATCCCATTTTTCAGATGAGAAAGTTAAGAGTCAACATTAATTTGTTCAAGCCCATGTTTCCTGTTATATGAGGAGGTTTCTGTCAGATAAGCAGTACTAATCCCATTTTTCAGATGAGAAAGTTAAGAGTCAACATTAATTTGTTCAAGCCCACGTTTCCTGGTATATGAGGAGGTTGTCACCAAATCCACGTTCACCCCCTTCTCCTTCAAAAGAATTGGTGACAATAAACGATACTCGTGACTTTGCCACATCAAAAGGTTAAAATTATTTAAATGAAGCTGCAGCCTTCGTGGAAGAAACCTGAGGCTAAAAGAAGAAAATGATGAGGCTACGATGAGATTACAAATTAGTGCAGATTACACATTATCCTGAGTAACCTTGGATAGCCCAAGAAGATGACTGTTTCTGGTCACATTTAGTTCTGATTTTAGACTTCTGTTAACACCATCTGTGACCGGCGTGAATCAGAGCCCCCTGGAGAGGCATGGGCTTCAGCAAACGTCTGGTGCAGCTTCCCGAGTTCTTTAGGTCTACACGACACTTTGGGTACACCCAGGTGACACGCTCTGGGGGGCTTGGTGTCAGGTGGGGGTGCAGATGAGGACCCCAGGACTGAGTGTCTGTGTAGCATGAGCCTGCGGAGCGGCGCTTGGGGTGAGGCCACTGAGCCTGGCAGGGAGGATTTCCGTGGAGGTGATGCTCAGGCAGGCCTGGTGAAGCTGGGCTCACAGGATGGATGGGGACAGCTGGCAGGTCACAGGTTGAGGAAGGGAGAGGCCTGGAAGAGGCAGCTGAAGACCCCACTACCTGGAAGAGCCCATGCTCTGGTGGGTGGCCCTGTCATTCACTGGACAGGTCAGTGGGGGTCGGGTGGGGAGCTTGAGGAGAATGACGGGGGGTGGAGGGGCTGCAAGGGGGAGGGCTTGGGAAGCTGCCCAAGGGCAGGTGCAGCTCCTGACCGGCAGGGTCAAGGCAGCCCTGGCCCTCAGGCCTCAGCTTCCCTGCAGGGGCTGGGACCGTGGCTCCCATCAGCTCTGGGGGTGACCTCGCTCTGGGCTGCAGCAAGACACTCGGGCCTATCCAGGCTGCTCCAAGAGGCCGCTTCAAGGGAGTGAAAGGATTTCTAGGTCAGGGGACGTGCGGAGAAAGTCGAGAGAGACTAAAGCATCAGGAGAGACCCCTGAGAGCTCGGGGGAGACGTCAGACAGGAGGCTGTGATCAGGGCGGACGTTTGTCCACGAGGAAGTGGAGCCCAGAGAGGACACGTGCTTGTCCGCAGTGACCAGTCGTCCAGCAAAGAGCCAGGATGAGGACCCGCTAGCCTGGGTGAAGAGCTTGGCCCAGGCTCCTCTGTGTGGAGGCAAAGCTTCCTTCCTGCCTCCAAATAAAGCAGGTAAAATCCACTGACTCACTGGGCTGAGCTGGGAGACCATCACATGTTTCAGTCTCATTCACAGTCCTGCATGGCCGTGTCTGCTCTTGTCCACCTCTGCATCGTCCCTCCGCCTGCCTCCCCCTTCCCACGCTGGTGTCCACCTTGGCCCCAGATACGCAGAGATCTTCCTGCCCTGGTCACCCCCTGTCTACCTGACCACAGAGGCCGGGAAGGCTTCTAGTCTGGAGATTTCTGGCAGGAGAAGTGATTGGAGTCACCCACCCTGGCTGTGTTTTGGGAAGGAGCCAGGTGGGGACAGCAGGTGGGGACAGCCCCCCGTCCCCAGTCCAGCCTCCCTGAGCTGGACCGGCCAATACTTCCTGCAGGCCCCCCTGGCCTCCTTTTCTTCCCGTCCTCCTGCTGATGGGGTCCCCACCCCTCCCGGCGTCACTGTGCAGGGCCCCAGAGAACTGTGTGCCTTTGCATCCTTAGTGTACATTTGCCAGGGGCCCTGATCACTCCTGTTCCATCTGAGGTTCTTACACTGGCTTCGTGTGTTCAGAGCCACAGAGACTGGGTCCTGAATGATCACACAGGGGCATGTGATCCACTCCGCGGCTTCGTGTCCCCCCGCCCGCCCCGAGTCACCTGGGCCATGCAGGGCTAGCACACACGGGCATTTTCCAAAGCTCCTGGTGACAAGGGCACCCAGTCTGCCCCAACTGCGGGGTGATGGCAGCACCTCAAACCCTCCACGTGAAAGGCTTCTGAAGCTGAGCCGAGGCTGGGGTTACGTCAGGGCCTTGGATTTGCCTCGGGTCCCGCCCGTCCAGGAGGGATTCACGGTCCTGAAGGATATGTGCTTCCAAAAGTCTCCAGGGCCAGAGATGTGGGAGCTGGAGTTCCCGTCACTCCCGACCACGCCGTTCCTTCCAGAGCCCCTTGTGCTGGACGGCACGTGACCTTCCCAGGCCGCTGAGAAGGAGCCCACGGGGAGCAGGGACCCTTCGCACCTTGAACTTCTTCCGTCTGGTCCTGGAGCAGGAGGGCTGGGTGGGGGAGGGCCGTACCCACACGGGGAGGTCAGGAGGGCACATGGGGTGGAATCATGGCCCATCCTGCGCAGTGGTGCAGGTACAGCGAGCCGGGGACGGGGCTCGGGAGGTGTGGAGACGGGGGATATTTGCAACGGACCGAGCGGCTCGAGCGGCTCCCTGCCTTAACCTGGAGCGACCTCGGCCAGCTCCAGCAGTCCCGCCAGTGTCCCCGCAGTTGGGGGCAGTAGTGTGGCCCACTGGAGCTCCTTCACGGAGGCAAAGCTGAGCATCGTTGGGACACATTTCAACTTTCCTAAGACTGACAAGAGTCAGGGTGGCCGGTCAGGCCTATGAAGTCGCCCTGCGGGGCTAGCAGATAGAGGGGCTTTGCTGGGGTGCTGGGGTGCTGGGGTCCTGGAGGCAGAACACGGGGGCTCATCCTCACAGGAAGGAGGGCGACCCCTCTGCACTGTGGAAAGTCCTCGGTGGAAACTAGAGGAATTTAAAAAAAGTATTTAGCCTCCCTTTTTTGAACACAAACAATCCCTCTCTGCACCGTAACTTCCTCTTTTCCGTAAAGTAAATGAAAGATAAAAATAAACACATCCTTGTAAAAAAGACTAAGAATTATAAGATAAAATATAACAAAAGTTCAAGTAAACTACAATAAAAGGCCAAGTAGGTAAGCATAATAAAATTATTTTGTTTGTTAAAAATAAAACAAAATAAAAACTTGGGGAGTAACATTTGTCTAAACCTAAATGGCTTAAAACAGTTGGTAAATGTTCTAAAGCAGCAATGTCCAGTATAATAGAATATCCAGTGAAACTTAATGCAAGCCACATACATAACTGTATACTTTCTAGGAGTCACATTAAAAACAGTAAAAAGAAACTGCTGAAATTAATTTTAATGGCATATTTTATACAACTCAATATATCCAAAGTCATCATTTGAATACATAACCACTATGAACCTTATGATGAGGGCTTCCCTGGTGGTGCAGTGGTTAAGGATCCGCCTGCCAATGCAGGGTACACGGGTTCAAGCCCTGGTCCAGGAAGATCCCACATGCCGCGGAGCAACTAAGCCCATACACCGCAACTACTGAGCCTGCACTCTAGATCTCGTGAGCCACAACTACTGAAGCCCATGCTCCTCAACAAGAGAAGCCACTGCAATGAGAAGCCTGTGCACCACAATGAAGAGTAGCCCCAGCTCGCCTCAACTAGAGAAAAGCCCACGCGCAGCAACAAAGACCCAACGCAGCCAAAAATACATAAATAAATTAAATAAATAAATAATAATTAATAAATAAATAAAAGAAACTTGTGATGAGATGGTTTCCTTTTTTTATTGTACCTTTCTAACCCAGTGTGTATTTTACGCTTAAGACTTGTCACAGTTTGGATGAGCCACTTTCAAGCGCCCTGAACCCTGTGTGGCTGATGAGTGCCCCCCCAGCTGGACAGCTCAGTCTCAGCACAAAAGGCGGAGGCTCGGTCCACACGGCGTATTGGAAGCTCTTCAGCACCGGCCAGAGGTTTGGACCACAGGGGCATCCGGCAGGGGGAGCCTTCAGGAAGGGGGTCCGTCCTTCCTAACTCAGCCTCGGCCTGTGGGCCTCACACCCCCAGTAGCAGCAAAAGAGGCAGCTGGATCCCCAGCTCTAGATCCAGTGGGCAGTCTGATTTTGCGGGTCGCCATTTGCATTTCTTGGATTACCAGCAAAGTGAAATGATTCTCCCTGGTTTATAGGTTATTTTTGTTCCTGCTTTTACACTTAGAACCAGATTATTGAATTAGAAGACTGTCATATACAACTCACTTAGCATTGAGACGGGCGGACGGAGAGAGCGAGCGGGGAAGAGAGAGGAATTTTACAACATCCAGACAGCTGTACTCCACATCTGCAGTTACCGTTCCAGCGCTTCCCCGTCCGTGCCCGCACCCACCCCCTCAGCCAGGGGACTCTGGATGTCCCCCACCAAAGGAAGAGCATATTTCCCTGTCCCATTGGGGTTGATTTTGCCCAGGAGACTTGCTTTGCTCTGAGCATCTTCTGTTGCCAGGAGGAGGACCCGGTGCAATAACTGGTCACAGATGGAGAGGCACGTGAGCAGAGTCTCCCTCTGACCACAGCCCTGCAGCTGGAGGCCACACTGACCCGCGAGCAGTGTGGGTAACGCGTGATCATGGCTGAAGCCGTAGAGTATGGGGTGGCTTGTTCCAAAGCATTAGCATGGCACTGACTGACTACACAACTTGCGCCAGGCCTGGGAGGCCATAACCAAGTGTAGGACACAGGAAAATTCCCGAGCCGCACCAAAGGGGCAGGAAGACTATACATACAGATACAATCTGGTCAGTGCTCCTATTTCCCTGTAGAAGAAAATGCTACCATTCCCATGTGGAGGAAGGGGATTGATGGAGGAGAGAGAATCAGGCTGACACCGAGGCCCTTACTGTGACACTAAACTTAAAAAGCAGTTAGTATGTATAGGGATTTTGAGAGAAAGAATATTACAGTTTTACACTCAGCCAAACTGTTGTTTAACTTTGAGAACAAAAGGCAGATATCTTACCACCCACGCACTCTTTCTGGAAACAAAGAAATTACTCAATGAAATACACCACCCACACCAAAAAGGAAAGAAAACTCCCCAAAGATCTAGAGTCTAAGCCCCAAAACCCTTACTTTTCCACTGCACAGACTTTTCAAAAGTATGTTCTGAGAAACATTAGTCTCACAAGACGTTCATAAAAATAGGATTTATTGGCTTAATAAGTTTGGGAGACGTACGCTTTCATCGCAGTAACAGCTAACACTGTGTGTGCACACTTTCAGGTGGGCCGTGGTATCAAGTCACTTAGTCCTCAGACTGCGCCCTGGTGCGGGCACTGTCCTTCCGGCCGTGCCACAGGTGAGGATGGGAGTTATCAAGATGCTGAGTGAGTTGGCCGGTGAGGAGGGCAGGAGCTCCTGTGCATCCTACATGACCTTCTGACAAACGACCACAATCCTGCAGGCATCCTCACAGCCCTGTGCATCCACATCGCTGTGCTTTTGTCTGCAAGAGGGAAGCGTAAGTAGCCACAAACCAAAATGAAATGTCCACCTGTTGTCCCCATCTGCCCAGCGCCCACCTGGGGGTGGTTGGGGGGTGTCCTTCCCAGCTGCACGTATGATGCCTGAGTGTTGTCAGCCCAGGTCCCTGTTTGTGGGTCCAGGGATGAGGATGTGATGTTCTCTTGGCCTCAGCACCAGGCCTGGAGTGGGCAGTGACACAAGCGTGGTGATGAGTGAACTTTCCTGAGTGTCGCTGTAAAGGCTCTTTCTTTTCTCCCTAAGACCATGAACAAGGTGAGAACGTGTGTTCCCACCTCTTCTATTCAACACTGCACAAGCCAGTGAAATAAGCCAAGAATGGAAATAGAAGACACACATATTGGTCAGGCAGAATAAAATGTCTTTATTTGCAAATGACATGACTAAGTATGTAGAAAATTCTAAGGAATCACCAAAAAAGCTTCCAGAACGATCAAGTAATTTAACAAAATTGTAGGATACTAACAACATCAACAACAAAATCCATTATATTTCCATATACTAGCAATGCAAAAAATGGAAAATGAAAAAAATTTTAAAACCTTGTATAAAAGTATAAAAAGCATGCTTAAGGAGAAATTTAACAAAATAAGTATAAGATGTAAAAAAAAAAAAAAAAACCACACTGGAAATAGGATATATTGCTGAGAGAAATGGTAGATGACCTGAATAAATGAAGAAATAAGGATTAAATAAGTTAATGTTGCTAAAATGTTAATTCTTCTCAATTGATCTGTAGAGTCGATGCAATCCACACCACACACACCACGTAAACAAGGATGCGTGTGTGTGTCTGAGCTACAGAACCCCCTGGGCACCTATCTGAGGACATGGCTCCACCAGGCAATTGGGAACCACAGGTGACTGAGGGACATGGAGAGTTTTAAGTAAAACTAAGACAATCAGATATGGGGACATCGTGTTCCTTGTACTGAATTCTTTTGTTTGTTTTTAATAAATTTTATTTATTTATTTATTTTTGGCTGAGTTGGGTCTTCGTTGCTGTGTGCAGGCTTTCTCTAGTCGCGGCGAGCGGGGGCTACTCTTCGTTGCAGTGCTCGGGCTTCTCTTGTTTATGGAGCATGGGCTCTAGCCACATGGGCTTCAGTAGTTGTGGCACATGGGCTCAGTAGTGGCGGCACATGGGCTTAGTTGCTCCGCAGCCTGTGGGATCTTCCTGGACCAGGGCTCGAACCCGTGTCCCCTGCATTAGCAAGTGGATTCTTAACCACTGTGCCACCAGGGACGTCCCCTGAATTCTTTTTTTTTTTTTTTTTTTGCGGTACGTGGGCCTCTCACTGTTGCGGCCTCTCCCATTGCGGAGCACAGGCTCCGGACGTGCAGGCTCAGCGGCCATGGCTCATGGGCCCAGCCAGTCCGTGGCATGTGGGATCTTCCTGGACCGGGGCACGAACCCGTGTCCCCTGCATTGGCAGGCGGACTCTCAACCACTGTGCCACCAGGGAAGCCCCTCCCCTGAATTCTTAAAATGAGAAACATAAACAGCCTTGTCTTTACGTGACCTTAGAATTACCATAGGATTTCAAAGCAGAGGTTTCTTGTTTTGATTTCCTCTCTCCTGCTTCCCTTCACACTCTCCTGCCCAGTTCTTTGAACTGCAGAGGTTGGAGACGGTAACAGAAAAGCGACAACAGAACCAGCCAGAGCTCTGCCTTCGTCCAGTCGGTGCCTCCAGGGAGAGCTGAAGAAGGATTGAAAAGAACACGCCAGACTCAGCCCCTCAGCGGCGGGCTCTACAGGACTGGGAATCACAGCTCCATCAGCCAGGCCTGCTGGCAAGGAAACAGGGACAAAGCTGTCCTGTGAATCCCATGAGATAGCGTGACCCGAACGGGACCCGGGGGAAAAGTGCTGATGACTTCAGCACCTACGGAAGAGGCAGGCTTATCCCACGTGGGCAAAGAAGCCTGCGTTCCGGTCCACACACACCAAAGGCTGCTGCAAGAGGTGAAGCGCCGTGAATTAAAAGTGCTACACTTCCACTTATCTTGCTGTTCTGAGAGGTTAAATTCTTACTTTCTCCCTTTCTTGACTATCTGAGGAATTTTAGCTCTGCCTTATGTAAATATTATGCACAACTGGGTATTCCTAACTAGACCAACCTCTGTCTCTCCACCCCTCCTCTCCAGGGCCACCTTTTCTTTAAGGGAAGCACAAAGCTCTGAATCGGCTGCTCTGAATTATGCATGCATGCGCCGGGAGGTCCAGCCAGGCCTGGGCTCTCGGACAAAGGGGTACAGCCTAGCTAGCATCTCACTTTTGTTTGTGCCTTCCATCTTTTGTGAAGTGGCATGGGAAAAACCCTAACAAGGCTGTTTGACTGCTGCAGAAATTCTTGTCAGACACAGAGGCAGACCCCCTTCCACCTAGCGAGCTCCAGAGAGCACGCAGCCCCCAGCCCTCGAGCAGCCCCTGCTACATCCTTATTTCATTTCCTAGGCAACGGAAAGCCAGAGGGAAACAAGGTACCATGGGAGATGAATCTGATGTAAGAAAAGACAGATTGGAAGAGCTGAATCGGAAGGCTGTCTGCCAGCCCATCCTGTCTGGGAGGAGATTGAGGGAAGGGCCTCCCTCCTGCCAAGTCAGGAAGATGGGACCGCAGCCAATGGACCACCCTTCAAGGTCATGGATGCTGCACCCCACCCTTTTTTCTAAATGCTCCTTGAATGATGAGCTCAATTTTAACCCCTGAGTCATTGCAGTTTCTCCAGCTATGGTTGACTAAAGCAATAAAATTATTGAAACTGACAGCGAGGCAGAATCCTTCAAAAACATGAACTCTGTCTGTGAGATAAATGCAGGAAAACATAACATGCAGTCATAGGGACCCACCACTAAATAATAATATGCACTGTACACACACAAATTGACATAAATGTTGAGCAAGTTACGAAGCTCAGCATTCACTGGGTGCTTCATGGAGGTTGTTAAGTGCTGAAATTCAGATAAAAATCACTGTGCTGCTGTGTCTATCAGCCCTGCCCCACCCCCTCCGTGGGGTAAAAGTTCCCTTTGTCTACTTCCTGTGTCGTCACGTCACATTCTGACTCAGGATTCTGCCCTGATCGTCCATGTTTCCTCCTGAGACAGCCTCTCTTTCAAAATGCACAGCGATTCCTGACAGGCAAGACATAGATATTGAAAAAGAAGTCGTGTTTTGGATTAGTGTGGCTTTGCGGTACCAGGCGAATGGGTTATTTCCTGCCTGGCCTGGAACCCTTGGTGTCTGGGGTGGGAGTGTTTTCAGGGCAGGGAAATGATAGCAGAGAAAGCCCCAGGGGAGGGGAGGACCATGATGTCTGCTCCATGAAAGGCGCCAGAAAGCAAGGTTAAGTGAGCCATGTTGCACGCGTGTCATTGAGAAAATACACACATATTATGTATTTTAAGGCACTTGGACATTTTTGTTACACAGGTGGATACTTGTTATAATCTGAAGGATGGCTTTCCATTGGGGAGGAAAAGGGTTTGAGTCCTTTCAACAACCCCTGGACCTCATGTCAATAGAAGGAACAAAGAAATAACAAACGTACACCAGCTCAAGCCTGTGGAAGGTTTTCACACCCTCCTTATAAACGTCTTATGCAAGCCCCATGAGGCCAAGGACTGTGTCTGTGTGTTGTCATTATGTAATAGGGAAGAACCTTTGTGTTCTATGACAAGTTAATCACTAAAGGGATAAGGGATGTTGCTTATAAGCTTAAATTATACATAATGGTCCATCTCTGGGAACCCTGCCTCCCAGGTAATGAGTGTTAGGTTAAAATACCTTTGTTCAGCTCACAGGAAACATCCTGACCAGCCCACCTGTGAATGGCTGCAGGAGGGAAGAAATTAATACATCCCCTCTGGAGGCTGCCTGGAACCAGGACTTTACTTCCTCCTCTTTTAGTATAAAGGAAGTCTGAATGCTAATCCAGGCGAGATGGTTCTTTGGGACATGAGTCCACCCTCTTCTCCATCTGCTGGCTTTCCAAATAAAGTTGCTATTTCTTGCCCTGACTGTTCATCTCTTGGTTGACTGGCCTGTCATGTGGTGAGCAAGATGAGCTTGGACTTGGTAACAGTTACATACCCAGCCTAGCATGGAGTAAACTCAGTATCGGTCATATAAAAAGTGATGGCATCTCTGGTATTAATTTTCCAGACTTCACTCTTTCCAGCTACACTTTCACCTCTGGCCATTCAAAGGACACCAGCTTCTGAAATGTGCTTTGCACTCCTGCCCTCCACAGCATAATGCTTGTCGAGTGATTGAATGTTCCTGTCCAGACGGATAAGCAGAGGGAGGTCCTGAGTCTCACCTGTGAGCAAGGAGAAGCAATGTCTGGTCCTACAGGGCTGGAGGCAGAATCAAGTCATCCTCTGAGGCCAGGAGTTCTGCTCTCAAAGTCCCCACAAGAAAGGACAAGCTTGGGTCCCGTGACATCAATCTAAGGAGCTGGGGCACCTACCAGACTGTTTCCAGCATCATCAATAGCTTCTTATAAATCTGGAGATTGGGATTGACATATATACAGTAATATGTATAAAATGGATAACTAGTAAGAACTTGCTGTATAAAAAAATAAATAAAATAAAATTTTAAAAAAATCTATTGATAATGAGTTCTTAGTCTTTCCTGAACCTGTTTAAGGATTCAGCTCTTCAATTTCATGGGGTATCTCTTGAGAGCAAAAAGACAGTGTGGATGTCATAGTTTCTACATCTTACAGGAATTATCTTACGTTTTTAAAAGAGGGGAGCCTCTCTACCTCAATCATACTTTGTTAGTGTACTTCTCCTTTTGTGAAAGTAAAATCTTACATTCATTCTATCTGTATATAGAATTTTTGGTTTCTCTTCAGTTTTTGGTTACTATCTGCTCACTCCAGAGTTCAGTAATCCTGCTATTACCCCCTCCCCTCCCACTATCCCCTCCATCTGGAACTACTCTCTTCTCCAGATCTCAGGGGGACATCACTTCTTCCACAGTGTGGATTCCTTTCCACGTGCGTTTTTCGAGAATCTCCTCCATGGGATCTAGGATTCGACGCAGTTGCAGAGACCACACTGGCTCTGAGGATGGACTTAATGTCAGCACCTAGCACAGAGCCCAAAACATGAGAAATGCTTGTACATATTTGAAGAAAAAAATGCTGCAAATTTCCTTCTGCACAGCTGGAGGGTAGATTTTTTTTTTTGCGGTATGTGGGCCTCTCACTGCTGTGGCCTCTCCCGCTGTGGAGCACAGGCTCTGGACGCGCAGGCTCAGTGGCCATGGCTCACGGGCCCAGCCGCTCCGTGGCATGTGGGATCTTCCCGGACCGGGGCACGAACCCACGTCCCCTGCATCGGCAGGCGGACTCCCAACCACTGCGCCACCAGGGAAGCCCTGTTTGGTTTTCTTGTTTGTAGCACATACCTCTAAAAAATTAGCTGGACCTTTGCTTGGTGTTTAGATGTATGGTATAGCTTCCACTTCCTTTTAACAAAGTGTTTTAGAAGGTCACAGGCTCCCTGGGAGCTTTTAGTTTTAAATATTTTACCGTGATTTTCCCCAACGATTAACTGAGATTCATTGCCCCTCACGTGCACCCTTACGAATTTTCCTTCGGCTTCCATTCAACTTCTTTTTGCAGATGACAGCTCAGAGCACCTTAATTATCAGCGATTCTATTTCTCCTCGTGCAGATTTCATCATTCTGTGGAAATATCAGTTGTAAGTCATGGGCAAATCCGAGATTTTCTTAGTGTCTCAGCAATCCAGAAGTGCTCTAGCTCTGCTGTGCTGATGACGGTCCTCGTGCTGCTGCAGGAGAGGCGGGAATGGTGATCTGGAGACACAAAAACACCAGTTTGGCCTTGAGAGAAGAATTCCCAACAGGTCAACACCCACTTTTGTCATCCAGGTCTCGGCAGAAGGGCCAAGTGGGCCCAGGCCTCTCCCATGGCCCAGCACACCGACCCTGAGACCCCGACGGGGAAGGCAGGCAGGGCGGCTGGTCTGCAGGTTTCCATCACGTCCTTGTACTTAGCTGCACTTTGCCGAGGAGGGTGGGCACAGGGCATGGGGCGATGAGGAAAGAGGTAGGAGGTCTACGGGGATCAGCTGGGAGCTCTGAGTCAGTGTGAAACCCAGCTGTGGACATAGCTGACTAAGCATTGTGCTTTGGAAAGCAGGGCTGTGCGGAACCAAAGCTTGCCCTGAGAGGGCTGTGGGGAAAGGAGTCTCTGACCAGTTATTGGGTTGCCGGAACATTATCATCTTTGGAAACATTGCGATGTTCTGGAGTGGTCTGTACCTCTAACATTTCATCAGTGGAATCACACCCGAAAGAATGAATGGTCCTATTTACATGTATATTGCATGTAAAATAGATTATATAATGAAAGTACTCATTATTGACAAGAAGTGATTTAAAGTTTCTACAAGAAAAAAGTGGTAAGTGGTACAGCTGAGTAAAGCAAATGTGTGTGTGTTCACATATATATACGTGTATATATGCATACACACACACACACACACATCTGTTAATATATATTCGCAGAAGAAAAGAGCATAACGTAACATGAGGCTCCAAGAACTGCTAACTTCACAGCACAGATGGGAAATCCAAAATCCCACGTTCTCACTGTGTTATATTAGAAGCACAGTCATGGCTCTGTGGCTGATAATATCAAATAATCTGCTTAGCTCACAAGCATTTCTGTGGGCGTCAGGAAAATGCCCTTCCAGACCAGCCTGCACGGAGTAGGAGCCCGTCTCTGCTGGGTAACTTTGTGGGATCACTGTACGTTGAGCCTTCCGTCTGAAGATGGACGGTAAGGAATGTAATCTACAAAGGTCTTGTGTTACAGGAATTCATTGGTTCTTCGGAAATAAATCCACCCAGCTTCTGGTCCCAACACTATTATTTCTGTGGACATTTAAGCAAGTCTTTGATATCTATTTACTAAAGTAAAGATACTACCAGCTCTACCTAACTCATTGTTGTTGAGAATTAGCTGGGAAACTATAAGGTAAAGCCCCTTGGGAAAAATATAGACACAACCCCACAAATCTGTTATGGGTGATGGTGGCAGTGGGTACGGTCAGAGAGTGCTGACACCTGCAAAAAAGGAAGCCACGCTCCTCAGAGACCCGAAGCATAGTGAAGCTTGGCCAGACCCTGTGACTCTCCCATCACTGAGCAAGCTGGTCCACTGGTCCACTAGGAACTGGTGTCTCATTATCTGAACTGGAGAAGTGGGGAATCTGAGCAGAAGTGCTCTCGAGCTCAGCACTTTGCCCCAGTGCCATCCGGCGTTGCAAGCGCCTGCGTGAATTGGCTGAGTGCCTTATACTCTGTGGTGTGGTTGCTCATCCTCGGCACCCCTCACCATCCCTGGCTGGTGGCAGAGACTCTGCCTGTGTTGAATCGAGTCGTGTCCTGCTCAGGAAGACAAGAGGCCTCCACGGAGGAGAAGACACGGATGAACACAAGGCCAAGGGCTGTGTCCCAGACCCTCCTCTCGAGAGCAGCCCTCCAAACTCCACGCAGTGCCAGCAGAAGGAAGAGTTCCAAGGCGGGGCCTGTGTCGATGCCTCTGGAGCCTATGTCCCTGTACGACCCAGGTGTCCTCGGGGTGAGTTCCAGTTGTTGGTAAAGTTTAGAATACAAGGCACTTTTTCCCATGAAAGCCAGGGTGACCTCAGGCAGGAACCCCGAATGGAGTCCTTGCCCCATGCAAGGAGCCGGTGCTGGGAGGAAGCGGGTGGAAAAGAGGGCACAGTCAAGAAGCACGAGGGGACACCTCTGCGGGAGACATACCTAGAGTCCACACCTCCCAGCCACAGGCTCCCGGGACTCTGGCTGTGGGCCTGCGGCCATGGGAGCAGCCATGTCCCCAGTGTCACTTGTCCTCCCCCACCTGCCACAGGTAGGCCACTCCCCCATTCAGAGTCTCACCCCGAGACCCTGGGTGCCCACTGTGGGCCCACTAACAGTGCCGGGGACTCAGGGTTCATTGTCAGAGCCCTGAGGACACTGCATTGGGATGCACGAACTCGGACAACCTTCCTCCTTCTCTGAGTCATTGGGGATCTCTCACCTGCTCCTCTTCCTCAGCCCCAGGCATTTGTAGCAGGTTGGCTTATGTTCCCCCAAAAGATGTGCCCAAGCCCGAACCCCTAGTACATGTGACTTTGACCTCATCTGGAAATCGTGCCTTCGCAGAGATTGTTAAGTTACAGATGTCAAGTTGAAGTCCTCCCGGATTTGGGGTGGGCTCTTAATCCAGCAGCCAGGGTCCTTATAAGAAAAAGGACAGGAAGATTCGAGGCAGAGACACAGGGAAGAAGGCCCTGCAGAGGTGCAGACAGACATTGGAGCAATGCTGTCCCAGGCCAGGGACGGCGGCCACTGCCAGGAACTGGATGAGGCGGAGGGCTCCTCCCCTGGAGCCTCTGGAAGGAGCTTGGCCCTGCTGACCCCCTGACTTCAGACTCCTGGCCTCCAGAACCATGATGGGTACGATTCTGTGGCAAGCCACAAAGTTTGTGGTCATTTTGACGGCCGCCCTGGACAGGAGCTGAGAAGGCCTGCAGTCACACGGCGGGTGTCCTGTCCACACCCTCCTCTTCTGCCCCCTATGCTTTCCTCACTGACGTGGATGAGCTTGCACTCGCATGTGTACACATACAACACGCGAGTACACACAGACATTTAACATCCAGGAGTCGGTACCTCGAAACCTCAGGTGGTCCTAGGAAGGACACTGTCTAGCAGAACCACGACTTTACCCCTCACTCGAAGTGGCTGTTCTGGCTGTCCTTTTCCTGTAAGTTTCTGGATGGGATCAGGCACAAGCCCTCTGTGACCCGTGAATGTCAAGGAGCACACGGTGCTCCCTAAGGCTGTCCTTGACCTGAAGCGAAGGGGGTGCACCCTCCCCCTGACTCTGGGCCGGTTCACTTGTCTTCTCGGTAGCCTGTCATCTCACTTTGGGGTGCAGCATCTGTTCAATCTTGGCGACGTACAAAATTCCTATTTTAACATTTTATTGCTCATTAAATAGGGGAAGGCTGGTTCCTCACAGCAAAATGTTTGCTCTTCCAAATAAGAGGGACTTGATACCCAGAAGACAAAGTCCAAAGATGTGACTTAGATGCCGAGATGAGGCTTTCCTCGCTCTATGTGTTTGCCACCAGAATGCCGATAAATACCCCCAAAGCTCTGACACTGCATTGCCCTGATTGGAAACCCCAGGCTCAATTAAGGGGTCAAAGCCACGGGAGGAAGTCTGAAATTCAAAGGCAAAGTGTGGGGAGAGGGAGAAAGCAGCTAATTGGGAAGAAAGGAAGGAGGGCTGGCTTGTCCCCTCCCTGAGGAGCCGGTTCTTCATGCGTGAGGGGTCCCGAAGTCGAAAGCCGGGTTCAGACTCTTCCTGCTGTGAAAACAGCGGTTCTTACAGGTATTAGGGAAAATCTGTGCAGAGCCATGATGTGTGTTTTAGAGCCCCCAGAGGAGGAAAGATGCAGTTTGAGGAGGACGGCCAGGGTTTGGGGAATGTAGTTAAGGGAAGAATTCCATGAGCAAACCTGGCTAAGTTACCAAGTCCACAGAAAGGTGATTGGAGCCAATTCAATAATATTCCAGAACAACAGACATGCAAGTCACTGAAAAACATAGATCTTCTATGTCTAAAGTTTAATTCAGAGCCTGGGCTATAATAAACAAAGCTAGAATGAATGAAAACCTTTTTTCAGATATATTTTCAACACAGGAGTGGATGACAATGAACAAATCACTGTCAGCCACACCGGGTCTTCGTAACGATGAAGGGAACAATGGATTTTAAGGCCAGTTCACAGGGAAGCGGTTAAGCTTCTGACTAATTGACGGCTTTTTCTGCATTCGACCTGCCCAATGCCCTCTGAAGCAGTGACTTAGCTGAAAAAGGAGGCCAACCAAAGAAGGCAGTTAAAAATAGAGTGTCAAGCTCAATTAGCTCAGCCTTGAGGAGATGGGAATTATAGTTTGGGAACTCGAGATTGAAGGAGAACTTAGGGAGGGCTAGAAACTTCCAATTCAGAAAAAAAGGAATGCTTCCTGTCATGGGATGAAGTTCCTATCGGCACAGGCTGTGCTCACTCACCCGAGGGCACCACTCAGAGATCCGGCCAGTCCTGACCTACCCATGGACGTCTGGTTCGGTCTGAACAGGGGCTGACAGGCTGAGCGTGGGGAAGAGAGGGGCAAAGACCACCAGCAGCTGACTCTACATTGGGATGAAGAGGGTCTGGGCTCTGCTTCTTAGAGCATGGCCAGAAGCAGGGGCAGGTGCCCAGAGATGGCCACCAGGGCCAGAGCAGAGCCTCAGCCGGGCTCTCGGTGCCCCTCCCCGCCCCGGCACCAGCACCTTCCTCCAGGCCTCAAGAAATAACCCGAGACTGTCGGAGTGAGACGAGCTGGGGCCTGGAGAGGCAGACCCGGCTCAGATCTGCACGAGACACTTGCTACCTATGTGGCCTCAGGCATAGTCTCTGAACTGCAGGGATGTCACCCATGAAAGGAGATTAACTTCAGCCTGTGTCACTGGGCATTGGCTGGGAATTCACACCACAAGCCCTAAAGCTCCACACAGATTCTAACCACAGGAATTTCACTGTGGCATGAACGTGTATCAGTCAGCTCAGGCTGTCGCTGCCGTAACAAAATACCACGGACGGAGCGGGGAGTGCAGTGGGGCTGAAACAACAGAAACTTATGTCCTCACAGTCTGGAGGCTGGACGTCCAAGAGCCAGGTGTCGGCAAGACCCTCTTCTCCCGGTGTCTTCACATCATCCCCCCTGTGTGTTCAAATGTCCCCTTTTTAAAGGGCCATCAGCCTTACTGGATCAGGGCTGCCTGATCACCTCGCTTAGCCTGACTACTGTGTAAAGACCCTCCCTCTAAATAAGGTCACCTTCTGAGGCTCTGGAGGTTAGGATTTCAACACAGGGATTTTGGAGGGTACAAATCAACCCGTAGCAAGAATAAATGTGCCCCAAATTCATGATAGTATTTTTTATTGAAGAGCCCGAAACATTGTCCAGCTTTACAGTAACAGGTCTCAGTCTTGGCTACTGTTAGAATAATTGGGGGAGAGTTTATCATCTTGAGGCCCAGGCTACACCCCAGATCAGGTAAGTCAGAGCCCTTAGGGGTGGGATGTGGGCACTGGTGTATTTTAACACTTGCTGGTACCAAGGTGGAGAACTACTGCCTTAAACAGACTGGAGGGATGGGGCTGATTCCATTTCGACGGGGCAACCTTGCTCCCCTGAGGATTTCTGTTCTCCATTGGACGTTCAGGAGCACCCGATTCTTGAGTGGGCTTTAGGTGAGTCGAACATTTGGAGTAGAAGCTAGGAAATCGTCTCTGTGGTTAAAAGAAGAAAACAAATGCTCCGTAGAGCACAGCCCTCAGAGGAGATGCGCACTCCAGGGCCCACGAGCATGGAAGGGGCCTTCCATGCCGAGAAGATGCAGGACGGGGTCCGGATGCCTATGGAACAAACTCGCATGTCCTATCTCCTCAGCAAAGGCTCAAGATCTTTGGGAGGCTCTCTCTGTGGTAACACACATTGAGATGCTGCTGCTTATGGACCAAGGAGGTGAGAGGCCTTAGCAGGATGCCTGTGGGCTGTGCCAGCCTCTGGGGCCAGAGCAAGGCCACACCAGTAGTGTTCCTGGAAAAGGCAGGCTGTTCATCACGGCAGAACCCGGAGTTTTGAAAACCCAGATGCTGAGATATTTTCCAGTTTCTGGGCTCCTTAGCCCTACCTTGATTTTTAGTCATTCTTTTTGAAAGTTTCAGTGATGTCAAGGGAGCAAAGAGGCCCTTCTGCTCACCCTTGGACCTGGCAGGTACCCTTGGTGAGGTCTCAGGGTGGATACAGTAGCATCAACGGGAACCCCTCATTGGAGGTGAAACCCAGAGGACCAAGGTGGGCTGCTCGCCCAGTCACCCCTCCCCTTCGTCTTCCTTCCTTCCTTCACCCATTCATTGTCCCCACAGTCGCGGACAACCCTCAGTGTGCCCAGCCCTGCCCTGCACCTGGATGAGGCGCGAGGGAGATGGACCAGATCCTCGCCTGGCTGGAGCGTATAACTTATGGGAGCAAATTAATGATCAATATGCATCAGCTTCAGGGGGTGAGAAATGCTATAAGAAAAATACAACTAGGTAGGGGGTTAGAAGAAGCACAGGTGGGCGCTGGAAGGTACTCTTCCATCCAGGGAACCAGGGAGAACGGAGTAAAAAAGTGATGGAGCTGAAGGCTGCACTTCCTTCTTCCTGAGACTCATGCTGGTGTTTCCTTAGCTTCGCAGTTTGCAGAGAACCTCCCAGTCCAGCCAGTCCACTGTCTGAGATCACGCCCACAGCGGCCCCTGAGTGGAGAGCGCAGGCGTTGCTGTTTCTGTTCTTCAGGTGACAAGTCTGCCATGGGATGGAGCAGCCAGACTGACGCCTGGCTGCCCCCATGGCCCCTCACGCTTTGTCCAACCCTGATGTCCGTGTCTCCAGTGACAACCAAATGGAGAGGAAAGGAGGAAGCAGCCCACGTCGGGGACCTTGCCTGTGGACAGCAGGCAGGCTGTGCCAAACCATTTCCACCTTTGCTTCTCCCAGCATCTCCTGGGCACGGTTCCCAGATGCCTCAAGCTTGGAAGTGGCTTCCCGTGGCCTTCCTGAGAGCCGGCAGGCTTCTCTGCTTGCCACTCAGTTCTGGCGTCAATGTGATTTGTTTTCTTGTGTGTTGTTAAGTGGAATCCGAGTTCGTATAATGGAATTAACCATTGTCCTCGGTTCATGACATGTTCTCATTTTTGGTTCATACCTGACTCGCCGGCCACCTTGTATTTTATTTACTTCATTTAATCATGTGTTTGTTTTTAGTTACATGATGACAACCAAGACGTCCACCTCTGGGTCAGGGCACTTCCACACTGACAGCTCACGTCTCTGTGCCCCTCCCACCCCTCTGCTCTCCTTCCTCCCAACCCCCCAGCAGGTCACCCCCAACAGGTAACGCTGTCCTGAATCTTGTGTCTGTGGTTCTCCTGATATGTTTATCCTGCAGTGTTAGCAGGGTGTGTTTGTGTGTGTGTGTGTGCGTGCACGTGTGTGCATGCGTGCGTGCGTGTGTGCGTGTGCGTGCGCACGTGCTGTGCGCGCGCACGTGTGTGTGTGTGCGTGTGGGTGTGTGTGCCTGTGTGTATGTGTGCCTGTGTGTGTGTGTGTGTGTGTGTGTGTGTGACCCTAAGGAGGAATCGTTGGCTCAGATTTGGCTGCTTTTGTTCTTTGTTTTAAAAGCTATTCTTTAAGCCACTACTTATCAAAGTTTAGTCTCTGAACTGCGGCATCTGGGAACTTGGAGCTATTTAGAAACTCCTGCAATGCATGCAAATTCTTGACTCGCCTATTCCCCACCCCTCCTCCAACCTACTGAAGCAGAAACTGATTTGAGTTTCTCTGATTACTGATGAGGGCGGCAACCTCTCAATGTCCTTACTGGATGTTTGTGTTCTCTTTTCTCTGAAATGTCTGGTGGATTTTTGCCCTTTTTTTCTACTGGGTTGTTTATCATTTTCTTACTGATTTTAGTTCTTTATATATTTTTGACACTGATTCTTTCGGTTTAAGTGCATAGAGAATATTTTCTCCCATTTATAGTCTGTGTTTTCTTTCTCTATGTTGCTTCACAATGAACAGAATTTCTAATTTTCATATAATTAAATGTATATTTTTGTTGTTGTGGTTAACTTTTTGAGTCTTATATAAGAATTCTTACCTCACTCCAGGATAGGAAGAAAGAATACACCTGTATTTTCCACTAAACTTTTAAAGGGTTTTCTTTTGACATATGAGTACTAAGACTGTCTGGAATTGCTTTGTATGTGGGACAAAGTAGAGATCCGAGGCCATTAATTTTTCCATGTGAATAATCACTGTTTCAGGCTCCTCTTCTTCTGAGACACGAGGACCCTAAGCTCCTACAGGTGTGGGTCTGTTCATCCCATTTGATGTCTGTATTCTTATATCATCAGCAACTGTGTTCTTTTCAATAGCTTCATAATAAACACTGATGTCTGGTAGTCAGGTCCCCTCTCCCTACATATGTTGGCTATTCCTGGACCTTTGATATTTCATAATGTTTTTTAGAATCAACTTATAAAGACCCGTGAAAAACCCTGCTGGAGTTTGATTGGGCTTTTGCATTAAATGGATAGATCAATTTTAGGAGAATTGTCATTTCCAGAATTATGCCCCAAACTTCCTAAAGAAACCCTACTTTTCAGGTCAGTGGATCATCCTCATTTTCAAGCTTTTGCTCACGTCACTTCTCCAATTTCTCAAAGTCTCGCCTCAGCTGAGAGCACAGCCCTCCTCCTCTCCCCATCTTCACCCTCGCAGCCCAGCTCGGTCTCCTTCCTGTACTTTCTCTCAGGGCTCCGGCCCATGGGACTTCTCCGTCCTGATAAGATGGAGCAGTGTTGGCAGAGGAAACTCTGTTAAATGTCAGCTATTATGATTAGTACGTAGAGAGTTTCCTGATTCACTCTGAGATTTTTTTTAGAAAGGCAACTTATTTCCTTTTACCTTAAACATTTCCCCCAAATTACTATAATTATTAAAATAGTCTCTTATTTTCTGTAACCATAGCAAAGAAGAGGCATAGCAGTGACTTCTGAGAAGTTTCCCTCAATGTTCCCCTCCCAGGGGTCCTCTTGTCACTTGCTAAAGCTTTATTCCAACTCCGGCCTGTGGAACGTCTCAGATCATCACCGTCAGAGGTTCTGAATATGTTTGAGATGAGAATCTGGTTCATAAACAACCAGTCTCTTTCTAGTGTGTCCTCTCTATGTGACATAGAAAGTAATTGGAGCAAACAATTCCATGGTTCAGTTTAGCTGCAATAAAGACACCCTAAAGGTGACCCATAATTTTTCTTTCTGCTTGTGACAGTCATAATGAATAAATATTCTGCTCTGGAGTCCCTGGTTTTGTTTCCAAAACAAACACACCTACTTTCTGAATATCATTATAACTGATCTATGTAGCATCATCTGAAGTCATAAACATTAAAGCCAATAGCCAAATTTTAAGGCATCAGAAGCCTTAGCAAGCATCTGTGTTTTTGAGATGCAGTTAGTGGGCCACAATTGAAATGCCAATGTCATTCAGTTTTCTTCAATTTAGAAATAAATTATTTTGGGGAAAAGAGAGTTGTGGATTAAAGACAATTACTGAGATTCTTAAGACTTGAATGTTCATGGTGGTTCACGTAGTTAAAAAAGAAATCTCAGGTTTGGATCCTTATTAAATTTCACGTCAACAAGAATGGTGTTTCGTAAAAAGTCACCCTAAATGCTACACAGATCACTAATTGTCAAGCAGTCAGGATTCGTTAAATACTCTAATACTAAACTAAAACTTGTTAACCTTATAGAGCTTTATGATTTGGAAACAATATCACAATCTCAAAAATGTAACTCAATTTGGTAAAGATTCACTGAGGGGCATGTCAGGCCGGCTCTGGGTTGTGAAGACACACAGATGAACCTGGCCAGTCCTCCCTTCAAGCTTCACAGCAAAATGCCTCTGAGGCCTCCTTGCTGACCTCAGCAGTCATTGTACAGCAGTTAAAAATACCCCTGCTGTTTCTTTCTGATGGTTTAGATTCTGCATCAACAGGAGTTTTGATCAGCAATGAGTCTTTTTTTTTTTTTTTTTTATACAGCAGGCTCTTATCAGTTATCTGTTTTATACATATTAGTGTATATATGTCAATCCCAATCTCCCAGTTCATCCCACCACCACAGCAATGAGTCTTGCTTTATGGAGCACATTGATTATCTATCCTGCCTTGGTTATTTATCTTAAAGATAAGGAGAATCAGTCCTACCTTGGAGAGAGAATCAGGTAAGAATGCCGGGCACTCTTCTCACCTTAAAAAACTATTCGGACCCCGTGTTTGTGTCGGGATGGACCATCAGTCCTCTGTCAGCTGCAGTCTCAGGGACCAGTCAGTAAACGTGCCCCTCCCTTTCCCAGAGGTGATGGCTGGAGCAGGACAAGGAATCCAGATGCAAAACAAGGCAGGAAAGATGCTGCTGAGCAAGAGAATAAAAAAGACGGATGGCAGAAGTGTCTCTATCCAAAAGCCATGTCCGTCTGCTCTTGGGCAAGAAGAACCTTATATTCTGCTCCAGAAACCACAGAATATGGGCATAACTTCGGTGGGGCAGTCAGGCTGACTCAGTCTCAGGTGTGAAATTCCCATTTCATTGAGACAGCAACCACTTTACAACGGTCTTGATGTTTTACCAAAGGGAACAACAGATATTGCTGTATCTGTGGAGATATACATCCCAGCTCTTCTGGATTTAAATATTTGGTTTGTTTTCAGACCAATCTTTGAACACAAGTCTTGAGTTTTGGGTTTGGGCAGTATATTCTTGGAACATCACATGTTAAAGACACAGTTGCCCTGTGGTAGCATTTGATGATGAAAGCGCAGGAGAAAAAGTCCAACACAGGGATGCCTCCTTTTCAAGAGCACAAGGAATGTACATTGAAGAGCAGGGCCCAAGTGCTTTAGGAGGTGACAATTAAATCCACGTTAAAAACAGAGTATTTGCCCTTCAAGAGAATCCTATACAGGTTTCTACTGTAAGGTACCACTTTGCATCCAAAATATCGTTTGATTTACAAAAAGAAGAGGGACATTTGGGGAGCTTGTAAGTACAGAACCAGACCCTTCTGCAGTGAGGTCGATTGTGCATGCAGGAAAGGGCCTCTCCTTTTTGTTGATTTCCTGGAATTCTGGGTTAATTTTTCAGAATGACAAAAACGTAGCAGCAACTCTTAGAACATATGAAATAGAGTTTGCTGTTAACAATGAAAAATGTTTAAACAAGACCTTTGTCTCTATGAAAGGTCGTGAAGAAATTCAAGTACAACCAAGGGACATACAGTCCTAAAAAAGAATTTGGTGGTGGGGCATGCAAATGAGACTATTTAAATCCATTTATAAAAAAGGACAAATAATTTTACAAAGTGTTCTAGGAGTGATGATCATTACTTTTTAGTTGACTTACTAAATACCAATCCCAGGAGAAACTGCTTTAATAACGTAGCCTTTATCAGTGATTATCTCCAAGGCTTTTTACAACTCTGCCGTTCAAAGTCCGCATATGAACTGATCTCCTGTTTGAGAAGTTTGATCACCTATTTCATTACTGTCATATAAATGTCCTCAAGAAATAGCTGATAGGGGAAATGGTGATTTAACTACTGTTTTGCATAAAAACCCATAAAAGTTCCAGTTGCTTTTAAAAAAATCTTAACCACAATTCCTTCTTTAAAAAGTGGGCCACGTGATCCTTAATGTACTGGATTGTTATTTGTTTAAGATTTCACTGTGGAGTTTGGCTAGTGATCATAAAAAGCCATCACTTGTTTTGATAAGACTGATCTACACCCAAAGGAAATGAAATACATTTCCTGAGCTTTGAGAACCAGAAACCGCCATTGCTTGCCACCTTTGATTAAATTAAGGCACTGAGAATAGACAGAACTGAGAAGAAGGAAGCTAAAACAATGAACTTCAAACAACCAAGCCCTACAGATTCCTTTCCTTGAGGGAATCAGTCATAACAAGGAACCCAAATACTTGTCCATCAAAATATTCATTTTTATTTAGTTCTCGCCCTAAGTCCAAAAATAAAAACACAGACGTAAGACAGTTTGTTGGATACAATGGCCAGAGAAGTACAGAACATTTCTGAATGCATGTGGATGGGCAACGTAAGAGTGACATTAAATCTGTTGATGTAGCATCTTTCCCCAGCTTGTTCAAGAATTTCCTTAAATGTATTAATGTATTAAATACACAGTGGTGTGGAGAAAGAGAAAGCTGGAGTCAAAGTCAGTTCTGGCCCCAGAGGGGAAGCAAAACAGAAACAGAGCCTGAACTCTGGTCCCAGGGTGGAAGTTTAGGGCATAATTGCCCTCGCTGGGGGCCCTGGAGAACAGCGCCGGGAGAGAGGGCTGGTCAAGGCTGCAGCACGCAGTTGTAGGTGCTGGCAAACACTTCAGGGATGCGGGCTTCTGCAGGAATTACTCTAATCAATACCTTTGATTATGGGATGCAATTTCCCCGAGACCTCAGAGAACTACCACCAGTTTTGTTTCTATTCATCCTCACGATGGGTTTAGGAGCTTCTTAGAGGCAGGTATTTTTGTTCCTCCATTTTTCATTTATTGAAAAATCAAAGCTCACAGGAGTTCAATACAACCCTACGCAATACAGTGAATCATCTGAAATAAAAATCTATCCCCCGACCGATTTCTATTTTTCTGGTGCCTAAATTTCCCACTCGTAGAATAAATGTGAAATGAGAGGTAGGGTCTCCAGCTTTAGCAAATGAAAAATACAGGATGCTCAGTTAAACATGAATTTCAGGTAAACAACAAATATTGATACGTTTAGTATAAATATGTCCTTTGCAATATTTGGTACATACTTACGTATTGTCCATCTGACATCCACATTTAGTTGGGTGTCTTATATTTTATCTGGAAACCCTAACCAGAGGAAGGGAAAACTAGGATGTTATGTGTCCTTATCACAAAGGACTGACTCCTTCAAGCCCACTGCCCTCCATCACACTCCTTCTGCCAAGCCCCTGCCTCAAAGCTCCTTGCACTCTCCTGGGACTGTGGCTTTCTTCCTTGGATGTCACCTGGATGGATGGTACTGCCTCTCTGCGACCCCCATCGCACGGGATGTCTGTGTGCCACTGGCAGCTGCCACTTCCCAGCCCTCCCCAGGGGCTGAAGAAAAACGTGTATGACTAAGTGAACTACCAAACTAACAAGTAAGCAAAAATCCAAAATGGCAAAATTCTTGGGTATATGTGTGCTGGACACACTCCACTGCATATGGGACACCATCAGTTAAAATAATCACCACTACTTTTTGTTCCACAAGAAAGGAAAAAATGCCGCCAACTAAACTATTACACAATGAATTCTTATCCCTCAGAATTGTACATGTGTTGAGTTATTTTAGTCATAGATATTTACCATCATATATTTCTTTTATGTGTGAAAATGAAAAGAAACATATAAGCATCATAAATGGTTAAGATGTTTTTAAAACGTCTTCAAATGCAGCATCTAACGTTCCTGAGTCATGTTTTGGCTCAATTCCCCCGTGTCCGGGCTTTTTCACGAGGGATTAACCTCTGTGCCATTAAGGGCAAGGGTGGGAGAGCCCTTCTCAAAGTGGGCTCCGTGGCTGGCCTTAGAATTTTTGCAAGATGCTAACACCCATTCTCTAAATTTTGATGGTGGTCCTTTTTAATCTTAAAAAAAAAAAAAGAGCACAAAAGGATCCAGAAAACAACTAAATCACTTCCTGCCTCAAACAATCTGAGTTATCGGATGGTGGAAGGTCCAGGGATTGTGGGACCATTCCAACCCTGGCAGCAGGAATGTCAAGGTGATGCTGTCTATAGGGTGTATTTTCAGTTACACAAGTTCTCACACATGCTGCAAAACTGCATCGCAGTGTCAGGCCGACAGGACTGCAATTCATCAGAAGACTCGTCCTCATACAAGAGAAGTTAAAATGTGAAGAAAAATAAAACACCACACACGGCTGATGAATGACCTAGAATTACCAGTGGGGACTCTCCGCGGCATCTTCTGTGAATGTGTTGGCAAACGCACAACCTCTGTTAGGAAATGCAGGTGTCATCCGGCCCTCGTGACAAGGCAGTAACGCCTAAAGTGACCTGTGGTGGAAATAAGAAACGGTGAAGAACCATTTAAATGGTAGAAGCATAAACACATCTGCCGAGTGAATGTTCAGTAGTGTTTCTGACGTCACCAACCAGTGAGTTGGAGGCATGGGATGGTGGAAAGAGTCAGGGTGAGACCTGGGCTCTGACCTATGTCTGGGCAGCCTTAGGCAGGTTCCTTGACCTTTCTGGTTCCAGTTTTCACATGGGCAGCACAAGACTCTCAAGTTTATCCCACATTCTACGCTCTATCCTTTGTTTTCGGACAAACCCCTGTGGCTACTTGTGGTTGGACTCGCTCAATCCATTGCTTGTTGCTCTTTGTTAAAAGAATACAATAAACCCTCTCTATACAGGATTTGTTACAAACCAACAATGACATCCCAAGGCCTCTGACGTGTGAGCCGCTTTGAAAGTTGGGGGTGCACTCTGAGATGCTTTTATGACATTTGAAAGAACCTTAGATTTCGTCTAGTTCAACCTTTAGAAAGCTAGGACTTTTCTCCAATGCTTCAGCCTTTGTACACCTACTCCATTGAGTGAGCCCCTAGGGTGCCCGTGTCTTAGCAAGGCAGCCAGGTCAATCAACGACTCCAGCAGCTAGAAAATTCTTCCTTGCCCAGTTGTCCCAAACAATTGGAATAGAATAAGAAGTCCAGAAATAGATCCAATAAGGGAGGAAAGTGCAGCATATATCCAGACAAAAGGCTGATGTCCTTAACGTATAAAGAACGCTAACAAAGCAATAAGACAACAAACAATTTAGCAGTAAAATGAGCAAACAACATGAACAGATAATTTACCCAAAAAGAAAATACCTTTGGTTCTCAACTGTATAAAGTTACTCTCAAGCTGACGCAAAATTAAACTACAGCGAGGTAGCATTTTCAGCTCTCAGGTAGACAAAGACCAAACAGCTCAGTAAGGGCTGCTGGTCAGGCTGAGAGGAAACAGGCTCCTTCTCCATCATGGGGAGCAACTTACACAAGGGGAAATTTGGCAGTACCTGTCAAAATAGAGAAGCACATATGTTTTACCTACCAATTTCACTTCTAGAATAATAAATTACAGCAGCAATTCTCAACCTTTTTGTTTTCAGGACCACCTTACACTCTAAAAATTACTGAGGATCCCCAAAGCTACTGATATTTACCATATTAAAAATTTAGTAAGAAAAAAAAGAAAAAAAATTTTAAACCAAGACATCTAAAAGATATCTATTGTACTATAAAATAACAATATAAGGCCACAGTAGGATAACATAAGTAGCACATTTTTATTAAAAATATTTTTTTTAATTAGTGAAGAGAATTTTTTAAATTAGTGAAAAACATTTTAAAAAATTATCAAAAACTATTTTTAAAAATTAGTGAAATGAAAATTCTACACTTGTGCAGGTTTCTTCAATATCTGGCCTGAGAGAAGGTGTCCAGATCCCACATATGCTTGTGCAATGCAGAGGAATCTGGCCTCACTCAGGATGGGAGCTGGAAAAGGAGGCCCCATGCAAGCCTCTGGGCAGGGGCGGTCTCAGACGTGCAGGGGCCGCACCTTGAGAAGCCGGGTGTCCCAGACAACCCCACATGTGTGAAAGGACTCACATGCTAGCTTATTCACTGAGGTGTGGTTTGTACCTGCAAAGGACTGAACAGCCACAGTGTCCTTGAGGACGGACGGGGGGATTCTGTGCAACCACTGAAACGAATGGGGTGTTGTTTGTGCTTCTATGGACCAGCTCTAGCTCCGAAGCCTTCAGTGTCATCGTGTGGAAATGAAAGGTGTGCTGTGAAGTAAAAAATCAGCTGCAGAGGAACTTGCATATTTTCTTGTGTACATACAGTATACACGAAATATATCTGGAAGGAAGTGCAATAAAACATTACTTCTGCTGCTTTCCCAGAAAGTACTAGGATGGGCAAACAGGGTATCAGCAGGCGTGCTTTTCGTCATGTCTGTGTCCTTTGTATCTTTGGAATTTTGTATATGTGCATGTATTATCTGGCAAAAAAATTAATTAATTTATGTAAACACAAACTTTTAAGCTATTTTGCAAGGTTTTTCTGAGAATGAAATGAACCAATGCATGCAAAAAAGTGTAACCCATTGTAGATATTCAGTAAGTGACAGCTGCTAAAAATAACATTATATAATATAATAACTGGAGGTTTTGTTATGTCCACTTCTGGGTCCCCCTTATGAGCACTGAAACCCCCAACAGTCTCTCCAGAGAGCACTGATTGTCCTAGGTCCGATCAGAAGGCGGTAAGCTTTTATTTTCAAGTGTTTAACATTTCATGTAAACGTTGTTTGGTAATCAAATCATTCTTGGAACCATAACTTTTCTTTTCCCCTCGGCCCTGATTAATCCCCATTAGAGAGAAACTTCCAAAAAACCTAGGTTGTTATATCCGCCCTGCTTGGGACCAGGAAGTGAGGGAATCATGGATTCTCCGCATTTGGGGTATGTTCCTTTTTCTCTACAGATTCATTTCCATCCCAGTTTTGTTTTTAATACCTCTCACATGTGCTCATCCTAGATTTGCATTTAGAAGCCAGCCCACTGATAAATATTCCTTGCTTGATGCATAGGAATTCATTATTCTGTTTCACTCGGTCCTGGACTTGTAAGATTTTAGGCAGAACCAATATTTCTTCCTCCATGATACCCAACAATCACAATCTAAATGTAAGATTCAGTTTAGGAAAAATGTCCCACCCACCAGAAATTCAAAATTACTTTGTCCTGAATTTTTAAACAGCTAGTGTAAAAAGAAGCTTTTGACCACCACTACCGTTAGCTGTGACGTGTTGGACAACCCTGGTCCAAACTCACGTCATCCCTCATCGAGCTGTCAGACCACTCCCTGTCTTTTCCCAGTTGCTGTGACAATTACTACATCTTCCCTAGAGTAGGGTTGACTATCTCTGGTCTTGGAGTCAAAGCCAGTCTGTTATTGGCTTGTTAAAGCCACGCCCTCACGCCCTGAGCCCCACAGGGTGTTTGCTGAGATTTCTGCTCTGGTCCCCTCTGGGGTGCGTTCATTCATTCATTTATGTCTAAAGCGATTGCACATCTACTGCGTAAGTATTAAGAGTAGAACAATGATGAGTAGACATTTGGGTCAAAGACATGACCCAAAGGCAAACTCAGAAACCATTTCTTTCTTTCTTTTTTTTCAAAGAGTAGGTTTAATTAAATTAATTTATTTATATTTCTTACTGGCCATGCCTCGAGGTTTGTGGGATCTTAGTTCCCCGATTAGGGATTGAGCCCGCACCCTTGGCAGTGAAATAGAGGAGTCCTAACCACTGGACCAAAAGGGAATTCCCCAGAAACCATGTCAAATTACATTCCGCTCTGAATGCCCACCTCCTGGTTGGGGGGCAAGAAAGCAGAACAAGGTGTTAAAGTCCTTTCTTATGCCTCTCTTGTGATAATCACACGAATTACAAACTTTCCTTTAATGCTACTTTTGATTTAAAAATAAATTAAATACTGTTATTTAAAAGTGAAAGCGGGGGAGGGATAAATTAGGAGTTTAGGACTAACATATACACAGCGATACATATAAAATAGATAATCAACAAGGACCTACTGTATAGCACAGGGAACCCTACTTAATATTCTGTAATAACCTATATGGGAAAAGAATGTGGAAAAGAATGGATATATGTACATGTATAACTGAATCACTTTACTGTATGCCTGAAACTAACACAACATTGTAAATCAAGTATACTCTAATATAAATAAAAATTAAATTAAAAAAATAATAAAGTGAAAGTGAAGATATTTCTAGAATTTGATTTTGAGACTTGTATATGATTCACTTCCAACACGAATCAATGGGAGGACTGATTTTTCTCCCTTGCACAGATTTTCCCCTGCTCCACTGAGTAGCAAGTGGAGGGTGACAAGCAGTTAGAATGCCCGTTAATGATTAATTACTGAGCGTGGGAGAAAGGATTTGGAGCGCAAAGGAAAGAACGTGAGCAGCACTGGAAATATTCCACTTGTAAATGTCAATTGATAACTTTACAGAACTCTGCAGATGCCATTTCGAAGTTGTCAGCCCTGAAAACTGGATGAGGGAATCTGACACTTTATGAAAGAATTCACTCTTTTAACTGCTCAAAACTAGATTTGTTTTTAACTTTGGGGAATGTATGTTACATAAAACAGGGTATCCTGTAGCCAGGTTTGAGGGGACCACCGAAAGAAATGCTTTGGGATGTGCATAGATTGCCTGCAGAAATTTCAGCACAAAGAGGGCTTCTCTCCTCGGCTGAAGATTTGGTTGTTCCGGGTCCCTGATCCTTGGAAGGTAGGCACGCTAGCCTGGAGGTGGCAGCTCTCTTCTAAGGCTAGAAGGTGTTTTGATGTATACCCTCTCCCTGACCCCCCACCACCTCGGTAAGTCCTCAGACGCGTCACCGAGAGCCTCCCGCTGTTGACACAGAAAATAAGGAGATTGCTTTTCCCCAGGACCTCAGAGCAAAGATGTGATGGAGGGGTTGGTCACCCGAGGGGTGACCGGGTGCTTTCTCCATTGTTGGCACCTCCTGGAAGGCAAACACCTTCGGTTAACAGCTGACAGAAATAACCTATCAGCATTTCCAGACTCAGGGAGGCAGCTTACGTATTTACCCCTGATTCCTCAGGGAGAGTGGTCCATCCCAACTAACGTGCTTGGCTGCAGAAACCAAGTGGCACTCAGGCACCAAACCAGTCTGACGGTCCGTGCAGGCTGGTGCCATCCAGGTGCAATATCCCGACACCCCACGATACTGAAATTTGGAAAACGGGGGCCAGGACATTAGCGTCTTCAGAATCAGACTTCCTTCACCCTTCAGACTGTCAACTACTTCACAGCGACCTTTCTAGACTCCCGCCTGAGGGTCTCCGACTCAGTAGGAGGTTCAGGCGTTGCCCTGTGCTACTGTGTACTCTGACAGTCCTCCCTACCTGTGTGCTGGCATTTATCGCTTTGTTCTGCAGCTACGGGTTTTACATCCAATCCGCGCTCCTACCCCCTTTTCCATGAAGCTGTTATCCCCTTGCAGGCAGAGACTGTGGCAGTGTTTTCATTTGAATCCAAGCACCTAATAGAATGCCTGGTACATTGGAAAATGCTCTGAAAATATTGGTGCTGTATTCAAAAAGTTTGAGAAGGTTCCCAGAAGACATTTTTCAGAGACCTTAGACAGCCTCTGGAATAAAAGGGAAGTAAAAGATAGGATTTCCCTTATGTGTTAAATTAATGTTTCATTGCTGCTTAAATCACTGTAACTGAGATAAGGTATACACGTTCTGTGATATCTTGTTTCCAAAAATAAAACAAAACTCTCTCTCCCTTTCTGGGGGACGGTTATTCCTTTGAATCTTTGAAGCCCTTGATCATTGGCTTTGGAGCACACTGGAAAAGTTATTTTCATGGAGATGGAGTTTTCTAGACTGTCAGATAGTTAGCGACTTCCAAAGCTAAGATATAAGACATGTTTACTTGTTAAGTCTGTGAATTTTTTTAACCTCTGACATTTTTACCTTAAGTGGGTGGAACTATGCTTGGCTACAAAATACCAGGTGTCACTTAGGCACTAAATGCTACTATTCCCCCAAAATATCAACAACCAAAGGACACAGCACATGCCTCTGGTGGCAGAGAACCCTGCTGGTGAGGTGTGGTCAGGCTCCTGTTCCAGAGGCCTTCTCTAGAGACATCAGGCGCCTCTGGATTTGACCTTGGAGGCTTACATCAAAGCAGCAGTCGACAAGGCCATCTCCTCTCTGCCCCTCCACTGCTGAGGGGGCCGCCCCAGCCAAAGGCAAGGGAGCCCCTTCGCTGGTTGAGCCGACCAGGACTGCTGGTTGCTGAGATCCAGCTTAACTGACTTTAGCAAAAAGAGTGGAATGCCTTAGCTTCGTAGTTGAGAGTCTGGATATATTTGGGTCCATGAGCTCAAATGATGCCTTCAGGACCCAGTTTTTCTCCTTTACTTCTCTTGAGTCTGTTTCTCCCTCTTTTTAAGCAAGTTACCTCCTCTGGATATCCTCCCAGACTCCAGGCTCTCCTCCTTCACCTCCTTCCTGACTGCTGCAGACAAAGTCCCAGGGCAAAAACTGATTGGACCACTTGGTCACATGACCACTTCTGACCCAAGAATGTGGCCGGGGGTAGAAGGCATGCACTAGGAGGTCTTGGCTGTGTGTCCACTCCCAGAGTTGGGAGGACACAGCCCTCCCCTTCACAAACCGATGATACCCCAGAGGGGATCATGGCAGTTAGAGAATCTGGGACTTGCTTCCAGGCAGGCAAAAAGGCCATCACCCAGCACGCTAGCTGGGTGTCTTGTGAGCTAACAACGCAGAGGGTGTCACATATGATAGCAGGTTTTATAGGTCAGTGTTAGTGCTTATTCCTCCTAACTTACTATAGTTATGAGCTGTATTATCTTAGGAAGCATTAGCTTAGATTTATTTCACATATGTGAAGAACTATCTTTTGGACAATCTGATATTTCCTCATCGATTTTACTGCTGTGCAACATAATAAAATTTCTAATAAAACAACTAGAGTAAATTCACTCATCTTTCATTATTTCTTCTTCCACTTTTCTTTTGTCCCCCCATTTTGTCCCCTAATTCATCCTCTTTCTCTGCCTCCAAGTATCTAAAGAATTCTAGTAATAGTGGTAGCCTGTCTTAAGTTTTTATTGGAATAAGGAAGAGGATGGATAACTGGATAGATGGATAAATAGATGGAGGGATGGATGATGGAAGACTAGAGGGAGGGAGGGAAGAAATGATGGAAGGAAGGAAGAAGGGATGGATGGAGAGAGGGGTGGGGGGATGGATGGAGGGATGATGAAAGAATGGAGGGAGAGAAAGAGGGAGGGAAGGAGGAAGGGATGGACAGGGAAATGGATGGAGAGCTGGGTGGGTGGAGGGATGGATGAAGGGATGGATAGTCAAACAACCACTGAGAATAACTAATTGTTTAATATTTCAGTCAGTGATGCACTGCTTGGTCAATGAGTTAACAAGCCTAACAAGTCTGGCTGAAAGGCCTGGCTTGTCTCTACTGGAGGAGAGGGTCAGAGCAGAGTCTGCTCATTGTTAGTGACGCGTCTCAGATAAGGAAGGTTCCCCCCTGAGGCCACCGTTGCACTCTTGAAGTCTGTTTTCTCTAGTACTTTCTGTGGCAAGAGAGACAGTTTCTTTTAAAAGGAAAACATGACTTCAGAATTATCTGTGTATGTATGCTCTTTGTCTCTGTGCAAATGTAGTATTTGGCAGCCAAGGCCAGCTTTAGAGCAAAGAATCTTCTATGATTCCTTTCTTTTTTTTTTTTTTTGCTGTACGCGGGCCTCTCACTGTTGTGGCCTCTCCCGTTGTGGAGCACAGGTTCCGGACGCGCAGGCTCATGGGCCCAGACGCTCTGCAGCATGTGGAATCTTCCCGGACTGGGGGACGAACCCGTGTCCCCTGCATCAGCAGGCGGACTCTCAACCACTGAGCCACCAGGGAAGCCCCATGATTGTTTTCTTAATGAAGGAATGTAAGTTGCACAGTAAACTGAAACATACTAACTTTAGACACTGACCCCTCTTCCAAGGCTTCACTCTGGCAGCCTTGACCCACAAAAGGAAACAGCAAAATACTGAAGCAGGAATTTCGAAATCCAGATCTGAGACCACCATCTACGTGAAAAATCCCTGAGAGTCTGCAGTCAGTGTCCCAGCGTCGGGACAGCATGGACCAGCCCACGGTGCACCCTTCGTCCTCCTGGTCTGAGGGCACAGGCCCCTTAGGAGGGGTGGTCAGAGGCCTGCTCTGCCGCGGCATCTGTGTTGTGAGTAAGCAAGCTGGTTCCGGGAGGGAGGCGCTGGGAAGCGGGACGCTGTCCAGGCAGCCGCAATGATGGATTTCTTTTCTGATGCTTTTTGTTCAGTAACAAAACAAAGCCTATTTTCTGCCAGAGCCTCCCACTCCCCTGGATGCGGAAGGAGTGGATCTTACAGACTCCCGCAGGGCTGCTGGGTGATCCTACTCATCACACTCCCCTTCGGAGCAGCGAGCTCCTTTCCTAGGGGGAGACAGTGACATGTGAGGGGAGGCTGCCGGGCATGCAGACTGGGGGCGATTCTTCTCGCCCAGTAATTAATCCCGCACGGGGCACCTGAGCCACACGGCTGCTGCTCTGGCCTTCAGAGGTCTATTTCCGCTTGCGTTTCACGTTCTTTCTTTCTTTCTACCACTCTGGACCTTGCCTGATGGGAAAAGAAAGGGTGAGGCTCTTTAAATATTTTCTGCGTGTTCCACTACCCCCCACCCACCTGATGACAGAGAAAACACCAGTGATTTGAAGGGAGGGGGCCTCTGGCCTAATTTCCACCAGGCAAGCTTCAGGATTCCCAAACCTGTTAATGAAATCCGCCTCGTTATAAAGCAAAGCGCACACAGACGAGTGTGTTTTCCCATCTGGATCAGAGTATAATTGGGGTCGGCTCTCCTGTCTATGCTTTTACCATCAAAACATGTAGCCAGGACTAATAATAGGACAAATGGCATAGATGTAAAAGCTGTAAAATCTTTACAACCATTTAAAAATAATAGGGCATGCTCTAAGCCCTGTAAAAATAGTCATTTATGAACTGTACACATTGTTTACAAACCAGGCACCCAAAATGTAAATCTACCAAACAGACATTAACCTAAACTACTGAGCTGGCAAGAATAAATTTCAATTACACATCGACTCTACTGCCGTTTTTCATTTTTTGCTGACATTTAGGTGGATAATTTTGGAAGTGGATGGTTGCAGGAAGTTAAAGCTAATCTTTTCTCCCAATATATTCTCTCACGGAGCAGCTCCACTTGAAGTAATTTCATTGTTTTTGAGTTCCAAGTCAGAAAAGTTTCTCAAAACATATCATTGCAGAGTGGAGATATTTGCAACCTTCAATAAGGACCCAGTTCTGGTTTATCTTTTCTTGGCTCCACTAAGGAAGCCTCTGAGATTCACAGGCTCTATGTGGAATTTCATAACTCCTTCATCTGCTACCTTGAGCTGAGTTTGGCTGTGCTTGTCGACGACTCAAAGATCATCAAAGCCTCAAAAGCCAGTCTTAGATCGAGGACTCAACTTCCTCTAAATTCCACTGGAGTTTCATCCTCTCAATAATCCTACGAAACATGACATAGAATTATGTCCATCTTCCAAATGAGGAAACAGAAGCTCAGAGAAGTTCAACGCTTTGGTCGTGGTCACACAGCTCAAAGCAATGGAGTCATAACCTAAGCCCAGGTGGACCTGAGTCCAGGACCCCACACTAACGTGGGGAGGGAGCCGTCCACAGCTGGGCAAGGACTCAGGAGGCATCCACTCGGTGGCAGCTGCCTGCCCAGCCCGACCAGAAAGGCACCAAGAGGTGGGGCTGAGAAGAAGGAGAAAGCTTGGGCGGGGGGAACAAGGGAGACAAAGATTGAAGACCCTGATCTCCTCCCAGCCCCTTGCATACTCTTCCTAGCTGGCTCCCTGTTACTTTTGCAAGGAGGTATTTCCGTTTGGAGTTTGCCTTCAGGGCACTCATCTGTAGAGTTCTAGGAAGTTTGTTAATTAAAGAAAGGAAACGTCTGAATTTTATTGGGCTCTAGGCAGGGAGCGGAGGATGAAATGCCTGACTTCTTCTATGGTGTATTAACTCTGAAAATGACATCTCTCTAGTATTTTTAGATTCCTTGGAAGTTGATTCCTAAGAGCAGGGAGGCTTCTCCCCCGGTGGAGAGTCTCTAAGGAATTTGGAGGCTCGGGAGTTGAGCTGAGAAGGGGCCATGTGTCACCTTCAGGTGCTTCCCCTACCCGGGACTTCCAGCGGGAGAGGCAGGAAGCCACTGGTCTTGCCCTGGTTGGTTCTGATGGCAGTTCGGAGTGCTTAGCTCTCATCGTGGAAGCTCCTCCCGCTTCAGTTTCTCACTGGCACCTGCAGCAGGCCGGCGAGTGGGGCTGGTTCTTCTCTGGGGTCGCAGAGCTGCCCCCTCAGCATCGAGATGCTTGTTGGAAACAGCATCTCCAGACCAGCTGAATTTCCACACCATCTCCAGGTGATCTGTTGCAGGTGAGCGTTTGAAAGGCGCCGTCCTAGCTTCCTAGGTGTTCTTGAGCCAGGGGACACTAACTTCGATGTTTCCAGAAGCAAGAGGACCAGAGCATCCTTTCCTAAGAACCACAGTGTTGCCTGCATGGCAACTCCCCGTGAGCTGTCCTTGGGCTGGTCTGTAAGCTCTTTCCAAAGCTACTTCTCACCGACCCTTCCCATCCAGCATGACCTCCACTGCTTCCCTTCCTACGCCCCAAAGACAGGCTCCCTCTGCCTGCACGCAGCTCACAGCATCCTCCTCCTTAGTTCATCTTTCTCTCTCCAAACTGTGCCCACCTGGGCTGCCCTTGAAGGCTGGCTTAGTCCCCACCCCACCCCGCTCTGCTTCTCCTCTAGTCAATCAAACCCTGAAGGCAGGGACACGTTTTCTCCTTTAACACATCTGGACCTTTGCACAAAGCTGGGCATGCAGATTATACTCCACGGAGACCTGTAGACGAGGAATAGGATGTCATTGCAAACCCTGGAACAAGAGGGGCATTAAGCGCTGATACATGGATGTGACTGGATTATTCAGTAGATTCCTCTGTTAACTATTTCCAAATAAAAAAGTGAAAACAGATCTGGAAGATGTTGCAACCGCATAAAATGACTGAGATGGAAATATTGTGGGAATTTAGATACCAACGTTTATTTCCTTTCCTGAATTCAGCTCTGGGGCAGCGTTTGCGACACTTGCCGTTCCTGTTGAGAATGGAGCTTCCTGTGTGGAGTCCCATTTGTTAGCACCAGGCCGGTTCTCTTTTTTTAAACTATTAATATAAACAACCTCTTTAGTGAAATTTTTCATGTAACTCAAAACCCTAACAACAGAGTTTCCTTATTTCTTTAATAAGGACTGGAATCATTTCCAAGAAGATGGACATGTGGTCAGAAACAGGCAGAACCTGCCAAGATGCTTCCTTAGCCTGGGTCCATTTCCAGTTTCTTCCCTAAAGTATGAGGTTTATGTCAAGGTTCATTTTTTTCCCCTAGTGATGTCCAATTGCTCCAGAACTGTTTGTTCAAAAGGCTATCATTCCCCCACCAAATTGTTTTCGCAGTTTTGCCAAAAATCCACTGGTCGTATTTGTGTGGGTCTATTTCTGAGTTCTCTATTCTGTTTCATTGATCTATTTCTTCTCCAACACCACCCTGTTCTGATTAGTATAGCTATATAATAAGACTCAACATCAGGTAGATTCCTCCCATTTCAGTCCTCTTTTTCAAAACTGTTTTAGCTATTCTAGGCCTTTTTCTTTTTCATATATATTTTATTTTATTTTATTTTATTATTATTTTTTTTTTGCGGTAGGCGGGCCTCTCACTGTTGTGGCCTCTCCCCTTGCGGAGCACAGGCTCCGGACGCACAGGCTCAGCAGCCATGGCTCACGGGCCTAGCCGCTCTGCGGCATGTGGGATCTTCCCAGACCGGGGCACGAACCCGTGTCCCCTGCATTGGCAGGCGGACTCTCAACCACTGCGCCACCAGGGAAGCCCCATATATATTTTAGATTAAGCCTGATAATGTCTATAAAAAAACTTGCTAAATGTATAGATAGATCACTTTGAGAACTGGCATCTTTACTATGTTGACTGTTCCAATCCATGAACATGGTCAATCTCTCCATCTCTTCACATCTTCTCTCATTTTTCTTTCATCAACATTTTGTAATTTTCAACATATAGACACTGTACATGTTTTGTTCGATTTATACCTCAATATACATTTCCTTTGGACCAGTTGTAGATGGCACTGTTTTCAATTTCAGTTTCTGTGTGATTACTATTCACATGTATCAGTTTAATTGACTTGTGTGTGTTGGTCTTATAGCCTGGGTCCTTGCGGCACTTACTCGTAAGTTCAGGAGTTTTATTGTAGATTCCTTGGGATTTTCTACTTAGACAATCATATCATCTGTAAATAGAGCCTGTTTTATTTCTTCCTTTTCTATCTGTATGCTTTTTTTTTCTTGCCTTTTTGCTCCAGCTACAACTTCCAGTACTGTCTTGAATAACAAGGTAAGTGTGGCCATCACTGCCTCCTTCCTGAACTTGGTGGGAACCATCCATTCCTTTACTGTTAAGCATGGTGTTAGCTGTAGGTTCCATGTAATATTTTGCACACTGTACAAGTTTCCTCTTGCTTCTGTAACACATACCACAAATTTAGTGGCTTAAAACAATGCAAATGTATACTCTTACAGTCCTGGAAGTCAGAAATCTAAAATCAAGACGTCCCCGGGCTGCATTCCCTCTGGAAGCTCCAGCAGACAGTGCGTCTCCTTGCTTTTCCCAGATTCTGAAAGTCACCTGTATTCCTTGGTTCACAGACCCTTACGTCCTTCCAACGTCTTGATTCCATCATCACACCTTTTTCTCTCACTGTAACCCTTCCCCCCTTATAAGGACCCTTGTGATTACATTGGGCCCATCTAGATAATCCAGGACAATGTCTCTATCTCACGGTCCTTAACCTAATTACATGTGCAGAGCCCCTTTTGCCGGGTGAGATCACATAACTACAGGTTCAGGTATTAGAGTGTTGATCTCCTTGGGGGCAATTATTCTGCCCACAACTCACTGTAATAATTGCCTGTTTACCTACCTTGTGTTATTCTGCATTATGTCCCCTGGCAGAGTCACTGGTGTGCAGTAGGGCTCAATAAATAATTGTTGGCCCACGGAATGGATGCTGAGTAAATCTTTCTCCTTTATCACCCTTGGGAAAGTGTAAAAGTGCACTGCTCTTCAGTGTAGCTACAGGTATTAATTTTTTCTGAACAAATAAAATCACAATATCTGCTCTGATATACATCAGTAGATTTGTGGGGCTCTCAACACAGATTATTTGAAATTAGGCTTCAGAAAAATCCAAGCTGTAGGCTTTCCACAGATATTCCCATGGAGCAAACACTCACGGCTCTCCAGCACACCGCCCCCGATTCCTGACCGGACAGGGAAGGACAGAGAACACTCCTCAGGTACTTCCTTCCCTTTGTGAGGCCACCCTTCACACGGCGCCTGCTTTATGTTGTCAAAAGTCAGCAGTCTATCGTCTTCTTTTTTTTTTTTTTTTTTTGGAGTATAGTTGATTTACAATGTTGTGTTACTTCCAGGTGTACAACAAAGTGATTCAGTTATACAGACATACATATGTGTCTATTTTTTTTCAGATTCTTTTCCCATATAGGTTATTACAGAGTACTGAGTAGAGTTCCCTGTGCTATACAGTAGGTCCTTGTTGATTATACATTTTATATATAGTAGTGTGTCTCTGTTAATCCCAAACTCCTAATTTATCCCTCCTTCCTTCCCCCCAGTAACCATAAATTTGTTCTCTAAGTCGGTGAGTCTGTTTCTGTTTTGTAAAGAAGTTCATTTGTATCATTTTTTTAGATTCCACATACAAGTGATATCATATGGTATTTGTTTCTCTGCCTAACTTACTTCAGTCATTATGATCATCTCTAGGTCCATTCATGCTGCTGCCGATGGCATACTTTCACTCTTTTTATGGTGAGGAATTCCATCATCTTTACAAAAGAACATTTGTCTCCACCTCTTTTCTCTTGTGCTTCCCCTTTTTGCCCCTCTGAGCACCTGCTGAGCAGGTAACTCAGGATCCGTCCACCTTCTCACTGAAGGGGACTTGGTTTGTGGGCCTCCAATTTCCCTTGCCTGTTCTCGACTCAGGCTACAGCCTCGGGAGGTGGGCAGGGATGGAAATAGAGTCTTGTTGGCTTTTCTAAGAATGGTTCACACCTAATTGTGTAACTGAGGCCGACACTGTTAGATCTGGCTGATGTTTCATGTCACGGGTGGATATGACCGGACTGTGGAGCTGTCACTTGAGACTTTCAACAGGAAGGGTGGAGAAAAGGGAAGCAAAACCCCCAGACCCACCAGCGAGGGGGGGTGGCCTTGCCCAATATGAGAACTTCTTTGTAATGAGAAAAAAAAACACAACAGGTTTTTTTTTTGTTTTTTGATCTGCCTCCCTCTTTTTAATGAAAAACCAGTGTTTTTCGTTAGGCGCTCCATGGGCGTCTTGGCAGGACTGCCACTCACTCAACAGAACACCCTGTCTGGCAGGATGTTCAGGGTCCCTGGGGCCTGCATCACCCCCAGTTATTGTAAAAACGAAAACACCCCCAGATGTCTCCAGATGTCCTTACTGGGAACAGACTGCCCTCACTTGAAAACCTAACCATGGGTTATTTGAAAGGCCTGTTCTGGGTTGTCAGTAAAAACCTAATATCTTCTAAAATCACTTTTTTCCCTAATAAGGGAATAGGAGGGAAGATGTTAATTCGGATGCTGATTAACTGCCGCATGAACTGTATCCTTTCTATCCCCCAAGTGGTGGCAATTTGCAGAAGGCAATTCTGGATATTTCCTGCCCTTTGAGGCTAAGTTGACAGACACTTGCCTCGGACCTGGGAGCCTATGATAGGCATTCAGTGACCAGAAATGAAGTGGCTGCTTCAAAGCGCACATCTCTAGAGATTGCTTTTTTGAAAAAAATCACTCATTTTACGTGTTCTTAATAAAGAATAAAACTCACACACACACACTTTTAGAAACATACCCAGCTCCTTAGGAAATTCTCCTTTGAAACGGCAACAGGAAGGTCGGGATGAGTTAGGCAGCCTAAACCAACACTACTGTGTGACCAAAGCTGGACAACTGACGAACCTCACTCCCTTGTCCCCAGATTTTTTACTTCGCCACCTGCTCTACTGTCAGGCAGAGGGAGGGTGTATATGTTCACACGTTTCTTTTCATTTCAGAAAGGGGTGGCTATTCCACGTGGGTCCCCTTGAGCCCCGTGTCTGCGAATCAGCTCAGAGGTACAAGGTCCACATCGACGACCCCGGCCCGCCGGCCACTCCCGCTGCAGCCCATTGTCGACGTCACCCTCCCAACCAGAATCTGTTTCCCTTCTTTGGGTTGGTGGGACTTGCAGCTCTTTGTTTCTGTAGCTGAGGGAGGGGAGGGCGGGAAGGGCAGGGTCCATGGGTCTCTCCCTCCCTCTCTCCATCCCACCAGGCCAGGTACTTACTTCATGCTCGCTGGAGACTCGGGCGGCCTGTGGTTGCAGGCCCAGCGGGGCTCGGAATTGTCCAGAAGGCTCTGCTCTGTCCGGGCCCCACCCGGCTGGCCGAGGGCCGGGTGGAGAACGTCAGAAGAAGCACCTTGGTCCCTTCGCTTCAGGGCTCCCCCCAGGTGGCAGTGAGGCTGAGAGTCTTCCTGGGGCAAGGGGACGTTGGGGTGGGCTTGGAGCACTGTGATCTGGACCCAAAGTCATGGCCGCCAGCAGGACTAGCACGTGCCAGGGTGAGCCTGAGGCTGCCTGGGGAGCGGGAAGGAGAGTCCAGCTCTCCCCTACTAATCACCAGTGTTAGAAGCAGTCTGACACTTCTACCGAGTCACAGTAACCAGGCACAGCGGCATTAAATGTGGAGGCTACCAGCCATTTCCTGCACTTTCTCCTAGTCTCCAGACTTGGAGCCTTATCAGTTTTTTCCTCTGAGTTTTATAAGTTCATCATGTCCAGGTACTGCTATACCAAACAATGTAGCAACCAATAGTGGGTCCACTTTCTGTTTGCGTGTAAGCCCTGCTCCCTGGTCTGACTTCTCCAGTGTGCAGGACTTGTTCTCCTTGGGAGCCGGTGAGCTCACCATCGGCACGGCTGCTGTGCCCCTGGGACCCTTGTGCCACGGGGCTTTCCCTCCCAAGGCGGGGGTGGAGGGGTGCCTCCAAGCCAAGGATCCACTAGCTCACCCCATCCCCTGGTAAGATGTCCCCCGAGCCCGGGGCACCTGTGTCCTCCTCGTCCACGTCCTCTGGGGGATCGCACCCGGGGTCTGAGACCAGAACTGTCAGTGGGCAGCTGGGCAGCAGCTCCCAAGCCCCGTGCCCCTCGGGAGAGGAGGGAACACACAGCTGCTTCTTGAAGCCCCCCCACCAGCTGTCTCCCCAGAGTCTGAGCTTCCAAATGGAGCCAGGGAGGTGGGGGAGGACCCACGTCCCAGGGCCGGGGAGGCAGGGCCAGAGGAGGAGCAGCTGACCGAGGCCGCCTCCTCTCCAGCCCTCTGCACGACCTGTGGGCAGCCCTGGGCCCCACGGCCCTGTCAGTGACAACCAGCAGCCGTCTGGGAGGCGTCTGTGTCCAAGGAGGCCAGGCTGCTCAGCCCCACACAGCCTCCGCAGCCTGAGTGCGGCAGGCCCTTCCCAGCCCGGGGACCTCAGGGCTGCCCAGCACCGTCCCCACTGCCACGGGATTCTCTTCCCAGACAGCGCTGTGCCATTTGGGAAAGAACTAGATCCAGCAAAATTCCCCTTCTTAACTCGAGAGAAAATAAATACCAGATTTGATCTAACACGAGCCCAAAATGTGTCTCCCCTTATTCTCATGGGGGCTGCAGGGAGGGAGTGGACGGCGGGGTCAGGGCATCTGGCCAAGCTTCGCATCCCCTCAGGCAGGTGGACTCTACATTCAGGTGCGTAGCTCCTCACCATGTCATACCTTCCGTGGAACAGTGACCTACACGCTGGAAACAAGCAGCGTCCTCTCCCCAAACCTCAGGAGTCACCCTGAGACAGAAGCCCTTCCTGCTGGCGGTGGCCAGACTCCCCGACTGCTTCCTGCTGAACACTCTCTCCCACCCGTGGCTCCGACGCTGTGGAGCTGGTGGCACTCTCTTCTGCACGGTGCTTGGCCACCACGTCTGACTCAGGTGTCTGTCGGTTTCCAGTAGGCCTCACCTCTCGGGCCTTCATCCAATGGGTTGTCTCTGCAGGGAGCACTGTGTCAGGGGTAAATCTGGGGTGTCTGCCATGCACAGAAAAGTGGAGAGCAGGGATCCACGTCCTGCTCCGTGTCTGAAGTGACACTGTGATATCATACTTAAGAGTATTCATTGTGTGCAACAAATCTTCCCAGCCTTGAACCAAAAACAGCTATTTCCGCTTGCTAGTGCTTCTAGCACTTTACACATCTTTACGCATTAGGGTGATGGGATCAGCAGACCAGAAGTCATGCACCCAAGTTCTCATGTGCCCGACGGTACACCTGCCAACCAGGTGAGGATGGGCTGAAGGTGGGAGGGGAGGGAGCAGGAGAGAACGGTGCCCTGAGTCTCACACAACTGGGCCCCAGCACATACACCCCCACACGTGCACACTCGGAGGGGGGTTGGGCGAGGCCTGGTAGCATCTGTTGATACTGTGTGTTTCCTGGATGTTGTTCTTCTGTGGTCCAGGTAAGCATGGTAATTTTGGGGGGATTTCACCTTTCTTTTTCTTTAACCTTTGCATCCTTTCACCTCTCTGCAAGTGTCCCACAAGTAAGGGGGGGCACCTGGGCAGAGCTCCCAGTAGTTATAGCCTGTCCCCCCCGTCCCCCCCACCCCGGCCCTACCCAGCACCCATGGTCCTGCCCGTAACCCCAACCTCCACAAACCCAAGAAAACGTTTCAAGCAGCCAGTCAGTATGTGTGCACGGATGCTCCAGGTGAGCCTGGGAGCCCCGCCTGGTGTCCCAGCCCTCATCACTCAGTGCCCTGTTTCCTCAGGAGTGCTGCTTATGGAGATAATCCGATTTCTATGCCATTTGGGAAGCCTCAGGTGCCACTGGCCCTGAAAAGTGGATTTACACTACATGGTTGTCCAGGGCAGGACTCAGCCTCCAGCCCGACTCTTAATGCGATTCAGCCCATGCTGTTAAAGCTGCCGCTTGCAGATCTGAGGTGAGCAGTCTCGTAATCCAAGATGCAGGTATTCTCAAATCAGCAGAAACAGCACAGGGCTTAGAGCCAGAGGTGACGGGTCTAAGTCTTGGACATCCACTCATTCCATCTGTCTCTTTTCTCACCTACAAAATGAGGTGGTGATGGTCTTATTGGGAAGACTTAGATAGTACTTAAATCCTGGTCCCTAAACATCTCTACAAATGAGGGCCATCAGCCTGCTCCCAACCTGTGTGTCCGTTTAATTCAATGTCAGCTCAATTGATTGGCAACATCAACATAAGTGACAGTTTGGCCAGCTGTCCTTACATACTGGTAGGGATCCCCCCTTTCTTTTTATAACCTGCAGATTTTCTAAAATGGGTTGTTTCCAAAAGACAACATCCTAGTAACAACATCTGTCACAGAGAAAAGATTATATTATCACTGGAAACTGTATCCCAAGGATTGGTGCCCACAATGTCCAAGCAGTTTGCGAATTGACCCCTAAGAAGTTTCTGGAAGGCTCTGGATTTGGAATGCAGTAAAGAAAAAGGAGAATTTGTCCTGATACTTTAGAGATCAAGAATTTAAACTTAGGCCAAATGGTTTAGTTGTAAAGCGGGTCTAACACCAGCCAGGTGGAAGGCAGGATCAAACAACCAGCTCTGTCCATCTCTTTGGACCAGAAACTTGGCCGTCAGCACTAAAGCCACACCAGCCCAAGTCAGCTGCGGCCACCACGCTGCCCAAACTCCACCCTCTGTCCTCCCACCTCTGCGTCCTGCTGGCCCTCTCCCCGCATGTAGCTCGTGATGTTTTCAGTTGACCCCTTCAGCCCTCACCACTCCACCCAGCACCCTCCAATCTCTAGGCCTTTTCCTCTGGCCCCAAACACAAAACCCGTGATCTGCTACTTCCAAATTACACACGTGCACATTCCTTGTGCTTCCTTCCCCACCACCGCATGTCTTGGATTCCCCAGGGTTGAGTCCACTCTCCCGACACGTGCATTCAGACATGACTTTACGACGCTACTGTGACACTTATGCTCACTTTCTTGGAAAACTCTTCATCCAGCAGATACTTGGGGGACACGTGCTGAGCCAGGTGCTTGGTTTGGTGGTAGATAGAAAGATCTAGAAGACAACTCCTGCCTTCAGAGGGCTCACGGGATGGTGGGGTCAGATCTTGGGATACAGTGTCCACTTTCAGCCAGCATCGGATTCCAGAACCTTCCAGACAAGGGGAAAGCAGCAATGACATGCACAGCCTCTTGCGGATGAAAATAAAGCAGGAAACACTGTGCTCTGTTTGGGATTTTGGAGGCAAACTGTCGGCACCTGGAAATAAACTAGTGGATGCGGTCCAGGTGTGGTAGGCGACCCAGGGAGTGGCTCACCCTCACAGCACAAGGACGTGGGGAATGGGAGCCAGGAGGCGGAAGGGCGGTGATGTTAGCTGACGGAGTGGCCGTGGTGACTGGTGTTAGGTGACCAGTGAGCAAAGACCCAAATGAACTGGGGAAGTGAGCTGGGGGAGGAGGAAGAGAGCTAAGGCCTCGAGACGGGGCACTAAGTCGGGGCTCTGCTCAGATGGCCGCGTCACGTGCACTTACCTCTCACTGATTAGCACTGGGCTCCCAGCTGAGCTCAAAGTCGGCAAAGCTGGGGCCCTACCTCTCCTGTGGGACACACAGGCCAAGCCACGAGATGACAGGTGGGGAATTATGCACCTCTCATGGGAGGAAGCAGCGGCTGGGGAGGATGGTCCAGTCTCCCATGGCGGGTTGGGTTTGGGATGCCTTCTGGAGAGAGGACCTGGGGCACATGAGGGCTAGGCCACCTGTGCTAGCAGGGCCGCCAGGGAGGGCACCACGGGGCCTCCATGCATCTGGGCAAGAGCCCCTGAGCTCGGGGGCCTGGGCTCACGGGAGGCACCATGGCCGCTGCTGCTGGCTGGGCCAGTGACTGGGGCCGGCTCACCTGGAGCCCAGCACCTGCTTCCTCCACGACTGCAAAATGGGTGCAGCCACGTCTAAAAAGATGATGCCAATCTGCGTTTCATGTGCTTTTCCGGCGTGCCTCACATCCATCCCACGAGACGTGAGAAGCCGGACATGCCTGACACCTGGACGCACCTGTGTGGGTGTGCAGGGCCCTCGCTCGGCTGTCACACATGGATGAGTTCCTGGGTCTTCCGTCCTGGGAAACTCCCCGCTGACGGTGTGACCTCACACCCCCTGCACCAGCTGCCTCGTGCTCAGCAGGGGAGGGTCCTCACCCCCGGCTCCGGGGCTTGGGTATGTGGGGTCAGCTCGCAGGTCAGGTCAGCGCCCCAAGCCAAGCCCAGCGCCCCTGTTCCACACCCACACCCTGCTCTTAGCAAGTGGCCAGGTGCCCGGCAGCATCTCTGTCTGCGTCATGAGGCCACACTGGCGGCCCCCTGTCCTCCCAGCCCAGCGCCCGGCAGAGGCGGGCTGGCTCGATGTGGCTGAAGGAGACCAGGAAATCAGGGTAGACACGCCTCGGGGGGACACAGCAAGCATCACGATGCCCCTCGAACGGCCCTTCCCGAGGACACTCCCCCAGGCCCCCTGTCAGTCCAGGCCTCCCCCGCCCCCCAGGCTGCCGCCTGGTCCTTCAGTCAGGACCACCAGCAAGAAATGAGAACCCAGGGGCTGGGGTGAGGGGTGTCTGCATCTCAGCAGGAGCCACTGCCCCCCAGCGGCCCCTGCCAGTCAGCGGCTCCCTGGGGCTTGGGTTTCCAGAGCAGGGATTGGGGGTCGGGTCCTACAAGGAAGCCCAGAGCCCATGGCTGCCTGCCTCAGAGCACTGGGTGCAGGGCCCTCCCCTCCCTCCACCTGCCCCGGTCCTGGCATTGTTCTTCCTGAGAAAGCCTGCTTTTCCGGGTTGCGGGCTTCCTCTGGGCCCCATCGTCACCAGGGCACAGAGTGCTGGAGCAGGGCAGGTCACTGGGGACGTGAGAGGCTGGGCAAGCACAGCGCTGCCTTCAGTGAGCCCAGAGCCAGTGAAGGACCTTCAGAAAGCTCTAGAACAGCCAGGCCACAGCTGCTGGAGCCAGGCCTGGTGAAGACCCAGAGTAGTCAGCTCTGATGCTGAAGGGTGACACAGGTCTCCGGGCACGCGGGGCAATGAAGGCATTATGTCATCCACCCCACAATGGCAAGGTGGGTGGACGTCTGGCACATGGTCCCGTATGGCCGTGGGTTTCCTTGGCCTCATGAGTTTTCTTAAGACTCTGTCGAGCAGCCTGAGTCGCTCCCACGGCGACGGAGAGACCTCTGCACGATGCCTGCGTTAGCTGGACGTCACTCAGCAGGGCCCCCCCGGCCAGTACTGGCAGGAGGAGCAGCCGTGCCCGTTCTTGGCCGGCGCTAGGCTTTGGGTCTCGGCCAGTCCGGGCTCCTGCCCTGGAGAGGAGTGCTGGGGAGAGGGCCTGGGCCCATCAGGCATCCTCGCGCCCACAAGGCTGCTGGGAGCCTGGCGTTTTAGGTTGGTTTGTGTGTCACAGTCCCGCTGAGATCCCCTCCCCCATCTCCAGTGGCGAATTCCCCACCAACAGAGAGAGGAAGCCTTTGCCCGAGAGATAAGGGCTCCCTGATCTCAGCCCGGAACTGAGCAGAGATTTCATCAGCCTGGGAGAAAAATGTTCCCTGATTCTCACCGCGGCCTCTTGCTCGGGGCACGTGCCGGCCGTCGGGGGCCCGCATCCTGGCACTCAGGCCTCCCTGTCCTGGCTGCGATGTGGGGTGTGAAGTCGCCGCTGGCCGGCGCTGGAGGCCTCTCGGGTGGCCCGGTGTCCGCGGTTGGGTGGGGCCTGGCAGGAGGCGGGGCCAGAAGGAGTCACCCTTCGGCCCGCAGTGACCACCTGCAGAGACGGCCCCTCCCCCATAACAAAGCGAGCCTTCCTGAAGAGCCTGGCGCACAGGGCAGGAGAGGACAGAGCCGGGAGGCACTGCTCGCTGGGAGGAGCCCGGCACAGGTCAGGGCCTCCACACCCCAGCCCGGCAAAGAAACCCAGTGCTTTTTTGGTCTGATGATTAACAAAGGAAAACAACCGCCCGGAGCCTTGTGATCTGATTTTTACCGAATGTGGTAGGACAGTCCCGAGTCACTGGTCTCCAGCCTTCCTCACTCCCCCAGGAAACTGGAAATGCTGCTGTTCTAACCCATCCCAAAGGGTCCAGTTATTTCTTTAACACCACCCTAACTACAGGGAAACCGTTCTTACCTCCTTTTTTAGGTCTTTGTAAAGTGATAGAGCCACTGGGTCATAACCCACAGGGGAGGGAACTGCAGGCCCAGTGGGGTCTCTGCCCACCAGCGGGAGGCACTTTGATTTCCAGGAGACCGCTCCCACAGGAAGCCTCACTTCCCACCTCAGAGGCCCCCAGGCTCCAAAGTTCAGCAAAGGAGGTTGCTGGGAAGGTGGGGTCCCCGTGCGCCTGCACTGTTTTTCCCAGGGTGCAAAATAGGGCCAAGGAGCAGCCAACACCCACCTCCTCTCTGACAGCCTGAGAGCCCCTGACCAGCAGCCAAAGGCACCCGTAGTCCCCGATATTACTGAGTGCTTACCTGGCATGGAAGGCTTCTTCTTCTTTTTTTTCTTTCCTATTTTTATTTATTTTTTGTTTGTTTGTTTGTTTTGCATTACGCGGGCCTCTCACTGTTGTAGCCTCTCTCGTTGCGGAGCACAGGCTCCAGACGTGCAGGCTCAGCGGCCATGGCTCACGGGCCCAGCCGCTCTGCGGCATGTGGGATCTTCCCGGACCGGGGCACGAACCCGTGTCCCCTGCATCGGCAGGCGGACTCTCAACCACTGCGCCACCAGGGAAGCCCTCCTATTTTTATTTTTAAGGGTGAATGATATGTCACATGATATATTCACAAATAAGGAGGAAATTGTTTATCAGATCCTAGGTTGCACTTTTTGGTGGGAAAAATAATAACTGTGACCACATGCATCCTTTAGTCGTTTTTTAAAAATAGATTTAAAAAATAATTTTATTAAGGCATGTTTTACGTATCATATAATTCACTTATTTCAAGTACATAATTCAATTATTTTTGAGTCACTTTACTAAGTTATGAAACTGTTGCCATAAATTAGTTTTGGAACATTTTTATCACCCAATGAGATCCCTCATGCCTGTTTGTAGCTAACCCCCATCCATATCTTCTGCCTTTTCCTGACAATTCATCTAAGTGGAACCTGCACTATGCAGTATCTTGTGTGTGGCTTCTTTCACTTGGCCGAATGTTTGAGGGCTTTGCATGTCATAACATGTATCCGTAATTCATCCCTTGTTATTGCTGAGTAATATTTCATTTTGTGAATCTACCACATTTTGTGTATCCATCACTCTTGACGGATAATGTTGATGTTTTCATTTCTCTTGCGTTGATACGTACTCAGTCATGTAGTAAATTTATGTTTAAGTTTTCAAGAAACTGCCAAACTGTTTTCCAAAGTGCCTGCATCATTTACATTCCCACCTTCAGTGCGTGAGAATTGCTGTTTCTCCACATCTTCAGCAACATTTGTTCTTGTCTTTTTTTTTTTTTTTTTTTTTAAGCCATTCTGGTGGTTTGTGAAAGACTATCTCACTGAAGTTTTGACCTGCATTTCTCTTCGGACTAACGATGGTGTCTATCTTTTCGTGTGCAGATTGGCCATTCCTGTATTTCTTTGGTAAATGTCTATTCAAGTCTTATGCCCATTTAATTGGGTTGTTCTTAATGAAGTGTAAGAGTTATTTGTATATTCTGGATCAAGTCCTTTATCAGATATGTGTTTTGCAAATATTCTTTCCCAGCCTGTTGTATGTCTTTTCAGTTTCTTAATGGTGTCTTTTGCAGTACAAAGAGGTTGAATTTTGATGAAGTTCAATGTACCAATATTTTTCCTTTTATGTATAACATCATGCTTTTGGTGTATCTAAGAAGCCATTGCCTAAACCAGTATCTGGAAGACTTTATCCTGTGTTATCTTCTAAAATCTTTATTGTTTTAGCTCTTACATTTAAGACCCATTTTGTGTTAAATTTTGTGTTATGAGGTATGGGATCTACATCCATCTTTTTCCATGTAGATATTTATTTGTCTCAGCATCATTTGTTAAAAAGATTCTCCTTTCCTCAGTGAATTGCCTTGGCACCTTTGCCAAAAATAATTTGACCATAAGTATAAGGATTTATTTATTTCTCAGTTCTCAGTTGTGTCCCATCAATCCAAATCTCTGTCCTTTTGACAGTACCACACTATCTTGATAACTTTAGCTCTATGGTAAGTTTCAATATTGGGAAATAAAAGTCCTTCAGCTTTGTTATTTTTTTCAACATAATTTTGGTTATTCTAGGTCTTTTGCAGTGCCGTATAAGTTTAGGATCATCTTGTAAATTTTTTTTAAAAGTCTGCTGAAATTTTTATGGAGATTGCATTATATCTATAGATCAATTTTGGGAGAATTTACATCTTAATAATATTGAGTACTCCAACCCATGAACATGGAAAGAATTTCTGTTTGCTTAGATCTTCTTTAATTTCCCTGAGCAATGTTTTTTAACTTTTAGTGTACAAGTATTGCACTTCTTTTGTTAAATTTATTCTTAAGTATTTTGTTCTTTTTGAAACTATTGTAAAAGTAATTGTATCCTTTTATTCTCACATTGTTCACCGCTTATATAGAGAAGTATATTTTTTTGTGTATTGATCTTATATCCTGTGTCTTTGCTGTAATTTTTCACTACTTCTATTAGTTTTTGTGTGTATTCCTTAGGATTTTTGACATACAGGATTATGTCATTTTAAATAAAGGCAGTTTGATTTCTTCCTTTCCAATCTGGATGCCTTTTATTTCTTTTTCTTGTCCTATTGCACTGGCTAGAACATCCAATATAAAGTTTTAAAAAAGTTGCAAGAACAGGTATCCTTGTCTTTTTCCTAGTTTTAGGGGGAAAGCATTCAGTCTTTCACCATTAGATATAATATTTGCTGTATGTTTTATGTGGATGTCCTTTAACAGGTTGAGAAAGTTCTCTTCTGTTCCAAGTTTATCTAAATTTGTCTTTTTTTAAAAAAAAATCATGAGTGAGTGTTGGATTTTGTCAAAAGTTTTTTCTATACTTAAGATAATCATGTGATTTTTGTCTTTAATTTCATTAATATTGTATATTATAGTAATTGGTTCTTTGACCTAAACCAGTTTTGCATCCCTGGCATAAATCACACTTCTTCACTGTGTATGATCCTTTTTATATGTTGTTAGATCTGATTTCCTAATATTTTATTGAGAATGTTTGCTTCTAAATTTATGAGACATATTGGTCTGTATTTTTCTTTGCTTTTGATGTCTTTATCTGGCTTTAGGGTCATCATAGTATTGGCCTTACAGAATGAGTTGAAATGTGTTTCTTCCCCTATTTCTGGAAGAGTTTGTGGATTATTGGTAATTTTTTCCCTGTAAATGTTTGCTAGATTTCACCAGTGAAGTCATCTGGGCCTGGCATTTCTTTGTGAGAAGATTTTTAATTACTAATTTAATTTCTTTACTTGTTATGAATCTTTTTAGGTTTTCTATTTCTTCTTGAGTGAATTTTTATAATTTGTCTTTTCTAGGAATTTTCCCATTTCATCCAACTTGTTGAATATGTTGGCATAACGTTCTTCATAGTATTCCCTTATAATCATTTTAATTTTTAAACAGTCAGTGGCAATTTCCCCTCTTTCATTCCTAATTTTGGTCATCTGTGTCTTCTCTTTTGTTCTTGTTTAATCTAGCTAAAGGTTTGTCAATTTTGTTGTTCTTTAACAGAAGACTTTTGATTTTGTTGATTTTGTCTATTGTTTTCCTGTTTTCTATTTCATTGACTTTCACTCCAGTATTTATTATTTCAGTCCTTCTGCTTGCCTTGGATTTAGTTTGCTTTTATTTTTCAAGATTCTTCACATGAAAACGTATGTATTGGTTTAAGTTCCTTCTCCTTTTCTAATATAGGCATTTAAATCTATAATATTCTTCTAAGCATTGCTTTAGCTGTAGCCCATAAGTTTTGATATGTTGTGTGTTCATTTTCAAATGAAAGTCTACTTTGGGGGAAAGGGGGTCAGTAGACTTTTCTTTTGGGCTTTCATTCCCCTCAGATAACATCATAAATATGGACCAAGATTGGGAGATCCTAGAGCTGCTGATACTACTGAAGAACTCTGCCTTGGTCTTATTTTTAGTTGGTTCTTTCTTCATAGTTCTGCTGTGCACCTACCAATACCTTCGCTCCCACCCCATCCCCAAATATCGGTTTAAGAAAAGAGTATCAGGTGCATCCAAAGAGTCCTCTTCTCTTCTGAACCGCCCCATCCTCTTAAGGCCCAGAACTTATCGGGTCACCCACCACTCTATTGGAGAGAACAGAAGTACAAATAAGTTAGTCCTTTACCCAGAGTCACATAGCCAGCAGGTGGCAGAACCAGGGTCTTAACCAAGTCTGTCAGACTCCAGATTCATGCTCAACACCATGACTGAAACCTGCCTCTATACATAGTAAAATAGCATGGGAATAGGAAGAAATCCCATATATGTTTCACTAGGTGCTCAAAGGCCTCACAGCAAGGTCAGGAAGAAGACCCAGACACAGCCCTGCTAAAAGTCTATACATTTCAGCTCTAGGGAGAGGCCTGTGGACTCGGGTCATCCCATTGAATTGAGGCGACTCTATCAATTGCTGTTTTCCTTTTCTGTTGCATCTTGATGAGAAATATACCTTTTCACAGTACAATGTCTTAATGTACAGCACGACCTCTTGGGCCAAACCCGACCGCTTCTGGGCTTATATAACAGAGCAGGGAGGTCCCGGCAGTGACACAGAGGGATGCTGTGGGCTGGTCTCCTTGGGGGGTTTGCAGTTACATGCCTTCAGGAGCCTTGTGTGTGCCATTTACAGTGCCTCCCGTTGGCTGTAGGCACCTTGACTCAGCTCATGTCGGTTCCTGTAAGGATCATAAGTAAGCAGGCCTTTGCCTTTGAGGATAAACTGTTGCCATTGGTCTGACGACATGGTGAGTCCCGGCTCCTGCCACTTTTAGGACAGCAGCCTGCCTCAGGGGTTCCAGCGTGAGCAAGGGGCAAAGCTAGGAAATCAGAAGAGGGTCAATTTAGAGACCCAACTCTGCAGAGCAGCAAGTACAAGTGAGGAGAGCTCTCTGCACAGGACTGCATCCTCACGGCAGGAAGGGAACTGGACACGGCTTGCGGGGCCCTGGCCCGGGAGACACCTGCATGAGGCAGGAACAACCCAGCAGGTGAATCCAAGGAGGGCCTGTGCTTGGCAGTCGGAGCCCAAGGTTGGAGCAGAAAAGCGCTGGAGGACCTGGTTGGGGGCTGGGGGCTGGTCTGCCTGGGTCAGCCTGAGCCTGCAGGACACCGGGCAGGCCCAGTGGAGAGGAGGAGGGCCCGCAGCTCCTTGGTCACTTCCTGGCTAACATAACAGCAAAGGCTCACAGGAAGAATGGGTCAGAAAGGCTCCGGCTCCTCCTTCCAAGCCTGTGCTTGCCTCCCATCCCCCACTGTGCCCCTCGGTCCCTGGCTCTGTTTGCACAAACCTCTCCAGCTTGCCTGCGTGGCACGGATGTGGCATTCCTCCTCTGTCCCCTCGCCATGGCCCTGGCTAAGAAGCTTCCTGCCCTTGGCCTGCCCTGGGACCAAGGGACTTGAGTTTCAGCAGGTGCTCTCCGTAAAGTCTCGCTAGCATCTAAAGATCACAGTTGCACAGTCTGCAAACAGCTGCTGCCCTGAGCCTTAGGGAGTGGGGCCTCCCTGCCTCACCACTGTCACCACTCCAGCCCTCCCAGCCCCCTGACCTCCCACCAACTAAGGGGAATGCCGGGCACAGCCGGGGGGCCCCCTGCTCCAGCCATTCAGCCAGAGTGAATCTGGTTGGTCAGTTACCGGGAAAGAGCATCTTTTCGAATCTCACCCCTCCAGCCATCCAGGCCCCCAGCACGTGGGGAGGTGAGGGTGAGAGGAGAGGATGGCAGAGAGCTGGCATTTATGGGTGTAGATAGTAGGAGGGGGCAGGGCTGGGGGTGAGGATGAGGCCGGAGGGCTCCAAGGGCTTTGGGAGACGATGTAGGAAATGGGAAACATTTTGAAATACTACCTTGAAGTACTGGAACAAGTAGCTTCGTCCTTTTTCTTTGTTTTTTCTTTCTTTCTTCTTCCTCTCTCTTTTTTTTGTGAACGGCTCTCCATCATTACTATTTGTTTGTCTGAGGCTTTGTCCCAGGGAAGAAAAAGTCATTTTCTTGACTTTTGAGCTCTTAAAGAGACGGTTAGATGTTTTGTACTTGTATTGCTGGGGCAACGGTCTGAAAGCTAAAGCACTTTTGATTGACAAGATCCAGCCTCTGTTGAGAGAGAAAGGTTTTCTTGGACTTCTGAGGGCTGTACTTTGAATATAAATGGCAAAGTCTGAGCAAGGAGGATGCTACACAAACCAGAGGTTTGGGAATATAGGAAAAGACCATTTCAACTGCATTCCGTCCTTGAAAGAGAGAGAGGATGAAGCTGCGGTGGGGAGCACTCTGAGGAGGTGCCTGGGAGACCCCCCGCTGCTTCCCCCTTCAGGACTGAAGCCCTGGGGCGGGAAGGGGGGCTCCAGGGGACAGGACAGTCACCTGGCTTGCCTTCGGGGGTCCCGGAGATTGCAAGTCTCAGAGAGAAGTGTGGCTCCCACAGGGCCCCCGAGCTGGAGATTAACAAGGACCCAGGTGGGGGTCAGGTGAGCATCCCCAGGGCACTGGGGTGGGGGGAAGAGCTTCAGGTCTCCCAGGACCCCTCCTGGGGGTGGGAACGGCTGAGTGCAGACCGTGGTTCCAGGTTCAGATGGTGATTTGGCTGTGGGCAGGAGCCACGCGCCACCCCCTGTGGGACGTGTGATGAGGGTCCAGCCAGGCATCGTGTTGAACACCCACCAAACTTGGACTCCTAAATCCCTACCGTGTCACCAACTGTGCTCCGCCCAGCACCCGAGAGCCAGCACGGCCCCCCCTGACCACACGGAGAGGGTGGAGGGTCCTGGGGCAGCCCCTGGATGGGCAGACTGCCCGCCTCAGACCCCCTCATTCCATCCACCCAACGGAGGATCAAAGGCCCTCCGTCCTTGCCGCCTGTCAGAATTGGCTCAGACTCCCACGCCCTGCTTTGCACTAAGAAACCCACAGTCATTCAAACAACACGAAGGGTCTCGTGTCATGAGCCAGACCCCTTCCCTGGGCCCCCGACTTCTCTGCTTACTTTTCTTTCCTATGTTTTTCAGTAACTGAAGCCAAATTTCAATGAGGACAAACGATGACACACACACCGTCTAACAATTTGCCGTCTTTGAAAAATGATTCCGTTCCTCTTACTTGTCTTGAGCACAGATCTGCACGCCGGCTGCTCTTCTGGTGTCCTTGCCTTGAACTCTCCTTCCCCTTTGTGCCTTAAAAAGAGGACAGTTTCCCATACTCTTTTACTGGATGAGGAAGACATAGGGGCATTTCTATTACAAAGTAGAGCTCTTCAACTTCCCAGTTCTTCAGAAATGACGGGCCAAGCGTGTTCCATGGTGTGATTCCCGCTTGCATGTTTTCTGCTGGTTCAGGTGACACAAAGCTGAGACTGGAGACAGTTTATCACGGGTGTATTAGTTATCTATTGCCGTGTAACAAAGCACCCCAGAACTTAGTGGCTTAAAGCGATATTAACCATGCATCGTCTCTCACAATTTCTGTGTCAGAAATCCAGCAGAAGCTTGGTTGGGTGACGCTGGCCTGGGGGCTCTCATGGCTTGTGGGACCATAGTTGTCTGAGAGGTTTCCTGGGGCTGGGAGCCCCACTCCCAGGGTGGCTCACTGAAAGGGTGCTGAGACCAATTCTCACGTGTGTGTGTGTGTGTGTGTGTGTGTGTGTATGGAAGGTTTTCCCCACACGATCACCAACAAGCAAGTCTCCAGCACCAGCTGGGTGTCCAACATTTAACTCAGTTCTGACACCACCTGGAAGGGCTCAGTCCTACCAGACAGCCCGCCCCCTGCTTCAGATGCCAGTCGCAGGTCCAGGTTGTCACCCGTGCTTCTGACTGGCTCGCTATAGACTGAAGGGTCCCACAGACCCGACCTTGGGTTTGATTAATTTGCTAGAATGGCTCACAGAACTCAGAGAAGCATTTACTTACGCCTACCGGTTAATTATAAAAAGATGTGATACAGCAGGGGAACCCAACCCCTGGGCGGCAGACTGGTACCGGTCCATGGCCTGTTAGGAATCGGGCCGCACAGCAGGAGGTGAGCGGCTGGAGAGCTAGCAGGGCTTCGCCTTTGCGCTCCCCATTGCTCGCATTACCGCCTGAACCATCGCCCCACCCCGTCCGTGGAAAACTTGTCTTCCACAAAACTGGTCCCTGGTGCCCAAACTTTGGGGGACTGATGTGAAAGAGGGTACAGAGAAACGTCTAGACGGAAGAGGCGCGTAGGGTAAGGTACGGGAGGGGCACAGAGCTCCCAGGCCCTCCCCAGGTACCACCTCCTGCACCTCTGTGTTCACCAGCCTGGGAGCTCTCTGAACCCCCTACTACTGGGATCTTATGGAGGCTTCATCACGTAAGCATGTCAATCTTTAACTCCACTTCCAGTCCTTTCAGTCCTAGGAAAGGGGGGTGGGGGAGCTTCTCATCCTGGCTGGGTCTTTCTGGTGACCAGCCCCCACCCACGAGCCCCCCAGAGTCACCTCATTAGAACAGAAGACACTCCTATCACCTAGGAAATTCCAAGGGGGTTAGGAGATCTGTGTAGGGAACTGGGGCCAAAGACCAAGTATTAGAACAAAAGATGCCCTTGGTGCTCTTATCATTTAGGAAGTGATGAGGGTTTCAGTAGCCCTGTGCCGGGAACTGAGGACAGAGACCAACACACATTTTCTACCATCTGACTCTCACTCTCGTAGCCAGTAAGCGGTGCTGGTTGTTGGCCTCAGCCCCTGTCCGTGTGGGCCTGTCCTCAGCGCTGCTTGCCTTCCTCATGCATGGCAGCTGTTTTCTCCAAGCACCTGATCCAGGAGGTCAAGGTGGGGGCTAAGTGTTCTTCATGATCTAACCTTCCAAAGGCACCCTCGATCACATCAGCAAGCCCCAATTCAGCGTGGGAGGGGGGCTTGGATTCCAGGAGACAGGGCCACTGGGGCCCACCTTGGGGGCTGCCTTCCACAAGGGCTTGTTATCCACAGATATGATGCATGGGTACAAGACGGGTTGTGAATGGCTATCATTACCTTTTATTCACACATGTAGTCAAGTCTGGCTTTCCTGCTTTCATTTCCCACCTGCGTAGTGTAACAGAAAATAGCCTCTCTTCCCCGTTAAACTAAACCATCATTTGGGATTTGAAGATCTTGAAGTAGGATCTGGGATCTGAAATGAGCACCAAACTGTGTCATAGATTTATATTAATTCATAGACTCCAATGAGATCAGGAAAATGCACAATGAACCCCCGAGGTGCCGATGGGTTGTTGCCGGGGTGGGAGAGAGTTGACCAGATGACCAGAGAGGAATTTGAGGATTTCAGGGAAGCTGAGATGGACTCAGCACAAGTGTCGGTCCAGGTTTGAGAAGCGGCCAGAATCACAATTTCAAGCTGTGCAATAGTAATTAACACGAAGACTTCACTGGGCCAGGACCATTTCAAGGACTGTGGGTATACTTACTCATTGAATCCTTACAGCAACCTTGAGGAACATGTCATGATAACTCCCATTTTACAGATCCAGAGACCAGGCACAGAGAGGTCCAACGTCTCATCAGAAGCATGTGCGAGCAGATGACAAATTTAGGGTTTGGATCCTGGCTGCCTGAGTCTAGGCACTTACCCACCGCGTGACCCTCAGTCTTCTGGTTTGTCCCAGCTGGAAACTGCAAGCACGAAACACAAAGGGCATCCACGACATCCACTGCAGCTATGTCACGAGTGGGTGAGGCTCCCTCAGTCCTCACAGTTCGTGCACCCAGAAATCTGAACCTTCCACCTGCAAGTCGGACAGGCCGGCTTAGAGGGGTGAGGAGAATGCAGAGGGCAGCTTCCTGTCGCCACCACGGAGCTTCTTTCTCCCCTTAAAGAGAGCCCGGGAACGCCATGGTGACCCAACATCTGATATGGATTTCATGAAGTCTTCTGTGCACAAGCACATAATCCAGCTACAGACGCTTACAAAACATCTCACTACATCATAGTTGCAACTGCATATTTTCTTGCTACACCGCTGAGCCTGGGCAGCATTTCAATGTGATGGGTGAGGCCATGGATACCACAGAGTTCTGGGAAAAACCCACGGTGAAGTGGCTTTGATCAAAACCACTATAAGTGGTCTGGGATCTCATAGCTTGGGTTCAAATCTCAGCCCTGACATGTCCCAGCTTGGTGATCCAGGGAAGGCATGAAGTTCCTTATCCCCTCCCAGCCTCGGACTGTTACCTGCAGAGCAGGGACAGTAACAGAATCTAGGATGTAAGCTTGCTGGGAGGATTCCAGCAGTTAGAACACACAGAACCATGCCCAATGTGTAATAAACACTCAACAAGTGTGAGTAATGATTTCTCTGGATCTCAAGCAGCCATCATCTCTATGACTCACCATTATTTGGGGTGCCATTAAGAAAGAAAAGAGAAAAAATTAAAGTGGCAATTAAATAATGCCACTCCATCAACTATAAGACACATCCAATTCTGGAGACAGTAGAATGGGGAAAAATGTTTGTCCTCAAATGGGTGAGACATGGTATTACCATGGTGCCCAGTCAGTCTGCCAGGAAAACCAGGGCAGCAGATGCTGGCCCACGGCTATGGTGCTGGACAAGAATGATGCAGTTCGGAGCAACATCTCTGAACATAACAGGAAGGTGACATGGACATGGGGTGATGGGTTAGAACCTGGGAAACGGAGCTTGGATCTGAATTACGTCCCACCTTCACATAGTCGCACATGTTCACCCAGTTTGGCAAGTCCAGTAAGAAGAGCAGAAGCAAGACTCACCGTCAAGGGTTGAGATGCTGATTTTTATTCCATTTACTCTTTTTTTTTTTTTAATTTATTTTTAATTAATTATTTTTTTTCTTTGCGGTACGCGGGCCTCTCACTGTCGTGGCCTCTCCCGCTGCGGAGCACAGGCTCCGGACGCACAGGCCCAGCGGCCATGGCTCACGGGCCCAGCCGCTCTGCGGCATGTGGGATCTTCCCGGACCAGGGCATGAACCCGCGTCCCCTGCATCGGCAGGCGGACTCCCAACCACTGCGCCACCAGGGAAGCCCCTATTTTTATTCCATTTACTCTTATAAACACTCTTGATCATGGCCTATGTGCCGGGCATTTTGTCAGGCTCTTTGGAAGAGAGTGAGGCATGAATTCCACCCTCAAGAAATTTTCTATCCAGCAAAGAGACAACAGCGATGACTCACACGCCAGCCGAAAGCAACAAGACCTACAATCACCACAGGTCGTGGGTACCAGAGCGATGTCATCTGCTGTGGGAATGTCCCACAAAACCCACAGGTGAGGCAGGTTTATGATGATTGAAACGCTGATATGGGTCAGTGATCCACCTCCGGCCTTGTCTTGTTTCTCCGTCTTTTTGTATCCCTTTTCCCTCAATTATTTCTTTTTACCCTATTATAGCCTATTTGTGTAAGCCTCTTTAACTCTTCCCTGGGACAACGTGCAGAATTAATACATAAGCAAAACAAAATGACACATACCACGATGCATTCTCCTAAGGTTTTTAAGGCTAAAAAAATTCTTCTTGTGTCCCTAGCATTTCTATGTATAAATGGGGGCAAAGTGGGGGGGAAAAGAAAAAAACGGCAATGGTAAGAGCATTGGTAGAAACAGGAAGGCAGAAATGGGCAGGGGACAGCCAAGTACTGCAGTCATGCTTGCCACCTATGGTGAGGGACGGGGTGTGGGCTGGAACAGGTGTGAATAGAGAATGAAAACAGACTGTTTAATAGTGATTTTCTCCTCTCACAGTCCCTTTAATACTACTGATAAATCATTTTTTCTTTAAAAAGAAAAATGTTTTCCCCCAAGATGTGGTCAATGAAGCACCACGTCCCTGGAAGATGAGCTGCCTCTGAACATCAGAGCCCTGCTCAGGCTTCTGCAAAGGACACAGGACATGGTAGGTGGATGGCGGGGATGGGGGATGGGGACAAAGGCACGGAGGTATCAAGAAGGGGGAACCAGCTGCCGTTGGCTCAGGAAGGAGGTACTTCCAGGATGGACAGTGACACAGATGGCCTTCAGAGGGCTTCCATCAACTGACCGTGAGAAGGACCCACTCAGACAGGGCTTCATAGACACTGAAGGCATCTAAACTCTTTAACCATTTGGCAGGAGAGGGTTAGCTTCAGAAAACTGTGAAGCAAACACCGGCCATGCAGACTCCCTCAAAAGGAACTCTCCTCTTCCACCTCCTCCAATATGTATTAATACCCAAAAAGTGGCCCAAGCTCAGGGTTATCTTTAGAGATTTCAGCATGGGAGCATCTAGAAAAATGAGGAAAAACAAGGGCTGCAATGAAATAGGATCAAAGTGGGAGTCCTGAAATCTTTAACAAATAGCAAATACTATACGTAAGAAGTATGCTGTATACGGTGGGAAGCATAAAAATATACTGTAAAAGGTGATCTATCCTTAAATCACTAGTTGGAAAGATAAAAAATTATGCTGATAAAACAGTAGAAATAAAAATGGCAGCAGATGACCTAATTCAAAGTCTTGTACTGGTGCTAAATGTGTCATCACCATCACCATCATCACCATCACCATCACTACCATCATCATCACCATCATGACCACCACCATCACCATCACCACCACCACCATCACCACCACCACCATCACCAGCACCACCACCACCACCATCATCACTATCACCAGCACCACCACCACCACCATCATCATCACCATCACAATCATCACCATCATCATCGCCATCACCATCATCACCATCATCATCACCATCATCACCACCACCATCACCAGCATCACCACCATCATCACCACCGTCACCACCATCACCATCACCATCACCATTTTCACCGTCATCACCATCAACATCACCACCACTATCATCACCATCACCATCATTACCATCATCACCACTGCCATCACCATCACCACCACCACCATAATCACTATCACCAGCACCACCAGCAGCACCACCACCACCATCATCACCATCACCATCATCACAATCACCATCATCACCACCACCACCATCACCATCATCACCATCATCACCATCACCATCACCATCACCATCATCACCATCATCACCACCACCACCACCATCACCAGCATCACCACCATCACCACCATCACATCACCATTTTCACCATCATCACCATCACCACCACTGTCATCACCATCACCACCATCATCACCACCACCATCATCATCGCCACCACCGCCATCATCACTATCACCAGCACCACCACCACCACCATCATCACTATCACCAGCACCACCACCACCACCATCATCATCACCATCACAATCATCACCATCATCATCGCCATCACCATCATCACCATCATCATCACCACCACCACCAGCACCCCAATATGGCATGAGCACCCGCTGATGCCAGGCACGATGCACAGTGCTTTACATGTAATATGTCGTTTGGATTTCACAAAGACCATCTACCTTCAAGTGGCCTTTTATATCAATAGATACAGTAATAAAGCCTCAGAGAGTTCACAACTAGACCACAGTCATTATCTGGTCGATGTTAGTTCTGGGACTTGAGCAGAGATTAGACCAACTCCAAAGCCTATATTCCTAACCACTCTGCTTCCCTGCTCCCCACTGCTCCCCAGAGAGCCCATTGCTCAGAGCTGGCCAAAAGAAAGTAACAGGAGAAAGAACTTTTCCTCCAAATATGTAAACAGTGCACATCTGCTTTTTTTCCTACCAACTATTTAATTTTTGGAAAAAATCCATTTGCGTCTAAACAATTTATTTTTAAAAATTCTTGTGATTTCATAAGTGGCACGCACAAAAATGAAGCTAAAATCAATATGAAATGATTCATAAAATGCTTGAGAAAGACAAAAACAATCAGTTCTGACAAAGCTGGAATTCAAGACTCATTTGCCTGGGTTGTCTTTGTAATTCCACCCCACATAAATCATCCTTGTTTTCTGCCATCTTGGGTTTATCAGAGGCATCCTTGCCCTGTAATTCATTCTGAACACATCAGGTTTTACCTTTGGAAAAGTAATTAAGCACTGCCCAGCTAAAAGAGATAAAGATTTAGCACGCATTATACATGGAGATTAGAATGTAAACACAGAAATCTCAATTAACCTTCTAATCTGTAGGTCAGAAGGACCGGCTCCAAGTTATAAGGAAAATGCAATGCCCATTTCCTAGAGACCCATCTAGCTGGTGACAGAATTCAGGTCACAATGATTAGTTACCATAAGAGGAGAAAAACCAAAGGTCGAGCCGTTCATTTCTGAAGAGACCAGAGCCCACAGCTAACCCCAGATGTTGAGCGGGAGGTGGGGGCGGAGACAGCCCTTCCGACCAGCTGCAAAATAATCTCTGAGTCTCTGAGTCATCCCTCCTAGATGAAAGGGTGCCCTGGAGGGCACAAGGGTGTCAGTAAACAGAGAGGAGCATCCCCAGCCTGGACAATAACGTGTGAGTGAGTTCAGACTCACTTCGGGGTGCACAGCATCTGGCCTCAGAAGAACAGCCCCCGGTGTGGGGAGCGAGGAGGGACAGTGGGGCACTGGCTCCAGCCCCTGTTTGAACGTCCCGGGCCCTGAGGTGCAGGATGGCCCTGGACCCCCTCCTTTTCACCACTTCTCCCTCTCCCCTGACCGTGTCAATCTTCTGCGTAAAAAGTGAAAATTGTGGTCAAGCCTCTGGATGTTGGGTTGGAAACTTAGAGTCAAAAATCTTACATTTCCAGGTGTTTTTATGAAAACACAACCTCTGCTTGTTCCTCCGTCCTGAAGGTGAGTCCCTGAGAGGAGCTGGACAGGAGGCAGCCTGTGTCCCCCGGCACTCAGTCCCGGGCCCTCAGCACAGCGGGTCGGTGGGGCAGGAGCACTGCTCCTCTGGGCCCATGAGCCTGCCTTTCTTTCCCCCACAACACATGTAGTCATTTCTCAGCACATAAAGCAGAACTTAATCTTCTACCATGTTCACAAACCTTAACGAAGCCACAGACACAGATGCCAGTCAAATACTATCCCCCCAAATTCATGCCCTTCCCGGGACCTCAGCCTGTGGCCTCAGTTGGAATTAGGGTCACTCCAGATGTAACTGGTTAAGTTAAAGTGAGGTCATATAGGAGCAAAGAGGGGCCTCTCACCCAACAGGAGTGTTCTTATAAGAAGAGAAGACACACACACACACACACACACACACACAGAGGCCACGTGAGGACAGCACAGCAACAGGAGCCATGCATCTGCAGGTGGGGAGCCCCGAGGATGGACGGGCCTGCCAGGTACAGGAAGCAGGACGTGTGCTCCCTGGAGCCTCCAGAGGGAGCTCGGACCCGCCCACACCTTGATGCCAGACATCCGGCCTCCAAGACTGGGAAAGAATCCACGTCTGTTGTTTGAAACTGCCCAGTTTATAGCACTTCGCAGTGGCCATCTCAGGGATCTAACAGGACACCTGGCAGCAGAGTTTCAGGGTTCATCCTGCGGCGAGTTGACCCACATGTAAGCCAGTGCTGGACCTGGGGAGACCCAGTCCCTCCGCTCAGGCCACCCGGCTGGATTCGGGGACCCTTCTGGCCTTTTGCAATCTCAGAGTGGCTCCCTTCCCGGCCTGCTGAGCCTCCAGACCCCGGGCCTGAATCACATGCTTTCACCCCGCTCCACAGCTCTGCAGCGCCTTCCTGACCCCTTCCCGTCGTAGGGAAATGTCTGTCACCGTGCACGCCCCTGTAACCTTCTGACTTCCTGTCCCGACCCAGTAGCCCCTTGCCAATTAGCTTCTAGTTGATTTTAAAATATCTTTTCAGGAGTCCTCATTTACTGGTAATATTTGGATCCCGGCACCTGGGCCATGGTAGATGTTATAGTTGTTGAATAAATGAATGAGTGAATAAATAATCCAACGAGTGAATAAAAGGATACTCTTTTCTCTATGAAATAAGCTAAAGCTTCCATCGTCACATGTCATCAGGACCGTCTCCCCCATCCTTCTCTTCCCCCACCTGCCCACCCGGTTCTCAGCACAGTTACAGGGCTCCCAGGCCAAGCAGCTGCAGCAGCTACACGCAAAGGCAGAGCAAGGGCGCTGGAGGAGGGGAGACCCCGGGGACGGTGACAGCTTGTCCAGAGGGCACCGCAGCTCCTTACACGGATCACTCACCCTCACAGCTCTTCCAAAAGGACGCGGCACCGCTGCTGTAAATAAACTGTTTGAATGTCCTCTGCTCGAGTCCTGTGCTCTGAAGTGCTTTCTACTGAGGGGCAACCTCAGAGCCGTCAGTATCTGGGCATCTGTTTTTCTCAATGGTTTGTTTTCGTTCCCTTAGAGACTCTTTGATGGTTAATTTTATGTGTCCACTTGGGTAGACCATGGTACCCAGTGTTTGGTCAGATGCCAGTCTATATGTCATGTGAATGTATTTTTAAAGTGTGATTAACAGGTAAATCCATAGACTCTGAATAAAGCAGATGACCGGCCGTACTGTAGTGGGCCTCGTGCAAACAGTTGAAGGACTTCAGAGAAAAAGGACTCAGAAGACGGAATTCTCCTCCAGACGCCTTCAGACTTAACCTGGGACACCTGCCCTTCCTGGGTCTGCAGGCCAGCAGCCTGCCCTGCATGTTCCAGACTTGCCAGCCCCAGAGCCCTGTGAGCCAACCCCTTACAATAAACCTCTCTTTCTCCACACACACGGTTTCTCTGGGGAACACTCACTAATACAGTCTCCCAGTGTTAATTTCCCCACAGCCCTGGCTCAGCTGGAGGATTTGGAGTAAGGCTACTCACCGCGATTCTCAGTTTGCTCATCTGTAAAATGGGAATAATAATGTCTACCAGGCAGGTTAAGTGAGATGGAAGATATGAAAGTACTTGGTAACAAACTGTCTCTGCAAAGTTATTATTTCCAACTTGCAACTTCCCAGAACAAATTAAAGGCTGTGCTGCCTTCCTCCAGGGCAGGGCTCCCTGGTGCCTACAGTGTCTTCTGACAGCCCTGTGCCGGCCTGCCTGGCTCCCCTCGTCCCCCAGAACTGACATACTCACATCCTATTGTCATCGGGCCCCCTCCACAAGTTTCTGTGCATGTGAGACAGTGAATCAAGATGTGGTGACCCAGTGGGAAGGGCCAGGAATAACTGTGGGTCTATTCAAATGCGCCTGTAACTTGGACATCAGAAGCAAATGTTTCTCAAGCTGCTGTTATCTGTCTGCGAGATGCCATGTCTGACGGGCAACTCCAGGACTGTCGGACGCCCCGCTGGCAGGTAGCTGAAGGCTGAGCTCTGGGGCTCCGTTCCAGGGTTCCTGGATGACCTTCACAGTCACGGTCTGGAGGTGAATGCGGGCCTCCCGTGTGCTCCGCTCAGCCACCAGGACAGCAGTGGTGGGGGCCTGACTCAGCCAGGTGTGCTTATAGCACCTCATCCTGTCCTAGGGACCCCCAAGAGCAGATGCAGGCCCGTCTCTGGCACAGAAGAAACGGGAAAAGCTTCCACACACACATGGAATCCTCCTTCCCAGGTCACCTCACATCTCAGCAGGTGTTGGCTTTCTGAGTTAGGGCTGATGAAGAAACAACAGGACATATATTTCTGGGCCTCTGAGGGGGCCTGAATCCTCTCCTCCCACCAGCCCTCGGGTATGCGGTGCCAGAATCACATTACGTCACAGTGGGAAGTGTCCCTGTAAACATCTGGAAAGTTCATTTGAAATTTAGAGAGAGATGGTCACAGAGACCTACGTTCATATGAGACCTTCCTCCAAATATAAATCAATAAAACTCACAAAAGCACTTTGAAAGTGGTGCTTGGAGGCGTGGGTCTAGGGGAGGGGGAAGGGAAGCAGGAAGCTGGGCCTCTCCCACGCCCGTGGCAGCCGCGAGGGCTCCACGGCACAGGTCTGAGGAGCGCAGTCTGAGAACCAGCTCTAGACCCCCAGGGAGGAGGAGGGGTCTGTGACCCTGTAAGCAGCACAAGGTCACACTGCCCCTGGTTAAGGGCCCGCGGGCCAACACGGGAGCAAAGGTCAGATGCAGAAAACAAGTCTGACCCATAGCCCCTCCCCCAGAGGACCAGCATCCCTCACCTCCAAGCACAAACCCCATTCCACCTCCATTTCTGAAATGGTACCCAGCCCGCGGTGCCCGGAACAAATTTTGCCTACGCTTCAAAGCCAACGCGGTCAGAAAGTAATCAAGGTCCCCTTTGCCCCCTCGACTTCTGCCCGCCTCCCCTGGAGCCTGGTCCACGGAATCTGCTCTGGGGACGTGTCGCGAACAGGTAAGAGCCCAAGTGTCAAAGCGGCCTCGGCCCCTCTGCTTATCAGCTCTGTGAACGCTGGCAGGTTCCCAGCTTCTCCGGACTTCAGTTCCCTCAACCACAAAAGGCACGAACGCTGCCACGTTTGTAGTATGAGTGTGAGGCTGACTCAAATATTGATCACGAGCCTGCACGTGCCACGTGCGCGATCGTAGAAGCGCAGCAAATGTCCGCGTCTGTGCTGCTCCTCCGGGCCCTCTGTGTGTCCCTGGGTTCCGTCAAGTCTTCCTCCCTGTTCTCTGCTCACTCCCTATTCTGCTCTGTCCCGGCTGCCTCGTTACCCCAGCTTCCTGTAACCATTCCTGGGCCGAGGCTCTGGAGCTGACGGCCTTGCTCCAAGCCCCTCCACTTCCACCAGCTGCCCTCACCACTGTGACCTTCTAGGTGCCTGCTGGTTAGAAAACAGCTCCCCAGCCAGCTATTCAAGAATTTCTAGAATCTGACTCAACCTCGGAGGCCACTCACCACTGTGCTGCCTCCAGCGAGGCCAGCCCCCCACCCCTGCGCGCCTCCCCGCCTTTGCTCCCCTGCTTCCGGCTCTGCAGATTTTGTACCCTCGAGGCCAACCAAGCCTTACTTCAGAACAGCGAGGCATTCTGAAACATGGCCCAACAACCAAATTAAAACGTGGTCCTTTCTTTACTATCGGCTGTCAGACAACATGAAAGGAATCCCAATTCACAGCCGCAGCCCTTCTGAGAAATTCCCTGCCTCGGCCGGTCCCCTTTCACCCCGAAGCCTCCAGCTCTCCTCCCTAAACGCAGTCTCTGGTCCTCCCTGAGACCCCGCTTACCACCCAGGCAGGCTCCCCTACCTCCTTCCCTGCCCCCCCATCCCGAGCCTCCCCAGTCTGGAGAGGCTGGAAACACTTGCCCCAGACCCTGGGAGAACCTCCCCCGCATCCCCTGGGGGTCCCCTCCCTCCACGGGGAGTGGGGGGCTCCCTGGGAATTGTCCGTCTGTCCCCAAATGAGAAATCCTCACGGATAATGTCTAATAAGTAGAATTCTCCACCTCATTATAAATGTATTGCCTGTAACGCTCCATGTGGACAGTGAATCCCACACTGTCTTAAGGTCATGTAACTGGTTCTTGATTATGTCTCACCTTCCCAAGCAGATGACGAGCCCCTGAAATGAGTGGAGGGCCTTGTTTCCCGGGATGCCCCTGCCCGGCCTCACCCAGCGTGTTGTGGAGACTCCATAGCCCTCATCAGACGGCACAAAGGAAAGCTGTCTGCACTGCAAGGCACACGCCTCCCCGTCCCCATATGCCTCTCTGTGAAATCTCAGGGTAAATCACACTGTGGCAGGCACGAATTCCTATCAGATCACAAGGATTCCAGCACGAGTTAACAGTGACCAGAGTATGCTTTGTGATTCCTTCCACCCTGCGGTTCTCAGACTGTCATTAAACACATAAACGCAGTGCAGTTCGGTGTGGACTCTGACATCTGCTGAGAATCACATGCAGGGTGTGAGCTCCAGGGAGCACCGCCGTGCAGAGCCCCGCGTGTGTGCCCACACAGTCCGAGCCCAGAGTTTGCACGCGGCGCCGTGAACATCTGGTGTCGGAATGTAGCTTCTCCCTGGATGAGTAGGTTTTAAATACCGAGCTATGTTAGGTGTCTCGTGGGAGACAGGGATGCAGTAAATGAGAATTTTTCCAAGGTTACGACTGTGTTACATATCACAGGCCCTCAACACATATTTATTGACTAAGTTATGTTGCAGGAATATTTATAACTGCTAAATGTCTCAAACCAGTCATTTTCCCATGCTTATTATTTTAAAATATAATCTTTCCAACATTCTTTTAAGGGAGGCTGACATTGTGTAATTAAATACAACGTGACATAGTGTAATGCTGATGTTTTCTGGGAAGAGCTGTTAAAATGCTATAAAAGGAAAACATTCTGATCTGGAATGAGACGGCGGCAGATCCTTAAACCATGCCCATCCTGTGTCCCAAAGGCGAGCCACCGCAGTTTACTCTGAGGGTCTTGGGGTCAACGAGCAAGGTTGTCAAAAGGATTTTGTAAACAGTAAATCTGCCCAGGAAGCAGCAGAGTCCCACTCAATGTGCATCAAGAAAAGATGTGCTGGCCTCATCCTTTTGCTGCCATCACTTGTGCCTTGGGAGTACCAAGGAGAAATGACAAAGAACAGACTGGGTGTTCTGAAAATGTGCCCTCTTCCCAGTGTGCAAACAGTGAATAAGCCCGTGAAAGTACTAACCCTTCAGGTAATTGATATCAAATTCCCCCGCAGCTGCAAGAAGGCATTTACAAGAAGACTTGAGAAGGAGAGGGAATGGATTCTATCCAGCTGCTTTGGGACAGAAGAGGCACAGATCCCTAGGATGGAACTGGCTCACCCACTTTTCCTCTGCTTGCCTTCATTGTTTTTTTCAGTGTGTGAAAACATTTCTCAAGTATTTCAATGTTGGATGAATCTGATCAAAAATCATCTCAAGAGCAGGGCTCCCGCCTTCTACCTGGTTCTCTGAGTGAGTGGCATGGCAATCCCAAAGTCTGCTATCTGTTTAAGGGGCTGTTTGAAAGTCTTTAGCTCAGCTTTGCCTCTGTGGCTTGGAAACCCACTGTAGTTTCTCTTGATTGATGTTTACCTGTTGACGTACAGACTGGTTAGACAAGTCCCAGATTCTACTCATTCAAACGTTGTGCTTCAGATGTAAAATGAGGCTTCTGTTCAGCTGTGTCTGTGTCAATAAGAGCTTAGAGCTAGACTAGTGGGAGCATTCTCAAGAAAGATTTGTACGCTCTTAAGAAAACTTTGAAAAATTAAAATGTTGCCTGCACACAATGGTCGGTGTGTGGACAGTGCTATGATATTTCAAAATGTTTTTAACTACAGGTCTACTTTTTTGCATAAATTGCCAAAAGCACTTACCCGTGAGTGAGAAGGAACCGGAGGAAATGGAGACGTGGAGGCCCTCATGGACTCGTGGGGCTCAGCGTCCATTACTCGCTCCAGGAGGGGCACGAAGAAGCCCTGTTTGGCCTCATTCGGGCTTGAAACCCAAAGTTGTTTGCAGCCTCTTCCAAGGTGGGGTAAGGCTGGGGAGAGTTCTGCAGCCCTTAGGAGGTCTTTTCAGCTCTCCGCTTTTTCTGAGCACAAAGATTCAATGCAGGACGTTGTGTGTCTCTCATCCTGGTTTCACAAATAGTTCACAAGTGGGAAGGTTTTGTATTTCATCAAGTTCAGATTTTATTTTATAGTTTAATTTTCCATTTTTTTCTCTGTTTCTGGCACCATCCTCACCCCATACGGCTGTGCATCTCCCCAAACCCAGCAGAGCTCTGGGAGAATGTGAAGGGTTCAGTTGCCAGCAGTGATGGGCAGACCTGTGTGAGATGGCTTTTCTCATCAGCTCCACCAAGAACACGTTAAAAAGAAAAAACTGTATCGCATCCCACACCGTTATCCTTACTTATCTGTGTAGATATTTAACCTCATTTTTATTATTGTAGGCACAGGGCTCTTCACATGCACAGTGATCAACATCATTATTCAGATGATTGATAATCAATTTTAAGCTGAATAGATACAAGGACAAAGCCCCAGGGCAGACCACAGTTCTTCTCAGTTGGCGGTGAAACTCCATCAGGCCAGCTATGAATTCACCTATGTATATTATTTCTGACCTTTTTTTTCTTCCCCTGATCCTTAATGGAGATCAATGCCTGACCGAAGTTAATGCAGGCGGCTCTAAGACATTAATGTAAGACATTAGTAAGACACCACCTAGTAAGACATTATACCCAGGATGAGGTGCAACTTTAGCGTCTTCTTTTAAGTGAGCCAATGCTTGTTACTTTCTTTCCTAGGCAGTCCCCGAACATCTTTTTATATCTAGACTAAAGCCGTCCACCAAAAGACAGTGAGTTCCCTTATCTGTAGTCTCCAAGATGACCCTCATCCCTGTTACGAAAGCTGGGCCATCTGTCTATCACCTTTCTCCTGATATCTCTCTCTCATTCTTCGAGATTCCACAAAGATTCCCTCCAAGAACTTCACAATCTCATTTCCAAGATCTTTTAGATCATCTGAGTCAGACAGCTTATCCTCTGTTACAGGAAGTAGGTATTGTATTATTTTCTGACTATTTGGGATTTCATTTCCCACAGGTAGGGATGTGTCCCTTCTGTATGAACACCACTTTTATATAAAGGAAGGGGAAAATAAAGAAATAATGGGTCATTCTGGTTTCTTCTCCATCTGTTAACATTATACCATCTGCTCCTTGCTTCTTGCACCAAACAAAATGAAGCAAACAAAATCTCAGATGATTCTGGACTAAAGCTCTGTGACCCTAACATCAGATAAAAGGAATGCAGCTGAGAGTTTTATGGATTCTGAAAGACAAAATATGCTGGGGACCTGACTTGGGCACAAGGACGGCTTTCTCTTGCTCTCTCCCCAGGCCTGCGCCAGCCGCCAGGTGCTCACAAGAAGGAATGGAATGCCCTTGACAACCGCACAGGCAGAAACCCTGCCAGTCCTGCACCTTTTCCCCACATGAAGCAGAAGCTGCAAGCTACCATGTGGGCAGGAAACCCTGCAAGGCCCCAGGTCCCAGCTCTGCTGCATCTGAACGAGGGGTGAAAGTGAAAGCCACTGCACTGCACAATCACTGAAAACTCTCCAAAAGGGTAACTGATCGACAGACAGGTGAAATAAATGGAATGATAAAAAATACTCCAAGAAAGGCAAAAAAAGAGGAAAAAGAAACAAAGGACAAACAGGGCAAGTACAAAGCATTAGGAAGAGGGTGGATATAAACTCTCCACATTCATAATCATGCAAAACATAAATGACCTAAATGTTCTGATTAAAAGGCAGAGACTATCAGATGAGATTCAAAAGAGCAAGGCCACCAACCTGCTGCCTATCGGAAACCCACACTGGAAAGCAGCTTGTCAGTATCTCATACCATTAGACAGCTCTTCCTGCAACCCAGTGTTCCATGCCTTGGCACCTACCCATGAGAAATGAGAACACATGTGCACACAAGTGCTGTATGTTTTGAATAAAGCAGCTTTAGTCATAACAGGCAAAAACTGGAAATGACTGAAATGTCCGTCAGCTGCTGAGTGGAAAAACAAATTGAAGCCTCCTTTTCAACATAGTACTGGAAGTCTTTGCTAATGCAATTAGATAAGAAAAGGAAATAAAAGGTATATAGATTGGAAAGGAAGAAATAAAACTGTCTTTGTTTGCAGATGGCATGGTCATCTATGTAGAAAATCCAAAAGAATCATCAAACTCTTGGAACTAATAAGCAACTATAGTAAGGTTGCAGGATACAAGCATAAAATACAAGTCAATCACTTTCCTATGTACAAGAAATGAGCAAGTTGAATTTGAAATTTAAAACACAATATCATTTACATTAGCACCCAAAAAAATGAAGTACTTAGCTATAAATCTAACAAAATATGAACAAAATCTGTACGAGGAAAACTACAAAACTGATGAAAAAAATCAGAGAAGAACTACTTAAATGGAGAGATATATTCCATGTTCATGGAAAGGAAGACTCAATGTGTTCAAGATGTCAGTTCTTCCTAACTTGATCTCTAGATATAATGCAATCCCAATAAAAATCCTAGGAAGCTATCAATATTTGTTGATATCCACAAATTGATTCTAAAATTTATATGGAAAGGCAAAAGATCCAGAATAGTCAACAAAATACTGAAGGAGAAAAACAAAGTTGGAGAACTGACACTACTCGATTTCAAGACTTCTTATAAAACTACAGTAATCAAGACAGGGTGATAATGCTAAAAGAATAGAAAAATATATGAATAAAACAGAAGAGACCCTGAAATAGACCCACATACCTATATGTCAAGCTGACCTTTGACATAGGAGCAAAGGCAATACAATGGGGCAAAGATAGTTTTTTCAACAAATGGTGCTGGAACAGCTGGACATCCACACGCAAAAAGATGAATCTCACCACAAACCTTATACCTTTTACAAAAATTACCTCGAAATGAATCATAGACCTAAATGCAAAACACAAAACTATAAAACTCCCTAAAGATAATAAAAGGTAAAACTATGTTATCTTCTAGGATATGGCAATGACTTTGGGGTATGGCAATGACTTTTTAGATACAATACCAAAGGCATGATCTATGAGCTAAATACTTGACAAGCTGCACTTCAGTAAAATTTTTAAAGTTTAAATGATTTTGCTCTGTGAAAGGCAATGAGAAGAGAATGAAAAGACAAGCCACAAACTGGGAGAAAATATTTGCAAAAGACACATCTGGTAAGGACTGACATTCAAAATATACAAGGAACTCTTAAAACTAAAAATAAGAAAAACAACCCGATTAGAAAATGGGCCAAATATTTTAACAAATACCTCACTGAAGAAGATATACAGATGGCAAATAAACATATGAACAGATGTTCCACATCATATGTCATCAGAGAAATGCAAATTAAAACAACAGTGAGATACCACTACACACCTGTCAGAATGACCAAACTCCGGAACACTGACAACACCAAACGCTGGTGAGGATGTGAAGCAACAGGAACTCTCACTCATTGTGGTAGGAAGGCAAAATTGTGCAGCCACTTTGGAAGACAATTGGGTTGTTTCTTATGAAACTAAACATACTCTTATCATATGATCTAGCAATCATACTTCTTGGTATTTATCCCCAAAAGTTTAAAACTTATGTCCACACAAAAACTTGCACATGGATATTTGTAGTAGCTTTATTCACCATTGCCAAAACTCAGAGGCAATCAAGATATCCTTTGGTAGGTGAATGGATAAATAAACTGATATATCCAGACAATGGAATATTATTCAGCACTATAAAGAAATAAGCCATCAAGCCATGAAAAGACATGGAGGAACCTTAAATACATATTACTAAGTGAAAGAAGCCAACCTGAAAAGGCTACGTTCCAACTACATGACATTCTGGAAAAGGCAAAACTATGGAGATCAGTGGTTGCCTGGGGTTAGGTGGGAAGGATGATTGGCAGAGCACAGAGGATTTTAGGGCAGTGAAAGTATTCTGTATAATATAATGATGGATAAATATCATTATTTATTTGTCCAAACACATAGAATGTACAACACTATGAGTGGACCCTAATGTAAGCTATGGGCTTTGGGTGATGATGATGTGTCAGTGTAGGTTCATTAAATATAGTAAATGTACCCTCTAGTGGGGATGTTGATAATGCAGAGGCTGTGCCTGTGTGAGGCAGGGGTTATATGGGAAATCTCTGTAATTTCCTCTCAGTTTTGCTGTGAGCCTAAAATTGCTCCAAAAGGAATCTTTAAAAAACGTTTGGAGTGATCTATCTTTTGCTATCTTGCTGATGTTCAGCAAACATTTTGTATTGACTGACGGTGTGATGGTCATTTGATGACCTCTCAGATTAGTACACTGTGCATGTTTCTTACTTTACCTTCCCAAGTAAAATCATTTTTCTGCAGAAAGTTAACAACTGAACTTTGGTCCATGGCTCCTACCATCAAAAGGAAAAGGGCCCAAGCTATGTGAGGTAGACTCCCCTTAGAATGAAAGCTGGGAACAAGAAGCAGTCTTTTACCACTTGGACTGGGTTTCTAGAAATGCTATTACTGAATATATTCACTGACCATTGGCGTCAGTGTGAAGTCAGGTGGCATCCTGAATTTTCAAGATGAAAGTCCTTCTTCTCTGGCTGGTCAACCTGGAAGCATGGCTGCTGGAAGAGACCTGTACCTGGGTATGTGGTGCCACAGAGGCAACTGTCAATCACCTCAGATGATCCCAGATAACACACCAGGTGCCTTCACTCTCACCTGGAATACTTCCTTTTGCCTTCTCTCATCCTTCCTCCAAACGCCTTGTCTACAGAAAAACTCCACTGATTCGAGGAGATAAACAAATAGAAGGACTTTTAAGAAATCAAGAAGAAGCATCCATTTTATACACACAAGCTAGTCTAAAATCAAACCTCATGGTCAGGCTCCTGGGGAGAGAGAGAGAGACCATTTTTAAATGTCATCAGAGTTTCCAGTCTCATGGATTAAGTAGATGTCTTATAAATTCCCTGAAGAAAGGTCAAGCCTGCCACTTCCAGATAAAAAGGAAGGTGCTGCCAAAACACGTTATGTGGTTTGGAAAGAGAATTTCTGGGGTAAGGAGGTCTGTCAGGAGCAAAGAGTATTCCTAATTTCCCTCTTCAAACCAACAGGCTTTGGTATAACTAATCCCTCCTAACCAGAGCAGACATAATTCTCTTCATATAGTGTCCATCAACTCTGCATCTGGTTGAGTCATTTCCCAATATTGTTTCTAGGATGAAAGAAAAAAAGTCTCCAGACAGACCAGAGAAGAATTAGGTCCAATTTTAATCTTTAATTTCCCTGGACTGAAAAATCCATGATTCCAAAATCAACCCAATATATTGCAGCCAGGTGCTTATCCTTAATTCTAACTAATTTCCTACCCACACCAAGGAAAAATAAATAAATTTTAAGAAGGGAAGTAAGACTTCTAAGTTCACTCTGGCTATGTCAGCAGCTCCTCTGGGTCTTTAATGCATCCCAGCACTCAGATGACAGAGACTTTCAACCCTTTTAATCCATAGAGAGCTTTCCTCACAACGATTTGTTGACAAGGCAATGTCTCTGTACTGCTTCAAGCCAGGGAGAGGGTGTACAGTGGAGACCACAGACACATGCAGAATCCCATCTCACACTGAGGCACTGTCTTGGAATGCCCCTCACCTGGCAGCACCTGGGGGTGGGGGTGGCAGCACCTACCATACCTGAAGCGGAACCTTGAGCTTGGGTGGCAAAACGATGCCATGCTATGCAGAGGTGGGTGCCCCAGAGCAAAGTCCAGTCTGCACGTCTCGTGAGAGTCTATTTGTCAGTAAAAAGTAGTCTTGGAACATGGGATGGTGGAAAGAGCAATTAATTAGCTGCCTGGCTGTGGGTAAATCAGTGAATCTCTCTGAGCTCTGCTTTCTCATCTATAGGATGGCAGTCATCCATCCATCTCATGGGGCTTTGTGAGGGTTCCGCGAGATAAGGCATAACTTACATCAGTTATGGAGTAGGTTTCCAATTTTAGTTGAACGTGGATCAAACCCCAATCACATTCATACTTTCAAATGAGTCTGTCTTAGTGTAGTAGATTTAAGCAACGTTTTTGTGGTTCCACAGACTGGGCTACCAGCCCAGCTCTGATGCTTATTATATGAGCATTCTTGGGAAAACAAAATTGTGTGCCTCATTTTCTCCTTTTATAAAATGAGAATATCAATAGCTACCTTATCAGGTCAGGAAGATTAGTATGATAAAGGATGTAAGCTTCAACATGGTACATACCAAAGAGTAAAAGCTGAATGTATACTAATTTGCTATAATTATAGGATAACCAAATTATATCTCTATATATCTCCATATAATTATAAGTCTAGAATGCTCCCCAAAAGGAGCATGACAGGCCTTTATCTCTTCATCTCAGGAAGATGAGAGTATTTAGGTCATCTGGCCACTGGGCTATTCGGTCCTCCAGGAAAGGTAATTTATCCAGTAACCCTTAAAGACACAGATAAATATCTGAAAAATCTGAGTAGTAACTTTCATTTCCAAAATATTGTGGATAAAATAAGCTGAACCTACTACATATTTATATCAAGAAATTCTGAATAAAATGTATCAATCATTCTTTTAAGTATACAGCAAGCAAAGTCTACAGAGGACAGGAATACAGGAGACTGAAAACCAATGAGTGTGGTCCAGCTGTGGCAGCCCTGGGGGAGGCTCTTCAGGGTCTTTTGTGGTTCTATATAGATTTTGGGATTATTTTTTCCACTTCTGTAAAACATGTCATTGGAGTCTGGATAGGGATTGCATTGAATCTGTAGATAATTTGGGAAGTATGGACATTTTAACAATATTAATTCTTCCAATCTATGAATATGGGATTTTCCATTTATTCATTCTTTAATTTTTTAAAAATAGGATTATTAAAAGAGTTCAGCAAGGTTTTTGGATACAAAATCAATATACCCCCAAAAACCCAATTGTAGGATATCCAATTCCAGAAAAAATGGGGTGAGAGGGAGCAGATTTACTGTCCTGCCTGAAACAATCAAAACAAAGATAAAAACAAACAAAATATTTAGAAAAACAGTGAACAGTTTTCAAAACTGGACATAAAGCAGTGAAGCAGTGACCCTGAGAGTTGAGGAAAAAATGATGTGAGCCTTATACTTGCCCCAGCTTACCATGTGAGAGTTCCCAGGCCATGGTGTAGGAAGGGGACCCAGGGAGACCATGGAGGATTCCTTGAGTGGAAGGGTTAGAGGTGAGAGTACTGGAGAAAAAGGCAGCTGGGATTCAAGGAGAGAGTATCAGAGAGAAAGAAGAACCAACAAACAACCCCAGATATGTGAAGGGTCCCCCTGGAGTATTCAGCAGAGTAATGGTTGACACATCCATCTAAGGACACTATGTGAGGCCAGGGAAAGAATCTTGGGGAAGCTTTAGAGGGAAGAGTGGCTGGTGTCTGCACAGAGCCTAGAGGGGTGCCAGACCAGAAAGGGGCATTGGGTAGAAAACACAGAAGGGTCTTGCCTCAGTAGTAGGAAAAAATTAGCCTTTTGTGACTCTGGTCCTGCCTAACAAATATTAGAAACAAAACCTGAAAGGAACAAACTATTTCCAAATAACAAAACTATGTCTCAAAACAAAATTCAAGAATATTTAGGGTTTCCCTGGTGGGGCAGTGGTTAAGAATCCGCCTGCCAATGCAGGGGACAAGGGTTTGAGCCCTGGTCTGGGAAGATCCCACATGCCACGGAACAACTAAGCCTGTGCGCCACAACTACCGAGCCTGCACTCTACAACCCACGAGCCACAACTACTGAAGCCCGCGTGCCTAGAGCCCATGCTCCTCAACAAGAGAAGCCACCGCAATGAGGAGCCCGCGCACTGCAACAAAGAGTAGCCCCCGCTCGCCACAATCAGAGAAAGCCTGCACACAACAATGAAGACCCAACACAGCCAAAGGAAAAAAAAAAAGAATATTTATAGGAATATAAAAATATCCAGCACCCAGCAAGGTAAAATGCATGATGTCTGGCATCCAACCAAAGATAACCAGGCAGGTAAAGAAGCAGGACAATGCAACCCATAAGGAAGTGAAAATCAGTCAATATAAACAGACCCAGAACTGACAGAGATGTTGGAATTAGCAGACAAGGACATTAAAACAGTTACTAAAACTCCACATGCACAAAAAACTAAGTGGAGACATGGAAGACATAATAAAAATGAACTAAATCAAACTTCTAGAAATGAAAACTGTAATGTGTGAGTTGAAAAATACACTGGATGGGATTAGTAGAAGACTTGACATTGCAGAAGAAGAGTGAAATGGAAGCTATAGCAATAGAAACGGTCCAAAATGAAACAGAGAAAGGAAAAGTAATTTTAAAAATGAAGAATGTCAGTGAGCAGTGGGACAACTTCAAACAACCTAAGATATGTGTAACTAGAATGCACGAAGGAGGGGAGAGAGAGAAGGTACAGAAGAGATGTCTGAGGATACAACAGCTGAAGAGACATATGCACCCCATGTTCACTGCAGCATTATCCACACTGGCCCAGATATGGAAACAACCAAGTGTCCACTGATGGTGGAGTGGATAAAGAAAATGTAGTATATACAAAAAATGGCATATCAGTCAGCCATAAAAAAGAAAGAAATCCTGCCTTTGTGACAACATGGACGGACCTTGAAGACATTATGCTCAGTGAACTAAGTCAGATGGGGAAAGACAAATACTGTACGATTTGACTTATATGTGAAATCTGAAAAAACCAAACTCACAGAAACAGAGAACAGATTTGTGGTTGCCAGAGGTGTGGGGTAGAGGGTGGGTGAAATGGGTAAAGGTAGACAAAGGTAGGAACTTCCAGTAATAAAATAAACAATTTCTGGGGATGTAATATACAGTGTGTTGACTATGGTTAATAATATTGTACTGCATATTTGAAAGTCGCTAAGAGAAGTAAATCTTAAATTTCTCATCACAAACTTTGTAACTATGTGGTGATGGATGTTAATTAGACTTACTGTGGCGATCCTTTTGCAATACATACAAACAACAAATCATTATGTGGCACACCTGGACAATTACAACGTTATATGTCAATTATATCTCAACAAAAGTGGGAAAAAAGAAAATCTTATGAATGGAATACAGATGACATCATATCAAAATTTGTGAGATGTCACTAAAGCAGGAAGCAGGGGGCAATATATTGCACTAAACACTTATATTTTAAAAAAGAAAGACCTCAAATCAGTGATTGGCTTTCACTTTAATAAACTAAGAAATGAAGAACAAATTAAAGTAAACAGAAGATGGGAAAAATTAACAATCAGAACAGTAGGGGAGGAGAAAGTTTTCCTCAACCCTCTTATGCTCTCTGGTTGGGTCTGAAAATTGAACTGACAAAGACAGATTCACAGGAGAAATGCATGCACATTTTATTGAATGTGAGCGAAGGCCCTGAGAAATGACCAGAGCAGGAAGTCTGTGCCTTCCAGACAAAGAAACAATAAACCCGTGAAGAAGTCACAAGCCAAAGTGCTGTGGGCTTGGAGCAGTAAACGGCAAAGAAGTACTGGGAAGATAAGGGTGAGTTTGATGAGGTTTGTATACAGCGTTCTTGGCCTGAAACTTCTCAGCTCCGGTGAGAAAGAGGTTCCCCCCACTCCTGGTGCAGGGAAGGCACCTCTCACAGGGGAATTTATCTCCTGCTTTCAGGAAAGAAGGATGAGTAGGGGGAAGGTCAGAGTGACTTCCTGCTTCGGCCATATTAAGATACTCAATATGTCAGGGAGCCTATTTGGGGTGGCATGTCCTGGACCCCATCAGATCAGAACTCAATGAAACAGAAAACCGGAAAATAATAATCACTGAACCTAAAACCTGGTTCTTTGAGCTGATCAATAAAATCGATAAACTTTTAGCCAGATTGATCAGAGAAAAAAGGAGAGAAGGCACAACGACATTACAGTTGAGATGACGACATCCTACACAAGCCACAGGTAATGAAAGGATGAGGGAGTATGTCAACATGTGTGCCAATAAATTCTGGAATTTATGTGAAATGGACAATTCCTTGAAAGACACAAACTACCAAAGCTCACTCAAGAAATGTAGGCATCTTAAATACCTCTCTCTCTCTCTCTCTCTCTCTCTCTCTCTCTCTCTCTCTATATATATATATATATATATATATATATATATATATATATATATATATATATATATTATATTAATAAAAGTGAATCTGTAGTTGAAAACCTTCCCACAAAGGAAAGTGCAGTGTCTTCACTGGTCAGTTCTACCAATATTTAAGAAAGAAGTAACACCAGTCATACACAAACTCTTCAAGAACACTGAAGAAGAAGGAACGCTTGCCAACACATTCTGTGAGGCTATCATTACCCTGATACCAAAACCAGACAAAAATTTGATAAGGAATGACAAAACTTTAGACACCCTTTGTGACAGTGAGATTGGAAATATGTAAATTTCTTCAGGAGGGAAATATAGATGACTATAGGGTGATATATCTACATTTGAAGACTGTATGGGCAGTGTTGCAATGAATGAACCAAAACTGCATAAAGCTAAAAAAAATTGAGTTAATTTTGAGTTAAATAATATTGAGTTACAAAAAGTAAATTTCTATAAAATTAGAATTTATACAAAAACTATACATACAGTATGATGACACTTAAAGTTTTTAAAACACACAAAATAATTACAGATTGTTTATGCAAACATACATATGTAATAAAGGTATAAAATGCACCAGTGAATGAGAAATACCAAATTCAGAATAATGGTTGCCTTTGGGGAAGCAGGAGAGGAATGGTTTTAGGGAAACATCACATAGCATGCTTTGATAGAATATGTGATGTTTTATTTATTTTTTTAAGCTATATGAAGCAAATATGGCTAAATGATAAAAACTGACAAAAATTGGTAAATTTAACTGGTAAAAATTGGTGCTTTTACAGCTGTTCTTTATATTATTTCCTATATTTTTCTGTTAGGCTTGAAATAAATACCCCATAATAAAGCCATCATGGTTTGGAAAGTAGGTTAGCAGATGTGTTCTGCAGACTCGCTTCTGGCCTCACAGGTGTGACACCAAGAGGCCGCCACACACCCAGGAAGCCCCTTTATGTGGCTTGGACCACGGGGCAAATGTTCTCTCACACCATGCAGGGGTCTATTTACTGAGATGCTCCTGGGTCCAGGTTGACTTTGATTCCCTGATGGGCATCTGCTCTTAACACCACTCCCTTCATGACCTTTGCACTGTGCCAGGCTTTCAAAACACTTCCCAGATCACGCCTTTAACTGTGACCCTCCTAAAGGAAAAAGACACAGAGCCACACAACCAAAGTAAACTCATCTGATGCTCGAGAATTTCTGTTGGAAAAATAGACAGGTTTAGACTCACCAAAGCTGATCTTTAGACACTTTCAGAAAGAAAGTCTCCCTTGGTGAGAGATGGGCTGTGTTGGGGTGGTGCCCGGGGAGATGGAAGATGTAGCTGATGTTTCTGGTGGGATAACCAACCGTTGCATCTTCTGCCCCTAATTGTTATCGTAATACTTTTCCTCCTTAATTTGGAAGCTGCTTATTTTTCTTTCAGCACGTCTCCTGGCAAAGCTGCACTGAAACACAAGCAGAAGTTTTTGTTAATAAATCTCACATTTTTCTCCATCAATACATATAAATTACCTCTCCCTCAGGGGCAAAGAGAGGGACTTAGATAAATCTCCCAGAAAAAAAAAAAAAACAGGATGAGGAGATGATTTTCTCTGCTCGCAACAAGATAAAAAATACCAAACATCACACCTTTTCCTTTTTTGTCTGGTAGAAAATGGAGATTCCAGATTGGCCTAGTTTCAGCTGCTCCTGAGTCCTTTCACATTCCTGTCAAACTGCTTCAGCCTCTGTTCCCTACAGCCAGGATGAAAAATTTAAAACTTCCAACTTCTTTCTTTGTTACTATATTATTATCTTTTAATAAACAGTGTGACTGGGGGCATGAAGCAGAGGCTCGGGACTCCTGGGAGAGGGGCCAGACCTGCCTTCTGAGTCACACCCAACACCCGCCCGGGGGCCTGGGTGTCTTTGGGAGGAGCGTGGAAGGCTCACCCAGATGTTATTTGTAACAACTACAGAGATATTAGACACGATTTCATATAAGCCCTTCTTACAACTGCTCAAACTTCCTGTCTATAACACTTTGGGGTTCTTTGGAAAAAAACAAACTTAATTTAAATTATAATGTTTATATTTAAAGTATGTCAGGTGCAGAAAATGTGGAAGAATACAGAAACCACTTGCAGTAACGGGAACGCTAAGAGACAGTCACCAAAGATACACATTTTTTTTCTTAAAGGCTCTCCCAGCAGGTTCTTCTCCCTTCAGGCTTGGTGGGGTCCTCCAGGGCTGTTTCTCATCCTTCCAGACGCATGAGAGGGGCACTTCCCACCCTTGGTGAAGTCGGATGTGCCTGCGCATGCCGTCTCTGCATCGTGCTTGGCTTTACACCGAGTCCGCACTCACGGCCCTCCGTGGAGGGGGCCCCTTGGGCCCAGCAGAGAAAGGGGATCTACATCTAAGGGAGACCCAGGGTCCGAGCAACTCAGGGCCACCTGCGGTTTTCCAAACTCAGGGCAGGTGTCCTTACTGGTAAACAGTCCTCAGGGTTCCAGTGTCCACCCAACCTGGGCAGGAAGGGGACGGAATAGCTCGCCCAGCCTGAGAGCAGCCCTGGTGTCCACAGTCGGCAGGATTCTGCTTGCTCCCTGTAGGCCCCTCCGGCCGTGGCCTTGGGGTCAGGGTCAAGGTCAGGGCCTGAGTCAGGGTCAGGTTTAGGCCGAGGTTTAAGGTTAGGATTTGGAACTCGGCCTTGGAACAGAAGAAACAAAGGAGGGGCGGAGCCTAGTGCTGGTTTTGTGGAAACACCAGGCTGTGAGGTCAGGTACACGGCTGGGCATCGTCAGCCAGCTAAGCCAGGAGACAGGGCTGGATGCACGTGGCCACCGGGGCCTTCGGTGACGGGCCGCCCTGCTGTGGGGACGGGACCGCCCAGCGCCCAGCAGCAGTGACGGGGTCTCACCTGCCAACGGGAGGCGGAGCCGACAGCCGTTAACAACATCTTCCATCAGTTTCTGCTTTGGCTTAGAAGGTGAAGGAAGAGAAAAATGCCTCAGCTCCTCTGGGAAACAAACACAAGCCCTATGTATGCTGTTTCTGCTCCTCCATTAAGAAGCCTGCAGCGTTCTGGAGTGAGCTCTGCTTTGGGGCAGCAGATGCGTGGCAGTCTGGGAACTGGCGCTCCGCTCTGCCCTCCCCCTCCCCATGTCCCGCACCTTCCCCTCCCCTGCACCCAGAGTCACCCTGTGGACCCTGGGGCCCTGTGGGACAGCGAGGACTGTCCAGTGTCCTGTGTCGGTCCCTTCATCCCTCCAGGGGCCCCTAGAGGACAGCACGGAGGACTCGAGTTTTGTGTTTTGGGGGGTTTTCCTACAGTTGTGGCAGTCCTGGGGTTCCCCCCAGCTGGTCAGGGCAGCCACTGTCGTGGTCCCTTATTTGTGACAGGGCCCCGCCGAGGCAACCCCAGTCCTGCCCCCGACACCGCCCTCCCACTCCCCACCCTCCGACTGCTCTCTCCTCCCAGCACCCAAGCCTCAGGGGCAGAGAGACAGGAAGGGCCCTGTGGACGATTTAGGGAGAAGAGATGTCCCCTTAGGATAAAACACAGCAAACCTTTCTCAGCTGAGTTAAAACTTAGCTGCAGTCACACTAAATCAAATAAAAATAACAACTGCCAGTTGTTAGTATTTTTTTGAGAGCCAGGCCCCAAATAAGGGGTTCCTGTGCTGTGTCATCGAGGCTCACACATGGATGGACGACCTGGAAGCTGTCGGCGTCTGAGCCTTTAGGCAGAGGCAGAATTTGAACCCAGACTGTTGAGGTCTGACCCCCTGTGCCCTTAAGTCCTGCGTTTGCTGCCGCAATGAGAAACAGCCCCGGCTTCCAGGTGTGTTCTGAGTTACGCTGTTGGCCAGGTGCAACCACGGGGTGAGGGTCCCGGGCGGTGCGAGGCCGGCGGCACCCACTCCCTCCTCCAGGCCGGGCTCCTCCACTGCTTCCCCAGGAGGGCGAGGTCAGCGGCACCCTCCCGCCCCATCCCCTCCTGCTGTCCTTTGCACACAAGCTCACGCTGTCCATCTTCTGCTGTTTTCCTGTGGTTTTGCAGGTTTTGTTCTATTTTTCAAAACAGAGACATCTACATTCTGAACAACTTTCATCAAAAATTGATTCCCAGCCGAGAGAAGATGCACATCAAAATGGAAATGATTTAAGCTTGCAGGCGGCTTTACATTTTGGAGCAAACGATCATATTTCTCCCTTTAGAATGTGGCCCAGCATCCTGAGAAGACAGGTCACCATGGTGATTGCGGTGTGTCTGCTGCATCCAGGGCTGGGATGACAGCAGGTCCTTTCCTAGCTGAACAGTCCACGTTAGAGGACAATTCCTTTCTCATGATTGCCTGATACCGTGGTGGGATTAACACCCAGTGCTCTCTTCACCTTTCATGGTGTTTTAATTTTGGGAGGCTCGATAGAAATCTACTGACGGTTAGAGAAAATTTCCTCAAAGTGATATTTGTGCAAAATACTTGGTCTGAACAAAAGAATGGCTTTCGACTGTCCTTGTTCAGATAGCACGGAATCTGGATTCAGTTCGGTCAGGGTCCATGAGAGGGAAGAGTTGGCTTTAACTGTGTCTCCAGCTGCCTGTGTTCTGAGCGGGGGAGGGGGCTCCCAGCCCCCATGCGCTCTGGGCGCCTGGTCCACGCGGCACCTCGGGCCTATGTCGCCCCGCCCAGTGTCCCCGCTCTGCTCACACATGCAGGTGTGGCCAGGGCAGTTGTTCCCCACCAATACCCTACTTTGAAAGCACATCACTGTCCTCGTTGCAGTGGATGGTCGTGCAGTTACTATTATCCTGAGACTGTGAGTGCCAGTGGGAAGACGGTGTCATTTGCTCAGGAAAACTGACCTGGGCTACGCTGCTTCATCGGGCCTGAGAGCCCTACCTGCTCCCAACAGAGCGGGAAGGAGCCTCGGGGCTTGGGGCTCGGCACATCCTGGCTTTGGGCAGGGAGCAGCCAGAGAGGAAAGGGAGGCCAGTGGCCTTGAGCTGCTGGAACATCGTGGCGAGATTGACTGGGCCCTTCCTCGCCAGTCACAGCCTGTCCGCTGGTGTCTTGGGGACAAGTCCCACCACCCTCACCTCTGCCCCCTGGAACTAAGCTCAGGGCCGGGAGCACGGGTCAGCAACTGTGGCCTGCGGGCCCGATGTGGTCCAGGCCTCCGCCTGCGGGCACAGTTAGGAATGGCATGTACGTTTCTTCTTAAGTTACTATTTCTGTCTGACAGGGAGGGAGGCCCAGAGATCAGAGTGCATATGACCCCACATTTCTTCCCTCCCTGCCTTCCTCTTCCTTGTTCAGCAGTTGGGTTTCTTACTTAAACCTGGTTTTCCTGGTTCTATCCATCCACGTGGGGATGAAAGGGCCACATTTTTCCAACGTCCGGTGTGCTCATTCCATTTGACTTACCGATGTAAGTGGCCTGGAGCTTTTTTACATTTTTAAAAGATTGGAAAAAATCAAAAGAAGAAGAATATTTCATGACACAGACAAGTTATATAAAATTCCAATTTCAGTGTCCAGAAATAAAGTTTTATTGGTCCCTGGCCAACAGTGACATACGGCTGCATTTGAGCTACAAACAGTAGACTTGCACAGATGCCACAGGGACCCTGTGGCCCAGATAGCTGACAATGTTTGCCCTCTGGCCCATTTCAGAGAAAAATCTGCCGACCCCTGGCCTGGAGTATGCAGGCATTCCTGTGTAGACGGAAATATCCCATCAGGGTTTGTCCCGGAGTATTTTCCTGATTGATTGTCACTGTCGATGCTAACTTTTGCTAAATCATTTGACTTTTTTCTTTAATCATTTTAAAAGTAATATACATTTGTTGTAACAGATGAAAAAAAAATAGGAGATGCGTATGTTGCAAGTCATTCCTAATAGGCCCTCCTACCCCCCACCAGTCCCGTCCCTCTGGGGTAAGCACTGTTCACATCCCAGTGTTTTTTCTGCTCAGACACAGACTGTCATTATCGCTCTTTTTAGGAAAGGGGATTATGCACACACGTAGCTCTGCAACTTGTTTTGTCTCACTAAACACTGGACATCCCTTCAGGTCAATTTGGACATCATTGATTCAATATTTTTAATAAATGCATAATATTCCATAGCAGACCTGGAATAATTTATTCAACTCTGCCCCACCAATGAGCATTCAAGGTCATTACCTTTTTTTTTTTTACACCTTTAAGTTCTGAAAATAACAATTTTTTTTGTACTCTGATGTTTCTATACTAGTGCTTTTATTCTGTAGGATAGATTCCTATAAGTGGGATTGGTGAGTCAAAGAGAAGAGGTATTTCTCACCTTAATACACAGTATATTGCAAGATTTCTTTCCAAAAATGGTCGTAGCAATTCACGCTGGCTAGTAAGGACACAGGGCAATGGACATCTTTTACCTTGGGGCTTGAATATTTTTTTGCCTTAAAAAAAATTCTCTCCTAAAATGCAGCTATTTTTTTTTTTTTAAAGATAGATTCACATTTTAAGGCTTAATGGCTTGAAGAGAGCAGTCTAGGTTAGGGGGCTTATGCTGCATGAGGAAGACTTTCTTGGGATGGAAGACCAGACCCCAATCCAGGACCCATCTACGCCCACCCCGTGTGGGCCCTCACCGGGTGTCTGTGAGAAGGCGGGGGGGCGGGGTGAAGGGATGAGACAGACATGTGCCCGGACGGGGCTGGGGGCTGGAGAAAGACGACAGAGCAGAGACCTGCCCCGCCGCCAGGCCCGCCCTGGAGCCACGCCACCACAGCTGCCCTGAACCCCACCTGCTGGATGGCAGCCGACGGCTGACCGTCACTGATTCTACTGGGTGTAGAAAGAACACATATTTTGTTTCTAAAATTCAGCAGCTTCTTTAAAAAAAATAAATAAATAAAAGTAAGTCTCCATTTTAACAGATCCCTTTGCTCAAATAAACTTCAAATGTTTAACTAGTCTGACCTCGCATTCCTGGGTGGGGTAGGAACAATAATCATTGTATTTATTTTCCTTTTTTTGTAAAAAAAAAAAGGAAGTTACAGAAACCTTAAGTGATCTCATTTCTCTTCAAAGAGCAGATCAGCTTTGCAGGCAGACTCTGGAGCCCGCTGTGAAGGAGGTCAGAGAAAGCACATGTCTGTTCCCGGAACTTGTCCCGTGGCTTCGCACCTTTGCTTCTGCTCTCAACCCCGACCTGCCCTCCTGCTCCTCTCGGTGCCGGCCCGGCTCCAGCGCCGTCTCCACCACCGGCTGCCTGGGGCCCCCCAGACGGAACTCAGGCCCCGAGCCCTGTGTTCCCACCGGGGCCTCCCCACAGCGGTGTCCCCTCCCCAGTACCCGGCCTTGGGAGGGCTCCTTACCCCTCTACTCAATGAATACAAAACTAGTTCCTACGGCAGAGGTTCTTCTAAAAATTAGACGAAAGAATGCACTTAGACGGTGCTTCCCCAGGAGTGATCACTAAAAACAATCATTATTCGTGTAATACTATGGAACAGCTCACACTCACAGTGCATTTCGGGTGGGTGGGCCCTGGGCCCCCCTCTCCCTGGGGGACGGGCAGCAGCACTGAGTCAGGCCTGCACGACGGGCCCCTGCCCCCAAGACCTGGGGTCCCCGATGCCCCGCAGGCCTTGTTCAGAGAAGTAGCAACACCCGCTCCATGCGCCCTGCTCTCCAAAAGACCCATCGACACTTGAGTCTGTGCACGGTGGACTCAGCTTGAGAGGCTGCAGTGACAACAGACCAGGAGGGGACTGAGTTTGTCCGGGTTGTGCCCCAGGCCAGCCTGGATGAGATGCTCTTGCTCCTTCCTCAGCAGGCAACGTGAGGGCTTCTGTGCCACCCTTCTGAAGACACGAGAAACAGTACCCAGAGAACTTTCAGGTTTCAGAGAAGACTGGCCCATCTGCATACGTGTCCATGTTTTCATAATTTACTATTTTCATTTTCTCGGAACAACTTTGGCCAACAAAAAATTAATCTGCATCCTTTGATCTATTTATTCAACAAATATATATATCACATGCCTACCACGTGGCTGTCAATTTAACTGTAAAACCACGCCCCATCCACCGCTCCAGAATAAGTAAACAGAGCCTCCCAGGGCTGGCGTTTCACAGAGGTGCTGATTCTCAGAGGGAGTGAACACCTAGGAGAGGGGCTATTTAGTGCCAGACCCTCTTCCAAATGCACCCCAGGTGTAAATTTATTCAATCCTCATGACAACCCTGTGAGAAGACTTAAGTACCCCTGTTTCACAGGTGAGGAAACCGAGGCACAGAGAAGTGGAGGAGCCTGTCCCGGGTCACCCAGCTGCTAAGTAGCAGAGGCAGGATTTGAACCCAGGCAGTATGACGCCAGCTCTACACTCTTAAATGCTTTGTTATGTGACTCTGCTACAATATACAAACGGTGAGTGACTGAATGGAGAACCAGGTGGGCCTTAGCTACAAGTTACGGGGATGGGTGTGGGACAGATGGCGAAGACTTCATCCACGTCTACGAGGCCCCGTCCGCTTGGCACTAAACGTGTAAAGGGTGGAGGAGAGAGAGGTGAAGCCGGGGAAGGTGGTGGAGGGGACGTATTGCTGCCCAGCAGTTAGTGTGACAGCCAGCGCCCCTGGACTCCAGAGGACAGAGCTCGCGACGAAGGCGGAGTTCAATAAGGGACCGGAGGGGACTGAGCATGTTCTTTGATCAGCATTTCAAAGGTAGGCACTCGCTTCACTCCAGCCCAGCCTGCTGCTCCGTGCAGACGAGGAAACCTGCTTCTTTTCCCCTCGGCCACAGAGACGGTTCCAGGCCAGCAGGAATTTGGCTCCAGATACCACCGGAGAGGCGCCTGCGACACCACCACTGTCCCGCGGCGGCCAGGACCTCACGGTGTTTTGTCCATTTTCATCTCAGATGCTATTGTGCTCCTGAGCAGTAAAGACACTTGGGAACAAAGGAACCCAAAGGCTGCACAGATCCAAGTTGAACAGACTCAGATTCGACTTAGTCCCCAAACTGCTCGAGAAGGAAACCAGAAGCTGCGCTGGTGAGGCCCGTCAGGCTGAGATGGTGAGGGAGCCACTGGGGGACCCGCATGGGGTGAGGGGCGCAGCCCACGTGTAGCTGGGGGACAGAGAGACCCAGGCAAGGCCAGAGTCACGGTCTCCCCAGCGTGGCCGGGGACAGCCACCAACAAGTGTGAGTTCAAGCGAACAGTCCCAGCCGGCACCCACCTGCCCAGCTGGGGACTCTGGTCTCTCCTGCACATCAAAGTGACATGGGGCCACCCAACTCTCCTGGCCACTGTTCCCGCCATCCAGGGCCAAGGGCTGAACAGCTCGCCCGTCCTCCTGCCGCATGGTTTCTGCTGCCGTGCGGCAGACACTTCCCGGAGCTGTGTCCCTCTTGACAGACCGCCTGCCACTCTCCTGGGTCCTTCCTGACAGAGCGTGCATGTGTGCACTTGTGCGTGCATCTGCGTACATGTGTTCCTGAGTGTACACATGTGTGCATGCATGCACGTGTGCCTTGCACGTACATGCATGCACTTGTGTGCTTATGCATGTGTGAGCATGTGTGCACACTACTGAGTGTGTGTATGTTCACACGTGTGCCACAGTCAGCTTCTCTAAGGAGCAGATGGAAGGGCCCTGGACCACTCACCACTGTGTGTCCGGCCGGGCAGGCATGGGCCCCTCTCCTGATCCACTGTGGGTAGAGAAGTGGAGCCCCGTCGTGGCCGGCACATACGAAGCCCCCTTGCCCCGTGGTTCAGAGGGGACCATAGGGTGGCACACGATCAACGTTTTCTTTCTGGTATAACACACTGTTCTGTCTTCCACACACTGAACAAAATGGTAAGCACGTTAGGATGTACAAACGAGAGAGGAAGGTGGGAACCTTCCCCAGCCACGGAAGCAGGTCAAGGAGAATTAAGGAAAATGTTGCGTTTCGTGGTAGACGGGCTTTATCCAGTCCCTGGGATCAGTTTTCCCCTGAAGTGCAGGAGTCGTGAACAAGGGCCTGTAAATACCTGGAAACCTACCTCCTTCCCAGCACCGAGTGCCGTGGACAGGCCAGCGGTGCCGTCCGCGCAGGGCCACGGGGACGTCACCTCTAAGCCCCTCCTGATGACCAGGCCGAGCCTGTGACCCCAGGAAGCAGCACCACTTGATAAGAACCAGTTATTGGTTCATGCCAAGAACCTCCAACTTCAAATTTATCAAAACTGTTTCAACACAGTTTCAAATCCTTTGTCAAGTGCAGGTGAAGGAAGACCTTTCAAGGTCATGAGTCAGCCCCGAACGAGAGTGAGTGAGACGGATTTTTCAACTCACCTTTCACTCCCTTTGACATTTAGGTGAATTCTGAAAAATAAAAAGGATTATGTTCCACAAATCAAAGTAAACTATAACTGTGTTGGCAAAGCGCTGTACACTGTGTGCGGTTTGCCAACGCAACTTTATAACACTTGTGTGGTGTTTCTGAAAACCTGTCAGCCCCCTGAGGCAGGGGGTCCCGTGAGCTTTTCTCCCCCAGCCTGAGAGATGAACACATCACGTTTCATTTTATTTCACAGCACACTTCCCAGTGGCCTTGCAGTTGAGAAGTAAACCCTCAGATCTGACCTTTTATCTTCCTTCGTACCGGGTAAAGACAAGGACTAAATACTTATCGGCTGCCTCCTCTTTCCTTAGCTCTCATGGGTGTCAAGTACAGGTAACTCCCAAGAGGCTGACATGAAATGCCAATGTTCTTTTTCTCTAAAGAGCTCGTATTTTATTTTATTTAATAACTTTAAAAATTGGGAAAAGCATAGCTACTGTTTTTAAATTTACCCGAAGCCTCTGTATGAAAGAGCACCTTTGCACAATATACAAAAGGAAGGAATGATTCCTACCTGTTGATTCCACAGCAAGTTTTTGCAACAGGACCAGATCACTGTTGGATATTTCTTTTCGGGGCGGTGGGTCACGTTTATGAAGGTAGAATTCCATACAATAGAAGGCACCCATTTTAAGTGTAGAATTTGACAAATTTTGGCAAATGTTACCTCCATTTGTTACATCCACAATCAAGACCCCTCCTCCCAAAATGTCCCTGTTCTTTGGAGTCAAATCCATGTTCCGCTGCCCTGGCCCTGGGCAATCGCTGGTCTGATTTCTGTCACTATTAGTTAGTTTTGCCTGCTCTAGAACCATATCATCGTATCATTGAAATCATACAGTAAATATTCTTTTGTGTCTGACTTCTGTGCAGCAAAATGTTTCTGAGATTGGTTCATCTTGTACTTGTCTGTGGTTAGTTTCTTTTTACTGTGGAATACATTTTTTTTGTATAGGTATACATTAATATGTTATATATTCTTCGGGTTTTGGACATTTGAGTTGTTTCCAGTTTGGAACTATTATAAATAAAATCACTATTAACATTTGTGTACAAATTTTGTGTGGACCTGTGTTTTAAGATAAGAAACTGATGAACACTTTCTCAAAGTAGTTGTGTTATTTTACATCCTCAGTAACAGTGCGTGAGCTACGATTATTTCTCCTTGCCAACATTTTAATATAATCATCTAGAGAGTGTGAGGTGGTATTTCCTTGTGGTTCCCTGATGACTAGTGCCTTCGGGTAACTTTTCATGTGCTTATGAGCCATTCATATATCTTCTTTTGTGAAATTTCTATTCAGATTTTTAGTCTGTTAATTATAGGGTTACCCACTTTAATATTATTGAGTTGTTGGAATTCTTTATATATTCTGTTTTCAAATCCTTGGTCAGATAAATGGATTGCCAATATATTTTCCTCCCGATCTGTGACTTGCCTTTTCACCTTAACAGTGTCTTTTGAAGAAATGAGCTTTTAATTTGGATGAAGTAAAATTCACCAAGTCTTTTCTTTTAGGTTTAGAGAGTTTTGTTTCCTAAGAAAGCATTGCCCTCTCCAATGCTGCAAAGATTTTAATTTTTGTCTTTCAGACACTGCACAGTTTTAGGTTTTTTATTTAGGTTTGTGATTCAAATTAATTTTTGTGTATGATGTGATGTGAGGGCCAGGGAAATATGTGGAGGTCTGGTTGTTTCCAACAAGAATTGTTGAAAAGAGACTATTTTATCCCCATTGGAGTACGCTTATGGAAACTATCAACCATATGTGTGTGGGTGTATTTCTGGAACACTTACTCTCTTCCATGAATTTATAAGTTTAAGCTGCTAAATTTTATTTTCTAATATTTTGTACATGTTTTTACAAATATGTTCATGACAGATACTGTTCTTGTAATGTTCTCATTTGAGTATGTGTTATGTTGACCTTATGAATCAAATTAGGAAGTGTCCCTCCTCCTAAACTTTCTTAATGTGATTGCAGAATTGCTCTTACTTTTTATAGTAAATAAAAAAGAATAAATACATAGAATAAAGTGAAGCTACCTGGGCCTGGAGGTTTCATTGTGAGAAGGTTTATCATAGTGGATTTTATTTATTTAATAGATAGTGAGCTATACAGGTTTTTTTTTTTTTTTTTTGCAGTACGCGGGCCTCTCACTGTTGTGGCCTCTCCCGTTGCAGAGCACAGGCTCTGGACACGCAGGCTCAGCGGCCATGGCTCACGGGCCCAGCCGCTCCACGGCATGTGAGATCTTCCCGGACCGGGGCAGGAACCCGTGTCCCCTGCATCGGCAGGCAGACTCTCAACCACTGTGCCACCAGGGAAGCCCTATATAGGGTTTTTGTCTTTTCTTGAGTCAGCTTTGGAAAGTATATCTTGTAAAGAATTCATCCATTTCTTTTTATTATTATTATGGTGAAAAAGACATAACATTATGTATACCATCTTAACCATTTTTAAGTGTACAGTTCCATAGTGTTAAGTATATTCTCATTAATCTCTGCAACTTTTTTATCTTGTGACACTGAAACTTTACATCAGTTAAACACTAATTCCCCTCCTTCCTCCCCCCAGTCCTCTATAACCACCTTTCTTCTTTCTGTGATTTTCTGTGATTCTGAGTACTTTAGATATTTCATATGAACAGAACCGTACAGTATTTGTCCTTCTGTAGCTGGCTTATTTCACTTAGTATAATGTTACATGTTATAGCACGTGACAAAATGTCCTTATTTTTTATGGCTGAATAGTTTTCCATTCCATATATATCATATATGATACATGTATACCACATCTTCTTTATCCATTTATCAGTTGAGAGTACTTAAGTTGCTTCCACCTTTTGGCTATTTGAATAATGCTGTGATAAGCATGGTGTGCAAATATTTCTTTGAGATCCTGCTTTGAATTCTTTTGGCTATATACCCATAAGTGGGATTACTGGGTCAATGGTAGTTCTATTTTTAATTTTTTGAGGAATCTGCGTATAGTTTCCATAATGGCTGCACCATTTTACATTCCCATCCATAGAGTACAAACGTTCCATCTTCTCCACATCCTTGCTGACACTTAACTATTTTCTGGTTTTTGACAGAGGCCATCCTAGTGGGTGTGAGGAAACATCTCACTGTGGTTTTGATTGGCATTTACCTGATGATTAGTGATGTTTTGCATCTTTTCAGGTGCTTATTTTGTATGTCTTGTTTGGAGAAATGTCTATGCAAGTCCTTTGCCCACTTTTAAACTGTGTTGGTTTTTTGTTGCTGCTATTGAATTGTAGAAATTTCTTATATTTTCTGAATTTCAACCTCTTATCAGATACATGAATTGCAATTACTTTCTCCCAGTCCTAGGTTGCCTTTTCACTCTGTTGATTGATTGTTTTTTTTTTTTTTTTTTTTTTTTTTTGCTGTACGCGGGCCTCTCACTGCTGTGGCCTCTCCCGTTGCGGAGCACAGGCTCCAGACGCACAGGCTCCGCGGTCATGGCTCGCAGGCCCAGCCGCTTCGCGGCATGTGGGATCTTCCGGGATCGGGGCATGAACCCGTGTCCCCTGCATCGGCAGGCGGACTCTCAACCACTGCGCCACCAGGGAAGCCTGATTGTTTCTTTTGATGTGCAAAAGTTTTTTTAAATTTAATGTCATTTCATTTGTCTAGTTTTGAATTTGTTGCCTGTGCTTTTGGCCTCATATCCAAGAAATCATTGCCAAATCCAATGTCCTAAAGCTTTTCCCTTTGTTTTCTTCTAGAAGTTTCATAGTTTTAGGTTACATTTAGGTCTTTCATCCACTCTGAGTTAATTTATGTATGTGGTATAAGGATCCAACATACTTTTTGTCCATTTCTTTTAATTTTTCAATTATATTGCCACCTAACCTTTTATAATATTCACTTATTTTTCTTTTAATGTTTATAGGATCTGTAGTAATGCTTTTTCTTTCCTTCCTGATTTTTTATTGCATGTTTTCTCCTTTTCCTTGACCAACTAGAGTTTTATCAATTTTCCACAACTTTTCAAAGAACAGGTTTCAGTTTTATTGATTTTCTCTGTAGTTTTCCTGTTTTCTATTTCATTGATTCTACTACTTTCTTAATTATTTTCCTTTTCCTTCTTACTTTGGGTTTCACTTGTTCTCATTTTTCTTGCCTTATGTGGTAGAAGAGCATTTAGATCTTTCTTCTCTTCTAATACAAGCATTTAGAGCTATACATTTCCCTGTAAGCACAGTTTTACCTGCACCCCACAGATTTTGATATGTCTGTTTTTATTATCACTCAATTCAAAATATTTTCTAATTTCCAAGTATTTAGTCTTTCACCAGAGTTTTCCATAAATCCTTTGTTCTTGATTTTTTTAAATTTAATTCTGTCTTTGCCAGAGAACATGCTTTGTATTATTTCACTCATTTTAAAGTTATTGAGATTGTATTATGGCTCAGAATACAGTCTAAATTGGTGAATGTTTCATGTGCACTTGAAAAGAATGAATATCCTGCTGTTGTTGAGTTGAGTGTTCTATAAATGGCAATTAGATAAATTTGTTGGATAGTTTTATTCAAATCTTGTATATATTTAATAGTTTTCGGTCTAGATGCACTAACAATTACAGAGAGGACCATTGAGATCTCCAATTATAATTGTGGGTTTGTCTATTTTTCCTATAAGTTCTGTCAGTTTTTGATTTATGTGTTCTGAATCTTTATTTTTAGGATCATACACATTTAGGACAACTATGTGTTTCTGATGAATTGATTCCTTAATCGTTATGAAATGCTTCTTTCTCTCTTTAGTAATATTATTTATCCTTAAGTCTATTTCATCTAACATTAGTCTAGCCATAATCAACTTTATTATGATTAGTGTTTCCATAGTATATCCCTTTTCTTTTTCCTCTAAGCTTTCTCTTTTAATTTAATAGATTTAGACTAAAAAAAAACATTTTAAAGATATCTTTCCATTGTCTTCCAGCTTGCATTGTTTCTGATGAAAAGTTGTGGAAATTCTTTTACTTTTTTTTTTTTTTTTGCGGTACGCGGGCCTCTCACTGCTGTGGCCTCTCCCGTTGTGGAGCACAGGCTCCGGACGCGCAGGTTCAGCGGCTGTGGCTCACGGGCCCAGCCGCTCTGCGGCATGTGGGATCTTCCCAGACCGGGGCACGAACCCTCGTCCCCTGGATCGGCAGGTGGACTCTCAACCACTGCGCCACCAGGGAAGCCCGAAATTCTTTTTTTTTCTTCAAGAGTTTCTTGGATATATTTTTTTAATTTTTATTTTATATAAAATAAGTGGAGTATATGGAGTAAGTGGAGTATATATTTTATATATGGAGTATATGGAGTGGAGTATATGGAGTAAGTATGTAGTAAGTGGAGTATATATTTTATATAAAATAAATGGAGTGTAGTTGATTTACAATGTTGTGTTAGTTTCAGGTGTACAGCAAAGTGATTCAGTTATACATATACATATACATATTTCTTTTTCAAATTCTTTGTTCTTCTATGTGTAATTTGTGTTTTTTCTTTGATTGTTTTTAAGGTATTTTTTCTCTATCATTAGTTTTTAGCAATTTGATTATAAGATGTTTTGTTATGGTTTTATTTTTATTTACACTGTTTGTGTATCTTGAGCTTCCTAGATCTGAGGGTTTCCAGGTTTGATCAATTTGGAAAACTTTCGGTCATTATTTCTACAAAAAATATTATGCCTTTCCTTCTCTATGGGACTCCAATTTCATGTACATAATATACACTGATAGTATCCCTTAGACACTGAGTCTCTATTAATTTTTCTTCCATTGTTTTTCTTACTACACTTCATTTTGTAGAGATTCCATCAGTATATCTTTAAATTGAGTGATTTTTGCTTCCATAGTATTTAATCAGCTATTAAGCCCACCCGGTAAATTGTTCAATTCAAATAGTGTATTTTTTTTAATTCTAGAAATTTTATTTGGTTCTTTATATAGCTTTCCTTTTTCTTCTAGTTATGTTCAAACTTTCCTTTAAATCCTTAATTATGTTTATAATAGTTGTTTTCAATTCTGTCTGCTAATTCCATCATCTCTCTCATTTTTGGCTATGTATGTATTGACAAACTTCTCTCCTGGCTATGAATCACAGTTTCCTACTTCTTCATGTGAAGCAATTTTTTATTAAATGCTGAATATTATGATGTTATGCTTGTGAAATCTGGATTTGTTGTCTTCCTTTAAAGATTGTTGTACTTTGTTTTGGTAGGTATTTGAGTAACTTGCTTATCAGTTTCATCCTTTTGAGACTTATTTTTAGGCTTTCTTAATAAGTTTTAGAGTAGCTTTTACTCTAAGGCTAGTTTAGCTCTTATCCTAAGGATTACTTACCCTTTTAGGATGTTATTGAATGTTTCAGGTGTTCAGTGAGGTCTTTCTGGTTTGTCGGGAATAAAACATATTTGTAATTTCTGAGTTTTCCATTTCTAGCTCCCTGGTAGTTCTTTGACTGTCCTGTTGGAATTTCATCTATGTACGCATAGTTAGTATTCAACAACAAATCTACAGGAATGCTTATATGGATTTCTGGAATTTTTTTTCTACATGGCTTCCTACTCTCTTCTCTGCAAATTCCAGGCACCCCAGCATCACCAAATTCCCATCACTGTCTTCTCAACTTAACGAGGCCACCATGTTCTGCTTGAGCTCCTCCTCTCTGGGATGGAAAAGAAAAGAAAGTACTAAGAAAACCAGAGCAATCTTTGTACTCACCTCATTTTATTCTCTCATGGATCACAGTCCTGTATTATTTGTTGTCCACTCTCTGAAAACAATTATTTCATATATTTTTAAAGTTTTTAGTTGTTTACTTTGGAAGAGCAAGTCCAGTGTCAGTTACTTCATCATGATTGGAAATCTGCTTTTCTGATTTGTTCATTTTTCCAACAAAATTGTATTAGTTTTTAATTAGAAAAAGCACCATATGAATATATATAAGTATATATATATATATATATATATATATATATATATATATATATATATATATACTTAAAGAACAATCTGTTGCTCTCTTTTTGCAAAATTCATCTGAAATAGCTGTTTTGTTTACTCAGCTAGAATATTACCATAAAGAAAAAGGAAATTATTTTTCTTATCTCTTAATATTTTAGATCTTAATAGTCTTTCCTCCATAGCTTTGCCATGAAACCCACATATACCCTGGTGTCCCAAGTGGCCTAGTCCCTTCAGGATGTTACAGTTTTTAAAAATTCACCCCTAGAGCCTTGAAGACATGTGTATCATCACTATATCCTATTTCCGAAGATTCAGACAGTGGCAGCTATAACAGTATCTGACGTTCTCTTCCATTTGCAGAATTCTCAAATTTTAGTGATAGTCTCCCTTTTCTTATGACTTCTCCTTTGAGCTCTCTTCACCCGGCCTCCTGGCCACTATAACTAATGCTACTGCTGATTCTGCCTGTCAGCTAAACCAATCCACCCTAAGACAGCTGGAGGGCCTAGCAGCTCCATGCCCCCAAATCACACTGAATCCCACAAAAGAAAGCATATGAAACACCTGGAATTATACTTTTCCTCTTACTCTGACTGCTTTTCTTACAGAACATACTCACCGAGTATTTATTACTAAAACTCTCCATCTCACTTCAGACAGATAAGCAATATATTTAAGGCACCGTCAGGTATACTATAAAGACAATCTTTCCATAGAGACAGAGCTGGGGAATTTAGATCACAGACAAACCTGGGTTCTAGAATTCACTTGCAATATAACCTCAGGCAAGTTATTTCATTACCTGAACCTTTGATTTCTCATCCATAGAATTCAAATAATAAATCTAGATCTAAATATAGGTTTAGACCTTAAGTGAGATTCAGTATAGGTCCTAGCAGACAGTAGACACTAGGTAAATACTAACTTCCTTTTTTGGGCAAGAAACTTAATCTTTTGGGGCCTTAGTTTCCTCATTTGTAAAATGAAAACCATAATAACTTCTTTATAGGTTACTATGAAGATTAAGGCTATATCTTTGTAGGTACAGTATAGCTTCACATGGAGTAACACATGGAAACAGCACATCCAACAAGCACTCTCTGTGAGATGACCAAATACAACCTTAGCTTCTGTCTCCTCCTGTCCCTTTAAACATGATTCAGCAGGATTATCATCCTCCGCTCCTGTTGAAAACTCAGACTCGTGAATTCTCTGCTTGCTCTTAGGGAATAGATAGTCCTACAACAGCTCTAAATCACAACACTGTCTCAGTTCAGAAATGTGAATTCCAGTCTAAGATATTCATCAAACCCTAAATTTGATTTAATATCCAGTGTCTTCTCTTCTTCGAGATCCATCTGGAACCCTGCATCCGGCAGAGCAAACTGCACAGTTGCATGTGCAGATATATAGGTAGATAGATAGATAGCTGACAGATAGATAGATGGAGAGATAGATAGATAAAGAGAGAGAGAGATCCTTTAAAAACTCAATCACCAAAATATTACTTTGCTGGGAATTAAACGTAGAAAAATCCAAATGTTTAAATGGCCCACTACATCCCTGTCTGTTTCCTCAGTCTTTGTATAGATTTTAACACTCACACCTGGGCCTAAAAATTCCACAGAAACATTCATAAAGGAGGAGTTGCTTTGTGGTCATTAGAAAAACACTAATTTTGGGCTTATTGTCAGGAAGAGCCCTGTGTAGTGTAGGAAACTTTGACTTGGAAAATGAGATTCTTTTTTTAAAGTTTTTTTTTATTGGTTTATAACATTACATAAGTTTTATGTGTACAATATTATGTTTTGCCATCAGTATACATTACGGTATGTTCACCACCATCCATCACCATACTGTTGACCCCCTTCTCCTCTAGTGACCAGTACCCTGTTCATTGTGAATATGTGTTTGTTTTTGTTTGGTTTGGCTATTCAGTTATTTTGTTGTTGTTTTTTGTTTTTTGGCTTGTTTTTTTTATATTCCACATATGAGTGAAATCATATGGTATTTGTCTATCTCCCCCTGACTTATTTCACTTAGTATAATATCCTCCAAGTCCATCCAGGTTGTCAGAAATAGCAAGATTTTATCTCTTTATGGATGAGGGATGTTCCATTGTATAGATACACACCATATCTTCTTTATCCATTTATCCATCAATGAGCACTTAGCTTGTTTCCATATCTTGGCTATTGTAAGTAACGTTGCAATGGACATGGGGACGTATAAAACTTTTCAAATTAGTGTCTTCACATTCTTTGGATAAGTGCCCAGAATGGAATAGCTGGATCATATGGTAGTTTTATTCTTAATTTTTGAGGAATCTCTATACTGTTTTCCACAGTAGCTGCACCAATTTACATTCCCACCAACAGTGCATGAGTGTTCCCTTTTCTCCACACCCTCACCAACACTTGTTATTTCTTGCTTTTTTGATAAGTCATTTTTACAGGCATCAGGTGATATCTCAATGTGGTTTTGATTTGCATTTCCCTAATAATTAGTGATGTTGAATATCTTTTCATGTACGTGTTGGCCATCTGTGTGTTTCCTTTGGAAAAATGTCTATTTAGCTCCTCTGCCCAGTTTTTATAATTGGGTTACTTTTTGTTGTTGAATTATATGGATTCTTTATATATTTTAGATATTAATCCCTTATCAGATCATCTCAGTAGATACAGAGTGAGATCTTGAATGCAGCAGGCACACAGGAGCACGCAGCCACTGTAGACTCTCTGCATGTGATCCTATTCCTGCTGAAGAAAAACATGACTAGAATCACAGGAACTGGATTATTACAAGTGGAAGGAAACTTACAGGTCATCAAGACAAGCCCTTCACTTCACAGATAAGGCAGCTGAAGTAACTCCCAGGGCCACCAGTGAAACCAGCAGGGCTGGGGGATAAATCTGTCTTTAGGTTCCATTTGAAGCAGGTCATTTAGAAATATCAAGTCGTCTCCACATCTACACCATTTCTAAGTGAATAAAAGCTAAATGAGATATGTTTCTTTTCTTTTCTTTTTTTAAAATTAGATTCCACATATGGGTGATATCATGTGATATTTGTCTTTCTCTGTCTGACCTACTTCACTTAGTATAATACTGTAAATCACAGGGAACTCTACTCAATGTTCTGTGATAACCTACATGAGAAAAGAATCTAAAAGGAATGAATAGATGTACAGGTAACTGAATCACTTTGCTGTACACCTGAATACTCCAATTAAAAAAAAAATCTAAATGGGAGTCAGGACTGGTTATTCTAGTTATTCTGGCACAGTTTTTTATACATTCCATGACTGATTTTTAATATTTGCAAGGCATTCTCCTAGGAATACAAAGATGAATTAGGTATTATCCATGTTCTTAAGGAGCTAATGAACTTGAAATGATGGGGCAAATTTTAAGAGAAGCTTATTAAAACGTACAGTAAATTCCAAAAGTCTGTGGATCATAATAGGATAGGAAAGATAAGCTTAACAGCAACAAATGTAAGAGACTGAAGGGTGTCGGTGGAATGCATGGTCAGTCTCTACCCTAACCAACATATGGCTCCACACTAATTAAAGGCAGCTCCCCAATTTGCAAGACGTAAAATAAGGTCCACAGAACAAGGAAAGCTACCACCTACCGCCTACTGGTCACATGACTTGAGGTATTTCAGTTCTGGAGCACACTTTTTAATACACTGACAAAGCCAACTAAGAACATATGAGCATATGAGGATTAATAGGGGATTGGAGACCGCGTTTTACGGGGAACTGTTAGGAGAACTGGGGTTATTCCTCTATGCCTATATTTGAGGGGGAGTTGTGGGCAGCGGGCATGTTCTGGGTGCATCCAAGGGTCAGAACTTGAACTAAAATAAAACATGCAAATTTCAATGCAACACTTTCACCAAAGTTTTCGTGTCATGTATTTATTAATAATGTCTTCACATATTTCAAAATTCGGAAAATGCAAAGGTTATGAAGTGTCCCTGTCCATCCAGGCGATGAGAATGTCCTGTCTCTTGCATATCCAGTCAAAGAAAGAGGAAGCTTCTAGCAGGGAAATTTTGTCCCAAGATCGGATGGACGGACGGGTGTGCTAGTGCTGTTCCAAGTCCACTGGCTGGGATGGTGCTGAGGACATCAGACAAAAGGGAACCATTGCTCTCCAGAATCTCAGATTCTGTGGCACTGCTTCTCTCCCCACCGTGAGAGGTGGGAGTCCAGACTAGCATGGCAGTGCCCTCGTGACCCTCTGCAATCTCTCACGGCTTCTGCTGGAAACCACACGGCGGGGAGGGGACTGGCTGTGCGTCCTCTGACTCACCTTCCCTTCCCCTTTTAGCATCTTTCTAAAGGAGCCTGTGGTCCCCCAGAGGCTTCATTTCAGTGATTTCCGGCTTGGGGGTCCTTGCAGCCCCCCACTTCCCAGTCCTCCTGCAGTCTCCACCCTGAGCTTCTGCTTCTACAGCTCTGTTTCTCCCCCACCCTGGGATCCCTGTTATTTGCAGCCGGCTCTCTCAATCAGACGGATTCCAGCTTCCTGAACCTGCTCTGTGCAGCATCCTTTTCCTGTCTTCCTATGATCTTAAGGCAGGTCTCTGAAATCTGAGAGGACAAGGCAGGCTAGAAGGTGTCAGGAGACACAGCCGAACTGGCCATCCCAGCTTGTCCAGACTAGTATTCATTCAAAAAAGCTATTGGAAATAGCCTAGTGTCATGAACTCATGGTGTGTCCCTCTAAAATTCATATGTTGAAACCCAAACCCCCAGAAGGATGCCATTAGGAGGAAGGGCCTTTGGGAGGTGATTAGGTCATGGGGGATTAGTGCCCTTAAAAGAAGAGACAAGAGAGCTTGAATTCTCTCTCCCTCTTATATTCTCTCCCTCTCTCCACGTGAGGACACGGCAGGAAGGTGGCCATGTGAAAATCAGGAAGAGTGCTCTCACCAGACACTGCTTCTTCTGGCACCTTGATCTTGGACTTCCCGGTCTCCAGAATATGAGAAATAAATGTTTATTGTTTAAGCCCCCAGTCCACAGTAATTTGTTATACAGACCAAAGTAAGGCACCTGGTACACTAATAAAACCACACGGCCTTATTAAAAGTACCCACAAAGCTATGTGTTTTGAGAAGATATTTTTCATATAGCTTAGTTTAAAATTAAATTTTTGGGAATTCCTTGGTGGTCCAGTGGTTAAGACTCAGGGCTTTCAGCTGAGGTGGCCCGGGTTCAATCCCTGGTCAGAGAACTAAGATCCTGCAAGCCACGTGCACAGCCAGAAAAAAAACTTAAATTTTTTAACACAAAATTTCTACCATGTGGTCAGTAATTCAACATATATTGAATGGCCACCAAAGCCATCTCAGCCTGGTGTCTGCATCAGCTGCAGGCTGCTCCCAGCCTTTACCCCCAACCCCACTGCTTGCCTCCACGTGGACCGGTTTTGTCCTTGGAGCCCCAGGTGCACAGACGCACCCAGACTTCACCACATCCCAGGAGACTGATGCTCGTTACCCACGTAGTGAGCCAGGGTTTGAACACAGGCATTGTCAGACCCACTGCTCTCAGATATGGTGAGTGAGGCTGGGAGGCTCTGGCCCATTGAGGAGGTGGCCACAGCCCGACGTCCTGAAGCGGAGCTGACCGGGGGCATTTTCACACCAGCACAAATGAGTGACTTCTAGCAGCAAGATCAGGATCTTGGAAGAGTGAAGATTCTGACACCAGCTTGGCTGTCCCAGTGGTGGCCCGTTCCTCTGTCCTTCTTCTGTGTCTCGATTTTTCATCCATCAAATGGGGTCACAGACCTCCATCAGCCTGCTGCAGGATTAAACAGGGAGACGCGCGTTCGGTTGAACACGGTGCCCAGTGCATGGTGAGCATCCGAGATGTCAGCTATGATGATCATCATTATCATCTCTTTTTGGAGGTCATTGGGTCCATTGGCCTTATATTTTTGGGGCCCAAATATAAGAGATGAACAAGAAATTTATTGCGATGACTAAAACCATTGTTAAAGAGAGAAGTAAACAGGCCATTTCCCCAGAGGCCCGAGGCAAGCCCGTGTGAGACAGGGTGAGCAGAGGTCAGCGTGGCTGGCGGGTGGGCCATGAATGCGGCATCACCACCAGACTGACCTGGAATCACCACTCCTGCTCTTCAGGGCGAAGTGTCTGACTGAGGTGGAAAATTGAAATTAGTTCATTTAATTTTAACTTCATCCATATACAGCATGCATAATGAATTAAGGCTCCAGACAGGTTGAAAATATAATCCAGCAGCAGCAAAAATGCAATTCAACCCAGAAAACCAACGGGTAATAACCTGACGGGGGAAAAAAGCCACGTGGAAGAGTCGGTGGGGGAGGCGTGTACAAAACAGCAGCATCTAAGGAGAGGGAAGGAGCCCGGATACGTTCAATGTCCTCTGTGTGTCGGGTGTGCGGGCCACAGAGATCACCTCTGCGCATGGCGGCAGCGTGCCTCCCCAGGCCTGGGCCGAAGGTCTGGTATTTCTACCCTCCGGCCTTTGCTCCAGAATCTCTTCACGCTGGGCTCTCTCTCTGCCTCTGTGTCTGTCTCTGTCTCTCTGTCTCTGTCGCTCTCTGTCTCTGTGTCTGTCTCTGTCTCTCTGTCTCTGTCTCTCTCTGTCTCTCTGTCTCTGTCTCTCTCTCTCTGTCTCTGTCTCTCTGTCTCTGTCTCTCTCTCTCTGTCTCTATCTCTCTGTCTCTCTGTCTCTGTCTCCGTCTCTGTTTCTCTGTCTCTGTCTTTGTCTCTGTCTCTCTGTCTCTGTCTCTCTGTCTCTCTCTCTCTGTCTCTGTCTCTGTCTCTCTCTGTCTCTCTCTGTCTCTGTCTCTGTCTTTGTCTCTGTCTCTGTCGTTCTCTGTCTCTGTCTCTCTCTCTCTTCTGACAGCTCCATTCAGTCCCTACCAGGTGCCAGAGTCAGGCCAGGACCTCCTTCTCCCTCCTGGGGGTGGAGGGGTAGCTTCACATCCCACGCTGGTCAAATCTAACTGCTCCTCAGTAGCAATTTGAAGGTAACTCAAAACATGCAAATTTAAAAAAGGAAAGCTAAATGTGATCATTTCTGTGTTTGGTTGGTGGCAACAGGATGGGCAGAATGGAAAAGAGCAGAATTTTCTGGAAAAGAGAATCGCCTTTAGTTTGAGCAAGCACTCCAACAGGCCCACAGTTCTCCAAAAGAAAAATGTCCCAGGCTAGGGACTCTTTGGAAAAAAGAGATTTTTTCTTTTTTTTAAAGAGAGGTCTCAATTATAAAAAGAGAAACGGCTCTGTGCTTGTGTGTGTGTGCAATTTGTGGTGTATATACATGGGATGTGTTGATGAATACACTGTGCCCAAGGAAAATGGCAGGGACGAGAAGGAAGCCCCGTCCCCGCCATGAGGATGGCTGGTGAGACTCCCTGGGGTGGTGGCGCCGGCGGCCGTGGACTTCGAGTGCTTCCTGTCTTTTCTCTCCCCCACCCTGTCCCCGGGGAGACCTGCTCACACAGCCCCCCTGCACGTGGTTCTGGGTAGGGGGCAGCCGGGGGGCTGTCGGCGTCCGGCGCTGGGCAGTGTGGTCGGAACGTGACCGGCCCAGAGGGGACCGGGGGCAGGAGCGCAGGTTCAGGGTGTGGGTGGGAGCAGCCAGGAGGGGGGAAGCTGGAGTGTCTCAGGGATCCGCAGAAACACCCCAGGACCGCGAGCACAGGGCACGGAGACTCATCCTCTGCACCGGGTGGCTTGACTCCACCCGAATCCCCTGTGTGAGCCCTCAGGACGCCATGCCCTTCGCAACCTCACCTGGACATCAGGTGCAGCGGAAGTGAGGTCCTGCTGGACGGGGGCCATGCGGTGCAGAGCCCAGCTCGCTGGTGGAGCCCCCAGACCAGGGGAAGTGCCCCCTGCCTCTCCACTGACCGAGATGCACAAAAGCCCACCTGTGAGCAGGTGTCCCCAGGACAGGAGACGTGGAGCAAGACATGCTCCCTGTAAGGGCCCACCCGGGTGGTTTGGGACCTGCAGTTGGACTTCCTGCGAACTTGTCTCGCCTCCCAACAGAATGAAAGCCTGCAGCTCCAATGCAGAAGCCGCCGGCCCCGCATAGTGATGCAGCCCTTGAAGGATGCCTCAGCTGATGGATGGGCGATGGGTGGGCACCACCCTGGGCCTCCAAGAGTGGAATGCATGGCGCTCATTAATAATTGTTGCAAACTGATCATTATTGGAATTACTACGTCAAAATGTTGACGTGCTAATACTTTGGACATATTAAGCTAAATAAAATACATTATAGACGCTAACCTCACCTGTTTCCTTTTCCTTTTTTTTTTTAACCTCTTTATTGGAGTATAATTGCTTTACAGTGGTGTATTAGTTTCTGCTTTATAACAAAGTGAATCAGTTATACATATACATATGTTCCCATATCTCTTCCCTCTTGAGTCTCCCTCCCTCCCACCCTCCCTACCCCACCCCTCTAGGTGGTCACAAAGCATGGAGCTGATCTCCCTATCCTTTTACTTTTTCAACGAGGCTGCTGGAAAGCGTGCCTCACACGTGGCTGGCGTCACACTGAGGGCAGCGCGGCTGTGACTGCATCTCCTCAGTACCGGCCCCACTTGGGCTGGGCCCAGAGCAGGTGCCCGCTGAAGACTTCTCGGTGATGGACGAAAGCCCCATTTCAAACGTAGCAGGAAGGAAATCTGGTGCTCCCCCCACCGATGGCCAGCAGGTGTGAGCACTCCTGGCCTCCCTGCAGGCCTTCGAGGCCTCTGAGAGGAAGACGTGGGCCACCGGGCCAGCCCCCGTTGTCCCTTCTGTTGGAAAAGGCATGTCACCTTCCCCCGGGGCTGACCAGCTCCCCCTGACGCCGCGGGGTGGCCATGTAGCCAGGCCCAGCCGGGGGAACAGCTTTCTTCTGGCTTGAAAGCGCAGACGTGATTCAGGAGAGGGCAGTGCTGACCACCTTTGCGTGAACTGGAACTGCAGACCAGGGGGCTGTGAGCCGGAGCCACCAGAAAAGCCCTCCCCACGAAGACCCTCCCCACAAAGAGAGCCCGCTGAGGGGAAAACCAACGGGCAGCGCGGGACAGGAGCAGGGGAGTGTGGTGGGCTCTGGGGAAGGAGGGAGGTGGCCATGCTGCCCAGTTTGAGCCAGTGCGCCAGGCCAAGGGAAGCCACCCGCCCCCAGACCGCGCAGTTACAGGGCCCCTGGGACCCTCCGTGCCCCTTAAACCAGGGTGACTGGGTTTCACTCATTTGCATCCAAAAGGGTCCCACTAATACGGCCACCCTGAGAAGCTGCAGTAGAGGTGCGGGGAGGCGGGGGGCAGATCCATCACTAGCACTTTCTTCCTGAGAGCAAATGTTTCAAAGGCCTCCAGGGAGACGAGCGGCCGGTATCCACCGGCTGATCCGGTGGGGATGAGCTCCCCGCCACGGGCAGCGCCGAGGTCCCGCTCGCTCAGAAGGCCCGCGCGCAGGGGCACCTGCAGCTGCCCGTCTCCACCGAGCCCGCAGCTGGACCGCTCAGCTGCTTCTGGTGGGCTCCGTCGGCCCCGCTGACGCCTCTCGGGGCAGGAAACCCGAGCTCCCTGGACGCTCTCTGGGGCGGGGGTGGGTGGGGACTGCTTGCGGGTTGAGAATCACATAAATTAGGGAGGGGAGAAGCTATTAGTTACTGTGTCCGTGGATTTACGTATGGCTGCTGAAGAAGAATTAGGCATAATTTAAAAGCACTTTTGCCTGTCGAAATATTCCCTATATACCACCCTCTAACATTCATGGACACACACACACACACACAGATTTGACTGCGGGACTCTGGAGACAAGGGGGCTTTTGGCTACTTAGGAGCCGCACACACCTGGGGAGTCCATAACCTCCCGGCATCTCCGTGTCCTGGCTGGTGAGACAGAGGTGGTGTCAGCCTCGCAGGCAAGCCCCACCGTGACTGAGGAGATGCAGCACGGTGACACTCTGACCACTGGCCCTGGCGTTTCCCCCAAATCGAGCAGTCCATCGTTAGAGCCAGTGGGAGCTTGGACCCCCTGCCAAAGGACACTTGGGAGAACCTGGGTGCCAACAGACCGAGTTTCACCCGAGAACACCTTTCCTCTGCCCGCAGTGAGCCGGGGGCAGGTGGGGCCCGTCCCCAGGGACGACCCCGGAGGCGGTCCTCTGCCTCTTGGCAGCAGTGGGGGGCGGGGGCTGTGCCTCGCTCAGGGTCCCCGCTGCCACCCGGGCAGATCTCACCACTTGGGAGAAGTTTACGTGGCAGAGCTGAGCCACGATGCCCGGGCTTTTGGGACAGCTGCCTCCAGGTCCCTCCCCGCTGGACGGAGATGCAGCTTCCCCTCGCTGTTCTGACGCATTTCCAGTGGGGCCTAAGTCCACACGTGCGCTGGGCACTGAAGTGGGTGCGTTGGATGGTGAGCGGACCGGTGGGATGGTGCTGCAGAGGCAGTTTCAGGAGGACGGAAGGGACCACGCTGTAGCACCTACTGATGGGGAGTCTGGGGAACAGGGCCCAGTGCCCCCCGCCTTCTGGAAATGGTGATTCAGTCCACTTCGTGTCCCAAGGACCGCGGCTGGGGGCTGCCAGGAAGAAGCAGGAAGGCAGCAGCCCACGAGGGGTCACCACGCCATCCTCGTTAAGTGCCAGCGGTGCGCCTGGACCTTGACACAAGTGAGCTCTTTCGATCCCACAGCATCCCTGCAAGACCAGCACCACGGCTCCCACCACCAGGAAGCTGGTGTTTTACAAGGGGAACACTTCCCCTGTGAACCTGGGGAGATGAGTTCATTCTGGTGGGAAAATGGGGTCCAGGTCCCCTCTTAGCACCTGGGACCCCACAGGTGCCATCAGCATTATTCATGCCTGCCGTGGGGGCAGAAAAGCCCTGAGGCTGGTAGGCTTGGCCCCAGTCCAGACCAGCTCCCAGAGGCACTTCACCCTCCCTCCAGTCCCATCACTTGCTACAAAGTTCTCAGGGCCTGCCCGCTGGACCGTCCCCCCTCCATCCCCCAGAGGGGCGCCTCGCACCCCAGCTCGCTTCAGCGCTCTGTGTCCCTAGACAACGTGAATCCCCTACCAGCTGATCGCCTGACTTGCGACTGCCCTCAGCGCCAGCCCTGAGTCTTCATGGACTGCCTGCTCTTGGGATGCACACACATGGGGCTGCCCACTCCAAGGTCAGAGCGAAGCTGCACGCAGCCCCAGAGGAGGTGATTACCTTTTGTCCCAATGCACAAAAGACTGGACGTGCCTGAGAACTTGCTCCAAAACACACACGGTCCGGGACGCTCCACGTGGTTTACACCCACCCAAAGGACACGTTACACTCAAGTCTTGATCCCTGGATTCCTTCTGAGACCTGTGGGAAGGGAGGGGAGAGGCAGGGAAGCGGCAGGGGCTGCTGTCCCGGGTCATCAGCCAGGTGACCGCGGACAGGAGACGCCCTCCCGGGGCCTCATCCGTAACTCGGGGACTGCGACCGCTTCCTTCCACTGAGCACACAAGCAGAAGAGTTTTAGGTCCTGCCCCTGGGGAGAAGGCCCGCTGTGAGCCAGGCTCTGGGGACACAGGAGGGCACCAGAAGTGGCCCGTCCATGAGGGGGTCTCTGCAAGCCTCCACACACAGACCGAGAGCTGCTGCCCAGCCCAGGACACAGCCGCATCTTCTACCTGCAGGCGCACGGTACTGCGCAGAGCAGGACGTTTGGCCAGCGTAGGTACAGAGAAAAGGACACAGAACAGGTAAGGACGTCACTCTCTCCAAGGGCGGCAAGGGGAGGCCAGGGCACGTCTCCTAACACGAGGCCACGAGGAGCTCGGCGGGCAGAGATGGAGGCTAAGCAAGATGAACAAAGGGGCAGGGCGGGAATGTCCAGGGGAGGAGGGGCCTGGGAGGACGCGGGTAGCCCGGACTCGCTGCAGGGCCAGCAACCGAACCAGCTGGACCGGGGGGCGCCCAGTGTGAGGCTGGGAGAGAGAAGCCTGGGACCCTCCTCGGGGTGGGGGAGGGGTGCACGGGGGCAGAGACGCACCTCGGGTCAGGCAGCTGGGCGCCAGGGAGTCCCGCAGAGAAAGGAATGGTCCTGACCCTCGATCAGAACTAACCCGAAAGAACCCAGGTCCCACGCGGCTCAATCTTGGTTTAAAGTAACATTCGAGCAACAAAGTCCAGCTGCCAGAAAAATGAACGTTTTAAACATGCTTCATTTCTGTCTTTCTGTCTTTCTCTGCCTCCCATCCTCCTCCCCCTCCGGCCAAAACACCTCCACCCACCCCCAGGTGGAAATACAAGCAAAATCCTCAGCGATGCTCCTTAAAATTCTTCTTGGACGTCGCTGCCGCTCCCCGAGATCCCACACTCACGGCCGCTGCTAAAAACCTTTCTTTTCCCTTCTGCTCTCAGGACTCTCATGGGGTCGGGGTGGCCACGTGGTTTCCTGATGGGCCCCGCTTCACCCCTCGCCCCTCCTGGTCCTGTGCTTTCCACAAGGAGGGGCAGTTCCAGGGCTGGAGGGTCTGGAACAGACACCGTCGGGGGCTCTTCTTCAGAAAAAGAAGCAAAGTATGGGCATGGAAGGAGGTAAAAAAGAGAAAGATTATCTGGAACAGAGAAGAGATCAGAGCAAATTATAATTATTCAAAAGCTGACAAAAGCAATAAGCATAACAAAAAAGAGAAAACAGAACCCTTTTGCTAATTAAGTCCGTGATGGTGACTAGCATTTTGAAATGTCTCCTACGGGGAGAGGGAGAAGGGAACCAAGCCTTTCTCCGAACACATCGTTTGAGTTGTTTCCTTGCTCTCCGTCACTTAGAAAGCTTCCTTCCACTTCACGATGTCCTGCAAATATCAGCTGCAGTTGAAGGGGGGCAAGCTCTGATTCTGGGCGGCCGGCCCGGGTCAGCTGGCATCGGGGGTCCCTCAGCTCTGCAGGGCTTCAGACTCCGCATCGTGTTCTGACCTCTGGGGGCATCAGAATGGCCTGGAGAGCTTTTCTGCATCCAGATGGCCAGGTCCTGACCCCACCTGGTGAGGCAGGCTCTCTAGGACTTGAGCATCCACAGTTGAAACCACGAACTTGGGGCCGAGGGCCCACCAGCACGGAGGAGGTATTTCTACCAGGTTCAACGCGTGAGCTCAGGAGACAAATCCTTCCTTCATGGTCACCAGGCCGGGCTCAGCTGCACTCCCTCCTTTACACTATCCATGCAGGTGTTCATAAACGCCCAGCAGTTTCCTCTGGGCGCTTGGGGGCCAGCGGGCCCTTTGACCAGAAGAGGCTGAGGGACTGTCTTAGAAACGAGTTTGGGCACCGGTGCGCTTTTATCTAGAATAGGTCAGAAACATCAGTTCAGGTGTCAAGGTTTCTAAATATGCTTTGCTTCACACTTTACCTAGTGTATTCATTTCCCAGGGCTGCTGAAACAATTCCCCACGGGCTGGGGGCTTCAAGCAGTAGAAACATGTTCTCCCATGTCTGGAGGCTGAGACCAGGTGTCAGCAGGGACTCACGCTTGGCCCTCCGAAGGCGTCCCAGAGAAACTGGGAGAAGATGGTGTTTGCTTATTTCCTCTAATATTGAAAACTCGAGTCAAACACCCCCACACACACACGTCTCTGTGGAGCACAGGAAGGGAGACGGACCGACCGGTGATGAGACTTGTCGAATCTGAGGAGAGCAGGAGAGATGAGGCAGCCTGTGCTGGGGCCCGGAGCTGCTGGACTGAACTGAAAACCGTGCACATCACGACCTGTGAACCAGGGGGCAGGGCACCACCCGGCTCGCCCCGCCCCGTGGCTCCCTGAGCATCCGAGCTCACACTCTGGGCAAAAGAAACCCCGAGGGTCATTCTGACTGAAGGAGCAGCTTCAGTACTGTCCCCCAAAGGAAGCAGAGTCACAGATTTGTTCCTTACAGACCCCAGACCCCGGGCGGGGTGGGGGAAGGGCAGTGGGCTGGGCAGCAGCCCCTGGGCCAGGTCCCCAGCCAGCAGGGGAGAGAGCAGGGTGGCACATACCTCCCACCTGTGCGGTGATCGGGGTGGAGGTCGCCCAGTGTTGAGGGCTCAGCTCTAAGCAGTCCTTTTGAAGAGCTTCCCGGGAGCTGGGAGCAGGGCTCCTAAGCTCGGGCCCTGAATATCCCAGCTCGGTGTGAGCAGGGTGGTCAGGCTGTGAAGTGCCGGGGCAGGAACTCAGAGGGGCGGGTTTCTCATCACACAGCCCGACGAGGAGCCTCATCAGCAGGACCGTGGCTCTCTGGGGAAGAGGTGGCTCGGGGGCCCTGGACGCAGGGAGGTGCCCAGAGAACACGTGCCTGGGGCTCTGGGGATCCTGGAAGCAGAGAGTGTGGAACTGAGGGTGGCACTGGCCAGGCCGTGTGTGTGCCTGACTTGGAGGGAGCCCAGGATGCTGCTGGGCCCCCAGAGACACGGGCCAGCTGGGTGGGTGGAGCAAGTCACTGCCGGGGGGAGGTGTCTGGGGACCGTCAGGGGGTCTTCCCTCCCCCCCTCAGAGTCACCCTACCCTCCTCTGTCTCCCCCGGGTCCCCGAGTCAGAGGCCTTGAACTGGCCCCGCCCAGCAGGCCTGCCGAGGCTGGGACTCTGCACCTGCTAGGCAGCATCTCGTGCTGACAGGTGACAGGCCCCTACATTCCTGAGGAATGAGAGCTCTCCCGAAATAGAGAGTTTGGAGCAGGTAAACCTGTTTTCTCAGGCAGCCCTGGTCAGGCACGGTCCCCCTCAGTCTGACCCACGTACAGCAGGACAGGCCACCACAGACGTTCCAGGGGAGGCTCTAGCATCTACGCCAGCGGTCCCCAACCTTTTTGGCACCAGGGACCGGTTTCGTGGAAGAAAATCTTTCTACAGACTGGGGCGGGGGTGGGGCGATGGTACAGGTGGTGAGGAGAGCGACGGGGAAGCAGGTGAAGCTTTGCTCGCCCGCCGCTCACCTCCTGCCCTGCGGCCCGGCTCCTAACAGGTCGTGGACCGGCACCGGCCCGTGGTCCGGGGGTAGGGCACCCCTGGTCTAGAGCACCTGCAGCCACGAAAACCTTGCCAGAGAGTGAGAAATCCCTCCATGGAGAGGACGGTGGGGATGTGCCGGGGATGTGAGACGTGGGATGACCATGCCTCCCCTCAAGCCCCTTCCCACCATCACACTTCCCGCAGCCCAAACAGCCTGTGCCCTCCTCCCCCTCCCCTCCCCTCCCCTCCTCCCCCCTCCCCTCCCCTCCCCCCTCCCCCTCCCCTCCCCTCCCCTCCTCCCCTTCCCCTCCCCTCCCCTCCTCCCCCCTCCCCTCCCCTCCCCTCCCCTCCTCCCCTTCCCCTCCTCTCCCCTCCCCTCCCCTCCTCCCCTTCCCCTCCTCTCCCCTCCCCTCCCCTCCTCCCCCCTCCCCTCCCCTCCCCTCCTCCCCCCTCCCCTCCCCTCCCCTCCCCTCCTCCCCCCTCCCCTCCCCTCCCCTCCCCTCCTCCCCCTCCCCCCTCCCCTCCCCTCCCCTCCTCCCCTCCTCTCCCCCCTCCCCCTCCCCTCCCCTCCCCTCCCCTCCTCCCCCTCCCCCTCCCCCTCCCCTCCTCCCCCCTCCCCTCCCCTCCCCTCCTCCCCCCTCCCCTCCCCTCCCCTCGCCTCCTCCCCCTCCCCTCCCCTCCCCTCGCCTCCTCCCCCTCCCTTCCCCTCCTCCCCCTCCCCCCTCCCCCTCCCCTCCCCTCCCCTCCCCTCCCTTCCTTCCCTCTCTCCCCCCCATTAGGCCCTCAGCCCTGCATTGCACGTCACCTTTCTGAGTCTGTCTTTTCACCTGTTAAATGGTAGGAGTGAAAACCTGATGGAACTTTTGTGAATACAAATCAGAAAATGTGAGAAAACTGCTTCCCCCAGTGCGGCCATGCAGTAAGCACTCAATAAAATGTCTGGTACTTTAGAAGAGAAGGAGTTCACCTTGTCAGATCTGAAGGAATTTCCCAGGGTGAGAGTGCTATTTAAAAACAAATATTTTTTTTCTTTTCAAGTTCCAGCATTGAGAATGGTTCCCAGTGCATTTTAGGTGAAAAACAAACAGAAAGGCTAACCTTTTGTGCTGTGGTGTTTGGTTACAGAACAGGGATGGGTAAAGGCCAAGAGAAACCTGGTCTCAGAAGAGGGACCATTCTGGACCTGTGCTCCTGGCCGTCAGCAGCTGACATCCCCAATGGAACAAAGGGATCGTGTTCCCACCGGCCCCTCAGCCCAGAGGGCAGGCGCGGAGCCCACATTCATCCCCGACGGCCCTGCCCCCAGCCCAGTTCAGCTGACACCTGCATCCACTGGACACGCTGGGGGTGGGGGACGCGCCTGCCTCGGGGTGGTATGTGCAGACCTATTATACAAGACCCAGCCCTGCAGGGCCACGAACAGGACACTTGGCGTCAGAACCTGCAAGTTTGCATTGAAGGGTGGGACCTGCCGGGGCTGTGACTCAGGAAGGTCAGGGCTGAGGCCTCTCCCCGAAGAGTCATCAGGCCTGAAAGGAGGCTGGTGGCCTGATTCTGAGGCGCGAGGGGACTGAGCTTTAGGGAAGGAGTAAAACCACCACGCCTTGCTTGGCCAAAAACTCACAAAGAGGGTAAATCAGCGCTCAGGTCCACTGGCCTTCCTCGTGCAGGGGAGCTCGGTGCATGCTGCCAGCGAGGTATGGGGACACCGGCGCCTTCGAATGTTCCGTGGGGAGTTGCCCAGCGCCCTGTGGCTGGTGTGTTGACAAGACTCTGCCGAGAACAGGCCTGTGATTTACACTCAGGATCAGCCGGACTCTCCAAATAAGGCAGACTTTCATTCTGTTTAATGTGACCCACGTGGGGCCGTGTTAGACTCTTTCTTGCTCCCTTAACTATTGTCACAGCCGACAATGGGACACAGTCTAGAGTGGAGACGCCCATCACAGCCATCCATCGCTTTAGGTTCATCTCTGGAGGATTTCACTTGTAGGATCACTTGCTGGGTTGCTGTCCTAGGGCCGCTGTAACAGGGAAGCACGAACCGGGCGACTTAAAGCACCGCAGGTTTATTATCTCACAGTCTGGAGGCCAGAGGTCTGCGGTCGAGGGGCCGGCAGGGCCCTGCCCTCTGGGAGGGTCCGAGGGAGGGTGTCCCCGCCTCTCTCCCGCCTCCCGGCGTTGCCGGGGGCGACCGTGGTGGCATCGCTCACGTGTAGCTGCCTCATTCCTCTGCCGCTGGCACCTCCCGGTGCTTTCCCGGGGCTCTGCCCCCACGTGGCAGTGCCCCTTTCTTATAAGGACGCGCGTCACCGTGGATCAGGGCCCACCCTAACGGCCTCATCTTTTTTTTTTTTTTTTTTTTTGTGGTACGCGGGCCTCTCACTGTTGTGGCCTCTCCCGTTGCGGAGCACAGGCTCCGGACGCGCAGGCTCAGCGGCCATGGCTCACGGGCCCAGCCGCTCCTTGGCATGTAGGATCTTCTCAGACCAGGGCACGAGCCTGTGTCCCCTGCATCGGCAGGCGGACTCTCAGCCACTGCGCCACCAGGGAAGCCCACGGCCTCATCTTAATTTATGTCTACAAAGACCCTATTTCCAAATAAGGTCACTTCACAGGCACAGGCTTAGAACTTAAACCTATCTTTGGGGGCGGAGGTGGGAGGGCACAATTCACCCCTTAGCAATTCCCAACTTCAAGTCCGAGGTATTTTTAAAAACAGACAGACCTGGTAGCCTAGGTATCATGATTTCCCTCCTTCGCGCCTGGGTTCCCTTGAACTCACGGGCTTGTGTTCTGTTTACTGTCGCACACCCGCTAAACTCAAGTCCCTGGAGGGCACAGAGCCCCTCCCCCAGGACAGTGCCCGCTGGTGCTCTTGCCGTCCCTCCAAAGTCCCCCAGCCCTGTGCTCAGAGGGCTCTCCACCTTCTGCTGTGAATGTGTTAATTTGTCATTGAACCACCCACCGGAGGGGCCGCCCTGGTGTCCAAAGTCCCCAGTTCTGTGTCTTCCTCTTGCTTGTTTTCTAAAGGACAGCATTTGAAGCTCTCAGCGCCACTGGTGATGGGAGGCTCTGGTCCCCACAGCCCTGGGGGAAGTGGGGAGAAAGAGGGATGCTAACGGAGCAGAGGGGGCGGGTGCAGGGCGAGGGGCTGCGTGGGGACAGACCCCCGGGGGGGCGCGAGCCGCAGCTTGGAGGAACAAAGAGCACGAGGGGTAAACATTCGCTTCGCTTTGTGCGCCAGAGAGACCCTCCCCGTCGCTCACCCATTCACAGAGGGGCAGCTCCCCGCTGCCGCCAGCCGCAGAATTAATGGGACCGATGAAGCCTGTTGTCTGCTTGGCTGTGATGCCAAGCGCATGATGAGACATCAATAAATATTCATGCTTTCCTTTACTGGCAGTTTTCATTTGCATGTTACTCTTTAGAAATGATAGCAAAAATGCTCACAGTGTAAAAAAGTATATATATATATATATATATATATATAGTTTCGGTTGACAATAAAGGGGTTTGTCTCTTGGTGGGAGATGAAATATTCACATTAATTTCAAGGATTTTCCTGTGAGTGTGTTGAGGTCTTAGCCTGCTGGATGCAGCACTGTATGCATTGCCCTTTCATATAAAGTCTGTGTCCAAAACAGCATTGGTAGTTTTTTCTTAAAAGCAAGATATACCAGAGAAACTAATTCACAAACACATTGAGAGCCAAAAGTATTAATAATAATACAAGCTGTCAATAAAAAGAGTAGAGAATTAAAGACACATTTTCCCACGTTAATGTTAAAGCAGGCAAGGGGATCCATGGACTAGATGTACTTTGAGTCGCTTAGTCCTTTTCTAGAGCAATAGAATGTAGGTCAAGGAGGAAATTGGAAGAAAACTCCATAATCTCATGGAAGAATTATAAAAAGAAGTCCCAGAGAGATGGCTGAATATATTCTGCTATTCAAAATAGTGATCAAGAGAAAGACAAATAAATCATCAGAGAAAGCTGAGCAAATACACATTTTTCTAAAGTGGACGCATTTCGAGGGCAGCACACACCCGGATAACCCTCCCTCTCACTCTGTTCTCTGCAGACGTCCCACTCAGGGGAGTCCAACATGAGGCTGGGCAAGATGACCCTCTAGGCAGTGAAAAGAAGACACAGTTACATTTCCAAATCCCCTCCTTTACGATTTCTATCTGGGAGTGTGATCTCTAACACCCGTGATTTGTTAGTACAACAGGGTGCTCCATAATTCATAGATAAATTGGGAGCTGCCTGCTCAAAGGTTTCTGTTGATGGGGTGTGTGCTTGGACCCTCCCCACAAGACTGGACATCGACAGGACATGGAGACAAGGAGACAGTGGGAGGCAAGGTCGTTATGGACCCAGAAGTGTTGACGCAGGAGGTCCTATCTAAAGCAAGTAAAGGCACCGCTGACCTAACGGTGGGCGTCCACATGTGACCTGAGAAACAGGGTTTACTGTTAAGGAATTTTTATGGTGTGGAAAAGAACTTTTAAAAAAAAACTCTAAAAGATTTTTTTAAAAACTAAAGTGCATAGGATTAGAGCTTGAAAGATTTCATGGCTGGTTTTTAGTATATGAAATAAGTTTTAAAGCTTATTTGTCAATGTAAGACTTTATTTGCATTTAGCATAGACTGTGATTTTATCTACTTCCAACACCAGGTTTTGACAGTGTATACTTTTCAATATACCCTCCCTTCCAAGACACATGTTGACAGAATTTAGGGAGAGAGACATTAGTGCTTCAGATCATTTGTCTGAAAGGAAAAAAAGGTGATTTCGTTCGTTTGTGTTTGTTTTTTCAAGAATAGTTTTCTCCAAGGAGCTCGAACCCTGTTACGAGTCTTGGTTTCATGAGGAAGGCAACGGATTTGTTGTCTTTTATTTCGTATTTGGTGTCATTTCTGTGTTTCTTCAGCCTTGGCCAACAGGTGGGGACTGGAGCAGCAGGGCCACGGGAAGAGTGACAGCCCTGCTGCTTCGGGTTCAGTCCACAACGGAACCAGATGGAACCCACAGCCCGAACCCCTCTGCTTCCCGGGGGCTGGAGGGCATCACTCACAGGTGCTTTCAAAGGAGTTTTCCTGCGTATTACTTGGGGTTCCTTTCTCCAGACCCCAGGACACCCCGAGTCATGATGGGAGAGGGGACAGGACCGCGAGCAGCATTTATGAGTCACGTCCCTCTATGAAATTTGATCTCAGATAAATGGTCTGAAAAACTAATGCCTCACCCGTCAACTTCTGCCAATGTGTAGCTTAGAACAGAAAATGTATTACATACTGTCTAAAAGCCAGTGTCAGAAGTAGATAAAAATCAAAGCCTGTGCTAAATGCAAGTAAAGTTTTAAATCTACAATGACTTCTGAACACCAACTTGTGTCCAGCAAGTGTCCTGTAACACCCTCCCGCCATGGGATGAATTCCTTCTGGAAGCACTGTGGTCCTCATGCAAAGACCCCCAGGGGAGGGCCCAGGGGTCTGTGAGCGTCCAAATTCCCAGGGCATGTTCAGTGTTGGTGTCCCCTCTGCTTAGCACCGGGCCTTGAACCTCCTAATGTCATTGACATCTCATCGAAACTCTCCTGAAAAGTGGGGCGAGGATGTGGCAGGGAGCTGGTGTTTCCCCGAGGCTCCAGGTGACATGGGACAGAGGCGGTAGCAGTTCCCCCCACCGCCCGCCAACCCCGGCCCTTGTCCTGCGGTGGGTCGGCAGCTTCAGGCTTCAACCTTGACCTTGTCGCTGCTGGAATCCACTGCGGCCGGGACAGGAGGCCCCAGGGTTCTGATGCTGCAGCCTCTGACCTAGGACAAGACCTCAAACCAGGGTTTACCTGCCCGGCTGCTGGGACCTCCATAAATGGTCATCAAATCAGAACAAGTTAATCACGGTTGGATGCTCTTTAGATCGACAAATACTCCTCAGAACTACTGTTGCTGAAGTTCTTTGGTATTTTCCTTAAGAATCAAGATCTCTTAAAGGGTTAATCCATAATTTCAAAGAATCAGCCAACTGAGTCGACACGTGCAGCCATACAAGCACGGATGCCAAATGCCAACCTGATGATGGAACTCAATCCCCTGGAGAGCTCTGGTGAGTCCTGGGGTCAGGGGCCTGGGAGGGGAGCAAATTCAATTGCTCCTTCTTCAGGTAATACGAAGTGAGTGGGTAATGGAAACTCCAACGATTGTCCACTCCTCTCCTTCAGCATTTAATCATCCGAGTGCTTTCAAAGAGGATCATTATAGGCAATCATTGCCCATTAGTTATTCTTCCCCAAGTCCCTGCAATACAGCCTCACTGCCAGTCCATTTGCTCAACTGAGCTAGCCAGAGTGAGGACAGCTCATCGATTTGCAAAACCAAACAGTAACAGAAATTGGAGTAAAAAAAATCCCCTTTCTGTGGCTCCAAAGCTGAATAAGAAAGAACCTAGGAGTCTAAAACTAGAAGTCCTTCCTGTGTGGGGCAGGTGTGCCATGTGCAGCTAAAAACTACATGGCACCTGTCACCCGATGGTGGCTCCCAGGGGACCACGCAGGTGTGCATGCACACACACGCACACACACGCACACACACACCACATCACCTTCATCACCTCCCCACACAGAGGAAACACACATGTGGACACACGTACACACATACACACACCATGCCTCCACCTTCATTTCCCAACACAGAGAAACCACATACTTACACATACACCACCACCACGTTACATCCCCCATCATCACCACCATCATCATCACTATCACCCTCATCACCGTCATCACCATCATCACCTCTGTCATCCCCACCATCATCAGAATCATCATCATCACCATCATCATCACCATCACCACCATCACCACCACCATCATCATCATTACCATCATCATCACCATCACCACCACCATCACCATCACCACCCCCATCACCATCACCATCATTACCATCATCATCACCATCACCACCCCATCACCATCACCACCCCCATCACCATCATCACCATCATCATTATCATCATTATCATATTTATCACCCTCGTCACCATCATCACCATCACCCTCATCATTATCATCACCATCATCACCTCTATCATCATCATCACCATCACCACCACCATCACCATCCCCATCCCCATCACCATCACCATCATCACCAACATCATTATCATCATTATCATATTTATCACCCTCATCACCATCATCACCATCACCCTCATCATCATCATCACCATCATCACCGTCATCACCATCACCTTCACCACCATCATCATTATCATCATTATCATATTTATCACCCTCATCACCATCATCACCATCACCCTCATCATCATCATCACCATCATCACCGTCATCACCATCACCTTCACCACCATCATCATTATCATCATTATCATATTTATCACCCTCATCACCATCATCACCATCACCCTCATCATCATCATCACCATCATCACCGTCATCACCATCACCTTCACCACCATCATCATTATCATCATTATCATATTTATCACCATCACCAGTGTCATAGTTATCAGCACCATCATCATTATCATAGTTATCAGCACCACCAATACCACCACCTTGGATTGTTTTCCATTCAGCCATTCAGCTTCCTTATGCACACTTACCCCCTTGTTCATTCATTTATTTAGCACTAAGTGCTTCCCGTATGTGTTCATCATTTCGCCAGGCCCTGGAGAAACAGAAATAAATAACCCATAGTCCCTGTCCTAAGGATCTCACAGACTATAGGGAATACAGCAAAGTAAACTTTACTGTATACATTCCACCCGCCTCTTATACAAGTCAGACTCTAAAAAGCAAGGCATATAATACAAGTCTAAAAAGAAGCTTCAGTGTTTGAATAAGGAGGGATACCCACTCACTGAGGGGAACCAGACCAGCAAACCAGGAAACATCCCTCATCGCCATCCACTCTATTACATGGATTTGCACACCTCCAGGGGATGCACTGAGCGACATTCCAGCACAGTGTCCAGAGTGAAGGGTGCACACGTTCCCTCTGGCCCCCAAGCCTGAGCATGTGCACACCCCCAAGCTGGACGTCTGCAGAGAACAGAGTGACAGGGAAGCTAATCTGGGTATGTGCTGCCCTCAAAATGTGTCCACGTTAGAAAAAATGGGTATTTGCTCAGCTTTCTCTGATTTATTTTAGTCTTTCTCTTTATCACTATTTTGAATAGAAGAATATATGGCAGGCTCTGGGACCCTGCCATTCTGCTTTGGTCTACAGTCAGAAATGCTGCCTTAGGTCACACTGTCTTTAAGAGAAAGGGACAAGGATCCCACCTTAAAATGATGTTGAGTTTTTTAAAAAGCTTTTTCTAGATACATGCATATATCTGTTTAAAAACAGAGAAGGACCTCACGTCCTAGCATTCACTGAGTGTTTATTACATGCTAGCAACCATTTAATGCTCACATAAACTTACGGGCCAGGCACTATTCCTACTTCCACTTTAGCTGAGAAAATTAAGGGTCAGAGCAAAATCAAGATTGCAAATTGTAATCGACTATACTTCAATTTAAAAAAAAGATTGCAAATCTTGTATGTCAGAACCGGGATTTGTACTCTGGTTGTTCTGACCCCAAATCGTATACTCTTGACAACCACGGAGCAAAAGTTTCTCCTCCCCAGACCCAACTGGTCAACCAAGACAGCTCCCATCAACACGGGGTTGACTTCCTCCCAGCTTCTTTGTCTGCCATCCCATCATCTTTTTGGTGAATTCAGCGTGAGAATGTAGGAAGCAGAGGTGGTTTTTCCCACCTGGATTCCTGTGTGCTCTCTTCCACCTTCATTTTCCAGCAAGATGCTGCTCGGAGCTCCCACGTTGGAATAGCCATATGGGCAGTGGACGTCCGGAAACGGCCTCAGTCTCTACGTAAAGCACCAAATTAAACTCACTGACCAAGGACAGCTGGGCTGAAGCCTGCTGTGAACTACATTGCAAAGAATGAAGCCACAGTGCTACATGGCGGCTGGTTTGCGAAGTCTGGTGATGGGGCTCCATCACTGTACCTGCGGCCTTCCCTGTCAGGACACCTGTGTCTGCAGGTGCAGAGGTGCAGGTGCTAGGTCCTCCTCACGAAACTTAAACGTCTCCACGCAGAGGAGGAAAGGGGTCAGAATGAACGCAGCACATCTCAAACCAGCCAGGGAGCATTTGATGGAGAAGTCTTCCAAGTTACAAGGTGGGTCTTTAATTTCCGCTCACGTTTATAACAAATATTGAAAACCTCAGCACCCTCTGCAGTCCCGCCAGTTCTGGCTCCTGGTGTGAGGATCCACCTGAAGTCAAGTCACGGGGGGTCCTCACCGCAGCCCAGACAGCCGAGCTCTGAGCCTGCCTTGTCTTGGCCACGACTGCCTGCCCGGCTGCCTCTCCTAGGAACCCTGGAGAGGTTTGACTGGATTCACTGCCTCTTATTAAAAAGTGCATTTAAGGGGCTTCCCTGGTGGTGCAGTGGTTGAGAGTCCGCCTGCCGATGCAGGGGACACGGGTTCGTGCCCCGGTCCGGGAAGATCCCACATGCCGTGGAGTGGCTGGGCCCGTGAGCCATGGCCGCTGAGCCTGCGCGTCTGGAGCCTGTGCTCCACAACAGGAGAGGCCACAGCAGTGAGAGGCCCGCGTACTGCCAAAAAAAAAAAAAAAAATTGCATTTAAGGGACTTCAATGACCATCCAGGGGTTAAGACTCCGCGCTTCCAGTGTAGGGGGTGTGTGCTTGATCCCTGGTGGGGAAACTAAGATCCCACATGCCACACGGTGCAACCAAAAAAAAAAAAAAAAACCTGCGTTTAAAAGAGAGCTCCCAATACAAGGGTCTTACTATGAATCAGAAAAATGGCACACTTCAAACTTTCACCTGCTTTGATAAGCCTGTTACCATTTAGGCCCCTCTTAGGAAACTCCAGCCAGAAAATAAGAATTAGACCTTACCGGGTGACCCGTCCACTCCAAGGGTCAGCCTCTGGCTGCTGTTTTGTATTTTATAGATGTATTTAATATATAGTATGTTGACCCTTGAACAGCTTGGGGTTATGGGTTGACAATTTGAGTATAACTTTATAGTTGGCCCTCGATATCTGAGGTTGTATGCTTACTGGAAAACATCTACGTATGAGTGGACCCTCGCAGTTCAAACCTGTGCTGTTCAAGGATCAATTGTACATGTTTATATTAAAATATCATTTATATATATTATTCTTAAATATATAATACCTATATACTATATACATGTACATTCATATTGTATATACATAATAAACACATTTTAAATACCTATTTTGGGGATGCTGAAGGTCTTGGAGTTATGTGCGGTGTATGTCTCCAGGGCCAGGAGACCTCGGTTCTGGACCTCTCTTGGGCTGGCTGGCTGTATCACTTTGGGAGAATCTCATAACTGCTCTTGATTTCTTCTACAGAAGACAAGGCACCTCCCAGAGAGTGTGTGTGTGTGGGGAGTGTGTCTGCCCCGTATCAAAAACGTATCGCAGAGGGGCCTTTTCTTCTCTCGGCTGAGACCCCAGCTGTGGGCAGCAAGCGGGAGCCAGGACACAGGGCCTGTCAGCCGCCCCCCGAGTCACAGAGCCAACAATGCAAAAGGCTCTGGGCTCCAGAGGGAAGAGAGAAAGGTGGCTGGGAAGATGAGGCCCCATCTCAGATGAACATCCAGGTGTTCATCTACCGTCTGGAGCAGTGTCACACCTGCAGGAGCCGGGCCACCGCCCGGAGGAGACAAGGCCTGTGCCTTGGCCACCCTCTGCCCTGTTCCTGGCCTCCACTGCTCACTTAGACGCAGAAGTGTGTCCCCAGCTTCAACGCTGGGATGCGATTGGGCACCAAGATGGACCTGTTTCAACCTCACACTTCAAGTAATTTATAGGTTTTAATCACAGACTTAAATAACAGAGGAAACCATCACACATTACAGTTGTCTGAAGCCATTGAAACATTCTCTCAGCATTTTTTTATTTGCAGCTCGGCTTTTAGACCCTTGAAAGCTGGTGTCCTGGGCAGGTGTTGCTCTGGGCGGGGAGGGATCCTTGCTTCTTCTTCTCTCTCCCTGCAGCCAGCTGCCCGCCCCCTCCCTGGGGCCGCCCTCTGTTTAAGCAGCCTCACAGGTCCCCAAACAAATACAATATCATGTTACAAAATTAAAATTACTGTAATGGTCATTTAGTATAAATTCTTTTTTCTACCAAGGACACGGTGGAATTATTTTTCTGATTATAAAAATACCCCACACTATCAGTGCCTGAAACAGAAACATGGTTCATGCGCTGATGTTTTTTTTTTTTTTGGTTGAACTATTTATTTATCTATTAATTTATTTGGTGGAACCATTTTTAATTGTTTTATTTTGTAATTTCTTTTGGTGCTCAAAATCTTTGTTACTGAGGAGTCTCTGGTGAGCTCCTAGTAGAACTTGCATTGTGGCATCCTTTCAACCATGGAAAACACATTCTTCATTATTTTTTGCTGATGATTTTTTATTTGAATTTTTTAGTAATATTTACACAGGGGTCAACATGTAGACCCACAAAAGGTCACAGGGCAGTTGGTCACTCTCCCACCCCATCCCCAGGCACCCGACTTCTTTCTCGAGAAGCACCAGTGGAACCACCTTCTTGGGTATCTTTCAAGAGACATCGTGGCATCTAGAATCGCACACACAGGCACAGTTTCCAGGAGGACGTGGGGTCACTGCAGCATCACCGTGGGCGTGGAGCCACGTTCATGACCAAGGGGATCAGGGATCAGGGGTCGCCGAGGGGCTATCTGTTAGCAGCACTTGACCAAGCACACTCACTGCCCCTGACCCAAGCCTTCTCTGTTTTCCATCAAAGATTCTGAAATACTGAGTCAAATCACTGGCTAGGGAGTGGAATCATCATGACTTGATCCAACCCAATTTTTCTAAGTTTCTGTTAACTTTACTCAAATATGAGAGCTCATTATTTTTATTTTTTATCTACTTTCTTGTGCTGAAGAAAAGTATACTTTTATTGCAATGTGTCAAATAAGAAGAATGGGCAACTTGTGCTCAAAAGACCTAAAGTCCCTGATGGCTTTCAGGGAAGGTTTTTTTAAAAATTAATTAATTAATTATTTAATTGCAGTACAGTTGATTTACAACTCTGTGTCAGCTTCAGGTGCACGCAAAGCGACTCAGCCATATATATATATATATATATATATATATATCTTCCTCCCCAGATACTCTTCCCATACAGGTCACTACAAAATACTGAGTACGGATAGCTCATTATTTTTAATTTTTCCACTTGCTTTGAAGTGTTACATTACATATTATCTCATTAATAGTATGTTCAAACTACAGCACAATCTCCAAATTTAGTAGAAATCTGCATGTTTTCTTTTCTTGACTTTTTCTCCTTCAACTCAAATGGCCTGGGTTTGGTTCTAAAGTGTGTAGGTTCGTATGACCCCCTAAAATCAGTATTACTTACTTCCAGGCGACTAGAAACAAAAGGGAATTCTAAATTCTACCCAAGAGAACACTAATGGACACGTACTCAATGAAAAAAATACGTGTGTATATCAAGGAAAATGAGCCATTCACATCCACTAGCAGCAAAACGAGTGAATCTCAGAATCATAAAACTGAGCCAAAGAAGCATGTCGCCAAAAATGCACACAGCAGGCCTCCTCCAGAGACATGGGTCATCCATCAGGGATGCACAGAATATGCGGAAAATTAAACAGAAATGTTAAAAACAAGAGTTTATCCTGAAGGTAAGGCCAGTGGCTTCCTCATGGGGGGTTGTGGAAAGGGACTCCCAGGGCCAGTGTTGTGGGAACAAAGGATGTGGTTTTGCCTAAATTTAGACAAGGTTGATTAATCATTGATTTTTCTTTTATTTGGACCTAAATAGACCCACGGCTGGCAGTTCATGTTGAATCGCCTGGAACAGATTACATCACCCCCAGTCGATTTGCACACGTGACGGGTTTCAGGGTCACTGTCTTATTGGAACCACGGAGAATTTCCATTTTGCTTATTTTTCATTTTGCAACTGACTGTACATTAGAGAAACACCACGACCAGAGAGGCCTGTGGTCCTGCCCCAGGCTCTTCTGTGGTCGCCTCTGTGAAGGTCACTTATCTTTCAGGGACAGGACATGATGTCTCCACACTCCTCTGTCTGCCTGGGGCCGGTTGGGTCAGCCTCCCATTGGGAGCACAGCACTCTGAGCAGTTTCCCATCTACACCCAATTCCCCCCTCCTTCTGGCTCCATCTCTCTCTCCCAGCCATGGGAGGGCTCAGCTTTTCCTGGCGGGGGGAGGGGAGGAAGGGTTAGATCACACGAACCTGACAGCTTTGAAGACATTTTGGCAAATTTGAATAATTTATTGTGATTAGGAACTGCACATTCCTCCCTTGTAGCTCAGAAACGCTGAGATTTCAAAGCCATCAAGCATCCCAGCGCCAGTGACACCACCTGTGTCAGAGGAGGAAACCTTGAGGACCTTGGAGAAGCTGTACTTCGCCAGGAACAGGAGCGCTCGGTCTCCTCTCCCCTGACTGTTCTGGAAGAGACGACGTGACATGCCAAAGACACACCAAATGTACGGAGGGGCCTGATAACAAGCCCAGGGCTTACTGTGCATCTAAGTCAATTGAAAGTTGAATTCTGGGATAAACCATTGCCCTAGTTGGGGCAGATGCCTGAGATCTATTTCTGCAAAATCCTGGGAAACCCAGTGCCCACAGTTATGAATGTGTAAGGGCAGCAAAAATGGTTGTAAGATGAAGATACCCACCAATGAAATGACAACTCTGACACCCAGACCTTCCTCTCTGCGTAAAACTACTTCCATCTCCGACCAGGGTGCCAGCATCTTTGTCGGCCAACGCATAACTAAGCCACAGCTTCATCGTGCTGTGTAACGACACCTCCAAAGCTCAGGGGTCACGGCACAGGTGCCCTGCACCTGCTCCAGCCCTGCAGGGGATCTGGGGCTCAGCTGGTCCAAGCTGGCTTGGCTGGGAGGTCCTGCCTTGTCTTAGGTACAGGCTGCAGGTTGGGTTTGAGTCAGCCCAGACACCTCATCCTCCTGAGACCAGTGTTCTCGCAATCAATGGCAGGACCGCAAGAGCCAAGCCCAGCACACAGCACATGTAACATTTCTGATGACATCACGTTCACTCACACTCCATTGGCCAAGGCAAGTCACATGACCAAACTCAAAGTCCACAGGGAGGGACTTATCTCCTGCCCCAAGGGGAGGGAGTGTCTGCTGAGAAATCCTCCATTCATCATGGGGGCCATCACCATGGTTCCTCCCTGGTTATCGAACCTTGAACCTTTGAATGCAATGCAAGATGACTACAAAATAAAATTACAAACCTTGCAGGACGCGTTATCCCATGGAGTCAACGAAAGTAACGTGGAAGAATTATTTGACTCTCACACAGAGGCACAAGCATGTGAAGGCCCACTTCAGTTGGCAAAAAGAAAAAAGCCACTTAAATGGTGGCAAACCACAAATTCACAAGAGAACTGTTCAAACGTCAGGAGAGGGCTTTGGGGAAACTGATCCACACGTTGCAAAAATTACCTTCTTTATGCTTCCTAATGGGAAACGAGGGATCCCGCTACCTAAAAAAAATTCTATTGAGAAAAATTATACCAGAAGACACCCCACAGCACTTGATTCCTTCCTGTTTGTAATAAGTGTTGTCAGAATTACAATGAAAACCTAAATTCTGCTAAATATGTGAGAAAAGTCATTTATTTGCATGGCTTCCGGTTTTATTTTTCAATATAATGCCCCAAACCAAAACTGTTTATGCTATTTATTCTGAATTTTTGGTGCCCACTTTAAGCAAATGCCTGGTAAGTGGATAGTGAGGCCCTTCTGAATAGAGATTTGGGGTTTAGACTCAGAGACTGGGAGACTGGTTCCAGTCTCAATGTCTGTGACAGCCTGGTCACTTTGGATTTGTTGTTTAACCTTCTGTGGCTGAGTTTTCTCATCCACTCCTCACTGAAAAGGTCAGGGAGATAATGTATCCAAAGCAAACAACACCTAGCACGTAGGGGCGCTCAATAAGTAGTATTATTATCGAGATTATCACATTATCCTATTTCTGCTTCTAAAATTGTATTTATTCTCTTTATCATGGTACATATTATTTCAGGTTATCTAATTGCAGTAAAGTTCCTATAACTAAATTGAGCAAAATACACTGAACTCAAACGGTCTACACATTTTCACCTGTTCTTCTGGAATCTATTATATATTACAAAAGCAAAAGAGGATTAAAACTCAGAAGAAATATAATGTTTATGCAAAAATTACCATGTCCTGAAGGGATATAACTAACTATAGTCAAACAGTTCCTGTGCAACTGGGTGTAAGATTCATGTGTTCAGTGATAATTTAAGTATAAAGTTACATAAAAGACACAATGGGGTGGCGGAACGCACATCTAGAGAGAGATCCGTGTGGAATGTTTCTCCTACCCTCCCTGCAGTTCATTCACCTTACCTGTTGCCTCAGTCTGTGCACAGCAGAAGAGGTGTGAGTGACCAGAAAGGGAGGGAGAGAGGGAGGGAGGAAGGGGGGGAGGGAGGAGGGGGGGAGGGAGGAGGGGGAGGGGAAGGAGGAGGGAGGAGGGGGAGGGAGGAGGGGGAGGGGAGGGGGAGGGAGCTCACTGCTTCCTAAAGCTTGTTATTGCAAAGACAACATGAAATATTCTGTACTGTTCAGCATTTGAAATCAAATAAATTAGTCAAAGGCGAAAGCTAGTTATTAGAGAAAAGGTGATTGTCAACATTCTCTGGGAGAGGAAAGGCGTTTTGTAAGTCACAGCAGCACACACAGCCAGGAGGGCACCGAGACCACGTGTTGTATCTGAACGGAGGGGTCAGCACAGACAGTAAAATGCACAGTAAAATCCCTGGGTCATGAGATAAAGCCCATTCTGGGTGGAGGAAGCAGCCTGAACAGAGCCACAGAGACACAGGAGAGCACAGTGCGTGTGTGCATGTGTGTGTTCACGTATGTGTGTGTTGAGCTGCAAGTGACTGGTGTTGCCAACACATACGACACTGGAAGGAAAGGAGTGGGGAACGCAGTGGAGAAGAAGGCAGGGTCCAGCCACGGGCTTCGCACACCATTCTGATGGATTGAATTACATCATCAGGGTCAGTGTTAAAAAACGGGGTGAGGCCTGACTCCTCTCTGAATTGGAGGAGAGCTGTGCTCGCCCTCCCCTGAAAAAGGCACGTATGCATGTTAGCACAGACACACGGCATCCAGCACACAGCACAGATATTTATACACTCACAAGTAAACCAGCAACTGAAAGTCCCCCCCGCCCCGGGGCGGAGGGACAGTGGGGAAACAGCTCATCAAAGCGTTCACTCCAGGGGGAGTGTGGAAGGTGAGCTGGCATGGGAAAACCAGGAGAAGGAGCTCATGGTGGCCAGGAGAACTCCCCAACCCAATCAGCTCCATGAAAATGCAATACAGCCTCATCCCCCAGCCGCCATCCACTCCTGAAAAACAGGAAACACCTCATGCTTATCCCGTGGCTCAGGAAACAGGAACCACCTCAAGTAGAATAGAAGTGAAAGACCTGTGGTCGCCTCCACCAGGACAGCCCGGGGGCTGGATGGAGCTGATAAGAAACAATATGGCAAGTGGGCGAACCAGACCCAGAATGGGGAAGAGAACGAAAGGCAACACAGAAAGTTCAAGTAAGACGCGTCGGGAAGGACCAAGCTCAAGGGGCAGAGGAGACCCCAGCAGGGCCTCCCAGGTTCAGAGGACTGATTGCAGGGCCTTCCCTGGCCGTCCAGTGGTTAAGACTCCATGCTTCCACTGCAGGGGGCACGCGTTCGATCCCTGGTCAGGGGACTAAGTTCCTGCATGCCGCATGAAGTGGCCAAAAAATAGAAAATAAAAGAGGATTGATTGCTATAGGCCAGGAGAGAGCAGATGGACGGAGCTAGCAAGGTGTAGCAGGAAGGAGGGGAACATAATAATGGGATGAGGCGTTGGGGTAACGCTGTCAGGACTTGGCTTTCAGGGAAAAATAGCTATCTGGGTGCAGAAGGCAAAGTGGCTGGTAGATGCCATGCAGAAAGGGGAGGTCACGGTGATACTGCCAGACAGAGACTGAGCAAACGCGCATTTGTAAGATATTCTGGGAATACTCTGGGTGTACCCAGGACAAAGACCTGTCACCCTCCCCACCGTCTCCAGTGATTTCAGAGACATCCCTGGCTGCCCATTGTCTGCTTCCTTCCTGACCCATCTTCCTCTCCCTGGCTATGAAATGCTGGGATTCCTAAGGCTTGTTCCTGCTAATTCTTTTCTTCTCATCCTGAACTCTCTCCCTGAGAAATCTCATCTGTGGCCCCAACTCCAGTCAGCCTTCAAATGAAGATGAATTTCAGATTCTTATCTCCAGCCCAGACCCCTTTGATAAACTCAACATCCATCTGTGTCTCTAACTGCATTTCCACTTGGACATCGTAACTCAAATTCAAGATAAAAGGAACAAACTCCACCTCCCCTTCCAGACCGTCTTCCAGGGCTCTCTGAGTTGGTCCCCAGCACCAGCATCAATACAGCTCTGCAGCCCAGCGAGGGCACCTCTTACAGCTGCACGCCCGATCTGTCTTTAGAGTGTGCTTCTCTCCCGCATATCTCTGGAATTCACCCATTTCTCTCCATCTTCACTGCCACCACTCTTGTCCATCAAGGCCTCCTCAAGGCCACTGCCCACCCTCCTGACTGCTCACTCCACACCACTTTGTTCCTCTCTATACCACCCGGGGTGCCACCGCCAGAGTGGTTTTAGAGGACATGAATTGCTTGCCCCTCCACATCCACGCTCTAGACCCTTCCAAACAGCAACCCAGATGCCCAGCCATGCTCGAGGGTGGGCGGGATGGACCCTGTAGACCAACGTGCATTTTGCCCACAAGGATTCTTTCAAGTCAGGTGTGCATTCAAAGACAGATCAATTGAGATTATTTAATCTAGATTCTGGGACTTTTTGAAAATTCTCCAGGAAGCAGAATTTTTCTTCCCCACTGGCCAAGAAAACAGAGCTTGTACCCAGATGGCCATCTTTGAACAAGCCGTCTCCCTTCCTTCCTCCGTCAGGATCCTGGAAAGAACTCCAAGGAGCCGAGCCCAGGGTACAATACAAACCAGGCCACACTGTTGCAGTCTTGATGGAGCCTTCCTCAAGTTACATGAACCAACAAGCTCATCCACTAGGATTTCCTAGACCAGTTTGATGCAGGTTTTCTGTAAAATAGAGCAAAAGCATCTAAATGTTGTAGTTAACATGTCATGAGCCTCTGGGCAAAAGTGCTTCAGGAGCATCTCATGACTCCTTTTCTTCGCATAAAACCCAAAGACCCTTAACCCAACCCCCAAGGCCCTGGCTGGTCTGGTCGTTTTCCTTCCAGACGCTTCTCAACCGACTCTGCACTTTGCTCTCTGCACGCCCTCTGCACTGAACTGACTTCAGGCCCCTTGTCACTTTCCTGCAACGTAACGTCTTTGCACTTAATTCTTCATCTGGGATGTTCTGCCTTCTCTCAGCCTTTCATGAAGCTACTCTTATTCACCATCACCCCCCAGGTCATTCATCTTTTGCTCTAGGGAGGAGGGCACAGTCAAATTCCTATTACACGCTTTCTAGGTCTTCTGCCCATTTTTGGATTGGGTTGTTTGTTTTTTTGTTATTGAGCTGCATGAGCTGCTTGTACATTTTGGAGATTAATCCTTTGTCAGTTGCTTCATTTGCAAATATTTTCTCCCATTCTGAGGGTTGTCTTTTCCTCTTCTTTATGGTTTCCTTTGCTGTGCAAAAGCTTTTAAGTTTCATTAGGTCCCATTTGTTTATTTTTGTTTTTATTTCCGTTTCTCTAGGAGGTGGGTCAAAAAGGATCTTGCTGTGATTTATGTCATAGAGTGTTCTGCCTATGTTTTCCTCTAAGAGTTTGAAGATATACAGATTGCCAATAAACACATGAAAGAATGCTCAACGTCATTAATCATTAAAGAAATGCAAATCAAAACTACGATGAGATATCATCTCACACCGGTCAGAATGGCCATCATAAAAATGTCTAGAAACAATAAATGCTGGAGAGGGTGTGGAGAAAAGGGAACACTCTTGAACTGCTGGTGGGAATGTGAATTAGTACAGCCACTATGGAGAACAGTATGGAGGTTCCTTAAAAAACTACAAATAAAACTACCATCTGACCCAGCAATCCCACTACTGGGCACATACCCTGAGAAAACCATAATTTAAAAAGAGTCATGAACCAAAATGTTCATTTCAGCTCTATTTACAATAGCCAGGAGATGGAAACAACCTAAGTGTCCATCATCGGATGAATGGATAAAGAAGATGTGGCACATATATACAATGGAATATTACTCAGCCATAAAAGGAAACGAAATTGAGCTATTTGTAATGAGGTGGATAGACCTAGAGTCTGTCATACAGAGTGAAGTAAGTCAGAAAGAGAAAGACAAATACTGTATGCTAACACATATATATGGAATCTAAGAAAAAAAAATGTCATGAAGAACCTAGGGGTAAGACGGGCATAAAGACACAGACCTACTAGAGAATGGACCTGAGGATATGGGGAGGGGGAAGGGTAAGCTGTGACAAAGTGAGAGAGTGGCTTGGACATATATACACTACCAAACGTAAAATAGATAGCTAGTGGGAAGCGGCCGCATAGCACAGGGAGATCAGCTTGGTGCTTTGTGACCACCTAGAGGGGTGGGATAGGGAGGGTGGGAGGGAGGGAGATGCAAGAGGGAAGAGATATGGGAACATATGTATATGTATAACTGATTCACTTTGTTATAAAGCAGAAAATAACACGCCATTGTAAAGCAATTATACTCCAATAAAGATGTAAAAAAAAAAAAAAGGGTGAGGCCAGAGCAAAAAAAAAAAAAAATTCCTATTACACGCTTTCCTAGAATTGTGGTCTTTTCCTTCAAAATGCTTGCCGCAGTAGCTAATTCAACATCACATACTGTGGTTATTTGATTGTCTGCTCCTGCACTCACCAGCAAACTGTGTGAGCGATGGAGGCTGTCCGTTTCTGCTCACAACTGCATCCCTAGTACCTGCCACAGGGGCACATAGAAGGTCCTCAAAAATGCCTATGGGGCGGCTGGATGGACGGACTGACGGATGGACGGATAAACGGTCAGCTAGCTCTGGTGGTAGAGTCAGAGACAAGAGCAGCGAGAAGTTTCTGGCTTGCGTTACTAGATGGAGTCTTTTACTGAGCTGCAGGGAGAGAAAGCTGGGCAGGGAGGTAGGGGCGACACCAGGTAAAGTGAAAGGCAGGAGACAGAGGCCATGGTCCCCACGATCACTGCAGGAAGTGCTGTTTTATCTCCCACTGTCTCGGAAGAAACACTCCAACCTTTTCAACCAGCCATTGTCTTTGTTCCACAAAAGCCAAATATCTACCTTAATCCACTTCCTGCGCCCACCCTGGTCCCCTGAGCACCTCCTGGCCCCATCCCCATGTCCTCCTCCTTTCTGGATACCCACGCAGCCTGCACACACTTCAGTCCTGACCACCACTGATAAGGCTGGTCTTCCCCACACGGAGCAAGCTCTCTGAAACCCAAACAAGAAATGTTTATAATTGTATTGATGCTTAATAAAGAGAATGTGAAAATCTAGCGTGTCCACCAATGAATTGCTAAGAACAGTGTTTCTGATTAAGAGGAAAAGGACAAATTGCAAACCTTGGCTTTTTTTTTTTTTTTTGCAGTACGCGGGTTGTGGCCTCTCCCGTTACAGGGCACAGGCTCCGAACGTGCAGGCTCAGCGGCCATGGCTCACGGGCCCAGGCGCTCCGCGGCATGTGGGATCTTCCTGGACTGGGGCACGAACCCGTGTCCCCTGCATCGGCAGGCGGACTCCCAGCCACCGCACCACCAGGGAAGCCCAAACGTTGGCATTTTTAAAGTTGAGTGGATGGATTGGGAGTTTGGGGTTGGTAGATGCAAACTATTATATAGAGAATGGATAAACAATAAGGTCCCACTGTATAGCACAGGGAACTATATTCAATATCCTGGGATAAATCATAGTGGAAAAGAATATTTACAAAGAATGTATATATGTGTATAACTGAGTCACTTTGCTGTACAGCAGAAATTAACACAACATTGTAAATCAACTAGACTTCAATAAAAAAATAAATTCCAAGGAAGAAGAAAAAAAAAACTGGAGTGGGATCCTACAGAACTAAAGATGGTAGGTATTGTGGCGTTAAGGTTTAGTTTGAAAATAAAATACCAAGGCTTAATTGTAGTCACTGCTGTTTACATTGTAACCCTAATTAAGTTTGTTTTAATTTCCCTTGGCAATGTCTTTGCAATCTTTTATTTCTGATTATTCAAAAATACAAAAATAGGTGCTTACAAAGACAGGTTATTTCAGATATTCCCCACAATAGGAAAAATGTTTGTTTTATGTGAATTTTCCCATTCTAATTATTACTGAGACTTTTTCTGGTGAGATTTTCATCTTGTTTATGGTTATTTATGAAATATGGAAGACATGAAAAATATTATATGGTGCACCATTATTTTTAAAGACAGTTTATACTCATGTTCATTAGATGTAGGCCTAGAAAGTAGGAGTCTTTGACACCTCAAAAGAAAACTGGATGTGGGAAAATAGAGAGAGCACAATGCTTCCAATTAATTCAATTCTCTATAATTAACTGTCATTAACATAGTTGCATTGGGATTGAGAAAACTGTACCCCTAATTCATCTAATAAGTTCCCTTAAAGCCACACATTTAAACTGAGGGGGAGAAAAGCTCCAGTGAATGATAATACATAGAAAAGCATTTTGTTTTCTTCCTTATGGTTAGACGTAGGAAGTAGAAAGTGGTCCAATAAGCCAGTGAATAAACACGCTGGGCTTCTCCTGCCCCAGAAGGGCAGGGGAATCGGGACTGAACAGTGGGAATTGGGCGGCTCACAGAGGCAACTGCTGTGGCTGACTCTGGATGTGAGCTGAGCGGTGGGCACGTGAGTGGGACAAGGAACCGGGAGACGATGGACTCGAAGGATTGTAGGTCCAAGTGAGGCCGAGCGTGGGGCCCCCATGAGTCCTTCCTGCTTGGTAGTGAGGCCGTCTATAATGATCTTTCGGCTGAGCACCCGGCACCCTGGAGCAGAAGACAGCTTTCCCAGGCTCTCCTGCGACAAGGCGGGAGTGTGGAAGGGGACCAGGTGTAAACAACTACCAGACTACCTTCAAAGGGGGACTCGAGACCTCCTTCCCCTCTTCCTCCTCCTCCTGGCTGGGAAGCTGGGATACTGGGATACTGGGATGCTGGGATGCTGGGATGCTGGCATGCAAGGATGCGAGGATGCAGGGATGCTGGGATGCCAGGATGTTGAGATGCCGGGATGCTGGGATGCTGGGATGCTGGATTTTGGCTCCGGTTTGAGTGGCCCCTTTGACGGAGAGATGGAAGCTGTGAGTGGAGTTTGTCTGAACAGTGAAAGAGAAGGGGCCCGCACTTCAAGATCACACCGCAGCCCCGGGGTCTTCCCTGTAATTGTGCTTAAGACACTGGTGTGTGTGCATAAAAGTGTTTGCCACCATAGCCACAACCAGTCCTAACTGATGCAGGCCCAAGCCCTGGGCACACCTGGTTCCTGGTGAGCTCACCTGCATCCCAGCCATGGGTTTCAGGCACTGCTCAAGAGCTTATCTGTAAAAGGGCCCAGCACCCTGTGCAGGCCAGTCCTCACCTTGCTCCTAAGAGCTGGGATTTCCAGGATGCTGGCTCCAGTTAGCAAACAGGCTGAAATGTACATGAACACAAGCACATACACTCACATAAATACACATACATATACATATGTGTGTGATGTATATGAACAAACATGCACAATCATGTGTAAATAAACACATATGGATATGTGTGCACACATGTGTGTACATATTGCTCTTTCTGCCAGTTCATGGTGAATTTTATTCATCTATTTGACAAAAAGCAAGGTGACCATGCCTGTGTTCCAAATGGCCTGGATTCCAAAACATAATAAATTCTCACTGAGTCAAAGGCTAGTGGTGGCAACTGCTGCCTTTCCAGTCTCAGCCGGGACAAGGTGTTTGCAGGAGAGAAGGCGGAGGCTCAGAGTAACTGCGGGGGCTCAGAGCATATTCTGAAGCTGTGAACAGCCTGCAAGTCAGGGAATTTGGGTTGTGTAGAAAGAGAAATATTTAAATTCCTTTCTGATTCTCTGAGTTGTGGCATTTTCTTTAATACAGAAAGATTAAAGCAAATGGGAGGGGCTTCCCTGGTGGCGCAGTGGTTAAGAGTCTGCCTGCCAATGCAGGGGACACGGGTTCAGGGGACACGGGTTCGAGCCCTGGTCCAAGAGGATCCCACATGCCGCAGAGCAACTAAGCCCATGTGCCACAACTACTGAGCCTGCGCTCTAGAGCCCACAAGCCACAACTACTGAGCCCACGCGCCACAACTACTGAAGCCCGCGTGCCTAGAGCCCGTGCTCCTCAACAAGAGAAGCCACCGCAATGAGAAGCCTGCTCACCACACTCGCCGCAACTACAGAAAGCAGCAACGAAGACCCAGAGCAGCCAAAAATAAATAAATAAATACATAAATAAATTTATTTATTAAAAAAAATAAAGCACATGGGAGAGGAGTTGGTTCTATATGAATATTTAAATGAGCTGAACAATTCACCCTGGTTCCCAGGGGCCGCAGATGGATCCAGTTTCTCTGTAAATTTCTCTGTAAATTGCCCTTATTTTGTTTAATTATCAGGAGTTAAACTAGAAAGGGGACAATAGGGTAAATCTCTTTCTGATTGTCCCAAACCTATCCCAACAGTCCTGTGAGCCCCCAGGACACTCCCAGGATACTGACCCTCACATTTGTCCTTCATCTCCCTAAACTGGGGGCGAGATGAGCTGAACTCCTTGATACACCAGCAAGTTCACACGAG